>NC_132784.1:58759763-59959763 GCF_048418805.1 Vulpes vulpes
CCCCAACCCGATCCATGACCGAACCCTAACCCTAACCCTAACCCTAAACCTACCCTAACTCGAACCCAAAACCCAACCCCAAACCCAACCCCAAACCTAATCCTACCCCGGACCCTAACCCTAACCCAAAACCTAACCCCAACCCCAACCCTAACTCCAACCCGAAACCTAAACCGAATCCTAACCCCAACCCCAACCCGAACCATAAACCGAACCCTAACACTAAACCTTACCCGAACCAGAACCAGAACCCTAAACCCAAAACTAACCGAAACCCGAACACGAACACAAAACCCAACACGAACCCTAAACCCAAACCTAACCCTAACCCTAACCTAACCTTAACCATAAACCGAACCCTAACCCTCACCCGAACCCGAAACCTAAACCTAAACCTAAACCTAAACCTAACCCAAAACCTAAACCTAACCCTAACCCTACCCGAACCCTAACCCTAAACCTAACCCTAACCCTAACCCTGAACCTTACCCAAATCCTAACCCTAACCCTAACCCTAACTCTAATCCCTAACCCTAACACGAAGCCTAACCCTAACCCTAACACGAACCCTAACCCTAACCAGAATCCTAAACCTACCCCTAACCCTACCCAAACCCTAACCCTAACCCTAAACCTAACCCGAACCCGCAACCGAAACCTAACCCTAAACCGAACCCTAATCCTAAACCAAACACTAACCCGACCCTAACCCTAACCCTAACCCTAACCTGAACTCTAACCCTAAGCTAACTTACCCGAACCCTAACCCTAACCCGAACCCTAACCCTGACCCCACTCCTAAACCTAAACGGAAACCTAACCCTAACAGTAACCCTATCCCTAAAGCGAAACCCAACCCTAACCCTATCCCCAACCCCAACCCCAACCCCAACCCCAAACCTAACCCTAAGCCTAACCCTAACACCAAATCTAACAATAACCCTTACCCTAACCTTAACCCGAACCCTAACTCCAACCCCAACCCCAACCCCACTCTAACATGAACCCTAACCCTAATCCTAAACCTAACCTTAACCTTATTCCGAAACCTAAACCTAACACCAACCGTAACCCCAACCCGAACCCGAAACCCAACCGGAAGCCTAACCCCAACACTAACCCGAACCCTAACCCTTACGGAGACCTAAAACGAAACCTAACCCAAATGCTAACCCGAATCCTAACACGAACCCTCAACGTTTGGCTAACCCTAACCCTAACCATAACCCGAAACCTAACCCTAACCCTAACCTTAACCCTAACCGTAACCCGAATCCTAACCCTAAACCTAACCAGAACCCGAACCCTAACCTGAACCCTAACCCTAACCCTAACCCTAAACCTAGCCCTAAACTGAACCCCAACACGAACCCTAATTCTAACTAACTCTAACACGACCCGAACCCTAACCCTAACCCTAACACGAACCCTAACCCTAACCCTAACTTGAACCCTAAAACTAACCCTAACCCGAACCCTAACCCTAACTAGAACGCTAACCATAACCCTAATCAGAACCCGAACACTAACCCTAATCCTAATCTGAACACTAACCCGACCCTATCCTTAACCCTAATCCTAACCCTAAACCGAACCCTAACCCTACCCCTAACCCTAACCCTAAACTGAACAGAAACCCTAACCCTAAAGCAAACCCTAAACCGAACCCTAACCCGAACATAATCCTAACCAGAAACCGAACCCTAACCCTAACCCTAACCCTAACTCGAACCCTAACCCCAAACCCAAACCCAACCCCAACCCCAGCCCTAAACCTACCCCGACCCTAACACTAAACTGTACCCTATCCCTAACCCTAACCCTAACCCCAAACCCAACCCCAACCCCAACCCCGACCCGAACCATTAACCGAACCCTAACCCTACCCTAACCCGAAACATAATCAGACCCGAACCCTAAACCCAACACTAACCTTAACCCGAACGCGAACCCGAAACCCAACCTGAACCCTAAACCCAACTCTAACCCGAACCCTAACCCTAAACCGAACCCGAAACCTAATCTGAAACCTAACCCTACCCTAACACTAAACCTAATGCTAACCCAAACCCTACCCCTAACCCTAACCCTAACACGAACCCAAACACTCACCCTAACCCGAACGCTGACCCTAAACCTCAACCTAACCCTAACCCTATCGCTAACCCGAACCCTAACCCTAACCCTAACCCGAAACCTAACACTAACCCTAACCCTAAACCGAACCCTAAACCTAACCCTAACCCGAACTCTAACCCTAAGCTAACCTGAACCCGAAACCTCAACCTAACCGGAACCCTAACCCTAACCCTAACCCTAACCCTAAACCTAATCCGAACCCTAACCCTAACCGTAACTCGAATCCTAATCTGAACCCGAACCCTAAAACCAACACTAACCCTAACCCGAAACCAAACCCGAACCCCAACCCTAACCCTAACCGCAACCCTAATCCTAATCCTAACCCTAAACCGAACCCGAACCCTAATCCGATACCTAACCCTACCCTAACGCTAACCCTAACGCTAACCCGAACCCTACCCCTAACCCTAACCCTAACCCTAAGCTAACCTGAACCCGAACCCTCAACCCAACCCGAACCCTAACCCCAACCCTAAACCTAACCCTAAACCTAGACCTAACCTGAACCCTAATCCGAAACCTAACACTACCCTAACCCTAACCCGAACCCTAGACCTAACCCTAACCCAAACACTATTCCGAAGCTAACCTGAACCCGAACCCTCTCCTAACCCGAACCCTAACACTAAATCTAACCCTAACCCTAAACCTAACCCGAACCCTAACCCTAACCCGAATCCTAACCAGAACCCGAACCCTAAACCCAAACACAAACCCAAACAACAACCCTACCCTAACCCTAACCCTGACCCTAAAACTAACCCGAACACGAACCACTAAACCTACCCTTAACCCTAAACCTAACCCTAACCCCAATCCGAACCCTAACCCTGACCCCAACCCAAACCCCAACCCCAACCCCAACCCTAACCCTAACCCTAAGCCGAACCCAAACCCTAACCCTAACCCTAACCCAAACCCCTACCAAACCCCAACCCCAACAGCAACACTAACCCTAAACCGAACGAGAACACTAAACCTAAACCTAAACCAAACCCTAACCCTAACCCGAACCCGACCCTAAACCGAACCCTAAACCTAACATGAACCCAAACCCCAACCCCAACCCGAACACTAAACCAAACCCTAACCTGAAACCTAACCCAAACCCGAACCCGAACCCTAACCCTAACACGAACCCTAACCCGGACCCCACTCGTAACCCTAAATGGAAACCAATCCTTAACCCTAACCCTATCCCGAACCCCAAACCCAAACCTATCCTATCCCCAACCCCAACCCCAACCCCAAACCCAAACCTAAACCTAAGCCTAACCCCAACACCAAATCTAACACTAACCCTTACCCTAACCCTAACCCTAACCCTAACTCCAACAACAACCCCAACCCCGACCCTAACCTGAACCCTAACCCTAACCCTAAACCTAACCTTAACCCTATTCCGAAACCTAAACCCAACACCAACCCTAACCCGAACGTGAACCCGAAACCCAACGGAAGCCTAACCCCAACACTAACCCGAACCCTAACCCTTCCCTGGACCTAAAACCAAACCTAACCGAAACCCTAACCCGAACCCTAACACGAACCCTAAACCGAACCCTAACCCTAACCAAATCCCGACCTGAACCCTAAGCCGAACCCTAACCCAAAGCGTAACAGTAACACTAATCCTAACCCTAACCATAACCCGAAAACTAACCCGAAAGCCACCCTTAACCCTAACCCTAACCCGAATCCTAACCCTAAACCTAACCTGAAACCGAACCCTAACCCTAACCCGAACCCTAACCATAACCCTAAACCTAACCTTAACTGAACCCCAACACGAACCCTAATCCTAACCCTAACACGACCTGAACCCTAACCCTAACCAGAATCCTAACCATAACCCTAATCCGAAACTTAACCCTAAACCTAACCCGAACCCGAACACTAACCCTAACCCTAACCCTAACCCTATCCCTAACACTAACCCTAAAGGAACCCTAACTCCAACCCCAAACCCAACCCCCACCCTAACCTGAACCCTAACCCTAAACCTAACCTTAACCCTATTCCAAAACCTAACCCTAACCCGTAGAAGGAAATCCTGCGGAATCGGACCGTACAGGCAGTCAGGATGTGGGACACACAGGCCATAAGCTCACCTCTCAGACGCGCGTATCCCTGGCAGGCAGATGTCTGCTTCCCACTGAAACATGGGAGTTACAACCTGGCGACACTCTAATTGAAGAAGGCCGTTAGGTATCGCTGTATCCAACTCAATACACGTGAGGACAGGCCTGTCGCTTCCACATGCTTTTCACACCAACCTCTTCCAGCACCTAACATAAGGATGTTAGGACCTCCGTCTCCAGGCAGTCAGGATCCAGGAGGGTCCTCCCCTCAGCTCAGGTCCCACAAGGAAGCATACTTGGAAGCCAGCGTTCAAGTAGCTGCGTTCTTAGGGCCGCGAGAAGGTAGCAGTACTCTATGTTAGGAGGCTGCAGCAACACCGCTCTACTCACCCTGAGACACACTCCAGGCCTGCCTTACTCCACTTGCATCTCAAAAGCCTCAAGCCACAAATGTCTCTGGTGAAGATGTTCAATACTCATTCTGCAGGCAGTGTGGAACCGTGAGGGACTGAGTGTAAGCTCAAATCTCACAAGGAAGTTGCCTTTGGACAAGGCGATCAGCCAGCTTCTCACGTTGGGAACTTAGTAGGTAGCACCAGCACCAGTCTGACAGGAATTACTCGGACATCGCTGGATTGAGCTTGGAGACACTAGTCTTCTCGGCTGGCACCTTCCGCTTACCTCTCACACTTCTGTCACGCATCGAGCCTAGGCCTGTTAACAGCGAAGTGTACCTGCACACAGGATGTGGGAGGTACAGGCCATAAGCTCAACTCTCAGGAGTGTGTATCTCTGGGAGGCCGATGTCTGCTACCCACTCATACATGGGAGTTAGAACCTAGCAACACTGTAATTGACGAAGGCCGTCGTACATCGCTGCATTCAACTCAGGAAACGTGAACATAGCACAGTCGCGTCCACAACCTTGCCTTTCTCACAACCTCTCCCAGCAACTCACATAAGGATGTCACCAGCTATATCTATGGGCAGGCAGGATGCGAGGGTGCCTTGCCCTCAGGTCAGCTCTCAAAAGGAAGCAGGCGTCGATGCCAGCTTTCTACTAGCTGCGTTCTTATGGCTGTGAGAACGTAGCAGCATTGTGAGTCAGGTCGTTCCGTGAATACCGCTCTACTGCACCTGGAGACACAACCATTGAAGCCTGCAGCTTACCCCATTCGTCCCATTAGCCTCTGACAAATATGTCTTGGGAGGATGTTCGTAACTCCATCTGCAGGCAATGCAGGACCGCGGGTCAGCTCATCTCGCAGGAGGAAGTTCCTCAGAGAGACGGCATTTAATGTGGTACTCAGCTTTGGAAGTTAGTATGGAGCTCCCATCTGAGGGAGGAATTCCTCAGAAGTCACAGGATTCAGCTAAGAAACACTTGCCTCTCACCAAACTTGCGTCTCGTATCGAATGAAGTCCTTTGGAAGCGAAACGTTCAAGGGGTCAGCATGTGGGAGGTACAAGCAACAAGCTCAATCCACTGGAGGCCTTGGCGGCAGATGTCCGCGAAGCTCGACACTGACAAGATAGAAGCTTGGTTCTCCCTCCGCAACTGCCACGCATAGAAGGAAATACTGCGGAATTGGACCGTATAGGACCGTATATGCAGTCAGGATGTGGGACATACAGGCCATAAGCTCACCTCTCAGACGTGCGTATCCCTGGCAGGCAGATGTCTGCTTCCCACTGAAACATGGGAGTTACATACTGGCGACACTCTACCTGAAGAAGACCATTAAAAATCGATGTATTCAATTCAATACGAGTAAGGACAGGCCAGTCGCTTCCACATGCTTTTCACACCAACCTCTTCCAGCACCTAACATAAGGATGTTAGGACCTACGTCTCCAGCAGTCAGGATGCAGGACAGTCCTCCCCTCATCTCAGCTCTCACAAGGAAGCAGATTGGAAGCCAGTGTTCAAGTAGTTGCCTTCTTAGAGCCGCGAGAAGGTAGCAGTACTCTATGTTAGAAGGCTGCAGGAACACCGCTCTACTGCACCTGGAGACAAACTCCAGACCTGCCTTATTCCACTTGCGACTCTCAAGCCTCAAGCCACAAATGTTCCTGGTGAAGATATTCGAAACTCACTCTGCAGGCAGTGTGGAACCGTGAAGTGAGTGTGAGCTCAAATCTCACAAGGAAGTTGCCTTTGGACAAGGCGTTCAGCCAGCTTCTCACATTTGGAACTTAGTAGGTACCACCAGTCTGACAGGAATTACTCGGACATTGCTGGATTGAGCTTGGAGACACTAGTCTTCTGGGCCGACACCTTCTGCTTACCTCTCACAACACTCTGTCACGCATGGAGCCTAGGCCTGTTAACAGCGAAGTGTACCTGCTCACAGGATGTGGGAGGTACAAGCCAAAAGCTCAACTCTCAGGAGTGTGTGTGTCTGGGAGGCCGATGTCTGCTACCCACTCCTACATGGGAGTTAGAACCTAGCCACACTGTAATTGACGAAGGCCGTCGTACATCGCTGCATTCAACTCAGGACAGGAGAGTACAGGCCAGCCGATTTCACAAACTTGCCTTTCTCACAACCTCTCCCAGCACCTCACATAAGGATGTCAGCAGCTATATCTACGGGCAGGCAGGATGCGACGGGGTCCTGCCCGCAGTTCAGGTCTGAAAAGGAAGCAGGCGTCGAAGCCTGCTTTCTACTAGCTGCGTTCTTATGGCCGTGAGAACGTAGCAGCATTGTGAGTCAGGTCGTTCTGTGAATACCGCTCTACTGCACCTGGAGACACAACCATTGAAGCCTGCAGCTTACCCCTTGCGTCCCATGAGCTTCTGACAAACATGTCTTGGGAGGATGTTCGTAACTCCATTTGCAGGCAATGTAGGACCACGGGTCAGTTCATCTCGCAAAAGGAAGTTCTGCAGAGAGACAGCATTCAACGTGGTACTCAGCTTTGGAAGTTTGTATGTAGCTCCCATCTGAGGGAGGAATTCCTCAGAAGTCACTGGAATCAGCTAAGAGACACTTGCCTCTCACCAAACTTGCGTCTCGTATCGATTGAAGTACTTTGGAAGCGAAGTGTACAAGGGGTCAGCATGTGGGAGGTACAAGCAACAAGCTCAATCCACTGGAGGCCTTGGAGGCAACTGTCCGCTAGGTGCGACACTGACAAGGTAGACACTTGGTTCTCACTCAGCAACTGCCACGCATAGAAGGAAATGCTGTGGAATCGGACCGTACAGGCAGTCAGGATGTGGGACATACAGGCGATAAACTCCCCACTCAGACGTGCGTATCACTGGCAGGCAGATGTCTGCTACCCACTGAAATATGGGAGTTACACCTGGCGACACTCTAATTATAGACCATTAGAAATCGCTGTGTTCAACTCAGATACACGTGAGGACAGGCCTGTCGCTTCCACATGCTTTTCACACCAACCTCTTCCAGCACCTAACATAAGGATGTTAGGACCTCCGTCTCCAGGCAGTCAGGATCCAGGAGGGTCCTCCCCTCAGCTCAGCTCTCACAAGGAAGCATACTTGGAAGCCAGCGTTAAAGTAGCTGCGAACCCTAATACTAACCCTAACCCTAACCCGAACTCTAACCCGAAGCTAACGTGAAACTGAACCCTCACCCTAACCCGAACGCTAACACTAACCCTAACCCTACCCCTAACCCGAACCCTAACATGAACCCTAACCCTAACCCTATCCCGAATCCTAACCCGAACACGAACCCTAAACGGAACCCTAACACTAAGCCGAAACCGAAACCTAAACCCAACCCCAAACCCAAACCCAACCCTAACCCTAACCATAAATGGAACCCTAACCCTAACACGAACCCTAACCCTAACCTGACTGGTAACCCTAACCCGAACCCTAACTCTAACCCTAACCAAAACGTAACACTAACCCTAACCCTAACCTGAACCCTAACCGTAATCATAAACCGAACTCTCACAATAAGCTAACCTGAACCCGAAACCTCACCTTAAAACGAATCCGAACCCTAACCCTGACCCCACTCCTAACCCTAAACCGAAACCTAACCCTAACCCTAACCCTGTCCCTAACCCCAAACCCAACCCTAAACCAATACCCAACCCCAACCACAACCCCAAACCCAAACCTACCCCTAACCCTAACCCCACCCCAAATCTGACACTAACCCTTACCCTAACCCTAACCCTAACCCCAACCTCACCCCAAACCCAACCCCTACCCTAACCTGAACCCTAAACCTAACCCTCAACCTAACCTTAACCCTAATCCGAAACCTAACCCCAACATCAACCCTAACACGAACCCGAACCCGAAGCCAACCGGAAGCCTAACCCCAACACTATCCTGAACCCTAACCCTTACTGAGACAAAACCTAACACAAACCCTAACCTGAACCCTAACACGAACCCTAATCCGAACCCTAACTCTAACCTGAACCCGAACCCTAAGCTGAACTCTAACCCTAACCTTAACACGAACACTAATCCAAACCCTAACCATTACCTGAAACCTAACTCTAACCCTAACCCTAACCCGAATCCTAACCCTAAACCTAACCCAAACCCGAACCCTAACTCTAACCCAAACCCTAATCCTAACCCTAAACCTAACCCTAAACTGAACCCCAACACGAACCCTAATCCTAACCCTAAACCTAACACAACCTGAACCCTAACCCTAACCCTAAAATGAACCCTAACCCTAACCCTAACCCTACCCAAACACTAACCCAAACTGAACCCCTAACAGTAACCTTAACCCACAACCTAACCCTAACCCTAACCCTAACCACTAACCCTAACCCGAACCCTAACACTAACCCTAACTCGAACCCTAACCCTAATCCGAACCCTAACCCTATCCCTAAACCTATCCCTAACCTGATTCGTAACCCGAACCCTAAAGCGAACCCTAACGCGAACCCTAATCCTAACCCAAACCCGAACCCTAACCCGAATGTAATCCTAACCCGAAACCTAACCCTAACGCTAACCCTAACTCGAAACCTAACCCCAACCCCAACCCCCACCCCATCCCCAACCATAAACCTATCCCGAACCCTAACCCTAACCCGTACCCTAACCCTAACCCTAACCCAACCCCAACCCGAACCATAAACCGAACCCTAACCCTATCCTAACCCTAACCCTAATCCGAACCCGAACCCTAAACCCAACACTAACCCTAACCCGCACCCGAAACCGAAACCCAACCCGAACCCTAACCCCAATCCTAACCCTAACCCAAACCCTAAACCGAACACGAACCCTAATCTGAACTAACCGTATTCTAACCCTAACCCTAACGCTAACCCGAACCCTACCCCAACCCTAACCCAAACACGAACCCGAAACCTAACCCTAACCCGAAGCCTAAACCTAAACCTCAACCTAACCCTAACCCTATACATAACCCGAACCCTAAACTTAACCCTAACCCGAAACCTAACACTAACCCTAACCTGAACCCTAAACCTAACCCTAACCCGAACTCTAACCCTAAGCTAACCTGCACCCGAACCCTCAACCTAACCCGAATCCTAACCCTAATCCGAACCCGAACCCTAACCCTAACACTAACCCGAACCCTAACCTTAAACCTAACCCTAACCACAAACCAAACCCTAAACCTATCCCTAACCCGAACCCCAACCCCAACCAGAAACCTAACCCTACCCTAAACCGAAACCAAACCCCAACTAGAAAACTAACCCCAACACTAAACCGAACCCTAACACTTACCCGAGCCCTAACCCTAACCCGAAACCTAACCCTATCCCGAACCCTAACAATAACCCTAACCCAAACCTTAACCCGAACCCTAACACGAACCCTAAACCGAACCCAAACCCTAACCCTAACTGAACCCGAACCCTAAACAGAACCCTATCCTAAACCTAACACAAACCCTAACCCTAACCCTAACCATAACCCGAAACCTAAAACTAACGCTAACCCTAAACCTAACCCGAAACCTAACCCGAACCCCAATCCTAACCCTACCGCGAACACGAACCCTAACCGAAACCCGAACCCTAAACCTAACCCTAAACCTCACCCTAACCCTAACCCTAACCCTAAACCTAACCGTAACCCAAACCCTAACCCTAACACTAAACTAACCCTAACTCGAACCCTAACACCAACCCCAAACCCAACCCCAACCTAACCGTACCCCGACCCTAACCCTACCCCGTACCCTAACCCTAATACAAACCCTAACACCAACCCCAACCCAAACCCCAACCCGAACCCTAAACCAAACCCGAACCCTAATCCTAACCCGAACCCGAACCGTAAACCCAACACTAACCTTAACCCGAACCTGAACCCGCAACCAAACCCAAACCCTAAACCCAACCCTAACCCTAAACCTAAACCTAACCCTAACCCTAACCCTAACCTTAACCCGAACCTGAACCCGAAACCTAACCTCACCCTAACCCTAACCCTAACCCTAACCCTAAACCTAACCCGAACCCGAAACCGAACCCTAACCCTAAACCGAACACTAACCCGACCCTAAACCTAAGCCTAACCCTAACCCGAACTCTAACCCTAAGCTAACCTGAACCCTCACCCTCACCCTCACCCTAACCCGAACCCTAACCCTAACCCTAACCCAAACCCGAACCGTAACCCTAACCTGAACCCTAACCCTGAACCCACTTCTAACCCCAAACCCAACCCTAACCCTATCCCCAACCCCAAACCCAACCCCAACCGCAAACCTAACCCTAACCCTAACCCCAAACCCAAATCTAACACTAACCATTACCCTACACCTAACCCTAACCCTAACCCCAACCCCAACCCCAACCCCAAACCCCACCCTACCCTGAACCCTAACCCTAACCCTAAACCTAACCTTAACCCTATTCCGAAACCTAACACCAACACCAACCCTAACCCGAACCTGAACCTGAAACCCAACCGGAAGCCTAACCCCAACACAAACCCTAACACTAACCCTAATCCTAATCCGAACCCTAGCCCTAACCCTAACTGGAACCCGAATCCTAACCCTAACCCTAACCCTAATCCGAACACTAACCCGACCCTAACCCTAACCCTAATCCTAACACTAACATGAACCCTAACCCTATACCTAACCCTAACCTGAACCGTAACCCGAACCCTAAAGCCAACCCTAACCCAAAGCCTAACACTAACCCGAACCCTAAACCGAACCCGACCCCTAACCCGAACATAATCCTAACCCGAAACCTAAACCTAACCCTAACCCTAACCCTAACCCTAACTCGAACCCTAAACCCAACACCAACAGCAACCCAAACCCCAACCCTAAACCTACCCTGAACCTAACCTTAACCCGTACCAAAGCCCTAACCCTAACCCTAACCTTAACCCTAGCCCCAACCCGAACCGCAACCCCAACCCATACATAAACCGAACCCTAACCCTACCCTAACACTTACCCTAATCCGAACCCAAACCCTAAACCCAACACTAACCCTAACCCAAACCCGAACACGAAACCCAACCCGAACCCTAACCCCAACCCTAACCCTAACCCTAACCCTAAATCGAACCCGAACCCTAATCCGAAACCTAACCCTACCCTAACCCTAACCCTAACGCTAACCCAAACCCTACACCTAACCCTAACCCTAACACGAACCCGAACCCTAACCCTAACCTGAACCCTAACCCTAAACCTAAACCTAACCCTAACCCGAACTCTAAACCTAAGCTAACCTGAACCCGAACCCTCAACCTAATCCGAACCCTAACCCTAATGCTAACCTTAAACCTAACCCGAACCCTAACCCGAACCCTAACCCGAACCCTTCCCGAATCCTATCCCAAACCCGAACCCTAAACCGAACCCTAACCCAAACCCGAACCCTAAACCCAACCCTATCCCAACCAAACCAAACCCTAAAACTAACCCTAACCCTGACACTAAAACTAACCCGAACCCTAACCACTAAACCTACCCCTAACCCTAACCCTAACCATAACCCTAGCCCTAACCCCAAACCGAACCCTAACACTAACCCCAACCCAAACCCCAACCACAAACCCAACCCTAAACCTAAACCTAACCCTAAGCCGAACCCCAACCATAACCCTAACCGTAACCCAAACCCCAACCACAACCACAACCAAACAGCAACACTAACCCTAAACCAAACCAGAACACTAACCCTAACCCTAAACCAAACCCTAACCCTAACCCGAAACCGAACCCCAACCCCAACCCGAACACTAAACCAAACCCTAACCTGAAACCTAACGCAAACCCGAACCTGAACCATAACCCTATTCCGAACCCGAACCCGAACCCGAAACCAATCCCAAACCCTACTTCAAAACTGAAACCGAATTCTAACCCGAACCCAATACCGAACTCTAACCCAAACCCTAACCCTAACCCTAAGCCTAACCCTACCCATGACCCTAACCCTAACTATAACCCGAACCCTAACCCTACCCTTAACCCGAACCCTAACACTAACCCTAACCCGAACCCAAACCCTAACCCTTACCCTAAACCAAAACCTAACCCTAACCCTAACACGAACCCGAAACCTAACCCGAATCCTAACCCTAACACAAACCCGAACCCGAACCCTAATCCTAACCCAAACTCTAACCCGAACCCTAACCCTAATCCGAACACTAAGCCTAACACTAACACTAACCTTAACCCTAACTCTAACCTAAACCCTAACCACAAACCCAACGCTAACCCTATCCCTAACCATAACCCAAACCCTAACCCGAAACCTAACCTTACCCTAACCCTAAACCTACCCCAAACCCTAACCCTAACCTGAACCCTAACCAGTACCCTAACCCTAAACCGTACCCTAACCCTAACACGAACCCTAACCCTAACCCGAACCCGAACCCTAACCCTAACCGTAACCCGATCCCTAACCCTAACCCTAAACTAAACCCTAACTCGAACCCTAACCCCAACCCCAACCCCAACCCCAAACCTAACCTTACCCCGACCCTAACCCTAACCCGTCCCTAACCCTAACACAAACCCTAACACCAACCCCAACCCCAACCCTAAACCGAACCCTAACCCTAATCCTAACCCGAACCCGAACCCTAAACCCAACACTAACCCTAACCCGAACCTGAACCCCTAACCCTAACCCTAACCCTAGCCCTAACCCCTAACGCTAACCCTAACCCTAAGCCTAACCCTCAACCCAAACCTAACCCTAACCCTAACACGAATCCTAACCCTAACCCTAACCCGAACCCTAACACTAACCCTAACCCGAACCCTAACCCTAACCAAAACCCTAACCCTAACCCTAACACCTAACCCTAACCAACACCCTAACCCAAACCCCTAACCCTAAACCAAAACCTAACCCTAACCCTAACCCCTAACCCTAACCGTAACCCTAACCCTAAACCGAACCCGAACCCTAACCCGAACATAATCCTAACCCGAAACCTAACCCTAAACCTAACCCTAACCCTAACCCTAACACCAACCCTAACCCCAACATTAAACCTACCCCGAACCTAACCCTAACCCATACCAAAACCCTAACCTTAAACTTAACCCCAACCCCAACCCCACCCCAACAACAACCCGAACCATAAACCGAACCCTAATCCTACCCTAAACCTAACCCTAATCCGACCCGAACCCTAAACCCAACACTAACCCTAACCCGAACCCGAACCCGAAACCCAACCCGAACCCTAACCCCAAGACTAACCCTAACCCTAACCCTAAACCAAACCCGAACCCTAATCCGAAACCTAACCCTAACCTAACCCTAACCCTAACGCTAACCTGAACACTACCCCTAACGCTAACCCTAACACGAACCCGAACCCTAACCCTACCTCAACCTAACCCTAACCCTATCCCTAACCCTAACCCTAAACCAAAACCTAAAACTAACCCTAACCCTAACCCGAAATCTAACCCTAAGCTAACCTGAACCCGAACCCTAACCTAACCCGAACCCTAACCCTAACACTAACCCTAACCCTAACCCGAATCCTAACCTGAACCCGAACCCTAAAACGAACCCTAACCCTAATTCGAACCCGAAACCCAAACCCAACCCCAAACCCAAACCCAACCCTAACCCTAACCCTAACCCTGACCCTAAAACTAATCCGAACCCTAACCACTAATCCTACCCCTAACCCTACACTAAACATAACCCTAACCCTAACCCCAAACCCAACCCTAACCCTAACCCCAACCAAAACCCCAATCCCAGCTCTAACACTAACCCTAACCCTAAGCCGAACCCCAACCCTATTCCTAACCCTAACCCAAACCACAACCCCAACCCCAAAAGCAACACTAACCCTAACCCTAAACCAAACCCTAACCCTAACACGAACCTGAGCCTAACCCGAACCCTAACCCTAACCCGAACCCAAACACCCACCCCAACAGGAACACTAAACCAAACCCTAACCCGAAACCTAACCCGAACCCAAACCCTCCCCTAACCCTATCCTTAACCCGAACGCTAACTATAACCCGAACCCTAACCCTAACCCTAACCCGAACCCTAACACTAACCCTAACCCGAACCCGAACCCTAAACCTAAACCTAAACCAAAACCTAACCCTAACACTAACCTAAAACCTAACAATTACCCTAACCTGAAACCAAACCCGAACCCTAACCCGAACCCTAACCCTAAGCCTAACCGTAACCCAAACCCGAACCCGAACCCTAATCCTAACCCCAACTCCAACCTGAACCCTAACCCTAATCTGAACCCTCACCCTAACCCTAACACTAACCTAACCCTAACCCTAACCACAAACCCAACCCTAAAACTAACCTTAACCCCAACCCCAACCCCAACCCCAAACCTAACCCTAACCCTAACTGTAACCCGAATCCGAACCCCAACCCGAAAGCTAACCCGAACACTAAACTGAACCCGAACACTTACCCGAGCCCTAACCCGAACCCTAACCCTATCCCGAACCCTAACAATAACCCTAACCCGAACCTTAACCCGAACCCTATCACGAACCCTAAACTGAACCCTAACACTAACCCTAACCCGAACCCTAATCCTAACCGTACCCTGAACCCGAACCCTAACCAAAACCAAAACCCGAACCCTAAACCTAACCCTAAACCTAACCCTTACCCGAAACCTATTCCTAAATCTAACCCTAACCCTAACCCGAAACCTATTCCTAAATCTAACCCTAACCTTAACCCTCCCCTAACCCTAATCCTAAACCTAACCCTAACTCGAACCCTAACCCCAACTCCAACACCAACCCCAAACCTAACCCTACCCCGACCCTAACCCTACTCCAAACCCTAACCCCAACCCTAACCAAACCCTAACCCCAACCCCAACCCCAACCCCAACCGGAACCCTAAACTGAAACCTAACCCCAACCCCAACCCCAACCCGAACCCTAAACCGAACCCTAACCCTAACCCGAACCCGAACCCTAAACCGAAACCTAACACTAACCCTAAAACGAACCTTAACCGTAACCATAACCCAAAACCTAAACCTAACGCTAACCCTAACCCTAACACGACCCCTAACCCCAACCCTAATCCTAACCCTACCCCAAACCCGAACCCTAATCGAAAACCGAACCCTAAACCTAACCCTAACCAAAACCCGAACCCTAATCCTAACCCTAAACCCATTCCTAATTGTAACCCTAACCCGAAACCGAAACCTAACACGAACCCGAACCCCTAACCCTAACCCTAACCCTAAACCTAACCCTAACTCGAACCCTAAACCCAACCCCAACTCCAACCCCAAACCTAACCCTAACCCTAACCCTACCCCGTACGCTAACCCTATCCCTAACCCAAACCCTAACCAAAACCCCAACCCCAACCCCAACCCAAACCCTAAACCGAACCCTATCCCCAACCCCAACCCGAACACTAAACTGAACCCTAACCCTAACCCGAACCCGAATCCTAAACCCAAAACTAACCCTAATCCGAACCCGAACCTGAAACCCAACGCGAACCCTAAACCCAACCCTAACCCAAACCCTAACCCTAACCCTAACCCTAACCTTAACCTTAAATGGAACCCTAACACGAAACCTAACATTACCCTAAATCCAACCCTACCCCTAACCCTAACCCTAACACGAACCCAAACCCTAATCCTAAACCGAACCCTAAACCTAACCCTAAACCGAACCCTAACACTAACCCTAACACAAACCCGAACCCTAACCCTAACCCGAACCCTAACCCTAACCCTCAACCTAACCCTAACCCTAAACCTAAACCGAACGCTAACCCTAACCCTAACCCGAAGCCTAAACCTAAACCTAACCCGAACCCAAAACCTAATCCTAACCCTAATCCGAACCCTAACTCGAACCCGAACCCGAACCCCTAACCCTAACCCAAATCCTAACCCTAACCCTAACCCTAAAGCTAATCCCTAACCCTAACATGAACCCTAACACGAACCCTAACATGAACCCTAACCCTAACCAGAATCCTAAACCTAACCCTAACCCTACCCGAACCCTAACCCTAACCCTAAACCTAACCCGAACCTGAAACCGAAACCTAACCTTAAACCTAACACTAACCCTAAACCGAACACTAACCCGACACTAACCCTAACCCTATCCCTAACCCAAACTCTAACCCTAAGCTTACCTGAACCCGAACCCTCAGCCTAACCCGAACCCTAACCCTAACACTAACCCGAACCAGAACCCTAACCCTAAAACGAACCCTAACCCTGACCCACACCTAACCCTAAACCGAAACCTAACCCTAACCCTAACCCTAACCCTATCCCTAACCCCAAACCGAACACTAACCCTATCACCAACCCCCACCCCAAACCCAAACCCAAACCTAACCCTAACCCTAACCCCAACACCAAATCTAACACTAACCCTTACCCTAACCCTAACCCAAAAGCTAACCAAAACCCCAACCCCAACCCCAACCCCCACCCTAACCTGAACCCTAACCCTAACCCTAAACCTAACCTTAACCCTAATCCGAAACCTATCCCCAACACCAACCCTAACCCGAACCCGAACCCGAAACCCAACCGGAAGCTTAACCCCGACACTAACCGAACCCTAACCCTTACCTGAGACCTAAACCGAACCCTAACCCCACCCTAACCCGAACCCTTAGCTGAACCCTAACCCTTACGCTAACACGAACACTAATCCTAACTCTAACCATAACCCGAACCCTAACCCTAACCCTAACCCTAAACCTAAACCTAACCCGAATCCTAACCCTAAACCTAACCCGAACCCGAACCCTTACCCTAAACCGAACCCTAACCCTAACCCTAAACCTAACCTTAAACTGAACCCCAACACGAACCCTAATCCTAACCCTAACCCTAACACGACCCTAACCCTAACCCTAAATCAAACCATAACCCGAACCCGAACCCGTACCCCTAAACCTAACCCTAACCCACAACCTAACCCTAAACCTAACCCTAACACTAACCCCTAACCCTAACCCGAACACTAACACTAACCCTAACCTGAACGCTAACCCTAACCAGAACCCTAACCCTAACCCTAATCCGAACCCTAACCCAAACCCTAACCCGAACCGGAACCTTAACCCTATCCCTAACCCTAATCCAAACACTAACCCGACCCTAACCCGAACCCTAATCCTAATCCTAACCCGAAACCTAACCCTTTCCCTAACCCTAATCCTAACCTGAACCGTAACCCGAACCCTAAAGACAAACCTAACCCGAAGCCTAACCCGAACCCGAACCCTAACCCTAAGATAAATCTAACCCAAAACCTAACCCTAACCCTAACCCTAACCCTAACTCGAACCCTAACCCCAAAACCAACCCCAAACCCAACCCCAACCCCAACCCGAAACATAAACCGAAACCTAACCCTACCCTAACCCTAACCCTAATCCAAACCCAAACCCTAAACCCAGCACTAACCCTAACCCGAACCCGAACCCAAAACCCAACCCGAACCCTAACCCCAACCCTAACCCTAACCCTAACCCTAACCCTAACCCTAACCCGAACCCTAAACCCAACCCCAACCCAAAACCCAAAACCAACCCTAACCCTAACCCTAAACCTGACCCTAAAACTAACCCGAACCCTAACAACTAAACCTACCCCTAACCGTAACCCTAACCATAACCCCAACCCTAACCCTAACCCTAACCCCAAACCCAATCCTAACCCTAACCCCAACCCAAACCCCCACCCCAACCCTAACCCTAACCCTAAGCCGAACCCCAACCCTAACCTTAACCCTAACCCAAACCCCTACCAAACCCCAACCCCAACAGCAACACTAAACCTAAACCGAACCAGAACTCTAACCCTAACCCTAAACCAAACCCTAACCCGAACCCGAACCCGACCCGAACCCGAACCCTAACCCTAACCACAACCTGAACCCCATCCCCAAACCGAACACTAAACCAAACCCTAACCTGAAACCGAACCCGAACCCGAACCCGAACCCTAACCCGAACCATAAACCTATCCCGAACCCGAACCCTAACCCGAACCCTATCCCGAACCCCAACCGAACCCTATCCCGAACTCTAACCCGAACCCTAAACATAACCCGAACTCTACCCCTACCCTTAACCCTAACCTTAACTATAACCCGAACACTAACCCTAACCCTGACCCGAACCCTAACACTAACCCTAACCCTAACCCGAACCCGAACCCTAACCCTAACCCTAAACCCAAACCTAACCCTAACCCTAACCTAAAACCTAACAATAACCCTAACCCGAATCCGAACCCGAACCCTAACCCAAACCCAAACCCGAAACCTACTACTAACCCTAATTCTAACCCGAACCCTAACCCTAATCCGAACCCTCACCCTAACTCTAACACTAACCATAACCTTAACACTAACCCTACCCACAAACCCAACCGCAACCCTATCCCTAACCCCAACCCCAACCCCAACCCCAAACCTAACCCTAACCCTAACCCTAACCCGAAACCGAACCCCAACCCGAAATCTAACCCCAACACTAAACAGAACCCTAACACTTACCCGAGCCCTTACCCTAACTAGAACCCTAACCCGAGACATGAACCCTAACAATAACCCTAACCCGAACATTAACCCGAACCCTAACACGAACCCTAAACCTAACCCTAACCCTAACCCTGACCTGGACCCGAACCCTAGACCGAACCTAACACTAACCCTAACCCGAACCCTAATCCTAAACCTACCCCGAACCCGAACCCTAACCAAAACCAGAACCCTAAACCTAAACCTAAACCTAACCCTAACCCTAACCCTAACCCTAACCCTAACCCAAAACTTATTCCTAACTCTAACCCTAACCCTAACCCGAACCCAAACCCGAACCCGAACCGCTAACCCTAACCCTAACCCTATTCCTAAGCCTAAACCTAACTCGAACCCTAACCCCAAACCCAACCCCAACCCCAAACTTAACCCTACCCCGACCCTATCCCAACCCCGTACCCTAACCTAACCCCAACCCAAACCCCAAACCCAACCCCAACCCCAACCCGAAACCTAAACCGAACCCTAACCCCAACGCCAACCGGAACCCTAAACTGAACCCTAACCGAACCCAAAACTAAAGCCGAACTCTAAACCCAAAACTAACCCTAACACAAACCCGAACCCTAACCCTAACCCAAACCCTAACCCTAACCCTCAACCTAACCCTAACCCTAACCCTAACCCTATCCCTAACCTTAACCCGAACCCTAACCTGAAACCTAACCTTACCCTAACCCTAACCCTACCCCTAACCATAACCATAACACGAACCCGAACCCTAACCCTAACCTGAAACCTAACCATAACCCTCAACCTAACCCAAACCCTAACCCTAACACGAACCCTAACCCTAACACTAACCCGAACCCTAACACTAACCCGAACCCGAACCCGAACCCTAACGAGAACCCTAACCCTAACCCTAATCCGAAACCAAACCCTAACCCTAACCCTAACCCGAACCATGACCCAAACGCTAACCCTAATCCGAACACTAACCTGACCCTAACCTGAACCCTAATCCTAACCCTAACCTTATCCCTAACACTAACCCTAACCTGAACCGTAACCCGAACCCTACAGCGAACCCTAACCTGAAGCCTAAACTTACCCGAACCCTAACCCGAACCCGAACCCTAACCCGAACAAATCCTAACCCGAAACCTAACCCTAACCCTAACCCTAACCCTAACTCGAACCCTACTCCTAACCCTAACTCTAACTCTAAACCTAACCCTAATCTGAACCCTCACCCTAACCCTAACACTAAACATAACCTTAACACTAAACCTACCCACAAACCCAACCACAACCCTATCCCTAAACCCAACCCCAACCCCAAGCCCAAACCTAACCCTAACCCTAACTCTAACCCGAAACTGAACCCCAACCCGAAACCTAACCCCAACACTAAACCGAACCCTAACACTTACCCGAGCCCATACCCTAACTAGGACCCTAACCCGAGACATGAACCCTAACAATAACCCTAACCTAACCTAACCTAACCTAACCCTAAACCCTAACCCTAACCCTAACCCGAACCCTAAACCTAACCCTAACCCTAACCCTAACCCAAAACCTATACTAACTCTAACCCTAACAAGAACCCGAACCCGAACCCTAACCGTAACCGTAACCCGAACCCTAACCCTAACCCTAACCCGAACCCAAACCCGAAACCCTAACCCTAACCCTATCCCTAACCCTAAACCTAATCCTAACTCAAACTCTAACCCCAACCCCACCCCAACCCCAAATCTAACCCTTCTCTGACCCTAACCCTACTCCATACCCTAACCCTAACCTTAACCCAAACCCTAACCCCAACCACAACCCCAACCAGAACCCTATACCGAACCCTAACCCGAACCCGAACCCGAAACCCAACCCGAACCCTAAACCCAACCCTAACCCTAACCCTAATCCTAACCCTAACCTTAACCCGAACCCTAACCCGAAACCTAACCTACCCTAACCCTAAGCCTACCCCTAACCCTAACCCTAACACAAACCCGAACCCTAACCCTAACCCGAACCCTAACCCTAACCCTCAACCTAACCCTAACCCTAAACCTAAACCGAATGCTAACCCTAACCCTAACCCGAAGCCTAAACCTAAACCTAACCCGAACCCAAAACCTAATCCTAACCCTAATCCGAACCCTAACTCGAACCCGAACCCGAACCCCTAACCCTAACCCAAATCCTAACCCTAACCCTAACCCTAAAGCTAATCCCTAACCCTAACACGAACCCTAACACGAACCCTAACATGAACCATAACCCTAACCAGAATCCTAACCCTAACCCTAACCCTAACCCTACCCGAACCGAACCCTAACCCTAAACCTAACCCGAACCCGAAACCGAACCCTACCCCTAAACCGAACACTAACCCGACCCTAACCCTAACCCTAACACGAACTCTAACCCTAAGCTTACTGATCCCAAACCCTCACCCTAATCCGAACCCTAACCCTAACCCTAAGCCTAACCCGAAACCGAAACCTAACCCTAACCCTAACCCGAATCCAAACACTAACCCAACCCTAACCCTAACCCTAATCATAACCCTAAACCGAACCCTAACCCTATCCCTAACCATAACCCTAACATGAACCGTAACCCGAACCCTAAAACGAACCTTAACACGAACCCGAACCCTAACCCGAACCCGAACCCTAACCCGAAATTATCCTACCCCGAAACCTAACCCTAACCCTAACCCTAAGCCTAACTCGAACCCTAACCCCACCCCAACCCCAACCCCAACCCCAGCCCTATACCTACCCCGACCCTAACACTAACCCGTACCCTAACCCTAACCCTAACCCTACCCCTAACCCTAACCACAACCGCAACTCCAACCCCAACCCCAACACGAACCATAAACTGAACCCTAACCCTACCCTAACCCTAACCCTAATCCGAAACTGAACCCTAACCCAATACTAACCCTAACCCGAACCCTAACCTGAACCCTAACCCTAACCCAAACCCGAACCCGAACCCTAGTCCTAACCCTAACTCTAACCCGAGCCCTAACCCTAATCCGGACCCTCACCCTAACCCAAACACTAACCCTTACCCTAACCCTAACCCTAACCCTAACCACAAACCCAACCTTAACCCTATCCCTAAACCCAACCCTAACCCCAACCCCAAACCTAACCCTAACGCTAACCCTAACCCTAACCCAAAACATAACCTTAACCCTATCCCGAACTTTAACAATAACCTAACCCGAACCTTAACCCGAACCCTAACACGACCCCTAAACTGAACCCTAACCCTAAACCTAACTCGAACCCTAAACTGAACTCTAACACTAACCCTAACCCAAACCCTAATCCTAACCCTACCCCGAACCCGAACCCTAACTAAAACTTGAGCCCTAAACCTAAACCTAAACCTAACCCTAACCCTAACCCGAAACCTATACCTAACTCTAACCCTACCCAGAACCCGAACCCTAACCCGAACCTGAACCCGAACCGCTAACCCTAACCCTAACCCTAACACTAACCCTAAACCTAACACTAACTCGAATCCAAACCCCAACCCCAACCCCAACCCCAAACCTAACCCTACCCCGACCCTGACCCTACCCCGTACCCTAACCCTAACCCTAACCCAAACCCTAACCCCAACGTCAACCCAAACCCCAACCCCAACCCAAACCCTAAACAGAACCCTAACACCAACCCCAACCCGAACCCTAAACCGAACCCAAACCCTAACCATAACCCGAAACCGAACCCGAACCCTAAACCCAAAACTAACCCTAACCCGAACCCGAACCTGAAACCCAACCCGAACCCTAAACCCAACCCTAACGCTAACCCTAACCCTAACCCTAACCTTAACCCGAACCCTAACCCGAAACCTAACCTTACCCTAACCCTAACCCTACCCCTAACCCTAACCCTAACTCTAACCTGAACCCTAACCCTCACCCGAACCCTTACCCTAACCATCAACATAAACCAACCCTAACCCTCAACCGAACCCTAACACTAACTCTAACCCGAACCCTAAACCTAAACCTAACCCGAACCCTAAACCTAACCCTAACCCTAACCCAAAACCTAACTCGAACCTGAACCCGAACCCCTAACCCTAACCCTAACCCAAATCCTAACCCTAACCCTAACCGTAACGCTAATCCCTAACCCTAACACGAACCCTAACCCTAACCCTAACCCTAACACCAACCCTAACCCTAACCAGAATCCTAAACCTAACCCTAACCCTACCCGAACACTAACCCTAACCCTAAACCTAACCCGAACCTGAAACCGAACCTTAATCCTAATCCTAACCCTAACCCTAAACCGAACACTAACCGGACCCTAAACCTAACCCTAACCCTAACCTGAACTCTAACCCTAAGGTAACCTTATCCCGAACCCTCACCCAAACCCTAACCGGAACGCTCACCCTAACCCTAACAAGAACCCGAACCCTAACCCTAACCTGAACACTAACCCTGACCCCACTCCTAAACCTAAACCGAAACCTAACCCAAACCCTAACCTTAACCCTAACCCCAAACCCAACACTAACCCAATCCAAACCCCAACCCCAACGCCAACCCCAAACCTAACCCTAACCCTAACCCAACCCCAACCCCAACTCCAACCCCCACCCTAACCTGAACCCTAACCCTAACCCTAAACCTAACCTTAACCCTATACCGAAACCTAACCCCAACACCAACCCTAACCCAAACCCGAACCCGAAAACCAACCGGAAGTCTAACCCAAACACTAACCCGAACCCTAACCCTTACCTGAGACCTTAAACGAAACCTAACCCAAACCCTAACCCGAACCCTAACACGAACTCTAAACAGAACCCTAAACCTAAACCTACCCGAACCCGAACCCTAAGCCGAACCCTAAACCTAACCCTAACACGAACACTAATCCTAACCCTAACCAAAGCCAAAACCTAACTCTAACTCTAACCCTAACCCAAACCCTAAACCTAACCCTAACCTGAATCCTAACACTAAACCCAACCCAAACCCGAACCCTAACCCTAACCCTAAACCTAACCCTAAACTGAACCCCAACACAAACCCTAATCCTAACCCTAACCCTAACACGACCCGAACCCTAACCCTAACCCTAACCCGAACCCGAACCCAAACCCTAACCCTAACCTGAACCCGAACCCTAAACCTAACCCTAAACCTAACCCTAAGCCTAACCCTAACCCGAACTAACCCTATCCCTAACCTTAACCCTAACCCTAATCCTAATCCTAACCCTAACCCGAACCCTATCCCTAACCCTAACCCTAACCTGAACCGGAACCCGAACCCTAAAGCGAACCTAACCCAAACCCGAACCCTAACCTGAACATAATTCTAACCCGAAACCTAACCATAACCCTAACCCTAACCCTAACTCGACACCTAACCCCAACCCCAACCCCAACCCTAAACCTAACCCGACCATAACCCTTACCCGTACCCTAACCCTAACCCTAACCCTAACCCTCACCCCAAACCTACACTCAACCCCAACCCCAACCCCAACCCGAACCATTAACCGAACCCTAACCCTACCCTAACCCTATCCCGAACCCTAAACCCAACACTAACCCGAACCCGAACCCGAACCCGAACCGGAAACCTAACTCTAACCCTAACCCTATCCCTAACCCTAAAGGAACCCTAACTCCAAGCCCAACCCCAATCCCCACCCTAACGCTAAAAATAACCTTAACCCTATTCCGAAACCTAACCCTAACCCATAGAAGGAAATGCTGTGGAATCGGACCGTACAGGCAGTCAGGATGTGGGACATACAGGCCATAAGCTCACCTCTCAGATGTGCGTATCCCTGGCAGGCAGATGTCTGCTTCCCACTGAAACATGGGAGTTACAACCTGGCGACACTCTAATTGAAGAAGCCCATTAGAATTCGCTGTATCCAACTCGATACACGTGAGGACAGGCCTGTCGCTTCCACATGCTTTTCACACCAACCTCTTCCAGCACCTAACATAAGGATGTTAGGACCTCCGTCTCCAGGCAGTCAGGATCCAGGAGGGTCCTCCCCTCAGCTCAGCTCTCACAACGAAACATACTTTGAAGCCAGCATTCAAGTAGCTGCGTTCTTAGGGCAGCGAGAAGGTAGCAGTACTCTATGTTAGGAGGCTGCAGGAACACCGCTCTACTGCACCTGGAGACAAACTCAAGGCCTGCCATATTCCACTTGCGTCTCAAAAGCCTCAAGCCACAAATGTCTCTGGTGAAGATGTTCCAAACTCATTCTGCAGGCAGTGTGGAACCGTGAGGGACTGAGTGTAAGCTCAAATCTCACAAGGAAGTTGCCTTTGGACAAGGAGTTCAGCTAGCTTCTCACGTTGGGAACTTAGGTAGCACCAGTCTGACAGGAATTACTCGGACATCGCTGGATTGAGCTTGGAGACACTAGTCTTGTGGGCCGACACCTTCCGCTTACCTCTCACAAGACTTCTGTCACGCATCGAGCCTAGGCCTGTTAGCAGCAAAGTGTACCTGCACACAGGAAGTGGGAGGTACAGGCCGTAAGCTCAACTCTCAAGAGTGTGTATGTCTGGGAGGCCGATGTCTGCTACCCACTCATACATGGGAGTTAGAACCTAGCCACACTGTAATTGACGAAGGCCGTCGTACATCGCTACATTCAACTCAGGACAGGAGAGTAGAGGCCAGCTGCTTTCTCAACCTTGCCTTTCTCACAACCTCTCCCAGCACCTCACATAAGGATGTCAGCAGCTATATCTAAGGGCAGGCAGGATGCGAGGGGGTCCTGCCCTCAGGTCAGCTCTCAAAAGGAAGCAGGCGTCGAAGCCAGCATTCTACTAGCTGCGTTCTTATGGCCGTGAGAACGTAGCAGCTTTGTGAGTCAGGTCGTTCCGTGAATACCGCTCTACTGCACCTGGAGACACAACCATTGAAGCCTGCAGCTTACCCCTTGCGTCCCATGAGCTTCTGACAAATATGTCTTGGGAGGATGTTCGTAACTCCATCTGCAGGCAGTGCAGGACCGCAGTCAGCTCATCTCGCAGAAGGAAGTTCCTCAGAGAGACAGCATTCAACGTGGTACTCAGCTTTGGAAGTTTGTATGTAGTTCCCATCTGAGGGAGGAATTCCTCAGAAGTCACTGGGTTCAGCTAAGAGACACTTGCCTCTCACCAAACTTGCGTCTCGTATCGAATGAAGTACTTTGGAAGCAGAGCGTACAAGGGGTGAGCATGCAATAAACTCAATCCACTGGAGGCCTTGGAGGCAGCTGTCCACTAGGCACGACACTGACAAGGTAGACGCTTGGTTCTCCTTCCGCAACTGCCACGTGTAGAAGGAAATGCTGTGGAAGCGGACCGTACAGGCAGTCAGGATGTGGGACATACAGGCCATAAGCTCACCTCTCAGACGTGCGTATCCCTGGCAGGCAGATGTCTACTTCCCACTGAAACATGGGAGTACATCCTGGCGACACTCTAACTGAAGAATACCATTAAAAATCGATGTATTCAACTCAATACACGTGAGGACAGGCCTGTCGCTTACACATGCTTTTCACACCAACTTCTTCCAGCACCTAACATACGGATGTTAGGATCTACGTCTCCAGGCAGTCAGGATGCAGGAGGGTCCTCCCCTCATCTCAGCTCTCACAAGGAAGCAGTTTGGAAGCCAGCATTCAAATAGCTACATTCCTAGGGCCGCGAGAAGGTAACAGTACTCTATGTTAGGAGGCTGCAGGAACACCGCTCTACTGCACCTGGAGACACACTCCAGGCCTGCCTTTTTCCACTTGCGTCTCACAAGCCTCAACCACAAATGTCCCTGGTGAAGATGTTCGAAACTCATTCTGCAGGCAGTGTGGAACCGTGAGGGACTGAGTGTGAGCTCAAATCTCACAAGGAATTTGCCTTTGGACAAGGCGTTCAGCCAGCTTCTCACGGTTGGAACTTAGTAGGTAGCACCAGTCTGACAGGAATTACTCGGACATCGCTGGATTGAGCTTGGAGACACTAGTCTTGTGGGCCGGCACATTCCGCTTACCTCTCAAAACACTTCTGTCACACATTGAGCCTAGGCCTGTTAGCGAAGTGTACCTGCTCAGAGGATGTGGGGGATACAGGCCGTAAGCTCAACTCTCAGGAGTGTGTGTGTCTGGGAGGCCGATGTCTGCTACCCACTCATACATGGGAGTTAGAACCTAGCAACATTGTAATTGATGAAGGCCGTCGTACAACGCTGCGTTCAACTCAGGACACGTGAGTAGTGGACAGTCACTTACACAACCTGGCCTTTCTCACCACCTCTCCCAGCACCTCACGTAAGGATGTCAGCCGCTATATCTACGGGCAGGCAGGATGCGAGGGGGTCCTGCCCTCAGGTCAGCTCTCAAAAGGAAGCAGGCTTCAAAGCCACCCTTCTACTAGCTGCGTTCTTATGGCCGTGAGAACGTAGCAGCTTTGTGAGTCAGGTCGTTCCGTGAATACCGCTCTACTGCACCTGGAGACACAACCATTGAAGCCTGCAGCTTACCCCTTGCGTCCCATGAGCTTCTGACAAACATGTCTTGGGAGGATGTTCGTAACTCCATCTGCAGGCAGTGCAGGACCGCGGGTAAGCTCATCTGGCAGAACGAAGTTCCTCAGAGAGACAGCATTCAACGTGGTACTCAGCTTTGGAAGTTAGTATGGAGCTCCCATCTGAGGGAGGAATTCCTCAGAAGTCGCTGAATTCAGCTAAGAGACACTTGCCTCTCACTAAACTTTGTCTCGTATCGAATGAAGTCCGAAGTGTACAGGGGGTCAGCATGTGGGAGGTACAAGCAATAAGCTCAATCCACTGCAGGACGTGGCGGCAGCAGTCCACGAAGCGCCACACTGACAAGGTAGAAGCTTGGTTCTCCTTCCGCAACTGCAGCGCATAAAAGGAAATGCTGCGGAACCGGACCGTACAGGCAGTCAGGATGTGGGACATACAGGCCATAAGCTCACCTCTCAGACGTTCGTATCCCTGGCAGGCAGATGTCTGCTTCCCACTAAAACATGGGAGTTATATCCTGGCGACACTCTAACTGAAGAAGAGCATTAACAACCAATGTATTCAACTCGATACAAGTGAGGACAGGCCTGTCGCTTCCACATGCTTTCACACCAACCTCTTCCAGCACCTAACATAAGGATGTTAGGATCTCCATCTCCAGGCAGTCAGGATGCAGGAGGGTCCTCCCCTCAGCTCAGCTCTCACACGGAAACAGACTTAGAAGCCAGCGTTCAAGTAGCTGCATTCTTAGGGTCGCGAGAAGGTAGCAGTACTCTATGTCAGTATGCTCCAGGAACACCGCTCTACTGCACCTGGAGAAACACTCCAGGCCTGCCTTATTCCACTTGCATCTCACAAGCCTCAAGCCACAAATGTCTCTGGTGAAGATGTTCCAAACTCATTCTGCAGGCAGTGTGGAACTGTGAGGGACTGAGTGTGAGCTCAAATCTCACAATGAAGTTACCTTTGGACAAGGCGTTCAGCCAGCTTCTCATGTTTGGAACTTAGTAGGTAGCACCAGTCTGACAGGAATTACTCGGACATCGCTGGATTGAGCTTGGAGACACTAGTCTTGTGGGCCGGCACCTTCCGCTTACGTCTCACAATATTTCTGTCACGCATCGAGTCTAGGCCTGTTAACAGCGAAGTTTGAGGTACAGGCCGTAAGCTCGACTCTCAGGAGTATGTATGCCTGGGAGGCCATGTCTGCTACCCACTCATCCATGGGAGTTAAATCCTACCTACACTGTAATTGATGAAGGCCGTCGTACATCGTTGTATTCACCTCAGGACACTTGAGTAGAGGACAGTCGCTTACACAACCTGGCCTTTCTCACAACCTCTCCCAGCACCTCACATAAGGATGTCAGCAGCTATACCTACGTGCAGGCAGGATGTGAGGGGGTCCTGCCCTCAGTTCAGCTCTCAAAGGGAAGCAGGCATCGAAGCCAGCTTTCTAGTAGCTGCGTTCTTATGGCCGTGAGAACGTAGCAGCATTGTGAGTCAGGTCGTTCTGTGAATACCCCTCTACTGCACCTGGAGACACAACCATTGAAGCCTGCAGCTTACCCCTTGCGTCCCATGAGCTTCTGACAAACATGTCTTGGGAGGATGTTCGTAACTCCATCTGCAGGCAGTGCAGGACCACGGGTAAGCTCATCTCGCAGAACGAAGTTCCTCAGAGAGACGGCATTCAACGTGGTACTCAGCTTTGGAAGTTAGTATGTAACTCCCATCTGAGGGAGGAATTCCTCAGAAGTCACTGGGTTCAGCTAAGAGACACTTGCCTCTCACCAATCCTGCGTCTCATATCGAATGAAGTCCTTTGGAAGAGAAGCGTACAGGGGGTCAGCATGTGGGAGGTACAAGCAACAAGCTCAATCCACTGGAGGCCTTGGAGGCAACTGTCACTAGGCGCGACACTGACAAGGTAGACGCTTGGTCCTCACTCTGCAACTGCCACGCATAGAAGGAAATGCTGTGGAAACAGACCGTACAGGCAGTCAGGATGTGGGACATACAGGCCATAAGCTCACCTCTCAGACTTGCGTATCCCTGGCAGGCAGATGTCTGCTTCCCACTGAAACATGGGAGTTACACCTGGCGACACTCTTATTGAGAAGGCAGGATTCTAATTTAACTAGGATGTTGGAAATCACTGTATTGGACTCAGGTATCCTGACACTTCCACATGCTTTTCACACAACCTCTTCTAGCACCTCACTGAAGGATGTAGGAGCTATGTCTACAGGAAGTCAGGATAGGGGACAGTCCTGCCCTGGGCTCAGCTCTCAAAAGGCAGCATCCCTAGAAGCCAGCTTTCAACTAGCTGTGTTTTTTTTTTAAAAGAATTTTATTTTATTTATGTTAGTCACAGAGAGAGAGAGAGGCAGAGACACAGGCAGAGGGAGGAGAAGCAGGCTCCATGCACCGGGAGCCTGACGTGGGACTCGATCCCGGATCTCCAGGATCACGCCCTGGGCCAAAGGCAGGCACTAAACCACTGTGCCACCCAGGGATCCCACTAGCTGCGTTTTTATGACTATGGTGTCCTTCTAAACTAACCTATATTTGGTCACTCCAGTCCCTAACTGGGCCTCAGCTAGACCTGGTGCCACTGGTACTTAGCTTGGCCTCACCTGGACCTGGTGACTGTGTTCCCACCTGGGCCTCGAGTGGTCTTATGACTTTTGTCCCCAACTAGGCCTCACCCAAACCATGTGACTTAGTTCCACCTGAGCCTTACCTGGTCCTGGTGAATCTGTTCCCCTCCTGGGTATCACCTGGACCTGGTGACTCTTGTACCCACCTGGGCATGATTGGGATATGTTTAATCTGTTTCCCAAGTGAGACTCTGGAACATTTGACTTTGGTCCTCACTTGGGCCTCACCTGGACCTGGTAACTCTGGTTCCTACATGAACCTCACCTGGACCTGTGACTCTGGTTCCCACATGAACCTCACCTGGACCTGGTGTCTCTGCTGTTCTAGCCTCACCTGTACCTGGTGACTCCAGTCCCCATCCCCCTGGGCCTCACCTGGATTTGGTGTCTCTGGCCCTTAGCTTGGTTTCACCTGGACCTGGTGACTGTGGTCCCCACCTTGGCCTCACCCGGACCTGCTGACTCTGGTTGCCACCTGCGCCTCACCTCGAACTGTTGACTCTGGTTCTTTCAAGGGCTTCCCCTGTACCTGGTGACGCTGGTCCCCACCTGGACCTCTCCTGGACCTGGTGACTCTCTTTCCAACATGGACCTCACCTGGATCTGGTGATTCTGGTCCTCGGTTTGGCCTCACCTGGACCTGGTGACTCTCGTCCCCACTTTGACCTCAGACATGGTGAATCTTGTCCCCACCTAGGCCTCTCCCAGACCTGGTGACTCTTGTCCCCAGCTATGCCTCAATTCGACCTGATGAATCTGGTCCTCACATGGGCCTCACATGGACCTGGGACTCAGCTGGATATAGTGGCTCTGGTTCCCACATGGGGCTCACCTGATACTGGTGACTGTGGTCTCCTATTCCTCACCAGGACCTGGTGATTCTGATCCTCGTCTGGGCCTTGCATGGCCCTAGTGACTCTGGTCCTCACCTAGGCATCATTGGGACCTGGATACTCTATTCCACACCTGGGCCTCACTTTGACCGGGGACCTCTGGTTCCACTCTGGACCTCAAACTAAACTGGTTACTCTGGTCCCCCTCTGGGCCTCACCCTTACCTGATGACTCTGGTTCCCCCACCCCCCCGGGCTTCACTTGGACCTGGTGAATCTGGCCCTTACCTGGTCCTCACCTGGACCTGGTGACTCTGGTCACCACCTGGGTCTCACCTGGGCTTGGTGAATCTTGTTGCCACCTGGGCCTCACCTGGACCTTGTGACTGTGGTCCCCACCTGGACCTCACCTGGATCTGGTGGCTCTGGTTCCTATATGGGGCTCTCCTGGACCTGGTTCCTGTGGTCTCCTTCTGGCCTCACCTGGAACAAAATGACTCTGATCCACATTTGGGCCTCCCCTGGACCTGGTGACTCTGGTCCTTACCTGCGCATCATTGGGACCTGGTTACTCTCTTCTACACCTGGGCCTCACCTGGACCTGGTGACTTTGGTCTCCCTCTGGACCTCACCCTGACCTGGTGACTGTGGTCCCACCTGGGCCTCACCTGGACGAGGTGACTGGTTCCCACATGGACCTCACCTGGACCTGGTGAATCTGGTCCTCACATGGGCATCATGGGACCTGGTTACTCAGTTCCACATCGGGGCCTCACCTGGACCTAGTGATTCTCATCCCCCTCTGGGCCTCACCTGACGTGGTGACTCTGGTCCCCACCTGGATATCACCTGGACCGGGTGACTCTGGTCCCCCGCTGGGCCTCACCCAGAGCTGAGGACTCTGGTCCTCAACTGGGCCTCAACTGGACCTGGTGAATCTACTCCTCACTTGGGCCTTGTCTGGACCTTGTGACTCTGGTCCCACCTGGGCATCATTGGGACATGGTTACTCTGTTCCCCACCTGGGACTCACCTGGACCTGATAACTTTGATCCACACTTTGGCCTCACCTGGCCCTGATGACTCTGGACCTCACCTGGGCCTCAATCTGGACCTGGTGACTGTGGTCCCCACCTGGGTCTCATCTGGACCTGGTGACTCTCGTTCCCACATGAACCACACCTGGACCTGGTGACTGTGGTGTCTTTCTAGCCTCACATTTACCTGGTGACTCCGGTCCCCACCAGGTCCTCACCTGGATCTGGTGACTCTGGCCTTCAGGTTGCCCTCACCTGGACCTGGTGAGTGTGGTTGCCACCTGGGCCTCATCCGTACCTGGTGACTCAGGTCCCCATGTGGGCCTCACTTGGACCTGGTAAATCTGGTCCTTACTTGGTCCTCACCTGGACCTGTTGACTCTGGTCACCACCTGGGCCTCACCTGGACCTGGTGAATCTGGTCCCCGTCTGGGCCTCACCTGGACCTGATTGCTGTGGACTCCTTCTTGGCCTCACCTGGAACTGGTGACTGATCCTATCTGGGCCTCACCCAGACCTGGTGACTCTGGTCCTCACCTGGGCATCATTGGGGCCTGGTTACTCTGTTCTACACCTGAGCCTCACCTGGACATGATGACTCTGGAACCCCTCTGGGCCTCACCCTGACCTGGTGACTCTGGTCCCCATCTGGATGTCACCTGGACCAGGTGATTCTGGTACCCCTCTAGGCCTCAACTAGACCTGGTGACTCTGGTCCACAACTGGGCCTTACTTGGACCTAGTGAATATGCTCCCCACCTGGGCCTCATCTGGACCTGGTGACTCTGGTCCCTACCTGGGCATCATCAGGACATGGTTACTCTATTCCCTACTGGGACTCACCTGGACCTGGTAACTCTGGTCCTCACTTTAGCCTCTTCTGTACCAGGTGACTCTGGCCCCACCTGGGCCTCACCTGGAACTGGTGACTCTGATCCTCAGCATGGCCTCACCTGACCTGGTGACTGTGGTTCCCACCGGGACCTCACCTGGACCTCATGTCTCTGGTCCCCACCTGGGCTTCACCTGGACCTGGTGTCTCTTGTACCCACCTGGGTAGCATCAGGACATGGTTACACTGTTCCTTAACAGGGACCCACCTGGACCTGTTAACTCTGATCTTCACCTGGGCCACACCTGGACATGGTGACACTGGTTCCCACCTGGGTCTCACCTGGACCTGTGAGTCTATTCCCCACCTGGGCCTCACTTGTGACTGGTGACTCTCATTCCCACATAGACCTCATGTGGACCTGGTGGCTGTAGTGTTTCTAGCTTCTCATGTACCTGGTGACTCTGGTCCCCACCAGGGCCTCACCTGGACCTGGTGAGTGTGGTTGCCACCTGCACCTCACCTGGACCTGGTGATTCTGGTCCCCACCAGAGCCTCACCCATACCTGATTACTTAGGTCCTCACGTGGGCCTCACTTGGACCTGGTGAATCTGGTCCTTGCCTGGTCCTCACCCGGACCTGGTGACTCTGGTCCCCACTTGGACCTGGTGACTGTGGTCCCCACCTGGGCCTCACTTGGACATGATGACTCTGATCCCCACCTGGGCCTCACCTGAGTCTTACTGGGACCTCGTAACTCTGGTCCTCAGCTTGGCCTCACCTGGATCTAGTAACTGGTCCCCACCTGGGCCTCACCTGGACCTGGTGTCTCTGGTACCTATCTAGGCATCATCAGGACAGGGTTTCTCTGTTCCCCACCTGGGACACACCTGGATTTGTTAACTTTGGTCCTCACCTGGCCTCACCTGTATCTGGTGACTCTGGTTCCCACATGGACCTCACCTGGATGTTGTGTCTCTCGTTTCCTTCTAGCCTCATCTGTACCTGGTGATTCCGGTCCCCACCTGGGCCTCACCTGGTACTGGTGACTCTGGTCCTCTGCTTGGCCTTACCTGGACCTGGTGACTGTGTTCCCCACCTGTGCCTCACCTGGATCTGGTGACTGTGTTCCCCACCTGGGCCTCACCCGGACCTGGTGAATCTGTTTCCCACCTGGGCTCACCTGGACCTGGTGACTCTGGTCCCATCCTGGGCCTCATCTGGATCTGGTTTCTGTGGTCCTCACATGGGCCTCACCTGGATCTGGTGGCTCTAGTTCCCACATCAGGTTCACCTGGACATGGTGACTGTGGTCCCCGTCTTGGCCTCACCTGAACCTGGTGATTCTGATCACCATCTGGGCCACACCTTGAATTGGTCGCTCTGATCCTCCCCTGGGTGTCATTGGGACCTGGTTAATCTGTTCCACACCTGGGCCTCACCTGGATCAGGGGATTCTGGTCCCCTTCTGGGCCTCTCCTTGACCTGGTGACTCTGGTCCCCTCCTGGGCCTCACCTGGACTGGGTGACTCTGGTTTGCACATGGACCTCACCTGGAGCTGGTACCTGTTGTGTCCTTCTGGCCTCACCTGGACATGGTGACTCTGGTCCCCATCTGGGCCTCACCTGGCTCTGGTGACACTGGTCCTCAGCTTGGGCTCACCTGGACCTGCTGAGTGTGGTTGCCACCTGGGTCTCACCCGGACCTGGCATCTCTGGTCCCCACCGGGGCCTCACCCCTACCTGGTGAATCTGGTCCTTACCTGTTCCTTACCCAGACCTGGTGACTCTGGTCATCACCTGGGCCTCACCTGGTCTTGGTAAATCTGGTCCCCACCTGGGCTTCACCTGGACCTGGTGACTGTGGTCCCCACCTGGGCCACAAATGGACCTGGTGGCTCTGGTTCCCACATGCAGCTCACCTGGACCTGGGTCCTGTGGTCTCCTTCTAGGCCTCACCTGGATCTGGTGACTCTGATCCTCATCTGGGCCTCACCTGGACCTGGTGACTCTGGTCCCCTCTTGTGCCTCAGCTGGACCTGTTGACTCTGGTCCTCAGTTTTGCCTCACCTGGACCTGGAGACTGTGTCTCCACCTGGGCCTCACCCAGACCTTGTGACTTTGGTCACCACCAGGGCCTTACCTGGAGGGGGGAATCTGGTCCCCACCTGGGATTCACCTGGACCTGATGAATCTGGTTGCCACCTGGGCCTCACCTGGACCTGGTCTTTTTGGTCCCCACCTGAGCCTCATCTGGTCCTGGTGGCTCTGGGTCCCACATGGGGCTCACCTGTACCTGCTGACTGTGGTCCTCACGTGGTCCTCACCCAGACCTGGTCACTGGTATGTGAGGAGTCTGCTCCAGATTCCCCCTCTCCCTCCACCCCTCCCCACTGCACCCTCTCTCAAGTAAATCTTCTGAAAATTCACATCAAGACATGTGAGCATCTTTATCCCCTCTTCAGAGGTGCCTTCATATGTGTAACAACCATTTTAATGCCTTTCATGGACCCACCGTGAGTCCCATCAGAAACCCCTTTTCTTTGATATTATTGAAGTACAGTCAACACACAATGTTACAGTAGTTTCAGGGCTACAACTTAGTGATTTGACAATTCTCTGCATACTCATCTCCCCACGAGAAGTGTCATCACCATCTGTCCCCATACAAAGTTGTCACAATAGTACTGACTCTATTGCCTAGGCTGTACTTTCTAAAAATCTGTGACTTATTTATTTGAGAACCAGATGCTTATAGCTCTTAATATTCTTCATCTATTTTACCCATCTAACACCTGCGTCCCCTCTGGCTATCAGTCACCATGATCCATCACATTAACAAGAGAAAGGACATGGGGAAGCCCAGAGGGGGGGGGGGGGCAGCGGTTTAGTGCCTGCCTTTGGCCAGGGCCTGATCCTGGATTCCTAGGATTGAGTCCCAGGTCTGGTTCCCTACATGGAGCCTGCTTCTCCCTCTGTCTATGTCTCTGTGTCTCTGCCTCTCTCTCTCTCTCTTGCTCTCTCGCTCTCTGTCCCTCATGGGTAAATAAATAAAATCTTAAAAACAAAAACAAGAGAAAGGACAAAGGCATACGATCCTCTCAAGAGTTGCAGAAAAAGCATTTGACAAAACACAACATAAAAACATAGTGGGTAGTGAAAGGGAATATAAGGGAAGGGAGAAGAAATGTGTGGGAAATATCAGAAAGGGAGACAGAACATAAAGACTCCTAACTCTGGGAAAGGAACTAGGGGTGGTGGAAGGGGAGGAGGGCGGGGGGTGGGGGTGAATGGGTGATGGGCACTGAGGGGGGCAATTGACTAAAAGGAGCTCGCCTGTGCTTGGGAGGCCTGAGGAGGACGTGGGGTCGCGTCCACGCTGATGAGCCCCAGCCTCCTCAGGACCCGCGGTGAGGCTTCAGGAGGACATTGGGCCGTGTTCACGCTGTCAGAAGCCCCGGTCTCCTCAGGACCCGCGGGGAGGCTTCAGGAAGATGTGGTGTTGCGTCCACTCTGGCAAGAGCTCCCGGACTCCTAAGGACCCAAGTTGAGGCTTCTGGAAGATGGGGGCTGCATCCATGGTGACAGGAGCCCCGGCCTCCTCAGAACCCATGGTGAGGCTTCAGGAGGATGTGGGGCCACATCCACACTGACAGGACACTGACCCCCTCAGGACCCCTGGTGTAGACTTCAGGAAATAGGGGGATGCCTCCATGCAGACAGAAGACCCCAGCCTTGTCAGGGCCTGTGGTGAGGCCTAAGAAAGATGTGGGTACCGCATTCACACTGACAGGTCTCCGGCCTCCTTAGGACCCACTCTGAAGTTTTGGGAAGATTTGGGGCCACGTCCATGCTGACAGGAGCCCCCAGCCTCCTCAGGTATTATGGTGAGGCTTGAGGAAATTGTGGGGCCACTTCAACACTAACAGGACCCCTGTCCTCCTCAGGACCTGCACTTGGCTTCGGGACATACGGGGCCACATCCATGCTGACAGGAGCCCCCAGCCTCCTCAGGTCTAATGGTGAGGCTTGAGGAAAATGTGGGGCCACGTCAACACTGACAGGACCCCCGTCCTCCTCAGGACCTGCACTTGGCTTCGGGACATACAGGGCTGCGTCTATGCTAACAGGAGCACACAGCCTCCTCAGGACCCGCAGTGAGTTTTCAGGGGGACGTGGGGCCATGTCCAGGCAGACGGAGCCTCCGGCCTCCTGAGGACCTGCTGCGAGGCTTCCAGAGGATGTGAGGCATAGTCCACAGTGACAGGAGCCCGTCATCCTCAGGACCCGCTGACTATGACTCAGGAACACAGGGGGCCACGTCCGCACTCACAGGAGCCCGGCTTCCTCAGGACCCCCTGGAGGACTCTGGAGGCGCCGTTAGGGGCCACGTCCACATCAGAAGGGACTCCTCAGAACCACAGGGTAAGTGAATGGGTAGAATTAATGGTAGGGTCAGAGGAAGGGAGGCAGTAGGTGGTTAAGTTTAAGTTAGATGTTAGGGGTTAGTGATTATGCTTATGGTTACAGATTAGAGGTTAGGGTGAGGGATAAAGGTCAGGGTCAGTGGTTAGGAGTTAGGATGGGGGTTAGGGATTAGGAAAAGGGGTTAGGGTTAGGATTAGGAACAGGATTTAAGGTTAGGGTTTAGGCTTTAGGGATTAAGGCAGGAGGATAGGAGTTGGGGTTAGGGTTAGGGTTAGAGTGAGGTTTGGGCTTAGGCTTGCACTTAGGGTTAGGGTTGAGGGTGTGAGTTAGGGTTAGGGGTTAGGGTAAAATTTAGGGCTAGGTTAGGGGTTAGGGCTAGGGTTAGGGTTAGTGATTGGTTAGGGGTTAAGGTCAGGTCAGGGTCAGGGTACGGTTTTGAAAAAGGGTTATGGTTATGGAGTGGGTAAGGGTCAGTTTTTCGGTATGGGTTAGGGTACAGTTTGGGGTATGAGATAGGGTTAGTATTAGAGGGTCAGGGTTAGGGTAAAGATTAAGATTAGAAATAGGATTTGAGTACATTAAGTTAAGGTTAGGGTTAGAGGTTAGGGTTAGGGTTAGATTTAAGGTAGGGATCAGGGTTAAGGGTTTAGAATAGGTTTCAGAGTTAGGGTGAGGGTTGGCAGGAAGGTTCAGTGAATGTGTTTCAGTCTTGGGGTTTGTGTTTGGTTTCTGATTAGTGATAGGTCTTGTTAACATTAGGCTTAAGCGTAGGGTTAGGGTTATGTCTGTGTACGGTTAGAGTTTGGGTCTTGGCATGTGCCTGCACTGGGGCTCCTAGTATCCTGGGCAGTTTAGTTTTATGCACTCTGTTTAGGTTTTGGGTTCAAAGATAGCCTGAGTCCACCAAGTCAGTGGCCTCCCCAGAGCATCAAAATCCAGGCTTCTGCTGGGGTCAGAAAAGACATGGCAGGCTTCTCCTGAGCTGAGCTAAGGAGGGGATTTGTGGCTCTAAATACTCTTTATGTGGATTTTCAGTTGCCTTTCTGATTTTATCTCTTGTGCGCACATGTTTCATCAATACTACCAATTATCATTTTAAAGTTTTACTTGCATTCCTGTTTGTAAACACAGTATGATATAGTTTCAGGTCTACCACATAGTGATTCAACCCTTGGATACAACGGCTGGTACTGGTCACAGGTGCCCTCCACTATCCCCATCCCCTGATTCCCCATCCCCCCCCCCACCTTCCTCTGGTGTTTATTAGTCTATTCTCTGTGGTTAAGAGTGTGTTTCCTGGTTTGCTCGTCTCATCCACCCCCTCCACCCCTTTGCCAGTTTGTTTGGTTTCTTAAAATTCACATGTGAATGCAATTGTATGGTATTTGGTATCTGTCTTTCTCTGACAGACAGATAAGTCCTTTCCACTTCTCCCGGGTCATTGTAAATGGCTTCATTTCATCCCTTCAGATGACCGAGTGATGTCGTAGTGTGTATATTTACCACATCGTCTCTGCCCATTCATCTGTCGGTGGACATCTGGGCTGTATGCACAGTTTGGCTGTTGTTGATAACGCTGCTACAAACAGTGGGCTGCGTGTCCCTCTTCGAATCTACTAAACTACTTTTGTATCCTCGAGGTAAATACCTAGCTGTGCAATTTTGGAATCGTAGGGTAGCTCTATTTTTAACTTCTTGAGGACCCTCCACACTGTTTTCCACAGTGACTGCACCTGTTCACATGCCCACCAGGAGTGTAAGGGGGCTCCCCCTTCTCCATAGCCTCACCAACACCTGTTGTTTCTTGTGTTGTTGATTTTAGCCATTCTGACGGCTGTCAGGTGACATCTCATTGTGGTTTTGGTTTGCATTTCCCTGATGATGGGTGACGCTGAGCGTCTTTCCGTGTGTCTGGTGGCCATCTGGATGTCTTGTCAGAGACAAAGTCCATTCATGTCTTCTGCCCATTTGCAGTTGGATAATTTGCGTTTAGGTTGCTGAGATTTATATTTGCTGTATATATTTTGGATACTAACTCTTTATTGGATGTGTTGTTTACAAATATCTCCTCTCATTTTGTATGTTGCCTTTTAGCTGTGGTTCTTTCCTTCCCTTTGTGGACGCTTTTCAATTTGATGAAGACCCAATAGTATTTTTGCTTTTGTTTCCCTCACCTCAGAGGCATATCTAGAAAGAAGATCCAATGGCCATTGTCAAAGATGGTGCTGCCTATCTTTTCTTCTTTTTCTGGTTTCAGGTCTCACATTTAGGTCTTTAATCCATTTTGGATTTATTTTTTATATACATGGTGTAAGAAAGTGGTCCAGTTTCATTCTTCTGCATGTGGCTGCCTAGTTTTCCCAACACCATTTGTTCTTATCCTGGGGTCAGGGTTAGGGTTTGTTGAAGAGACTGTCTTGTTGCCATTGGATATTCTTTCCGGCTTTGTTGAAGATTAAGCGATCATAGGGTTATAGGTTTGTATCTTGTTTCAGCTTTCCATTCTGTTCTATTGATCTAAGCATCTCCTGTTGGGAGATTTTTGATTGCTGATTCAATTTCTTTGCTGGTTATCTGTTCAAGTTTCTTATTTCTTCCTTTTTCATTTTTGCTATGTTATATATTTCTAGGAAGGAATTGATCTATTTCTTCCAGGTTCTAGGTTGCAGGCATATAATTTTTCATAATGTTCTCTTAAAATAGTTTGTATTTCTCTAGTGTTAGTTTTTTTTTTTTTTCTAGTCTTGGTTGTTATTTCTCTTTTCTCATTTGTGATTTTATTTGGGTCCTTTCTCATCTCTTTATCTTTTATCTTTTTTAAAGATTTTATTTATGTATTCATGAGAGATACAGAGAGGCAGAGGTATAGGCAGAGGGAAAATGAGGTTCCATTCGAGGAGCCTGATGTGGGACTTGATCCCCTGGGACCCCGGGATCATGACCCGAGCCAAAGCAGATGCTCAACTCCTGAGCCACCCAGGCATCCCAGATCATGTTTTTTAATCCACTCTGATACCCTATATCTTTTGATTGGAGCATTTAGTCTATCAGCATTCAGAGTGATTATTGAAAGATATGAACTTAGTGCCTTTGTGTTACCGGTAGAGTTGGTTTTTCTGGTTACGTTCTCTGGTCCTTTCTAGTCTTTGTTGCTTTTGGTCTCTTTTTTTCCCTGCACTAGAAGAGTCCCTCTTAAAATTCCTTACCGGACTGGTTTAGTGGTCATGAACTCCTTTATTTTTGGCCTGTCTGGGAAACTCTTTATCTCTCCTTCTATGCTGAATGACAGCCTTGCTGAAGAAAGAATTCTTACAAATTGAACTCCAACTAAAAAAATTTAAAACCGTTAATTTCTGCTATTATGATTGAGGAAAATGGCATTTTATGTTCAGAGATTTTTAATTTCTTCCTTGTGAGATTAAATAAATTTTGATGTTCATTCTTAAAAAAACAGAAGAAAGAATTCTTGGCTGCATACTTTTCCCATGCAGCATATTGAATATTTCCTTCCAACTTCCTTCTGGCTTGCCACGTTTGTGGACAGATCTGCTGTAAATTGATTCATCCTCCCTTGTAGGTAAGGACTACCCCCCCCCAAAGCCCCACCTCCACTGCTTTCAGAATTCTTTTCTCGTCTGTGTATTTTGTGACTTTGACTCGGATGTGCCTGGGTGATGGTCAGCTTCTGTTGAATTTATTGGGAGTTCTCTGTCTCTCGATTTCAGTGTCTGTGTGCTTCCTCAGGTTATAGAAGTTTACATAATTCGTTCAAATAAACCTTCTGCCCCCTTTTCTCTCTCTTCATCTTCTGAGTCTCCGATGGTATGAATGTTATTGTTTTAGTAAGTGGCTGAGTTCCCTCAGTCAGCCTCTGTGGTCCATAACCTTTCTTGGGACTGCATCTCAGTTACAGCATTTTTAACGTTGGCCTGACTAGATTTTAGTTCTTTTATTTCTACAGTAAGGGATTCTCCAGTTTTCTTCTGTGCTCTCTTTCCAGCCCAGCTGCTATCTTTATAATCATTGTTTTAAACTCTAGTTAGACATCATGTATGTGTATTGATGAACCTCCTGGCTGTGAGTACGACCTCATGTTATTTTATGGAGGTGAATGTCTCCATCTCAATATTTTTTCCAGTAAAGAAAGAAGGAAGAAAAAAAAAAAAAGAAGGAAAACAATAACAAATGACCTCCTAAAAAAAAAAAAAAAAAAAAAAAACAAAACAAAACAAAACAAAAAAAAAAACACCAGATTATTTTGGCCTGCTTGTTAAAAGATTCTAAATCCCAAAATAAGAAACACAATTAAAGTACCATGAAAGCAAAAATAAGAAATATATAAGGTACATACATAAAAATTAAAAGAAAGCAATTAATAAAAAAGAATCAAAGTAAAGAAATGAGAATAAAGCCCAAAGTACAAAGGAAGCTAGACCCTACTTTCCAGGGAGAGCTGAAGCTCTGCAGCCTCTGTGGTCCAACCACTTGGTGGCAGCGAGTGGTCTGTGGATGGGCCATGGGGCTCATTGTCCTGTGCATCTGCCTGGGAGATGCACCTGTGGAGTCAGAGGCGGGGTGGGCGTCAGCGCCTCTGGCCTCCAGTGGGCGGTGCTGTGGTGCTCTCTGATACTCGGCGCTGATGGGCGGGATGTGGGTGGGGACACTGAGTCCTCTGGCTCTGGGGCTGAGCATTCCGCACCCCCAGTCTGCAGGGGCTTCCACAGAAGAGCCCCCAAGCCCCCGGGTCTCCACCGCTTCTCTCAGAATCCTGCGTTCACTCTGCCTGCGTCCGAGCTTCTTTTGGTTTTGTTTTTTTTATCTCAGACTGTTGTGCCCAAGATTGTGAATCCAAGAAACCACCCAGAAGCCGACACTGATGCAAACACACGAGGGTTTATTTACAAGCTGGAGCTTGTGTCCAAGTTTGCCCGACACAGCGGAGCAGGGACTTCGACCCCGAGGTGGGTTTTAGCTTAGTTTTAAGGGGTGGTCTCGGGGACCTCCAGAAGGGCTGGAGCAGGGATCCCTGGGTGGCACAGCGTTTTAGCGCCTGCCTTTGGCCCAGGGCGCAATCCTGGAGACCCGGGATCAAATCCAGCATCTGGCTCCCGGTGCATGGAGCCTGCTTCTGTCTCTGCCTCTCTCTCTCTCTCTCTCTCTCTCTCTCACTGTGACTATCATAAATAAATAAATACATAAATAAATTAAAATTAAAATTAAACAAAAAAAGAAGGGCTGGAGCAATTCCTCAAGTTCTGTTTACATTTTGCTCTGGGGCCTTCAAGGGCATTGAGCTCTTTTCTCATTCTTTTTTTTTTTTTTTTAATTAATTTTTATTGGTGTTCAATTTACCAACATACAGAAAAACACCCAGTGCTCATCCCGTCAAGTGTCCACCTCAGTGCCCGTCACCCATTCCCCTCCAGCACCCGCCCTCCTCCCCTTCCACCACCCCTAGTTCGTTTCCCTGAGTTAGGAGTCTTTATGTTCTGTCTCCCTTCCTGATATTTCCCAACATTTCTTTTCCCTTCCTTTATATTCCCTTTCACTATTATTCATATTCCCCAAATGAATGAGAACATACACTGTTTGTCCTTCTCCGATTGACTTATTTCACTCAGCATAATACCCTCCAGTTCCATCCACGTTGAAGCAAATGGTGGGTATTTGTCGTTTCTAATTGCTGAGTAATATTCCATTGTATACATAAACCACATCTTCTGTACCCATTCATCTTTCGATGGACATCGAGGCTCCTTCCACAGTTTGGCTATTGTGGCCATTGCTGATAGAAACATCGGGGTGCAGGTGTCCCGACGTTTCATTGCATCTGAATCTTTGGGGTAAATCCCCAACAGTGCAATTGCTGGGTCGTAGGGCAGGTCTATTTTTAACTCTTTGAGGAACCTCCACACAGTTTTCCAGAGTGGCTGCACCAGTTCACATTCCCACCAACAGTGTAAGAGGGTTCCCTTTTCTCTGCATCCTCTCCAACATTTGTTGTTTCCTGCCTTCTTAATTTTCCCCATTCTCACTGGTGTGAGGTGGTATCTTTTCTCATTCTAATAGGGGCTTCCTGCCCTTGGCCTGGGCTCAGTTCTTAAGCTAATGCGGGGCTTTCTAAGACATTAAGCTGTAAACTTTTGTTTTTCTGCTGTGACTGAATTAATGCAAATTTCAGGTCTTCTTCGCAGGGCTGTGGGATGGCTGGACGTGTGCTAACCCTGAACTTAAAGTGGAATGGCCTTAATTTTCTCGGCCTCCACACGTCCCGTCCCATCCTATCTAGCTCCTTCCCCCTTCCCCGGAGCTCCTAAGAGAGCAATTGCAAATGACCTCAGCTTGGCAGCGTGTGTTGGGGGACAGGCCCAGGGATTTGGGATCAGGAAGACCTGGAGCGAGGGCGTCCCGGCTGTGCAGTGGGATTCCAAGCTGCAGACTCTTATTCCCTAAGGCTATCTTGACTTTGTACATAGAAAAGCTCTCCTTTGTCTTTAAAAGATGAAGAGCGAGTCCAAGCATTTTTTCTCTGCCCATCTGATTGCTCAGATTCCAATCTGAGACGTATTTCCTGTTAATAAGGATAATTTACTCTCCGTAGTACTATGGTTAAAATATTCTGACACAAGTAATTCAGAGAGATGAGGGTTTCTTATCTCTTTCTTCACAGCTCAGTCACTCATCAGGAAATGCATCTTTATGGATTTGGAAAGAACTGAGAGACATTATTACCAATGGTCATATTATTATGTGAAGGATTCTTCCCTGAGATCCCAAGAAGGCAGTTTTTCCTCGGGCTTGAGGAGGCCTCTTGGAGTGAGGTTAGAATCAGAAATTGTGTGTCTGGGTTTCAGATAATGGAACTGGTTAGTTAAGTAAACACGGACAGGCACTTAGGTTCTTTTTGTTTTTGTTTTTTCTTTTTTTTTTTAATTTTTATTTGTTTATGATAGTCACACACACAGAGAGAGAGAGGCAGAGACACAGGCAGAGGGAGAAGCAGGCTCCATGCACCGGGAGCCCGACGTGGGATTCGATCCCGGGTCTCCAGGATCGCGCCCTGGGCCAAAGGCAGGCGCTAAACTGCTGTGCCACCCAGAGATCCCCTCTTTTAAAATTTCAATTGCCTTAAAAGCTATGGAATAATTTCTAAACACCTGCCTCATTAGACTTGTAGGATTTTTTTATTGCTAATATAAGTTAACATTCATATGGCACATATTATGTGCCAAGAATTGTGTCATGCTTCCCATAAAAGAACTCATGGTGTCCTCCAACAACCCTATGGGCAGATACTGTTATCTTGATGGGCCAACTAAAGGATAGGAAGAAAACATCTTGTCCAAGGTCAAACAGCTAGTTAAGTGGATTGGAACTCAAGAAGCCTGACTCCAGGCTGTTATGGCCACCAGAAAATATTTATTAAGTACTTACTAACGTCCTAGGTAATGTACAAATAAAGTCCAACTCTTTACTCATTAGAGCTCTATGGCACAGGCATTATTACTGTCACCGTTTTGCAGAGAAAGAAGTAGGTTCAGAGCCTAAGCTCAAGGGACTTGCCCAGAGCCCTACAATTCAGAGGCAGAAACCTTCCCTTTCCTCATACTATTCTCCTTCCACCACTTACCTTCGCCTTTCTCTAAGTCTTAATATAAATGTTGCTTCTTCTGGTCATCTTCTGAGGCCCCAGTTAGACTAAGCCTTCTTATATATGTACTTGTAGTAAGCTGTATATTCACCTTTCTATTGGCTACTATAATCTTGTTTAGTCGTGTTTCTGTCACTTTTTGGTTAGTATCCCTCTCTCCCACCAGCATGGCCTGGAGGGAGATAGGGACTGCATCTGTGTCTGGTTGACTTGGTATTCCTAGCACCTTGCACATAGTAGGCATGCACCAAATACTTAATAAATTAATGGATCCCTACCTTCTTGAGTTGGTGTTGATAAACATTAGAACATGAAATGGACCAAGATAAGAATGAAATTGCTGAATGAAATGATAAAAAGCAATTTTATCCATTCACTCATTCAGTATTTTATCAGGGGCCTACTGTGTGCCATATCTGAGCGAAGGAAAACGATGCGTGATTCCATTAGGGTATTATAATAGCAACTTAAAAATTGGCCTTCTAAGGCATTTGCTATAGTTGAAAGCTCTAACTAAAAGGCTCAGTGATTAGGAAGGAACTGAATAAAATCAAAATAAAGTATTATCTGGGCAGGAATTTCCCAGTAAATCTGGTTTAATAAAAATTTCACACGAATCCTTGTTTAACTGACACTGAAGCACTGTGAACTCTTTGGAAGACAAATGTCAAGGAAATAAATGGTATGCATTGCTAATTTTAAATGCACTTGCAATATGGTGTCTAATATAAAAGAAGTATTTTTATCTGATTTCTGCTATTTATTATCCTTTCCTGCTTTTCAGGTTGAGGAGGCATTATACTTGTTCCTAAGTGTTTTTCTTTCCTTCTGATATAAAATTCTTACTTTGTTCCCATCGAAGGCACTGTTTAAGAATAAGGCAAAAATTAATTAAACTATTCTTAAAGTGTCTTCACACTTGGAGCCTGATTCATTTAAGTCAATTTTCAAAATAAATCTTATTTATTAGAAAAAAAACAAAGAGGGGATCCCTGGGTGGCGCAGCGGTTTGGCGCCTGCCTTTGGCCCAGGGCGCGATCCTGGAGACTCGGGATCGAATCCCACATCGGGCTCCCGGTGCATGGAGCCTGCTTCTCCCTCTGCCTGTGTCTGTGCCTCTCTCTCTCTCTCTTTGACTATCATAAATAAATAAAAATTAAAAAAAAAAAAGAAAAAGAAAAAAAACAAAGATTTATAGGGAAATTGAGATGATAGTACAGAGAATTCTCATGCACTGGCACTCAATTTCTCCAATTATCGATATCTTATATTAGTACGGTACAAATATTAGCTAATGAATCAATATTAAAATATTTGCATTAACCAAAGACCATACATACTTTATTCAGATTTCCTTAGTTTTTGCTAAGTTCCCATCCCTCACATCACATTACACTTGTCCTCATGTTTTCTTAGGCTCCTCTGGATTGTGACAGTTTTTCAGCCTTTCCTTGTTGTTGTTGAACACCTTGAGAAGTAGGGTATTTTGTAAAATCTCCCTCAGTTGGGACATGTCTGTCGTTTATCTCATGATTGAACTGTGATTGTCGATTATATACAGAGATATACTGCCATCTTTATTATATCATATAAAGGATAGATACTATCAACATGATTTATCAGTCTTGGTATCGATCTGATCATCTTGCTGAGGTAGTGTTTGTCAGCTTTCTCCATAGTAAAGTGCTTATTATTATTATTATTATTTTATTATTTTAACTTTTTCATAACATATTTTGTAGAAGGAAGTTACTATGTGTATTCCACACATAAGAGTGGGAAGCTATGCTCATCCACTTGAGGGTGGAATGTCTGCACAAATTGTTTGAAATTCTTCTACATGGGAGATTTCTCTTTCTTCTGTGTTTGTTTGTTTGTTTCTTTTTCACAGATGTTATTTATTTATTTGAGAGAGAGAGGAGAGAAAAAGCATGAGCGAGAGGGGCAGAGGGAGAGGGAGGAGCAGGTTCCCTGCTGAACAAGGAGCCTGCCTTGGGACCTGGATCATGATCTGAGCCTAAGGCAGAAGCTTAACTGACTGAGCCACCCAGGTGCCCCTCTTTCTTTCTTTTACAATTTTTAATATTAGTATAGATTCATGGATATTTATTTTATGCTTTGGGTTATAATCCAACAACTACTTATTTTGTTGCTTATATTGTCTCCTCTCTGGCCACGGGAGCTCTTTCAGTTGACACCTGTGTGCCTTTAACATACTTCCATGAGTATGGAGTCTTTTGTCTGTCAAATTTTTGAAAGACAAACTTTATGTAAATATCATTTTTGACTGGCACTTTGTTTCTGTCCCCATCCCTATCTTTGCCTCCTTCCCTCTCTCTTCACTGTTTCATCTCTTTATTTATTATGATCTGAAAATAGGAAAGGACATGGGATTTCAAATTTTGCTATTTTAAGGTAAATCACTTCTCCTTGGTGCCTAGCCAGTGGTTCTCAAATGTTAGTGTGCAAGAGAATAACCTGGAGAGCTTGTTAATATGGCCAGCCAACATTTTAATTTTTTTTAGGTTAAAGGAAGGGGCAGGTTAGGATTCTACATGTTAACCGGTACCCTCAGAAAATAATAATGGAGTTCTTTGAGGGCTTTGCTTTGAAAAGCAGTGAGCATGAGGGCAGATGGCTGTTCTGATACACATATTTATTATTTCTAGTGGCTTGGACCCATATACCCACCGCTTGTGATAGAAAGGGATATAGATTTGGGGATTTTCTATCGCCATAGGAAAGAACCCTAAAATACTCAGGATCTATGCTCAGAGTTAGTTTTATAGTTTAGCATTTGAGTATATATAAGATTCCCCCGTCTTTTTGTGCTCAGTATAGAGTGTTTAGGACCCCACAGCAGCATTTCAGGTCTGAGAGGGAACTGAGGGATTATCAGCTCTGGTCCTCTCCTCTGAGGCACAGGAAAGAAACTGAGAGTTCTGGAGGATTGGATTGTCCAAGTTCACACGCTTATTGGTGGTAGAACTAGGTCTGAAGAAGGTCTTCCTAGAGATTGTTGCATCAAGACAGACACCACTGAACATAACTAGTTTAGATAGGCATTTGTGAAATAGACAATTTTGGGTTACTCTTTCTGCTTTTATACTTTCATATAAAGGTACGACTGCATCTAGGTTTCAGGATTACCCCTTCTGTTAGTTATAAGAGTAGATGATGTAAATATCAGTGTTTGCCATTTGAAATTCTCTGTTTAACTATTTTTAAATTGAGTTTTAAAAATATTAAACCTGGCACTTAGTTCTCTGCTTGGACAAACTTAATCTGAGTAAGGTTGGCTTCTCTGAAAATATAGGCAATTAGATATAGAAGCATGAAGACTTGGAAAGTGAAAGGGTAGGCAAGGTCTCACGGCTGAGGTTTTTTTCAGGGAATACCTTTGTTTAATTCATTCATCAGGCAGTATTCTGATGGTGCACATGGAGACCTAATTCAAATCTCTTTTAGGGTGCTTCATGAAATGTAACTATCTGGCAGAAGAAAGACTACTTTGGTTGAATGTTTTATTGAGCTAAAGTGACTCTAATTCTAGATGAGCCTGAAGCTGTGACGTTAACGTGTTGTGGTCGTTTAAAGAACTCTGGACCAGAATCGAGTCTTGGCTTTACGCCTTGCCACCCGTGTGACCCTGAGCAGTGTGCATTACTTCTCGTGTCTTCTCGGTTTCCTTATCTGTTAGTTGAGGGGTTCGGTCTCCATACCGTTCATTAACTCTTTGTTTTTAATGACAATCACAGATTTGTCATTATTGGACCATCACTAATAAATATCACAAAAAGTGAATTCATTTCTCTTTCTCCCTCTCCCTCGTTTTTTGCATTTTTCCATTCTGGAACTTTGATTTGCTTCTCAGAATACTTAATTATTTGAACTGGGAAGGAGTTGCAGGTCATTTTCCATTCACATTCGTAACTTTTTATGATCTAATGAAGGTCATTTCATAAATGAATTGCTGAGGACGGCTGAGCCGTCCAGTACCTTTTTTTAATTTAAATTTAAATTTAAAAAAATTTTTTAATTTAAATTCAATTTGTCAACATGTAGTATAATACCCAGTGTTCATCACATCACTTGCCCTCCTTAATGTCCGTCCCCCAGTTACACTATCCTCCCACCCACCTCCCCTTCCGCAATCCTTTGTTTCCCCGAGTTAGGAGTCTCTCATAGTTTATCTTCTGTGAGACCCAGGAAATTTAACAAAAATCCCCTACCCCTGGACAAGCAGAGCAGTACTGATTCCATTTTGTGCTACACCTGCCACCTGCTGTATGACCCCCACATAACCTGCTATTTGCTTAAGGCACTGCCCCACCCTAGTCAAGCCGCTGGGCACACCCTAATCGGAAATCAGCTCATAACCATGTAACCCTGCTTTGTGCCCACCAAAACTGTGCACCAATTCCGAGCAAAGTAATAGGCCAGCTCAAATGGATACTATAGGGTAAGATGTAATTCAATCGGCCACTTGTGTGTGGACCGACATGACTGTGCAACTTTCTGCGTATCCCATGGGCCACTGGCCCCTATAAAGCTGCTACGCCTCTTAGTCTCGGGGTCCAAGTCCCTGCTCCGCTGTGTCGGGTACACTTGGACCCAAGCTCGAGCTTGTAAATAAACCCTCATGTGTTTGCATCGGTGTCGGCTCCTCGGTGGTTTCTCGGATTAGCAATCTTGGGGACAACACTGCCTCTCTCAATTTTCTCCACTCAGTTTCCCTCCCCTCCCTTATGATCCTCTTCACTGTTTCCTACATTCGACATAAGAGTGAAACCGTATGATAATTCTTTCTCCACGTGGCTTATTTTATTCAGCATAATACCCTCCAGTTCCATGTCCATGAAAATGGTAGGTATTCATCCTTGCAGATGGCTAAATAATAATACATTGTATATATAGACCACATCTTCTTTTTTCTTAATTTTTTAAAAATTTTTATTTATGATAGTCACACAGAGAGAGAGAGAGAGAGAGAGGCAGAGACATAGGCAGAGGGAGAAGCAGGCTCCATGCACCGGGAGCCCGACGTGGGATTCGATCCCGGGTCTCCAGGATCCTGCCCTGGGCCAAAGGCAGGCGCCAAACCGCTGCGCCACCCAGGGATCCCCAGACCACATCTTCTTTATCCATTCATCTGTTGCAGGACATCAAGGCTCCTTCCACAGTTTGGCTATTAACATTGCCGTTGTGAACATTGGGGTGCAAGTGTCCAGTCATTGCACTACATCTGTGTCTTTGGGGTAAATACCCAGCAGTGCAATTGATGGGTTGTAGTATAGCTCCATTTCCAGCTTTTTGAGGAACCTCCACACTGTTTTCCAGAGTGGCTGCACCAGTTCACATTCCCACCAACAATGCAAGAGTGTTCCACTTTCTCCACATCCTCTCCCACATTTGTTGTTTCCCGTTTTGTTAATTTCCCCCATTCTCACTGGTGGGAGGTGGTATCTCATTGTGGTTTTGATTTCTATCTCCCTGATGAAAAGTGACGTGGAGCAGTTTTTCATGTGCTTGCTTGCTCGCTCTGTGTAGGTCTTCTTTGGAGAAACGGCTGGCACCTTTAAGTTGGAGAAGAGATGGCATCTCAAGGGGTGTTATTTCCTGTCATGGCCACATACCAGAAGGCTCTTGAGTATGTGTGTGCGCGTTTGCCTGTGCCTGTGAGGGGAGGTCGTTGGATAGAATTTGAAAGCAGATCCTCTGCATATTTATAGGTCTATATCTATTTCTCTCTCTTTCTGCACACATCTATTTCTAACCATTTTGTCTCTATCTCTATAGGGAGATCTATATATGGACGTATAGAGATTAGATATAGAAATATTTATTTTGCATATTTAAATAAAAATCGATAGTTCTGTTTATAGATAATAATTATTATATTATCAGTAATACATTGAATAATAAATATATTAAGTGGAAACATAGATTTATGTTTATATGTTTGTTTATATAAACATCTATTCATGTTCCTGGGATCGATCTATCAGTAGATCTATCACTCTATCATCTACCTAGCTAGCTAGCTATATATCCCAGGAAGAGAAAAACCCAGATCGAACAGATGGGAATGTCCCCCTCCGGAATGTGTCATGCAAGAAGATAGGCAAAAATCTTCTGTACTTTCCTGATGTGCCGATGCCATTAACTCAGAGATGTACCTGTGATGTACTGTGGGCCAGGCGCCAGTGGTCAAGAGAGAATCCTTGAGACATTTTCCATGCAAAAAGGTGTTTTTATTAAAGTATGGGGACAGGACCCCTGGGCCTGAAGAGCTTCATCAGGATCATGAGGAGCCTTGGTTATAAACTTTAAAGTTGCTGTGTGGGGTGGGGACTCTAGAGATAAAAGAAGTTTCCAAAAGGATTTTCACAGGTGAAAGATTTACAGGATCCTGGAGGTCTGGCTATCAGCAAACAAATGTTGCTTTTGGCCTCTAGCAAAGCATTAACATTCAGGCAGCTGTGAATTCTTTGAAGAATGTCCCACTCTGTCGGTTTCAAGTATTTGTTTATGGACTGCAAGTTTGTTAGGAAATGTAATGGTAGGGATGTCTGGGTGGCTCAGTGGTTGAGCATCTGCCTTTGACTCAGGGCATGATCCTGGGGTCCTAGGATGGGGTCCCACATTGGGCTACCCACAGGGAGCCTGCTTCTCCCTTTGTCTCTGTCTCTGCCCCTCTTTCTTTCTTTCTCTCTCTCTCTCTCTCTCTGTGTGTGTGTCTCTCATGAGTAAATAAACAAAATCTTTTTTTAAAAAAAAGCAGATGTGGGATCCCTGGGTGGCGCAGCGGTTTGGCGCCTGCCTTTGGCCCAGGGCGCGATCCTGGAGACCCAGGATCGAATCCCACATCAGGCTCCCGGTGCATGGGGCCTGCTTCTCCCTCTGCCTGTGTCTCTGCCTCTCTCTCTCTCTCTCTCTCTGTGACTATCATAAATAAATAAAGATTTTAAAAAAATAAATAAATAAATAAATAAATAAAAAAAAGCAGATGTAATTTTAATCTATATTTCTTTGGCCTTAGTTCCCCCTATCACCTGGGTCTTCTCTCCCTCCCTGCATCTCTTGGTTCGTTGGCCTTTGGTGGTGAAGAATCCAAAGGATATGAGGCAGGAGGAGAGTGAGATGGGATTAAGCCAATGAAGTAATTTCCCAGGGAGCTTGGGTAAGAGAAGTGCAGCAGGCGGAATGAAGTGAGAAAGTCAGGTTCTTGTCTCACGGAGTCGAAGAATGAATCTGGTGCACAAAGAAGAGTAAGTAAAGCGACAGGAGTTTATTAAGCAAGGATACCGAGAAAGCTCTCAGGAGTGGGAGGGGCCCAGGCTGGGTTGCCCACATGGGCCTCCACTGACAGTTTTTCATTTAGAACTGATCAGGGAGCTTGTGGCCTTCTCATTCTTGGGATGTCTTGGTTTGAGTAAGGACTAGTGATAACATCTTTAACGGTTTACTTCTTTTTAGAGTCTGGTTATTCTTTGTTGGGCACAGAGGACTGTCCTAAAAAAGACCCTCTCTACCCATACCTGGGACAGGGTGGTCTCGTTTGTTTCTTTATTTCTGGTTTCCTTACATCTCAGCATCCTTAGGATCTTTGTGAGCCTGAATCTGTAGCCCCCTACCTATTTCTCCCTACCTAGACTCTCCTGTCCCTCAGTCAAGAATGGGAGAGATGTGGCTTTGAGAAAAGGTGCAATAAGAAACATTGTCACAGTTTCAATATGCCCTCCCCACGATTTGTGAGACCCAATTACTTCCAAACTCCTTTTTCCTCCTTTTTGTTTTGGATGGCAATGCTGCTCTGTGCCTGACCTACACAATCAATGACTCGGTAACAGTTCAACTCTGTGGAGAGAACCCAAGGGTCTGCTGGGGAAGTATGAAGGAGAACCTTGGACTTGCTTGTTTTGCCCTCAGAAACGAGCATTAAGACTGCAGGTAGTCCTCTGGGACATAGATCGAAACCCGGTGGGGACGGAGCCTGTCTCTGTACCTGCCATATAGAAGGCCAAATAGACTTCTTTTGGAAACGGATGGGTGATGAATAAATAGGAGAATCTGTGTATGCTGGGTCTGTTTCAGGTCACTGATTCATACTTAGGGAACTGGTTCTCTAAACAAGTCCTGGGAAAACGTATCCTAAGTTATTTGAAAAGGAGTAGTAAGATAGATAAGGAGTTCAGAATTGAGAAAAATATTAAAATCATGTGAGGAAAGTAGAGGTGTTGATCCCGGAAGTGGGTTTCTTGCAATTTACTCACTTATAGCTCGTATATTCTGAACAGAAAAAAGAAAGGGAAGGAACCGCATGTGCTCGAGGTCATCAATTTCATCTATAAAAAGGAAATAATACCGCCTGTCCTGCAACACTGTCTAGAAGGGATGGCTGTTGTGTGGACTTGCTAGGTCCAGTCACCATAAAATGTAAAACAACACACTTTATTAATATAGCTACCAATATAGCTGCAATATACATTTTCTTATTTATTTATTATTTATTTATTTATTATTTGAGAGAGAGAGGGAGAGAGAGGGAGAGAGAGGCAGAGACACAGACAGAGGGTGAAGCAGGCTCCATGCAGAGAGCCTGATTTGGGACTCCATCCTGCATCTCCAGCATCCCACACTGGGCTGAAGGCAGCGTTAAATCGCTGAGCCACCGGGGCTGCCCTGCAATATACTTGTTAAAAATATATTTTATTTATTTATTCATGAGAGGGAGAGGGAGAGAGAGAGAGAGAGAGAGAGAGAGAGAGGCAGAGAGGCAGAGACACAGGCAGAGGGAGAGGCAGGCTCCATGCAAGGAGCCCGAAGTGGGACTCCATCCTGGGTCTCCAGGATCACGCCCTGGGAAGAAGGCAGTGCTAAACGGCTGAGCCACCCAGGCTGCCCGTTTTCAATTCTTCTTAAAACACACAATTTGACTTCTTTCTAGCAAAGTTTTATGTGAGTTGGTGTACCTATCAATTAAAAGCTGTAGGGTATGGATCCCAGGCTGCCCGTAAGGTGCATGTTCAGAGCCCTTCCAACTCCTCCAAGTGCAGCCTGGAAACCATCGAGCTGGTCTGAGGCCACATCCACAGCTGTGGGAACCAAGTGCCAGAGACAGTCACGATTTACTGGATCAGAAACCCAGTTCTCCTCTGAAGCATCTCAGAGCAGGGTGAAAAAACCTTACACGATCAGGATTTCTCTCATCCCAAGAAAAATGCTTAGCGTTTTTTTGTCGGTTTCTTTTTTCTCATGTTGCTTGGCTGTTTCTCTTGTCACATTGTCCTACTTCCTTTGGGAATTAGTTTTGGAAAGAAATTGCTCACATAATGAAAATGATCTAGATACTCAGGTTAACAAAATTTTCTAGCCAGTGTGGATATGTGTGATTCACAGTTGCTTTAAGCCGACAGAAGTTTGTTTGCACAAATTAATAACAACTTTTAATAAATGGACTTTACTGTTCATTGCTAAAAATATGTCCCTGTCAGAGGGGCAAGACAGCCGAAGAGTAGGGTCCCCAAGTCACCTGTCCCCACCAAATGACCTAGCTAACTTTCAAATCATCCTGAAAACCTATGAATTTGGCCTGAGATTTAAAGAGAGAACAGCTGGAATGCTACAGTGAAAAGAGTTCGCATTTCTATCAAGGTGGTTCCCACCTGGGCCTCACTTGGACCTGGTGACTGTGGTTCCCACCTGGGCCTCAGCCAGACCTGGTGACTCTAGTCCCTAACTGGGCCTCACCTGAGCCTAGTGACTCTGGTCCCCATCCGGGCCTCATGTGGACCTGGCGACTGTAGTCCCCACCTTGGCTTCACCTGGACCTGGTGACTGTGGTCTCCACCTTCACCTCACCTGGACCTGGTGACTCTGGTCCCCACCCAAGCCTCACCTGGACATGGTAGCTGTGGACTTCATCTGGACCTGGTGACTGTGGTTCCCACCTGGGCCTCACCGTACTTGGTGACTGGGCTCGTCAGCTACCAATGACTAGGATCCAGGATGGACCCTTAGTTGCTACTGACACCAGGACCATCCCCAGGGTCTCACTTGTTCCTGGTGACTATGGTCCTTGTCTGGGCTGACCTGACTCATCCTTGGCTCTGATCGTATGGTCTCCCCTATCGTGAGTGTGTATTGTCTATGGTCCCTTCTGGGCTTCACCTGATGGTACTGGGCCACAATATTGGCCCTTTGCAAGGCCAGTAGGTTCTCTGAGTCCTCCTGCACGGTGCTGCAATCCAAACACATCCCAGAATGACGGCGCATGAAAACCTTCCGAGGACCCATGCATCCGGGTGCTCCCCATGGGCAGGTCCCCCTCTGTCTGACCAGAGCCAGAGACAACCCCATAGCCCTGAGGGGCACAGACTGGGCCAGAACATCACACACAGGCCCTCACTGTCTGTCTGTCGCTCGCCCAGCTACAATCCACCTTCCCAGCCACTGTCCCAGGATACGCCGTCATGCTAGGATCACAGAGCGCTCCCACCCCGGTATCAGGAGCACATGGGCGGGGGACCCAAGAGGCTCCGGGTAACTGCCGATCTGATGCTCGGGGTGATGTCTCCCAGCCCGGGGGAGATCGAAGGTTTCTCTTAGATTCCACAAGCACAACGACCAAGGGGAGAAAGCAACGGACTGGACTTCATCAAAATTAAAACCTGATGTCAACCAGAGTGCGACCAAACTCCCCACCCTGAGGGCAAGGATGCGTGAATATCCTGAGGGGGGTCTGGGGGGAGCATGAGGGACTCCGGGTTCCAGTGCGTGAAGAGCAAGCCTGCTCACCGGTCAGGGGGACCCAGCAGGCCCTGACAGTCCGTCTCTGTCCACAGGGTGGGGCAGGCGGGTGTCATCCCTGTCAGGGTCCATGCATCTAGGATGGGCTAGAAAGGTCCTGTATTGGGTCTCCCTGCACAGCATAGGGCTTACAGGGGAGCGGGGGTCCTGGGGGAGCTGCCGAACTGCAACTGCAGCCTCCTTCCCTGGACAGGGCCTTACGGGCTGCCCTCACCCTGTGGGGCTGTGGAAGGGCTGCAGGAGCTGCTCAGGGTCATCAGATTGGGGTCGGGTTGTTTTGAACCCAGCCCTGGAGGCCAGCGCCCCCACCTGGAACCACAGGCCCCAGAGTGGCCCCTGGGGAGCAGGCATCAGCCTCCACTCACTTGTGACCTGTCGCTGTGTGAGCGCCTCCTCTTTATGCACCGGGGTACTGGGGAGAGTGGGAGAGTTGGGGTACTGAAGAGAGTGGGAGGACTGAGCTACTGGGGAGAGCGGGAGAGTCGGGTCACTGTGAGCCAGATCCGGAGCCCGAGTGCTTCCGAAGGTCTGCAGATGCACAGTGAGCGCCAGGCAGCAGTGGAACCCTGGGGCGGCACAGTTCCGCCCACAGTGGGGTCCCGCATCATGACTGTGGGCAGGCAGGGTCCAATCAGCACTTAGCCCTTTACCCTGAAGGCTGAGGGTCACGGGGGAGGGTTCTGTCCCCATGCCAGGGGGGAAGGGGATGCAGGCAGCCTCACACATCCTCAGTGCCCATCCTCGGGCCCTGCAGGCCTTCTGCCCTTCTAGGCAGACAGGGGGTCACAGACGTACCCCCAACCCCAGAGTTCACAGCATGGGGTTGCACTTAACATTTGAGGGGCTCCTGAGTGGTTCAGTCGGTTCCACATTGACTCTTTAGTTTGCTTCAGGTCAGGATCTCGAGGTTGTGGCGTGGAGCCTTATGTGGGGCTTGGGCTCCGGTGGGTGAGGAGTCTGCTCCAGGTTCCCCCTCTCCCTCTGTTCTCCCCACTGCAGCCTGTCTCAAGTAAATCTTCTAAAAATTAACATGAAGACATGCGAGCATCTTTATCTCCATCTTTATCTCCTCTCCGACTTCGTGTGTGTGTAACGACCGTGTAAATTCCTTTCACGGACCCACCGGGAGTCCTACCAGAAACCCCTTTTCCCTGATATTTATTGAAGTACAGTCAACACACAATGTGACAGTAGTTTTAGGGCTACAACTAGTGACTTGACAATTCTGTGCCTTACTCAGCTCCCCCCACGAGAAGTGGCGTCACCGTCTGTCCCCGTACAAAGTTGTCAGAACAGTACTGACTCTATTCCCTAGGCTGTACTTTCTAAATTTCTGTAACTTATTTATTTGAGAACTATACGCTTATAGCTCTTACTATTGTTCATCTATGTTGCCCATGTACTACCCACGGCCCCTCTGTCCATTGGTCAGCAGGATCCATCACATTAACCAGAGAAAGGACATGGGGCAGCCCGGATGTTTCAGCAGGTTAGCGCCTGCCTTCGGCCCAGGGCGGGATCCTGGAGTCCCGGGATCGAGTCCCACGTCAGGTTCCCTACATGGAGCCATCTTCTCCCTCTGCCTGTGTCTCTGCCTCTCTCTCTCTCTGCCTCTCTCTCTCTGTCAAGGATATGTAAATAAAATCTTTTTTAAAAAGAAAAGAAGAGAAAGGACAAAAAGCATAGGATCCTCTCAAGAGTTGCAGAAAAATCATTTGACAAAATACAACATCAAAAGCATAGTGCGTTTTGAGGAAATGTCTATCAACAGAATAAAGGCCGCTAGGAAGGCCCGCAGCTGAAGTCATCCTCAAGGGTGAAAACCTGAAATCATCTCCCCTGAGCAGGAACAAGCCAAGGAGGTCCCCTCTCAGCGCTGGAAGTCCTAATGTAGTCAACAGACAGGAAACAGGAAAGGTTCCACACCTGGAAGGGGGACGTCACACTGTCCCTATTTGCTGAAGATGCAGTACTAGAAACTGGAAACCCGAGAGCCTCCACCAAAACCTGTTAAAACTAAGGAGTGAGTTCAGTAAGGTCACGGGACACAAACTGACCCTACAGAGCTCAGTAGCCTTGCTGCGTCCCGACAATGAGCACTCAGGAAGGAAATGAAGGACATGACTCCCTTCTCAGGAACATCACAGAGAATAAATAATGAGACTGAACCAAAGGAGCACAAGACTTGTGGCCCTGGCAGGCCGTCCTGGGCTCGTGGGGTGGGAGCCTCATCTTGTGAAAATGTCCACAGTTCCTGAAGCCAGCCTCAGTTCAATGTCATTCCTATCAAAACCATGGTGGCAGATCCTAGAAATAGGAAAAAAAAAACCCAAAACATCCATCTGCCCCCACAAATGACCCCGGACAGCAAATCAGTATAGGAGAAGCAGGACAGAGCGGGACGCAGCACTTTCCTCTTTCAAACAATGTCACAGAGACACAGGAGAAAGCAGTGTGGTTCTCGGGCCCCCGGCTGGCTCCGTTGGTTAAGTATCCAACTCCTGCCCTTACCTCCGGTTCTGATCTCAAGGTCGTGAGTTCTAGCCCTGGGCTGGGCCTTGGACGAGGCATGGCGCTGACTTAAACAAACCAGACCCACAGGGGGTGGTCCCGGCATAAGCTGGAGGAGCAGAACAGAGAGTCCAGAAGGAAATGGGCTCTGATACAACTGATTTTTTTTAACTTAATTTAATTTAAACCCAATTAATTAACGTATAGTGTATTATACTTTCAGAGAAAGAATTCAGGGATTCACCAGTTGGAGAAAACAGCAGTGCTCATGATGTCAGGTGCCCTCCTTCATGCCGGTCCCCTGTTATCCCCCTTCTCCCCTCCAGCGACCCTCAGTTTGTTTCCTATGATTAAGAGTGTGTATTTCCTGCATCTGTTTTCATCCTATTTGTTTATGCTTCCCTTCACAGATGTTCATGTGCTTTGCTTCTTTAATTCCTCCTATGAATGGCACCACATGGTGATTCTCTTTCCCGACTGAATTATTTCACTTAACACGATCCCTCTAGTTCTATCCACGTCATTGCAAATGGCAAGATTTCCTTCTCTTTGATAGCTGAGTACCATTCTTATCATCTATCTATCATCCATGACCATCATCTATCTCCCATCCTCTTTATCCATCATCTGCCCGAGGGCACCGAGGCTCCTCCCACAGTGTGGCTACTGTCGACCCGGCTGCTGTGGACATTGGGGTGCAGGTGCCCAAGTCTCACTGCATCTGTATCTTCGGAGTGAGCTCCAGGCCGTGCACCTGCCGGTCGCAGGGTGGCTCTATTTGTAACTTCCTGTGGAGCCTCCAAACTGTTTCCAGAGCGGCTGCCCCAGTGGAAGAGGGTTGAGTGAGTTTTGTAGGACGTGGTAAACGTCTGGTCCACATTTCATTTTGCGTCCTGTGGGCTCCATTCATTGTCCTTAAGTGTTTCTGGGAAGCCGGTGTTGGGCTCCGTTTCAGTGAGATGATTCCGAAGCTCACAGGCCTCAGCTGGAGCCTGGACGGAGGCAGGTGCGGCCCTGGCGGGGGCAAGCTGCCTCCTGCCCGGCCTCTTGCATTGCCTGAGCCTCCCGCAGGGGGCGCCCGAGCTGGAGCCCCGCCCAGGGGCACACATGCGCAGTAGGCCATTTCCGCCTGCACTAACAGGAGCCTGCCTGTGCTCGGGAGGCCTGAGGAGAACGTCACAGGACACGCGGGGAGTCTTCAGGGGACATTGGGCCGCGTTCAAGCTGACAGGAGCCCCCCGTCTCCTCAGGACCCGCGGTGAGGCTTCAGGAAGATGTGGGCCCGCGTCCACTCTGGCAGGAGCTCCCGGGCCCCTCAGGACATAGGTTGAGGCTTCTGGAACCTGGGGGCCGCATCCACGGTGACAGGAGCCCCGGCCTCCTCAGCACCCGCTGACTATGACTCAGGAACACGTGGGCCCACGTCCGCACTCACAGGAGCCCGGCTTCCTCAGGACCCCCTGGAGGACTCTGGAGGCGCCGCTGGGGGCCACGTCCACATCAGAAGGGACTCCTCAGAACCACAGGGTAAGTGAATGGGTAGAATGAATGGTACGGTCAGGGGAGAGGCAGCAGTTGGTGGTTAGGGTTAGGTGAGATGTTAGGGGTTAGTGACTATGCTTATGGTTACGGATTAGAGGTTAGGGGGAGGGAAAAGGGTAAGGGTCAGTGGTTAGGAGTTAGGATGGGGGTTAGGGATTAGGGAAAGGGGTTAGGGTTAGGGTTAGGCACAGGATTTAGAGTTAGGGTTAGGGTTTAGGCTTTAGGGATTAGGGCAGGAGGTTAAGAGTTGGTGTTAGGGTTATGGTTAGAGTTAGGGTTGGGCTTAGGTTTGCAGTTAGGGTTAGGGGTTAGGCTCTGAGTTGGGGTTAGGGGTTAGGGTTAGGCGTTAGGGTTAAAGTTAGGGCTAGGTTTGGGGTTAGGGCGAGGGTTAGGGTTAGGATAGGGGTTAGGGCTAGGGTTAGGGTTACTGTTTGGGTAGGTGTTAGGGTCAGGTCACGGTCAGGGTACGGTTTTGGAAAAGGGTAAGAGATAGGGTTAGGGAGTGGGTTAGGGGTTAGTTTTAGGGTAGGGTTAGGGTACAGTTTGGGGTATGAGATAGGGTTAATATTACAGGGTTAGCGTTAGGGTACAGGTTAAGGTTAGGAATAGGATTTGAGTCCATTAAGTTAAGGTTAGAGTTAGAGGTTAGGGTTAGGGTTAGATTTAAGGTAGGGGTCAGGGTTAAGGGTTTAGAATAGGTTTAGGAGTTAGGGTGAGGGTTGGCAGGAAGGTTCAGTGAATGTGCTTCGGTCTTGGGGTTTGTGTTTGGTTTTCGATTAGTGATAGGTCTTGTTTCAGGGTTAGGTTAACATTAGGCTTAAGTGTAGGGTTAGGGTTATGTCTGTGTACGGTTAGATTTGGGTCTTGGCATGTGCCTGCACTGGGACTCTAGTATATTCGGCGGTATACTTTTATGCACTCTATTTAGGTTTTGGGTTCAAAGATTGCCTGAGTCCACCAAGTCAGTGGCCTCCCCAGAGAATCAATTCCAGGCTTCTGCTGGGGTCAGAAAAGACATGGCAGGCTTCTCCTGAGCTGAGCTAAGGAGGGGATTTGTGGCTCTAAATACTATTTATTTGGATTTTCAGTTGCACAAGATAACTCTTGTGCGTGCATGTTTCATCAATACTACCAATTATTATTTTAAAGTTTTACTTGCATTCCTGTTTGTAAACACAGTATGATATAGTTTCAGGTTTACCACATAGTGATTCAACCCTTGGATACAACGGCTGGTACTGGTCACAGGTGCCCTCCACTATTCCCATCCCCTGATTCCCCATCCCCCCCACCTTCCTCTGGTATTTATTAGTTTATTCTCTGTGGTTAAGAGTGTGTTTCCTGGTTTGCTTCTCTCATCCGCCCCTCCGCCCCTTTGCCAGTTTGTTTGGTTTCTTAAAATTCACATGTGAATGCAATTGTATGGTATTTGGTATCTGTCTTTCTCTGACTGAGTTCATTTAGCATAAGTCCTTTCCACTTCTCCCACGTCATTGTAAATGGCTTCATTTCATCCCTTCTGATGACCGAGTGATGTTGCAGTGTGTATATTTACCACATCGTCTCTGCCCATTCCTCTGCCGATGGACATCTGGGCTGTATGCACAGTTTGGCTGTTGTTGATAACGCTGCTACAAACAGTGGGCTGCGTGTCCCTCTTCGAATCTACTAAACTACTTTTGTATCCTCGGGGTAAATACCTAGCTGTGCAGTTTTGGAATTGTAGGGTAGCTCTACTTTGAACTTCTCGAGGACCCTCCACACTGTTTTCCACAGTGACTGCACCTGTTCACATGCCCACCAGGAGTGTAAGGGGGCTCCCCCTTCTCCATAGCCTCACCAACACCTATTATTTCTTGTGTTGTTAATTTTAGCCATTCTGACGGCTGTCAGGTGACATCTCATTGTGGTTTTGGTTTGCATTTCCTTGATGATGGGTGACGCTGAGTGTCTTTCAGTGTGTCTGGCGGCCATCTGGATGTCTTGCCAGAGACAAAGTCCATTCATGTCTTCTGCCCATCTGCAGTTGGATACTTTGTGTTTAGGATGCTGAGATTTATATTTGCTTTATGTGTTTTGGATACTAACTCTTTATTGGATGTGTTGTTTACAAATATCTCCTCTCGTTTTGTATGTTGCCTTTGAGCTTTGGTTGTTTCCTTCACTTTGGGGAAGCTTTTCAATTTGATGAAGCCCCAAGAGTATTTTTGCTTTTGTTTCCCTCGCCTCAGAGGCATTTCTAGAAAGAAGATCCAATGGCCAATGTCAAAGACGGTGCTGCCTATCCTTTCTTCTTTTTATGGTTTCAGGTCTCACATTTAGGTCTTTCGTCCATTTTGAATTTATATGGTATAAGAGAGGGGTCCAGGTTCATTCTTCTGCATGTGGCTGCCTGGTTTTCCCAACACCATTTGTTCTTATCCTGGGGTCAGGGTTAGGGTTTGTTGAAGAGACTGCTTTGTGCCATTGGATATTCCTTCCTGCCTTGTTGTCGATTAATGGATTATAGAGTTACAGGTTTCTATCTTGTTTCAGCTTTCCCTTTTGTTCTATTGATCTAAGCGTCTCCTGTTGGGAGGTTCTTGATTGCTGATTCAATTTCTTTGCTGGTTATCTGTCTGTTCAAATTTCTTATTTCTTCCTTTTTTATTTTTGCTATGTTATATATTTCTAGGAATTGATCTATTTCTTCCAGGTTCGAGGTTGCTGGCATATAATTTTTCATAATGTTCTCTTATAAACCTTTGTATTTCTCTAGTGTTGTTATTTCTCTTTTCTCATTTGTGATTTTATTTGGGTCCTTTCTCGTCTTTTTATCTTTTTTCTTTTTTAAAGATTTTATTTATGAATTCATGAGAGACACAGAGAGGCAAGGTATCGGCAGAGGGAAAATGAGGCTCCATGCAGGGAGCCAGATGTGGGACTTGATCCCCCAGGACCCCGGATCATGATCTGAGCCAAAGCAGATGATCAACCACTGAGGCACCCAGGTGCCTTGCTGATTCAATTCCATTGCTAGTTATGGGTCTGTTCACATTTTCTGTTTCTTCCTATTTCAGTGTTGCTCGTTTGCACATTTCTAGGGATTTGTCCATTTCTTCCAGGTCTCCCAGTTTGTTAGCGTATAGTCTTTCATAGTTTTCCCTTATAATTGTCTTGTTTTTCTGGTGTTGATTGTGATCTCTCTTCTCTCATTTGTGATTTTATTTATTTAAGTCTTGTCTCTTTTCTCGTGGATAAGGCTGGCTAGGGATTGATCCATTTTATTAATTATTTTGAAGAACCAGCTCTTAGTTTCGTTATTCCATTCGACTGTTTTGTGGTTTCTGTATTGTTTATGTCTGCTCTCATCTTTATTTTTTCCCTTCTTCTGTAGGCTTTAGGCTTTGTTTGCTATTCCTTTGCCAGCTCCTTTAGGTGTAGGGTTAGGTTGTGTATTGGAGACTTCTTGTTCCTTGAGGTAGGCCTGTATTGCTATGTACTTCCCTCTTAGGTCTGCCTTTGCTACATTCCAGAGGTTTGGAGAAACATGTTTTCATTTTCATTTGTTTTAAATTTTCTCTTTAATTTCCTGGTTGCTCCATTCATTCTCTCGTAGGATGTTCAAAATCTCCACGTTTTTTTGGTCTGTCCAAATTTTTTCTTACTGTCGACTTCGAGTTTCATAGCGTCGTGGTCCGAAAATGTACAGGGTGTGACATCAACCTTCTTGTACCTGTTGTACCTGTTGAGGGCTGATTTGTGGCCCATGATAGGATATGTTCTGGAGAATGTCCCATGTGCACTTGAAAGGAATGTGTATTTTGCTTTAGGATGAAATGTTTTGACTATATCTGTTGAGTCGCTGTGGTCCAGTGTGTCAAGGCTATTGTTCCCCTGTTGATTTTCTGCATAGTCGATCGGTCCATTGCCATAAGTGGTGTTAAAATCCCCTGTCATTGTATTATTATCAGTGAGTTCCTGTATGTTTGTTGTTAATTGGTTTCTATATTTAGGTACTCCCTGTTGGCAGCATAAATATTTAGTTGTCTGATCTTAATAGAGAGTCTTTTTAAGGGATCCCTGGGTGGCGCAGCGGTTTGGCGCCTGCCTTTGGCCCAGGGCGCGATCCTGGAGACCTGGGATCGAATCCCACGTTGGGCTCCCGGTGCATGGAGCCTGCTTCTCCCTCTGCCTGTGTCTCTGCCTCTCTCTCTCTCTCTGTGTGATTATCATAAATAAATAAAAATTAAAAAAAAAAAAAGAGAGTCTTTTTAATTATGAAATAATGCCCTTCTTCATCTCTTCTTACAGTATTTGTTCTTTCTTTTTGGAAATTTAAATATTTTATTTATTTATTCATGAGAGATACACAGAGAAGCAGAGGCAGAAACATAGGCAGAGGGAGAGGCAGGCTCCCCAAAGGAAGGCCAATGTGGGACTTGATCCTAGGATCCCAGGATCACACCCTGAGCCAAAGGCAGTTGCTCAACCACTGAGCCACCAAATGTACCCCAGGGTTTGATTTGAAATCTAGTTTGTCTGATATAAGTATGAGTCCTCCAGCTTTCTTTTGATGTCCGTTAGCGTGATAGATGATTTTCCTTCCCCTGACTTTCAATCTGCTGGTGTCTATAGGTCTAAGGTGAGCATTATGTAGGCAGCATACAGATGGATCTTGTTTTTTTTAATAACGATTTTATTTATGAGAGAGTGAGAGAGAGAGTGAGAGAGAGAGAGACAGAGAGGCAGAAAATGATGCAGAGAGAAAAACAGGCTCCCCACCAGGGGCCCAATATGGGACTGGATCCCAGACTCCAGGATCACACCCTGAGTTAAAGTCAGAGGCTCAACCCCTGAGCCACCCAGGCATCCCGGATCATGATTTTTAAGCCACTCTGATACCCTATATCTTTTGATTGGAGCATTTAGCCTATCAGCATTCAGAGTGATTATTGAAAGATATGAACTAAGTGCCTTTGTGTTACCAGTAGAGTTGGTGTTTCTGGTGATGTTCTCTGGTCCTTTCTAGCCTTTGTTGCTTTTGGTCTCTTTTTTTCCCCCACTAGAAGAGTCCCTCTTAAAATTTCTTACTGGACTGGTTTAATGGTCATGAACACCTTTATATTTTGCCTGTCCGTGAAACTCTTTATCTCTCCTTCTATCCTGAATGACACCCTTGCCGAAGAAAGAATTCATACAAATTGGACTCCAATAAAAAGAAATTTAAACACATAAAATAGGATCCCTGGGTGGCGCAGCGGTTTGGCGCCTGCCTTTGGCCCAGGGCGCAATCCTGGAGATCCGGGATCGAATCCCACATCAGGCTACCGGTGCATGGAGCCTGCTTCTCCCTCTGCCTGTGTCTCTGCCTCTCTCTCTCTCACTGTGTTCCTATCATAAATAAATTAAAAAAAATTAAAAAAAAATTAAATAAACACATAAAATAGGAGATCCCGGGGTGGCACTGCATTTTGGCACCTACCTTTGGCCCAGGGCACGATCCTGGAGACCCGGGATCGAATCCCACGTCGGGCTCCCCGTGCATGGAGCCTGCTTCTCCCTCTCTCTCTCTCTCTCTCTCTCTCTCTCTGTGTGTGTGTGTGTGTGTGACTATCATAAATAAATAATAAATAAGATAAAATTTTGCTATTATGATTGAGGAAAATGGCATGTAGAAGGAAAACCAGAAGCTGAAAGAGAGGAGGACAGATTATACCATCCTTAGCCTTCACAGGGACCTGGTGTCCTTTCCTAAGAGGGCCCCCCCGCTCCGTAGGATGCTTCCTGCCCCTCTGTGCTCCTTCTTGGAACCCAACAGGCATATCTCCGTGCCTCCAGCACCTCTGCATCCTGGCTCATAGCGTCTTCCATGTATCCTATTGAGGAGCACAGCGTCGTTTATTTAACCATCCGGCTGCTGTTTGACAACATTGGGGGTATTCTGACTTTTGTTGGTTTTGGGGTGTGTGTGTCTATCACATGCAGCTATCACGTGCAGCTATCTGATCCTCTGACTGGGTCACCCAAATGCCGAAAGGGTTGGCACATCATCATTTCTGGTGCTGGCGCTGGGTGGCCAGCTGGGCTCTCCTGGCCGACCCGGGGCTCGCTCCTGCAGTGACTTTCCACTGTAGGGTTAGCTGAGCTGGAAGGTCCGACTCCGCCACATTCCAGCAGCCCTGGGGCTGCCTGTGTGTGGGAGTCAGGGTCAGGAAGGGGCTGGGGTTCTTAAGTCCCCTGTGCTGCCTGGCCTTCAGGCATGCTCACCCCATGCTCACCCAGCCCCTACTCACTAGGCCGAAGAGGGTGCCCTCCACACTCTGGTGTGAGCGATCCAGCACATCCAGTGGGATGTGCACCCACTGTCCACCTGGTGAGGGTGACCAGGGGAGTGAGCTGCAAGTGTAGGACCCACGAAATTTAACAAAAATCCCCTACCCATGGACAAGGAGAGCAGGACTGATTCCATTTTGTGCTACACCTGCCACCTCCCCTATGACCCCCACATGACCTGCTTATTGCTTAAGGCGCTGCCCCATCCTAGAGGAGCTGCTGGGCACACCCTAATCGGAAATCCTCTCATAACAATGTAACCCTGCTTTGTACCCACCAAAACTGTGCACCAATTCTGACCACAGTAATAGGCCAGCTCAAGTGGATACAATAGGGTAAGGTGTAATTAAATCGGCCACCTGCGTTTGGATCTACATGACTGTGCAACTTTCTGCGTATCCCATGGGCCACTGGCCCTATAAAGCTGCTATGCCTCTTAGTCTCGGGGTCCAAGTCCCTGCTCCGCTGTGTCAGGTGCACTTGGACCCAAGCCCGAGCTTGTAAATAAAACCTCGTGTGATTGCATCGGTGTCGGCTCCTCAGTGGTTTCTCGGTTTCGCAATCTTGGCACAACACAAGAGCCTGCTGTCCTGACATCCCTTCCAGGACCACGCTGACCGCCCCACAGGCCCTCTGTGCCCCAGGCACACAGGCACGGGAATGCGGGGAGGGGAGGAATTGCCCCGGAACCTGGCTAGCCCCAGCCCCCTTGACAGAGGGAGCACAGACCTCCCAGGTAGTTTTTTTCACAGACCCTGGTGACTTGAGGCTCCCTGGATGTCACTCTGTCCCAGCCCCTCCTGGCCCACGGGGCACAGGCTGAGTCCCAGAAAAGTCTGTGGGGTCCTGACTTGGGGTCTGGCCGCCCCTGGAGGGCACGTTGGGATGTCAGCTGTGTGTGCCTGGCGGCGCACCTACAGGGGGTGGTTGGGGCCTGGGTGGTGCCCCGTCCTATCTGGGGGTCTCCCCACCCCCCTGGCACAGATTTCTGGGAGACACAGAAACAGGCTGGCTGTGCATTTTCGCACCACACCACTTTATTGATTTTCCACAGAAAACGGGTCAGAGCCTTCCCCTGGGGACGGAGACCTTTCTGTCCTTTAGGGGAGGGCAAGAATCATACGGGGTGGGGGGGTGAGTGCTGCAGTCCCCCACCTGGGACCATTTGTGGACTCCGGGTGGGGGCGTGTGTCCTGAGGTTTCAGCCTGAGAGACGGTTCTGAGGACAGCAGAGATGACCTGGACCTGCAGCTCATGGGCTCCTGTGCTTGGTCACCACAGGGCAGCTGGACCCCGGCCTCGGGCCCCCGGGGGCCGCAGCACCTGGAGGAGTCTGCCTCCTGGTGTGGGTGCGGGTGTGGCCCACCGGCCTACCCCTGCTCTCCCCACCCTGGGGTGTCCCGGGATCCCCAGGGCTGCCCTAGGTCAGCGACCTGGATCTGTGGGGTACGCCCAGGGACAGAATCCAGGCCTGCCCAGGGCCATGGGGGGCTGGATCCCATTAGCCTTTGTGTTGGGCCTGCAGGGGGGCTCAAATCACCCCAGCACCCACAGAGCCCGGGGCCAGGACAACCCAGGTCCCTCTGGGTTAGGGGCTGGTGTCCTGTGCAGGGTGTGCCGCCCTCCAGGAGCGACAGTGGGAGGAGGCAGGGCACAGTGCATCCTCTGCTCCACCCACCTGCACCCACACTGTGCGGGGCTCCCTGCCTCCCCTCCTCCCTGCAACCCCTGGCTACTCAATGGGACACCCATGTTTCTGATGGGAGCAGGGTATCCATAGAACCCCAGGGAGGCTGAGCATGTCCCACAGGGGGCAGCTGCACTGGGTCCTTGCTGGGAGCCGATGGTGTGGGGGTGGATGGTGTGGGGGCAGGGGTATGATGGTGGTGGAGTATGGGGATGGTGTAGGGGGGATGGTGTTGGGGTATAGTGTGGGTGGGGATTGTGTGGGGCTGTGTGGATGTGAGGGGGATGATGTGGGGGGACGCTATGGGGGATGATGATGTAGTGGGATGGTGTGGGTGTGGGGAATGAGGGGGATGGCGTGTCGGGCCGGCGGACACAAGATATCCCCTTTCTCTAAGTTGCCCACAGAGATGTCTGCAGATAAAGGTGACCCCAGTCTGGGGTTTGCTGTGGCACCTGCCCCTGGGGCCCTGTGTGGTCAGTGCAGGGCCCTGGCTGGACCGGGGACATTATCTGGGGGTCATCATACTATGTATGTTTACAAATTGCAAATTGTCTCAAATAAAATGCATAGAATTTAGAAATATATAAAGCACCGGATGTGGGTGTCACCCTGACCCATCCGACCCCCATCGGATCGATGTGTGTCCTGCTCCAGCCACGGCAATGCTGCCTGGCACCCAGGTCCCCTTCCTGCCCTCACCCCAGCCCTCTGCTTCCCAGGGTGCCATCACTCACCCCATTTGGGGTTCAGCTGTCATGGCAACCCCTGGAGGCCCTATCCTAGTGGCCTCCTCTTCCCCGAGGCCCCGGGGGTGGGGGCACAGGGGTCATCGCCAGTACCCAACCATGTAGCCTTGTGTTGTTGGCTGCTGTTGCTCCCCCTGGCCTCAGAAGCCCCGTGTTCCCTACTGAGAAGCCCCGGGGCCCCGAACCACCTTAATTTTCTCGGCCTCCACGAGTCCGAGTCCGGTCCCATCCTATCTAGCTCCTTCCCCCTTCCTTGGAGCTCTTAAGGGAGCAATTGCAATGACTTCAGCATAGCAGCATGTGTTGGGGGACAAGCCCAGGGTTTGGGGATCAGGAAGACGTGGAGCGCTGGCATCCCAGCTGTGCAGCCGGATTCCATCCTGCAGACTCTTATTCCCTAAGGCTATCTTGACAACTGACTTTGTACATACAAAAACTCTCCTTTGTCTTTAAAAGATGAAGAGCGAGTCAAAGCGTTTTTCTCTGCCCATCTGATTGCTCAGATTCCAATCTGAGATGTATTTCCTGTTAATAAGGTTAATTTACTATCCGTAGTACCATGGTTAAAATATTCTGACACAAGGAATCCAGAGGGATGAGGGTTTCTCATCTCTTTCTTCACAGCTCAGTCACTCATCAGGAAATACATCTTTATGGACTTGGAAAGAACTGAGAGACATCATTACCAATTACCAATGGTCCTATTATTATGCGAAGGATTCTTCCCGAGATTCTTCCCGTTTCAACTGACACTGAAACACTGTGAACTATTTGGAAGACAAATGTCAGAGAAAAAAATGTTATGTACTGATTATTTTATTTTATTTTATTTTATTTTTTTATTTTTGTATTTTTTTTAAGATTTTATTTTTTTATTTTTTACTTATTTATGATAGTCATACAGAGAGAGAGAGAGGCAGAGACACAGGCAGAGGGAGAAGCAGGTCCATGCACCACGAGCCCCATGTGGGGTTGATCCTCGGTCTCTAGGATCATGCCCTGGGCCAAAGGCAGGCGCTAAACCACTGTGCCACCCAGGTATGCCTGCATTGCTGATTTGAAATGCACTTGCAGTATGGTGTCTTTTTTTTTTGGATTTTTTTTTAATTTTTTATTTATTTATGATAGTCACACAGAGAGAGAGAGAGAGAGGCAGAGACACAGGCAGAGGGAGAAGCAGGCTCCATGCACCGGGAGCCTGATGTGGGATTCGATCCCGGGTCTCCAGGATCACGCCCTGGGCCAAAGGCAGGCGCCAAACCGCTGCGCCACCCAGGGATCCCAGTATGGTGTCTTTTAAAATAGAAGTTTTTTGTCTGATTTTTGCTATTTATTATCCTTTCCTGCTTTTCAGGTGGAGGAGGCATTATACGTGTTCATAAGTGTTTTTCTTTCCTTCTGATATAAAATTCTTACTTTGTTCCCATCGAAGGAACTCTTTAAGAATAAGGCGTAAGTTAATTAAACTATTCTAAAAATGGCTTCACCCTTGGAGCCTGATTCTTTTAAGTCAATTTTCAAAATAAATCTTATTGATTAGAAAAGAATCAAAGATGTATAGGGAAATTGAGAAGATACTACAGAGAATTCTCATGCACTTGCACTCAATTTATCCAATTATTGATATCTTATATTAGTACGGTACAAATTAGCTAATGAATCAATATTAAAATATTCGCATTGGGATCCCTGGGTGGCGCAGCGGTTTGGCGCCTGCCTTTGGCCCAGGGCGCGATCCTGGAGATCTGGGATCGAATCCCACATCAGGCTCCCGGTGCATGGAGCCTGCTTCTCCCTCTGCCTGTGTCTCTGCCTCTCTCTCTCTCACTGTGTTCCTATCATAAATAAATAAAAATTAAAAAAAAAAGAAAGAAAATATTCGCATTAACCAAAGACCATTCTTTATTCAGATTTCCTTAGTTTTGCTAAGTAACCATCCCTCATATCACATTATATTTGTCCTCATGTTGTCTTAGGCTCCTCTGGATTGTGACAGTCTTTCAGCCTTTCCTTGTTGTTGAACTGGAACACTTTGAGAAGTAGAGTATTTTGTAAAATTTCCCTCAGTTGGGACATGTCTCTCATTTGTCTCATGATTGATCTGTTTTTGTGGAGTATATACAGCGATATACTGCCATTTTTATTATATAAAGAATAGATACTATCATGTGACTTATCAGTCTTGGTACCGATCTGATCATCCTGCTGAGGTAGTGTTTGTCAGCTTTCCCTATCGTAAAGTGATTCTTTTATTATTATTATTATTATTATTTATTATTATTATTATTATTTTAACTTTTTCATAATATATTTTGTAGAAGGAAGTTACTATGTGTATTCCACACATAAGAGTGGGAAGCTATGCTCATCCACTTGAGGGTGGAATGTCTTCACAAATTGTTTGAAATTCTTCTACATGGGAGATTTCTCTTCCTTCTGGGTTTGTTTGGTTGTTTCTTTTTCAAAGATGATATTTATTTCTTTGAATGAGAGAGGAGCGAAAAAGAATGAGCGAGAGGGGCAGAGGGAGAGGGAGAAGCTGTTTTCCTGCTGAACAGGGAGCCTGCCTTGGGTCCTGGAATATGATCTGAGCCTAAGGCAGAAGCTTAACTGACTGAGCCACCCAGGTGCCACTCTTTCTTTCTTTCTTTCTTTCTTTCTTTCTTTCTTTCTTTCTTTCTTTCTTCTTTCTTTCTTTCTTTCTTTCTTTTTTTAATAATAAATTAATTTTTTTGGTGTTCAATTTGCCAACATATGGAATAACACCCAGTGCTAATACCATCTAGTGCCCCCCTCAGTGCCCATCACACATTCACCCCCACCCCCACCCTCCTCCACTTCCATCACCCCAAGTTCATTTCTCAGAGTCAGGAGTCTTTTTGTTCTGTCTCCCTTTCTGATATTTCCCATACATTCCTTCTCCCTTCCCTGATATTCCCTTTCACTATTATCTACATTCCCCAAATGAATGAGAACATACAGTGTTTGTCCTTCTCTGATTGACTTACTTCACTCAGCATAATACCTTCCAGTTCCATCCACGTTGAAGCTAATGGTGAGTATTTGTCATTTCTAATGGCTGAGCAAGGCCCACCTTTTCTCTCTCTTCATCTTCTGAGTCTCCTATGATATGAATGTTTCTGTTTTAATAAGTGGCTGAGTTCAGTATGTCTGCCTCTGTAGTCCGAAATCTTTCTTGTTTTTAAGGCTTTCACTTGGAACTGCATCTCAGTTATAGTATTTTTAATGTTCGCCTGACTAGATTTTAGTTCTTTTATTTCAACAGTAAGGGATTCTCTAGTTTTCTTCTGTGCTCTTTTTCCAGCCCAGCTGCTATCTTTATAATCATTGTTTTAAACTGTAGTTAGACATCATATATGCGTATTGATGAACTTCCTAGCTGTGAGTACTACCTCATGTTATTGTATGGAGGTGAATTTCTCCATCTCTTTATGTTTTCCAGAAAAGAAAGAAGGAAAAAAAAGAAAAACCAAGAAAAACAATAACAACTGCCCTCCCCAAAGAAACAGCAGATTATTTTGGCCTGCTTGTTAAAAGATTCTAAATCCCAAAATAAGAAACACAATTAAAGTACCATGAAAGTAAACGTAAGAAATCTATATGGTATACATACATAAAAATTAAAATAAGGCAATTAATACAAAAGAATCAAAGACAATAAATGAAAATAAAGCACAAAGTACAGAGGAAGCTAGACCCTACTTTCCTGGCAGAGCTGAAACTCTGCAGTCTCTGTCGTCTGACAACGTGGTGGCAGCGAGTGGTCTGTGCGGGGTCAGGGGTGGGCCTTGGCGCTCATTGTCAGGTGCACATCTGCCTGGGAGATGCACCTGCGGGGTCAGAGGCAGGGTGGGCGTTAGCGCCTCTCGCCTCCAGCAAGTGGCGCTGTGCTGCTCCCTAAGCCTGTTGCTGATGGGCGGGATTCGGGTGGGGACGCTGGTTCCTCTGTCTCTGGGGCTGAGCATCCCACCCCCCATTCTGCAGGGTCCTCCAATGAAGAGACCCCAGGCCCCCGGATCTCTGCCGCATCACTCAGAAACCTGCGTTCACTCTGCCTGCGTCCAAGCTTCTTTTGGTTTTGTTTTTTTATCTCAGACTGTTGTGCCCAAGATTGGGAATCTGAGAAACCACAGAGAAGCCACACCAATGCAAACACATGAGGGTGATTTACAAGCTCAAGCTTGCATCCAAGTACACCGGACACAGAGGAGCAGGGACTTGGACCCCAAGGTGGGTTTTAGCTTCGTTTTAAGGGCTGGTCTCAGGGACCTCCAGAGGGGCTGGAGCAATTCTTCAAGTTCTGTTTACATTTTGATATGGGGCCTTCAAAGGCATTGAGCTCTGTTCTTATTCCAATAGGGGATTCCTGCCCTTGGCCTGGGCTCAGTTCTTATGCTCATGTGGGGCTTTCTAGGATATTAACCTGTAAACTTTTGTTTTTTTCCTGTAAGTGAAGTAATGTAAATTTCAGGTCTTCTTCACAGGGGCCTGGGATGGCTGGATGTGTGCTAAGGCTGAACTTAAAGTGGAATGCCTTAATTTTCTTAGCCTCCACGCATCCTATCCCATCCTATCTAGCTCCTTCCCCCTTCCCCCGATCTCCTAAGAGAGCAATTGCAAATGACCTCTGGTGGCAGCCTGTGTTGGGGGACAGGCCCAGGGATTTGGAATCAGGAAGACCTGGAGCGTGGGCATCCGGGCTGTGCAGCGGGATTCCATGCTGCAGACTCTTATTCCCTAAGGCTATCTTGACAACTGACTTTGTATATAGAAAAGCTCTCCTTTGTCTTTAAAAGATGAAGAGGGAGTCAAAGCGTTTTTTCTCTGCCCATCTGATTGCTGTGATTCCAATCTGAAACTTATTTCCTATTAATAAGGATAATTTACTCTCCATAGTACTATGGGTACTAGTACTTTTGTTTTAATAATATTTCTTAATATTTTGACACAAGTAATCAGAGGACTGAGGGTTTCTCATCTCTTTCTTCACAGCTCAGTCACTCATCAGGAAATGCATCCTTATGGATTTGGAGAGAACTGAGAGACATTATCACCAATGGTCCTATTATTATGTGAAGGATTCTTCCCTGAGATTCTTCCCCTGTTTCAACTGACCCTGAAGCACTGTGAACTCTTTGGAAGAGAAATGTCAAGGAAATAAATGTTATACATTGCTAATTTTAAATGCACTTGCAATATGGTGTAATAGAAGTATTTTTATCTGTTTTTTTTTTTTTTTTGCTATTTATTATCCTTTCCTGCTTTTCAGGTTGAGGAGACATTATACATGTTCATAAGTGTTTTTCTTTCCTTCTGATATATAATTCTTTCTTTGTTCCCATAGAAAGCACTCTTTAAGAATAAGGCAAAAGTTAATTAAACTATTCTTAAAATGTCTTCACACTTGGAGCCTGATTCATTTAAGACAATTTTCAAAATAAATCTTATTTACTAGAAAAAAAACAAAGATTTATAGGGAAATTGAGAAGATAGTACAGAGAATTCTCATGCACTTGCACTCAATTTCTCCAATTATTGATATCATATATGAGTACAGTACACATTAGCTAATGAATCAGTATTAAAATATTCGCATTAACCAAAGACCATTCATTATTCAGATTTCCTTAGTTTTTGCTAAGTAACCATCCCTCATATCACATTCCATTTGTTCATGTTTTCTTAGGCTCCTCTGGATTGTAAGAGTCTTTCAACCTTTCCTTGTTGTTGTTGAACTGGAATACTGTGAGAAGTAAGGTATTTTGTAGAATTTCCCTCAGTTGGGACATGTCTGTCACTTATCTCATGATTGAACTGTTTTTGTGGATTATATACAGAGATATGCTTCCATTTTTATTATATCATATAAAGGATAGATACTATCAACATGATTTATCAGTCTTAGTACAGATCTGATCATCTTGCTGAGGTTGAGTTTGTCAGCTTTCTCCATAGTAAAGTGATTCATTATTATTATTATTATTATCATCATTATTATTATTATATTATTTTTTTTAACTTTTTCATAGTATTTATTGTAGAACGAAGTTACTATGTTTATTCCACACATAAGAGTGGGAAGCTATGCTCATCAAGTTGAGGGTGGAATGTCTTCACAAATTGTTTGAAATTCTTCTACATTGGAGATTTCTCTTACTTCTGGGTTTGTTTGGTTGTTTCTTTTTCAAAGATGATATTTATTTTTTGAGAGAGAGAGGAGTGAAAAAGAATGAGCGAGAGGGGCAGAGGGAGAGGCAGAAGCTGGTTCCTTGCTGAACAGGGACCTGGAACATGATCTGAGCCTAAGGAAGAAGCTTAACTGACTGAGCCAATGAGGTGCCACTCTTTCTTTCTTTCTTTCTTTTTTTAATAATAAATTACTTTTTTGGGTGTTCAATTTGCCAACATACAGAATAACACCCAGTGCTCATCCCATCTAGTGCTCCCCTCAGTGCCCATCACCCATTCACCCCCACTCCCCGCTCTCCTCCACTTCCATCACCCCTCGTTCGTTTCCGAGAGTGTTTATGTTCTGTCTCCCTTTGTGATATTTCCCACACCTTTCTTCTCCCTTCCCTTATATACCCGTTCACTATTATTTATATTCCCCAAATGAATGAGAACATATAATGTTTGTCCTTCTCCAATTGACTTACTTCATTCAGCATAATACCTTCCAGTTCCATCCACGTTGAAGCAAATGGTGGGTATTTGTCATTTCTAATGTCTATGCAAGGCCCACATTTTCTCTCTCTTCATGTTCTGAGTCTACTATAATATGAATGTTTTTGTTTGAATAAGTGGCTGAGTTCCCTAAGTCTGCCTCTGTGGTCCATAACTTTTTTGTTTTCAATACTGCCACTTGGGACTGCATCTCGGTTATAGCATTTTTAACGTTGCCCTGACTAGATTTTAGTTCTTTTATTTCTACAGTAAGGGATTTTCTAGTTTTCTTCTGTGCTCTTTTTCCAGCCCAGCTGCTATCTTTATAATCATTGTTTTAAACTGTAGTTAGACATCATATATGCGTATTGATGCACTTCCTGGCTCTGAGTACTACTTCATGTTACTTTATGGAGGTGAATTTCTCCATCTCTTTATGTTTTCCAGAAAAGGAAGAAAAAGAAAAACCAAGAAAAACAATAATAACTGCTCTCCCAGGGGAAAAAAACACCAGACTATTTTGGCCTGCTTGTTAAAAGATTCTAAATCCCAAAATAAGAAACACAATTAAAGTACCATGAAAGTAAACATAAGAAATATATGAGGTACATACATAACAATTAAAATAAGGCAGTTAATACAAAAGAATCAAAGAAAATAAATGAAAATAAAGCCCAAAGTACAAAGGAAGCTAGACCCTACTTTCCTGGCAGAGCTGAAGCTCTGCAGCCTCTGTGGTCCGACAACTTGGTGGCAGCAAGTGGTCTGTGCGGGGTCTGGTGATGGGACTTGGCGCTGATTGTCAGGTGAACATCTGCCTGGGAGATGCACCTGCGGGGTCAGAGGTGGGGAGGGCATCAGCGCCTCTGGCCTCCAGTGGGCGGCGCTGTGCTGCTCCCTGAGACTGGGTGCTGATGGGTGGGATGCGGGTGGGGACGCTGGGTCCTCTGGCTCTGGGGCTGAGCATCCCGCCCCCTAGTCTGCAGGGGCCTCCACAGAATAGACCCCAAACCCCCGGGGCTCCACCGCTTCTCTCAGAACCCTCTGTTCACTCTGCCTGCGTCCGAGGTTTTTTTTATCTCAGACTGTTGTACCCAAGATTGCGAATCCGAGAAACCACCGAGACGCCGACACTGATGCAAACACACGAGGGTTTATTTACAAGCTCGAGCTTGTGTCCAAGTATACCCGACACAGCGGAGCAGGGACTTGGACCCCGAGGTTGGATTTAGCTTCGATTTAAAGGCTGGTCTTGGGGACCTCCAGAGGTCGATTCGATTCGATTCGATTATTTTCGTTTTGATTTGAGTATTTTCGTTTCAATTATTTCCGATTCGATTCGATTCGATTTTTTTTATTCTATCCTTTTCATTTCGATTCAATTTGATGTTTTTCGATTCGATTCGATTCCATTTTTTTATTCGATTCGATTCATTCGATTCGATTCGATTTTTTCGTTTCGATTCGATTATTTTCATTTCGATCGATTATTTTCATTTCAATTTTGATTATTTTCGATTCAATTTGATTTTTTTCGTTTCCATTTGATTATTTTTGATTCGATTCAATATTTTTCTTTTCGATTCGATTATTTTCGTTTCAATTCGTTTATTTTTGATTTGATTTTTTTGATTCGATTCGATTCAATTCGATTTGATTTTTTTCGAATCGATTCGTTTGGATTCGATTATTTTCAATTCAATTTGAATATTTTCGATTCCATTCGATTATTTTCATTTCACTTCGATTATTTTCAATTCGATTATTTTCGATTCGATTCGATTATTTTCGTTTCGATAATTTTCATTTCAATTCGATTATTTTCGGATCAATTCGATTATTTCGTTTTGATTGGATTATTTTCGATTCGATTCGATTATTCTCGTTTGGATTAGCTTATTTTCATTTCCATTTGATTATTGTCGTTTCGATTCAATTATTTTTCTTTCGATTCGATGATTTTCATTTCTATTCAATTATTTTCAAGTCGATTCGTTTATTTTCGATGATTCGATTATTTTCGATTCGATTGGTTTATTTTCGTTTCGATTCGATTATTTTCATTTCGATTGGATTATTTTCGATTCGATTCGATTTTTTTCGTTTCAATTCGTTTATTTTCGTTTCGATTCAAATATTTTCGTTTCGATTCGATTATTTTCGTTTGGATTCGATTATTGTCGTTTGGATTCGATTTTTTCGGTTCGATACAAAGGTATTATATTCATTTCGATTTTTTCGTTTCGATTCGATTATTTTCAATTCGATTATTTTCGTTTGGATTCGTCTATTTTCGTTTCAATTCGATTTTTTTCATTTCGATTCGAATTTTCCGTTTCGATTCGATCCTTTTCATTTCGATTCGATTCTTTTTGTTTCGATTCTACTATTTTCATTTGATTTGATTATTTTCGTTTGGATTCGATTTTTTTGATTCGATTCGAAGCTATTATATTCGTTTAGTTTTTTTCCTTTAGATTCGATTATTTTCTTATCGATTCGATCCTATTCATTTTCATTCGATCCTTTTCGTTTCAATTCGATTTTTCTCGTTTTGATTCGATTATTTTCATTTCGATTCGATTTTTATCATTTCGATTCGATTTTTATCATTTCGATTCGATTATTTTCGTTTCGATTCGATTTTTTCGTTTCGATTAGTTTATTTTCATGTCGATTCCATTTTTTTTCTTTCTATTCGATTATTTTCTTTTCGATTCCATTTTCGTCGTTTTGACTCGATTTTTTTCGTTTCGATTCGATTTTTATCGTTTTGATTAGATTATATTCGTTTCAATTTGATTTTTTTGTTTCGATTTGATTTTTTTGATTCGATGCGATTCTATCCGATTTTTTCGATTCGATTCGATTCCATTCGATCTTTTCGATTCGATTCGATTCGATTCGAATTTTTCAATTCGATTCGATTAGATTCGAATTTTTCGATTCAATTCGATTCGAATTTTTCGATTTGTTTCTATATGATTCGATTCAAATTTTTCGATAAGATTCGATTTGATTCGATTCGAATTTTTTGATTCGATGTGGGATTCGATCCCAGGTTTCCAGGATTCCGCCCTGGGCCAAAGGCAGGCGCCAAACCACTGCGCAACCCAGGGACCCGATTCGATTCGATTCTATTCGAATTTTTCAATTCTATTCAATTCGACTCGATTCAAATTTTTCGATTAGAATTTTTCAATTTGATTCGATTTGATTCGATACGAATTATTCGATTCGATTATTTTCGTTTCGATTTGATTTTTTTCGTTTCGATTCGTTTATTTTCGTTTCAATTCGATTTTTTTTATTTCGATTCATTTATTTTCGTTTTGATTCATTTTTTTCGTAACGATTCGATTCTTTTCATTTCAATTCGTTTATTTTCGTTTCGATTCGATTTTTTCGATTCGATTCGATTCGAATTTTTCTATTCGATTCGATTCAATTAGAATTTTTTGATTCGATTCTATTCGATTTTTTTCATTTCGATTCGATTTTCTTCGTTTCGATTCGTTTATTTTCGTTTCGATTCGATTTTTTTCATTTCGATTAGTTTATTTTCGTTTTGATTCAATTTTTTTCTTTCGATTCGATTTTTTCGTTTTGATTCGTTTACTTTCGTTTCGAATCGATTATTCTCGTTTTGATTCGATTTTTTCGATTCGATTCGATTCGATTCTAATTTTTTGATTCGATTCGATCGAATTTTTTTATTTGATTTGATTCGATTTGATTCGAATTTTTCGATTCGATTCTATTCGAATTTTTTGATTCGATTCGACTTGATTCCAATATTTCGATTGAATTCGATTTGATTCGATTCGAATTTTTCGATTGGATTAGATTCGAATTTTTCGATTCGATTCGACTCGATTCGAATTTTTCCATTCGATTCAACTCGATTCGAATTTTACGGTTCGATTCGATTGTATTTGAATTTTTCGATTTGATTTGATTCAAATTTTTTGGTTCGATTCGATACGAATTGATTCGAATAATTCGATTCAATTCAATTCGATTTTTTTCGTTTAGTTTCGATTTTTTCATTGGGATTCGTTTTTCGTTTCGATTCGATTATTTTCGTTTTGATTCAATTTTTTTTGTTTTGATACGTTTATTTTCGTTTCGATTCGATTTTTTTGATGTGATTCTCACAAAGAGAATGAATCTCTCTGCCTCTCACACAGCTTGAATCCAGTGTCGAATGAAATCCCTTGGCTGCAAAGGGTACAGGCGGTCAGCATGTGGGTGGTTGAAGCCATAAGCTCAACCCAAAGGAGTGTGCATGCCTTGGAGGCAGCTGTCCGCTAGGCACGAAATTGACAAGCCAGTCACTTGGTTCTCTCTCTGCTCCTGTCCCGCGTAGAACAAAATGCTGGGCAAACGAACTGTACAGGCAGTCAGGATGTGGGAGCGATAGGCCATAAGCTCAACTCTCGGAAGTGTGTATGCTTTGCAGGAGAGATGGCTGCTAGACACTTATTGATGGGAGCTAGGACCGAACTACACTCTCATTGAACAAGGACGTTTGCAATGTCTGTATTGAGATCAGATACACTTGAGAATCCTGTCACTTCCACATGCTTTTCACACAACCTCTTCCGGCGCGTAACATAAGGATGCTGGGACCTATGCCTACGGGCAGTCAGGATTCGGGAGGGTCCTGCCCTGAACTCAGCTCGCACAAGGAAGCATGCCTACAAGCCACATTTAAACTACCTGGGTTATTAGGGCACTGAGAACATAGCAGTACTCTAAGCCAGGAGGTACCCAGAATACCACTCAACTGCAGTTGGAGACACCATCCATGTCTGCTTATTCCACTTGCGTCTCACAAGCCTCTGACAAATGGCTCTGGTGCAGATGTTCGAAACTCATTCTGCAGGCAGTGTGCAACTGTGAGGGACTAAGGGTCAGCTCAACTCTCCGATGTAAGTTGCTTTTGGACAAGGCGATCAGCTAGCTTCTCTCGTATGGCACCTTGGATGTAGCACCTGGCTCACACAGGAAATACTAGGAAATCGGTGGATTGAGCTTGGATGCACTAGTCTTGTGGGCCGGGACTTTCCACTTACCTCTCACAACACTTGAGGCACGCATCGGGGCTAGGCCTGTTAGGAGCTCGGTGTACCTGCAGGCAGGATGTGAGAGGGACAGTCCATAAGCTCAACTCTGAGAAGTCTATATGGTTTGCATGCAGATGTCTGCTAGACACTTTGATGGGTGCTAGGACCAAGCTACACTCTCATTGAACAAGGACGTTTGCAATGTCTGTATTGAGATCAGACTCATCTGAGGAGAGTCCTGTCACTTCCATATGCTTTTCACACAACCTCTCCGGCGCCTAACATAAGGATGCTGGGACCTACGTCTCCGGGCATTCAGGATGCGGGAGGGTGTGCCCTGACCTCAGCTCGCCCAAGGAAGCACGCCTAGAAGCCAGCTTTCAACTAGCTGTGTTCTTCGAGCACTAAGAACGTAGCAGTCCCCTCAGCCAGGAGGTACCCAGAATACCACTCCACTGCAGCTGGAGACACCCTCCAGGTCTGCTTATTCCACTTGCGTCTCACAAGCCTCTGACAAACGGCCGTGGTGCAGATGTTGGAAACTAATTCTGCAGGCAGTGTGCAACTGTGAGGAACTGAGTGTGAGCTCAACTCTCCGAAGTAAGTTGCTTTTGGACAAGGCGTTCAGCTAGCATCTCTCGTATGGCACTTAGGATGTACCACCTAGCTCACAGAGGAAATACTAGGAAATCGCTAGATTGAGCTTGGATGCCCTAGTCTTGTGGGCCGCAACTTTCCACTAACCTCTCACAACACTTCTGGCACGCATCGGGGCTAGGCCTGTTAGGAGCGCGGTGTACCTGCAGGCAGGATGTGGGAGGGACAGGTCATAAGCTCAACTCTCGGAAGTGTGTATGGTTTGCAGGCAGATGTCTGCTAGACACTTTGATGGGAGCTATGACCGAGCTACGCTCTCATTGAACAAGGACGTTTGCAATGTCTGTATTGGGATCAGGTACACTGTATTGGGATCATATATAGATACACAGATACGCAGCTAGTTGAAATCTGGCTTGTAGGCGTGCTTCCTTGTGCGAGCTGAGTTCCGGGCAGGACCTCCCGCATCCTGACTCCCCGTAGACATAGGACCCAGAATCCTTATTTTAGGCGCCAGAAGATGTTGTGTGAAAAGCATGTGGAAGTGACAGGATTCTCCTCAAGTGTATCTGATCTCAATACAGACATTGCCAACGTCCTTGTTCAATGAGAGCGTAGCCCGGTCCTAGCTCCCATCAAAGTGTCTAGCAGACATCTGCCTACAAAGCATACACACTTCGAGAGTTGAGCTTATGGACTGTTCCTCCCACACCCTGCCTGCACGTACACCGCGATCCTATCAGGCCTAACCCGATGCGTGCCTAAGTGTTGTGAGAGGTAAGTGGAAAGTCGCGGCCCACAAGACTAGTGCATCCAAGCTCAATCCAGCGATTTCCTAGTATTCCCTGTGTGAGCCAGGTGCTACATCCTACGTGCCATACGAGAGAAGCTAGCTGAACGCCTTGTCCAAAAGCAACTTACTTCGGAGAGTTGAGCTCACCCTCAGTCCCTCACAGTTGCACACTGCCTGCAGAAAGAGTTTCCAACATCTGAACCACAGGCGTTTGTCAGAGGCTTGTGAGACGCAAGTGGAATAAGCAGACCTGGAGGGTGTCTCCAGCTGCAGTGGAGTGGTATTCTGGGTAGCGCCTGGCTTAGAACACTGTTACGTTCTCAGTGCCCGAGGAACGCAGCTAGTGGAAATCTGGATTGTAGGCCTACTTCCTTGTGCGAGCTGAGTTCAGGGCAGGACCCTCCCGCATCCTGACTGCCCATAGACCTAGGTCCCAGCATCCTTATGTTAGGAGCCGGAAGCGGTTGTGTGAAGAGCATGCGGAAGTGACAGGATTCTCCTCAAGTGTATCTGATCTCAATACAGACATTGTAAACGTCCTTGTTCACTGAGAGCGTAGCTCGGTGCTAGCTCCCATCAAAGTGTCTAGCATACATCTGCCTGCAAAGCATGCACACTTCCAAGAGTTGAGCTTATGGACTGTCCCTCCCACATCCTGCCTGCACGTACACCGCGCTCCTAACAGGCCTAGCCCCGATGCGTGCCTGAAGTGTTGTGAGAGGTAAGTGGAAAGTCGCGGCCCACAAGACTAATGCATAGAAGCTCAATCCAGCGATTTCCTAGTATTCCCTGTGTGAGCCAGGTGCTACATCCTAAGTGCCATACGAGAGAAGCTAGCTGAACGCCTTGTCCAAAAGCAACTTACTTCGGAGAGTTGAGCTCACCCTCAGTCACTCACAGTTGCACACTGCCTGCAGAAAGAGTTTCCAACATCTGAACCACAGCCGTTTGTCAAGGGCTTGTGAGACGCAAGTGGAATAAGCAGACCTGGAGGGTGTCTCCAGCTGCAGTAGCGTGGTATTCTGGGTAGCTCCTGGATTAGAACACTGTTACGTTCTCAGTGCCCGAGGAACGCAGCGAGTTGAAAGCTGGCTTGTAGGCGTACTTCCTTGTGCGAGCTGAGTTCAGGGCAAGACCCTCCCGCATCCTGACTGCCCGTAGAGGTAGGTCCCAGCATCCTTATGTTAGTTGCCGGAAACGGTTGTGTGAAGAGCATGTGGAAGTGACAGGATTCTCCTCAAGTGTATCTGATCTCAATACAGAGATTGCAAACGCCCTTGTTCACTGAGAGCGTAGCTCGGTCCTAGCTCCCATCAAAGTGTCTAGCAGACATGTGCCTGCAAACCATACACTCTTCCGAGAGTTGAGCTTATGGACTGTCCCTCCCACATTCTGCCTGCACGTACACCACGCTCCTAACAGACCTAGCCCCGACGCGTGCCTGAAGTGTTGTGAGAGGTAAGTGGAAAGTCGCGGCCCACAAGACTAGTGCATCCAAGCTCAATCCAGCGATTTCCTAGTATTCCCTGTGTGAGCCAGGTGCCACATCCTACGTGCCATACGAGAGAAGCTAGCTGAACGCGTTGTCCAAAAGCAACTTACTTCGGAGAGTTGAGCTCACCCTCAGTCCGTCACAGTTGCACACTGCCTGCAGAAAGAGTTTCCAACATCTGAACCACAGCCGTTTGTCAGAGGCTTGTGAGACGCAAGTGGAATAAGCAGACCTGGAGGGTGTCTCCAGCTGCAGTGGAGTGGTATTCTGGGTAGAGCCTGGCTTAGAACACTGTTACATTCTCAGTGCCCGAGGAACGCAGCGAGTTGAAAGCTGGCTTGTAGGCGTACTTCCTTGTGAGAGCTGAGTTCAGGGCAAGACCCTCCCGCATCCTGACTGCCCGTAGAGGTAGGTCCCAGCATCCTTATGTAAGTTGCCGGAAGCGGTTGTGTGAAGAGCATGTGGAAGTGACAGGATTCTCCTCAAGTGTATCTGATCTGAATACAGAGATTGCAAACGTCCTTGTTCACTTAGAGCGTAGCTCGGTCCTAGCTCCCATCAAAGTGTCTAGCAGACATCTGCCTGCAAAGCATACACACTTCTGAGAGTTGAACTTATGGACTGTCCCTCCCACATCCTGCTTGCACGTACACCGCGCTCCTAACAGGCCTAGTCCCGATGCGTGCCTGAAGTGTTGTGAGAGGTAAGTGGAAAGTCGCGGCCCACAAGACTAGTGCATCCAAGCTCAATGCAGCGATTTCCTAGTATTCCCTGTGTGAACCTGGCACTCCATCCTAAGTGCCATACGAGAGAAGCTAGCTGAACGCCTTGTCCAAAAGGAACTTACTTCGGAGATTGAGTTACCCTCAGTCCCTCACAGTTGCCACTCCCTGCAAAAGAGTTTCCAACATCTGAACCACAGCCGTTTGTCAGAGGCTTGTGAGACGCAAGTGGAATAAGCAGACCTGGAGGGTGTCTCCAGCTGCAGTGGAGTGGTATTCTGGGTACCTCCTGGCTTAGAACACTGTTACATTCTCAGTGCCCGAGGAACGCAGCTAGTTGAAAGCTGGCTTGTAGGCGTGCTTTCTTGTGCGAGCTGAGAGGAGGGCAGGACCGTCCCGCATCCTGACTGCCCGTAGACATAGGTCCCAGCATCCTTATTTTAGGCGCCAGACTCGGTTGTGTGAAGGGCATGTGTAAGTGACAGGATTCTCCTCAAGTGTATCTGATGTCAAAACAGACATTGCAAACGTCCATGTTCAATGAGAGTGTAGCTCGGTCCTAGCTCCCATCAAAGTGTCTAGCAGACATCTGCCTGCAAAGCATACACACTTCCGAGAGTTGAGTTTATGGACTGTCCCTCCCACATCCTGCCTGCACGTACACCGCGCTCCTAACAGGCCTAGTCCCGATGCGTGCCTGAAGTGTTGTGAGAGGTAAGTGGAAAGTCGCGGCCCACAAGACTAGTGCATCCAAGCTCAATGCAGCGATTTCCTAGTATTCCCTGTGTGAACCTGGCGCTCCATCCTAAGTGCCATACGAGAGAAGCTAGCTGAACGCCTTGTCCAAAAGGAACTTACTTCGGAGAGTTGAGCTCACCCTCAGTCCCTCACAGTTGCACACTGCCTGCAGAAAGAGTTTCCAACCTCTGAACCACAGCCGTTTGTCAGAGGCTTTTGAGACGCAAGTGGAATAAGCAGACCTGGAGGGTGTCTCCAGCTGCAGTGGAGTGGTATTCTGGGTACCTCATGGCTTAGAGTACTGCTACGTTCTCTGTGCCCTAGGAACGCAGCGAGTTGAAAGGTGGCTTGTAGGTGTGCTTCCTTGTGCGAGCTGAGTTCAGGGCAGGACCCTCCCGCATCCTGACTGCCCGTAGACTTAAGTCCCAGCATCCTAATTTTAGGCGCCGGAAGCGGTTGTGTGAAGGGCATGGGGAAGTGAAAGGATTCTCCTCAAGTGTATCTGATCTCAATACAGACATTGCAAACGTCCTTGTTCAATGAGAGTGTAGCTCGGTCCTAGCTCCCATCAAAGTGTCTAGGAGACATCTGCCTGCAAAGCATACACACTTCCGAGAGTTGTTCTTATGGACTGTCCCTCCCACATCCTGCCTGCACGTACACCGCGCTCCTAACAGGCCTAGCCCCGATGCGTGCCTGAAGTGTTGTGAGAGGGAAGTGGAAAGTCGCGGCCCACAAGACTAGTGCATCCAAGCTCAATGCAGCGATTTCCTAGTATTCTCTGTGTGAACCTGGTGCTCCATCCTAAGTGCCATACGAGAGAAGCTAGCTGAACGCCTTGTCCAAAAGCAACTTACTTCGGAGAGTGGAGCTCACCCTCAGTCCCTCACAGTTGCACACTGCCTGCAGAAAGAGTTTCCAACATCTGAACCACAGCCGTTTGTCAGAGGCTTGTGAGACGCAAGTGGAATAAGCAGACCTGGAGGGTGTCTCCAGCTGCAGTGGAGTGGTATTCTGGGTACCTCCTGGCTTAGAACACTGTTACATTCTCAGTGCCCGAGGAACGCAGCTAGTTGAAAGCTGGCTTGCAGGCTTGCTTCCTTGTGCGAGCTGAGTTCAGGGCAGGACCCTCCCGCATCCTGACTGCCCGAAAACGTTGGTCCCAGCATCCTTATTTTAGGCGCTGGACGCGGTTGCGTGAAGGGCATGTGGAAGTGACAGGATTCTCCTCAAGTGTATCTGCTCTCAATACAGACATTGCAAACGTCCTTGTTCAATGAGACTGTAGCTCGGTCCTAGCTCCCATCAAAGTGTCTAGCAGACATCTGCCTGCAAAGCGTACACACTTCCGAGAGTTGAGTTTATGGACTGTCCCTCCCACATCCTGCTTGCACGTACACCGCGCTCCTAACAGGCCTAGTCCCGATGCGTGCCTGAAGTGTTGTGAGAGGTAAGTGGAAAGTCGCGGCCCACAAGACTAGTGCATCCAAGCTCAATGCAGCGATTTCCTAGTATTCCCTGTGTGAACCTGGCACTCCATCCTAAGTGCCATACGAGAGAAGCTAGCTGAACGCCTTGTCCAAAAGGAACTTACTTCGGAGATTGAGTTACCCTCAGTCCCTCACAGTTGCCACTCCCTGCAAAAGAGTTTCCAACATCTGAACCACAGCCGTTTGTCAGAGGCTTGTGAGACGCAAGTGGAATAAGCAGACCTGGAGGGTGTCTCCAGCTGCAGTGGAGTGGTATTCTGGGTACCTCCTGGCTTAGAACACTGTTACATTCTCAGTGCCCGAGGAACGCAGCTAGTTGAAAGCTGGCTTGTAGGCGTGCTTTCTTGTGCGAGCTGAGAGGAGGGCAGGACCGTCCCGCATCCTGACTGCCCGTAGACATAGGTCCCAGCATCCTTATTTTAGGCGCCAGACTCGGTTGTGTGAAGGGCATGTGTAAGTGACAGGATTCTCCTCAAGTGTATCTGATGTCAAAACAGACATTGCAAACGTCCATGTTCAATGAGAGTGTAGCTCGGTCCTAGCTCCCATCAAAGTGTCTAGCAGACATCTGCCTGCAAAGCATACACACTTCCGAGAGTTGAGTTTATGGACTGTCCCTCCCACATCCTGCCTGCACGTACACCGCGCTCCTAACAGGCCTAGTCCCGATGCGTGCCTGAAGTGTTGTGAGAGGTAAGTGGAAAGTCGCGGCCCACAAGACTAGTGCATCCAAGCTCAATGCAGCGATTTCCTAGTATTCCCTGTGTGAACCTGGCACTCCATCCTAAGTGCCATACGAGAGAAGCTAGCTGAACGCCTTGTCCAAAAGGAACTTACTTCGGAGAGTTGAGCTCACCCTCAGTCCCTCACAGTTGCACACTGCCTGCAGAAAGAGTTTCCAACCTCTGAACCACAGCCGTTTGTCAGAGGCTTTTGAGACGCAAGTGGAATAAGCAGACCTGGAGGGTGTCTCCAGCTGCAGTGGAGTGGTATTCTGGGTACCTCCTGGCTTAGAACACTGTTACTTTTTCAGTGCCCGAGGAACGCAGCGAGTTGAAACCTGGCTTGTAGTCGGAATTCCCTGTGCGAGCTGAGGTCAGCGCAGGACCCTCCCGCATCCTGACTGCCCGTAGACGTAGGTCCCAGCATCCTTATGTTAGGCGCCGGAAGCGGTTGTGTGAAGAGCATGTGGAAGTGACAGGATTCTCCTCAAGTGTATCTGATCTCAAAACAGACATTGCAAACGTCCTTGTTCAATGAGACTGTAGCTCGGTCCTAGCTCCCATCAAAGTGTCTAGCAGACATCTGCCTGCAAAGCGTACACACTTCCGAGAGTTGAGCTCATGGACTGTCCCTTCCACATCCTGCCTGCACGTACACCAGGCTCCTAACAGGCCTAGGCCCGATGCGTGCCTGAAGTGTTGTGAGAGGGAAGTGGAAAGTCGCGGCCCACAAGACTAGTGCATCCAAGCTCAATGCAGCGATTTCCTAGTATTCCCTGTGTGAACCTGGTGCTCCATCCTAAGTGCCATACGAGAGAAGCTAGCTGAACGCCTTGTCCAAAAGCAACTTACTTCGGAGAGTTGAGCTCACCCTCAGTCCCTCACAGTTGCACACTGCCTGCAGAAAGAGTTTCCAACATCTGCACCACAGCCGTTTGTCAGAGGCTTGTGAGACGAAAGTGGAATAAGCAGACCTGGAGGGTGTCTCCAGCTGCAGTGGAGAGGTATTCTGGGTACCTCATGGCTTAGAGTACTGCTACGTTCTCTGTGCCCTAGGAACGCAGCGAGTTGAAAGCTGGCTTGTAGGTGTGCTTCCTTGTGCGAGCTGAGTTCAGGGCAGGACCCTCCCGCATCCTGACTGCCCGTAGACTTAAGTCCCAGCATCCTAATTTTAGGCGCCGGAAGCGGTTGAGTGAAGGGCATGGGGAAGTGAAAGGATTCTCCTCAAGTGTATCTGATCTCAAAACAGACATTGCAAACGTCCTTGTTCAATGAGACTGTAGCTCGGTCCTAGCTCCCATCAAAGTGTCTAGCAGACATCTGCCTGCAAAGCGTACACACTTCCGAGAGTTGAGTTTATGGACTGTCCCTCCCACATCCTGCTTGCACGTACACCGCGCTCCTAACAGGCCTAGTCCCGATGCGTGCCTGAAGTGTTGTGAGAGGTAAGTGGAAAGTCGCGGCCCACAAGACTAGTGCATCCAAGCTCAATGCAGCGATTTCCTAGTATTCCCTGTGTGAACCTGGCACTCCATCCTAAGTGCCATACGAGAGAAGCTAGCTGAACGCCTTGTCCAAAAGGAACTTACTTCGGAGATTGAGTTACCCTCAGTCCCTCACAGTTGCCACTCCCTGCAAAAGAGTTTCCAACATCTGAACCACAGCCGTTTGTCAGAGGCTTGTGAGACGCAAGTGGAATAAGCAGACCTGGAGGGTGTCTCCAGCTGCAGTGGAGTGGTATTCTGGGTACCTCCTGGCTTAGAACACTGTTACATTCTCAGTGCCCGAGGAACGCAGCTAGTTGAAAGCTGGCTTGTAGGCGTGCTTCCTTGTGCGAGCTGAGAGGAGGGCAGGACCGTCCCGCATCCTGACTGCCCGTAGACATAGGTCCCAGCATCCTTATTTTAGGCGCCAGACTCGGTTGTGTGAAGGGCATGTGTAAGTGACAGGATTCTCCTCAAGTGTATCTGATCTCAAAACAGACATTGCAAACGTCCATGTTCAATGAGACTGTAGCTCGGTCCTAGCTCCCATCAAAGTGTCTGGCAGACATCTGCCTGCAAAGCATACACACTTCCGAGAGTTGAGTTAATGGACTGTCCCTCCCACATCCTGCCTGCACGTACACCGCGCTCCTAACAGGCCTAGTCCCGATGCGTGCCTGAAGTGTTGTGAGAGGTAAGTGGAAAGTCGCGGCCCACAAGACTAGTGCATCCAAGCTCAATGCAGCGATTTCCTAGTATTCCCTGTGTGAACCTGGTGCTCCATCCTAAGTGCCATACGAGAGAAGCTAGCTGAACGCCTTGTCCAAAAGGAACTTACTTCGGAGAGTTGAGCTCACCCTCAGTCCCTCACAGTTGCACACTGCCTGCAGAAAGAGTTTCCAACCTCTGAACCACAGCCGTTTGTCAGAGGCTTTTGAGACGCAAATGGAATAAGCAGACCTGGAGGGTGTCTCCAGCTGCAGTGGAGTGGTATTCTGGGTACCTCCTGGCTTAGAACACTGTTACTTTTTCAGTGCCCGAGGAACGCAGCGAGTTGAAACCTGGCTTGTAGTCGGAATTCCCTGTGCGAGCTGAGGTCAGCGCAGGACCCTCCCGCATCCTGACTGCCCGTAGACGTAGGTCCCAGCATCCTTATGTTAGGCCCCGGAAGCGGTTGTGTGAAGAGCATGTGGAAGTGACAGGATTCTCCTCAAGTGTATCTGATCTGAAAACAGACATTGCAAACGTCCATGTTCAATGAGACTGTAGCTCGGTCCTAGCTCCCATCAAAGTGTCTAGCAGACATCTGCTTGCAAAGCATACACACTTCCGAGAGTTGAGCTCATGGACTGTCCCTTCCACATCCTGCCTGCACGTACACCGCGCTCCTAACAGGCCTAGTCCCGATGCGTGCCTGAAGTGTTGTGAGAGGTAAGTGGAAAGTCGCGGCCCACAAGACTAGTGCATCCAAGCTCAATGCAGCGATTTCCTAGTATTCCCTGTGTGAACCTGGTGCTCCATCCTAAGTGCCATACGAGAGAAGCTAGCTGAACGCCTTGTCCAAAAGGAACTTACTTCGGAGAGTTGAGCTCACCCTCAGTCCCTCACAGTTGCACACTGCCTGCAGAAAGAGTTTCCAACCTCTGAACCACAGCCGTTTGTCAGAGGCTTGTGAGACGCAAGTGGAATAAGCAGACCTGGAGGGTGTCTCCAGCTGCAGTGGAGTGGTATTCTGGGTAGCTCCTGGCTTAGAACACTGTTACGTTCTCAGTGCCCGAGGAACGCAGCTAGTTGAAAGGTGGCTTGTAGGCGTGCTTCCTTTTGAGAGCTGAGTTCAGGGCAGGACCCTCCCGCATCCTGATTGCCCGTAGACGTAGGTCCCAGCATCCTTATGTTAGGCGCCAGAAGAGGTTGTGTGAAGAGCATGTGGAGGTGACAGGATTCTCCTCAAGTGTATCTGATCTCAATTCAGACATTGCAAACGTCCTTGTTCAATGAGAGTGTAGCTCGGTCCTAGCTCCCATCAAAGTGTCTAGCGGACATCTGCCTGCAAAGCATGCACACTTCCCAGAGTTGAGCTTATGGACTGTCCCTCCCACATCCTGCCTGCACGTACACCGCGCTATCAGGCCTAGCCCCGATGCGTGCCTGAAGTGTTGTGAGAGGTAAGTGGAAAGTCGCGGCCCACAAGACTAGTGCATCCAAGCTCAATCCAGCGATATTTCCTAGTATTCCCTGGTGAGCCAGGTGCTACATCGTATGTGCCATACAAGAGAAGCTAGCTGAACGCCTTGTCCAAAAGCAACTTACTGCGGAGAGTTCAGCTCACCCTCAGTCCCTCACAGTTGCACACTGCCTGCAGAAAGAGTTTCCAACATCTGAACCACAGGCGTTTGTCAGAGGCTTGTGAGACGCAAGTGGAATAAGCAGACCTGGAGGGTGTCTCCAGCTGCAGTGGAGAGGTATTCTGGGTAGCTCCTGGCTTAGAACACTGTTACGTTCTCAGTGCCCGAGGAACGCAGCTAGCTGAAAGCTGGCTTGTAGGCTTGCTTCCTTGTGAGAGCTGAGTTCAGGGCAGGACCCTCCCGCATCCTGACTGCCCGTAGATGTAGGTCCCAGCATCCTTATGTTAGTTGCTGGAAGCGGTTGTGTGAAGAGCATGTGGAAGTGACAGGATTCTCCTCAAGTGTATCTGATCTCAATACAGACATTGCCAACGTCCTTGTTCACTGAGAGCGTAGCTCGGTGCTAGCTCCCATCAAAGTGTCTAGCAGACATCTGCCTGCAAAGCATGCACACTTCCGAGAGTTGAGCTTATGGACTGTCCCTCCCACATCCTGCCTGCACGTACACCGCGCTCCTAACAGGCCTAGCCCCGATGCGTGCCTGAAGTGTTGTGAGAGGTAAGTGGAAAGTCGCGGCCCACAAGACTAGTGCATCCAAGCTCAATCCAGCGATATTTCCTAGAATTCCCTGTGTGACCCAGGTGCTACGTCCTACGTGCCATACAAGAGAAGCTAGCTGAACGCCTTGTCCAAAGCAACTTACTTCGGAGAGTTGAGCTCACCCTCAGTCCCTCACAGTTGCACACTGCCTGCAGAAAGAGTTTCCAACATCTAAACCACAGCCGTTTGTCAGAGGCTTGTGAGACGCAAGTGGAATAAGCAGACCTGGAGGGTGTCTCCAGCTGCAGTAGAGTGGTATTCTGGGTAGCTCCTGGCTTAGAACACTGTTACGTTCTCAGTGCCCGAGGAACGCAGCTAGTTGAAAGGTGGCTTGTAGGCTTGCTTCCTTGTGAGAGCTGAGTTCAGGGCAGGACCCTCCCGCATCCTGACTGCCCGTAGACGTAGGTCCCAGCATCCTTATGTTAGGCGCCAGAAGAGGTTGTGTGAAGAGCATGTGGAGGTGACAGGATTCTCCTCCAGTGTATCTGATCTCAATTCAGACATTGCAAACGTCCTTGTTCAATGAGAGTGTAGCTCGGTCATAGCTCCCATCAAAGTGTCTAGCAGACATCTGCCTGCAAAGCATGCACACTTCCGAGAGTTGAGCTTATGGACTGTCCCTCCCACATCCTGCCTGCACGTACACCGCGCTCCTAACAGGCCTAGCCCCGATGCGTGCCTGAAGTGTTGTGAGAGGTAAGTGGAAAGTCGCGGCCCACAAGACTAGTGCATCCAAGCTCAATCCAGCGATTTCCTAGTATTCCCTGTGTGAGCCAGATGCTACATCCTAAGTGCCATACGAGAGAAGCTAGCTGAACGCCTTGTCCAAAGCAACTTACTTCGGAGAGTTGAGCTCACCCTCAGTCCGTCACAGTTGCACACTGCCTGCAGAAAGAGTTTCCAACATCTGAACCACAGCCGTTTGTCAGAGGCTTGTGAGACGCAAGTGGAATAAGCAGACCTGGAGGGTGTCTCCAGCTGCAGTAGAGTGGTATTCTGGGTAGCTCCTGGCTTAGAACACTGTTACGTTCTCAGTGCCCGAGGAACGCAGCTAGTTGAAAGGTGGCTTGTAGGCGTGCTTCCTTTTGAGAGCTGAGTTCAGGGCAGGACCCTCCCGCATCCTGATTGCCCGTAGACGTAGGTCACAGCATCCTTATGTTAGGCGCCAGAAGAGGTTGTGTGAAGAGCATGTGGAGGTGACAGGATTCTCCTCAAGTGTATCTGATCTCAATTCAGACATTGCAAACGTCCTTGTTCAATGAGAGTGTAGCTCGGTCCTAGCTCCCATCAAAGTGTCTAGCAGACATCTGCCTGCAAAGCATGCACACTTCCCAGAGTTGAGCTTATGGACTGTCCCTCCCACATCCTGCCTGCACGTACACCGCGCTATCAGGCCTAGCCCCGACGCGTGCCTGAAGTGTTGTGAGAGGTAAGTGGAAAGTCGCGGCCCACAAGACTAGTGCATCCAAGCTCAATCCAGCGATATTTCCTAGTATTCCCTGGTGAGCCAGGTGCTACATCGTATGTGCCATACAAGAGAAGCTAGCTGAACGCCTTGTCCAAAAGCAACTTACTTCGGAGAGTTCAGCTCACCCTCAGTCCCTCACAGTTGCACACTGCCTGCAGAAAGAGTTTCCAACATCTGAACCACAGGCGTTTGTCAGAGGCTTGTGAGACGCAAGTGGAATAAGCAGACCTGGAGGGTGTCTCCAGCTGCAGTGGAGAGGTATTCTGGGTAGCTCCTGGCTTAGAACACTGTTACGTTCTCAGTGCCCGAGGAACGCAGCTAGCTGAAAGCTGGCTTGTAGGCTTGCTTCCTTGTGAGAGCTGAGTTCAGGGCAGGACCCTCCCGCATCCTGACTGCCCGTAGATGTAGGTCCCAGCATCCTTATGTTAGTTGCTGGAAGCGGTTGTGTGAAGAGCATGTGGAAGTGACAGGATTCTCCTCAAGTGTATCTGATCTCAATACAGACATTGCCAACGTCCTTGTTCACTGAGAGCGTAGCTCGGTGCTAGCTCCCATCAAAGTGTCTAGCAGACATCTGCCTGCAAAGCATGCACACTTCCCAGAGTTGAGCTTATGGACTGTCCCTCCCACATCCTGCCTGCACGTACACCGCGCTCCTAACAGGCCTAGCCCCGATGCGTGCCTGAAGTGTTGTGAGAGGTAAGTGGAAAGTCGCGGCCCACAAGACTAGTGCATCCAAGCTCAATCCAGCGATATTTCCTAGAATTCCCTGTGTGACCCAGGTGCTACGTCCTACGTGCCATACAAGAGAAGCTAGCTGAACGCCTTGTCCAAAGCAACTTACTTCGGAGAGTTGAGCTCACCCTCAGTCCCTCACAGTTGCACACTGCCTGCAGAAAGAGTTTCCAACATCTAAACCACAGCCGTTTGTCAGAGGCTTGTGAGACGCAAGTGGAATAAGCAGACCTGGAGGGTGTCTCCAGCTGCAGTAGAGTGGTATTCTGGGTAGCTCCTGGCTTAGAACACTGTTACGTTCTCAGTGCCCGAGGAACGCAGCTAGTTGAAAGCTGGCTTGTAGGCTTGCTTCCTTGTGAGAGCTGAGTTCAGGGCAGGACCCTCCCGCATCCTGACTGCCCGTAGACGTAGGTCCCAGCATCCTTATGTTAGGCGCCAGAAGAGGTTGTGTGAAGAGCATGTGGAGGTGACAGGATTCTCCTCCAGTGTATCTCATCTCAATTCAGACATTGCAAACGTCCTTGTTCAATGAGAGTGTAGCTCGGTCCTAGCTCCCATCAAAGTGTCTAGCAGACATCTGCCTGCAAAGCATGCACACTTCCGAGAGTTGAGCTTATGGACTGTCCCTCCCACATCCTGCCTGCACGTACACCGCGCTCCTAACAGGCCTAGCCCCGATGCGTGCCTGAAGTGTTGTGAGAGGTAAGTGGAAAGTCGCGGCCCACAAGACTAGTGCATCCAAGCTCAATCCAGCGATTTCCTAGTATTCCCTGTGTGAGCCAGATGCTACATCCTAAGTGCCATACGAGAGAAGCTAGCTGAACGCCTTGTCCAAAGCAACTTACTTCGGAGAGTTGAGCTCACCCTCAGTCCGTCACAGTTGCACACTGCCTGCAGAAAGAGTTTCCAACATCTGAACCACAGCCGTTTGTCAGAGGCTTGTGAGACGCAAGTGGAATAAGCAGACCTGGAGGGTGTCTCCAGCTGCAGTAGAGTGGTATTCTGGGTAGCTCCTGGCTTAGAACACTGTTACGTTCTCAGTGCCCGAGGAACGCAGCTAGTTGAAAGGTGGCTTGTAGGCGTGCTTCCTTTTGAGAGCTGAGTTCAGGGCAGGACCCTCCCGCATCCTGATTGCCCGTAGACGTAGGTCCCAGCATCCTTATGTTAGGCGCCAGAAGAGGTTGTGTGAAGAGCATGTGGAGGTGACAGGATTCTCCTCAAGTGTATCTGATCTCAATTCAGACATTGCAAACGTCCTTGTTCAATGAGAGTGTAGCTCGGTCCTAGCTCCCATCAAAGTGTCTAGCAGACATCTGCCTGCAAAGCATGCACACTTCCCAGAGTTGAGCTTATGGACTGTCCCTCCCACATCCTGCCTGCACGTACACCGCGCTATCAGGCCTAGCCCCGATGCGTGCCTGAAGTGTTGTGAGAGGTAAGTGGAAAGTCGCGGCCCACAAGACTAGTGCATCCAAGCTCAATCCAGCGATATTTCCTAGTATTCCCTGGTGAGCCAGGTGCTACATCGTATGTGCCATACAAGAGAAGCTAGCTGAACGCCTTGTCCAAAAGCAACTTACTGCGGAGAGTTCAGCTCACCCTCAGTCCCTCACAGTTGCACACTGCCTGCAGAAAGAGTTTCCAACATCTGAACCACAGGCGTTTGTCAGAGGCTTGTGAGACGCAAGTGGAATAAGCAGACCTGGAGGGTGTCTCCAGCTGCAGTGGAGAGGTATTCTGGGTAGCTCCTGGCTTAGAACACTGTTACGTTCTCAGTGCCCGAGGAACGCAGCTAGCTGAAAGCTGGCTTGTAGGCTTGCTTCCTTGTGAGAGCTGAGTTCAGGGCAGGACCCTCCCGCATCCTGACTGCCCGTAGATGTAGGTCCCAGCATCCTTATGTTAGTTGCTGGAAGCGGTTGTGTGAAGAGCATGTGGAAGTGACAGGATTCTCCTCAAGTGTATCTGATCTCAATACAGACATTGCCAACGTCCTTGTTCACTGAGAGCGTAGCTCGGTGCTAGCTCCCATCAAAGTGTCTAGCAGACATCTGCCTGCAAAGCATGCACACTTCCGAGAGTTGAGCTTTTGGACTGTCCCTCCCACATCCTGCCTGCACGTACACCGCGCTCCTAACAGGCCTAGCCCCGATGCGTGCCTGAAGTGTTGTGAGAGGTAAGTGGAAAGTCGCGGCCCACAAGACTAGTGCATCCAAGCTCAATCCAGCGATATTTCCTAGAATTCCCTGTGTGACCCAGGTGCTACGTCCTACGTGCCATACAAGAGAAGCTAGCTGAACGCCTTGTCCAAAGCAACTTACTTCGGAGAGTTGAGCTCACCCTCAGTCCCTCACAGTTGCACACTGCCTGCAGAAAGAGTTTCCAACATCTAAACCACAGCCGTTTGTCAGAGGCTTGTGAGACGCAAGTGGAATAAGCAGACCTGGAGGGTGTCTCCAGCTGCAGTAGAGTGGTATTCTGGGTAGCTCCTGGCTTAGAACACTGTTACGTTCTCAGTGCCCGAGGAACGCAGCTAGTTGAAAGCTGGCTTGTAGGCTTGCTTCCTTGTGAGAGCTGAGTTCAGGGCAGGACCCTCCCGCATCCTGACTGCCCGTAGACGTAGGTCCCAGCATCCTTATGTTAGGCGCCAGAAGAGGTTGTGTGAAGAGCATGTGGAGGTGACAGGATTCTCCTCCAGTGTATCTCATCTCAATTCAGACATTGCAAACGTCCTTGTTCAATGAGAGTGTAGCTCGGTCCTAGCTCCCATCAAAGTGTCTAGCAGACATCTGCCTGCAAAGCATGCACACTTCCCAGAGTTGAGCATATGGACTGTCCCTCCCACATCCTGCCTGCACGTACACCGCGCTATCAGGCCTAGCCCCGACGCGTGCCTGAAGTGTTGTGAGAGGTAAGTGGAAAGTCGCGGCCCACAAGACTAGTGCATCCAAGCTCAATCCAGCGATATTTCCTAGTATTCCCTGGTGAGCCAGGTGCTACATCGTATGTGCCATACAAGAGAAGCTAGCTGAACGCCTTGTCCAAAAGCAACTTACTGCGGAGAGTTCAGCTCACCCTCAGTCCCTCACAGTTGCACACTGCCTGCAGAAAGAGTTTCCAACATCTGAACCACAGGCGTTTGTCAGAGGCTTGTGAGACGCAAGTGGAATAAGCAGACCTGGAGGGTGTCTCCAGCTGCAGTGGAGAGGTATTCTGGGTAGCTCCTGGCTTAGAACACTGTTACGTTCTCAGTGCCCGAGGAACGCAGCTAGCTGAAAGCTGGCTTGTAGGCTTGCTTCCTTGTGAGAGCTGAGTTCAGGGCAGGACCCTCCCGCATCCTGACTGCCCGTAGATGTAGGTCCCAGCATCCTTATGTTAGTTGCTGGAAGCGGTTGTGTGAAGAGCATGTGGAAGTGACAGGATTCTCCTCAAGTGTATCTGATCTCAATACAGACATTGCCAACGTCCTTGTTCACTGAGAGCGTAGCTCGGTGCTAGCTCCCATCAAAGTGTCTAGCAGACATCTGCCTGCAAAGCATGCACACTTCCGAGAGTTGAGCTTATGGACTGTCCCTCCCACATCCTGCCTGCACGTACACCGCGCTCCTAACAGGCCTAGCCCCGATGCGTGCCTGAAGTGTTGTGAGAGGTAAGTGGAAAGTCGCGGCCCACAAGACTAGTGCATCCAAGCTCAATCCAGCGATTTCCTAGTATTCCCTGTGTGAGCCAGATGCTACATCCTAAGTGCCATACGAGAGAAGCTAGCTGAACGCCTTGTCCAAAGCAACTTACTTCGGAGAGTTGAGCTCACCCTCAGTCCGTCACAGTTGCACACTGCCTGCAGAAAGAGTTTCCAACATCTGAACCACAGCCGTTTGTCAGAGGCTTGTGAGACGCAAGTGGAATAAGCAGACCTGGAGGGTGTCTCCAGCTGCAGTAGAGTGGTATTCTGGGTAGCTCCTGGCTTAGAACACTGTTACGTTCTCAGTGCCCGAGGAACGCAGCTAGTTGAAAGGTGGCTTGTAGGCGTGCTTCCTTTTGAGAGCTGAGTTCAGGGCAGGACCCTCCCGCATCCTGATTGCCCGTAGACGTAGGTCCCAGCATCCTTATGTTAGGCGCCAGAAGAGGTTGTGTGAAGAGCATGTGGAGGTGACAGGATTCTCCTCAAGTGTATCTGATCTCAATTCAGACATTGCAAACGTCCTTGTTCAATGAGAGTGTAGCTCGGTCCTAGCTCCCATCAAAGTGTCTAGCAGACATCTGCCTGCAAAGCATGCACACTTCCCAGAGTTGAGCTTATGGACTGTCCCTCCCACATCCTGCCTGCACGTACACCGCGCTATCAGGCCTAGCCCCGATGCGTGCCTGAAGTGTTGTGAGAGGTAAGTGGAAAGTCGCGGCCTACAAGACTAGTGCATCCAAGCTCAATCCAGCGATATTTCCTAGTATTCCCTGGTGAGCCAGGTGCTACATCGTATGTGCCATACAAGAGAAGCTAGCTGAACGCCTTGTCCAAAAGCAACTTACTGCGGAGAGTTCAGCTCACCCTCAGTCCCTCACAGTTGCACACTGCCTGCAGAAAGAGTTTCCAACATCTGAACCACAGGCGTTTGTCAGAGGCTTGTGAGACGCAAGTGGAATAAGCAGACCTGGAGGGTGTCTCCAGCTGCAGTGGAGAGGTATTCTGGGTAGCTCCTGGCTTAGAACACTGTTACGTTCTCAGTGCCCGAGGAACGCAGCTAGCTGAAAGCTGGCTTGTAGGCTTGCTTCCTTGTGAGAGCTGAGTTCAGGGCAGGACCCTCCCGCATCCTGACTGCCCGTAGATGTAGGTCCCAGCATCCTTATGTTAGTTGCTGGAAGCGGTTGTGTGAAGAGCATGTGGAAGTGACAGGATTCTCCTCAAGTGTATCTGATCTCAATACAGACATTGCCAACGTCCTTGTTCACTGAGAGCGTAGCTCGGTGCTAGCTCCCATCAAAGTGTCTAGCAGACATCTGCCTGCAAAGCATGCACACTTCCGAGAGTTGAGCTTATGGACTGTCCCTCCCACATCCTGCCTGCACGTACACCGCGCTCCTAACAGGCCTAGCCCCGATGCGTGCCTGAAGTGTTGTGAGAGGTAAGTGGAAAGTCGCGGCCCACAAGACTAGTGCATCCAAGCTCAATCCAGCGATATTTCCTAGAATTCCCTGTGTGACCCAGGTGCTACGTCCTACGTGCCATACAAGAGAAGCTAGCTGAACGCCTTGTCCAAAGCAACTTACTTCGGAGAGTTGAGCTCACCCTCAGTCCCTCACAGTTGCACACTGCCTGCAGAAAGAGTTTCCAACATCTAAACCACAGCCGTTTGTCAGAGGCTTGTGAGACGCAAGTGGAATAAGCAGACCTGGAGGGTGTCTCCAGCTGCAGTAGAGTGGTATTCTGGGTAGCTCCTGGCTTAGAACACTGTTACGTTCTCAGTGCCCGAGGAACGCAGCTAGTTGAAAGCTGGCTTGTAGGCTTGCTTCCTTGTGAGAGCTGAGTTCAGGGCAGGACCCTCCCGCATCCTGACTGCCCGTAGACGTAGGTCCCAGCATCCTTATGTTAGGCGCCAGAAGAGGTTGTGTGAAGAGCATGTGGAGGTGACAGGATTCTCCTCCAGTGTATCTGATCTCAATTCAGACATTGCAAACGTCCTTGTTCAATGAGAGTGTAGCTCGGTCCTAGCTCCCATCAAAGTGTCTAGCAGACATCTGCCTGCAAAGCATGCACACTTCCGAGAGTTGAGCTTATGGACTGTCCCTCCCACATCCTGCCTGCACGTACACCGCGCTCCTAACAGGCCTAGCCCCGATGCGTGCCTGAAGTGTTGTGAGAGGTAAGTGGAAAGTCGCGGCCCACAAGACTAGTGCATCCAAGCTCAATCCAGCGATTTCCTAGTATTCCCTGTGTGAGCCAGATGCTACATCCTAAGTGCCATACGAGAGAAGCTAGCTGAACGCCTTGTCCAAAGCAACTTACTTCGGAGAGTTGAGCTCACCCTCAGTCCGTCACAGTTGCACACTGCCTGCAGAAAGAGTTTCCAACATCTGAACCACAGCCGTTTGTCAGAGGCTTGTGAGACGCAAGTGGAATAAGCAGACCTGGAGGGTGTCTCCAGCTGCAGTAGAGTGGTATTCTGGGTAGCTCCTGGCTTAGAACACTGTTACGTTCTCAGTGCCCGAGGAACGCAGCTAGTTGAAAGGTGGCTTGTAGGCGTGCTTCCTTTTGAGAGCTGAGTTCAGGGCAGGACCCTCCCGCATCCTGATTGCCCGTAGACGTAGGTCACAGCATCCTTATGTTAGGCGCCAGAAGAGGTTGTGTGAAGAGCATGTGGAGGTGACAGGATTCTCCTCAAGTGTATCTGATCTCAATTCAGACATTGCAAACGTCCTTGTTCAATGAGAGTGTAGCTCGGTCCTAGCTCCCATCAAAGTGTCTAGCAGACATCTGCCTGCAAAGCATGCACACTTCCGAGAGTTGAGTTTATGGACTGTCCCTCCCACATGCTGCCTGCACGTACACCGCGCTCCTAACAGGCCTAGCCCCGACGCGTGCCTGAAGTGTTGTGAGAGGTAAGTGGAAAGTCGCGGCCCACAAGACTAGTGCATCCAAGCTCAATCCAGCGATATTTCCTAGAATTCCCTGTGTGAGCCAGGTGCTACATCCTACGTGCCATACAAGAGAAGCTAGCTGAACGCCTTGTCCAAAAGCAACTTACTTCGGAGAGTTGAGCTCACACTCAGTCCCTCACAGTTGCACACTGCCTGCAGAAAGAGTTTCCAACATCTGAACCACAGCCGTTTGTCATTGGCTTGTGAGACGCAAGTGGAATAAGGAGACCTGGAGGGTGTCTCCAGCTGCAGTGGAGTGGTATTCTGGGTAGAGCCTGGCTTAGAACACTGTTACGTTCTCAGTGCCCGAGGAACGCAGCTAGTTGAAAGGTGGCTTGTAGGCGTGCTTCCTTTTGAGAGCTGAGTTCAGGGCAGGACCCTCCCGCATCCTGATTGCCCGTAGACGTAGGTCCCAGCATCCTTATGTTAGGCGCCAGAAGAAGTTGTGTGAAGAGCATGTGGAGGTGACAGGATTCCCTCAAGTGTGTCTGATCTCAATTCAGACATTGCAAACGTCCTTGTTCAATGAGAGTGTAGCTCGGTCCTAGCTCCCATCAAAGTGTCTAGCAGACATCTGCCTGCAAAGCATGCACACTTCCCAGAGTTGAGCTTATGGACTGTCCCTCCCACATCCTGCCTGCACGTACACCGCGCTATCAGGCCTAGCCCCGAGGCGTGCCTGAAGTGTTGTGAGAGGTAAGTGGAAAGTCGCGGCCCACAAGACTAGTGCATCCAAGCTCAATCCAGCGATATTTCCTAGTATTCCCTGGTGAGCCAGGTGCTACATCGTATGTGCCATACAAGAGAAGCTAGCTGAACGCCTTGTCCAAAAGCAACTTACTGCGGAGAGTTCAGCTCACCCTCAGTCCCTCACAGTTGCACACTGCCTGCAGAAAGAGTTTCCAACATCTGAACCACAGGCGTTTGTCAGAGGCTTGTGAGACGCAAGTGGAATAAGCAGACCTGGAGGGTGTCTCCAGCTGCAGTGGAGAGGTATTCTGGGTAGCTCCTGGCTTAGAACACTGTTACGTTCTCAGTGCCCGAGGAACGCAGCTAGTTGAAAGCTGGCTTGTAGGCTTGCTTCCTTGTGAGAGCTGAGTTCAGGGCAGGACCCTCCCGCATCCTGACTGCCCGTAGACGTAGGTCCCAGCATCCTTATGTTAGGCGCCAGAAGAGGTTGTGTGAAGAGCATGTGGAGGTGACAGGATTCTCCTCCAGTGTATCTGATCTCAATTCAGACATTGCAAACGTCCTTGTTCAATGAGAGTGTAGCTCGGTCCTAGCTCCCATCAAAGTGTCTAGCAGACATCTGCCTGCAAAGCATGCACACTTCCGAGAGTTGAGCTTATGGACTGTCCCTCCCACATCCTGCCTGCACGTACACCGCGCTCCTAACAGGCCTAGCCCCGATGCGTGCCTGAAGTGTTGTGAGAGGTAAGTGGAAAGTCGCGGCCCACAAGACTAGTGCATCCAAGCTCAATCCAGCGATTTCCTAGTATTCCCTGTGTGAGCCAGATGCTACATCCTAAGTGCCATACGAGAGAAGCTAGCTGAACGCCTTGTCCAAAGCAACTTACTTCGGAGAGTTGAGCTCACCCTCAGTCCCTCACAGTTGCACACTGCCTGCAGAAAGAGTTTCCAACATCTGAACCACAGCCGTTTGTCAGAGGCTTGTGAGACGCAAGTGGAATAAGCAGACCTGGAGGGTGTCTCCAGCTGCAGTAGAGTGGTATTCTGGGTAGCTCCTGGCTTAGAACACTGTTACGTTCTCAGTGCCCGAGGAACGCAGCGAGTTGAAAGCTGGCTTGTAGGCGTACTTCCTTGTGAGAGCTGAGTTCAGGGCAAGACCCTCCCGCATCCTGACTGCCCGTAGAGGTAGGTCCCAGCATCCTTATGTAAGTTGCCGGAAGCGGTTGTGTGAAGAGCATGTGGAAGTGACAGGATTCTCCTCAAGTGTATCTGATCTGAATACAGAGATTGCAAACGTCCTTGTTCACTTAGAGCGTAGCTCGGTCCTAGCTCCCATCAAAGTGTCTAGCAGACATCTGCCTGCAAAGCATACACACTTCTGAGAGTTGAACTTATGGACTGTCCCTCCCACATCCTGCTTGCACGTACACCGCGATCCTAACAGGCCTAACCCGATGCGTGCCTAAGTGTTGTGAGAGGTAAGTGGAAAGTCGCGGCCGACAAGACTAGTGCATCCAAGCTGAATCCAGCGATTTCCTAGTATTCCCTGTGTGACCCAGGTGCCACATCCTACGTGCCATACGAGAGAAGCTAGCTGAACGCGTTGTCCAAAAGCAACTTACTGCGGAGAGTTGAGCTCACCCTCAGTCCCTCACAGTTGCACACTGCCTGCAGAAAGAGTTTCCAACATCTGAACCACAGCCGTTTGTCAGAGGCTTGTGAGACGCAAGTGGAATAAGCAGACCTGGAGGGTGTCTCCAGCTGCAGTAGAGTGGTATTCTGGGTAGCTCCTGGCTTAGAACACTGTTACGTTCTCAGTGCCCGAGGAACGCAGCTAGTTGAAAGGTGGCTTGTAGGCTTGCTTCCTTGTGAGAGCTGAGTTCAGGGCAGGACCCTCCCGCATCCTGACTGCCCGTAGACGTAGGTCCCAGCATCATTATGTTAGGCGCCAGAAGAGGTTGTGTGAAGAGCATGTGGAGGTGACAGGATTCTCCTCCAGTGTATCTGATCTCAATTCAGACATTGCAAACGTCCTTGTTCAATGAGAGTGTAGCTCGGTCCTAGCTCCCATCAAAGTGTCTAGCAGACATCTGCCTGCAAAGCATGCACACTTCCGAGAGTTGAGCTTATGGACTGTCCCTCCCACATCCTGCCTGCACGTACACCGCGCTCCTAACAGGCCTAGCCCCGATGCGTGCCTGAAGTGTTGTGAGAGGTAAGTGGAAAGTCGCGGCCCACAAGACTAGTGCATCCAAGCTCAATCCAGCGATTTCCTAGTATTCCCTGTGTGAGCCAGATGCTACATCCTAAGTGCCATACGAGAGAAGCTAGCTGAACGCCTTGTCCAAAGCAACTTACTTCGGAGAGTTGAGCTCACCCTCAGTCCGTCACAGTTGCACACTGCCTGCAGAAAGAGTTTCCAACATCTGAACCACAGCCGTTTGTCAGAGGCTTGTGAGACGCAAGTGGAATAAGCAGACCTGGAGGGTGTCTCCAGCTGCAGTGGAGTGGTATTCTGGGTAGCTCCTGGCTTAGAACACTGTTACGTTCTCAGTGCCCGAGGAACGCAGCTAGTTGAAAGGTGGCTTGTAGGCGTGCTTCCTTTTGAGAGCTGAGTTCAGGGCAGGACCCTCCCGCATCCTGATTGCCCGTAGACGTAGGTCCCAGCATCCTTATGTTAGGCGCCAGAAGAGGTTGTGTGAAGAGCATGTGGAGGTGACAGGATTCTCCTCAAGTGTATCTGATCTCAATTCAGACATTGCAAACGTCCTTGTTCAATGAGAGTGTAGCTCGGTCCTAGCTCCCATCAAAGTGTCTAGCGGACATCTGCCTGCAAAGCATGCACACTTCCGAGAGTTGAGCTTATGGACTGTCCCTCCCACATCCTGCCTGCACGTACACCGCGCTCCTAACAGGCCTAGCCCCGATGCGTGCCTGAAGTGTTGTGAGAGGTAAGTGGAAAGTCGCGGCCCACAAGACTAGTGCATCCAAGCTCAATCCAGCGATTTCCTAGTATTCCCTGTGTGAGCCAGATGCTACATCCTAAGTGCCATACGAGAGAAGCTAGCTGAACGCCTTGTCCAAAGCAACTTACTTCGGAGAGTTGAGCTCACCCTCAGTCCGTCACAGTTGCACACTGCCTGCAGAAAGAGTTTCCAACATCTGAACCACAGCCGTTTGTCAGAGGCTTGTGAGACGCAAGTGGAATAAGCAGACCTGGAGGGTGTCTCCAGCTGCAGTAGAGTGGTATTCTGGGTAGCTCCTGGCTTAGAACACTGTTACGTTCTCAGTGCCCGAGGAACGCAGCTAGTTGAAAGGTGGCTTGTAGGCGTGCTTCCTTTTGAGAGCTGAGTTCAGGGCAGGACCCTCCCGCATCCTGATTGCCCGTAGACGTAGGTCCCAGCATCCTTATGTTAGGCGCCAGAAGAAGTTGTGTGAAGAGCATGTGGAGGTGACAGGATTCCCTCAAGTGTATCTGATCTCAATTCAGACATTGCAAACGTCCTTGTTCAATGAGAGTGTAGCTCGGTCCTAGCTCCCATCAAAGTGTCTAGCAGACATCTGCCTGCAAAGCATGCACACTTCCCAGAGTTGAGCTTATGGACTGTCCCTCCCACATCCTGCCTGCACGTACACCGCGCTATCAGGCCTAGCCCCGACGCGTGCCTGAAGTGTTGTGAGAGGTAAGTGGAAAGTCGCGGCCCACAAGACTAGTGCATCCAAGCTCAATCCAGCGATATTTCCTAGTATTCCCTGGTGAGCCAGGTGCTACATCGTATGTGCCATACAAGAGAAGCTAGCTGAACGCCTTGTCCAAAAGCAACTTACTGCGGAGAGTTCAGCTCACCCTCAGTCCCTCACAGTTGCACACTGCCTGCAGAAAGAGTTTCCAACATCTGAACCACAGGCGTTTGTCAGAGGCTTGTGAGACGCAAGTGGAAAAAGCAGACCTGGAGGGTGTCTCCAGCTGCAGTGGAGAGGTATTCTGGGTAGCTCCTGGCTTAGAACACTGTTACGTTCTCAGTGCCCGAGGAACGCAGCTAGCTGAAAGCTGGCTTGTAGGCTTGCTTCCTTGTGAGAGCTGAGTTCAGGGCAGGACCCTCCCGCATCCTGACTGCCCGTAGATGTAGGTCCCAGCATCCTTATGTTAGTTGCTGGAAGCGGTTGTGTGAAGAGCATGTGGAAGTGACAGGATTCTCCTCAAGTGTATCTGATCTCAATACAGACATTGCCAACGTCCTTGTTCACTGAGAGCGTAGCTCGGTGCTAGCTCCCATCAAAGTGTCTAGCAGACATCTGCCTGCAAAGCATGCACACTTCCCAGAGTTGAGCTTATGGACTGTCCCTCCCACATCCTGCCTGCACGTACACCGCGCTCCTAACAGGCCTAGCCCCGATGCGTGCCTGAAGTGTTGTGAGAGGTAAGTGGAAAGTCGCGGCCCACAAGACTAGTGCATCCAAGCTCAATCCAGCGATATTTCCTAGAATTCCCTGTGTGACCCAGGTGCTACGTCCTACGTGCCATACAAGAGAAGCTAGCTGAACGCCTTGTCCAAAGCAACTTACTTCGGAGAGTTGAGCTCACCCTCAGTCCCTCACAGTTGCACACTGCCTGCAGAAAGAGTTTCCAACATCTAAACCACAGCCGTTTGTCAGAGGCTTGTGAGACGCAAGTGGAATAAGCAGACCTGGAGGGTGTCTCCAGCTGCAGTAGAGTGGTATTCTGGGTAGCTCCTGGCTTAGAACACTGTTACGTTCTCAGTGCCCGAGGAACGCAGCTAGTTGAAAGCTGGCTTGTAGGCTTGCTTCCTTGTGAGAGCTGAGTTCAGGGCAGGACCCTCCCGCATCCTGACTGCCCGTAGACGTAGGTCCCAGCATCCTTATGTTAGGCGCCAGAAGAGGTTGTGTGAAGAGCATGTGGAGGTGACAGGATTCTCCTCCAGTGTATCTGATCTCAATTCAGACATTGCAAACGTCCTTGTTCAATGAGAGTGTAGCTCGGTCCTAGCTCCCATCAAAGTGTCTAGCAGACATCTGCCTGCAAAGCATGCACACTTCCGAGAGTTGAGCTTATGGACTGTCCCTCCCACATCCTGCCTGCACGTACACCGCGCTCCTAACAGGCCTAGCCCCGATGCGTGCCTGAAGTGTTGTGAGAGGTAAGTGGAAAGTCGCGGCCGACAAGACTAGTGCATCCAAGCTGAATCCAGCGATTTCCTAGTATTCCCTGTGTGACCCAGGTGCCACATCCTACGTGCCATACGAGAGAAGCTAGCTGAACGCGTTGTCCAAAAGCAACTTACTGCGGAGAGTTGAGCTCACCCTCAGTCCCTCACAGTTGCACACTGCCTGCAGAAAGAGTTTCCAACATCTGAACCACAGCCGTTTGTCAGAGGCTTGTGAGACGCAAGTGGAATAAGCAGACCTGGAGGGTGTCTCCAGCTGCAGTAGAGTGGTATTCTGGGTAGCTCCTGGCTTAGAACACTGTTACGTTCTCAGTGCCCGAGGAACGCAGCTAGTTGAAAGGTGGCTTGTAGGCTTGCTTCCTTGTGAGAGCTGAGTTCAGGGCAGGACCCTCCCGCATCCTGACTGCCCGTAGACGTAGGTCCCAGCATCCTTATGTTAGGCGCCAGAAGAGGTTGTGTGAAGAGCATGTGGAGGTGACAGGATTCTCCTCCAGTGTATCTGATCTCAATTCAGACATTGCAAACGTCCTTGTTCAATGAGAGTGTAGCTCGGTCCTAGCTCCCATCAAAGTGTCTAGCAGACATCTGCCTGCAAAGCATGCACACTTCCGAGAGTTGAGCTTATGGACTGTCCCTCCCACATCCTGCCTGCACGTACACCGCGCTCCTAACAGGCCTAGCCCCGATGCGTGCCTGAAGTGTTGTGAGAGGTAAGTGGAAAGTCGCGGCCCACAAGACTAGTGCATCCAAGCTCAATCCAGCGATTTCCTAGTATTCCCTGTGTGAGCCAGATGCTACATCCTAAGTGCCATACGAGAGAAGCTAGCTGAACGCCTTGTCCAAAGCAACTTACTTCGGAGAGTTGAGCTCACCCTCAGTCCGTCACAGTTGCACACTGCCTGCAGAAAGAGTTTCCAACATCTGAACCACAGCCGTTTGTCAGAGGCTTGTGAGACGCAAGTGGAATAAGCAGACCTGGAGGGTGTCTCCAGCTGCAGTGGAGTGGTATTCTGGGTAGCTCCTGGCTTAGAACACTGTTACGTTCTCAGTGCCCGAGGAACGCAGCTAGTTGAAAGGTGGCTTGTAGGCGTGCTTCCTTTTGAGAGCTGAGTTCAGGGCAGGACCCTCCCGCATCCTGATTGCCCGTAGACGTAGGTCCCAGCATCCTTATGTTAGGCGCCAGAAGAGGTTGTGTGAAGAGCATGTGGAGGTGACAGGATTCTCCTCAAGTGTATCTGATCTCAATTCAGACATTGCAAACGTCCTTGTTCAATGAGAGTGTAGCTCGGTCCTAGCTCCCATCAAAGTGTCTAGCAGACATCTGCCTGCAAAGCATGCACACTTCCCAGAGTTGAGCTTATGGACTGTCCCTCCCACATCCTGCCTGCACGTACACCGCGCTATCAGGCCTAGCCCCGATGCGTGCCTGAAGTGTTGTGAGAGGTAAGTGGAAAGTCGCGGCCCACAAGACTAGTGCATCCAAGCTCAATCCAGCGATATTTCCTAGTATTCCCTGGTGAGCCAGGTGCTACATCGTATGTGCCATACAAGAGAAGCTAGCTGAACGCCTTGTCCAAAAGCAACTTACTGCGGAGAGTTCAGCTCACCCTCAGTCCCTCACAGTTGCACACTGCCTGCAGAAAGAGTTTCCAACATCTGAACCACAGGCGTTTGTCAGAGGCTTGTGAGACGCAAGTGGAATAAGCAGACCTGGAGGGTGTCTCCAGCTGCAGTGGAGAGGTATTCTGGGTAGCTCCTGGCTTAGAACACTGTTACGTTCTCAGTGCCCGAGGAACGCAGCTAGCTGAAAGCTGGCTTGTAGGCTTGCTTCCTTGTGAGAGCTGAGTTCAGGGCAGGACCCTCCCGCATCCTGACTGCCCGTAGATGTAGGTCCCAGCATCCTTATGTTAGTTGCTGGAAGCGGTTGTGTGAAGAGCATGTGGAAGTGACAGGATTCTCCTCAAGTGTATCTGATCTCAATACAGACATTGCCAACGTCCTTGTTCACTGAGAGCGTAGCTCGGTGCTAGCTCCCATCAAAGTGTCTAGCAGACATCTGCCTGCAAAGCATGCACACTTCCGAGAGTTGAGCTTATGGACTGTCCCTCCCACATCCTGCCTGCACGTACACCGCGCTCCTAACAGGCCTAGCCCCGATGCGTGCCTGAAGTGTTGTGAGAGGTAAGTGGAAAGTCGCGGCCCACAAGACTAGTGCATCCAAGCTCAATCCAGCGATATTTCCTAGAATTCCCTGTGTGACCCAGGTGCTACGTCCTACGTGCCATACAAGAGAAGCTAGCTGAACGCCTTGTCCAAAGCAACTTACTTCGGAGAGTTGAGCTCACCCTCAGTCCCTCACAGTTGCACACTGCCTGCAGAAAGAGTTTCCAACATCTAAACCACAGCCGTTTGTCAGAGGCTTGTGAGACGCAAGTGGAATAAGCAGACCTGGAGGGTGTCTCCAGCTGCAGTAGAGTGGTATTCTGGGTAGCTCCTGGCTTAGAACACTGTTACGTTCTCAGTGCCCGAGGAACGCAGCTAGTTGAAAGCTGGCTTGTAGGCTTGCTTCCTTGTGAGAGCTGAGTTCAGGGCAGGACCCTCCCGCATCCTGACTGCCCGTAGACGTAGGTCCCAGCATCCTTATGTTAGGCGCCAGAAGAGGTTGTGTGAAGAGCATGTGGAGGTGACAGGATTCTCCTCCAGTGTATCTCATCTCAATTCAGACATTGCAAACGTCCTTGTTCAATGAGAGTGTAGCTCGGTCCTAGCTCCCATCAAAGTGTCTAGCAGACATCTGCCTGCAAAGCATGCACACTTCCGAGAGTTGAGCTTATGGACTGTCCCTCCCACATCCTGCCTGCACGTACACCGCGCTCCTAACAGGCCTAGCCCCGATGCGTGCCTGAAGTGTTGTGAGAGGTAAGTGGAAAGTCGCGGCCCACAAGACTAGTGCATCCAAGCTCAATCCAGCGATTTCCTAGTATTCCCTGTGTGAGCCAGATGCTACATCCTAAGTGCCATACGAGAGAAGCTAGCTGAACGCCTTGTCCAAAGCAACTTACTTCGGAGAGTTGAGCTCACCCTCAGTCCGTCACAGTTGCACACTGCCTGCAGAAAGAGTTTCCAACATCTGAACCACAGCCGTTTGTCAGAGGCTTGTGAGACGCAAGTGGAATAAGCAGACCTGGAGGGTGTCTCCAGCTGCAGTAGAGTGGTATTCTGGGTAGCTCCTGGCTTAGAACACTGTTACGTTCTCAGTGCCCGAGGAACGCAGCTAGTTGAAAGGTGGCTTGTAGGCGTGCTTCCTTTTGAGAGCTGAGTTCAGGGCAGGACCCTCCCGCATCCTGATTGCCCGTAGACGTAGGTCACAGCATCCTTATGTTAGGCGCCAGAAGAGGTTGTGTGAAGAGCATGTGGAGGTGACAGGATTCTCCTCAAGTGTATCTGATCTCAATTCAGACATTGCAAACGTCCTTGTTCAATGAGAGTGTAGCTCGGTCCTAGCTCCCATCAAAGTGTCTAGCAGACATCTGCCTGCAAAGCATGCACACTTCCGAGAGTTGAGTTTATGGACTGTCCCTCCCACATGCTGCCTGCACGTACACCGCGCTCCTAACAGGCCTAGCCCCGACGCGTGCCTGAAGTGTTGTGAGAGGTAAGTGGAAAGTCGCGGCCCACAAGACTAGTGCATCCAAGCTCAATCCAGCGATATTTCCTAGAATTCCCTGTGTGAGCCAGGTGCTACATCCTACGTGCCATACAAGAGAAGCTAGCTGAACGCCTTGTCCAAAAGCAACTTACTTCGGAGAGTTGAGCTCACACTCAGTCCCTCACAGTTGCACACTGCCTGCAGAAAGAGTTTCCAACATCTGAACCACAGCCGTTTGTCATTGGCTTGTGAGACGCAAGTGGAATAAGGAGACCTGGAGGGTGTCTCCAGCTGCAGTGGAGTGGTATTCTGGGTAGAGCCTGGCTTAGAACACTGTTACGTTCTCAGTGCCCGAGGAACGCAGCTAGTTGAAAGGTGGCTTGTAGGCGTGCTTCCTTTTGAGAGCTGAGTTCAGGGCAGGACCCTCCCGCATCCTGATTGCCCGTAGACGTAGGTCCCAGCATCCTTATGTTAGGCGCCAGAAGAAGTTGTGTGAAGAGCATGTGGAGGTGACAGGATTCTCCTCAAGTGTATCTGATCTCAATTCAGACATTGCAAACGTCCTTGTTCAATGAGAGTGTAGCTCGGTCCTAGCTCCCATCAAAGTGTCTAGCGGACATCTGCCTGCAAAGCATGCACACTTCCGAGAGTTGAGCTTATGGACTGTCCCTCCCACATCCTGCCTGCACGTACACCGCGCTCCTAACAGGCCTAGCCCCGATGCGTGCCTGAAGTGTTGTGAGAGGTAAGTGGAAAGTCGCGGCCCACAAGACTAGTGCATCCAAGCTCAATCCAGCGATTTCCTAGTATTCCCTGTGTGAGCCAGATGCTACATCCTAAGTGCCATACGAGAGAAGCTAGCTGAACGCCTTGTCCAAAGCAACTTACTTCGGAGAGTTGAGCTCACCCTCAGTCCGTCACAGTTGCACACTGCCTGCAGAAAGAGTTTCCAACATCTGAACCACAGCCGTTTGTCAGAGGCTTGTGAGACGCAAGTGGAATAAGCAGACCTGGAGGGTGTCTCCAGCTGCAGTAGAGTGGTATTCTGGGTAGCTCCTGGCTTAGAACACTGTTACGTTCTCAGTGCCCGAGGAACGCAGCTAGTTGAAAGGTGGCTTGTAGGCCTGCTTCCTTTTGAGAGCTGAGTTCAGGGCAGGACCCTCCCGCATCCTGATTGCCCGTAGACGTAGGTCCCAGCATCCTTATGTTAGGCGCCAGAAGAAGTTGTGTGAAGAGCATGTGGAGGTGACAGGATTCCCTCAAGTGTATCTGATCTCAATTCAGACATTGCAAACGTCCTTGTTCAATGAGAGTGTAGCTCGGTCCTAGCTCCCATCAAAGTGTCTAGCAGACATCTGCCTGCAAAGCATGCACACTTCCCAGAGTTGAGCTTATGGACTGTCCCTCCCACATCCTGCCTGCACGTACACCGCGCTATCAGGCCTAGCCCCGACGCGTGCCTGAAGTGTTGTGAGAGGTAAGTGGAAAGTCGCGGCCCACAAGACTAGTGCATCCAAGCTCAATCCAGCGATATTTCCTAGTATTCCCTGGTGAGCCAGGTGCTACATCGTATGTGCCATACAAGAGAAGCTAGCTGAACGCCTTGTCCAAAAGCAACTTACTGCGGAGAGTTCAGCTCACCCTCAGTCCCTCACAGTTGCACACTGCCTGCAGAAAGAGTTTCCAACATCTGAACCACAGGCGTTTGTCAGAGGCTTGTGAGACGCAAGTGGAAAAAGCAGACCTGGAGGGTGTCTCCAGCTGCAGTGGAGAGGTATTCTGGGTAGCTCCTGGCTTAGAACACTGTTACGTTCTCAGTGCCCGAGGAACGCAGCTAGCTGAAAGCTGGCTTGTAGGCTTGCTTCCTTGTGAGAGCTGAGTTCAGGGCAGGACCCTCCCGCATCCTGACTGCCCGTAGATGTAGGTCCCAGCATCCTTATGTTAGTTGCTGGAAGCGGTTGTGTGAAGAGCATGTGGAAGTGACAGGATTCTCCTCAAGTGTATCTGATCTCAATACAGACATTGCCAACGTCCTTGTTCACTGAGAGCGTAGCTCGGTGCTAGCTCCCATCAAAGTGTCTAGCAGACATCTGCCTGCAAAGCATGCACACTTCCCAGAGTTGAGCTTATGGACTGTCCCTCCCACATCCTGCCTGCACGTACACCGCGCTCCTAACAGGCCTAGCCCCGATGCGTGCCTGAAGTGTTGTGAGAGGTAAGTGGAAAGTCGCGGCCCACAAGACTAGTGCATCCAAGCTCAATCCAGCGATATTTCCTAGAATTCCCTGTGTGACCCAGGTGCTACGTCCTACGTGCCATACAAGAGAAGCTAGCTGAACGCCTTGTCCAAAGCAACTTACTTCGGAGAGTTGAGCTCACCCTCAGTCCCTCACAGTTGCACACTGCCTGCAGAAAGAGTTTCCAACATCTAAACCACAGCCGTTTGTCAGAGGCTTGTGAGACGCAAGTGGAATAAGCAGACCTGGAGGGTGTCTCCAGCTGCAGTAGAGTGGTATTCTGGGTAGCTCCTGGCTTAGAACACTGTTACGTTCTCAGTGCCCGAGGAACGCAGCTAGTTGAAAGCTGGCTTGTAGGCTTGCTTCCTTGTGAGAGCTGAGTTCAGGGCAGGACCCTCCCGCATCCTGACTGCCCGTAGACGTAGGTCCCAGCATCCTTATGTTAGGCGCCAGAAGAGGTTGTGTGAAGAGCATGTGGAGGTGACAGGATTCTCCTCCAGTGTATCTGATCTCAATTCAGACATTGCAAACGTCCTTGTTCAATGAGAGTGTAGCTCGGTCCTAGCTCCCATCAAAGTGTCTAGCAGACATCTGCCTGCAAAGCATGCACACTTCCGAGAGTTGAGCTTATGGACTGTCCCTCCCACATCCTGCCTGCACGTACACCGCGCTCCTAACAGGCCTAGCCCCGATGCGTGCCTGAAGTGTTGTGAGAGGTAAGTGGAAAGTCGCGGCCCACAAGACTAGTGCATCCAAGCTCAATCCAGCGATTTCCTAGTATTCCCTGTGTGAGCCAGATGCTACATCCTAAGTGCCATACGAGAGAAGCTAGCTGAACGCCTTGTCCAAAGCAACTTACTTCGGAGAGTTGAGCTCACCCTCAGTCCGTCACAGTTGCACACTGCCTGCAGAAAGAGTTTCCAACATCTGAACCACAGCCGTTTGTCAGAGGCTTGTGAGACGCAAGTGGAATAAGCAGACCTGGAGGGTGTCTCCAGCTGCAGTAGAGTGGTATTCTGGGTAGCTCCTGGCTTAGAACACTGTTACGTTCTCAGTGCCCGAGGAACGCAGCGAGTTGAAAGCTGGCTTGTAGGCGTACTTCCTTGTGAGAGCTGAGTTCAGGGCAAGACCCTCCCGCATCCTGACTGCCCGTAGAGGTAGGTCCCAGCATCCTTATGTAAGTTGCCGGAAGCGGTTGTGTGAAGAGCATGTGGAAGTGACAGGATTCTCCTCAAGTGTATCTGATCTGAATACAGAGATTGCAAACGTCCTTGTTCACTTAGAGCGTAGCTCGGTCCTAGCTCCCATCAAAGTGTCTAGCAGACATCTGCCTGCAAAGCATACACACTTCTGAGAGTTGAACTTATGGACTGTCCCTCCCACATCCTGCTTGCACGTACACCGCGATCCTAACAGGCCTAACCCGATGCGTGCCTAAGTGTTGTGAGAGGTAAGTGGAAAGTCGCGGCCGACAAGACTAGTGCATCCAAGCTGAATCCAGCGATTTCCTAGTATTCCCTGTGTGACCCAGGTGCCACATCCTACGTGCCATACGAGAGAAGCTAGCTGAACGCGTTGTCCAAAAGCAACTTACTGCGGAGAGTTGAGCTCACCCTCAGTCCCTCACAGTTGCACACTGCCTGCAGAAAGAGTTTCCAACATCTGAACCACAGCCGTTTGTCAGAGGCTTGTGAGACGCAAGTGGAATAAGCAGACCTGGAGGGTGTCTCCAGCTGCAGTAGAGTGGTATTCTGGGTAGCTCCTGGCTTAGAACACTGTTACGTTCTCAGTGCCCGAGGAACGCAGCTAGTTGAAAGGTGGCTTGTAGGCTTGCTTCCTTGTGAGAGCTGAGTTCAGGGCAGGACCCTCCCGCATCCTGACTGCCCGTAGACGTAGGTCCCAGCATCCTTATGTTAGGCGCCAGAAGAGGTTGTGTGAAGAGCATGTGGAGGTGACAGGATTCTCCTCCAGTGTATCTGATCTCAATTCAGACATTGCAAACGTCCTTGTTCAATGAGAGTGTAGCTCGGTCCTAGCTCCCATCAAAGTGTCTAGCAGACATCTGCCTGCAAAGCATGCACACTTCCGAGAGTTGAGCTTATGGACTGTCCCTCCCACATCCTGCCTGCACGTACACCGCGCTCCTAACAGGCCTAGCCCCGATGCGTGCCTGAAGTGTTGTGAGAGGTAAGTGGAAAGTCGCGGCCCACAAGACTAGTGCATCCAAGCTCAATCCAGCGATTTCCTAGTATTCCCTGTGTGAGCCAGATGCTACATCCTAAGTGCCATACGAGAGAAGCTAGCTGAACGCCTTGTCCAAAGCAACTTACTTCGGAGAGTTGAGCTCACCCTCAGTCCGTCACAGTTGCACACTGCCTGCAGAAAGAGTTTCCAACATCTGAACCACAGCCGTTTGTCAGAGGCTTGTGAGACGCAAGTGGAATAAGCAGACCTGGAGGGTGTCTCCAGCTGCAGTGGAGTGGTATTCTGGGTAGCTCCTGGCTTAGAACACTGTTACGTTCTCAGTGCCCGAGGAACGCAGCTAGTTGAAAGGTGGCTTGTAGGCGTGCTTCCTTTTGAGAGCTGAGTTCAGGGCAGGACCCTCCCGCATCCTGATTGCCCGTAGACGTAGGTCCCAGCATCCTTATGTTAGGCGCCAGAAGAGGTTGTGTGAAGAGCATGTGGAGGTGACAGGATTCTCCTCAAGTGTATCTGATCTCAATTCAGACATTGCAAACGTCCTTGTTCAATGAGAGTGTAGCTCGGTCCTAGCTCCCATCAAAGTGTCTAGCAGACATCTGCCTGCAAAGCATGCACACTTCCCAGAGTTGAGCTTATGGACTGTCCCTCCCACATCCTGCCTGCACGTACACCGCGCTATCAGGCCTAGCCCCGATGCGTGCCTGAAGTGTTGTGAGAGGTAAGTGGAAAGTCGCGGCCCACAAGACTAGTGCATCCAAGCTCAATCCAGCGATATTTCCTAGTATTCCCTGGTGAGCCAGGTGCTACATCGTATGTGCCATACAAGAGAAGCTAGCTGAACGCCTTGTCCAAAAGCAACTTACTGCGGAGAGTTCAGCTCACCCTCAGTCCCTCACAGTTGCACACTGCCTGCAGAAAGAGTTTCCAACATCTGAACCACAGGCGTTTGTCAGAGGCTTGTGAGACGCAAGTGGAATAAGCAGACCTGGAGGGTGTCTCCAGCTGCAGTGGAGAGGTATTCTGGGTAGCTCCTGGCTTAGAACACTGTTACGTTCTCAGTGCCCGAGGAACGCAGCTAGCTGAAAGCTGGCTTGTAGGCTTGCTTCCTTGTGAGAGCTGAGTTCAGGGCAGGACCCTCCCGCATCCTGACTGCCCGTAGATGTAGGTCCCAGCATCCTTATGTTAGTTGCTGGAAGCGGTTGTGTGAAGAGCATGTGGAAGTGACAGGATTCTCCTCAAGTGTATCTGATCTCAATACAGACATTGCCAACGTCCTTGTTCACTGAGAGCGTAGCTCGGTGCTAGCTCCCATCAAAGTGTCTAGCAGACATCTGCCTGCAAAGCATGCACACTTCCGAGAGTTGAGCTTATGGACTGTCCCTCCCACATCCTGCCTGCACGTACACCGCGCTCCTAACAGGCCTAGCCCCGATGCGTGCCTGAAGTGTTGTGAGAGGTAAGTGGAAAGTCGCGGCCCACAAGACTAGTGCATCCAAGCTCAATCCAGCGATATTTCCTAGAATTCCCTGTGTGACCCAGGTGCTACGTCCTACGTGCCATACAAGAGAAGCTAGCTGAACGCCTTGTCCAAAGCAACTTACTTCGGAGAGTTGAGCTCACCCTCAGTCCCTCACAGTTGCACACTGCCTGCAGAAAGAGTTTCCAACATCTAAACCACAGCCGTTTGTCAGAGGCTTGTGAGACGCAAGTGGAATAAGCAGACCTGGAGGGTGTCTCCAGCTGCAGTAGAGTGGTATTCTGGGTAGCTCCTGGCTTAGAACACTGTTACGTTCTCAGTGCCCGAGGAACGCAGCTAGTTGAAAGCTGGCTTGTAGGCTTGCTTCCTTGTGAGAGCTGAGTTCAGGGCAGGACCCTCCCGCATCCTGACTGCCCGTAGACGTAGGTCCCAGCATCCTTATGTTAGGCGCCAGAAGAGGTTGTGTGAAGAGCATGTGGAGGTGACAGGATTCTCCTCCAGTGTATCTCATCTCAATTCAGACATTGCAAACGTCCTTGTTCAATGAGAGTGTAGCTCGGTCCTAGCTCCCATCAAAGTGTCTAGCAGACATCTGCCTGCAAAGCATGCACACTTCCGAGAGTTGAGCTTATGGACTGTCCCTCCCACATCCTGCCTGCACGTACACCGCGCTCCTAACAGGCCTAGCCCCGATGCGTGCCTGAAGTGTTGTGAGAGGTAAGTGGAAAGTCGCGGCCCACAAGACTAGTGCATCCAAGCTCAATCCAGCGATTTCCTAGTATTCCCTGTGTGAGCCAGATGCTACATCCTAAGTGCCATACGAGAGAAGCTAGCTGAACGCCTTGTCCAAAGCAACTTACTTCGGAGAGTTGAGCTCACCCTCAGTCCGTCACAGTTGCACACTGCCTGCAGAAAGAGTTTCCAACATCTGAACCACAGCCGTTTGTCAGAGGCTTGTGAGACGCAAGTGGAATAAGCAGACCTGGAGGGTGTCTCCAGCTGCAGTAGAGTGGTATTCTGGGTAGCTCCTGGCTTAGAACACTGTTACGTTCTCAGTGCCCGAGGAACGCAGCTAGTTGAAAGGTGGCTTGTAGGCGTGCTTCCTTTTGAGAGCTGAGTTCAGGGCAGGACCCTCCCGCATCCTGATTGCCCGTAGACGTAGGTCACAGCATCCTTATGTTAGGCGCCAGAAGAGGTTGTGTGAAGAGCATGTGGAGGTGACAGGATTCTCCTCAAGTGTATCTGATCTCAATTCAGACATTGCAAACGTCCTTGTTCAATGAGAGTGTAGCTCGGTCCTAGCTCCCATCAAAGTGTCTAGCAGACATCTGCCTGCAAAGCATGCACACTTCCGAGAGTTGAGTTTATGGACTGTCCCTCCCACATGCTGCCTGCACGTACACCGCGCTCCTAACAGGCCTAGCCCCGACGCGTGCCTGAAGTGTTGTGAGAGGTAAGTGGAAAGTCGCGGCCCACAAGACTAGTGCATCCAAGCTCAATCCAGCGATATTTCCTAGAATTCCCTGTGTGAGCCAGGTGCTACATCCTACGTGCCATACAAGAGAAGCTAGCTGAACGCCTTGTCCAAAAGCAACTTACTTCGGAGAGTTGAGCTCACACTCAGTCCCTCACAGTTGCACACTGCCTGCAGAAAGAGTTTCCAACATCTGAACCACAGCCGTTTGTCATTGGCTTGTGAGACGCAAGTGGAATAAGGAGACCTGGAGGGTGTCTCCAGCTGCAGTGGAGTGGTATTCTGGGTAGAGCCTGGCTTAGAACACTGTTACGTTCTCAGTGCCCGAGGAACGCAGCTAGTTGAAAGGTGGCTTGTAGGCGTGCTTCCTTTTGAGAGCTGAGTTCAGGGCAGGACCCTCCCGCATCCTGATTGCCCGTAGACGTAGGTCCCAGCATCCTTATGTTAGGCGCCAGAAGAAGTTGTGTGAAGAGCATGTGGAGGTGACAGGATTCCCTCAAGTGTGTCTGATCTCAATTCAGACATTGCAAACGTCCTTGTTCAATGAGAGTGTAGCTCGGTCCTAGCTCCCATCAAAGTGTCTAGCAGACATCTGCCTGCAAAGCATGCACACTTCCCAGAGTTGAGCTTATGGACTGTCCCTCCCACATCCTGCCTGCACGTACACCGCGCTATCAGGCCTAGCCCCGAGGCGTGCCTGAAGTGTTGTGAGAGGTAAGTGGAAAGTCGCGGCCCACAAGACTAGTGCATCCAAGCTCAATCCAGCGATATTTCCTAGTATTCCCTGGTGAGCCAGGTGCTACATCGTATGTGCCATACAAGAGAAGCTAGCTGAACGCCTTGTCCAAAAGCAACTTACTGCGGAGAGTTCAGCTCACCCTCAGTCCCTCACAGTTGCACACTGCCTGCAGAAAGAGTTTCCAACATCTGAACCACAGGCGTTTGTCAGAGGCTTGTGAGACGCAAGTGGAATAAGCAGACCTGGAGGGTGTCTCCAGCTGCAGTGGAGAGGTATTCTGGGTAGCTCCTGGCTTAGAACACTGTTACGTTCTCAGTGCCCGAGGAACGCAGCTAGTTGAAAGCTGGCTTGTAGGCTTGCTTCCTTGTGAGAGCTGAGTTCAGGGCAGGACCCTCCCGCATCCTGACTGCCCGTAGACGTAGGTCCCAGCATCCTTATGTTAGGCGCCAGAAGAGGTTGTGTGAAGAGCATGTGGAGGTGACAGGATTCTCCTCCAGTGTATCTGATCTCAATTCAGACATTGCAAACGTCCTTGTTCAATGAGAGTGTAGCTCGGTCCTAGCTCCCATCAAAGTGTCTAGCAGACATCTGCCTGCAAAGCATGCACACTTCCGAGAGTTGAGCTTATGGACTGTCCCTCCCACATCCTGCCTGCACGTACACCGCGCTCCTAACAGGCCTAGCCCCGATGCGTGCCTGAAGTGTTGTGAGAGGTAAGTGGAAAGTCGCGGCCCACAAGACTAGTGCATCCAAGCTCAATCCAGCGATTTCCTAGTATTCCCTGTGTGAGCCAGATGCTACATCCTAAGTGCCATACGAGAGAAGCTAGCTGAACGCCTTGTCCAAAGCAACTTACTTCGGAGAGTTGAGCTCACCCTCAGTCCCTCACAGTTGCACACTGCCTGCAGAAAGAGTTTCCAACATCTGAACCACAGCCGTTTGTCAGAGGCTTGTGAGACGCAAGTGGAATAAGCAGACCTGGAGGGTGTCTCCAGCTGCAGTAGAGTGGTATTCTGGGTAGCTCCTGGCTTAGAACACTGTTACGTTCTCAGTGCCCGAGGAACGCAGCGAGTTGAAAGCTGGCTTGTAGGCGTACTTCCTTGTGAGAGCTGAGTTCAGGGCAAGACCCTCCCGCATCCTGACTGCCCGTAGAGGTAGGTCCCAGCATCCTTATGTAAGTTGCCGGAAGCGGTTGTGTGAAGAGCATGTGGAAGTGACAGGATTCTCCTCAAGTGTATCTGATCTGAATACAGAGATTGCAAACGTCCTTGTTCACTTAGAGCGTAGCTCGGTCCTAGCTCCCATCAAAGTGTCTAGCAGACATCTGCCTGCAAAGCATACACACTTCTGAGAGTTGAACTTATGGACTGTCCCTCCCACATCCTGCTTGCACGTACACCGCGATCCTAACAGGCCTAACCCGATGCGTGCCTAAGTGTTGTGAGAGGTAAGTGGAAAGTCGCGGCCGACAAGACTAGTGCATCCAAGCTGAATCCAGCGATTTCCTAGTATTCCCTGTGTGACCCAGGTGCCACATCCTACGTGCCATACGAGAGAAGCTAGCTGAACGCGTTGTCCAAAAGCAACTTACTGCGGAGAGTTGAGCTCACCCTCAGTCCCTCACAGTTGCACACTGCCTGCAGAAAGAGTTTCCAACATCTGAACCACAGCCGTTTGTCAGAGGCTTGTGAGACGCAAGTGGAATAAGCAGACCTGGAGGGTGTCTCCAGCTGCAGTAGAGTGGTATTCTGGGTAGCTCCTGGCTTAGAACACTGTTACGTTCTCAGTGCCCGAGGAACGCAGCTAGTTGAAAGGTGGCTTGTAGGCTTGCTTCCTTGTGAGAGCTGAGTTCAGGGCAGGACCCTCCCGCATCCTGACTGCCCGTAGACGTAGGTCCCAGCATCCTTATGTTAGGCGCCAGAAGAGGTTGTGTGAAGAGCATGTGGAGGTGACAGGATTCTCCTCCAGTGTATCTGATCTCAATTCAGACATTGCAAACGTCCTTGTTCAATGAGAGTGTAGCTCGGTCCTAGCTCCCATCAAAGTGTCTAGCAGACATCTGCCTGCAAAGCATGCACACTTCCGAGAGTTGAGCTTATGGACTGTCCCTCCCACATCCTGCCTGCACGTACACCGCGCTCCTAACAGGCCTAGCCCCGACGCGTGCCTGAAGTGTTGTGAGAGGTAAGTGGAAAGTCGCGGCCCACAAGACTAGTGCATCCAAGCTCAATCCAGCGATATTTCCTAGTATTCCCTGGTGAGCCAGGTGCTACATCGTATGTGCCATACAAGAGAAGCTAGCTGAACGCCTTGTCCAAAAGCAACTTACTGCGGAGAGTTCAGCTCACCCTCAGTCCCTCACAGTTGCACACTGCCTGCAGAAAGAGTTTCCAACATCTGAACCACAGGCGTTTGTCAGAGGCTTGTGAGACGCAAGTGGAAAAAGCAGACCTGGAGGGTGTCTCCAGCTGCAGTGGAGAGGTATTCTGGGTAGCTCCTGGCTTAGAACACTGTTACGTTCTCAGTGCCCGAGGAACGCAGCTAGCTGAAAGCTGGCTTGTAGGCTTGCTTCCTTGTGAGAGCTGAGTTCAGGGCAGGACCCTCCCGCATCCTGACTGCCCGTAGATGTAGGTCCCAGCATCCTTATGTTAGTTGCTGGAAGCGGTTGTGTGAAGAGCATGTGGAAGTGACAGGATTCTCCTCAAGTGTATCTGATCTCAATACAGACATTGCCAACGTCCTTGTTCACTGAGAGCGTAGCTCGGTGCTAGCTCCCATCAAAGTGTCTAGCAGACATCTGCCTGCAAAGCATGCACACTTCCCAGAGTTGAGCTTATGGACTGTCCCTCCCACATCCTGCCTGCACGTACACCGCGCTCCTAACAGGCCTAGCCCCGATGCGTGCCTGAAGTGTTGTGAGAGGTAAGTGGAAAGTCGCGGCCCACAAGACTAGTGCATCCAAGCTCAATCCAGCGATATTTCCTAGAATTCCCTGTGTGACCCAGGTGCTACGTCCTACGTGCCATACAAGAGAAGCTAGCTGAACGCCTTGTCCAAAGCAACTTACTTCGGAGAGTTGAGCTCACCCTCAGTCCCTCACAGTTGCACACTGCCTGCAGAAAGAGTTTCCAACATCTAAACCACAGCCGTTTGTCAGAGGCTTGTGAGACGCAAGTGGAATAAGCAGACCTGGAGGGTGTCTCCAGCTGCAGTAGAGTGGTATTCTGGGTAGCTCCTGGCTTAGAACACTGTTACGTTCTCAGTGCCCGAGGAACGCAGCTAGTTGAAAGCTGGCTTGTAGGCTTGCTTCCTTGTGAGAGCTGAGTTCAGGGCAGGACCCTCCCGCATCCTGACTGCCCGTAGACGTAGGTCCCAGCATCCTTATGTTAGGCGCCAGAAGAGGTTGTGTGAAGAGCATGTGGAGGTGACAGGATTCTCCTCCAGTGTATCTGATCTCAATTCAGACATTGCAAACGTCCTTGTTCAATGAGAGTGTAGCTCGGTCCTAGCTCCCATCAAAGTGTCTAGCAGACATCTGCCTGCAAAGCATGCACACTTCCGAGAGTTGAGCTTATGGACTGTCCCTCCCACATCCTGCCTGCACGTACACCGCGCTCCTAACAGGCCTAGCCCCGATGCGTGCCTGAAGTGTTGTGAGAGGTAAGTGGAAAGTCGCGGCCCACAAGACTAGTGCATCCAAGCTCAATCCAGCGATTTCCTAGTATTCCCTGTGTGAGCCAGATGCTACATCCTAAGTGCCATACGAGAGAAGCTAGCTGAACGCCTTGTCCAAAGCAACTTACTTCGGAGAGTTGAGCTCACCCTCAGTCCGTCACAGTTGCACACTGCCTGCAGAAAGAGTTTCCAACATCTGAACCACAGCCGTTTGTCAGAGGCTTGTGAGACGCAAGTGGAATAAGCAGACCTGGAGGGTGTCTCCAGCTGCAGTAGAGTGGTATTCTGGGTAGCTCCTGGCTTAGAACACTGTTACGTTCTCAGTGCCCGAGGAACGCAGCGAGTTGAAAGCTGGCTTGTAGGCGTACTTCCTTGTGAGAGCTGAGTTCAGGGCAAGACCCTCCCGCATCCTGACTGCCCGTAGAGGTAGGTCCCAGCATCCTTATGTAAGTTGCCGGAAGCGGTTGTGTGAAGAGCATGTGGAAGTGACAGGATTCTCCTCAAGTGTATCTGATCTGAATACAGAGATTGCAAACGTCCTTGTTCACTTAGAGCGTAGCTCGGTCCTAGCTCCCATCAAAGTGTCTAGCAGACATCTGCCTGCAAAGCATACACACTTCTGAGAGTTGAACTTATGGACTGTCCCTCCCACATCCTGCTTGCACGTACACCGCGATCCTAACAGGCCTAACCCGATGCGTGCCTAAGTGTTGTGAGAGGTAAGTGGAAAGTCGCGGCCGACAAGACTAGTGCATCCAAGCTGAATCCAGCGATTTCCTAGTATTCCCTGTGTGACCCAGGTGCCACATCCTACGTGCCATACGAGAGAAGCTAGCTGAACGCGTTGTCCAAAAGCAACTTACTGCGGAGAGTTGAGCTCACCCTCAGTCCCTCACAGTTGCACACTGCCTGCAGAAAGAGTTTCCAACATCTGAACCACAGCCGTTTGTCAGAGGCTTGTGAGACGCAAGTGGAATAAGCAGACCTGGAGGGTGTCTCCAGCTGCAGTAGAGTGGTATTCTGGGTAGCTCCTGGCTTAGAACACTGTTACGTTCTCAGTGCCCGAGGAACGCAGCTAGTTGAAAGGTGGCTTGTAGGCTTGCTTCCTTGTGAGAGCTGAGTTCAGGGCAGGACCCTCCCGCATCCTGACTGCCCGTAGACGTAGGTCCCAGCATCCTTATGTTAGGCGCCAGAAGAGGTTGTGTGAAGAGCATGTGGAGGTGACAGGATTCTCCTCCAGTGTATCTGATCTCAATTCAGACATTGCAAACGTCCTTGTTCAATGAGAGTGTAGCTCGGTCCTAGCTCCCATCAAAGTGTCTAGCAGACATCTGCCTGCAAAGCATGCACACTTCCGAGAGTTGAGCTTATGGACTGTCCCTCCCACATCCTGCCTGCACGTACACCGCGCTCCTAACAGGCCTAGCCCCGATGCGTGCCTGAAGTGTTGTGAGAGGTAAGTGGAAAGTCGCGGCCCACAAGACTAGTGCATCCAAGCTCAATCCAGCGATTTCCTAGTATTCCCTGTGTGAGCCAGATGCTACATCCTAAGTGCCATACGAGAGAAGCTAGCTGAACGCCTTGTCCAAAGCAACTTACTTCGGAGAGTTGAGCTCACCCTCAGTCCGTCACAGTTGCACACTGCCTGCAGAAAGAGTTTCCAACATCTGAACCACAGCCGTTTGTCAGAGGCTTGTGAGACGCAAGTGGAATAAGCAGACCTGGAGGGTGTCTCCAGCTGCAGTGGAGTGGTATTCTGGGTAGCTCCTGGCTTAGAACACTGTTACGTTCTCAGTGCCCGAGGAACGCAGCTAGTTGAAAGGTGGCTTGTAGGCGTGCTTCCTTTTGAGAGCTGAGTTCAGGGCAGGACCCTCCCGCATCCTGATTGCCCGTAGACGTAGGTCCCAGCATCCTTATGTTAGGCGCCAGAAGAGGTTGTGTGAAGAGCATGTGGAGGTGACAGGATTCTCCTCAAGTGTATCTGATCTCAATTCAGACATTGCAAACGTCCTTGTTCAATGAGAGTGTAGCTCGGTCCTAGCTCCCATCAAAGTGTCTAGCAGACATCTGCCTGCAAAGCATGCACACTTCCCAGAGTTGAGCTTATGGACTGTCCCTCCCACATCCTGCCTGCACGTACACCGCGCTATCAGGCCTAGCCCCGATGCGTGCCTGAAGTGTTGTGAGAGGTAAGTGGAAAGTCGCGGCCCACAAGACTAGTGCATCCAAGCTCAATCCAGCGATATTTCCTAGTATTCCCTGGTGAGCCAGGTGCTACATCGTATGTGCCATACAAGAGAAGCTAGCTGAACGCCTTGTCCAAAAGCAACTTACTGCGGAGAGTTCAGCTCACCCTCAGTCCCTCACAGTTGCACACTGCCTGCAGAAAGAGTTTCCAACATCTGAACCACAGGCGTTTGTCAGAGGCTTGTGAGACGCAAGTGGAATAAGCAGACCTGGAGGGTGTCTCCAGCTGCAGTGGAGAGGTATTCTGGGTAGCTCCTGGCTTAGAACACTGTTACGTTCTCAGTGCCCGAGGAACGCAGCTAGCTGAAAGCTGGCTTGTAGGCTTGCTTCCTTGTGAGAGCTGAGTTCAGGGCAGGACCCTCCCGCATCCTGACTGCCCGTAGATGTAGGTCCCAGCATCCTTATGTTAGTTGCTGGAAGCGGTTGTGTGAAGAGCATGTGGAAGTGACAGGATTCTCCTCAAGTGTATCTGATCTCAATACAGACATTGCCAACGTCCTTGTTCACTGAGAGCGTAGCTCGGTGCTAGCTCCCATCAAAGTGTCTAGCAGACATCTGCCTGCAAAGCATGCACACTTCCGAGAGTTGAGCTTATGGACTGTCCCTCCCACATCCTGCCTGCACGTACACCGCGCTCCTAACAGGCCTAGCCCCGATGCGTGCCTGAAGTGTTGTGAGAGGTAAGTGGAAAGTCGCGGCCCACAAGACTAGTGCATCCAAGCTCAATCCAGCGATATTTCCTAGAATTCCCTGTGTGACCCAGGTGCTACGTCCTACGTGCCATACAAGAGAAGCTAGCTGAACGCCTTGTCCAAAGCAACTTACTTCGGAGAGTTGAGCTCACCCTCAGTCCCTCACAGTTGCACACTGCCTGCAGAAAGAGTTTCCAACATCTAAACCACAGCCGTTTGTCAGAGGCTTGTGAGACGCAAGTGGAATAAGCAGACCTGGAGGGTGTCTCCAGCTGCAGTAGAGTGGTATTCTGGGTAGCTCCTGGCTTAGAACACTGTTACGTTCTCAGTGCCCGAGGAACGCAGCTAGTTGAAAGCTGGCTTGTAGGCTTGCTTCCTTGTGAGAGCTGAGTTCAGGGCAGGACCCTCCCGCATCCTGACTGCCCGTAGACGTAGGTCCCAGCATCCTTATGTTAGGCGCCAGAAGAGGTTGTGTGAAGAGCATGTGGAGGTGACAGGATTCTCCTCCAGTGTATCTCATCTCAATTCAGACATTGCAAACGTCCTTGTTCAATGAGAGTGTAGCTCGGTCCTAGCTCCCATCAAAGTGTCTAGCAGACATCTGCCTGCAAAGCATGCACACTTCCGAGAGTTGAGCTTATGGACTGTCCCTCCCACATCCTGCCTGCACGTACACCGCGCTCCTAACAGGCCTAGCCCCGATGCGTGCCTGAAGTGTTGTGAGAGGTAAGTGGAAAGTCGCGGCCCACAAGACTAGTGCATCCAAGCTCAATCCAGCGATTTCCTAGTATTCCCTGTGTGAGCCAGATGCTACATCCTAAGTGCCATACGAGAGAAGCTAGCTGAACGCCTTGTCCAAAGCAACTTACTTCGGAGAGTTGAGCTCACCCTCAGTCCGTCACAGTTGCACACTGCCTGCAGAAAGAGTTTCCAACATCTGAACCACAGCCGTTTGTCAGAGGCTTGTGAGACGCAAGTGGAATAAGCAGACCTGGAGGGTGTCTCCAGCTGCAGTAGAGTGGTATTCTGGGTAGCTCCTGGCTTAGAACACTGTTACGTTCTCAGTGCCCGAGGAACGCAGCTAGTTGAAAGGTGGCTTGTAGGCGTGCTTCCTTTTGAGAGCTGAGTTCAGGGCAGGACCCTCCCGCATCCTGATTGCCCGTAGACGTAGGTCACAGCATCCTTATGTTAGGCGCCAGAAGAGGTTGTGTGAAGAGCATGTGGAGGTGACAGGATTCTCCTCAAGTGTATCTGATCTCAATTCAGACATTGCAAACGTCCTTGTTCAATGAGAGTGTAGCTCGGTCCTAGCTCCCATCAAAGTGTCTAGCAGACATCTGCCTGCAAAGCATGCACACTTCCGAGAGTTGAGTTTATGGACTGTCCCTCCCACATGCTGCCTGCACGTACACCGCGCTCCTAACAGGCCTAGCCCCGACGCGTGCCTGAAGTGTTGTGAGAGGTAAGTGGAAAGTCGCGGCCCACAAGACTAGTGCATCCAAGCTCAATCCAGCGATATTTCCTAGAATTCCCTGTGTGAGCCAGGTGCTACATCCTACGTGCCATACAAGAGAAGCTAGCTGAACGCCTTGTCCAAAAGCAACTTACTTCGGAGAGTTGAGCTCACACTCAGTCCCTCACAGTTGCACACTGCCTGCAGAAAGAGTTTCCAACATCTGAACCACAGCCGTTTGTCATTGGCTTGTGAGACGCAAGTGGAATAAGGAGACCTGGAGGGTGTCTCCAGCTGCAGTGGAGTGGTATTCTGGGTAGAGCCTGGCTTAGAACACTGTTACGTTCTCAGTGCCCGAGGAACGCAGCTAGTTGAAAGGTGGCTTGTAGGCGTGCTTCCTTTTGAGAGCTGAGTTCAGGGCAGGACCCTCCCGCATCCTGATTGCCCGTAGACGTAGGTCCCAGCATCCTTATGTTAGGCGCCAGAAGAAGTTGTGTGAAGAGCATGTGGAGGTGACAGGATTCCCTCAAGTGTGTCTGATCTCAATTCAGACATTGCAAACGTCCTTGTTCAATGAGAGTGTAGCTCGGTCCTAGCTCCCATCAAAGTGTCTAGCAGACATCTGCCTGCAAAGCATGCACACTTCCCAGAGTTGAGCTTATGGACTGTCCCTCCCACATCCTGCCTGCACGTACACCGCGCTATCAGGCCTAGCCCCGAGGCGTGCCTGAAGTGTTGTGAGAGGTAAGTGGAAAGTCGCGGCCCACAAGACTAGTGCATCCAAGCTCAATCCAGCGATATTTCCTAGTATTCCCTGGTGAGCCAGGTGCTACATCGTATGTGCCATACAAGAGAAGCTAGCTGAACGCCTTGTCCAAAAGCAACTTACTGCGGAGAGTTCAGCTCACCCTCAGTCCCTCACAGTTGCACACTGCCTGCAGAAAGAGTTTCCAACATCTGAACCACAGGCGTTTGTCAGAGGCTTGTGAGACGCAAGTGGAATAAGCAGACCTGGAGGGTGTCTCCAGCTGCAGTGGAGAGGTATTCTGGGTAGCTCCTGGCTTAGAACACTGTTACGTTCTCAGTGCCCGAGGAACGCAGCTAGTTGAAAGCTGGCTTGTAGGCTTGCTTCCTTGTGAGAGCTGAGTTCAGGGCAGGACCCTCCCGCATCCTGACTGCCCGTAGACGTAGGTCCCAGCATCCTTATGTTAGGCGCCAGAAGAGGTTGTGTGAAGAGCATGTGGAGGTGACAGGATTCTCCTCCAGTGTATCTGATCTCAATTCAGACATTGCAAACGTCCTTGTTCAATGAGAGTGTAGCTCGGTCCTAGCTCCCATCAAAGTGTCTAGCAGACATCTGCCTGCAAAGCATGCACACTTCCGAGAGTTGAGCTTATGGACTGTCCCTCCCACATCCTGCCTGCACGTACACCGCGCTCCTAACAGGCCTAGCCCCGATGCGTGCCTGAAGTGTTGTGAGAGGTAAGTGGAAAGTCGCGGCCCACAAGACTAGTGCATCCAAGCTCAATCCAGCGATTTCCTAGTATTCCCTGTGTGAGCCAGATGCTACATCCTAAGTGCCATACGAGAGAAGCTAGCTGAACGCCTTGTCCAAAGCAACTTACTTCGGAGAGTTGAGCTCACCCTCAGTCCCTCACAGTTGCACACTGCCTGCAGAAAGAGTTTCCAACATCTGAACCACAGCCGTTTGTCAGAGGCTTGTGAGACGCAAGTGGAATAAGCAGACCTGGAGGGTGTCTCCAGCTGCAGTAGAGTGGTATTCTGGGTAGCTCCTGGCTTAGAACACTGTTACGTTCTCAGTGCCCGAGGAACGCAGCGAGTTGAAAGCTGGCTTGTAGGCGTACTTCCTTGTGAGAGCTGAGTTCAGGGCAAGACCCTCCCGCATCCTGACTGCCCGTAGAGGTAGGTCCCAGCATCCTTATGTAAGTTGCCGGAAGCGGTTGTGTGAAGAGCATGTGGAAGTGACAGGATTCTCCTCAAGTGTATCTGATCTGAATACAGAGATTGCAAACGTCCTTGTTCACTTAGAGCGTAGCTCGGTCCTAGCTCCCATCAAAGTGTCTAGCAGACATCTGCCTGCAAAGCATACACACTTCTGAGAGTTGAACTTATGGACTGTCCCTCCCACATCCTGCTTGCACGTACACCGCGATCCTAACAGGCCTAACCCGATGCGTGCCTAAGTGTTGTGAGAGGTAAGTGGAAAGTCGCGGCCGACAAGACTAGTGCATCCAAGCTGAATCCAGCGATTTCCTAGTATTCCCTGTGTGACCCAGGTGCCACATCCTACGTGCCATACGAGAGAAGCTAGCTGAACGCGTTGTCCAAAAGCAACTTACTGCGGAGAGTTGAGCTCACCCTCAGTCCCTCACAGTTGCACACTGCCTGCAGAAAGAGTTTCCAACATCTGAACCACAGCCGTTTGTCAGAGGCTTGTGAGACGCAAGTGGAATAAGCAGACCTGGAGGGTGTCTCCAGCTGCAGTAGAGTGGTATTCTGGGTAGCTCCTGGCTTAGAACACTGTTACGTTCTCAGTGCCCGAGGAACGCAGCTAGTTGAAAGGTGGCTTGTAGGCTTGCTTCCTTGTGAGAGCTGAGTTCAGGGCAGGACCCTCCCGCATCCTGACTGCCCGTAGACGTAGGTCCCAGCATCCTTATGTTAGGCGCCAGAAGAGGTTGTGTGAAGAGCATGTGGAGGTGACAGGATTCTCCTCCAGTGTATCTGATCTCAATTCAGACATTGCAAACGTCCTTGTTCAATGAGAGTGTAGCTCGGTCCTAGCTCCCATCAAAGTGTCTAGCAGACATCTGCCTGCAAAGCATGCACACTTCCGAGAGTTGAGCTTATGGACTGTCCCTCCCACATCCTGCCTGCACGTACACCGCGCTCCTAACAGGCCTAGCCCCGATGCGTGCCTGAAGTGTTGTGAGAGGTAAGTGGAAAGTCGCGGCCCACAAGACTAGTGCATCCAAGCTCAATCCAGCGATTTCCTAGTATTCCCTGTGTGAGCCAGATGCTACATCCTAAGTGCCATACGAGAGAAGCTAGCTGAACGCCTTGTCCAAAGCAACTTACTTCGGAGAGTTGAGCTCACCCTCAGTCCGTCACAGTTGCACACTGCCTGCAGAAAGAGTTTCCAACATCTGAACCACAGCCGTTTGTCAGAGGCTTGTGAGACGCAAGTGGAATAAGCAGACCTGGAGGGTGTCTCCAGCTGCAGTGGAGTGGTATTCTGGGTAGCTCCTGGCTTAGAACACTGTTACGTTCTCAGTGCCCGAGGAACGCAGCTAGTTGAAAGGTGGCTTGTAGGCGTGCTTCCTTTTGAGAGCTGAGTTCAGGGCAGGACCCTCCCGCATCCTGATTGCCCGTAGACGTAGGTCCCAGCATCCTTATGTTAGGCGCCAGAAGAGGTTGTGTGAAGAGCATGTGGAGGTGACAGGATTCTCCTCAAGTGTATCTGATCTCAATTCAGACATTGCAAACGTCCTTGTTCAATGAGAGTGTAGCTCGGTCCTAGCTCCCATCAAAGTGTCTAGCGGACATCTGCCTGCAAAGCATGCACACTTCCGAGAGTTGAGCTTATGGACTGTCCCTCCCACATCCTGCCTGCACGTACACCGCGCTCCTAACAGGCCTAGCCCCGATGCGTGCCTGAAGTGTTGTGAGAGGTAAGTGGAAAGTCGCGGCCCACAAGACTAGTGCATCCAAGCTCAATCCAGCGATTTCCTAGTATTCCCTGTGTGAGCCAGATGCTACATCCTAAGTGCCATACGAGAGAAGCTAGCTGAACGCCTTGTCCAAAGCAACTTACTTCGGAGAGTTGAGCTCACCCTCAGTCCGTCACAGTTGCACACTGCCTGCAGAAAGAGTTTCCAACATCTGAACCACAGCCGTTTGTCAGAGGCTTGTGAGACGCAAGTGGAATAAGCAGACCTGGAGGGTGTCTCCAGCTGCAGTAGAGTGGTATTCTGGGTAGCTCCTGGCTTAGAACACTGTTACGTTCTCAGTGCCCGAGGAACGCAGCTAGTTGAAAGGTGGCTTGTAGGCGTGCTTCCTTTTGAGAGCTGAGTTCAGGGCAGGACCCTCCCGCATCCTGATTGCCCGTAGACGTAGGTCCCAGCATCCTTATGTTAGGCGCCAGAAGAAGTTGTGTGAAGAGCATGTGGAGGTGACAGGATTCCCTCAAGTGTATCTGATCTCAATTCAGACATTGCAAACGTCCTTGTTCAATGAGAGTGTAGCTCGGTCCTAGCTCCCATCAAAGTGTCTAGCAGACATCTGCCTGCAAAGCATGCACACTTCCCAGAGTTGAGCTTATGGACTGTCCCTCCCACATCCTGCCTGCACGTACACCGCGCTATCAGGCCTAGCCCCGACGCGTGCCTGAAGTGTTGTGAGAGGTAAGTGGAAAGTCGCGGCCCACAAGACTAGTGCATCCAAGCTCAATCCAGCGATATTTCCTAGTATTCCCTGGTGAGCCAGGTGCTACATCGTATGTGCCATACAAGAGAAGCTAGCTGAACGCCTTGTCCAAAAGCAACTTACTGCGGAGAGTTCAGCTCACCCTCAGTCCCTCACAGTTGCACACTGCCTGCAGAAAGAGTTTCCAACATCTGAACCACAGGCGTTTGTCAGAGGCTTGTGAGACGCAAGTGGAAAAAGCAGACCTGGAGGGTGTCTCCAGCTGCAGTGGAGAGGTATTCTGGGTAGCTCCTGGCTTAGAACACTGTTACGTTCTCAGTGCCCGAGGAACGCAGCTAGCTGAAAGCTGGCTTGTAGGCTTGCTTCCTTGTGAGAGCTGAGTTCAGGGCAGGACCCTCCCGCATCCTGACTGCCCGTAGATGTAGGTCCCAGCATCCTTATGTTAGTTGCTGGAAGCGGTTGTGTGAAGAGCATGTGGAAGTGACAGGATTCTCCTCAAGTGTATCTGATCTCAATACAGACATTGCCAACGTCCTTGTTCACTGAGAGCGTAGCTCGGTGCTAGCTCCCATCAAAGTGTCTAGCAGACATCTGCCTGCAAAGCATGCACACTTCCCAGAGTTGAGCTTATGGACTGTCCCTCCCACATCCTGCCTGCACGTACACCGCGCTCCTAACAGGCCTAGCCCCGATGCGTGCCTGAAGTGTTGTGAGAGGTAAGTGGAAAGTCGCGGCCCACAAGACTAGTGCATCCAAGCTCAATCCAGCGATATTTCCTAGAATTCCCTGTGTGACCCAGGTGCTACGTCCTACGTGCCATACAAGAGAAGCTAGCTGAACGCCTTGTCCAAAGCAACTTACTTCGGAGAGTTGAGCTCACCCTCAGTCCCTCACAGTTGCACACTGCCTGCAGAAAGAGTTTCCAACATCTAAACCACAGCCGTTTGTCAGAGGCTTGTGAGACGCAAGTGGAATAAGCAGACCTGGAGGGTGTCTCCAGCTGCAGTAGAGTGGTATTCTGGGTAGCTCCTGGCTTAGAACACTGTTACGTTCTCAGTGCCCGAGGAACGCAGCTAGTTGAAAGCTGGCTTGTAGGCTTGCTTCCTTGTGAGAGCTGAGTTCAGGGCAGGACCCTCCCGCATCCTGACTGCCCGTAGACGTAGGTCCCAGCATCCTTATGTTAGGCGCCAGAAGAGGTTGTGTGAAGAGCATGTGGAGGTGACAGGATTCTCCTCCAGTGTATCTGATCTCAATTCAGACATTGCAAACGTCCTTGTTCAATGAGAGTGTAGCTCGGTCCTAGCTCCCATCAAAGTGTCTAGCAGACATCTGCCTGCAAAGCATGCACACTTCCGAGAGTTGAGCTTATGGACTGTCCCTCCCACATCCTGCCTGCACGTACACCGCGCTCCTAACAGGCCTAGCCCCGATGCGTGCCTGAAGTGTTGTGAGAGGTAAGTGGAAAGTCGCGGCCCACAAGACTAGTGCATCCAAGCTCAATCCAGCGATTTCCTAGTATTCCCTGTGTGAGCCAGATGCTACATCCTAAGTGCCATACGAGAGAAGCTAGCTGAACGCCTTGTCCAAAGCAACTTACTTCGGAGAGTTGAGCTCACCCTCAGTCCGTCACAGTTGCACACTGCCTGCAGAAAGAGTTTCCAACATCTGAACCACAGCCGTTTGTCAGAGGCTTGTGAGACGCAAGTGGAATAAGCAGACCTGGAGGGTGTCTCCAGCTGCAGTAGAGTGGTATTCTGGGTAGCTCCTGGCTTAGAACACTGTTACGTTCTCAGTGCCCGAGGAACGCAGCGAGTTGAAAGCTGGCTTGTAGGCGTACTTCCTTGTGAGAGCTGAGTTCAGGGCAAGACCCTCCCGCATCCTGACTGCCCGTAGAGGTAGGTCCCAGCATCCTTATGTAAGTTGCCGGAAGCGGTTGTGTGAAGAGCATGTGGAAGTGACAGGATTCTCCTCAAGTGTATCTGATCTGAATACAGAGATTGCAAACGTCCTTGTTCACTTAGAGCGTAGCTCGGTCCTAGCTCCCATCAAAGTGTCTAGCAGACATCTGCCTGCAAAGCATACACACTTCTGAGAGTTGAACTTATGGACTGTCCCTCCCACATCCTGCTTGCACGTACACCGCGATCCTAACAGGCCTAACCCGATGCGTGCCTAAGTGTTGTGAGAGGTAAGTGGAAAGTCGCGGCCGACAAGACTAGTGCATCCAAGCTGAATCCAGCGATTTCCTAGTATTCCCTGTGTGACCCAGGTGCCACATCCTACGTGCCATACGAGAGAAGCTAGCTGAACGCGTTGTCCAAAAGCAACTTACTGCGGAGAGTTGAGCTCACCCTCAGTCCCTCACAGTTGCACACTGCCTGCAGAAAGAGTTTCCAACATCTGAACCACAGCCGTTTGTCAGAGGCTTGTGAGACGCAAGTGGAATAAGCAGACCTGGAGGGTGTCTCCAGCTGCAGTAGAGTGGTATTCTGGGTAGCTCCTGGCTTAGAACACTGTTACGTTCTCAGTGCCCGAGGAACGCAGCTAGTTGAAAGGTGGCTTGTAGGCTTGCTTCCTTGTGAGAGCTGAGTTCAGGGCAGGACCCTCCCGCATCCTGACTGCCCGTAGACGTAGGTCCCAGCATCCTTATGTTAGGCGCCAGAAGAGGTTGTGTGAAGAGCATGTGGAGGTGACAGGATTCTCCTCCAGTGTATCTGATCTCAATTCAGACATTGCAAACGTCCTTGTTCAATGAGAGTGTAGCTCGGTCCTAGCTCCCATCAAAGTGTCTAGCAGACATCTGCCTGCAAAGCATGCACACTTCCGAGAGTTGAGCTTATGGACTGTCCCTCCCACATCCTGCCTGCACGTACACCGCGCTCCTAACAGGCCTAGCCCCGATGCGTGCCTGAAGTGTTGTGAGAGGTAAGTGGAAAGTCGCGGCCCACAAGACTAGTGCATCCAAGCTCAATCCAGCGATTTCCTAGTATTCCCTGTGTGAGCCAGATGCTACATCCTAAGTGCCATACGAGAGAAGCTAGCTGAACGCCTTGTCCAAAGCAACTTACTTCGGAGAGTTGAGCTCACCCTCAGTCCGTCACAGTTGCACACTGCCTGCAGAAAGAGTTTCCAACATCTGAACCACAGCCGTTTGTCAGAGGCTTGTGAGACGCAAGTGGAATAAGCAGACCTGGAGGGTGTCTCCAGCTGCAGTGGAGTGGTATTCTGGGTAGCTCCTGGCTTAGAACACTGTTACGTTCTCAGTGCCCGAGGAACGCAGCTAGTTGAAAGGTGGCTTGTAGGCGTGCTTCCTTTTGAGAGCTGAGTTCAGGGCAGGACCCTCCCGCATCCTGATTGCCCGTAGACGTAGGTCCCAGCATCCTTATGTTAGGCGCCAGAAGAGGTTGTGTGAAGAGCATGTGGAGGTGACAGGATTCTCCTCAAGTGTATCTGATCTCAATTCAGACATTGCAAACGTCCTTGTTCAATGAGAGTGTAGCTCGGTCCTAGCTCCCATCAAAGTGTCTAGCGGACATCTGCCTGCAAAGCATGCACACTTCCCAGAGTTGAGCTTATGGACTGTCCCTCCCACATCCTGCCTGCACGTACACCGCGCTATCAGGCCTAGCCCCGATGCGTGCCTGAAGTGTTGTGAGAGGTAAGTGGAAAGTCGCGGCCCACAAGACTAGTGCATCCAAGCTCAATCCAGCGATATTTCCTAGTATTCCCTGGTGAGCCAGGTGCTACATCGTATGTGCCATACAAGAGAAGCTAGCTGAACGCCTTGTCCAAAAGCAACTTACTGCGGAGAGTTCAGCTCACCCTCAGTCCCTCACAGTTGCACACTGCCTGCAGAAAGAGTTTCCAACATCTGAACCACAGGCGTTTGTCAGAGGCTTGTGAGACGCAAGTGGAATAAGCAGACCTGGAGGGTGTCTCCAGCTGCAGTGGAGAGGTATTCTGGGTAGCTCCTGGCTTAGAACACTGTTACGTTCTCAGTGCCCGAGGAACGCAGCTAGCTGAAAGCTGGCTTGTAGGCTTGCTTCCTTGTGAGAGCTGAGTTCAGGGCAGGACCCTCCCGCATCCTGACTGCCCGTAGATGTAGGTCCCAGCATCCTTATGTTAGTTGCTGGAAGCGGTTGTGTGAAGAGCATGTGGAAGTGACAGGATTCTCCTCAAGTGTATCTGATCTCAATACAGACATTGCCAACGTCCTTGTTCACTGAGAGCGTAGCTCGGTGCTAGCTCCCATCAAAGTGTCTAGCAGACATCTGCCTGCAAAGCATGCACACTTCCGAGAGTTGAGCTTATGGACTGTCCCTCCCACATCCTGCCTGCACGTACACCGCGCTCCTAACAGGCCTAGCCCCGATGCGTGCCTGAAGTGTTGTGAGAGGTAAGTGGAAAGTCGCGGCCCACAAGACTAGTGCATCCAAGCTCAATCCAGCGATATTTCCTAGAATTCCCTGTGTGACCCAGGTGCTACGTCCTACGTGCCATACAAGAGAAGCTAGCTGAACGCCTTGTCCAAAGCAACTTACTTCGGAGAGTTGAGCTCACCCTCAGTCCCTCACAGTTGCACACTGCCTGCAGAAAGAGTTTCCAACATCTAAACCACAGCCGTTTGTCAGAGGCTTGTGAGACGCAAGTGGAATAAGCAGACCTGGAGGGTGTCTCCAGCTGCAGTAGAGTGGTATTCTGGGTAGCTCCTGGCTTAGAACACTGTTACGTTCTCAGTGCCCGAGGAACGCAGCTAGTTGAAAGCTGGCTTGTAGGCTTGCTTCCTTGTGAGAGCTGAGTTCAGGGCAGGACCCTCCCGCATCCTGACTGCCCGTAGACGTAGGTCCCAGCATCCTTATGTTAGGCGCCAGAAGAGGTTGTGTGAAGAGCATGTGGAGGTGACAGGATTCTCCTCCAGTGTATCTCATCTCAATTCAGACATTGCAAACGTCCTTGTTCAATGAGAGTGTAGCTCGGTCCTAGCTCCCATCAAAGTGTCTAGCAGACATCTGCCTGCAAAGCATGCACACTTCCGAGAGTTGAGCTTATGGACTGTCCCTCCCACATCCTGCCTGCACGTACACCGCGCTCCTAACAGGCCTAGCCCCGATGCGTGCCTGAAGTGTTGTGAGAGGTAAGTGGAAAGTCGCGGCCCACAAGACTAGTGCATCCAAGCTCAATCCAGCGATTTCCTAGTATTCCCTGTGTGAGCCAGATGCTACATCCTAAGTGCCATACGAGAGAAGCTAGCTGAACGCCTTGTCCAAAGCAACTTACTTCGGAGAGTTGAGCTCACCCTCAGTCCGTCACAGTTGCACACTGCCTGCAGAAAGAGTTTCCAACATCTGAACCACAGCCGTTTGTCAGAGGCTTGTGAGACGCAAGTGGAATAAGCAGACCTGGAGGGTGTCTCCAGCTGCAGTAGAGTGGTATTCTGGGTAGCTCCTGGCTTAGAACACTGTTACGTTCTCAGTGCCCGAGGAACGCAGCTAGTTGAAAGGTGGCTTGTAGGCGTGCTTCCTTTTGAGAGCTGAGTTCAGGGCAGGACCCTCCCGCATCCTGATTGCCCGTAGACGTAGGTCACAGCATCCTTATGTTAGGCGCCAGAAGAGGTTGTGTGAAGAGCATGTGGAGGTGACAGGATTCTCCTCAAGTGTATCTGATCTCAATTCAGACATTGCAAACGTCCTTGTTCAATGAGAGTGTAGCTCGGTCCTAGCTCCCATCAAAGTGTCTAGCAGACATCTGCCTGCAAAGCATGCACACTTCCGAGAGTTGAGCTTATGGACTGTCCCTCCCACATCCTGCCTGCACGTACACCGCGCTCCTAACAGGCCTAGCCCCGATGCGTGCCTGAAGTGTTGTGAGAGGTAAGTGGAAAGTCGCGGCCCACAAGACTAGTGCATCCAAGCTCAATCCAGCGATTTCCTAGTATTCCCTGTGTGAGCCAGATGCTACATCCTAAGTGCCATACGAGAGAAGCTAGCTGAACGCCTTGTCCAAAGCAACTTACTTCGGAGAGTTGAGCTCACCCTCAGTCCGTCACAGTTGCACACTGCCTGCAGAAAGAGTTTCCAACATCTGAACCACAGCCGTTTGTCAGAGGCTTGTGAGACGCAAGTGGAATAAGCAGACCTGGAGGGTGTCTCCAGCTGCAGTAGAGTGGTATTCTGGGTAGCTCCTGGCTTAGAACACTGTTACGTTCTCAGTGCCCGAGGAACGCAGCGAGTTGAAAGCTGGCTTGTAGGCGTACTTCCTTGTGAGAGCTGAGTTCAGGGCAAGACCCTCCCGCATCCTGACTGCCCGTAGAGGTAGGTCCCAGCATCCTTATGTAAGTTGCCGGAAGCGGTTGTGTGAAGAGCATGTGGAAGTGACAGGATTCTCCTCAAGTGTATCTGATCTGAATACAGAGATTGCAAACGTCCTTGTTCACTTAGAGCGTAGCTCGGTCCTAGCTCCCATCAAAGTGTCTAGCAGACATCTGCCTGCAAAGCATACACACTTCTGAGAGTTGAACTTATGGACTGTCCCTCCCACATCCTGCTTGCACGTACACCGCGATCCTAACAGGCCTAACCCGATGCGTGCCTAAGTGTTGTGAGAGGTAAGTGGAAAGTCGCGGCCGACAAGACTAGTGCATCCAAGCTGAATCCAGCGATTTCCTAGTATTCCCTGTGTGACCCAGGTGCCACATCCTACGTGCCATACGAGAGAAGCTAGCTGAACGCGTTGTCCAAAAGCAACTTACTGCGGAGAGTTGAGCTCACCCTCAGTCCCTCACAGTTGCACACTGCCTGCAGAAAGAGTTTCCAACATCTGAACCACAGCCGTTTGTCAGAGGCTTGTGAGACGCAAGTGGAATAAGCAGACCTGGAGGGTGTCTCCAGCTGCAGTAGAGTGGTATTCTGGGTAGCTCCTGGCTTAGAACACTGTTACGTTCTCAGTGCCCGAGGAACGCAGCTAGTTGAAAGGTGGCTTGTAGGCGTGCTTCCTTTTGAGAGCTGAGTTCAGGGCAGGACCCTCCCGCATCCTGATTGCCCGTAGACGTAGGTCACAGCATCCTTATGTTAGGCGCCAGAAGAGGTTGTGTGAAGAGCATGTGGAGGTGACAGGATTCTCCTCAAGTGTATCTGATCTCAATTCAGACATTGCAAACGTCCTTGTTCAATGAGAGTGTAGCTCGGTCCTAGCTCCCATCAAAGTGTCTAGCAGACATCTGCCTGCAAAGCATACACACTTCCGAGAGTTGAGTTTATGGACTGTCCCTCCCACATGCTGCCTGCACGTACACCGCGCTCCTAACAGGCCTAGCCCCGACGCGTGCCTGAAGTGTTGTGAGAGGTAAGTGGAAAGTCGCGGCCCACAAGACTAGTGCATCCAAGCTCAATCCAGCGATATTTCCTAGTATTCCCTGGTGAGCCAGGTGCTACATCGTATGTGCCATACAAGAGAAGCTAGCTGAACGCCTTGTCCAAAAGCAACTTACTGCGGAGAGTTCAGCTCACCCTCAGTCCCTCACAGTTGCACACTGCCTGCAGAAAGAGTTTCCAACATCTGAACCACAGGCGTTTGTCAGAGGCTTGTGAGACGCAAGTGGAAAAAGCAGACCTGGAGGGTGTCTCCAGCTGCAGTGGAGAGGTATTCTGGGTAGCTCCTGGCTTAGAACACTGTTACGTTCTCAGTGCCCGAGGAACGCAGCTAGCTGAAAGCTGGCTTGTAGGCTTGCTTCCTTGTGAGAGCTGAGTTCAGGGCAGGACCCTCCCGCATCCTGACTGCCCGTAGATGTAGGTCCCAGCATCCTTATGTTAGTTGCTGGAAGCGGTTGTGTGAAGAGCATGTGGAAGTGACAGGATTCTCCTCAAGTGTATCTGATCTCAATACAGACATTGCCAACGTCCTTGTTCACTGAGAGCGTAGCTCGGTGCTAGCTCCCATCAAAGTGTCTAGCAGACATCTGCCTGCAAAGCATGCACACTTCCGAGAGTTGAGCTTATGGACTGTCCCTCCCACATCCTGCCTGCACGTACACCGCGCTCCTAACAGGCCTAGCCCCGATGCGTGCCTGAAGTGTTGTGAGAGGTAAGTGGAAAGTCGCGGCCCACAAGACTAGTGCATCCAAGCTCAATCCAGCGATTTCCTAGTATTCCCTGTGTGAGCCACGTGCTACATCCTACGTGCCATACGAGAGAAGCTAGCTGAACGCCTTGTCCAAAAGCAACTTACTTCGGAGAGTTGAGCTCACCCTCAGTCCCTCACAGTTGCACACTGCCTGCAGAAAGAGTTTCCAACATCTGAACCACAGCCGTTTGTCAGAGGCTTGTGAGACGCAAGTGGAATAAGCAGACCTGGAGGGTGTCTCCAGCTGCAGTGGAGTGGTATTCTGGGTAGCGCCTGGCTTAGAACACTGTTACGTTCTCAGTGCCCGAGGAACGCAGCTAGTTGAAAGCTGGCTTGTAGGCTTGCTTCCTTGTGAGAGCTGAGTTCAGGGCAGGACCCTCCCGCGTCCTGACTGCCCGTAGATGTAGGTCCCAGCATCCTTATGTTAGTTGCTGGAAGCGGTTGTGTGAAGAGCATGTGGAAGTGACAGGATTCTCCTCAAGTGTATCTGATCTCAATACAGACATTGCAAACGTCCTTGTTCACTGAGAGCGTAGCTCGGTCCTAGCTCCCATCAAAGTGTCTAGCAGACATCTGCCTGCAAAGCATACACACTTCCGAGAGTTGAGCTTATGGACTGTCCCTCCCACATCCTGCTTGCAGGTACACCGCGATCCTAACAGGCCTAGCCCCGATGCGTGCCTGAAGTGTTGTGAGAGGTAAGTGGAAAGTCGCGGCCCACAAGACTAGTGCATCCAAGCTCAATCCAGCGATTTCCTAGTATTCCCTGTGTGAGCCAGATGCTACATCCTAAGTGCCATACGAGAGAAGCTAGCTGAACGCCTTGTCCAAAGCAACTTACTTCGGAGAGTTGAGCTCACCCTCAGTCCGTCACAGTTGCACACTGCCTGCAGAAAGAGTTTCCAACATCTGAACCACAGCCGTTTGTCAGAGGCTTGTGAGACGCAAGTGGAATAAGCAGACCTGGAGGGTGTCTCCAGCTGCAGTAGAGTGGTATTCTGGGTAGCTCCTGGCTTAGAACACTGTTACGTTCTCAGTGCCCGAGGAACGCAGCTAGTTGAAAGGTGGCTTGTAGGCGTGCTTCCTTTTGAGAGCTGAGTTCAGGGCAGGACCCTCCCGCATCCTGATTGCCCGTAGACGTAGGTCCCAGCATCCTTATGTTAGGCGCCAGAAGAGGTTGTGTGAAGAGCATGTGGAGGTGACAGGATTCTCCTCAAGTGTATCTGATCTCAATTCAGACATTGCAAACGTCCTTGTTCAATGAGAGCGTAGCTCGGTCCTAGCTCCCATCAAAGTGTCTAGCAGACATCTGCCTGCAAAGCATGCACACTTCCGAGAGTTGAGCTTATGGACTGTCCCTCCCACATCCTGCCTGCACGTACACCGCGCTAACAGGCCTAGCCCCGATGCGTGCCTGAAGTGTTGTGAGAGGTAAGTGGAAAGTCGCGGCCCACAAGACTAGTGCATCCAAGTTCAATCCAGCGATATTTCCTAGAATTCCCTGTGTGAGCCAGGTGCTACATTCTACGTGCCATACAAGAGAAGCTAGCTAAACGCCTTGTCCAAAGCAACTTACTTCGGAGAGTTGAGCTCACCCTCAGTCCCTCACAGTTGCACACTGCCTGCAGAAAGAGTTTCCAACATCTGAACCACAGGCGTTTGTCAGAGGATTGTGAGACTCAAGTGGAATAAGCAGACCTGGAGGGTGTCTCCAGCTGCAGTGGAGTGGTATTCTGGGTAGCGCCTGGCTTAGAACACTGTTACGTTCTCAGTGCCCGAGGAACGCAGCTAGTTGAAAGCTGGCTTGTAGGCTTGCTTCCTTGTGAGAGCTGAGTTCAGGGCAGCACCCTCCCGCATCCTGATTGCCCGTAGACGTAGGTCCCAGCATCCTTATGTTAGGCGCCAGAAGAGGTTGTGTGAAGAGCATGTGGAGGTGACAGGATTCTCCTCAAGTGTATCTGATCTCAATTCAGACATTGCAAACGTCCTTGTTCAATGAGAGTGTAGCTCGGTCCTAGCTCCCATCAAAGTGTCTAGCAGACATCTGCCTGCAAAGCATGCACACTTCCGAGAGTTGAGCTTATGGACTGTCCCTCCCCCATCCTACCTGCACGTAGACCGCGCTCCTAACAGGCCTAGCCCCGATGCGTGCCTGAAGTGTTGTGAGAGGTAAGTGGAAAGTCGCGGCCCACAAGACTAGTGCATCCAAGCTCAATCCAGCGATTTCCTAGTATTCCCTGTGTGAGCCAGGTGCTACATCCTACGTGCCATACGAGAGAAGCTAGCTGAACGCCTTGTCCAAAAGCAACTTACTTCGGAGAGTTGAGCTCACCCTCAGTCCCTCACAGTTGCACACTGCCTGCAGAAAGAGTTTCCAACATCTGAACCACAGCCGTTTGTCAGAGGCTTGTGAGACGCAAGTCGAATAAGCAGACCTGGAGGGTGTCTCCAGCTGCAGTAGCGTGGTATTCTGGGTAGCTCCTGGATTAGAACACTGTTACGTTCTCAGTGCCCGAGGAACGCAGCGAGTTGAAAGCTGGCTTGTAGGCGTACTTCCTTGTGCGAGCTGAGTTCAGGGCAAGACCCTCCCGCATCCTGACTGCCCGTAGAGGTAGGTCCCAGCATCCTTATGTTAGTTGCCAGAAGCGGTTGTGTGAAGAGCATGTGGAAGTGACAGGATTCTCCTCAAGTGTATCTGATCTCAATACAGAGATTGCAAACGCCCTTGTTCACTGAGAGCGCAGCTCGGTCCTAGCTCCCATCAAAGTGTCTAGCAGACATGTGCCTGCAAACCATACACTCTTCCGAGAGTTGAGCTTATGGACTGTCCCTCCCACATCCTGCCTGCACGTACACCACGCTCCTAACAGACCTAGCCCCGACGCGTGCCTGAAGTGTTGTGAGAGGTAAGTGGAAAGTCGCGGCCCACAAGACTAGTGCATCCAAGCTCAATCCAGCGATTTCCTAGTATTCCCTGTGTGAGCCAGGTGCCACATCCTACGTGCCATACGAGAGAAGCTAGCTGAACGCGTTGTCCAAAAGCAACTTACTTCGGAGAGTTGAGCTCACCCTCAGTCCGTCACAGTTGCACACTGCCTGCAGAAAGAGTTTCCAACATCTGAACCACAGCCGTTTGTCAGAGGCTTGTGAGACGCAAGTGGAATAAGCAGACCTGGAGGGTGTCTCCAGCTGCAGTGGAGTGGTATTCTGGGTAGAGCCTGGCTTAGAACACTGTTACATTCTCAGTACCCGAGGAACGCAGCTTGTTGAAAGCTGGCTTGTAGGCGTACTTCCTTGTGAGAGCTGAGTTCAGGGCAAGACCCTCCCGCATCCTGACTGCCCGTAGAGGTAGGTCCCAGCATCCTTATGTAAGTTGCCGGAAGCGGTTGTGTGAAGAGCATGTGGAAGTGACAGGATTCTCCTCAAGTGTATCTGATCTGAATACAGAGATTGCAAACGTCCTTGTTCACTTAGAGCGTAGCTCGGTCCTAGCTCCCATCAAAGTGTCTAGCAGACATCTGCCTGCAAAGCATACACACTTCTGAGAGTTGAACTTATGGACTGTCCCTCCCACATCCTGCTTGCACGTACACCGCGATCCTAACAGGCCTAACCCGATGCGTGCCTAAGTGTTGTGAGAGGTAAGTGGAAAGTCGCGGCCGACAAGACTAGTGCATCCAAGCTGAATCCAGCGATTTCCTAGTATTCCCTGTGTGACCCAGGTGCCACATCCTACGTGCCATACGAGAGAAGCTAGCTGAACGCGTTGTCCAAAAGCAACTTACTGCGGAGAGTTGAGCTCACCCTCAGTCCCTCACAGTTGCACACTGCCTGCAGAAAGAGTTTCCAACATCTGAACCACAGCCGTTTGTCAGAGGCTTGTGAGACGCAAGTGGAATAAGCAGACCTGGAGGGTGTCTCCAGCTGCAGTAGAGTGGTATTCTGGGTAGCTCCTGGCTTAGAACACTGTTACGTTCTCAGTGCCCGAGGAACGCAGCTAGTTGAAAGCTGGCTTGTAGGCTTGCTTCCTTGTGAGAGCTGAGTTCAGGGCAGGACCCTCCCGCATCCTGACTGCCCGTAGACGTAGGTCCCAGCATCCTTATGTTAGGCGCCAGAAGAGGTTGTGTGAAGAGCATGTGGAGGTGACAGGATTCTCCTCCAGTGTATCTCATCTCAATTCAGACATTGCAAACGTCCTTGTTCAATGAGAGTGTAGCTCGGTCCTAGCTCCCATCAAAGTGTCTAGCAGACATCTGCCTGCAAAGCATGCACACTTCCGAGAGTTGAGCTTATGGACTGTCCCTCCCACATCCTGCCTGCACGTACACCGCGCTATCAGGCCTAGCCCCGACGCGTGCCTGAAGTGTTGTGAGAGGTAAGTGGAAAGTCGCGGCCCACAAGACTAGTGCATCCAAGCTCAATCCAGCGATATTTCCTAGAATTCCCTGTGTGACCCAGGTGCTACGTCCTACGTGCCATACAAGAGAAGCTAGCTGAACGCCTTGTCCAAAGCAACTTACTTCGGAGAGTTGAGCTCACCCTCAGTCCCTCACAGTTGCACACTGCCTGCAGAAAGAGTTTCCAACATCTAAACCACAGCCGTTTGTCAGAGGCTTGTGAGACGCAAGTGGAATAAGCAGACCTGGAGGGTGTCTCCAGCTGCAGTAGAGTGGTATTCTGGGTAGCTCCTGGCTTAGAACACTGTTACGTTCTCAGTGCCCGAGGAACGCAGCTAGTTGAAAGCTGGCTTGTAGGCTTGCTTCCTTGTGAGAGCTGAGTTCAGGGCAGGACCCTCCCGCATCCTGACTGCCCGTAGACGTAGGTCCCAGCATCCTTATGTTAGGCGCCAGAAGAGGTTGTGTGAAGAGCATGTGGAGGTGACAGGATTCTCCTCCAGTGTATCTGATCTCAATTCAGACATTGCAAACGTCCTTGTTCAATGAGAGTGTAGCTCGGTCCTAGCTCCCATCAAAGTGTCTAGCAGACATCTGCCTGCAAAGCATGCACACTTCCGAGAGTTGAGCTTATGGACTGTCCCTCCCACATCCTGCCTGCACGTACACCGCGCTCCTAACAGGCCTAGCCCCGATGCGTGCCTGAAGTGTTGTGAGAGGTAAGTGGAAAGTCGCGGCCCACAAGACTAGTGCATCCAAGCTCAATCCAGCGATTTCCTAGTATTCCCTGTGTGAGCCAGATGCTACATCCTAAGTGCCATACGAGAGAAGCTAGCTGAACGCCTTGTCCAAAGCAACTTACTTCGGAGAGTTGAGCTCACCCTCAGTCCGTCACAGTTGCACACTGCCTGCAGAAAGAGTTTCCAACATCTGAACCACAGCCGTTTGTCAGAGGCTTGTGAGACGCAAGTGGAATAAGCAGACCTGGAGGGTGTCTCCAGCTGCAGTAGAGTGGTATTCTGGGTAGCTCCTGGCTTAGAACACTGTTACGTTCTCAGTGCCCGAGGAACGCAGCTAGTTGAAAGGTGGCTTGTAGGCGTGCTTCCTTTTGAGAGCTGAGTTCAGGGCAGGACCCTCCCGCATCCTGATTGCCCGTAGACGTAGGTCCCAGCATCCTTATGTTAGGCGCCAGAAGAGGTTGTGTGAAGAGCATGTGGAGGTGACAGGATTCTCCTCAAGTGTATCTGATCTCAATTCAGACATTGCAAACGTCCTTGTTCAATGAGAGTGTAGCTCGGTCCTAGCTCCCATCAAAGTGTCTAGCAGACATCTGCCTGCAAAGCATGCACACTTCCCAGAGTTGAGCTTATGGACTGTCCCTCCCACATCCTGCCTGCACGTACACCGCGCTATCAGGCCTAGCCCCGATGCGTGCCTGAAGTGTTGTGAGAGGTAAGTGGAAAGTCGCGGCCCACAAGACTAGTGCATCCAAGCTCAATCCAGCGATATTTCCTAGTATTCCCTGGTGAGCCAGGTGCTACATCGTATGTGCCATACAAGAGAAGCTAGCTGAACGCCTTGTCCAAAAGCAACTTACTGCGGAGAGTTCAGCTCACCCTCAGTCCCTCACAGTTGCACACTGCCTGCAGAAAGAGTTTCCAACATCTGAACCACAGGCGTTTGTCAGAGGCTTGTGAGACGCAAGTGGAATAAGCAGACCTGGAGGGTGTCTCCAGCTGCAGTGGAGAGGTATTCTGGGTAGCTCCTGGCTTAGAACACTGTTACGTTCTCAGTGCCCGAGGAACGCAGCTAGCTGAAAGCTGGCTTGTAGGCTTGCTTCCTTGTGAGAGCTGAGTTCAGGGCAGGACCCTCCCGCATCCTGACTGCCCGTAGATGTAGGTCCCAGCATCCTTATGTTAGTTGCTGGAAGCGGTTGTGTGAAGAGCATGTGGAAGTGACAGGATTCTCCTCAAGTGTATCTGATCTCAATACAGACATTGCCAACGTCCTTGTTCACTGAGAGCGTAGCTCGGTGCTAGCTCCCATCAAAGTGTCTAGCAGACATCTGCCTGCAAAGCATGCACACTTCCGAGAGTTGAGCTTATGGACTGTCCCTCCCACATCCTGCCTGCACGTACACCGCGCTCCTAACAGGCCTAGCCCCGATGCGTGCCTGAAGTGTTGTGAGAGGTAAGTGGAAAGTCGCGGCCCACAAGACTAGTGCATCCAAGCTCAATCCAGCGATATTTCCTAGAATTCCCTGTGTGACCCAGGTGCTACGTCCTACGTGCCATACAAGAGAAGCTAGCTGAACGCCTTGTCCAAAGCAACTTACTTCGGAGAGTTGAGCTCACCCTCAGTCCCTCACAGTTGCACACTGCCTGCAGAAAGAGTTTCCAACATCTAAACCACAGCCGTTTGTCAGAGGCTTGTGAGACGCAAGTGGAATAAGCAGACCTGGAGGGTGTCTCCAGCTGCAGTAGAGTGGTATTCTGGGTAGCTCCTGGCTTAGAACACTGTTACGTTCTCAGTGCCCGAGGAACGCAGCTAGTTGAAAGCTGGCTTGTAGGCTTGCTTCCTTGTGAGAGCTGAGTTCAGGGCAGGACCCTCCCGCATCCTGACTGCCCGTAGACGTAGGTCCCAGCATCCTTATGTTAGGCGCCAGAAGAGGTTGTGTGAAGAGCATGTGGAGGTGACAGGATTCTCCTCCAGTGTATCTCATCTCAATTCAGACATTGCAAACGTCCTTGTTCAATGAGAGTGTAGCTCGGTCCTAGCTCCCATCAAAGTGTCTAGCAGACATCTGCCTGCAAAGCATGCACACTTCCGAGAGTTGAGCTTATGGACTGTCCCTCCCACATCCTGCCTGCACGTACACCGCGCTCCTAACAGGCCTAGCCCCGATGCGTGCCTGAAGTGTTGTGAGAGGTAAGTGGAAAGTCGCGGCCCACAAGACTAGTGCATCCAAGCTCAATCCAGCGATTTCCTAGTATTCCCTGTGTGAGCCAGATGCTACATCCTAAGTGCCATACGAGAGAAGCTAGCTGAACGCCTTGTCCAAAGCAACTTACTTCGGAGAGTTGAGCTCACCCTCAGTCCGTCACAGTTGCACACTGCCTGCAGAAAGAGTTTCCAACATCTGAACCACAGCCGTTTGTCAGAGGCTTGTGAGACGCAAGTGGAATAAGCAGACCTGGAGGGTGTCTCCAGCTGCAGTAGAGTGGTATTCTGGGTAGCTCCTGGCTTAGAACACTGTTACGTTCTCAGTGCCCGAGGAACGCAGCTAGTTGAAAGGTGGCTTGTAGGCGTGCTTCCTTTTGAGAGCTGAGTTCAGGGCAGGACCCTCCCGCATCCTGATTGCCCGTAGACGTAGGTCACAGCATCCTTATGTTAGGCGCCAGAAGAGGTTGTGTGAAGAGCATGTGGAGGTGACAGGATTCTCCTCAAGTGTATCTGATCTCAATTCAGACATTGCAAACGTCCTTGTTCAATGAGAGTGTAGCTCGGTCCTAGCTCCCATCAAAGTGTCTAGCAGACATCTGCCTGCAAAGCATGCACACTTCCCAGAGTTGAGCTTATGGACTGTCCCTCCCACATCCTGCCTGCACGTACACCGCGCTATCAGGCCTAGCCCCGACGCGTGCCTGAAGTGTTGTGAGAGGTAAGTGGAAAGTCGCGGCCCACAAGACTAGTGCATCCAAGCTCAATCCAGCGATATTTCCTAGTATTCCCTGGTGAGCCAGGTGCTACATCGTATGTGCCATACAAGAGAAGCTAGCTGAACGCCTTGTCCAAAAGCAACTTACTTCGGAGAGTTCAGCTCACCCTCAGTCCCTCACAGTTGCACACTGCCTGCAGAAAGAGTTTCCAACATCTGAACCACAGGCGTTTGTCAGAGGCTTGTGAGACGCAAGTGGAATAAGCAGACCTGGAGGGTGTCTCCAGCTGCAGTGGAGAGGTATTCTGGGTAGCTCCTGGCTTAGAACACTGTTACGTTCTCAGTGCCCGAGGAACGCAGCTAGCTGAAAGCTGGCTTGTAGGCTTGCTTCCTTGTGAGAGCTGAGTTCAGGGCAGGACCCTCCCGCATCCTGACTGCCCGTAGATGTAGGTCCCAGCATCCTTATGTTAGTTGCTGGAAGCGGTTGTGTGAAGAGCATGTGGAAGTGACAGGATTCTCCTCAAGTGTATCTGATCTCAATACAGACATTGCCAACGTCCTTGTTCACTGAGAGCGTAGCTCGGTGCTAGCTCCCATCAAAGTGTCTAGCAGACATCTGCCTGCAAAGCATGCACACTTCCCAGAGTTGAGCTTATGGACTGTCCCTCCCACATCCTGCCTGCACGTACACCGCGCTCCTAACAGGCCTAGCCCCGATGCGTGCCTGAAGTGTTGTGAGAGGTAAGTGGAAAGTCGCGGCCCACAAGACTAGTGCATCCAAGCTCAATCCAGCGATATTTCCTAGAATTCCCTGTGTGACCCAGGTGCTACGTCCTACGTGCCATACAAGAGAAGCTAGCTGAACGCCTTGTCCAAAGCAACTTACTTCGGAGAGTTGAGCTCACCCTCAGTCCCTCACAGTTGCACACTGCCTGCAGAAAGAGTTTCCAACATCTAAACCACAGCCGTTTGTCAGAGGCTTGTGAGACGCAAGTGGAATAAGCAGACCTGGAGGGTGTCTCCAGCTGCAGTAGAGTGGTATTCTGGGTAGCTCCTGGCTTAGAACACTGTTACGTTCTCAGTGCCCGAGGAACGCAGCTAGTTGAAAGCTGGCTTGTAGGCTTGCTTCCTTGTGAGAGCTGAGTTCAGGGCAGGACCCTCCCGCATCCTGACTGCCCGTAGACGTAGGTCCCAGCATCCTTATGTTAGGCGCCAGAAGAGGTTGTGTGAAGAGCATGTGGAGGTGACAGGATTCTCCTCCAGTGTATCTGATCTCAATTCAGACATAGCAAACGTCCTTGTTCAATGAGAGTGTAGCTCGGTCCTAGCTCCCATCAAAGTGTCTAGCAGACATCTGCCTGCAAAGCATGCACACTTCCGAGAGTTGAGCTTATGGACTGTCCCTCCCACATCCTGCCTGCACGTACACCGCGCTCCTAACAGGCCTAGCCCCGATGCGTGCCTGAAGTGTTGTGAGAGGTAAGTGGAAAGTCGCGGCCCACAAGACTAGTGCATCCAAGCTCAATCCAGCGATTTCCTAGTATTCCCTGTGTGAGCCAGATGCTACATCCTAAGTGCCATACGAGAGAAGCTAGCTGAACGCCTTGTCCAAAGCAACTTACTTCGGAGAGTTGAGCTCACCCTCAGTCCGTCACAGTTGCACACTGCCTGCAGAAAGAGTTTCCAACATCTGAACCACAGCCGTTTGTCAGAGGCTTGTGAGACGCAAGTGGAATAAGCAGACCTGGAGGGTGTCTCCAGCTGCAGTAGAGTGGTATTCTGGGTAGCTCCTGGCTTAGAACACTGTTACGTTCTCAGTGCCCGAGGAACGCAGCTAGTTGAAAGGTGGCTTGTAGGCGTGCTTCCTTTTGAGAGCTGAGTTCAGGGCAGGACCCTCCCGCATCCTGATTGCCCGTAGACGTAGGTCCCAGCATCCTTATGTTAGGCGCCAGAAGAGGTTGTGTGAAGAGCATGTGGAGGTGACAGGATTCTCCTCAAGTGTATCTGATCTCAATTCAGACATTGCAAACGTCCTTGTTCAATGAGAGTGTAGCTCGGTCCTAGCTCCCATCAAAGTGTCTAGCAGACATCTGCCTGCAAAGCATGCACACTTCCCAGAGTTGAGCTTATGGACTGTCCCTCCCACATCCTGCCTGCACGTACACCGCGCTATCAGGCCTAGCCCCGATGCGTGCCTGAAGTGTTGTGAGAGGTAAGTGGAAAGTCGCGGCCCACAAGACTAGTGCATCCAAGCTCAATCCAGCGATATTTCCTAGTATTCCCTGGTGAGCCAGGTGCTACATCGTATGTGCCATACAAGAGAAGCTAGCTGAACGCCTTGTCCAAAAGCAACTTACTGCGGAGAGTTCAGCTCACCCTCAGTCCCTCACAGTTGCACACTGCCTGCAGAAAGAGTTTCCAACATCTGAACCACAGGCGTTTGTCAGAGGCTTGTGAGACGCAAGTGGAATAAGCAGACCTGGAGGGTGTCTCCAGCTGCAGTGGAGAGGTATTCTGGGTAGCTCCTGGCTTAGAACACTGTTACGTTCTCAGTGCCCGAGGAACGCAGCTAGCTGAAAGCTGGCTTGTAGGCTTGCTTCCTTGTGAGAGCTGAGTTCAGGGCAGGACCCTCCCGCATCCTGACTGCCCGTAGATGTAGGTCCCAGCATCCTTATGTTAGTTGCTGGAAGCGGTTGTGTGAAGAGCATGTGGAAGTGACAGGATTCTCCTCAAGTGTATCTGATCTCAATACAGACATTGCCAACGTCCTTGTTCACTGAGAGCGTAGCTCGGTGCTAGCTCCCATCAAAGTGTCTAGCAGACATCTGCCTGCAAAGCATGCACACTTCCGAGAGTTGAGCTTTTGGACTGTCCCTCCCACATCCTGCCTGCACGTACACCGCGCTCCTAACAGGCCTAGCCCCGATGCGTGCCTGAAGTGTTGTGAGAGGTAAGTGGAAAGTCGCGGCCCACAAGACTAGTGCATCCAAGCTCAATCCAGCGATATTTCCTAGAATTCCCTGTGTGACCCAGGTGCTACGTCCTACGTGCCATACAAGAGAAGCTAGCTGAACGCCTTGTCCAAAGCAACTTACTTCGGAGAGTTGAGCTCACCCTCAGTCCCTCACAGTTGCACACTGCCTGCAGAAAGAGTTTCCAACATCTAAACCACAGCCGTTTGTCAGAGGCTTGTGAGACGCAAGTGGAATAAGCAGACCTGGAGGGTGTCTCCAGCTGCAGTAGAGTGGTATTCTGGGTAGCTCCTGGCTTAGAACACTGTTACGTTCTCAGTGCCCGAGGAACGCAGCTAGTTGAAAGCTGGCTTGTAGGCTTGCTTCCTTGTGAGAGCTGAGTTCAGGGCAGGACCCTCCCGCATCCTGACTGCCCGTAGACGTAGGTCCCAGCATCCTTATGTTAGGCGCCAGAAGAGGTTGTGTGAAGAGCATGTGGAGGTGACAGGATTCTCCTCCAGTGTATCTCATCTCAATTCAGACATTGCAAACGTCCTTGTTCAATGAGAGTGTAGCTCGGTCCTAGCTCCCATCAAAGTGTCTAGCAGACATCTGCCTGCAAAGCATGCACACTTCCCAGAGTTGAGCTTATGGACTGTCCCTCCCACATCCTGCCTGCACGTACACCGCGCTCCTAACAGGCCTAGCCCCGATGCGTGCCTGAAGTGTTGTGAGAGGTAAGTGGAAAGTCGCGGCCCACAAGACTAGTGCATCCAAGCTCAATCCAGCGATTTCCTAGTATTCCCTGTGTGAGCCAGATGCTACATCCTAAGTGCCATACGAGAGAAGCTAGCTGAACGCCTTGTCCAAAGCAACTTACTTCGGAGAGTTGAGCTCACCCTCAGTCCGTCACAGTTGCACACTGCCTGCAGAAAGAGTTTCCAACATCTGAACCACAGCCGTTTGTCAGAGGCTTGTGAGACGCAAGTGGAATAAGCAGACCTGGAGGGTGTCTCCAGCTGCAGTAGAGTGGTATTCTGGGTAGCTCCTGGCTTAGAACACTGTTACGTTCTCAGTGCCCGAGGAACGCAGCTAGTTGAAAGGTGGCTTGTAGGCGTGCTTCCTTTTGAGAGCTGAGTTCAGGGCAGGACCCTCCCGCATCCTGATTGCCCGTAGACGTAGGTCCCAGCATCCTTATGTTAGGCGCCAGAAGAGGTTGTGTGAAGAGCATGTGGAGGTGACAGGATTCTCCTCAAGTGTATCTGATCTCAATTCAGACATTGCAAACGTCCTTGTTCAATGAGAGTGTAGCTCGGTCCTAGCTCCCATCAAAGTGTCTAGCAGACATCTGCCTGCAAAGCATGCACACTTCCCAGAGTTGAGCTTATGGACTGTCCCTCCCACATCCTGCCTGCACGTACACCGCGCTATCAGGCCTAGCCCCGATGCGTGCCTGAAGTGTTGTGAGAGGTAAGTGGAAAGTCGCGGCCCACAAGACTAGTGCATCCAAGCTCAATCCAGCGATATTTCCTAGTATTCCCTGGTGAGCCAGGTGCTACATCGTATGTGCCATACAAGAGAAGCTAGCTGAACGCCTTGTCCAAAAGCAACTTACTGCGGAGAGTTCAGCTCACCCTCAGTCCCTCACAGTTGCACACTGCCTGCAGAAAGAGTTTCCAACATCTGAACCACAGGCGTTTGTCAGAGGCTTGTGAGACGCAAGTGGAATAAGCAGACCTGGAGGGTGTCTCCAGCTGCAGTGGAGAGGTATTCTGGGTAGCTCCTGGCTTAGAACACTGTTACGTTCTCAGTGCCCGAGGAACGCAGCTAGCTGAAAGCTGGCTTGTAGGCTTGCTTCCTTGTGAGAGCTGAGTTCAGGGCAGGACCCTCCCGCATCCTGACTGCCCGTAGATGTAGGTCCCAGCATCCTTATGTTAGTTGCTGGAAGCGGTTGTGTGAAGAGCATGTGGAAGTGACAGGATTCTCCTCAAGTGTATCTGATCTCAATACAGACATTGCCAACGTCCTTGTTCACTGAGAGCGTAGCTCGGTGCTAGCTCCCATCAAAGTGTCTAGCAGACATCTGCCTGCAAAGCATGCACACTTCCGAGAGTTGAGCTTTTGGACTGTCCCTCCCACATCCTGCCTGCACGTACACCGCGCTCCTAACAGGCCTAGCCCCGATGCGTGCCTGAAGTGTTGTGAGAGGTAAGTGGAAAGTCGCGGCCCACAAGACTAGTGCATCCAAGCTCAATCCAGCGATATTTCCTAGAATTCCCTGTGTGACCCAGGTGCTACGTCCTACGTGCCATACAAGAGAAGCTAGCTGAACGCCTTGTCCAAAGCAACTTACTTCGGAGAGTTGAGCTCACCCTCAGTCCCTCACAGTTGCACACTGCCTGCAGAAAGAGTTTCCAACATCTAAACCACAGCCGTTTGTCAGAGGCTTGTGAGACGCAAGTGGAATAAGCAGACCTGGAGGGTGTCTCCAGCTGCAGTAGAGTGGTATTCTGGGTAGCTCCTGGCTTAGAACACTGTTACGTTCTCAGTGCCCGAGGAACGCAGCTAGTTGAAAGCTGGCTTGTAGGCTTGCTTCCTTGTGAGAGCTGAGTTCAGGGCAGGACCCTCCCGCATCCTGACTGCCCGTAGACGTAGGTCCCAGCATCCTTATGTTAGGCGCCAGAAGAGGTTGTGTGAAGAGCATGTGGAGGTGACAGGATTCTCCTCCAGTGTATCTCATCTCAATTCAGACATTGCAAACGTCCTTGTTCAATGAGAGTGTAGCTCGGTCCTAGCTCCCATCAAAGTGTCTAGCAGACATCTGCCTGCAAAGCATGCACACTTCCCAGAGTTGAGCTTATGGACTGTCCCTCCCACATCCTGCCTGCACGTACACCGCGCTATCAGGCCTAGCCCCGACGCGTGCCTGAAGTGTTGTGAGAGGTAAGTGGAAAGTCGCGGCCCACAAGACTAGTGCATCCAAGCTCAATCCAGCGATATTTCCTAGTATTCCCTGGTGAGCCAGGTGCTACATCGTATGTGCCATACAAGAGAAGCTAGCTGAACGCCTTGTCCAAAAGCAACTTACTGCGGAGAGTTCAGCTCACCCTCAGTCCCTCACAGTTGCACACTGCCTGCAGAAAGAGTTTCCAACATCTGAACCACAGGCGTTTGTCAGAGGCTTGTGAGACGCAAGTGGAATAAGCAGACCTGGAGGGTGTCTCCAGCTGCAGTGGAGAGGTATTCTGGGTAGCTCCTGGCTTAGAACACTGTTACGTTCTCAGTGCCCGAGGAACGCAGCTAGCTGAAAGCTGGCTTGTAGGCTTGCTTCCTTGTGAGAGCTGAGTTCAGGGCAGGACCCTCCCGCATCCTGACTGCCCGTAGATGTAGGTCCCAGCATCCTTATGTTAGTTGCTGGAAGCGGTTGTGTGAAGAGCATGTGGAAGTGACAGGATTCTCCTCAAGTGTATCTGATCTCAATACAGACATTGCCAACGTCCTTGTTCACTGAGAGCGTAGCTCGGTGCTAGCTCCCATCAAAGTGTCTAGCAGACATCTGCCTGCAAAGCATGCACACTTCCGAGAGTTGAGCTTATGGACTGTCCCTCCCACATCCTGCCTGCACGTACACCGCGCTCCTAACAGGCCTAGCCCCGATGCGTGCCTGAAGTGTTGTGAGAGGTAAGTGGAAAGTCGCGGCCCACAAGACTAGTGCATCCAAGCTCAATCCAGCGATATTTCCTAGAATTCCCTGTGTGACCCAGGTGCTACGTCCTACGTGCCATACAAGAGAAGCTAGCTGAACGCCTTGTCCAAAGCAACTTACTTCGGAGAGTTGAGCTCACCCTCAGTCCCTCACAGTTGCACACTGCCTGCAGAAAGAGTTTCCAACATCTAAACCACAGCCGTTTGTCAGAGGCTTGTGAGACGCAAGTGGAATAAGCAGACCTGGAGGGTGTCTCCAGCTGCAGTAGAGTGGTATTCTGGGTAGCTCCTGGCTTAGAACACTGTTACGTTCTCAGTGCCCGAGGAACGCAGCTAGTTGAAAGCTGGCTTGTAGGCTTGCTTCCTTGTGAGAGCTGAGTTCAGGGCAGGACCCTCCCGCATCCTGACTGCCCGTAGACGTAGGTCCCAGCATCCTTATGTTAGGCGCCAGAAGAGGTTGTGTGAAGAGCATGTGGAGGTGACAGGATTCTCCTCCAGTGTATCTGATCTCAATTCAGACATTGCAAACGTCCTTGTTCAATGAGAGTGTAGCTCGGTCCTAGCTCCCATCAAAGTGTCTAGCAGACATCTGCCTGCAAAGCATGCACACTTCCGAGAGTTGAGCTTATGGACTGTCCCTCCCACATCCTGCCTGCACGTACACCGCGCTCCTAACAGGCCTAGCCCCGATGCGTGCCTGAAGTGTTGTGAGAGGTAAGTGGAAAGTCGCGGCCCACAAGACTAGTGCATCCAAGCTCAATCCAGCGATTTCCTAGTATTCCCTGTGTGAGCCAGATGCTACATCCTAAGTGCCATACGAGAGAAGCTAGCTGAACGCCTTGTCCAAAGCAACTTACTTCGGAGAGTTGAGCTCACCCTCAGTCCGTCACAGTTGCACACTGCCTGCAGAAAGAGTTTCCAACATCTGAACCACAGCCGTTTGTCAGAGGCTTGTGAGACGCAAGTGGAATAAGCAGACCTGGAGGGTGTCTCCAGCTGCAGTAGAGTGGTATTCTGGGTAGCTCCTGGCTTAGAACACTGTTACGTTCTCAGTGCCCGAGGAACGCAGCTAGTTGAAAGGTGGCTTGTAGGCGTGCTTCCTTTTGAGAGCTGAGTTCAGGGCAGGACCCTCCCGCATCCTGATTGCCCGTAGACGTAGGTCCCAGCATCCTTATGTTAGGCGCCAGAAGAGGTTGTGTGAAGAGCATGTGGAGGTGACAGGATTCTCCTCAAGTGTATCTGATCTCAATTCAGACATTGCAAACGTCCTTGTTCAATGAGAGTGTAGCTCGGTCCTAGCTCCCATCAAAGTGTCTAGCAGACATCTGCCTGCAAAGCATGCACACTTCCCAGAGTTGAGCTTATGGACTGTCCCTCCCACATCCTGCCTGCACGTACACCGCGCTATCAGGCCTAGCCCCGATGCGTGCCTGAAGTGTTGTGAGAGGTAAGTGGAAAGTCGCGGCCTACAAGACTAGTGCATCCAAGCTCAATCCAGCGATATTTCCTAGTATTCCCTGGTGAGCCAGGTGCTACATCGTATGTGCCATACAAGAGAAGCTAGCTGAACGCCTTGTCCAAAAGCAACTTACTGCGGAGAGTTCAGCTCACCCTCAGTCCCTCACAGTTGCACACTGCCTGCAGAAAGAGTTTCCAACATCTGAACCACAGGCGTTTGTCAGAGGCTTGTGAGACGCAAGTGGAATAAGCAGACCTGGAGGGTGTCTCCAGCTGCAGTGGAGAGGTATTCTGGGTAGCTCCTGGCTTAGAACACTGTTACGTTCTCAGTGCCCGAGGAACGCAGCTAGCTGAAAGCTGGCTTGTAGGCTTGCTTCCTTGTGAGAGCTGAGTTCAGGGCAGGACCCTCCCGCATCCTGACTGCCCGTAGATGTAGGTCCCAGCATCCTTATGTTAGTTGCTGGAAGCGGTTGTGTGAAGAGCATGTGGAAGTGACAGGATTCTCCTCAAGTGTATCTGATCTCAATACAGACATTGCCAACGTCCTTGTTCACTGAGAGCGTAGCTCGGTGCTAGCTCCCATCAAAGTGTCTAGCAGACATCTGCCTGCAAAGCATGCACACTTCCGAGAGTTGAGCTTATGGACTGTCCCTCCCACATCCTGCCTGCACGTACACCGCGCTCCTAACAGGCCTAGCCCCGATGCGTGCCTGAAGTGTTGTGAGAGGTAAGTGGAAAGTCGCGGCCCACAAGACTAGTGCATCCAAGCTCAATCCAGCGATATTTCCTAGAATTCCCTGTGTGACCCAGGTGCTACGTCCTACGTGCCATACAAGAGAAGCTAGCTGAACGCCTTGTCCAAAGCAACTTACTTCGGAGAGTTGAGCTCACCCTCAGTCCCTCACAGTTGCACACTGCCTGCAGAAAGAGTTTCCAACATCTAAACCACAGCCGTTTGTCAGAGGCTTGTGAGACGCAAGTGGAATAAGCAGACCTGGAGGGTGTCTCCAGCTGCAGTAGAGTGGTATTCTGGGTAGCTCCTGGCTTAGAACACTGTTACGTTCTCAGTGCCCGAGGAACGCAGCTAGTTGAAAGCTGGCTTGTAGGCTTGCTTCCTTGTGAGAGCTGAGTTCAGGGCAGGACCCTCCCGCATCCTGACTGCCCGTAGACGTAGGTCCCAGCATCCTTATGTTAGGCGCCAGAAGAGGTTGTGTGAAGAGCATGTGGAGGTGACAGGATTCTCCTCCAGTGTATCTGATCTCAATTCAGACATTGCAAACGTCCTTGTTCAATGAGAGTGTAGCTCGGTCCTAGCTCCCATCAAAGTGTCTAGCAGACATCTGCCTGCAAAGCATGCACACTTCCGAGAGTTGAGCTTATGGACTGTCCCTCCCACATCCTGCCTGCACGTACACCGCGCTCCTAACAGGCCTAGCCCCGATGCGTGCCTGAAGTGTTGTGAGAGGTAAGTGGAAAGTCGCGGCCCACAAGACTAGTGCATCCAAGCTCAATCCAGCGATTTCCTAGTATTCCCTGTGTGAGCCAGATGCTACATCCTAAGTGCCATACGAGAGAAGCTAGCTGAACGCCTTGTCCAAAGCAACTTACTTCGGAGAGTTGAGCTCACCCTCAGTCCGTCACAGTTGCACACTGCCTGCAGAAAGAGTTTCCAACATCTGAACCACAGCCGTTTGTCAGAGGCTTGTGAGACGCAAGTGGAATAAGCAGACCTGGAGGGTGTCTCCAGCTGCAGTAGAGTGGTATTCTGGGTAGCTCCTGGCTTAGAACACTGTTACGTTCTCAGTGCCCGAGGAACGCAGCTAGTTGAAAGGTGGCTTGTAGGCGTGCTTCCTTTTGAGAGCTGAGTTCAGGGCAGGACCCTCCCGCATCCTGATTGCCCGTAGACGTAGGTCACAGCATCCTTATGTTAGGCGCCAGAAGAGGTTGTGTGAAGAGCATGTGGAGGTGACAGGATTCTCCTCAAGTGTATCTGATCTCAATTCAGACATTGCAAACGTCCTTGTTCAATGAGAGTGTAGCTCGGTCCTAGCTCCCATCAAAGTGTCTAGCAGACATCTGCCTGCAAAGCATGCACACTTCCGAGAGTTGAGTTTATGGACTGTCCCTCCCACATGCTGCCTGCACGTACACCGCGCTCCTAACAGGCCTAGCCCCGACGCGTGCCTGAAGTGTTGTGAGAGGTAAGTGGAAAGTCGCGGCCCACAAGACTAGTGCATCCAAGCTCAATCCAGCGATATTTCCTAGAATTCCCTGTGTGAGCCAGGTGCTACATCCTACGTGCCATACAAGAGAAGCTAGCTGAACGCCTTGTCCAAAAGCAACTTACTTCGGAGAGTTGAGCTCACACTCAGTCCCTCACAGTTGCACACTGCCTGCAGAAAGAGTTTCCAACATCTGAACCACAGCCGTTTGTCATTGGCTTGTGAGACGCAAGTGGAATAAGGAGACCTGGAGGGTGTCTCCAGCTGCAGTGGAGTGGTATTCTGGGTAGAGCCTGGCTTAGAACACTGTTACGTTCTCAGTGCCCGAGGAACGCAGCTAGTTGAAAGGTGGCTTGTAGGCGTGCTTCCTTTTGAGAGCTGAGTTCAGGGCAGGACCCTCCCGCATCCTGATTGCCCGTAGACGTAGGTCCCAGCATCCTTATGTTAGGCGCCAGAAGAAGTTGTGTGAAGAGCATTTGGAGGTGACAGGATTCCCTCAAGTGTGTCTGATCTCAATTCAGACATTGCAAACGTCCTTGTTCAATGAGAGTGTAGCTCGGTCCTAGCTCCCATCAAAGTGTCTAGCAGACATCTGCCTGCAAAGCATGCACACTTCCCAGAGTTGAGCTTATGGACTGTCCCTCCCACATCCTGCCTGCACGTACACCGCGCTATCAGGCCTAGCCCCGAGGCGTGCCTGAAGTGTTGTGAGAGGTAAGTGGAAAGTCGCGGCCCACAAGACTAGTGCATCCAAGCTCAATCCAGCGATATTTCCTAGTATTCCCTGGTGAGCCAGGTGCTACATCGTATGTGCCATACAAGAGAAGCTAGCTGAACGCCTTGTCCAAAAGCAACTTACTGCGGAGAGTTCAGCTCACCCTCAGTCCCTCACAGTTGCACACTGCCTGCAGAAAGAGTTTCCAACATCTGAACCACAGGCGTTTGTCAGAGGCTTGTGAGACGCAAGTGGAATAAGCAGACCTGGAGGGTGTCTCCAGCTGCAGTGGAGAGGTATTCTGGGTAGCTCCTGGCTTAGAACACTGTTACGTTCTCAGTGCCCGAGGAACGCAGCTAGTTGAAAGCTGGCTTGTAGGCTTGCTTCCTTGTGAGAGCTGAGTTCAGGGCAGGACCCTCCCGCATCCTGACTGCCCGTAGACGTAGGTCCCAGCATCCTTATGTTAGGCGCCAGAAGAGGTTGTGTGAAGAGCATGTGGAGGTGACAGGATTCTCCTCCAGTGTATCTGATCTCAATTCAGACATTGCAAACGTCCTTGTTCAATGAGAGTGTAGCTCGGTCCTAGCTCCCATCAAAGTGTCTAGCAGACATCTGCCTGCAAAGCATGCACACTTCCGAGAGTTGAGCTTATGGACTGTCCCTCCCACATCCTGCCTGCACGTACACCGCGCTCCTAACAGGCCTAGCCCCGATGCGTGCCTGAAGTGTTGTGAGAGGTAAGTGGAAAGTCGCGGCCCACAAGACTAGTGCATCCAAGCTCAATCCAGCGATTTCCTAGTATTCCCTGTGTGAGCCAGATGCTACATCCTAAGTGCCATACGAGAGAAGCTAGCTGAACGCCTTGTCCAAAGCAACTTACTTCGGAGAGTTGAGCTCACCCTCAGTCCGTCACAGTTGCACACTGCCTGCAGAAAGAGTTTCCAACATCTGAACCACAGCCGTTTGTCAGAGGCTTGTGAGACGCAAGTGGAATAAGCAGACCTGGAGGGTGTCTCCAGCTGCAGTAGAGTGGTATTCTGGGTAGCTCCTGGCTTAGAACACTGTTACGTTCTCAGTGCCCGAGGAACGCAGCGAGTTGAAAGCTGGCTTGTAGGCGTACTTCCTTGTGAGAGCTGAGTTCAGGGCAAGACCCTCCCGCATCCTGACTGCCCGTAGAGGTAGGTCCCAGCATCCTTATGTAAGTTGCCGGAAGCGGTTGTGTGAAGAGCATGTGGAAGTGACAGGATTCTCCTCAAGTGTATCTGATCTGAATACAGAGATTGCAAACGTCCTTGTTCACTTAGAGCGTAGCTCGGTCCTAGCTCCCATCAAAGTGTCTAGCAGACATCTGCCTGCAAAGCATACACACTTCTGAGAGTTGAACTTATGGACTGTCCCTCCCACATCCTGCTTGCACGTACACCGCGATCCTAACAGGCCTAACCCGATGCGTGCCTAAGTGTTGTGAGAGGTAAGTGGAAAGTCGCGGCCGACAAGACTAGTGCATCCAAGCTGAATCCAGCGATTTCCTAGTATTCCCTGTGTGACCCAGGTGCCACATCCTACGTGCCATACGAGAGAAGCTAGCTGAACGCGTTGTCCAAAAGCAACTTACTGCGGAGAGTTGAGCTCACCCTCAGTCCCTCACAGTTGCACACTGCCTGCAGAAAGAGTTTCCAACATCTGAACCACAGCCGTTTGTCAGAGGCTTGTGAGACGCAAGTGGAATAAGCAGACCTGGAGGGTGTCTCCAGCTGCAGTAGAGTGGTATTCTGGGTAGCTCCTGGCTTAGAACACTGTTACGTTCTCAGTGCCCGAGGAACGCAGCTAGTTGAAAGGTGGCTTGTAGGCTTGCTTCCTTGTGAGAGCTGAGTTCAGGGCAGGACCCTCCCGCATCCTGACTGCCCGTAGACGTAGGTCCCAGCATCCTTATGTTAGGCGCCAGAAGAGGTTGTGTGAAGAGCATGTGGAGGTGACAGGATTCTCCTCCAGTGTATCTGATCTCAATTCAGACATTGCAAACGTCCTTGTTCAATGAGAGTGTAGCTCGGTCCTAGCTCCCATCAAAGTGTCTAGCAGACATCTGCCTGCAAAGCATGCACACTTCCGAGAGTTGAGCTTATGGACTGTCCCTCCCACATCCTGCCTGCACGTACACCGCGCTCCTAACAGGCCTAGCCCCGATGCGTGCCTGAAGTGTTGTGAGAGGTAAGTGGAAAGTCGCGGCCCACAAGACTAGTGCATCCAAGCTCAATCCAGCGATTTCCTAGTATTCCCTGTGTGAGCCAGATGCTACATCCTAAGTGCCATACGAGAGAAGCTAGCTGAACGCCTTGTCCAAAGCAACTTACTTCGGAGAGTTGAGCTCACCCTCAGTCCGTCACAGTTGCACACTGCCTGCAGAAAGAGTTTCCAACATCTGAACCACAGCCGTTTGTCAGAGGCTTGTGAGACGCAAGTGGAATAAGCAGACCTGGAGGGTGTCTCCAGCTGCAGTGGAGTGGTATTCTGGGTAGCTCCTGGCTTAGAACACTGTTACGTTCTCAGTGCCCGAGGAACGCAGCTAGTTGAAAGGTGGCTTGTAGGCGTGCTTCCTTTTGAGAGCTGAGTTCAGGGCAGGACCCTCCCGCATCCTGATTGCCCGTAGACGTAGGTCCCAGCATCCTTATGTTAGGCGCCAGAAGAGGTTGTGTGAAGAGCATGTGGAGGTGACAGGATTCTCCTCAAGTGTATCTGATCTCAATTCAGACATTGCAAACGTCCTTGTTCAATGAGAGTGTAGCTCGGTCCTAGCTCCCATCAAAGTGTCTAGCGGACATCTGCCTGCAAAGCATGCACACTTCCGAGAGTTGAGCTTATGGACTGTCCCTCCCACATCCTGCCTGCACGTACACCGCGCTCCTAACAGGCCTAGCCCCGATGCGTGCCTGAAGTGTTGTGAGAGGTAAGTGGAAAGTCGCGGCCCACAAGACTAGTGCATCCAAGCTCAATCCAGCGATTTCCTAGTATTCCCTGTGTGAGCCAGATGCTACATCCTAAGTGCCATACGAGAGAAGCTAGCTGAACGCCTTGTCCAAAGCAACTTACTTCGGAGAGTTGAGCTCACCCTCAGTCCGTCACAGTTGCACACTGCCTGCAGAAAGAGTTTCCAACATCTGAACCACAGCCGTTTGTCAGAGGCTTGTGAGACGCAAGTGGAATAAGCAGACCTGGAGGGTGTCTCCAGCTGCAGTAGAGTGGTATTCTGGGTAGCTCCTGGCTTAGAACACTGTTACGTTCTCAGTGCCCGAGGAACGCAGCTAGTTGAAAGGTGGCTTGTAGGCGTGCTTCCTTTTGAGAGCTGAGTTCAGGGCAGGACCCTCCCGCATCCTGATTGCCCGTAGACGTAGGTCCCAGCATCCTTATGTTAGGCGCCAGAAGAAGTTGTGTGAAGAGCATGTGGAGGTGACAGGATTCCCTCAAGTGTATCTGATCTCAATTCAGACATTGCAAACGTCCTTGTTCAATGAGAGTGTAGCTCGGTCCTAGCTCCCATCAAAGTGTCTAGCAGACATCTGCCTGCAAAGCATGCACACTTCCCAGAGTTGAGCTTATGGACTGTCCCTCCCACATCCTGCCTGCACGTACACCGCGCTATCAGGCCTAGCCCCGACGCGTGCCTGAAGTGTTGTGAGAGGTAAGTGGAAAGTCGCGGCCCACAAGACTAGTGCATCCAAGCTCAATCCAGCGATATTTCCTAGTATTCCCTGGTGAGCCAGGTGCTACATCGTATGTGCCATACAAGAGAAGCTAGCTGAACGCCTTGTCCAAAAGCAACTTACTGCGGAGAGTTCAGCTCACCCTCAGTCCCTCACAGTTGCACACTGCCTGCAGAAAGAGTTTCCAACATCTGAACCACAGGCGTTTGTCAGAGGCTTGTGAGACGCAAGTGGAAAAAGCAGACCTGGAGGGTGTCTCCAGCTGCAGTGGAGAGGTATTCTGGGTAGCTCCTGGCTTAGAACACTGTTACGTTCTCAGTGCCCGAGGAACGCAGCTAGCTGAAAGCTGGCTTGAAGGCTTGCTTCCTTGTGAGAGCTGAGTTCAGGGCAGGACCCTCCCGCATCCTGACTGCCCGTAGATGTAGGTCCCAGCATCCTTATGTTAGTTGCTGGAAGCGGTTGTGTGAAGAGCATGTGGAAGTGACAGGATTCTCCTCAAGTGTATCTGATCTCAATACAGACATTGCCAACGTCCTTGTTCACTGAGAGCGTAGCTCGGTGCTAGCTCCCATCAAAGTGTCTAGCAGACATCTGCCTGCAAAGCATGCACACTTCCCAGAGTTGAGCTTATGGACTGTCCCTCCCACATCCTGCCTGCACGTACACCGCGCTCCTAACAGGCCTAGCCCCGATGCGTGCCTGAAGTGTTGTGAGAGGTAAGTGGAAAGTCGCGGCCCACAAGACTAGTGCATCCAAGCTCAATCCAGCGATATTTCCTAGAATTCCCTGTGTGACCCAGGTGCTACGTCCTACGTGCCATACAAGAGAAGCTAGCTGAACGCCTTGTCCAAAGCAACTTACTTCGGAGAGTTGAGCTCACCCTCAGTCCCTCACAGTTGCACACTGCCTGCAGAAAGAGTTTCCAACATCTAAACCACAGCCGTTTGTCAGAGGCTTGTGAGACGCAAGTGGAATAAGCAGACCTGGAGGGTGTCTCCAGCTGCAGTAGAGTGGTATTCTGGGTAGCTCCTGGCTTAGAACACTGTTACGTTCTCAGTGCCCGAGGAACGCAGCTAGTTGAAAGCTGGCTTGTAGGCTTGCTTCCTTGTGAGAGCTGAGTTCAGGGCAGGACCCTCCCGCATCCTGACTGCCCGTAGACGTAGGTCCCAGCATCCTTATGTTAGGCGCCAGAAGAGGTTGTGTGAAGAGCATGTGGAGGTGACAGGATTCTCCTCCAGTGTATCTGATCTCAATTCAGACATTGCAAACGTCCTTGTTCAATGAGAGTGTAGCTCGGTCCTAGCTCCCATCAAAGTGTCTAGCAGACATCTGCCTGCAAAGCATGCACACTTCCGAGAGTTGAGCTTATGGACTGTCCCTCCCACATCCTGCCTGCACGTACACCGCGCTCCTAACAGGCCTAGCCCCGATGCGTGCCTGAAGTGTTGTGAGAGGTAAGTGGAAAGTCGCGGCCCACAAGACTAGTGCATCCAAGCTCAATCCAGCGATTTCCTAGTATTCCCTGTGTGAGCCAGATGCTACATCCTAAGTGCCATACGAGAGAAGCTAGCTGAACGCCTTGTCCAAAGCAACTTACTTCGGAGAGTTGAGCTCACCCTCAGTCCGTCACAGTTGCACACTGCCTGCAGAAAGAGTTTCCAACATCTGAACCACAGCCGTTTGTCAGAGGCTTGTGAGACGCAAGTGGAATAAGCAGACCTGGAGGGTGTCTCCAGCTGCAGTAGAGTGGTATTCTGGGTAGCTCCTGGCTTAGAACACTGTTACGTTCTCAGTGCCCGAGGAACGCAGCGAGTTGAAAGCTGGCTTGTAGGCGTACTTCCTTGTGAGAGCTGAGTTCAGGGCAAGACCCTCCCGCATCCTGACTGCCCGTAGAGGTAGGTCCCAGCATCCTTATGTAAGTTGCCGGAAGCGGTTGTGTGAAGAGCATGTGGAAGTGACAGGATTCTCCTCAAGTGTATCTGATCTGAATACAGAGATTGCAAACGTCCTTGTTCACTTAGAGCGTAGCTCGGTCCTAGCTCCCATCAAAGTGTCTAGCAGACATCTGCCTGCAAAGCATACACACTTCTGAGAGTTGAACTTATGGACTGTCCCTCCCACATCCTGCTTGCACGTACACCGCGATCCTAACAGGCCTAACCCGATGCGTGCCTAAGTGTTGTGAGAGGTAAGTGGAAAGTCGCGGCCGACAAGACTAGTGCATCCAAGCTGAATCCAGCGATTTCCTAGTATTCCCTGTGTGACCCAGGTGCCACATCCTACGTGCCATACGAGAGAAGCTAGCTGAACGCGTTGTCCAAAAGCAACTTACTGCGGAGAGTTGAGCTCACCCTCAGTCCCTCACAGTTGCACACTGCCTGCAGAAAGAGTTTCCAACATCTGAACCACAGCCGTTTGTCAGAGGCTTGTGAGACGCAAGTGGAATAAGCAGACCTGGAGGGTGTCTCCAGCTGCAGTAGAGTGGTATTCTGGGTAGCTCCTGGCTTAGAACACTGTTACGTTCTCAGTGCCCGAGGAACGCAGCTAGTTGAAAGGTGGCTTGTAGGCTTGCTTCCTTGTGAGAGCTGAGTTCAGGGCAGGACCCTCCCGCATCCTGACTGCCCGTAGACGTAGGTCCCAGCATCCTTATGTTAGGCGCCAGAAGAGGTTGTGTGAAGAGCATGTGGAGGTGACAGGATTCTCCTCCAGTGTATCTGATCTCAATTCAGACATTGCAAACGTCCTTGTTCAATGAGAGTGTAGCTCGGTCCTAGCTCCCATCAAAGTGTCTAGCAGACATCTGCCTGCAAAGCATGCACACTTCCGAGAGTTGAGCTTATGGACTGTCCCTCCCACATCCTGCCTGCACGTACACCGCGCTCCTAACAGGCCTAGCCCCGATGCGTGCCTGAAGTGTTGTGAGAGGTAAGTGGAAAGTCGCGGCCCACAAGACTAGTGCATCCAAGCTCAATCCAGCGATTTCCTAGTATTCCCTGTGTGAGCCAGATGCTACATCCTAAGTGCCATACGAGAGAAGCTAGCTGAACGCCTTGTCCAAAGCAACTTACTTCGGAGAGTTGAGCTCACCCTCAGTCCGTCACAGTTGCACACTGCCTGCAGAAAGAGTTTCCAACATCTGAACCACAGCCGTTTGTCAGAGGCTTGTGAGACGCAAGTGGAATAAGCAGACCTGGAGGGTGTCTCCAGCTGCAGTGGAGTGGTATTCTGGGTAGCTCCTGGCTTAGAACACTGTTACGTTCTCAGTGCCCGAGGAACGCAGCTAGTTGAAAGGTGGCTTGTAGGCGTGCTTCCTTTTGAGAGCTGAGTTCAGGGCAGGACCCTCCCGCATCCTGATTGCCCGTAGACGTAGGTCCCAGCATCCTTATGTTAGGCGCCAGAAGAGGTTGTGTGAAGAGCATGTGGAGGTGACAGGATTCTCCTCAAGTGTATCTGATCTCAATTCAGACATTGCAAACGTCCTTGTTCAATGAGAGTGTAGCTCGGTCCTAGCTCCCATCAAAGTGTCTAGCAGACATCTGCCTGCAAAGCATGCACACTTCCCAGAGTTGAGCTTATGGACTGTCCCTCCCACATCCTGCCTGCACGTACACCGCGCTATCAGGCCTAGCCCCGATGCGTGCCTGAAGTGTTGTGAGAGGTAAGTGGAAAGTCGCGGCCCACAAGACTAGTGCATCCAAGCTCAATCCAGCGATATTTCCTAGTATTCCCTGGTGAGCCAGGTGCTACATCGTATGTGCCATACAAGAGAAGCTAGCTGAACGCCTTGTCCAAAAGCAACTTACTGCGGAGAGTTCAGCTCACCCTCAGTCCCTCACAGTTGCACACTGCCTGCAGAAAGAGTTTCCAACATCTGAACCACAGGCGTTTGTCAGAGGCTTGTGAGACGCAAGTGGAATAAGCAGACCTGGAGGGTGTCTCCAGCTGCAGTGGAGAGGTATTCTGGGTAGCTCCTGGCTTAGAACACTGTTACGTTCTCAGTGCCCGAGGAACGCAGCTAGCTGAAAGCTGGCTTGTAGGCTTGCTTCCTTGTGAGAGCTGAGTTCAGGGCAGGACCCTCCCGCATCCTGACTGCCCGTAGATGTAGGTCCCAGCATCCTTATGTTAGTTGTTGGAAGCGGTTGTGTGAAGAGCATGTGGAAGTGACAGGATTCTCCTCAAGTGTATCTGATCTCAATACAGACATTGCCAACGTCCTTGTTCACTGAGAGCGTAGCTCGGTGCTAGCTCCCATCAAAGTGTCTAGCAGACATCTGCCTGCAAAGCATGCACACTTCCGAGAGTTGAGCTTATGGACTGTCCCTCCCACATCCTGCCTGCACGTACACCGCGCTCCTAACAGGCCTAGCCCCGATGCGTGCCTGAAGTGTTGTGAGAGGTAAGTGGAAAGTCGCGGCCCACAAGACTAGTGCATCCAAGCTCAATCCAGCGATATTTCCTAGAATTCCCTGTGTGACCCAGGTGCTACGTCCTACGTGCCATACAAGAGAAGCTAGCTGAACGCCTTGTCCAAAGCAACTTACTTCGGAGAGTTGAGCTCACCCTCAGTCCCTCACAGTTGCACACTGCCTGCAGAAAGAGTTTCCAACATCTAAACCACAGCCGTTTGTCAGAGGCTTGTGAGACGCAAGTGGAATAAGCAGACCTGGAGGGTGTCTCCAGCTGCAGTAGAGTGGTATTCTGGGTAGCTCCTGGCTTAGAACACTGTTACGTTCTCAGTGCCCGAGGAACGCAGCTAGTTGAAAGCTGGCTTGTAGGCTTGCTTCCTTGTGAGAGCTGAGTTCAGGGCAGGACCCTCCCGCATCCTGACTGCCCGTAGACGTAGGTCCCAGCATCCTTATGTTAGGCGCCAGAAGAGGTTGTGTGAAGAGCATGTGGAGGTGACAGGATTCTCCTCCAGTGTATCTCATCTCAATTCAGACATTGCAAACGTCCTTGTTCAATGAGAGTGTAGCTCGGTCCTAGCTCCCATCAAAGTGTCTAGCAGACATCTGCCTGCAAAGCATGCACACTTCCGAGAGTTGAGCTTATGGACTGTCCCTCCCACATCCTGCCTGCACGTACACCGCGCTCCTAACAGGCCTAGCCCCGATGCGTGCCTGAAGTGTTGTGAGAGGTAAGTGGAAAGTCGCGGCCCACAAGACTAGTGCATCCAAGCTCAATCCAGCGATTTCCTAGTATTCCCTGTGTGAGCCAGATGCTACATCCTAAGTGCCATACGAGAGAAGCTAGCTGAACGCCTTGTCCAAAGCAACTTACTTCGGAGAGTTGAGCTCACCCTCAGTCCGTCACAGTTGCACACTGCCTGCAGAAAGAGTTTCCAACATCTGAACCACAGCCGTTTGTCAGAGGCTTGTGAGACGCAAGTGGAATAAGCAGACCTGGAGGGTGTCTCCAGCTGCAGTAGAGTGGTATTCTGGGTAGCTCCTGGCTTAGAACACTGTTACGTTCTCAGTGCCCGAGGAACGCAGCTAGTTGAAAGGTGGCTTGTAGGCGTGCTTCCTTTTGAGAGCTGAGTTCAGGGCAGGACCCTCCCGCATCCTGATTGCCCGTAGACGTAGGTCACAGCATCCTTATGTTAGGCGCCAGAAGAGGTTGTGTGAAGAGCATGTGGAGGTGACAGGATTCTCCTCAAGTGTATCTGATCTCAATTCAGACATTGCAAACGTCCTTGTTCAATGAGAGTGTAGCTCGGTCCTAGCTCCCATCAAAGTGTCTAGCAGACATCTGCCTGCAAAGCATGCACACTTCCGAGAGTTGAGTTTATGGACTGTCCCTCCCACATGCTGCCTGCACGTACACCGCGCTCCTAACAGGCCTAGCCCCGACGCGTGCCTGAAGTGTTGTGAGAGGTAAGTGGAAAGTCGCGGCCCACAAGACTAGTGCATCCAAGCTCAATCCAGCGATATTTCCTAGAATTCCCTGTGTGAGCCAGGTGCTACATCCTACGTGCCATACAAGAGAAGCTAGCTGAACGCCTTGTCCAAAGGCAACTTACTTCGGAGAGTTGAGCTCACACTCAGTCCCTCACAGTTGCACACTGCCTGCAGAAAGAGTTTCCAACATCTGAACCACAGCCGTTTGTCATTGGCTTGTGAGACGCAAGTGGAATAAGGAGACCTGGAGGGTGTCTCCAGCTGCAGTGGAGTGGTATTCTGGGTAGAGCCTGGCTTAGAACACTGTTACGTTCTCAGTGCCCGAGGAACGCAGCTAGTTGAAAGGTGGCTTGTAGGCGTGCTTCCTTTTGAGAGCTGAGTTCAGGGCAGGACCCTCCCGCATCCTGATTGCCCGTAGACGTAGGTCCCAGCATCCTTATGTTAGGCGCCAGAAGAAGTTGTGTGAAGAGCATGTGGAGGTGACAGGATTCCCTCAAGTGTATCTGATCTCAATTCAGACATTGCAAACGTCCTTGTTCAATGAGAGTGTAGCTCGGTCCTAGCTCCCATCAAAGTGTCTAGCAGACATCTGCCTGCAAAGCATGCACACTTCCCAGAGTTGAGCTTATGGACTGTCCCTCCCACATCCTGCCTGCACGTACACCGCGCTATCAGGCCTAGCCCCGACGCGTGCCTGAAGTGTTGTGAGAGGTAAGTGGAAAGTCGCGGCCCACAAGACTAGTGCATCCAAGCTCAATCCAGCGATATTTCCTAGTATTCCCTGGTGAGCCAGGTGCTACATCGTATGTGCCATACAAGAGAAGCTAGCTGAACGCCTTGTCCAAAAGCAACTTACTGCGGAGAGTTCAGCTCACCCTCAGTCCCTCACAGTTGCACACTGCCTGCAGAAAGAGTTTCCAACATCTGAACCACAGGCGTTTGTCAGAGGCTTGTGAGACGCAAGTGGAAAAAGCAGACCTGGAGGGTGTCTCCAGCTGCAGTGGAGAGGTATTCTGGGTAGCTCCTGGCTTAGAACACTGTTACGTTCTCAGTGCCCGAGGAACGCAGCTAGCTGAAAGCTGGCTTGTAGGCTTGCTTCCTTGTGAGAGCTGAGTTCAGGGCAGGACCCTCCCGCATCCTGACTGCCCGTAGATGTAGGTCCCAGCATCCTTATGTTAGTTGCTGGAAGCGGTTGTGTGAAGAGCATGTGGAAGTGACAGGATTCTCCTCAAGTGTATCTGATCTCAATACAGACATTGCCAACGTCCTTGTTCACTGAGAGCGTAGCTGGGTGCTAGCTCCCATCAAAGTGTCTAGCAGACATCTGCCTGCAAAGCATGCACACTTCCGAGAGTTGAGCTTATGGACTGTCCCTCCCACATCCTGCCTGCACGTACACCGCGCTCCTAACAGGCCTAGCCCCGATGCGTGCCTGAAGTGTTGTGAGAGGTAAGTGGAAAGTCGCGGCCCACAAGACTAGTGCATCCAAGCTCAATCCAGCGATATTTCCTAGAATTCCCTGTGTGACCCAGGTGCTACGTCCTACGTGCCATACAAGAGAAGCTAGCTGAACGCCTTGTCCAAAGCAACTTACTTCGGAGAGTTGAGCTCACCCTCAGTCCCTCACAGTTGCACACTGCCTGCAGAAAGAGTTTCCAACATCTAAACCACAGCCGTTTGTCAGAGGCTTGTGAGACGCAAGTGGAATAAGCAGACCTGGAGGGTGTCTCCAGCTGCAGTAGAGTGGTATTCTGGGTAGCTCCTGGCTTAGAACACTGTTACGTTCTCAGTGCCCGAGGAACGCAGCTAGTTGAAAGCTGGCTTGTAGGCTTGCTTCCTTGTGAGAGCTGAGTTCAGGGCAGGACCCTCCCGCATCCTGACTGCCCGTAGACGTAGGTCCCAGCATCCTTATGTTAGGCGCCAGAAGAGGTTGTGTGAAGAGCATGTGGAGGTGACAGGATTCTCCTCCAGTGTATCTGATCTCAATTCAGACATTGCAAACGTCCTTGTTCACTGAGAGCGTAGCTCGGTGCTAGCTCCCATCAAAGTGTCTAGCAGACATCTGCCTGCAAAGCATGCACACTTCCCAGAGTTGAGCTTATGGACTGTCCCTCCCACATCCTGCCTGCACGTACACCGCGCTCCTAACAGACCTAGCCCCGACGCGTGCCTGAAGTGTTGTGAGAGGTAAGTGGAAAGTCGCGGCCCACAAGACTAGTGCATCCAAGCTCAATCCAGCGATTTCCTAGTATTCCCTGTGTGAGCCACGTGCTACATCCTACGTGCCATACGAGAGAAGCTAGCTGAACGCCTTGTCCAAAAGCAACTTACTTCGGAGAGTTGAGCTCACCCTCAGTCCCTCACAGTTGCACACTGCCTGCAGAAAGAGTTTCCAACATCTGAACCACAGCCGTTTGTCAGAGGCTTGTGAGACGCAAGTGGAATAAGCAGACCTGGAGGGTGTCTCCAGCTGCAGTGGAGTGGTATTCTGGGTAGCGCCTGGCTTAGAACACTGTTACGTTCTCAGTGCCCGAGGAACGCAGCTAGTTGAAAGCTGGCTTGTAGGCTTGCTTCCTTGTGAGAGCTGAGTTCAGGGCAGGACCCTCCCGCGTCCTGACTGCCCGTAGATGTAGGTCCCAGCATCCTTATGTTAGTTGCTGGAAGCGGTTGTGTGAAGAGCATGTGGAAGTGACAGGATTCTCCTCAAGTGTATCTGATCTCAATACAGACATTGCAAACGTCCTTGTTCACTGAGAGCGTAGCTCGGTCCTAGCTCCCATCAAAGTGTCTAGCAGACATCTGCCTGCAAAGCATACACACTTCCGAGAGTTGAGCTTATGGACTGTCCCTCCCACATCCTGCTTGCAGGTACACCGCGATCCTAACAGGCCTAGCCCCGATGCGTGCCTGAAGTGTTGTGAGAGGTAAGTGGAAAGTCGCGGCCCACAAGACTAGTGCATCCAAGCTCAATCCAGCGATTTCCTAGTATTCCCTGTGTGAGCCAGATGCTACATCCTAAGTGCCATACGAGAGAAGCTAGCTGAACGCCTTGTCCAAAGCAACTTACTTCGGAGAGTTGAGCTCACCCTCAGTCCGTCACAGTTGCACACTGCCTGCAGAAAGAGTTTCCAACATCTGAACCACAGCCGTTTGTCAGAGGCTTGTGAGACGCAAGTGGAATAAGCAGACCTGGAGGGTGTCTCCAGCTGCAGTAGAGTGGTATTCTGGGTAGCTCCTGGCTTAGAACACTGTTACGTTCTCAGTGCCCGAGGAACGCAGCTAGTTGAAAGGTGGCTTGTAGGCGTGCTTCCTTTTGAGAGCTGAGTTCAGGGCAGGACCCTCCCGCATCCTGATTGCCCGTAGACGTAGGTCCCAGCATCCTTATGTTAGGCGCCAGAAGAGGTTGTGTGAAGAGCATGTGGAGGTGACAGGATTCTCCTCAAGTGTATCTGATCTCAATTCAGACATTGCAAACGTCCTTGTTCAATGAGAGCGTAGCTCGGTCCTAGCTCCCATCAAAGTGTCTAGCAGACATCTGCCTGCAAAGCATGCACACTTCCGAGAGTTGAGCTTATGGACTGTCCCTCCCACATCCTGCCTGCACGTACACCGCGCTAACAGGCCTAGCCCCGATGCGTGCCTGAAGTGTTGTGAGAGGTAAGTGGAAAGTCGCGGCCCACAAGACTAGTGCATCCAAGTTCAATCCAGCGATATTTCCTAGAATTCCCTGTGTGAGCCAGGTGCTACATTCTACGTGCCATACAAGAGAAGCTAGCTAAACGCCTTGTCCAAAGCAACTTACTTCGGAGAGTTGAGCTCACCCTCAGTCCCTCACAGTTGCACACTGCCTGCAGAAAGAGTTTCCAACATCTGAACCACAGGCGTTTGTCAGAGGATTGTGAGACTCAAGTGGAATAAGCAGACCTGGAGGGTGTCTCCAGCTGCAGTGGAGTGGTATTCTGGGTAGCGCCTGGCTTAGAACACTGTTACGTTCTCAGTGCCCGAGGAACGCAGCTAGTTGAAAGCTGGCTTGTAGGCTTGCTTCCTTGTGAGAGCTGAGTTCAGGGCAGCACCCTCCCGCATCCTGATTGCCCGTAGACGTAGGTCCCAGCATCCTTATGTTAGGCGCCAGAAGAGGTTGTGTGAAGAGCATGTGGAGGTGACAGGATTCTCGTCAAGTGTATCTGATCTCAATTCAGACATTGCAAACGTCCTTGTTCAATGAGAGTGTAGCTCGGTCCTAGCTCCCATCAAAGTGTCTAGCAGACATCTGCCTGCAAAGCATGCACACTTCCGAGAGTTGAGCTTATGGACTGTCCCTCCCCCATCCTACCTGCACGTAGACCGCGCTCCTAACAGGCCTAGCCCCGATGCGTGCCTGAAGTGTTGTGAGAGGTAAGTGGAAAGTCGCGGCCCACAAGACTAGTGCATCCAAGCTCAATCCAGCGATTTCCTAGTATTCCCTGTGTGAGCCAGGTGCTACATCCTACGTGCCATACGAGAGAAGCTAGCTGAACGCCTTGTCCAAAAGCAACTTACTTCGGAGAGTTGAGCTCACCCTCAGTCCCTCACAGTTGCACACTGCCTGCAGAAAGAGTTTCCAACATCTGAACCACAGCCGTTTGTCAGAGGCTTGTGAGACGCAAGTCGAATAAGCAGACCTGGAGGGTGTCTCCAGCTGCAGTAGCGTGGTATTCTGGGTAGCTCCTGGATTAGAACACTGTTACGTTCTCAGTGCCCGAGGAACGCAGCGAGTTGAAAGCTGGCTTGTAGGCGTACTTCCTTGTGCGAGCTGAGTTCAGGGCAAGACCCTCCCGCATCCTGACTGCCCGTAGAGGTAGGTCCCAGCATCCTTATGTTAGTTGCCAGAAGCGGTTGTGTGAAGAGCATGTGGAAGTGACAGGATTCTCCTCAAGTGTATCTGATCTCAATACAGAGATTGCAAACGCCCTTGTTCACTGAGAGCGCAGCTCGGTCCTAGCTCCCATCAAAGTGTCTAGCAGACATGTGCCTGCAAACCATACACTCTTCCGAGAGTTGAGCTTATGGACTGTCCCTCCCACATCCTGCCTGCACGTACACCACGCTCCTAACAGACCTAGCCCCGACGCGTGCCTGAAGTGTTGTGAGAGGTAAGTGGAAAGTCGCGGCCCACAAGACTAGTGCATCCAAGCTCAATCCAGCGATTTCCTAGTATTCCCTGTGTGAGCCAGGTGCCACATCCTACGTGCCATACGAGAGAAGCTAGCTGAACGCGTTGTCCAAAAGCAACTTACTTCGGAGAGTTGAGCTCACCCTCAGTCCGTCACAGTTGCACACTGCCTGCAGAAAGAGTTTCCAACATCTGAACCACAGCCGTTTGTCAGAGGCTTGTGAGACGCAAGTGGAATAAGCAGACCTGGAGGGTGTCTCCAGCTGCAGTGGAGTGGTATTCTGGGTAGAGCCTGGCTTAGAACACTGTTACATTCTCAGTACCCGAGGAACGCAGCTTGTTGAAAGCTGGCTTGTAGGCGTACTTCCTTGTGAGAGCTGAGTTCAGGGCAAGACCCTCCCGCATCCTGACTGCCCGTAGAGGTAGGTCCCAGCATCCTTATGTAAGTTGCCGGAAGCGGTTGTGTGAAGAGCATGTGGAAGTGACAGGATTCTCCTCAAGTGTATCTGATCTGAATACAGAGATTGCAAACGTCCTTGTTCACTTAGAGCGTAGCTCGGTCCTAGCTCCCATCAAAGTGTCTAGCAGACATCTGCCTGCAAAGCATACACACTTCTGAGAGTTGAACTTATGGACTGTCCCTCCCACATCCTGCTTGCACGTACACCGCGATCCTAACAGGCCTAACCCGATGCGTGCCTAAGTGTTGTGAGAGGTAAGTGGAAAGTCGCGGCCGACAAGACTAGTGCATCCAAGCTGAATCCAGCGATTTCCTAGTATTCCCTGTGTGACCCAGGTGCCACATCCTACGTGCCATACGAGAGAAGCTAGCTGAACGCGTTGTCCAAAAGCAACTTACTGCGGAGAGTTGAGCTCACCCTCAGTCCCTCACAGTTGCACACTGCCTGCAGAAAGAGTTTCCAACATCTGAACCACAGCCGTTTGTCAGAGGCTTGTGAGACGCAAGTGGAATAAGCAGACCTGGAGGGTGTCTCCAGCTGCAGTAGAGTGGTATTCTGGGTAGCTCCTGGCTTAGAACACTGTTACGTTCTCAGTGCCCGAGGAACGCAGCTAGTTGAAAGCTGGCTTGTAGGCTTGCTTCCTTGTGAGAGCTGAGTTCAGGGCAGGACCCTCCCGCATCCTGACTGCCCGTAGACGTAGGTCCCAGCATCCTTATGTTAGGCGCCAGAAGAGGTTGTGTGAAGAGCATGTGGAGGTGACAGGATTCTCCTCCAGTGTATCTCATCTCAATTCAGACATTGCAAACGTCCTTGTTCAATGAGAGTGTAGCTCGGTCCTAGCTCCCATCAAAGTGTCTAGCAGACATCTGCCTGCAAAGCATGCACACTTCCGAGAGTTGAGCTTATGGACTGTCCCTCCCACATCCTGCCTGCACGTACACCGCGCTATCAGGCCTAGCCCCGACGCGTGCCTGAAGTGTTGTGAGAGGTAAGTGGAAAGTCGCGGCCCACAAGACTAGTGCATCCAAGCTCAATCCAGCGATATTTCCTAGAATTCCCTGTGTGACCCAGGTGCTACGTCCTACGTGCCATACAAGAGAAGCTAGCTGAACGCCTTGTCCAAAGCAACTTACTTCGGAGAGTTGAGCTCACCCTCAGTCCCTCACAGTTGCACACTGCCTGCAGAAAGAGTTTCCAACATCTAAACCACAGCCGTTTGTCAGAGGCTTGTGAGACGCAAGTGGAATAAGCAGACCTGGAGGGTGTCTCCAGCTGCAGTAGAGTGGTATTCTGGGTAGCTCCTGGCTTAGAACACTGTTACGTTCTCAGTGCCCGAGGAACGCAGCTAGTTGAAAGCTGGCTTGTAGGCTTGCTTCCTTGTGAGAGCTGAGTTCAGGGCAGGACCCTCCCGCATCCTGACTGCCCGTAGACGTAGGTCCCAGCATCCTTATGTTAGGCGCCAGAAGAGGTTGTGTGAAGAGCATGTGGAGGTGACAGGATTCTCCTCCAGTGTATCTGATCTCAATTCAGACATTGCAAACGTCCTTGTTCAATGAGAGTGTAGCTCGGTCCTAGCTCCCATCAAAGTGTCTAGCAGACATCTGCCTGCAAAGCATGCACACTTCCGAGAGTTGAGCTTATGGACTGTCCCTCCCACATCCTGCCTGCACGTACACCGCGCTCCTAACAGGCCTAGCCCCGATGCGTGCCTGAAGTGTTGTGAGAGGTAAGTGGAAAGTCGCGGCCCACAAGACTAGTGCATCCAAGCTCAATCCAGCGATTTCCTAGTATTCCCTGTGTGAGCCAGATGCTACATCCTAAGTGCCATACGAGAGAAGCTAGCTGAACGCCTTGTCCAAAGCAACTTACTTCGGAGAGTTGAGCTCACCCTCAGTCCGTCACAGTTGCACACTGCCTGCAGAAAGAGTTTCCAACATCTGAACCACAGCCGTTTGTCAGAGGCTTGTGAGACGCAAGTGGAATAAGCAGACCTGGAGGGTGTCTCCAGCTGCAGTAGAGTGGTATTCTGGGTAGCTCCTGGCTTAGAACACTGTTACGTTCTCAGTGCCCGAGGAACGCAGCTAGTTGAAAGGTGGCTTGTAGGCGTGCTTCCTTTTGAGAGCTGAGTTCAGGGCAGGACCCTCCCGCATCCTGATTGCCCGTAGACGTAGGTCCCAGCATCCTTATGTTAGGCGCCAGAAGAGGTTGTGTGAAGAGCATGTGGAGGTGACAGGATTCTCCTCAAGTGTATCTGATCTCAATTCAGACATTGCAAACGTCCTTGTTCAATGAGAGCGTAGCTCGGTCCTAGCTCCCATCAAAGTGTCTAGCAGACATCTGCCTGCAAAGCATGCACACTTCCCAGAGTTGAGCTTATGGACTGTCCCTCCCACATCCTGCCTGCACGTACACCGCGCTATCAGGCCTAGCCCCGATGCGTGCCTGAAGTGTTGTGAGAGGTAAGTGGAAAGTCGCGGCCCACAAGACTAGTGCATCCAAGCTCAATCCAGCGATATTTCCTAGTATTCCCTGGTGAGCCAGGTGCTACATCGTATGTGCCATACAAGAGAAGCTAGCTGAACGCCTTGTCCAAAAGCAACTTACTGCGGAGAGTTCAGCTCACCCTCAGTCCCTCACAGTTGCACACTGCCTGCAGAAAGAGTTTCCAACATCTGAACCACAGGCGTTTGTCAGAGGCTTGTGAGACGCAAGTGGAATAAGCAGACCTGGAGGGTGTCTCCAGCTGCAGTGGAGAGGTATTCTGGGTAGCTCCTGGCTTAGAACACTGTTACGTTCTCAGTGCCCGAGGAACGCAGCTAGCTGAAAGCTGGCTTGTAGGCTTGCTTCCTTGTGAGAGCTGAGTTCAGGGCAGGACCCTCCCGCATCCTGACTGCCCGTAGATGTAGGTCCCAGCATCCTTATGTTAGTTGCTGGAAGCGGTTGTGTGAAGAGCATGTGGAAGTGACAGGATTCTCCTCAAGTGTATCTGATCTCAATACAGACATTGCCAACGTCCTTGTTCACTGAGAGCGTAGCTCGGTGCTAGCTCCCATCAAAGTGTCTAGCAGACATCTGCCTGCAAAGCATGCACACTTCCGAGAGTTGAGCTTATGGACTGTCCCTCCCACATCCTGCCTGCACGTACACCGCGCTCCTAACAGGCCTAGCCCCGATGCGTGCCTGAAGTGTTGTGAGAGGTAAGTGGAAAGTCGCGGCCCACAAGACTAGTGCATCCAAGCTCAATCCAGCGATATTTCCTAGAATTCCCTGTGTGACCCAGGTGCTACGTCCTACGTGCCATACAAGAGAAGCTAGCTGAACGCCTTGTCCAAAGCAACTTACTTCGGAGAGTTGAGCTCACCCTCAGTCCCTCACAGTTGCACACTGCCTGCAGAAAGAGTTTCCAACATCTAAACCACAGCCGTTTGTCAGAGGCTTGTGAGACGCAAGTGGAATAAGCAGACCTGGAGGGTGTCTCCAGCTGCAGTAGAGTGGTATTCTGGGTAGCTCCTGGCTTAGAACACTGTTACGTTCTCAGTGCCCGAGGAACGCAGCTAGTTGAAAGCTGGCTTGTAGGCTTGCTTCCTTGTGAGAGCTGAGTTCAGGGCAGGACCCTCCCGCATCCTGACTGCCCGTAGACGTAGGTCCCAGCATCCTTATGTTAGGCGCCAGAAGAGGTTGTGTGAAGAGCATGTGGAGGTGACAGGATTCTCCTCCAGTGTATCTCATCTCAATTCAGACATTGCAAACGTCCTTGTTCAATGAGAGTGTAGCTCGGTCCTAGCTCCCATCAAAGTGTCTAGCAGACATCTGCCTGCAAAGCATGCACACTTCCGAGAGTTGAGCTTATGGACTGTCCCTCCCACATCCTGCCTGCACGTACACCGCGCTCCTAACAGGCCTAGCCCCGATGCGTGCCTGAAGTGTTGTGAGAGGTAAGTGGAAAGTCGCGGCCCACAAGACTAGTGCATCCAAGCTCAATCCAGCGATTTCCTAGTATTCCCTGTGTGAGCCAGATGCTACATCCTAAGTGCCATACGAGAGAAGCTAGCTGAACGCCTTGTCCAAAGCAACTTACTTCGGAGAGTTGAGCTCACCCTCAGTCCGTCACAGTTGCACACTGCCTGCAGAAAGAGTTTCCAACATCTGAACCACAGCCGTTTGTCAGAGGCTTGTGAGACGCAAGTGGAATAAGCAGACCTGGAGGGTGTCTCCAGCTGCAGTAGAGTGGTATTCTGGGTAGCTCCTGGCTTAGAACACTGTTACGTTCTCAGTGCCCGAGGAACGCAGCTAGTTGAAAGGTGGCTTGTAGGCGTGCTTCCTTTTGAGAGCTGAGTTCAGGGCAGGACCCTCCCGCATCCTGATTGCCCGTAGACGTAGGTCACAGCATCCTTATGTTAGGCGCCAGAAGAGGTTGTGTGAAGAGCATGTGGAGGTGACAGGATTCTCCTCAAGTGTATCTGATCTCAATTCAGACATTGCAAACGTCCTTGTTCAATGAGAGTGTAGCTCGGTCCTAGCTCCCATCAAAGTGTCTAGCAGACATCTGCCTGCAAAGCATGCACACTTCCGAGAGTTGAGTTTATGGACTGTCCCTCCCACATGCTGCCTGCACGTACACCGCGCTCCTAACAGGCCTAGCCCCGACGCGTGCCTGAAGTGTTGTGAGAGGTAAGTGGAAAGTCGCGGCCCACAAGACTAGTGCATCCAAGCTCAATCCAGCGATATTTCCTAGAATTCCCTGTGTGAGCCAGGTGCTACATCCTACGTGCCATACAAGAGAAGCTAGCTGAACGCCTTGTCCAAAAGCAACTTACTTCGGAGAGTTGAGCTCACACTCAGTCCCTCACAGTTGCACACTGCCTGCAGAAAGAGTTTCCAACATCTGAACCACAGCCGTTTGTCATTGGCTTGTGAGACGCAAGTGGAATAAGGAGACCTGGAGGGTGTCTCCAGCTGCAGTGGAGTGGTATTCTGGGTAGAGCCTGGCTTAGAACACTGTTACGTTCTCAGTGCCCGAGGAACGCAGCTAGTTGAAAGGTGGCTTGTAGGCGTGCTTCCTTTTGAGAGCTGAGTTCAGGGCAGGACCCTCCCGCATCCTGATTGCCCGTAGACGTAGGTCCCAGCATCCTTATGTTAGGCGCCAGAAGAAGTTGTGTGAAGAGCATGTGGAGGTGACAGGATTCCCTCAAGTGTGTCTGATCTCAATTCAGACATTGCAAACGTCCTTGTTCAATGAGAGTGTAGCTCGGTCCTAGCTCCCATCAAAGTGTCTAGCAGACATCTGCCTGCAAAGCATGCACACTTCCGAGAGTTGAGCTTATGGACTGTCCCTCCCACATCCTGCCTGCACGTACACCGCGCTAACAGGCCTAGCCCCGATGCGTGCCTGAAGTGTTGTGAGAGGTAAGTGGAAAGTCGCGGCCCACAAGACTAGTGCATCCAAGTTCAATCCAGCGATATTTCCTAGAATTCCCTGTGTGAGCCAGGTGCTACATTCTACGTGCCATACAAGAGAAGCTAGCTAAACGCCTTGTCCAAAGCAACTTACTTCGGAGAGTTGAGCTCACCCTCAGTCCCTCACAGTTGCACACTGCCTGCAGAAAGAGTTTCCAACATCTGAACCACAGGCGTTTGTCAGAGGATTGTGAGACTCAAGTGGAATAAGCAGACCTGGAGGGTGTCTCCAGCTGCAGTGGAGTGGTATTCTGGGTAGCGCCTGGCTTAGAACACTGTTACGTTCTCAGTGCCCGAGGAACGCAGCTAGTTGAAAGCTGGCTTGTAGGCTTGCTTCCTTGTGAGAGCTGAGTTCAGGGCAGCACCCTCCCGCATCCTGACTGCCCGTAGACGTAGGTCCCAGCATCCTTATGTTAGGCGCCAGAAGAGGTTGTGTGAAGAGCATGTGGAGGTGACAGGATTCTCCTCCAGTGTATCTGATCTCAATTCAGACATTGCAAACGTCCTTGTTCAATGAGAGTGTAGCTCGGTCCTAGCTCCCATCAAAGTGTCTAGCAGACATCTGCCTGCAAAGCATGCACACTTCCGAGAGTTGAGCTTATGGACTGTCCCTCCCCCATCCTACCTGCACGTACACCGCGCTCCTAACAGGCCTAGCCCCGACGCGTGCCTGAAGTGTTGTGAGAGGTAAGTGGAAAGTCGCGGCCCACAAGACTAGTGCATCCAAGCTCAATCCAGCGATTTCCTAGTATTCCCTGTGTGAGCCAGGTGCTACATCCTACGTGCCATACGAGAGAAGCTAGCTGAACGCCTTGTCCAAAAGCAACTTACTTCGGAGAGTTGAGCTCACCCTCAGTCCCTCACAGTTGCACACTGCCTGCAGAAAGAGTTTCCAACATCTAAACCACAGCCGTTTGTCAGAGGCTTGTGAGACGCAAGTCGAATAAGCAGACCTGGAGGGTGTCTCCAGCTGCAGTAGAGTGGTATTCTGGGTAGCTCCTGGCTTAGAACACTGTTACGTTCTCAGTGCCCGAGGAACGCAGCTAGTTGAAAGCTGGCTTGTAGGCTTGCTTCCTTGTGAGAGCTGAGTTCAGGGCAGGACCCTCCCGCATCCTGACTGCCCGTAGACGTAGGTCCCAGCATCCTTATGTTAGGCGCCAGAAGAGGTTGTGTGAAGAGCATGTGGAGGTGACAGGATTCTCCTCCAGTGTATCTGATCTCAATTCAGACATTGCAAACGTCCTTGTTCAATGAGAGTGTAGCTCGGTCCTAGCTCCCATCAAAGTGTCTAGCAGACATCTGCCTGCAAAGCATGCACACTTCCGAGAGTTGAGCTTATGGACTGTCCCTCCCACATCCTGCCTGCACGTACACCGCGCTCCTAACAGGCCTAGCCCCGATGCGTGCCTGAAGTGTTGTGAGAGGTAAGTGGAAAGTCGCGGCCCACAAGACTAGTGCATCCAAGCTCAATCCAGCGATTTCCTAGTATTCCCTGTGTGAGCCAGATGCTACATCCTAAGTGCCATACGAGAGAAGCTAGCTGAACGCCTTGTCCAAAGCAACTTACTTCGGAGAGTTGAGCTCACCCTCAGTCCGTCACAGTTGCACACTGCCTGCAGAAAGAGTTTCCAACATCTGAACCACAGCCGTTTGTCAGAGGCTTGTGAGACGCAAGTGGAATAAGCAGACCTGGAGGGTGTCTCCAGCTGCAGTAGAGTGGTATTCTGGGTAGCTCCTGGCTTAGAACACTGTTACGTTCTCAGTGCCCGAGGAACGCAGCTAGTTGAAAGGTGGCTTGTAGGCGTGCTTCCTTTTGAGAGCTGAGTTCAGGGCAGGACCCTCCCGCATCCTGATTGCCCGTAGACGTAGGTCCCAGCATCCTTATGTTAGGCGCCAGAAGAGGTTGTGTGAAGAGCATGTGGAGGTGACAGGATTCTCCTCAAGTGTATCTGATCTCAATTCAGACATTGCAAACGTCCTTGTTCAATGAGAGTGTAGCTCGGTCCTAGCTCCCATCAAAGTGTCTAGCAGACATCTGCCTGCAAAGCATGCACACTTCCCAGAGTTGAGCTTATGGACTGTCCCTCCCACATCCTGCCTGCACGTACACCGCGCTATCAGGCCTAGCCCCGATGCGTGCCTGAAGTGTTGTGAGAGGTAAGTGGAAAGTCGCGGCCCACAAGACTAGTGCATCCAAGCTCAATCCAGCGATATTTCCTAGTATTCCCTGGTGAGCCAGGTGCTACATCGTATGTGCCATACAAGAGAAGCTAGCTGAACGCCTTGTCCAAAAGCAACTTACTGCGGAGAGTTCAGCTCACCCTCAGTCCCTCACAGTTGCACACTGCCTGCAGAAAGAGTTTCCAACATCTGAACCACAGGCGTTTGTCAGAGGCTTGTGAGACGCAAGTGGAATAAGCAGACCTGGAGGGTGTCTCCAGCTGCAGTGGAGAGGTATTCTGGGTAGCTCCTGGCTTAGAACACTGTTACGTTCTCAGTGCCCGAGGAACGCAGCTAGCTGAAAGCTGGCTTGTAGGCTTGCTTCCTTGTGAGAGCTGAGTTCAGGGCAGGACCCTCCCGCATCCTGACTGCCCGTAGATGTAGGTCCCAGCATCCTTATGTTAGTTGCTGGAAGCGGTTGTGTGAAGAGCATGTGGAAGTGACAGGATTCTCCTCAAGTGTATCTGATCTCAATACAGACATTGCCAACGTCCTTGTTCACTGAGAGCGTAGCTCGGTGCTAGCTCCCATCAAAGTGTCTAGCAGACATCTGCCTGCAAAGCATGCACACTTCCGAGAGTTGAGCTTATGGACTGTCCCTCCCACATCCTGCCTGCACGTACACCGCGCTCCTAACAGGCCTAGCCCCGATGCGTGCCTGAAGTGTTGTGAGAGGTAAGTGGAAAGTCGCGGCCCACAAGACTAGTGCATCCAAGCTCAATCCAGCGATATTTCCTAGAATTCCCTGTGTGACCCAGGTGCTACGTCCTACGTGCCATACAAGAGAAGCTAGCTGAACGCCTTGTCCAAAGCAACTTACTTCGGAGAGTTGAGCTCACCCTCAGTCCCTCACAGTTGCACACTGCCTGCAGAAAGAGTTTCCAACATCTAAACCACAGCCGTTTGTCAGAGGCTTGTGAGACGCAAGTCGAATAAGCAGACCTGGAGGGTGTCTCCAGCTGCAGTAGAGTGGTATTCTGGGTAGCTCCTGGCTTAGAACACTGTTACGTTCTCAGTGCCCGAGGAACGCAGCTAGTTGAAAGCTGGCTTGTAGGCTTGCTTCCTTGTGAGAGCTGAGTTCAGGGCAGGACCCTCCCGCATCCTGACTGCCCGTAGACGTAGGTCCCAGCATCCTTATGTTAGGCGCCAGAAGAGGTTGTGTGAAGAGCATGTGGAGGTGACAGGATTCTCCTCCAGTGTATCTGATCTCAATTCAGACATTGCAAACGTCCTTGTTCAATGAGAGTGTAGCTCGGTCCTAGCTCCCATCAAAGTGTCTAGCAGACATCTGCCTGCAAAGCATGCACACTTCCGAGAGTTGAGCTTATGGACTGTCCCTCCCACATCCTGCCTGCACGTACACCGCGCTCCTAACAGGCCTAGCCCCGATGCGTGCCTGAAGTGTTGTGAGAGGTAAGTGGAAAGTCGCGGCCCACAAGACTAGTGCATCCAAGCTCAATCCAGCGATTTCCTAGTATTCCCTGTGTGAGCCAGATGCTACATCCTAAGTGCCATACGAGAGAAGCTAGCTGAACGCCTTGTCCAAAGCAACTTACTTCGGAGAGTTGAGCTCACCCTCAGTCCGTCACAGTTGCACACTGCCTGCAGAAAGAGTTTCCAACATCTGAACCACAGCCGTTTGTCAGAGGCTTGTGAGACGCAAGTGGAATAAGCAGACCTGGAGGGTGTCTCCAGCTGCAGTAGAGTGGTATTCTGGGTAGCTCCTGGCTTAGAACACTGTTACGTTCTCAGTGCCCGAGGAACGCAGCTAGTTGAAAGGTGGCTTGTAGGCGTGCTTCCTTTTGAGAGCTGAGTTCAGGGCAGGACCCTCCCGCATCCTGATTGCCCGTAGACGTAGGTCCCAGCATCCTTATGTTAGGCGCCAGAAGAGGTTGTGTGAAGAGCATGTGGAGGTGACAGGATTCTCCTCAAGTGTATCTGATCTCAATACAGACATTGTAAACGTCCTTGTTCACTGAGAGCGTAGCTCGGTGCTAGCTCCCATCAAAGTGTCTAGCATACATCTGCCTGCAAAGCATGCACACTTCCAAGAGTTGAGCTTATGGACTGTCCCTCCCACATCCTGCCTGCACGTACACCGCGCTCCTAACAGGCCTAGCCCCGATGCGTGCCTGAAGTGTTGTGAGAGGTAAGTGGAAAGTCGCGGCCCACAAGACTAATGCATAGAAGCTCAATCCAGCGATTTCCTAGTATTCCCTGTGTGAGCCAGGTGCTACATCCTAAGTGCCATACGAGAGAAGCTAGCTGAACGCCTTGTCCAAAAGCAACTTACTTCGGAGAGTTGAGCTCACCCTCAGTCACTCACAGTTGCACACTGCCTGCAGAAAGAGTTTCCAACATCTGAACCACAGCCGTTTGTCAGAGGCTTGTGAGACGCAAGTCGAATAAGCAGACCTGGAGGGTGTCTCCAGCTGCAGTAGCGTGGTATTCTGGGTAGCTCCTGGATTAGAACACTGTTACGTTCTCAGTGCCCGAGGAACGCAGCGAGTTGAAAGCTGGCTTGTAGGCATACTTCCTTGTGCGAGCTGAGTTCAGGGCAAGACCCTCCCGCATCCTGACTGCCCGTAGAGGTAGGTCCCAGCATCCTTATGTTAGTTGCCAGAAGCGGTTGTGTGAAGAGCATGTGGAAGTGACAGGATTCTCCTCAAGTGTATCTGATCTCAATACAGAGATTGCAAACGCCCTTGTTCACTGAGAGCGCAGCTCGGTCCTAGCTCCCATCAAAGTGTCTAGCAGACATGTGCCTGCAAACCATACACTCTTCCGAGAGTTGAGCTTATGGACTGTCCCTCCCACATCCTGCCTGCACGTACACCACGCTCCTAACAGACCTAGCCCCGACGCGTGCCTGAAGTGTTGTGAGAGGTAAGTGGAAAGTCGCGGCCCACAAGACTAGTGCATCCAAGCTCAATCCAGCGATTTCCTAGTATTCCCTGTGTGAGCCAGGTGCCACATCCTACGTGCCATACGAGAGAAGCTAGCTGAACGCGTTGTCCAAAAGCAACTTACTTCGGAGAGTTGAGCTCACCCTCAGTCCGTCACAGTTGCACACTGCCTGCAGAAAGAGTTTCCAACATCTGAACCACAGCCGTTTGTCAGAGGCTTGTGAGACGCAAGTGGAATAAGCAGACCTGGAGGGTGTCTCCAGCTGCAGTGGAGTGGTATTCTGGGTAGAGCCTGGCTTAGAACACTGTTACATTCTCAGTACCCGAGGAACGCAGCTTGTTGAAAGCTGGCTTGTAGGCGTACTTCCTTGTGAGAGCTGAGTTCAGGGCAAGACCCTCCCGCATCCTGACTGCCCGTAGAGGTAGGTCCCAGCATCCTTATGTAAGTTGCCGGAAGCGGTTGTGTGAAGAGCATGTGGAAGTGACAGGATTCTCCTCAAGTGTATCTGATCTGAATACAGAGATTGCAAACGTCCTTGTTCACTTAGAGCGTAGCTCGGTCCTAGCTCCCATCAAAGTGTCTAGCAGACATCTGCCTGCAAAGCATACACACTTCTGAGAGTTGAACTTATGGACTGTCCCTCCCACATCCTGCTTGCACGTACACCGCGATCCTAACAGGCCTAACCCGATGCGTGCCTAAGTGTTGTGAGAGGTAAGTGGAAAGTCGCGGCCGACAAGACTAGTGCATCCAAGCTGAATCCAGCGATTTCCTAGTATTCCCTGTGTGACCCAGGTGCCACATCCTACGTGCCATACGAGAGAAGCTAGCTGAACGCGTTGTCCAAAAGCAACTTACTGCGGAGAGTTGAGCTCACCCTCAGTCCCTCACAGTTGCACACTGCCTGCAAAAGAGTTTCCAACATCTGAACCACAGGCGTTTGTCAGAGGCTTGTGAGACGCAAGTGGAATAAGCAGACCTGGAGGGTGTCTCCAGCTGCAGTGGAGTGGTATTCTGGGTAGCTCCTGGCTTAGAACACTGTTACGTTCTCAGTGCCCGAGGAACGCAGCTAGCTGAAAGCTGGCTTGTAGGCTTGCTTCCTTGTGAGAGCTGAGTTCAGGGCAGGACCCTCCCGCATCCTGACTGCCCGTAGATGTAGGTCCCAGCATCCTTATGTTAGTTGCTGGAAGCGGTTGTGTGAAGAGCATGTGGAAGTGACAGGATTCTCCTCAAGTGTATCTGATCTCAATACAGACATTGCCAACGTCCTTGTTCAATGAGAGCGTAGCCCGGTCCTAGCTCCCATCAAAGTGTCTAGCAGACATCTGCCTACAAAGCATACACACTTCGAGAGTTGAGCTTATGGACTGTTCCTCCCACACCCTGCCTGCACGTACACCGCGATCCTATCAGGCCTAACCCGATGCGTGCCTAAGTGTTGTGAGAGGTAAGTGGAAAGTCGCGGCCCACAAGACTAGTGCATCCAAGCTCAATCCAGCGATTTCCTAGTATTCCCTGTGTGAGCCAGGTGCTACATCCTACGTGCCATACGAGAGAAGCTAGCTGAACGCCTTGTCCAAAAGCAACTTACTTCGGAGAGTTGAGCTCACCCTCAGTCCCTCACAGTTGCACACTGCCTGCAGAAAGAGTTTCCAACATCTGAACCACAGCCGTTTGTCAGAGGCTTGTGAGACGCAAGTGGAATAAGCAGACCTGGAGGGTGTCTCCAGCTGCAGTGGAGTGGTATTCTGGGTAGCGCCTGGCTTAGAACACTGTTACGTTCTCAGTGCCCGAGGAACGCAGCTAGTGGAAATCTGGATTGTAGGCCTACTTCCTTGTGCGAGCTGAGTTCAGGGCAGGACCCTCCCGCGTCCTGACTGCCCGTAGATGTAGGTCCCAGCATCCTTATGTTAGTTGCTGGAAGCGGTTGTGTGAAGAGCATGTGGAAGTGACAGGATTCTCCTCAAGTGTATCTGATCTCAATACAGACATTGCAAACGTCCTTGTTCACTGAGAGCGTAGCTCGGTCCTAGCTCCCATCAAAGTGTCTAGCAGACATCTGCCTGCAAAGCATACACACTTCCGAGAGTTGAGCTTATGGACTGTCCCTCCCACATCCTGCTTGCAGGTACACCGCGCTCCTAACAGGCCTAGCCCCGATGCGTGCCTGAAGTGTTGTGAGAGGTAAGTGGAAAGTCGCGGCCCACAAGACTAGTGCATCCAAGCTCAATCCAGCGATATTTCCTAGAATTCCCTGTGTGAGCCAGGTGCTACATTCTACGTGCCATACAAGAGAAGCTAGCTAAACGCCTTGTCCAAAAGCAACTTACTTCGGAGAGTTGAGCTCACCCTCAGTCCGTCACAGTTGCACACTGCCTGCAGAAAGAGTTTCCAACATCTGAACCACAGCCGTTTGTCAGAGGCTTGTGAGACGCAAGTGGAATAAGCAGACCTGGAGGGTGTCTCCAGCTGCAGTGGAGTGGTATTCTGGGTAGCGCCTGGCTTAGAACACTGTTACGTTCTCAGTGCCCGAGGAACGCAGCTAGTGGAAATCTGGATTGTAGGCCTACTTCCTTGTGCGAGCTGAGTTCAGGGCAGGACCCTCCCGCATCCTGACTGCCCATAGACCTAGGTCCCAGCATCCTTATGTTAGGAGCCGGAAGCGGTTGTGTGAAGAGCATGCGGAAGTGACAGGATTCTCCTCAAGTGTATCTGATCTCAATACAGACATTGTAAACGTCCTTGTTCACTGAGAGCGTAGCTCGGTGCTAGCTCCCATCAAAGTGTCTAGCAGACATCTGCCTGCAAAGCATGCACACTTCCAAGAGTTGAGCTTATGGACTGTCCCTCCCACATCCTGCCTGCACGTACACCGCGCTCCTAACAGGCCTAGCCCCGATGCGTGCCTGAAGTGTTGTGAGAGGTAAGTGGAAAGTCGCGGCCCACAAGACTAGTGCATCCAAGCTCAATCCAGCGATTTCCTAGTATTCCCTGTGTGAGCCAGGTGCTACATCCTAAGTGCCATACGAGAGAAGCTAGCTGAACGCCTTGTCCAAAAGCAACTTACTTCGGAGAGTTGAGCTCACCCTCAGTCACTCACAGTTGCACACTGCCTGCAGAAAGAGTTTCCAACATCTGAACCACAGCCGTTTGTCAGAGGTTGTGAGACGCAAGTGGAATAAGCAGACCTGGAGGGTGTCTCCAGCTGCAGTGGAGTGGTATTCTGGGTAGCGCCTGGCTTAGAACACTGTTACGTTCTCAGTGCCCGAGGAACGCAGCTAGTTGAAAGCTGGCTTGTAGGCTTGCTTCCTTGTGAGAGCTGAGTTCAGGGCAGGACCCTCCCGCGTCCTGACTGCCCGTAGATGTAGGTCCCAGCATCCTTATGTTAGTTGCTGGAAGCGGTTGTGTGAAGAGCATGTGGAAGTGACAGGATTCTCCTCAAGTGTATCTGATCTCAATACAGACATTGCAAACGTCCTTGTTCACTGAGAGCGTAGCTCGGTCCTAGCTCCCATCAAAGTGTCTAGCAGACATCTGCCTGCAAAGCATACACACTTCCGAGAGTTGAGCTTATGGACTGTCCCTCCCACATCCTGCTTGCAGGTACACCGCGATCCTAACAGGCCTAGCCCCGATGCGTGCCTGAAGTGTTGTGAGAGGTAAGTGGAAAGTCGCGGCCCACAAGACTAGTGCATCCAAGCTCAATCCAGCGATTTCCTAGTATTCCCTGTGTGAGCCAGATGCTACATCCTAAGTGCCATACGAGAGAAGCTAGCTGAACGCCTTGTCCAAAGCAACTTACTTCGGAGAGTTGAGCTCACCCTCAGTCCGTCACAGTTGCACACTGCCTGCAGAAAGAGTTTCCAACATCTGAACCACAGCCGTTTGTCAGAGGCTTGTGAGACGCAAGTGGAATAAGCAGACCTGGAGGGTGTCTCCAGCTGCAGTAGAGTGGTATTCTGGGTAGCTCCTGGCTTAGAACACTGTTACGTTCTCAGTGCCCGAGGAACGCAGCTAGTTGAAAGGTGGCTTGTAGGCGTGCTTCCTTTTGAGAGCTGAGTTCAGGGCAGGACCCTCCCGCATCCTGATTGCCCGTAGACGTAGGTCCCAGCATCCTTATGTTAGGCGCCAGAAGAGGTTGTGTGAAGAGCATGTGGAGGTGACAGGATTCTCCTCAAGTGTATCTGATCTCAATTCAGACATTGCAAACGTCCTTGTTCAATGAGAGCGTAGCTCGGTCCTAGCTCCCATCAAAGTGTCTAGCAGACATCTGCCTGCAAAGCATGCACACTTCCGAGAGTTGAGCTTATGGACTGTCCCTCCCACATCCTGCCTGCACGTACACCGCGCTATCAGGCCTAGCCCCGATGCGTGCCTGAAGTGTTGTGAGAGGTAAGTGGAAAGTCGCGGCCCACAAGACTAGTGCATCCAAGCTCAATCCAGCGATATTTCCTAGTATTCCCTGGTGAGCCAGGTGCTACATCGTATGTGCCATACAAGAGAAGCTAGCTGAACGCCTTGTCCAAAAGCAACTTACTGCGGAGAGTTCAGCTCACCCTCAGTCCCTCACAGTTGCACACTGCCTGCAGAAAGAGTTTCCAACATCTGAACCACAGGCGTTTGTCAGAGGCTTGTGAGACGCAAGTGGAATAAGCAGACCTGGAGGGTGTCTCCAGCTGCAGTGGAGAGGTATTCTGGGTAGCTCCTGGCTTAGAACACTGTTACGTTCTCAGTGCCCGAGGAACGCAGCTAGCTGAAAGCTGGCTTGTAGGCTTGCTTCCTTGTGAGAGCTGAGTTCAGGGCAGGACCCTCCCGCATCCTGACTGCCCGTAGATGTAGGTCCCAGCATCCTTATGTTAGTTGCTGGAAGCGGTTGTGTGAAGAGCATGTGGAAGTGACAGGATTCTCCTCAAGTGTATCTGATCTCAATACAGACATTGCCAACGTCCTTGTTCACTGAGAGCGTAGCTCGGTGCTAGCTCCCATCAAAGTGTCTAGCAGACATCTGCCTGCAAAGAATGCACACTTCCGAGAGTTGAGCTTATGGACTGTCCCTCCCACATCCTGCCTGCACGTACACCGCGCTCCTAACAGGCCTAGCCCCGATGCGTGCCTGAAGTGTTGTGAGAGGTAAGTGGAAAGTCGCGGCCCACAAGACTAGTGCATCCAAGCTCAATCCAGCGATATTTCCTAGAATTCCCTGTGTGACCCAGGTGCTACGTCCTACGTGCCATACAAGAGAAGCTAGCTGAACGCCTTGTCCAAAGCAACTTACTTCGGAGAGTTGAGCTCACCCTCAGTCCCTCACAGTTGCACACTGCCTGCAGAAAGAGTTTCCAACATCTAAACCACAGCCGTTTGTCAGAGGCTTGTGAGACGCAAGTGGAATAAGCAGACCTGGAGGGTGTCTCCAGCTGCAGTAGAGTGGTATTCTGGGTAGCTCCTGGCTTAGAACACTGTTACGTTCTCAGTGCCCGAGGAACGCAGCTAGTTGAAAGCTGGCTTGTAGGCTTGCTTCCTTGTGAGAGCTGAGTTCAGGGCAGGACCCTCCCGCATCCTGACTGCCCGTAGACGTAGGTCCCAGCATCCTTATGTTAGGCGCCAGAAGAGGTTGTGTGAAGAGCATGTGGAGGTGACAGGATTCTCCTCCAGTGTATCTGATCTCAATTCAGACATTGCAAACGTCCTTGTTCAATGAGAGTGTAGCTCGGTCCTAGCTCCCATCAAAGTGTCTAGCAGACATCTGCCTGCAAAGCATGCACACTTCCGAGAGTTGAGCTTATGGACTGTCCCTCCCACATCCTGCCTGCACGTACACCGCGCTCCTAACAGGCCTAGCCCCGATGCGTGCCTGAAGTGTTGTGAGAGGTAAGTGGAAAGTCGCGGCCCACAAGACTAGTGCATCCAAGCTCAATCCAGCGATTTCCTAGTATTCCCTGTGTGAGCCAGATGCTACATCCTAAGTGCCATACGAGAGAAGCTAGCTGAACGCCTTGTCCAAAGCAACTTACTTCGGAGAGTTGAGCTCACCCTCAGTCCGTCACAGTTGCACACTGCCTGCAGAAAGAGTTTCCAACATCTGAACCACAGCCGTTTGTCATTGGCTTGTGAGACGCAAGTGGAATAAGCAGACCTGGAGGGTGTCTCCAGCTGCAGTAGAGTGGTATTCTGGGTAGCTCCTGGCTTAGAACACTGTTACGTTCTCAGTGCCCGAGGAACGCAGCTAGTTGAAAGGTGGCTTGTAGGCGTGCTTCCTTTTGAGAGCTGAGTTCAGGGCAGGACCCTCCCGCATCCTGACTGCCCGTAGACGTAGGTCCCAGCATCCTTATGTTAGGCGCCAGAAGAGGTTGTGTGAAGAGCATGTGGAGGTGACAGGATTCTCCTCAAGTGTATCTGATCTCAATTCAGACATTGCAAACGTCCTTGTTCAATGAGAGTGTAGCTCGGTCCTAGCTCCCATCAAAGTGTCTAGCAGACATCTGCCTGCAAAGCATGCACACTTCCGAGAGTTGAGTTTATGGACTGTCCCTCCCACATGCTGCCTGCACGTACACCGCGCTCCTAACAGGCCTAGCCCCGACGCGTGCCTGAAGTGTTGTGAGAGGTAAGTGGAAAGTCGCGGCCCACAAGACTAGTGCATCCAAGCTCAATCCAGCGATATTTCCTAGAATTCCCTGTGTGAGCCAGGTGCTACATCCTACGTGCCATACAAGAGAAGCTAGCTGAACGCCTTGTCCAAAAGCAACTTACTTCGGAGAGTTGAGCTCACCCTCAGTCCCTCACAGTTGCACACTGCCTGCAGAAAGAGTTTCCAACATCTGAACCACAGCCGTTTGTCATTGGCTTGTGAGACGCAAGTGGAATAAGGAGACCTGGAGGGTGTCTCCAGCTGCAGTGGAGTGGTATTCTGGGCAGAGCCTGGCTTAGAACACTGTTACGTTCTCAGTGCCCGAGGAACGCAGCTAGTTGAAAGGTGGCTTGTAGGCGTGCTTCCTTTTGAGAGCTGAGTTCAGGGCAGGACCCTCCCGCATCCTGATTGCCCGTAGACGTAGGTCCCAGCATCCTTATGTTAGGCGCCAGAAGAAGTTGTGTGAAGAGCATGTGGAGGTGACAGGATTCCCTCAAGTGTGTCTGATCTCAATTCAGACATTGCAAACTTCCTTGTTCAATGAGAGTGTAGCTCGGACCTAGCTCCCATCAAAGTGTCTAGCAGACATCTGCCTGCAAAGCATGCACACTTCCCAGAGTTGAGCTTATGGACTGTCCCTCCCACATCCTGCCTGCACGTACACCGCGCTATCAGGCCTAGCCCCGATGCGTGCCTGAAGTGTTGTGAGAGGTAAGTGGAAAGTCGCGGCCCACAAGACTAGTGCATCCAAGCTCAATCCAGCGATATTTCCTAGTATTCCCTGGTGAGCCAGGTGCTACATCGTATGTGCCATACAAGAGAAGCTAGCTGAACGCCTTGTCCAAAAGCAACTTACTGCGGAGAGTTCAGCTCACCCTCAGTCCCTCACAGTTGCACACTGCCTGCAAAAGAGTTTCCAACATCTGAACCACAGGCGTTTGTCAGAGGCTTGTGAGACGCAAGTGGAATAAGCAGACCTGGAGGGTGTCTCCAGCTGCAGTGGAGTGGTATTCTGGGTAGCTCCTGGCTTAGAACACTGTTACGTTCTCAGTGCCCGAGGAACGCAGCTAGCTGAAAGCTGGCTTGTAGGCTTGCTTCCTTGTGAGAGCTGAGTTCAGGGCAGGACCCTCCCGCATCCTGACTGCCCGTAGATGTAGGTCCCAGCATCCTTATGTTAGTTGCTGGAAGCGGTTGTGTGAAGAGCATGTGGAAGTGACAGGATTCTCCTCAAGTGTATCTGATCTCAATACAGAGATTGCAAACGTCCTTGTTCACTGAGAGCGTAGCTCGGTCCTAGCTCCCATCAAAGTGTCTAGCAGACATGTGCCTGCAAACCATACACTCTTCCGAGAGTTGAGCTTATGGACTGTCCCTCCCACATCCTGCCTGCACGTACACCGCGCTCCTAACAGACCTAGCCCCGACGCGTGCCTGAAGTGTTGTGAGAGGTAAGTGGAAAGTCGCGGCCCACAAGACTAGTGCATCCAAGCTCAATCCAGCGATTTCCTAGTATTCCCTGTGTGAGCCACGTGCTACATCCTACGTGCCATACGAGAGAAGCTAGCTGAACGCCTTGTCCAAAAGCAACTTACTTCGGAGAGTTGAGCTCACCCTCAGTCCGTCACAGTTGCACACTGCCTGCAGAAAGAGTTTCCAACCTCTGAACCACAGCCGTTTGTCAGAGGCTTGTGAGACGCAAGTGGAATAAGCAGACCTGGAGGGTGTCTCCAGCTGCAGTGGAGTGGTATTCTGGGTACCTCCTGGCTTAGAACACTGTTACTTTTTCAGTGCCCGAGGAACGCAGCGAGTTGAAACCTGGCTTGTAGTCGGAATTCCCTGTGCGAGCTGAGGTCAGCGCAGGACCCTCCCGCATCCTGACTGCCCGTAGACGTAGGTCCCAGCATCCTTATGTTAGGCGCCGGAAGCGGTTGTGTGAAGAGCATGTGGAAGTGACAGGATTCTCCTCAAGTGTATCTGATCTCAATACAGACATTGCAAACGTCCTTGTTCAATGAGACTGTAGCTCGGTCCTAGCTCCCATCAAAGTGTCTAGCAGACATCTGCTTGCAAAGCATACACACTTCCGAGAGTTGAGCTCATGGACTGTCCCTTCCACATCCTGCCTGCACGTACACCAGGCTCCTAACAGGCCTAGGCCCGATGCGTGCCTGAAGTGTTGTGAGAGGGAAGTGGAAAGTCGCGGCCCACAAGACTAGTGCATCCAAGCTCAATGCAGCGATTTCCTAGTTTTCCCTGTGTGAACCTGTTGCTCCATCCTAAGTGCCATACGAGAGAAGCTAGCTGAACGCCTTGTCCAAAGCAACTTACTTCGGAGAGTTGAGCTCACCCTCAGTCCCTCACAGTTGCACACTGCCTGCAGAAAGAGTTTCCAACATCTGAACCACAGCCGTTTGTCAGAGGCTTGTGAGACGCAAGTGGAATAAGCAGACCTGGAGGGTGTCTCCAGCTGCAGTAGAGTGGTATTCTGGGTAGCTCCTGGCTTAGAACACTGTTACGTTCTCAGTGCCCGAGGAACGCAGCTAGTTGAAAGGTGGCTTGTAGGCGTGCTTCCTTTTGAGAGCTGAGTTCAGGGCAGGACCCTCCCGCATCCTGATTGCCGGTAGACGTAGGTCCCAGCATCCTTATGTTAGGCGCCAGAAGAGGTTGTGTGAAGAGCATGTGGAGGTGACAGGATTCTCCTCAAGTGTATCTGATCTCAATTCAGACATTGCAAACGTCCTTGTTCAATGAGAGCGTAGCTCGGTCCTAGCTCCCATCAAAGTGTCTAGCAGACATCTGCCTGCAAAGCATGCACACTTCCGAGAGTTGAGCTTATGGACTGTCCCTCCCACATCCTGCCTGCACGTACACCGCGCTCCTAACAGGCCTAGCCCCGATGCGTGCCTGAAGTGTTGTGAGAGGTAAGTGGAAAGTCGCGGCCCCACAAGACTAGTGCATCCAAGCTCAATCCAGCGATATTTCCTAGAATTCCCTGTGTGAGCCAGGTGCTACATTCAACGTGCCATACAAGAGAAGCTAGCTAAACGCCTTGTCCAAAAGCAACTTACTTCGGAGAGTTGAGCTCACCCTCAGTCCCTCACAGTTGCACACTGCCTGCAGAAAGAGTTTCCAACATCTGAACCACAGGCGTTTGTCAGAGGATTGTGAGACTCAAGTGGAATAAGCAGACCTGGAGGGTGTCTCCAGCTGCAGTGGAGTGGTATTCTGGGTAGCGCCTGGCTTAGAACACTGTTACGTTCTCAGTGCCCGAGGAACGCAGCTAGTTGAAAGCTGGCTTGTAGGCGTGCTTTCTTGTGCGAGCTGAGTTCAGGGCAGGACCCTCCCGCGTCCTGACTGCCCGTAGATGTAGGTCCCAGCATCCTTATGTTAGTTGCTGGAAGCGGTTGTGTGAAGAGCATGTGGAAGTGACAGGATTCTCCTCAAGTGTATCTGATCTCAATACAGACATTGCAAACGTCCTTGTTCACTGAGAGCGTAGCTCGGTCCTAGCTCCCATCAAAGTGTCTAGCAGACATCTGCCTGCAAAGCATACACACTTCCGAGAGTTGAGCTTATGGACTGTCCCTCCCACATCCTGCTTGCAGGTACACCGCGATCCTAACAGGCCTAGCCCCGTAGCGTGCCTGAAGTGTTGTGAGAGGTAAGTGGAAAGTCGCGGCCCACAAGACTAGTGCATCCAAGCTCAATCCAGCGATTTCCTAGTATTCCCTGTGTGAGCCAGGTGCTACATCCTACGTGCCATACAAGAGAAGCTAGCTGAACGCCTTGTCCAAAAGCAACTTACTTCGGAGAGTTGAGCTCACCCTCAGTCCCTCACAGTTGCACACTGCCTGCAGAAAGAGTTTCCAACATCTGAACCACAGGCGTTTGTCAGAGGATTGTGAGACTCAAGTGGAATAAGCAGACCTGGAGGGTGTCTCCAGCTGCAGTGGAGTGGTATTCTCGTTAGAGCCTGGCTTAGAACAGTTTTACGTTCTCAGTGCCCGAGGAACGCAGCTAGTTGAATGCTGGCTTGTAGGCTTGCTTCTTTGTGAGAGCTGAGTTCAGGGCAGGACCCTCCCGCATCCTGACTGCCCGTAGAGGTAGGTCCCAGCATCCTTATGTTAGTTGCTGGAAGCGGTTGTGTGAAGAGCATGTGGAAGTGACAGGATTCTCCTCAAGTGTATCTGATCTCAATACAGACATTGCAAACGTCCTTGTTCACTGAGAGCGTAGCTCGGTCCTAGCTCCCATCAAAGTGTCTAGCAGACATCTGCCTGCAAAGCATACACACTTCCGAGAGTTGAGCTTATGGACTGTCCCTCCCACATCCTGCTTGCAGGTACACCGCGATCCTAACAGGCCTAGCCCCGATGCGTGCCTGAAGTGTTGTGAGAGGTAAGTGGAAAGTCGCGGCCCACAAGACTAGTGCATCCAAGCTCAATCCAGCGATTTCCTAGTATTCCCTGTGTGAGCCAGATGCTACATCCTAAGTGCCATACGAGAGAAGCTAGCTGAACGCCTTGTCCAAAGCAACTTACTTCGGAGAGTTGAGCTCACCCTCAGTCCGTCACAGTTGCACACTGCCTGCAGAAAGAGTTTCCAACATCTGAACCACAGCCGTTTGTCAGAGGCTTGTGAGACGCAAGTGGAATAAGCAGACCTGGAGGGTGTCTCCAGCTGCAGTGGAGTGGTATTCTGGGTAGAGCCTGGCTTAGAACACTGTTACATTCTCAGTGCCCGAGGAACGCAGCGAGTTGAAAGCTGGCTTGTAGGCGTACTTCCTTGTGAGAGCTGAGTTCAGGGCAAGACCCTCCCGCATCCTGACTGCCCGTAGAGGTAGGTCCCAGCATCCTTATGTAAGTTGCCGGAAGCGGTTGTGTGAAGAGCATGTGGAAGTGACAGGATTCTCCTCAAGTGTATCTGATCTGAATACAGAGATTGCAAACGTCCTTGTTCACTTAGAGCGTAGCTCGGTCCTAGCTCCCATCAAAGTGTCTAGCAGACATCTGCCTGCAAAGCATACACACTTCTGAGAGTTGAACTTATGGACTGTCCCTCCCACATCCTGCTTGCACGTACACCGCGATCCTAACAGGCCTAACCCGATGCGTGCCTAAGTGTTGTGAGAGGTAAGTGGAAAGTCGCGGCCGACAAGACTAGTGCATCCAAGCTGAATCCAGCGATTTCCTAGTATTCCCTGTGTGACCCAGGTGCCACATCCTACGTGCCATACGAGAGAAGCTAGCTGAACGCGTTGTCCAAAAGCAACTTACTTCGGAGAGTTGAGCTCACCCTCAGTCCCTCACAGTTGCACACTGCCTGCAGAAAGAGTTTCCAACATCTGAACCACAGCCGTTTGTCAGAGGCTTGTGAGACGCAAGTGGAATAAGCAGACCTGGAGGGTGTCTCCAGCTGCAGTGGAGTGGTATTCTGGGTAGCGCCTGGCTTAGAACACTGTTACGTTCTCAGTGCCCGAGGAACGCAGCTAGTTGAAAGCTGGCTTGTAGGCGTGCTTTCTTGTGCGAGCTGAGTTCAGGGCAGGACCCTCCCGTGTCCTGACTGCCCGTAGATGTAGGTCCCAGCATCCTTATGTTAGTTGCTGGAAGCGGTTGTGTGAAGAGCATGTGGAAGTGACAGGATTCTCCTCAAGTGTATCTGATCTCAATACAGACATTGCAAACGTCCTTGTTCACTGAGAGCGTAGCTCGGTCCTAGCTCCCATCAAAGTGTCTAGCAGACATCTGCCTGCAAAGCATACACACTTCCGAGAGTTGAGCTTATGGACTGTCCCTCCCACATCCTGCTTGCAGGTACACCGCGATCCTAACAGGCCTAGCCCCGATGCGTGCCTGAAGTGTTGTGAGAGGTAAGTGGAAAGTCGCGGCCCACAAGACTAGTGCATCCAAGCTCAATCCAGCGATTTCCTAGTATTCCCTGTGTGAGCCAGGTGCTACATCCTACGTGCCATACAAGAGAAGCTAGCTGAATGCCTTGTCCAAAAGCAACTTACTTCGGAGAGTTGAGCTCACCCTCAGTCCCTCACAGTTGCACACTGCCTGCAGAAAGAGTTTCCAACATCTGAACCACAGGCGTTTGTCAGAGGATTGTGAGACTCAAGTGGAATAAGCAGACCTGGAGGGTGTCTCCAGCTGCAGTGGAGTGGTATTCTCGTTAGAGCCTGTCTTAGAACAGTTTTACGTTCTCAGTGCCCGAGGAACGCAGCTAGTTGAATGCTGGCTTGTAGGCTTGCTTCCTTTTGAGAGCTGAGTTCAGGGCAGGACCCTCCCGCATCCTGATTGCCCGTAGACGTAGGTCCCAGCATCCTTATGTTAGGCGCCAGAAGAAGTTGTGTGAAGAGCATGTGGAGGTGACAGGATTCCCTCAAGTGTATCTGATCTCAATTCAGACATTGCAAACGTCCTTGTTCAATGAGAGTGTAGCTCGGTCCTAGCTCCCATCAAAGTGTCTAGCAGACATCTGCCTGCAAAGCATGCACACTTCCCAGAGTTGAGCTTATGGACTGTCCCTCCCACATCCTGCCTGCACGTACACCGCGCTATCAGGCCTAGCCCCGATGCGTGCCTGAAGTGTTGTGAGAGGTAGGTGGAAAGTCGCGGCCCACAAGACTAGTGCATCCAATCTCAATCCAGCGATATTTCCTAGTATTCCCTGGTGAGCCAGGTGCTACATCGTATGTGCCATACAAGAGAAGCTAGCTGAACGCCTTGTCCAAAAGCAACTTACTGCGGAGAGTTCAGCTCACCCTCAGTCCCTCACAGTTGCACACTGCCTGCAGAAAGAGTTTCCAACATCTGAACCACAGGCGTTTGTCAGAGGCTTGTGAGACGCAAGTGGAATAAGCAGACCTGGAGGGTGTCTCCAGCTGCAGTGGAGAGGTATTCTGGGTAGCTCCTGGCTTAGAACACTGTTACGTTCTCAGTGCCCGAGGAACGCAGCTAGCTGAAAGCTGGCTTGTAGGCTTGCTTCCTTGTGAGAGCTGAGTTCAGGGCAGGACCCTCCCGCATCCTGACTGCCCGTAGATGTAGGTCCCAGCATCCTTATGTTAGTTGCTGGAAGCGGTTGTGTGAAGAGCATGTGGAAGTGACAGGATTCTCCTCAAGTGTATCTGATCTCAATACAGACATTGCCAACGTCCTTGTTCACTGAGAGCGTAGCTCGGTGCTAGCTCCCATCAAAGTGTCTAGCAGACATCTGCCTGCAAAGCATGCACACTTCCGAGAGTTGAGCTTATGGACTGTCCCTCCCACATCCTGCCTGCACGTACACCGCGCTCCTAACAGGCCTAGCCCCGATGCGTGCCTGAAGTGTTGTGAGAGGTAAGTGGAAAGTCGCGGCCCACAAGACTAGTGCATCCAAGCTCAATCCAGCGATATTTCCTAGAATTCCCTGTGTGACCCAGGTGCTACGTCCTACGTGCCATACAAGAGAAGCTAGCTGAACGCCTTGTCCAAAGCAACTTACTTCGGAGAGTTGAGCTCACCCTCAGTCCCTCACAGTTGCACACTGCCTGCAGAAAGAGTTTCCAACATCTAAACCACAGCCGTTTGTCAGAGGCTTGTGAGACGCAAGTGGAATAAGCAGACCTGGAGGGTGTCTCCAGCTGCAGTAGAGTGGTATTCTGGGTAGCTCCTGGCTTAGAACACTGTTACGTTCTCAGTGCCCGAGGAACGCAGCTAGTTGAAAGGTGGCTTGTAGGCTTGCTTCCTTGTGAGAGCTGAGTTCAGGGCAGGACCCTCCCGCATCCTGACTGCCCGTAGACGTAGGTCCCAGCATCCTTATGTTAGGCTCCAGAAGAGGTTGTGTGAAGAGCATGTGGAGGTGACAGGATTCTCCTCCAGTGTATCTGATCTCAATTCAGACATTGCAAACGTCCTTGTTCAATGAGAGTGTAGCTCGGTCCTAGCTCCCATCAAAGTGTCTAGCAGACATCTGCCTGCAAAGCATGCACACTTCCGAGAGTTGAGCTTATGGACTGTCCCTCCCACATCCTGCCTGCACGTACACCGCGCTCCTAACAGGCCTAGCCCCGATGCGTGCCTGAAGTGTTGTGAGAGGTAAGTGGAAAGTCGCGGCCCACAAGACTAGTGCATCCAAGCTCAATCCAGCGATTTCCTAGTATTCCCTGTGTGAGCCAGATGCTACATCCTAAGTGCCATACGAGAGAAGCTAGCTGAACGCCTTGTCCAAAGCAACTTACTTCGGAGAGTTGAGCTCACCCTCAGTCCCTCACAGTTGCACACTGCCTGCAGAAAGAGTTTCCAACATCTGAACCACAGCCGTTTGTCAGAGGCTTGTGAGACGCAAGTGGAATAAGCAGACCTGGAGGGTGTCTCCAGCTGCAGTAGAGTGGTATTCTGGGTAGCTCCTGGCTTAGAACACTGTTACGTTCTCAGTGCCCGAGGAACGCAGCTAGTTGAAAGGTGGCTTGTAGGCGTGCTTCCTTTTGAGAGCTGAGTTCAGGGCAGGACCCTCCCGCATCCTGATTGCCGGTAGACGTAGGTCCCAGCATCCTTATGTTAGGCGCCAGAAGAGGTTGTGTGAAGAGCATGTGGAGGTGACAGGATTCTCCTCAAGTGTATCTGATCTCAATTCAGACATTGCAAACGTCCTTGTTCAATGAGAGTGTAGCTCGGTCCTAGCTCCCATCAAAGTGTCTAGCAGACATCTGCCTGCAAAGCATGCACACTTCCGAGAGTTGAGCTTATGGACTGTCCCTCCCACATCCTGCTTGCAGGTACACCGCGATCCTAACAGGCCTAGCCCCGATGCGTGCCTGAAGTGTTGTGAGAGGTAAGTGGAAAGTCGCGGCCCACAAGACTAGTGCATCCAAGCTCAATCCAGCGATTTCCTAGTATTCCCTGTGTGAGCCAGATGCTACATCCTAAGTGCCATACGAGAGAAGCTAGCTGAACGCCTTGTCCAAAGCAACTTACTTCGGAGAGTTGAGCTCACCCTCAGTCCGTCACAGTTGCACACTGCCTGCAGAAAGAGTTTCCAACATCTGAACCACAGCCGTTTGTCAGAGGCTTGTGAGACGCAAGTGGAATAAGCAGACCTGGAGGGTGTCTCCAGCTGCAGTAGAGTGGTATTCTGGGTAGCTCCTGGCTTAGAACACTGTTACGTTCTCAGTGCCCGAGGAACGCAGCTAGTTGAAAGGTGGCTTGTAGGCGTGCTTCCTTTTGAGAGCTGAGTTCAGGGCAGGACCCTCCCGCATCCTGATTGCCGGTAGACGTAGGTCCCAGCATCCTTATGTTAGGCGCCAGAAGAGGTTGTGTGAAGAGCATGTGGAGGTGACAGGATTCTCCTCAAGTGTATCTGATCTCAATTCAGACATTGCAAACGTCCTTGTTCAATGAGAGCGTAGCTCGGTCCTAGCTCCCATCAAAGTGTCTAGCAGACATCTGCCTGCAAAGCATGCACACTTCCGAGAGTTGAGCTTATGGACTGTCCCTCCCACATCCTGCCTGCACGTACACCGCGCTCCTAACAGGCCTAGCCCCGATGCGTGCCTGAAGTGTTGTGAGAGGTAAGTGGAAAGTCGCGGCCCCACAAGACTAGTGCATCCAAGCTCAATCCAGCGATATTTCCTAGAATTCCCTGTGTGAGCCAGGTGCTACATTCAACGTGCCATACAAGAGAAGCTAGCTAAACGCCTTGTCCAAAAGCAACTTACTTCGGAGAGTTGAGCTCACCCTCAGTCCCTCACAGTTGCACACTGCCTGCAGAAAGAGTTTCCAACATCTGAACCACAGGCGTTTGTCAGAGGATTGTGAGACTCAAGTGGAATAAGCAGACCTGGAGGGTGTCTCCAGCTGCAGTGGAGTGGTATTCTCGTTAGAGCCTGGCTTAGAACAGTTTTACGTTCTCAGTGCCCGAGGAACGCAGCTAGTTGAATGCTGGCTTGTAGGCTTGCTTCTTTGTGAGAGCTGAGTTCAGGGCAGGACCCTCCCGCATCCTGACTGCCCGTAGAGGTAGGTCCCAGCATCCTTATGTTAGTTGCTGGAAGCGGTTGTGTGAAGAGCATGTGGAAGTGACAGGATTCTCCTCAAGTGTATCTGATCTCAATACAGACATTGCAAACGTCCTTGTTCACTGAGAGCGTAGCTCGGTCCTAGCTCCCATCAAAGTGTCTAGCAGACATCTGCCTGCAAAGCATACACACTTCCGAGAGTTGAGCTTATGGACTGTCCCTCCCACATCCTGCTTGCAGGTACACCGCGATCCTAACAGGCCTAGCCCCGATGCGTGCCTGAAGTGTTGTGAGAGGTAAGTGGAAAGTCGCGGCCCACAAGACTAGTGCATCCAAGCTCAATCCAGCGATTTCCTAGTATTCCCTGTGTGAGCCAGGTGCTACATCCTACGTGCCATACAAGAGAAGCTAGCTGAACGCCTTGTCCAAAAGCAACTTACTGCGGAGAGTTCAGCTCACCCTCAGTCCCTCACAGTTGCACACTGCCTGCAGAAAGAGTTTCCAACATCTGAACCACAGGCGTTTGTCAGAGGCTTGTGAGACGCAAGTGGAATAAGCAGACCTGGAGGGTGTCTCCAGCTGCAGTGGAGAGGTATTCTGGGTAGCTCCTGGCTTAGAACACTGTTACGTTCTCAGTGCCCGAGGAACGCAGCTAGCTGAAAGCTGGCTTGTAGGCTTGCTTCCTTGTGAGAGCTGAGTTCAGGGCAGGACCCTCCCGCATCCTGACTGCCCGTAGATGTAGGTCCCAGCATCCTTATGTTAGTTGCTGGAAGCGGTTGTGTGAAGAGCATGTGGAAGTGACAGGATTCTCCTCAAGTGTATCTGATCTCAATACAGACATTGCCAACGTCCTTGTTCACTGAGAGCGTAGCTCGGTGCTAGCTCCCATCAAAGTGTCTAGCAGACATCTGCCTGCAAAGCATGCACACTTCCGAGAGTTGAGCTTATGGACTGTCCCTCCCACATCCTGCCTGCACGTACACCGCGCTCCTAACAGGCCTAGCCCCGATGCGTGCCTGAAGTGTTGTGAGAGGTAAGTGGAAAGTCGCGGCCCACAAGACTAGTGCATCCAAGCTCAATCCAGCGATATTTCCTAGAATTCCCTGTGTGACCCAGGTGCTACGTCCTACGTGCCATACAAGAGAAGCTAGCTGAACGCCTTGTCCAAAGCAACTTACTTCGGAGAGTTGAGCTCACCCTCAGTCCCTCACAGTTGCACACTGCCTGCAGAAAGAGTTTCCAACATCTAAACCACAGCCGTTTGTCAGAGGCTTGTGAGACGCAAGTGGAATAAGCAGACCTGGAGGGTGTCTCCAGCTGCAGTAGAGTGGTATTCTGGGTAGCTCCTGGCTTAGAACACTGTTACGTTCTCAGTGCCCGAGGAACGCAGCTAGTTGAAAGGTGGCTTGTAGGCTTGCTTCCTTGTGAGAGCTGAGTTCAGGGCAGGACCCTCCCGCATCCTGACTGCCCGTAGACGTAGGTCCCAGCATCCTTATGTTAGGCTCCAGAAGAGGTTGTGTGAAGAGCATGTGGAGGTGACAGGATTCTCCTCCAGTGTATCTGATCTCAATTCAGACATTGCAAACGTCCTTGTTCAATGAGAGTGTAGCTCGGTCCTAGCTCCCATCAAAGTGTCTAGCAGACATCTGCCTGCAAAGCATGCACACTTCCGAGAGTTGAGCTTATGGACTGTCCCTCCCACATCCTGCCTGCACGTACACCGCGCTCCTAACAGGCCTAGCCCCGATGCGTGCCTGAAGTGTTGTGAGAGGTAAGTGGAAAGTCGCGGCCCACAAGACTAGTGCATCCAAGCTCAATCCAGCGATTTCCTAGTATTCCCTGTGTGAGCCAGATGCTACATCCTAAGTGCCATACGAGAGAAGCTAGCTGAACGCCTTGTCCAAAGCAACTTACTTCGGAGAGTTGAGCTCACCCTCAGTCCCTCACAGTTGCACACTGCCTGCAGAAAGAGTTTCCAACATCTGAACCACAGCCGTTTGTCAGAGGCTTGTGAGACGCAAGTGGAATAAGCAGACCTGGAGGGTGTCTCCAGCTGCAGTAGAGTGGTATTCTGGGTAGCTCCTGGCTTAGAACACTGTTACGTTCTCAGTGCCCGAGGAACGCAGCTAGTTGAAAGGTGGCTTGTAGGCGTGCTTCCTTTTGAGAGCTGAGTTCAGGGCAGGACCCTCCCGCATCCTGATTGCCGGTAGACGTAGGTCCCAGCATCCTTATGTTAGGCGCCAGAAGAGGTTGTGTGAAGAGCATGTGGAGGTGACAGGATTCTCCTCAAGTGTATCTGATCTCAATTCAGACATTGCAAACGTCCTTGTTCAATGAGAGTGTAGCTCGGTCCTAGCTCCCATCAAAGTGTCTAGCAGACATCTGCCTGCAAAGCATGCACACTTCCGAGAGTTGAGTTTATGAACTGTCCCTCCCACATGCTGCCTGCACGTACACCGCCCTCCTAACAGGCCTAGCCCCGACGCGTGCCTGAAGTGTTGTGAGAGGTAAGTGGAAAGTCGCGGCCCACAAGACTAGTGCATCCATGCTCAATCCAGCGATATTTCCTAGAATTCCCTGTGTGAGCCAGGTGCTACATCCTACGTGCCATACAAGAGAAGCTAGCTGAACGCCTTGTCCAAAAGCAACTTACTTCGGAGAGTTGAGCTCACACTCAGTCCCTCACAGTTGCACACTGCCTGCAGAAAGAGTTTCCAACATCTGAACCACAGCCGTTTGTCATTGGCTTGTGAGACGCAAGTGGAATAAGGAGACCTGGAGGGTGTCTCCAGCTGCAGTGGAGTGGTATTCTGGGTAGAGCCTGGCTTAGAACACTGTTACGTTCTCAGTGCCCGAGGAACGCAGCTAGTTGAAAGGTGGCTTGTAGGCGTGCTTCCTTTTGAGAGCTGAGTTCAGGGCAGGACCCTCCCGCATCCTGATTGCCCGTAGACGTAGGTCACAGCATCCTTATGTTAGGCGCCAGAAGAAGTTGTGTGAAGAGCATGTGGAGGTGACAGGATTCCCTCAAGTGTATCTGATCTCAATTCAGACATTGCAAACGTCCTTGTTCAATCAGAGTGTAGCTCGGTCCTAGCTCCCATCAAAGTGTCTAGCAGACATCTGCCTGCAAAGCATGCACACTTCCCAGAGTTGAGCTTATGGACTGTCCCTCCCACATCCTGCCTGCACGTACACCGCGCTATCAGGCCTAGCCCCGATGCGTGCCTGAAGTGTTGTGAGAGGTAAGTGGAAAGTCGCGGCCCACAAGACTAGTGCATCCAAGCTCAATCCAGCGATATTTCCTAGTATTCCCTGGTGAGCCAGGTGCTACATCGTATGTGCCATACAAGAGAAGCTAGCTGAACGCCTTGTCCAAAAGCAACTTACTGCGGAGAGTTCAGCTCACCCTCAGTCCCTCACAGTTGCACACTGCCTGCAAAAGAGTTTCCAACATCTGAACCACAGGCGTTTGTCAGAGGCTTGTGAGACGCAAGTGGAATAAGCAGACCTGGAGGGTGTCTCCAGCTGCAGTGGAGTGGTATTCTGGGTAGCTCCTGGCTTAGAACACTGTTACGTTCTCAGTGCCCGAGGAACGCAGCTAGCTGAAAGCTGGCTTGTAGGCTTGCTTCCTTGTGAGAGCTGAGTTCAGGGCAGGACCCTCCCGCATCCTGACTGCCCGTAGATGTAGGTCCCAGCATCCTTATGTTAGTTGCTGGAAGCGGTTGTGTGAAGAGCATGTGGAAGTGACAGGATTCTCCTCAAGTGTATCTGATCTCAATACAGACATTGCCAACGTCCTTGTTCAATGAGAGCGTAGCCCGGTCCTAGCTCCCATCAAAGTGTCTAGCAGACATCTGCCTACAAAGGATACACACTTCTAGAGTTGAGCTTATGGACTGTTCCTCCCACACCCTGCCTGCACGTACACCGCGATCCTAACAGGCCTAACCCGATGCGTGCCTAAGTGTTGTGAGAGGTAAGTGGAAAGTCGCGGCCCACAAGACTAGTGCATCCAAGCTCAATCCAGCGATTTCCTAGTATTCCCTGTGTGAGCCAGGTGCTACATCCTACGTGCCATATGAGAGAAGCTAGCTGAACGCCTTGTCCAAAGGCAACTTACTTCGGAGAGTTGAGCTCACCCTCAGTCCCTCACAGTTGCACACTGCCTGCAGAAAGAGTTTCCAACATCTGAACCACAGCCGTTTGTCAGAGGCTTGTGAGACGCAAGTGGAATAAGCAGACCTGGAGGGTGTCTCCAGCTGCAGTGGAGTGGTATTCTGGGTAGCGCCTGGCTTAGAACACTGTTACGTTCTCAGTGCCCGAGGAACGCAGCGAGTTGAAAGCTGTCTTGTAGGCGTACTTCCTTGTGCGAGCTGAGTTCAGGGCAAGACCCTCCCGCATCCTGACTGCCCGTAGAGGTAGGTCCCAGCATCCTTATGTTAGTTGCTGGAAGCGGTTGTGTGAAGAGCATGTGGAAGTGACAGGATTCTCCTCAAGTGTATCTGATCTCAATACAGACATTGCAAACGTCCTTGTTCACTGAGAGCGTAGCTCGGTCCTAGCTCCCATCAAAGTGTCTAGCAGACATGTGCCTGCAAACCATACACTCTTCCGAGAGTTGAGCTTATGGACTGTCCCTCCCACTTCCTGCCTGCACGTACACCGCGCTCCTAACAGACCTAGCCCCGACGCGTGCCTGAAGTGTTGTGAGAGGTAAGTGGAAAGTCGCGGCCCACAAGACTAGTGCATCCAAGCTCAATCCAGCGATTTCCTAGTATTCCCTGGTGAGCCAGGTGCTACATCGTATGTGCCATACAAGAGAAGCTAGCTGAACGCCTTGTCCAAAAGCAACTTACTGCGGAGAGTTCAGCTCACCCTCAGTCCCTCACAGTTGCACACTGCCTGCAAAAGAGTTTCCAACATCTGAACCACAGGCGTTTGTCAGAGGCTTGTGAGACGCAAGTGGAATAAGCAGACCTGGAGGGTGTCTCCAGCTGCAGTGGAGTGGTATTCTGGGTAGCTCCTGGCTTAGAACACTGTTACGTTCTCAGTGCCCGAGGAACGCAGCTAGCTGAAAGCTGGCTTGTAGGCTTGCTTCCTTGTGAGAGCTGAGTTCAGGGCAGGACCCTCCCGCATCCTGACTGCCCGTAGATGTAGGTCCCAGCATCCTTATGTTAGTTGCTGGAAGCGGTTGTGTGAAGAGCATGTGGAAGTGACAGGATTCTCCTCAAGTGTATCTGATCTCAATACAGACATTGCCAACGTCCTTGTTCAATGAGAGCGTAGCCCGGTCCTAGCTCCCATCAAAGTGTCTAGCAGACATCTGCCTACAAAGCATACACACTTCTAGAGTTGAGCTTATGGACTGTTCCTCCCACACCCTGCCTGCACGTACACCGCGATCCTAACAGGCCTAACCCGATGCGTGCCTAAGTGTTGTGAGAGGTAAGTGGAAAGTCGCGGCCCACAAGACTAGTGCATCCAAGCTCAATCCAGCGATTTCCTAGTATTCCCTGTGTGAGCCAGGTGCTACATCCTACGTGCCATATGAGAGAAGCTAGCTGAACGCCTTGTCCAAAAGCAACTTACTTCGGAGAGTTGAGCTCACCCTCAGTCCCTCACAGTTGCACACTGCCTGCAGAAAGAGTTTCCAACATCTGAACCACAGCCGTTTGTCAGAGGTTTGTGAGACGCAAGTGGAATAAGCAGACCTGGAGGGTGTCTCCAGCTGCAGTGGAGTGGTATTCTCGTTAGAGCCTGGCTTAGAACACTGTTACGTTCTCAGTGCCCGAGGAACGCAGCGAGTTGAAAGCTGTCTTGTAGGCGTACTTCCTTGTGCGAGCTGAGTTCAGGGCAAGACCCTCCCGCATCCTGACTGCCCGTAGAGGTAGGTCCCAGCATCCTTATGTTAGTTGCTGGAAGCGGTTGTGTGAAGAGCATGTGGAAGTGACAGGATTCTCCTCAAGTGTACGTGATCTCAATACAGACATTGCAAACGTCCTTGTTCACTGAGAGCGTAGCTCGGTCCTAGCTCCCATCAAAGTGTCTAGCAGACATGTGCCTGCAAACCATACACTCTTCCGAGAGTTGAGCTTATGGACTGTCCCTCCCACATCCTGCCTGCACGTACACCGCGCTCCTAACAGACCTAGCCCCGACGCGTGCCTGAAGTGTTGTGAGAGGTAAGTGGAAAGTCGCGGCCCACAAGACTAGTGCATCCAAGCTCAATCCAGCGATTTCCTAGTATTCCCTGTGTGAGCCACGTGCTACATCCTACGTGCCATACGAGAGAAGCTAGCTGAACGCCTTGTCCAAAAGCAACTTACTTCGGAGAGTTGAGCTCACCCTCAGTCCGTCACAGTTGCACACTGCCTGCAGAAAGAGTTTCCAACATCTGAACCACAGCCGTTTGTCAGAGGCTTGTGAGACGCAAGTGGAATAAGCAGACCTGGAGGGTGTCTCCAGCTGCAGTAGAGTGGTATTCTGGGTAGCTCCTGGCTTAGAACACTGTTACGTTCTCAGTGCCCGAGGAACGCAGCTAGTTGAAAGGTGGCTTGTAGGCGTGATTCCTTTTGAGAGCTGAGTTCAGGGCAGGACCCTCCCGCATCCTGATTGCCCGTAGACGTAGGTCCCACCATCCTTATGTTAGGCGCCAGAAGAGGTTGTGTGAAGAGCATGTGGAGGTGACAGGATTCTCCTCAAGTGTATCTGATCTCAATTCAGACATTGCAAACGTCCTTGTTCAATGAGAGCGTAGCTCGGTCCTAGCTCCCATCAAAGTGTCTAGCAGACATCTGCCTGCAAAGCATGCACACTTCCGAGAGTTGAGCTTATGGACTGTCCCTCCCACATCCTGCCTGCACGTACACCGCGCTCCTAACAGGCCTAGCCCCGATGCGTGCCTGAAGTGTTGTGAGAGGTAAGTGGAAAGTCGCGGCCCACAAGACTAGTGCATCCAAGCTCAATCCAGCGATTTCCTAGTATTCCCTGTGTGAGCCAGGTGCTACATCCTACGTGCCATACGAGAGAAGCTAGCTGAACGCCTTGTCCAAAAGCAACTTACTTCGGAGAGTTGAGCTCACCCTCAGTCCCTCACAGTTGCACACTGCCTGCAGAAAGAGTTTCCAACATCTGAACCACAGCCGTTTGTCAGAGGCTTGTGAGACGCAAGTGGAATAAGCAGACCTGGAGGGTGTCTCCAGCTGCAGTGGAGTGGTATTCTGGGTAGCGCCTGGCTTAGAACACTGTTACGTTCTCAGTGCCCGAGGAACGCAGCTAGTGGAAATCTGGATTGTAGGCCTACTTCCTTGTGCGAGCTGAGTTCAGGGCAGGACCCTCCCGCATCCTGACTGCCCATAGACCTAGGTCCCAGCATCCTTATGTTAGGAGCCGGAAGCGGTTGTGTGAAGAGCATGCGGAAGTGACAGGATTCTCCTCAAGTGTATCTGATCTCAATACAGACATTGTAAACGTCCTTGTTCACTGAGAGCGTAGCTCGGTGCTAGCTCCCATCAAAGTGTCTAGCAGACATCTGCCTGCAAAGCATGCACACTTCCAAGAGTTGAGCTTATGGACTGTCCCTCCCACATCCTGCCTGCACGTACACCGCGCTCCTAACAGGCCTAGCCCCGATGCGTGCCTGAAGTGTTGTGAGAGGTAAGTGGAAAGTCGCGGCCCACAAGACTAGTGCATCCAAGCTCAATCCAGCGATTTCCTAGTATTCCCTGTGTGAGCCAGGTGCTACATCCTAAGTGCCATACGAGAGAAGCTAGCTGAACGCCTTGTCCAAAAGCAACTTACTTCGGAGAGTTGAGCTCACCCTCAGTCCCTCACAGTTGCACACTGCCTGCAGAAAGAGTTTCCAACATCTGAACCACAGCCGTTTGTCAGAGGCTTGTGAGACGCAAGTCGATTAAGCAGACCTGGAGGGTGTCTCCAGCTGCAGTAGAGTGGTATTCTGGGTAGCTCCTGGATTAAAACACTGTTACGTTCTCAGTGCCCGAGGAACGCAGCGAGTTGAAAGCTGTCTTGTAGGCGTACTTCCTTGTGCGAGCTGAGTTCAGGGCAAGACCCTCCCGCATCCTGACTGCCCGTAGAGGTAGGTCCCAGCATCCTTATGTTAGTTGCCGGAAGCGGTTGTGTGAAGAGCATGTGGAAGTGACAGGATTCTCCTCAAGTGTATCTGATCTCAATACAGACATTGCCAACGTCCTTGTTCACTGAGAGCGTAGCTCGGTGCTAGCTCCCATCAAAGTGTCTAGCAGACATCTGCCTGCAAAGCATGCACACTTCCGAGAGTTGAGCTTATGGACTGTCCCTCCCACATCCTGCCTGCACGTACACCGCGCTCCTAACAGGCCTAGCCCCGATGCGTGCCTGAAGTGTTGTGAGAGGTAAGTGGAAAGTCGCGGCCCACAAGACTAGTGCATCCAAGCTCAATCCAGCGATATTTCCTAGAATTCCCTGTGTGACCCAGGTGCTACGTCCTACGTGCCATACAAGAGAAGCTAGCTGAACGCCTTGTCCAAAGCAACTTACTTCGGAGAGTTGAGCTCACCCTCAGTCCCTCACAGTTGCACACTGCCTGCAGAAAGAGTTTCCAACATCTAAACCACAGCCGTTTGTCAGAGGCTTGTGAGACGCAAGTGGAATAAGCAGACCTGGAGGGTGTCTCCAGCTGCAGTAGAGTGGTATTCTGGGTAGCTCCTGGCTTAGAACACTGTTACGTTCTCAGTGCCCGAGGAACGCAGCTAGTTGAAAGGTGGCTTGTAGGCTTGCTTCCTTGTGAGAGCTGAGTTCAGGGCAGGACCCTCCCGCATCCTGACTGCCCGTAGACGTAGGTCCCAGCATCCTTATGTTAGGCTCCAGAAGAGGTTGTGTGAAGAGCATGTGGAGGTGACAGGATTCTCCTCCAGTGTATCTGATCTCAATTCAGACATTGCAAACGTCCTTGTTCAATGAGAGTGTAGCTCGGTCCTAGCTCCCATCAAAGTGTCTAGCAGACATCTGCCTGCAAAGCATGCACACTTCCGAGAGTTGAGCTTATGGACTGTCCCTCCCACATCCTGCCTGCACGTACACCGCGCTATCAGGCCTAGCCCCGATGCGTGCCTGAAGTGTTGTGAGAGGTAAGTGGAAAGTCGCGGCCCACAAGACTAGTGCATCCAAGCTCAATCCAGCGATATTTCCTAGTATTCCCTGGTGAGCCAGGTGCTACATCGTATGTGCCATACAAGAGAAGCTAGCTGAACGCCTTGTCCAAAAGCAACTTACTGCGGAGAGTTCAGCTCACCCTCAGTCCCTCACAGTTGCACACTGCCTGCAAAAGAGTTTCCAACATCTGAACCACAGGCGTTTGTCAGAGGCTTGTGAGACGCAAGTGGAATAAGCAGACCTGGAGGGTGTCTCCAGCTGCAGTGGAGTGGTATTCTGGGTAGCTCCTGGCTTAGAACACTGTTACGTTCTCAGTGCCCGAGGAACGCAGCTAGCTGAAAGCTGGCTTGTAGGCTTGCTTCCTTGTGAGAGCTGAGTTCAGGGCAGGACCCTCCCGCATCCTGACTGCCCGTAGATGTAGGTCCCAGCATCCTTATGTTAGTTGCTGGAAGCGGTTGTGTGAAGAGCATGTGGAAGTGACAGGATTCTCCTCAAGTGTATCTGATCTCAATACAGACATTGCCAACGTCCTTGTTCAATGAGAGCGTAGCCCGGTCCTAGCTCCCATCAAAGTGTCTAGCAGACATCTGCCTACAAAGGATACACACTTCTAGAGTTGAGCTTATGGACTGTTCCTCCCACACCCTGCCTGCACGTACACCGCGATCCTAACAGGCCTAACCCGATGCGTGCCTAAGTGTTGTGAGAGGTAAGTGGAAAGTCGCGGCCCACAAGACTAGTGCATCCAAGCTCAATCCAGCGATTTCCTAGTATTCCCTGTGTGAGCCAGGTGCTACATCCTACGTGCCATATGAGAGAAGCTAGCTGAACGCCTTGTCCAAAGGCAACTTACTTCGGAGAGTTGAGCTCACCCTCACTCCCTCACAGTTGCACACTGCCTGCAGAAAGAGTTTCCAACATCTGAACCACAGCCGTTTGTCAGAGGCTTGTGAGACGCAAGTGGAATAAGCAGACCTGGAGGGTGTCTCCAGCTGCAGTGGAGTGGTATTCTGGGTAGCGCCTGGCTTAGAACACTGTTACGTTCTCAGTGCCCGAGGAACGCAGCGAGTTGAAAGCTGTCTTGTAGGCGTACTTCCTTGTGCGAGCTGAGTTCAGGGCAAGACCCTCCCGCATCCTGACTGCCCGTAGAGGTAGGTCCCAGCATCCTTATGTTAGTTGCTGGAAGCGGTTGTGTGAAGAGCATGTGGAAGTGACAGGATTCTCCTCAAGTGTATCTGATCTCAATACAGACATTGCAAACGTCCTTGTTCACTGAGAGCGTAGCTCGGTCCTAGCTCCCATCAAAGTGTCTAGCAGACATGTGCCTGCAAACCATACACTCTTCCGAGAGTTGAGCTTATGGACTGTCCCTCCCACTTCCTGCCTGCACGTACACCGCGCTCCTAACAGACCTAGCCCCGACGCGTGCCTGAAGTGTTGTGAGAGGTAAGTGGAAAGTCGCGGCCCACAAGACTAGTGCATCCAAGCTCAATCCAGCGATTTCCTAGTATTCCCTGGTGAGCCAGGTGCTACATCGTATGTGCCATACAAGAGAAGCTAGCTGAACGCCTTGTCCAAAAGCAACTTACTGCGGAGAGTTCAGCTCACCCTCAGTCCCTCACAGTTGCACACTGCCTGCAAAAGAGTTTCCAACATCTGAACCACAGGCGTTTGTCAGAGGCTTGTGAGACGCAAGTGGAATAAGCAGACCTGGAGGGTGTCTCCAGCTGCAGTGGAGTGGTATTCTGGGTAGCTCCTGGCTTAGAACACTGTTACGTTCTCAGTGCCCGAGGAACGCAGCTAGCTGAAAGCTGGCTTGTAGGCTTGCTTCCTTGTGAGAGCTGAGTTCAGGGCAGGACCCTCCCGCATCCTGACTGCCCGTAGATGTAGGTCCCAGCATCCTTATGTTAGTTGCTGGAAGCGGTTGTGTGAAGAGCATGTGGAAGTGACAGGATTCTCCTCAAGTGTATCTGATCTCAATACAGACATTGCCAACGTCCTTGTTCAATGAGAGCGTAGCCCGGTCCTAGCTCCCATCAAAGTGTCTAGCAGACATCTGCCTACAAAGCATACACACTTCTAGAGTTGAGCTTATGGACTGTTCCTCCCACACCCTGCCTGCACGTACACCGCGATCCTAACAGGCCTAACCCGATGCGTGCCTAAGTGTTGTGAGAGGTAAGTGGAAAGTCGCGGCCCACAAGACTAGTGCATCCAAGCTCAATCCAGCGATTTCCTAGTATTCCCTGTGTGAGCCAGGTGCTACATCCTACGTGCCATATGAGAGAAGCTAGCTGAACGCCTTGTCCAAAAGCAACTTACTTCGGAGAGTTGAGCTCACCCTCAGTCCCTCACAGTTGCACACTGCCTGCAGAAAGAGTTTCCAACATCTGAACCACAGCCGTTTGTCAGAGGTTTGTGAGACGCAAGTGGAATAAGCAGACCTGGAGGGTGTCTCCAGCTGCAGTGGAGTGGTATTCTCGTTAGAGCCTGGCTTAGAACACTGTTACGTTCTCAGTGCCCGAGGAACGCAGCGAGTTGAAAGCTGTCTTGTAGGCGTACTTCCTTGTGCGAGCTGAGTTCAGGGCAAGACCCTCCCGCATCCTGACTGCCCGTAGAGGTAGGTCCCAGCATCCTTATGTTAGTTGCTGGAAGCGGTTGTGTGAAGAGCATGTGGAAGTGACAGGATTCTCCTCAAGTGTACGTGATCTCAATACAGACATTGCAAACGTCCTTGTTCACTGAGAGCGTAGCTCGGTCCTAGCTCCCATCAAAGTGTCTAGCAGACATGTGCCTGCAAACCATACACTCTTCCGAGAGTTGAGCTTATGGACTGTCCCTCCCACATCCTGCCTGCACGTACACCGCGCTCCTAACAGACCTAGCCCCGACGCGTGCCTGAAGTGTTGTGAGAGGTAAGTGGAAAGTCGCGGCCCACAAGACTAGTGCATCCAAGCTCAATCCAGCGATTTCCTAGTATTCCCTGTGTGAGCCACGTGCTACATCCTACGTGCCATACGAGAGAAGCTAGCTGAACGCCTTGTCCAAAAGCAACTTACTTCGGAGAGTTGAGCTCACCCTCAGTCCGTCACAGTTGCACACTGCCTGCAGAAAGAGTTTCCAACATCTGAACCACAGCCGTTTGTCAGAGGCTTGTGAGACGCAAGTGGAATAAGCAGACCTGGAGGGTGTCTCCAGCTGCAGTAGAGTGGTATTCTGGGTAGCTCCTGGCTTAGAACACTGTTACGTTCTCAGTGCCCGAGGAACGCAGCTAGTTGAAAGGTGGCTTGTAGGCGTGCTTCCTTTTGAGAGCTGAGTTCAGGGCAGGACCCTCCCGCATCCTGATTGCCCGTAGACGTAGGTCCCACCATCCTTATGTTAGGCGCCAGAAGAGGTTGTGTGAAGAGCATGTGGAGGTGACAGGATTCTCCTCAAGTGTATCTGATCTCAATTCAGACATTGCAAACGTCCTTGTTCAATGAGAGCGTAGCTCGGTCCTAGCTCCCATCAAAGTGTCTAGCAGACATCTGCCTGCAAAGCATGCACACTTCCGAGAGTTGAGCTTATGGACTGTCCCTCCCACATCCTGCCTGCACGTACACCGCGCTCCTAACAGGCCTAGCCCCGATGCGTGCCTGAAGTGTTGTGAGAGGTAAGTGGAAAGTCGCGGCCCACAAGACTAGTGCATCCAAGCTCAATCCAGCGATTTCCTAGTATTCCCTGTGTGAGCCAGGTGCTACATCCTACGTGCCATACGAGAGAAGCTAGCTGAACGCCTTGTCCAAAAGCAACTTACTTCGGAGAGTTGAGCTCACCCTCAGTCCCTCACAGTTGCACACTGCCTGCAGAAAGAGTTTCCAACATCTGAACCACAGCCGTTTGTCAGAGGCTTGTGAGACGCAAGTGGAATAAGCAGACCTGGAGGGTGTCTCCAGCTGCAGTGGAGTGGTATTCTGGGTAGCGCCTGGCTTAGAACACTGTTACGTTCTCAGTGCCCGAGGAACGCAGCTAGTGGAAATCTGGATTGTAGGCCTACTTCCTTGTGCGAGCTGAGTTCAGGGCAGGACCCTCCCGCATCCTGACTGCCCATAGACCTAGGTCCCAGCATCCTTATGTTAGGAGCCGGAAGCGGTTGTGTGAAGAGCATGCGGAAGTGACAGGATTCTCCTCAAGTGTATCTGATCTCAATACAGACATTGTAAACGTCCTTGTTCACTGAGAGCGTAGCTCGGTGCTAGCTCCCATCAAAGTGTCTAGCAGACATCTGCCTGCAAAGCATGCACACTTCCAAGAGTTGAGCTTATGGACTGTCCCTCCCACATCCTGCCTGCACGTACACCGCGCTCCTAACAGGCCTAGCCCCGATGCGTGCCTGAAGTGTTGTGAGAGGTAAGTGGAAAGTCGCGGCCCACAAGACTAGTGCATCCAAGCTCAATCCAGCGATTTCCTAGTATTCCCTGTGTGAGCCAGGTGCTACATCCTAAGTGCCATACGAGAGAAGCTAGCTGAACGCCTTGTCCAAAAGCAACTTACTTCGGAGAGTTGAGCTCACCCTCAGTCCCTCACAGTTGCACACTGCCTGCAGAAAGAGTTTCCAACATCTGAACCACAGCCGTTTGTCAGAGGCTTGTGAGACGCAAGTCGATTAAGCAGACCTGGAGGGTGTCTCCAGCTGCAGTAGAGTGGTATTCTGGGTAGCTCCTGGATTAAAACACTGTTACGTTCTCAGTGCCCGAGGAACGCAGCGAGTTGAAAGCTGTCTTGTAGGCGTACTTCCTTGTGCGAGCTGAGTTCAGGGCAAGACCCTCCCGCATCCTGACTGCCCGTAGAGGTAGGTCCCAGCATCCTTATGTTAGTTGCCGGAAGCGGTTGTGTGAAGAGCATGTGGAAGTGACAGGATTCTCCTCAAGTGTATCTGATCTCAATACAGACATTGCCAACGTCCTTGTTCACTGAGAGCGTAGCTCGGTGCTAGCTCCCATCAAAGTGTCTAGCAGACATCTGCCTGCAAAGCATGCACACTTCCGAGAGTTGAGCTTATGGACTGTCCCTCCCACATCCTGCCTGCACGTACACCGCGCTCCTAACAGGCCTAGCCCCGATGCGTGCCTGAAGTGTTGTGAGAGGTAAGTGGAAAGTCGCGGCCGACAAGACTAGTGCATCCAAGCTGAATCCAGCGATTTCCTAGTATTCCCTGTGTGACCCAGGTGCCACATCCTACGTGCCATACGAGAGAAGCTAGCTGAACGCGTTGTCCAAAAGCAACTTACTGCGGAGAGTTGAGCTCACCCTCAGTCCCTCACAGTTGCACACTGCCTGCAGAAAGAGTTTCCAACATCTGAACCACAGCCGTTTGTCAGAGGCTTGTGAGACGCAAGTCGATTAAGCAGACCTGGAGGGTGTCTCCAGCTGCAGTAGAGTGGTATTCTGGGTAGCTCCTGGATTAAAACACTGTTACGTTCTCAGTGCCCGAGGAACGCAGCGAGTTGAAAGCTGTCTTGTAGGCGTACTTCCTTGTGCGAGCTGAGTTCAGGGCAAGACCCTCCCGCATCCTGACTGCCCGTAGAGGTAGGTCCCAGCATCCTTATGTTAGTTGCCGGAAGCGGTTGTGTGAAGAGCATGTGGAAGTGACAGGATTCTCCTCAAGTGTATCTGATCTCAATACAGAGATTGCAAACGTCCTTGTTCACTGAGAGCGTAGCTCGGTCCTAGCTCCCATCAAAGTGTCTAGCAGACATCTGCCTGCAAACCATACACTCTTCCGAGAGTTGAGCTTATGGACTGTCCCTCCCACATCCTGCCTGCACGTACACCGCGCTCCTAACAGACCTAGCCCCGACGCGTGCCTGAAGTGTTGTGAGAGGTAAGTGGAAAGTCGCGGCCCACAAGACTAGTGCATCCAAGCTCAATCCAGCGATTTCCTAGTATTCCCTGTGTGAGCCACGTGCTACATCCTACGTGCCATACGAGAGAAGCTAGCTGAACGCCTTGTCCAAAAGCAACTTACTTCGGAGAGTTGAGCTCACCCTCAGTCCGTCACAGTTGCACACTGCCTGCAGAAAGAGTTTCCAACATCTGAACCACAGCCGTTTGTCAGAGGCTTGTGAGACGCAAGTGGAATAAGCAGACCTGGAGGGTGTCTCCAGCTGCAGTGGAGTGGTATTCTGGGTAGCGCCTGGCTTAGAACACTGTTACGTTCTCAGTGCCCGAGGAACGCAGCTAGTTGAAAGCTGGCTTGTAGGCGTGCTTTCTTGTGCGAGCTGAGTTCAGGGCAGGACCCTCCCGCGTCCTGACTGCCCGTAGATGTAGGTCCCAGCATCCTTATGTTAGTTGCTGGAAGCGGTTGTGTGAAGAGCATGTGGAAGTGACAGGATTCTCCTCAAGTGTATCTGATCTCAATACAGACATTGCAAACGTCCTTGTTCACTGAGAGCGTAGCTCGGTCCTAGCTCCCATCAAAGTGTCTAGCAGACATCTGCCTGCAAAGCATGCACACTTCCGAGAGTTGAGCTTATGGACTGTCCCTCCCACATCCTGCCTGCACGTACACCGCGCTCCTAACAGGCCTAGCCCCGATGCGTGCCTGAAGTGTTGTGAGAGGTAAGTGGAAAGTCGCGGCCCACAAGACTAGTGCATCCAAGCTCAATCCAGCGATATTTCCTAGAATTCCCTGTGTGAGCCAGGTGCTACATCCTACGTGCCATACAAGAGAAGCTAGCTGAACGCCTTGTCCAAAAGCAACTTACTTCGGAGAGTTGAGCTCACCCTCAGTCCCTCACAGTTGCACACTGCCTGCAGAAAGAGTTTCCAACATCTGAACCACAGGCGTTTGTCAGAGGATTGTGAGACTCAAGTGGAATAAGCAGACCTGGAGGGTGTCTCCAGCTGCAGTGGAGTGGTATTCTCGTTAGAGCCTGGCTTAGAACAGTTTTACGTTCTCAGTGCCCGAGGAACGCAGCTAGTTGAATGCTGGCTTGTAGGCTTGCTTCTTTGTGAGAGCTGAGTTCAGGGCAGGACCCTCCCGCATCCTGACTGCCCGTAGAGGTAGGTCCCAGCATCCTTATGTTAGTTGCCGGAAGCGGTTGTGTGAAGAGCATGTGGAAGTGACAGGATTCTCCTCAAGTGTATCTGATCTCAATACAGACATTGCAAACGTCCTTGTTCAATGAGAGCGTAGCCCGGTCCTAGCTCCCATCAAAGTGTCCAGCAGACATCTGCCTACAAAGGATACACACTTCGAGAGTTGAGCTTATGGACTGTCCGTCCCACACCCTGCCTGCACGTACACCGCGATCCTAACAGGCCTAGCCCCGATGCGTGCCTGAAGTGTTGTGAGAGGTAAGTGGAAAGTCGCGGCCCACAAGACTAGTGCATCCAAGCTCAATCCAGCGATTTCCTAGTATTCCCTGTGTGAGCCAGGTGCCACATCCTACGTGCCATACGAGAGAAGCTAGCTGAACGCCTTGTCCAAAAGCAACTTACTTCGGAGAGTTGAGCTCACCCTCAGTCCGTCACAGTTGCACACTGCCTGCAGAAAGAGTTTCCAACATCTGAACCACAGCCGTTTGTCAGAGGCTTGTGAGACGCAAGTGGAATAAGCAGACCTGGAGGGTGTCTCCAGCTGCAGTGGAGTGGTATTCTGGGTAGCGCCTGGCTTAGAACACTGTTACGTTCTCAGTGCCCGAGGAACGCAGCTAGTTGAAAGCTGGCTTGTAGGCGTGCTTTCTTGTGCGAGCTGAGTTCAGGGCAGGACCCTCCCGCGTCCTGACTGCCCGTAGATGTAGGTCCCAGCATCCTTATGTTAGTTGCTGGAAGCGGTTGTGTGAAGAGCATGTGGAAGTGACAGGATTCTCCTCAAGTGTATCTGATCTCAATACAGACATTGCAAACGTCCTTGTTCACTGAGAGCGTAGCTCGGTCCTAGCTCCCATCAAAGTGTCTAGCAGACATCTGCCTGCAAAGCATACACACTTCCGAGAGTTGAGCTTATGGACTGTCCCTCCCACATCCTGCTTGCAGGTACACCGCGATCCTAACAGGCCTAGCCCCGATGCGTGCCTGAAGTGTTGTGAGAGGTAAGTGGAAAGTCGCGGCCCACAAGACTAGTGCATCCAAGCTCAATCCAGCGATTTCCTAGTATTCCCTGTGTGAGCCAGATGCTACATCCTAAGTGCCATACGAGAGAAGCTAGCTGAACGCCTTGTCCAAAGCAACTTACTTCGGAGAGTTGAGTTCACCCTCAGTCCGTCACAGTTGCACACTGCCTGCAGAAAGAGTTTCCAACATCTGAACCACAGCCGTTTGTCAGAGGCTTGTGAGACGCAAGTGGAATAAGCAGACCTGGAGGGTGTCTCCAGCTGCAGTAGAGTGGTATTCTGGGTAGCTCCTGGCTTAGAACACTGTTACGTTCTCAGTGCCCGAGGAACGCAGCTAGTTGAAAGGTGGCTTGTAGGCGTGCTTCCTTTTGAGAGCTGAGTTCAGGGCAGGACCCTCCCGCATCCTGATTGCCGGTAGACGTAGGTCCCAGCATCCTTATGTTAGGCGCCAGAAGAGGTTGTGTGAAGAGCATGTGGAGGTGACAGGATTCTCCTCAAGTGTATCTGATCTCAATTCAGACATTGCAAACGTCCTTGTTCAATGAGAGCGTAGCTCGGTCCTAGCTCCCATCAAAGTGTCTAGCAGACATCTGCCTGCAAAGCATGCACACTTCCGAGAGTTGAGCTTATGGACTGTCCCTCCCACATCCTGCCTGCACGTACACCGCGCTCCTAACAGGCCTAGCCCCGATGCGTGCCTGAAGTGTTGTGAGAGGTAAGTGGAAAGTCGCGGCCCACAAGACTAGTGCATCCAAGCTCAATCCAGCGATATTTCCTAGAATTCCCTGTGTGAGCCAGGTGCTACATTCTACGTGCCATACAAGAGAAGCTAGCTGAACGCCTTGTCCAAAAGCAACTTACTTCGGAGAGTTGAGCTCACCCTCAGTCCCTCACAGTTGCACACTGCCTGCAGAAAGAGTTTCCAACATCTGAACCACAGCCGTTTGTCAGAGGATTGTGAGACTCAAGTGGAATAAGCAGACCTGGAGGGTGTCTCCAGCTGCAGTGGAGTGGTATTCTCGTTAGAGCCTGGCTTAGAACAGTTTTACGTTCTCAGTGCCCGAGGAACGCAGCTAGTTGAATGCTGGCTTGTAGGCTTGCTTCTTTGTGAGAGCTGAGTTCAGGGCAGGACCCTCCCGCATCCTGACTGCCCGTAGAGGTAGGTCCCAGCATCCTTATGTTAGTTGCCGGAAGCGGTTGTGTGAAGAGCATGTGGAAGTGACAGGATTCTCCTCAAGTGTATCTGATCTCAATACAGACATTGCAAACGTCCTTGTTCAATGAGAGCGTAGCCCGGTCCTAGCTCCCATCAAAGTGTCCAGCAGACATCTGCCTACAAAGGATACACACTTCGAGAGTTGAGCTTATGGACTGTCCGTCCCACACCCTGCCTGCACGTACACCGCGATCCTAACAGGCCTAGCCCCGATGCGTGCCTGAAGTGTTGTGAGAGGTAAGTGGAAAGTCGCGGCCCACAAGACTAGTGCATCCAAGCTCAATCCAGCGATTTCCTAGTATTCCCTGTGTGAGCCAGGTGCCACATCCTACGTGCCATACGAGAGAAGCTAGCTGAACGCCTTGTCCAAAAGCAACTTACTTCGGAGAGTTGAGCTCACCCTCAGTCCGTCACAGTTGCACACTGCCTGCAGAAAGAGTTTCCAACATCTGAACCACAGCCGTTTGTCAGAGGCTTGTGAGACGCAAGTGGAATAAGCAGACCTGGAGGGTGTCTCCAGCTGCAGTGGAGTGGTATTCTGGGTAGCGCCTGGCTTAGAACACTGTTACGTTCTCAGTGCCCGAGGAACGCAGCTAGTTGAAAGCTGGCTTGTAGGCGTGCTTTCTTGTGCGAGCTGAGTTCAGGGCAGGACCCTCCCGCGTCCTGACTGCCCGTAGATGTAGGTCCCAGCATCCTTATGTTAGTTGCTGGAAGCGGTTGTGTGAAGAGCATGTGGAAGTGACAGGATTCTCCTCAAGTGTATCTGATCTCAATACAGACATTGCAAACGTCCTTGTTCACTGAGAGCGTAGCTCGGTCCTAGCTCCCATCAAAGTGTCTAGCAGACATCTGCCTGCAAAGCATACACACTTCCGAGAGTTGAGCTTATGGACTGTCCCTCCCACATCCTGATTGCAGGTACACCGCGCTCCGAACAGGCCTAGCCCCGATGCGTGCCTGAAGTGTTGTGAGAGGTAAGTGGAAAGTCGCGGCCCACAAGACTAGTGCATCCAAGCTCAATCCAGCGATATTTCCTAGAATTCCCTGTGTGAGCCAGGTGCTACATTCTACGTGCCATACAAGAGAAGCTAGCTGAACGCCTTGTCCAAAAGCAACTTACTTCGGAGAGTTGAGCTCACCCTCAGTCCGTCACAGTTGCACACTGCCTGCAGAAAGAGTTTCCAACATCTGAACCACAGCCGTTTGTCAGAGGCTTGTGAGACGCAAGTGGAATAAGCAGACCTGGAGGGTGTCTCCAGCTGCAGTGGAGTGGTATTCTGGGTAGCGCCTGGCTTAGAACACTGTTACGTTCTCAGTGCCCGAGGAACGCAGCTAGTTGAAAGCTGGCTTGTAGGCGTGCTTTCTTGTGCGAGCTGAGTTCAGGGCAGGACCCTCCCGCGTCCTGACTGCCCGTAGATGTAGGTCCCAGCATCCTTATGTTAGTTGCTGGAAGCGGTTGTGTGAAGAGCATGTGGAAGTGACAGGATTCTCCTCAAGTGTATCTGATCTCAATACAGACATTGCAAACGTCCTTGTTCACTGAGAGCGTAGCTCGGTCCTAGCTCCCATCAAAGTGTCTAGCAGACATCTGCCTGCAAAGCATACACACTTCCGAGAGTTGAGCTTATGGACTGTCCCTCCCACATCCTGCTTGCAGGTACACCGCGATCCTAACAGGCCTAGCCCCGATGCGTGCCTGAAGTGTTGTGAGAGGTAAGTGGAAAGTCGCGGCCCACAAGACTAGTGCATCCAAGCTCAATCCAGCGATTTCCTAGTATTCCCTGTGTGAGCCAGGTGCTACATCCTACGTGCCATACAAGAGAAGCTAGCTGAACGCCTTGTCCAAAAGCAACTTACTTCGGAGAGTTGAGCTCACCCTCAGTCCCTCACAGTTGCACACTGCCTGCAGAAAGAGTTTCCAACATCTGAACCACAGGCGTTTGTCAGAGGATTGTGAGACTCAAGTGGAATAAGCAGACCTGGAGGGTGTCTCCAGCTGCAGTGGAGTGGTATTCTCGTTAGAGCCTGGCTTAGAACAGTTTTACGTTCTCAGTGCCCGAGGAACGCAGCTAGTTGAATGCTGGCTTGTAGGCTTGCTTCTTTGTGAGAGCTGAGTTCAGGGCAGGACCCTCCCGCATCCTGACTGCCCGTAGAGGTAGGTCCCAGCATCCTTATGTTAGTTGCCGGAAGCGGTTGTGTGAAGAGCATGTGGAAGTGACAGGATTCTCCTCAAGTGTATCTGATCTCAATACAGACATTGCAAACGTCCTTGTTCAATGAGAGCGTAGCCCGGTCCTAGCTCCCATCAAAGTGTCCAGCAGACATCTGCCTACAAAGGATACACACTTCGAGAGTTGAGCTTATGGACTGTCCGTCCCACACCCTGCCTGCACGTACACCGCGATCCTAACAGGCCTAGCCCCGATGCGTGCCTGAAGTGTTGTGAGAGGTAAGTGGAAAGTCGCGGCCCACAAGACTAGTGCATCCAAGCTCAATCCAGCGATTTCCTAGTATTCCCTGTGTGAGCCAGGTGCCACATCCTACGTGCCATACGAGAGAAGCTAGCTGAACGCCTTGTCCAAAAGCAACTTACTTCGGAGAGTTGAGCTCACCCTCAGTCCGTCACAGTTGCACACTGCCTGCAGAAAGAGTTTCCAACATCTGAACCACAGCCGTTTGTCAGAGGCTTGTGAGACGCAAGTGGAATAAGCAGACCTGGAGGGTGTCTCCAGCTGCAGTGGAGTGGTATTCTGGGTAGCGCCTGGCTTAGAACACTGTTACGTTCTCAGTGCCCGAGGAACGCAGCTAGTTGAAAGCTGGCTTGTAGGCGTGCTTTCTTGTGCGAGCTGAGTTCAGGGCAGGACCCTCCCGCGTCCTGACTGCCCGTAGATGTAGGTCCCAGCATCCTTATGTTAGTTGCTGGAAGCGGTTGTGTGAAGAGCATGTGGAAGTGACAGGATTCTCCTCAAGTGTATCTGATCTCAATACAGACATTGCAAACGTCCTTGTTCACTGAGAGCGTAGCTCGGTCCTAGCTCCCATCAAAGTGTCTAGCAGACATCTGCCTGCAAAGCATACACACTTCCGAGAGTTGAGCTTATGGACTGTCCCTCCCACATCCTGCTTGCAGGTACACCGCGATCCTAACAGGCCTAGCCCCGATGCGTGCCTGAAGTGTTGTGAGAGGTAAGTGGAAAGTCGCGGCCCACAAGACTAGTGCATCCAAGCTCAATCCAGCGATTTCCTAGTATTCCCTGTGTGAGCCAGATGCTACATCCTAAGTGCCATACGAGAGAAGCTAGCTGAACGCCTTGTCCAAAGCAACTTACTTCGGAGAGTTGAGCTCACCCTCAGTCCGTCACAGTTGCACACTGCCTGCAGAAAGAGTTTCCAACATCTGAACCACAGCCGTTTGTCAGAGGCTTGTGAGACGCAAGTGGAATAAGCAGACCTGGAGGGTGTCTCCAGCTGCAGTAGAGTGGTATTCTGGGTAGCTCCTGGCTTAGAACACTGTTACGTTCTCAGTGCCCGAGGAACGCAGCTAGTTGAAAGGTGGCTTGTAGGCGTGCTTCCTTTTGAGAGCTGAGTTCAGGGCAGGACCCTCCCGCATCCTGATTGCCGGTAGACGTAGGTCCCAGCATCCTTATGTTAGGCGCCAGAAGAGGTTGTGTGAAGAGCATGTGGAGGTGACAGGATTCTCCTCAAGTGTATCTGATCTCAATTCAGACATTGCAAACGTCCTTGTTCAATGAGAGCGTAGCTCGGTCCTAGCTCCCATCAAAGTGTCTAGCAGACATCTGCCTGCAAAGCATGCACACTTCCGAGAGTTGAGCTTATGGACTGTCCCTCCCACATCCTGCCTGCACGTACACCGCGCTCCTAACAGGCCTAGCCCCGATGCGTGCCTGAAGTGTTGTGAGAGGTAAGTGGAAAGTCGCGGCCCACAAGACTAGTGCATCCAAGCTCAATCCAGCGATATTTCCTAGAATTCCCTGTGTGAGCCAGGTGCTACATTCTACGTGCCATACAAGAGAAGCTAGCTAAACGCCTTGTCCAAAAGCAACTTACTTCGGAGAGTTGAGCTCACCCTCAGTCCCTCACAGTTGCACACTGCCTGCAGAAAGAGTTTCCAACATCTGAACCACAGCCGTTTGTCAGAGGCTTGTGAGACGCAAGTGGAATAAGCAGACCTGGAGGGTGTCTCCAGCTGCAGTGGAGTGGTATTCTGGGTAGCGCCTGGCTTAGAACACTGTTACGTTCTCAGTGCCCGAGGAACGCAGCTAGTTGAAAGCTGGCTTGTAGGCGTGCTTTCTTGTGCGAGCTGAGTTCAGGGCAGGACCCTCCCGCGTCCTGACTGCCCGTAGATGTAGGTCCCAGCATCCTTATGTTAGTTGCTGGAAGCGGTTGTGTGAAGAGCATGTGGAAGTGACAGGATTCTCCTCAAGTGTATCTGATCTCAATACAGACATTGCAAACGTCCTTGTTCACTGAGAGCGTAGCTCGGTCCTAGCTCCCATCAAAGTGTCTAGCAGACATCTGCCTGCAAAGCATACACACTTCCGAGAGTTGAGCTTATGGACTGTCCCTCCCACATCCTGCTTGCAGGTACACCGCGATCCTAACAGGCCTAGCCCCGATGCGTGCCTGAAGTGTTGTGAGAGGTAAGTGGAAAGTCGCGGCCCACAAGACTAGTGCATCCAAGCTCAATCCAGCGATTTCCTAGTATTCCCTGTGTGAGCCAGGTGCTACATCCTACGTGCCATACAAGAGAAGCTAGCTGAACGCCTTGTCCAAAAGCAACTTACTTCGGAGAGTTGAGCTCACCCTCAGTCCCTCACAGTTGCACACTGCCTGCAGAAAGAGTTTCCAACATCTGAACCACAGGCGTTTGTCAGAGGATTGTGAGACTCAAGTGGAATAAGCAGACCTGGAGGGTGTCTCCAGCTGCAGTGGAGTGGTATTCTCGTTAGAGCCTGGCTTAGAACAGTTTTACGTTCTCAGTGCCCGAGGAACGCAGCTAGTTGAATGCTGGCTTGTAGGCTTGCTTCTTTGTGAGAGCTGAGTTCAGGGCAGGACCCTCCCGCATCCTGACTGCCCGTAGAGGTAGGTCCCAGCATCCTTATGTTAGTTGCCGGAAGCGGTTGTGTGAAGAGCATGTGGAAGTGACAGGATTCTCCTCAAGTGTATCTGATCTCAATACAGACATTGCAAACGTCCTTGTTCAATGAGAGCGTAGCCCGGTCCTAGCTCCCATCAAAGTGTCCAGCAGACATCTGCCTACAAAGGATACACACTTCGAGAGTTGAGCTTATGGACTGTCCGTCCCACACCCTGCCTGCACGTACACCGCGATCCTAACAGGCCTAGCCCCGATGCGTGCCTGAAGTGTTGTGAGAGGTAAGTGGAAAGTCGCGGCCCACAAGACTAGTGCATCCAAGCTCAATCCAGCGATTTCCTAGTATTCCCTGTGTGAGCCAGGTGCCACATCCTACGTGCCATACGAGAGAAGCTAGCTGAACGCCTTGTCCAAAAGCAACTTACTTCGGAGAGTTGAGCTCACCCTCAGTCCGTCACAGTTGCACACTGCCTGCAGAAAGAGTTTCCAACATCTGAACCACAGCCGTTTGTCAGAGGCTTGTGAGACGCAAGTGGAATAAGCAGACCTGGAGGGTGTCTCCAGCTGCAGTGGAGTGGTATTCTGGGTAGCGCCTGGCTTAGAACACTGTTACGTTCTCAGTGCCCGAGGAACGCAGCTAGTTGAAAGCTGGCTTGTAGGCGTGCTTTCTTGTGCGAGCTGAGTTCAGGGCAGGACCCTCCCGCGTCCTGACTGCCCGTAGATGTAGGTCCCAGCATCCTTATGTTAGTTGCTGGAAGCGGTTGTGTGAAGAGCATGTGGAAGTGACAGGATTCTCCTCAAGTGTATCTGATCTCAATACAGACATTGCAAACGTCCTTGTTCACTGAGAGCGTAGCTCGGTCCTAGCTCCCATCAAAGTGTCTAGCAGACATCTGCCTGCAAAGCATACACACTTCCGAGAGTTGAGCTTATGGACTGTCCCTCCCACATCCTGCTTGCAGGTACACCGCGATCCTAACAGGCCTAGCCCCGATGCGTGCCTGAAGTGTTGTGAGAGGTAAGTGGAAAGTCGCGGCCCACAAGACTAGTGCATCCAAGCTCAATCCAGCGATTTCCTAGTATTCCCTGTGTGAGCCAGATGCTACATCCTAAGTGCCATACGAGAGAAGCTAGCTGAACGCCTTGTCCAAAGCAACTTACTTCGGAGAGTTGAGCTCACCCTCAGTCCGTCACAGTTGCACACTGCCTGCAGAAAGAGTTTCCAACATCTGAACCACAGCCGTTTGTCAGAGGCTTGTGAGACGCAAGTGGAATAAGCAGACCTGGAGGGTGTCTCCAGCTGCAGTAGAGTGGTATTCTGGGTAGCTCCTGGCTTAGAACACTGTTACGTTCTCAGTGCCCGAGGAACGCAGCTAGTTGAAAGGTGGCTTGTAGGCGTGCTTCCTTTTGAGAGCTGAGTTCAGGGCAGGACCCTCCCGCATCCTGATTGCCGGTAGACGTAGGTCCCAGCATCCTTATGTTAGGCGCCAGAAGAGGTTGTGTGAAGAGCATGTGGAGGTGACAGGATTCTCCTCAAGTGTATCTGATCTCAATTCAGACATTGCAAACGTCCTTGTTCAATGAGAGCGTAGCTCGGTCCTAGCTCCCATCAAAGTGTCTAGCAGACATCTGCCTGCAAAGCATGCACACTTCCGAGAGTTGAGCTTATGGACTGTCCCTCCCACATCCTGCCTGCACGTACACCGCGCTCCTAACAGGCCTAGCCCCGATGCGTGCCTGAAGTGTTGTGAGAGGTAAGTGGAAAGTCGCGGCCCACAAGACTAGTGCATCCAAGCTCAATCCAGCGATATTTCCTAGAATTCCCTGTGTGAGCCAGGTGCTACATTCTACGTGCCATACAAGAGAAGCTAGCTAAACGCCTTGTCCAAAAGCAACTTACTTCGGAGAGTTGAGCTCACCCTCAGTCCCTCACAGTTGCACACTGCCTGCAGAAAGAGTTTCCAACATCTGAACCACAGCCGTTTGTCAGAGGCTTGTGAGACGCAAGTGGAATAAGCAGACCTGGAGGGTGTCTCCAGCTGCAGTGGAGTGGTATTCTGGGTAGCGCCTGGCTTAGAACACTGTTACGTTCTCAGTGCCCGAGGAACGCAGCTAGTTGAAAGCTGGCTTGTAGGCGTGCTTTCTTGTGCGAGCTGAGTTCAGGGCAGGACCCTCCCGCGTCCTGACTGCCCGTAGATGTAGGTCCCAGCATCCTTATGTTAGTTGCTGGAAGCGGTTGTGTGAAGAGCATGTGGAAGTGACAGGATTCTCCTCAAGTGTATCTGATCTCAATACAGACATTGCAAACGTCCTTGTTCACTGAGAGCGTAGCTCGGTCCTAGCTCCCATCAAAGTGTCTAGCAGACATCTGCCTGCAAAGCATACACACTTCCGAGAGTTGAGCTTATGGACTGTCCCTCCCACATCCTGCTTGCAGGTACACCGCGATCCTAACAGGCCTAGCCCCGATGCGTGCCTGAAGTGTTGTGAGAGGTAAGTGGAAAGTCGCGGCCCACAAGACTAGTGCATCCAAGCTCAATCCAGCGATTTCCTAGTATTCCCTGTGTGAGCCAGGTGCTACATCCTACGTGCCATACAAGAGAAGCTAGCTGAACGCCTTGTCCAAAAGCAACTTACTTCGGAGAGTTGAGCTCACCCTCAGTCCCTCACAGTTGCACACTGCCTGCAGAAAGAGTTTCCAACATCTGAACCACAGGCGTTTGTCAGAGGATTGTGAGACTCAAGTGGAATAAGCAGACCTGGAGGGTGTCTCCAGCTGCAGTGGAGTGGTATTCTCGTTAGAGCCTGGCTTAGAACAGTTTTACGTTCTCAGTGCCCGAGGAACGCAGCTAGTTGAATGCTGGCTTGTAGGCTTGCTTCTTTGTGAGAGCTGAGTTCAGGGCAGGACCCTCCCGCATCCTGACTGCCCGTAGAGGTAGGTCCCAGCATCCTTATGTTAGTTGCCGGAAGCGGTTGTGTGAAGAGCATGTGGAAGTGACAGGATTCTCCTCAAGTGTATCTGATCTCAATACAGACATTGCAAACGTCCTTGTTCAATGAGAGCGTAGCCCGGTCCTAGCTCCCATCAAAGTGTCCAGCAGACATCTGCCTACAAAGGATACACACTTCGAGAGTTGAGCTTATGGACTGTCCGTCCCACACCCTGCCTGCACGTACACCGCGATCCTAACAGGCCTAGCCCCGATGCGTGCCTGAAGTGTTGTGAGAGGTAAGTGGAAAGTCGCGGCCCACAAGACTAGTGCATCCAAGCTCAATCCAGCGATTTCCTAGTATTCCCTGTGTGAGCCAGGTGCCACATCCTACGTGCCATACGAGAGAAGCTAGCTGAACGCCTTGTCCAAAAGCAACTTACTTCGGAGAGTTGAGCTCACCCTCAGTCCGTCACAGTTGCACACTGCCTGCAGAAAGAGTTTCCAACATCTGAACCACAGCCGTTTGTCAGAGGCTTGTGAGACGCAAGTGGAATAAGCAGACCTGGAGGGTGTCTCCAGCTGCAGTGGAGTGGTATTCTGGGTAGCGCCTGGCTTAGAACACTGTTACGTTCTCAGTGCCCGAGGAACGCAGCTAGTTGAAAGCTGGCTTGTAGGCGTGCTTTGTTGTGCGAGCTGAGTTCAGGGAAGGACCCTCCCGCGTCCTGACTGCCCGTAGATGTAGGTCCCAGCATCCTTATGTTAGTTGCTGGAAGCGGTTGTGTGAAGAGCATGTGGAAGTGACAGGATTCTCCTCAAGTGTATCTGATCTGAATACAGAGATTGCAAACGTCCTTGTTCACTGAGAGCGTAGCTCGGTCCTAGCTCCCATCAAAGTGTCTAGCAGACATCTGCCTGCAAAGCATACACACTTCCGAGAGTTGAGCTTATGGACTGTCCCTCCCACATCCTGATTGCAGGTACACCGCGCTCCTAACAGGCCTAGCCCCGATGCGTGCCTGAAGTGTTGTGAGAGGTAAGTGGAAAGTCGCGGCCCACAAGACTAGTGCATCCAAGCTCAATCCAGCGATATTTCCTAGAATTCCCTGTGTGAGCCAGGTGCTACATTCTACGTGCCATACAAGAGAAGCTAGCTGAACGCCTTGTCCAAAAGCAACTTACTTCGGAGAGTTGAGCTCACCCTCAGTCCCTCACAGTTGCACACTGCCTGCAGAAAGAGTTTCCAACATCTGAACCACAGCCGTTTGTCAGAGGCTTGTGAGACGCAAGTGGAATAAGCAGACCTGGAGGGTGTCTCCAGCTGCAGTGGAGTGGTATTCTGGGTAGCGCCTGGCTTAGAACACTGTTACGTTCTCAGTGCCCGAGGAACGCAGCTAGTTGAAAGCTGGCTTGTAGGCGTGCTTTCTTGTGCGAGCTGAGTTCAGGGCAGGACCCTCCCGCGTCCTGACTGCCCGTAGATGTAGGTCCCAGCATCCTTATGTTAGTTGCTGGAAGCGGTTGTGTGAAGAGCATGTGGAAGTGACAGGATTCTCCTCAAGTGTATCTGATCTCAATACAGACATTGCAAACGTCCTTGTTCACTGAGAGCGTAGCTCGGTCCTAGCTCCCATCAAAGTGTCTAGCAGACATCTGCCTGCAAAGCATACACACTTCCGAGAGTTGAGCTTATGGACTGTCCCTCCCACATCCTGCTTGCAGGTACACCGCGATCCTAACAGGCCTAGCCCCGATGCGTGCCTGAAGTGTTGTGAGAGGTAAGTGGAAAGTCGCGGCCCACAAGACTAGTGCATCCAAGCTCAATCCAGCGATTTCCTAGTATTCCCTGTGTGAGCCAGGTGCTACATCCTACGTGCCATACAAGAGAAGCTAGCTGAACGCCTTGTCCAAAAGCAACTTACTTCGGAGAGTTGAGCTCACCCTCAGTCCCTCACAGTTGCACACTGCCTGCAGAAAGAGTTTCCAACATCTGAACCACAGGCGTTTGTCAGAGGATTGTGAGACTCAAGTGGAATAAGCAGACCTGGAGGGTGTCTCCAGCTGCAGTGGAGTGGTATTCTCGTTAGAGCCTGGCTTAGAACAGTTTTACGTTCTCAGTGCCCGAGGAACGCAGCTAGTTGAATGCTGGCTTGTAGGCTTGCTTCTTTGTGAGAGCTGAGTTCAGGGCAGGACCCTCCCGCATCCTGACTGCCCGTAGAGGTAGGTCCCAGCATCCTTATGTTAGTTGCCGGAAGCGGTTGTGTGAAGAGCATGTGGAAGTGACAGGATTCTCCTCAAGTGTATCTGATCTCAATACAGACATTGCAAACGTCCTTGTTCAATGAGAGCGTAGCCCGGTCCTAGCTCCCATCAAAGTGTCCAGCAGACATCTGCCTACAAAGGATACACACTTCGAGAGTTGAGCTTATGGACTGTCCGTCCCACACCCTGCCTGCACGTACACCGCGATCCTAACAGGCCTAGCCCCGATGCGTGCCTGAAGTGTTGTGAGAGGTAAGTGGAAAGTCGCGGCCCACAAGACTAGTGCATCCAAGCTCAATCCAGCGATTTCCTAGTATTCCCTGTGTGAGCCAGGTGCCACATCCTACGTGCCATACGAGAGAAGCTAGCTGAACGCCTTGTCCAAAAGCAACTTACTTCGGAGAGTTGAGCTCACCCTCAGTCCGTCACAGTTGCACACTGCCTGCAGAAAGAGTTTCCAACATCTGAACCACAGCCGTTTGTCAGAGGCTTGTGAGACGCAAGTGGAATAAGCAGACCTGGAGGGTGTCTCCAGCTGCAGTGGAGTGGTATTCTGGGTAGCGCCTGGCTTAGAACACTGTTACGTTCTCAGTGCCCGAGGAACGCAGCTAGTTGAAAGCTGGCTTGTAGGCGTGCTTTCTTGTGCGAGCTGAGTTCAGGGCAGGACCCTCCCGCGTCCTGACTGCCCGTAGATGTAGGTCCCAGCATCCTTATGTTAGTTGCTGGAAGCGGTTGTGTGAAGAGCATGTGGAAGTGACAGGATTCTCCTCAAGTGTATCTGATCTCAATACAGACATTGCAAACGTCCTTGTTCACTGAGAGCGTAGCTCGGTCCTAGCTCCCATCAAAGTGTCTAGCAGACATCTGCCTGCAAAGCATACACACTTCCGAGAGTTGAGCTTATGGACTGTCCCTCCCACATCCTGCTTGCAGGTACACCGCGATCCTAACAGGCCTAGCCCCGATGCGTGCCTGAAGTGTTGTGAGAGGTAAGTGGAAAGTCGCGGCCCACAAGACTAGTGCATCCAAGCTCAATCCAGCGATTTCCTAGTATTCCCTGTGTGAGCCAGATGCTACATCCTAAGTGCCATACGAGAGAAGCTAGCTGAACGCCTTGTCCAAAGCAACTTACTTCGGAGAGTTGAGCTCACCCTCAGTCCGTCACAGTTGCACACTGCCTGCAGAAAGAGTTTCCAACATCTGAACCACAGCCGTTTGTCAGAGGCTTGTGAGACGCAAGTGGAATAAGCAGACCTGGAGGGTGTCTCCAGCTGCAGTAGAGTGGTATTCTGGGTAGCTCCTGGCTTAGAACACTGTTACGTTCTCAGTGCCCGAGGAACGCAGCTAGTTGAAAGGTGGCTTGTAGGCGTGCTTCCTTTTGAGAGCTGAGTTCAGGGCAGGACCCTCCCGCATCCTGATTGCCGGTAGACGTAGGTCCCAGCATCCTTATGTTAGGCGCCAGAAGAGGTTGTGTGAAGAGCATGTGGAGGTGACAGGATTCTCCTCAAGTGTATCTGATCTCAATTCAGACATTGCAAACGTCCTTGTTCAATGAGAGCGTAGCTCGGTCCTAGCTCCCATCAAAGTGTCTAGCAGACATCTGCCTGCAAAGCATGCACACTTCCGAGAGTTGAGCTTATGGACTGTCCCTCCCACATCCTGCCTGCACGTACACCGCGCTCCTAACAGGCCTAGCCCCGATGCGTGCCTGAAGTGTTGTGAGAGGTAAGTGGAAAGTCGCGGCCCACAAGACTAGTGCATCCAAGCTCAATCCAGCGATATTTCCTAGAATTCCCTGTGTGAGCCAGGTGCTACATTCTACGTGCCATACAAGAGAAGCTAGCTAAACGCCTTGTCCAAAAGCAACTTACTTCGGAGAGTTGAGCTCACCCTCAGTCCCTCACAGTTGCACACTGCCTGCAGAAAGAGTTTCCAACATCTGAACCACAGCCGTTTGTCAGAGGCTTGTGAGACGCAAGTGGAATAAGCAGACCTGGAGGGTGTCTCCAGCTGCAGTGGAGTGGTATTCTGGGTAGCGCCTGGCTTAGAACACTGTTACGTTCTCAGTGCCCGAGGAACGCAGCTAGTTGAAAGCTGGCTTGTAGGCGTGCTTTCTTGTGCGAGCTGAGTTCAGGGCAGGACCCTCCCGCGTCCTGACTGCCCGTAGATGTAGGTCCCAGCATCCTTATGTTAGTTGCTGGAAGCGGTTGTGTGAAGAGCATGTGGAAGTGACAGGATTCTCCTCAAGTGTATCTGATCTCAATACAGACATTGCAAACGTCCTTGTTCACTGAGAGCGTAGCTCGGTCCTAGCTCCCATCAAAGTGTCTAGCAGACATCTGCCTGCAAAGCATACACACTTCCGAGAGTTGAGCTTATGGACTGTCCCTCCCACATCCTGCTTGCAGGTACACCGCGATCCTAACAGGCCTAGCCCCGATGCGTGCCTGAAGTGTTGTGAGAGGTAAGTGGAAAGTCGCGGCCCACAAGACTAGTGCATCCAAGCTCAATCCAGCGATTTCCTAGTATTCCCTGTGTGAGCCAGGTGCTACATCCTACGTGCCATACAAGAGAAGCTAGCTGAACGCCTTGTCCAAAAGCAACTTACTTCGGAGAGTTGAGCTCACCCTCAGTCCCTCACAGTTGCACACTGCCTGCAGAAAGAGTTTCCAACATCTGAACCACAGGCGTTTGTCAGAGGATTGTGAGACTCAAGTGGAATAAGCAGACCTGGAGGGTGTCTCCAGCTGCAGTGGAGTGGTATTCTCGTTAGAGCCTGGCTTAGAACAGTTTTACGTTCTCAGTGCCCGAGGAACGCAGCTAGTTGAATGCTGGCTTGTAGGCTTGCTTCTTTGTGAGAGCTGAGTTCAGGGCAGGACCCTCCCGCATCCTGACTGCCCGTAGAGGTAGGTCCCAGCATCCTTATGTTAGTTGCCGGAAGCGGTTGTGTGAAGAGCATGTGGAAGTGACAGGATTCTCCTCAAGTGTATCTGATCTCAATACAGACATTGCAAACGTCCTTGTTCAATGAGAGCGTAGCCCGGTCCTAGCTCCCATCAAAGTGTCCAGCAGACATCTGCCTACAAAGGATACACACTTCGAGAGTTGAGCTTATGGACTGTCCGTCCCACACCCTGCCTGCACGTACACCGCGATCCTAACAGGCCTAGCCCCGATGCGTGCCTGAAGTGTTGTGAGAGGTAAGTGGAAAGTCGCGGCCCACAAGACTAGTGCATCCAAGCTCAATCCAGCGATTTCCTAGTATTCCCTGTGTGAGCCAGGTGCCACATCCTACGTGCCATACGAGAGAAGCTAGCTGAACGCCTTGTCCAAAAGCAACTTACTTCGGAGAGTTGAGCTCACCCTCAGTCCGTCACAGTTGCACACTGCCTGCAGAAAGAGTTTCCAACATCTGAACCACAGCCGTTTGTCAGAGGCTTGTGAGACGCAAGTGGAATAAGCAGACCTGGAGGGTGTCTCCAGCTGCAGTGGAGTGGTATTCTGGGTAGAGCCTGGCTTAGAACACTGTTACATTCTCAGTGCCCGAGGAACGCAGCGAGTTGAAAGCTGGCTTGTAGGCGTACTTCCTTGTGCGAGCTGAGTTCAGGGCAAGACCCTCCCGCATCCTGACTGCCCGTAGAGGTAGGTCCCAGCATCCTTATGTAAGTTGCCGGAAGCGGTTGTGTGAAGAGCATGTGGAAGTGACAGGATTCTCCTCAAGTGTATCTGATCTGAATACAGAGATTGCAAACGTCCTTGTTCACTGAGAGCGTAGCTCGGTCCTAGCTCCCATCAAAGTGTCTAGCAGACATCTGCCTGCAAAGCATACACACTTCCGAGAGTTGAGCTTATGGACTGTCCCTCCCACATCCTGATTGCAGGTACACCGCGCTCCTAACAGGCCTAGCCCCGATGCGTGCCTGAAGTGTTGTGAGAGGTAAGTGGAAAGTCGCGGCCCACAAGACTAGTGCATCCAAGCTCAATCCAGCGATTTCCTAGTATTCCCTGTGTGAGCCAGGTGCTACTTCCTACGTGCCATACAAGAGAAGCTAGCTGAACGCCTTGTCCAAAAGCAACTTACTTCGGAGAGTTGAGCTCACCCTCAGTCCCTCACAGTTGCACACTGCCTGCAGAAAGAGTTTCCAACATCTGAACCACAGGCGTTTGTCAGAGGATTGTGAGACTCAAGTGGAATAAGCAGACCTGGAGGGTGTCTCCAGCTGCAGTGGAGTGGTATTCTCGTTAGAGCCTGGCTTAGAACAGTTTTACGTTCTCAGTGCCCGAGGAACGCAGCTAGTTGAATGCTGGCTTGTAGGCTTGCTTCTTTGTGAGAGCTGAGTTCAGGGCAGGACCCTCCCGCATCCTGACTGCCCGTAGAGGTAGGTCCCAGCATCCTTATGTTAGTTGCCGGAAGCGGTTGTGTGAAGAGCATGTGGAAGTGACAGGATTCTCCTCAAGTGTATCTGATCTCAATACAGACATTGCAAACGTCCTTGTTCAATGAGAGCGTAGCCCGGTCCTAGCTCCCATCAAAGTGTCCAGCAGACATCTGCCTACAAAGGATACACACTTCGAGAGTTGAGCTTATGTACTGTCCGTCCCACACCCTGCCTGCACGTACACCGCGATCCTAACAGGCCTAGCCCCGATGCGTGCCTGAAGTGTTGTGAGAGGTAAGTGGAAAGTCGCGGCCCACAAGACTAGTGCATCCAAGCTCAATCCAGCGATTTCCTAGTATTCCCTGTGTGAGCCAGGTGCCACATCCTACGTGCCATACGAGAGAAGCTAGCTGAACGCCTTGTCCAAAAGCAACTTACTTCGGAGAGTTGAGCTCACCCTCAGTCCGTCACAGTTGCACACTGCCTGCAGAAAGAGTTTCCAACATCTGAACCACAGCCGTTTGTCAGAGGCTTGTGAGACGCAAGTGGAATAAGCAGACCTGGAGGGTGTCTCCAGCTGCAGTGGAGTGGTATTCTGGGTAGCGCCTGGCTTAGAACACTGTTACGTTCTCAGTGCCCGAGGAACGCAGCTAGTTGAAAGCTGGCTTGTAGGCGTGCTTTGTTGTGCGAGCTGAGTTCAGGGAAGGACCCTCCCGCGTCCTGACTGCCCGTAGATGTAGGTCCCAGCATCCTTATGTTAGTTGCTGGAAGCGGTTGTGTGAAGAGCATGTGGAAGTGACAGGATTCTCCTCAAGTGTATCTGATCTGAATACAGAGATTGCAAACGTCCTTGTTCACTGAGAGCGTAGCTCGGTCCTAGCTCCCATCAAAGTGTCTAGCAGACATCTGCCTGCAAAGCATACACACTTCCGAGAGTTGAGCTTATGGACTGTCCCTCCCACATCCTGATTGCAGGTACACCGCGCTCCGAACAGGCCTAGCCCCGATGCGTGCCTGAAGTGTTGTGAGAGGTAAGTGGAAAGTCGCGGCCCACAAGACTAGTGCATCCAAGCTCAATCCAGCGATATTTCCTAGAATTCCCTGTGTGAGCCAGGTGCTACATTCTACGTGCCATACAAGAGAAGCTAGCTGAACGCCTTGTCCAAAAGCAACTTACTTCGGAGAGTTGAGCTCACCCTCAGTCCCTCACAGTTGCACACTGCCTGCAGAAAGAGTTTCCAACATCTGAACCACAGCCGTTTGTCAGAGGCTTGTGAGACGCAAGTGGAATAAGCAGACCTGGAGGGTGTCTCCAGCTGCAGTGGAGTGGTATTCTGGGTAGCGCCTGGCTTAGAACACTGTTACGTTCTCAGTGCCCGAGGAACGCAGCTAGTTGAAAGCTGGCTTGTAGGCGTGCTTTCTTGTGCGAGCTGAGTTCAGGGCAGGACCCTCCCGCGTCCTGACTGCCCGTAGATGTAGGTCCCAGCATCCTTATGTTAGTTGCTGGAAGCGGTTGTGTGAAGAGCATGTGGAAGTGACAGGATTCTCCTCAAGTGTATCTGATCTCAATACAGACATTGCAAACGTCCTTGTTCACTGAGAGCGTAGCTCGGTCCTAGCTCCCATCAAAGTGTCTAGCAGACATCTGCCTGCAAAGCATACACACTTCCGAGAGTTGAGCTTATGGACTGTCCCTCCCACATCCTGCTTGCAGGTACACCGCGATCCTAACAGGCCTAGCCCCGATGCGTGCCTGAAGTGTTGTGAGAGGTAAGTGGAAAGTCGCGGCCCACAAGACTAGTGCATCCAAGCTCAATCCAGCGATTTCCTAGTATTCCCTGTGTGAGCCAGGTGCTACATCCTACGTGCCATACAAGAGAAGCTAGCTGAACGCCTTGTCCAAAAGCAACTTACTTCGGAGAGTTGAGCTCACCCTCAGTCCCTCACAGTTGCACACTGCCTGCAGAAAGAGTTTCCAACATCTGAACCACAGGCGTTTGTCAGAGGATTGTGAGACTCAAGTGGAATAAGCAGACCTGGAGGGTGTCTCCAGCTGCAGTGGAGTGGTATTCTCGTTAGAGCCTGGCTTAGAACAGTTTTACGTTCTCAGTGCCCGAGGAACGCAGCTAGTTGAATGCTGGCTTGTAGGCTTGCTTCTTTGTGAGAGCTGAGTTCAGGGCAGGACCCTCCCGCATCCTGACTGCCCGTAGAGGTAGGTCCCAGCATCCTTATGTTAGTTGCCGGAAGCGGTTGTGTGAAGAGCATGTGGAAGTGACAGGATTCTCCTCAAGTGTATCTGATCTCAATACAGACATTGCAAACGTCCTTGTTCAATGAGAGCGTAGCCCGGTCCTAGCTCCCATCAAAGTGTCCAGCAGACATCTGCCTACAAAGGATACACACTTCGAGAGTTGAGCTTATGGACTGTCCGTCCCACACCCTGCCTGCACGTACACCGCGATCCTAACAGGCCTAGCCCCGATGCGTGCCTGAAGTGTTGTGAGAGGTAAGTGGAAAGTCGCGGCCCACAAGACTAGTGCATCCAAGCTCAATCCAGCGATTTCCTAGTATTCCCTGTGTGAGCCAGGTGCCACATCCTACGTGCCATACGAGAGAAGCTAGCTGAACGCCTTGTCCAAAAGCAACTTACTTCGGAGAGTTGAGCTCACCCTCAGTCCGTCACAGTTGCACACTGCCTGCAGAAAGAGTTTCCAACATCTGAACCACAGCCGTTTGTCAGAGGCTTGTGAGACGCAAGTGGAATAAGCAGACCTGGAGGGTGTCTCCAGCTGCAGTGGAGTGGTATTCTGGGTAGCGCCTGGCTTAGAACACTGTTACGTTCTCAGTGCCCGAGGAACGCAGCTAGTTGAAAGCTGGCTTGTAGGCGTGCTTTCTTGTGCGAGCTGAGTTCAGGGCAGGACCCTCCCGCGTCCTGACTGCCCGTAGATGTAGGTCCCAGCATCCTTATGTTAGTTGCTGGAAGCGGTTGTGTGAAGAGCATGTGGAAGTGACAGGATTCTCCTCAAGTGTATCTGATCTCAATACAGACATTGCAAACGTCCTTGTTCACTGAGAGCGTAGCTCGGTCCTAGCTCCCATCAAAGTGTCTAGCAGACATCTGCCTGCAAAGCATACACACTTCCGAGAGTTGAGCTTATGGACTGTCCCTCCCACATCCTGCTTGCAGGTACACCGCGATCCTAACAGGCCTAGCCCCGATGCGTGCCTGAAGTGTTGTGAGAGGTAAGTGGAAAGTCGCGGCCCACAAGACTAGTGCATCCAAGCTCAATCCAGCGATTTCCTAGTATTCCCTGTGTGAGCCAGATGCTACATCCTAAGTGCCATACGAGAGAAGCTAGCTGAACGCCTTGTCCAAAGCAACTTACTTCGGAGAGTTGAGCTCACCCTCAGTCCGTCACAGTTGCACACTGCCTGCAGAAAGAGTTTCCAACATCTGAACCACAGCCGTTTGTCAGAGGCTTGTGAGACGCAAGTGGAATAAGCAGACCTGGAGGGTGTCTCCAGCTGCAGTAGAGTGGTATTCTGGGTAGCTCCTGGCTTAGAACACTGTTACGTTCTCAGTGCCCGAGGAACGCAGCTAGTTGAAAGGTGGCTTGTAGGCGTGCTTCCTTTTGAGAGCGGAGTTCAGGGCAGGACCCTCCCGCATCCTGATTGCCGGTAGACGTAGGTCCCAGCATCCTTATGTTAGGCGCCAGAAGAGGTTGTGTGAAGAGCATGTGGAGGTGACAGGATTCTCCTCAAGTGTATCTGATCTCAATTCAGACATTGCAAACGTCCTTGTTCAATGAGAGCGTAGCTCGGTCCTAGCTCCCATCAAAGTGTCTAGCAGACATCTGCCTGCAAAGCATGCACACTTCCGAGAGTTGAGCTTATGGACTGTCCCTCCCACATCCTGCCTGCACGTACACCGCGATCCTAACAGGCCTAGCCCCGATGCGTGCCTGAAGTGTTGTGAGAGGTAAGTGGAAAGTCGCGGCCCACAAGACTAGTGCATCCAAGCTCAATCCAGCGATTTCCTAGTATTCCCTGTGTGAGCCAGGTGCCACATCCTACGTGCCATACGAGAGAAGCTAGCTGAACGCCTTGTCCAAAAGCAACTTACTTCGGAGAGTTGAGCTCACCCTCAGTCCCTCACAGTTGCACACTGCCTGCAGAAAGAGTTTCCAACATCTGAACCACAGCCGTTTGTCAGAGGCTTGTGAGACGCAAGTGGAATAAGCAGACCTGGAGGGTGTCTCCAGCTGCAGTGGAGTGGTATTCTGGGTAGCGCCTGGCTTAGAACACTGTTACGTTCTCAGTGCCCGAGGAACGCAGCTAGTTGAAAGCTGGCTTGTAGGCGTGCTTTCTTGTGCGAGCTGAGTTCAGGGCAGGACCCTCCCGCGTCCTGACTGCCCGTAGATGTAGGTCCCAGCATCCTTATGTTAGTTGCTGGAAGCGGTTGTGTGAAGAGCATGTGGAAGTGACAGGATTCTCCTCAAGTGTATCTGATCTCAATACAGACATTGCAAACGTCCTTGTTCACTGAGAGCGTAGCTCGGTCCTAGCTCCCATCAAAGTGTCTAGCAGACATCTGCCTGCAAAGCATACACACTTCCGAGAGTTGAGCTTATGGACTGTCCCTCCCACATCCTGCTTGCAGGTACACCGCGATCCTAACAGGCCTAGCCCCGATGCGTGCCTGAAGTGTTGTGAGAGGTAAGTGGAAAGTCGCGGCCCACAAGACTAGTGCATCCAAGCTCAATCCAGCGATTTCCTAGTATTCCCTGTGTGAGCCAGGTGCTACATCCTACGTGCCATACAAGAGAAGCTAGCTGAACGCCTTGTCCAAAAGCAACTTACTTCGGAGAGTTGAGCTCACCCTCAGTCCCTCACAGTTGCACACTGCCTGCAGAAAGAGTTTCCAACATCTGAACCACAGGCGTTTGTCAGAGGATTGTGAGACTCAAGTGGAATAAGCAGACCTGGAGGGTGTCTCCAGCTGCAGTGGAGTGGTATTCTCGTTAGAGCCTGGCTTAGAACAGTTTTACGTTCTCAGTGCCCGAGGAACGCAGCTAGTTGAATGCTGGCTTGTAGGCTTGCTTCTTTGTGAGAGCTGAGTTCAGGGCAGGACCCTCCCGCATCCTGACTGCCCGTAGAGGTAGGTCCCAGCATCCTTATGTTAGTTGCCGGAAGCGGTTGTGTGAAGAGCATGTGGAAGTGACAGGATTCTCCTCAAGTGTATCTGATCTCAATACAGACATTGCAAACGTCCTTGTTCAATGAGAGCGTAGCCCGGTCCTAGCTCCCATCAAAGTGTCCAGCAGACATCTGCCTACAAAGGATACACACTTCGAGAGTTGAGCTTATGGACTGTCCGTCCCACACCCTGCCTGCACGTACACCGCGATCCTAACAGGCCTAGCCCCGATGCGTGCCTGAAGTGTTGTGAGAGGTAAGTGGAAAGTCGCGGCCCACAAGACTAGTGCATCCAAGCTCAATCCAGCGATTTCCTAGTATTCCCTGTGTGAGCCAGGTGCCACATCCTACGTGCCATACGAGAGAAGCTAGCTGAACGCCTTGTCCAAAAGCAACTTACTTCGGAGAGTTGAGCTCACCCTCAGTCCCTCACAGTTGCACACTGCCTGCAGAAAGAGTTTCCAACATCTGAACCACAGCCGTTTGTCAGAGGCTTGTGAGACGCAAGTGGAATAAGCAGACCTGGAGGGTGTCTCCAGCTGCAGTGGAGTGGTATTCTGGGTAGCGCCTGGCTTAGAACACTGTTACGTTCTCAGTGCCCGAGGAACGCAGCTAGTTGAAAGCTGGCTTGTAGGCGTGCTTTCTTGTGCGAGCTGAGTTCAGGGCAGGACCCTCCCGCGTCCTGACTGCCCGTAGATGTAGGTCCCAGCATCCTTATGTTAGTTGCTGGAAGCGGTTGTGTGAAGAGCATGTGGAAGTGACAGGATTCTCCTCAAGTGTATCTGATCTCAATACAGACATTGCAAACGTCCTTGTTCACTGAGAGCGTAGCTCGGTCCTAGCTCCCATCAAAGTGTCTAGCAGACATCTGCCTGCAAAGCATACACACTTCCGAGAGTTGAGCTTATGGACTGTCCCTCCCACATCCTGCTTGCAGGTACACCGCGATCCTAACAGGCCTAGCCCCGATGCGTGCCTGAAGTGTTGTGAGAGGTAAGTGGAAAGTCGCGGCCCACAAGACTAGTGCATCCAAGCTCAATCCAGCGATTTCCTAGTATTCCCTGTGTGAGCCAGGTGCTACATCCTACGTGCCATACAAGAGAAGCTAGCTGAACGCCTTGTCCAAAAGCAACTTACTTCGGAGAGTTGAGCTCACCCTCAGTCCCTCACAGTTGCACACTGCCTGCAGAAAGAGTTTCCAACATCTGAACCACAGGCGTTTGTCAGAGGATTGTGAGACTCAAGTGGAATAAGCAGACCTGGAGGGTGTCTCCAGCTGCAGTGGAGTGGTATTCTCGTTAGAGCCTGGCTTAGAACAGTTTTACGTTCTCAGTGCCCGAGGAACGCAGCTAGTTGAATGCTGGCTTGTAGGCTTGCTTCTTTGTGAGAGCTGAGTTCAGGGCAGGACCCTCCCGCATCCTGACTGCCCGTAGAGGTAGGTCCCAGCATCCTTATGTTAGTTGCCGGAAGCGGTTGTGTGAAGAGCATGTGGAAGTGACAGGATTCTCCTCAAGTGTATCTGATCTCAATACAGACATTGCAAACGTCCTTGTTCAATGAGAGCGTAGCCCGGTCCTAGCTCCCATCAAAGTGTCCAGCAGACATCTGCCTACAAAGGATACACACTTCGAGAGTTGAGCTTATGGACTGTCCGTCCCACACCCTGCCTGCACGTACACCGCGATCCTAACAGGCCTAGCCCCGATGCGTGCCTGAAGTGTTGTGAGAGGTAAGTGGAAAGTCGCGGCCCACAAGACTAGTGCATCCAAGCTCAATCCAGCGATTTCCTAGTATTCCCTGTGTGAGCCAGGTGCCACATCCTACGTGCCATACGAGAGAAGCTAGCTGAACGCCTTGTCCAAAAGCAACTTACTTCGGAGAGTTGAGCTCACCCTCAGTCCCTCACAGTTGCACACTGCCTGCAGAAAGAGTTTCCAACATCTGAACCACAGCCGTTTGTCAGAGGCTTGTGAGACGCAAGTGGAATAAGCAGACCTGGAGGGTGTCTCCAGCTGCAGTGGAGTGGTATTCTGGGTAGCGCCTGGCTTAGAACACTGTTACGTTCTCAGTGCCCGAGGAACGCAGCTAGTTGAAAGCTGGCTTGTAGGCGTGCTTTCTTGTGCGAGCTGAGTTCAGGGCAGGACCCTCCCGCGTCCTGACTGCCCGTAGATGTAGGTCCCAGCATCCTTATGTTAGTTGCTGGAAGCGGTTGTGTGAAGAGCATGTGGAAGTGACAGGATTCTCCTCAAGTGTATCTGATCTCAATACAGACATTGCAAACGTCCTTGTTCACTGAGAGCGTAGCTCGGTCCTAGCTCCCATCAAAGTGTCTAGCAGACATCTGCCTGCAAAGCATACACACTTCCGAGAGTTGAGCTTATGGACTGTCCCTCCCACATCCTGCTTGCAGGTACACCGCGATCCTAACAGGCCTAGCCCCGATGCGTGCCTGAAGTGTTGTGAGAGGTAAGTGGAAAGTCGCGGCCCACAAGACTAGTGCATCCAAGCTCAATCCAGCGATTTCCTAGTATTCCCTGTGTGAGCCAGGTGCTACATCCTACGTGCCATACAAGAGAAGCTAGCTGAACGCCTTGTCCAAAAGCAACTTACTTCGGAGAGTTGAGCTCACCCTCAGTCCCTCACAGTTGCACACTGCCTGCAGAAAGAGTTTCCAACATCTGAACCACAGGCGTTTGTCAGAGGATTGTGAGACTCAAGTGGAATAAGCAGACCTGGAGGGTGTCTCCAGCTGCAGTGGAGTGGTATTCTCGTTAGAGCCTGGCTTAGAACAGTTTTACGTTCTCAGTGCCCGAGGAACGCAGCTAGTTGAATGCTGGCTTGTAGGCTTGCTTCTTTGTGAGAGCTGAGTTCAGGGCAGGACCCTCCCGCATCCTGACTGCCCGTAGAGGTAGGTCCCAGCATCCTTATGTTAGTTGCCGGAAGCGGTTGTGTGAAGAGCATGTGGAAGTGACAGGATTCTCCTCAAGTGTATCTGATCTCAATACAGACATTGCAAACGTCCTTGTTCAATGAGAGCGTAGCCCGGTCCTAGCTCCCATCAAAGTGTCCAGCAGACATCTGCCTACAAAGGATACACACTTCGAGAGTTGAGCTTATGGACTGTCCGTCCCACACCCTGCCTGCACGTACACCGCGATCCTAACAGGCCTAGCCCCGATGCGTGCCTGAAGTGTTGTGAGAGGTAAGTGGAAAGTCGCGGCCCACAAGACTAGTGCATCCAAGCTCAATCCAGCGATTTCCTAGTATTCCCTGTGTGAGCCAGGTGCCACATCCTACGTGCCATACGAGAGAAGCTAGCTGAACGCCTTGTCCAAAAGCAACTTACTTCGGAGAGTTGAGCTCACCCTCAGTCCGTCACAGTTGCACACTGCCTGCAGAAAGAGTTTCCAACATCTGAACCACAGCCGTTTGTCAGAGGCTTGTGAGACGCAAGTGGAATAAGCAGACCTGGAGGGTGTCTCCAGCTGCAGTGGAGTGGTATTCTGGGTAGAGCCTGGCTTAGAACACTGTTACATTCTCAGTGCCCGAGGAACGCAGCGAGTTGAAAGCTGGCTTGTAGGCGTACTTCCTTGTGCGAGCTGAGTTCAGGGCAAGACGCTCCCGCATCCTGACTGCCCGTAGAGGTAGGTCCCAGCATCCTTATGTAAGTTGCCGGAAGCGGTTGTGTGAAGAGCATGTGGAAGTGACAGGATTCTCCTCAAGTGTATCTGATCTCAATACAGACATTGCAAACGTCCTTGTTCACTGAGAGCGTAGCTCGGTCCTAGCTCCCATCAAAGTGTCTAGCAGACATCTGCCTGCAAAGCATACACACTTCCGAGAGTTGAGCTTATGGACTGTCCCTCCCACATCCTGCTTGCAGGTACACCGCGATCCTAACAGGCCTAGCCCCGATGCGTGCCTGAAGTGTTGTGAGAGGTAAGTGGAAAGTCGCGGCCCACAAGACTAGTGCATCCAAGCTCAATCCAGCGATATTTCCTAGAATTCCCTGTGTGAGCCAGGTGCTACATTCTACGTGCCATACAAGAGAAGCTAGCTGAACGCCTTGTCCAAAAGCAACTTACTTCGGAGAGTTGAGCTCACCCTCAGTCCCTCACAGTTGCACACTGCCTGCAGAAAGAGTTTCCAACATCTGAACCACAGCCGTTTGTCAGAGGCTTGTGAGACGCAAGTGGAATAAGCAGACCTGGAGGGTGTCTCCAGCTGCAGTGGAGTGGTATTCTGGGTAGCGCCTGGCTTAGAACACTGTTACGTTCTCAGTGCCCGAGGAACGCAGCTAGTTGAAAGCTGGCTTGTAGGCGTGCTTTCTTGTGCGAGCTGAGTTCAGGGCAGGACCCTCCCGCGTCCTGACTGCCCGTAGATGTAGGTCCCAGCATCCTTATGTTAGTTGCTGGAAGCGGTTGTGTGAAGAGCATGTGGAAGTGACAGGATTCTCCTCAAGTGTATCTGATCTCAATACAGACATTGCAAACGTCCTTGTTCACTGAGAGCGTAGCTCGGTCCTAGCTCCCATCAAAGTGTCTAGCAGACATCTGCCTGCAAAGCATACACACTTCCGAGAGTTGAGCTTATGGACTGTCCCTCCCACATCCTGCTTGCAGGTACACCGCGATCCTAACAGGCCTAGCCCCGATGCGTGCCTGAAGTGTTGTGAGAGGTAAGTGGAAAGTCGCGGCCCACAAGACTAGTGCATCCAAGCTCAATCCAGCGATTTCCTAGTATTCCCTGTGTGAGCCAGGTGCTACATCCTACGTGCCATACAAGAGAAGCTAGCTGAACGCCTTGTCCAAAAGCAACTTACTTCGGAGAGTTGAGCTCACCCTCAGTCCCTCACAGTTGCACACTGCCTGCAGAAAGAGTTTCCAACATCTGAACCACAGGCGTTTGTCAGAGGATTGTGAGACTCAAGTGGAATAAGCAGACCTGGAGGGTGTCTCCAGCTGCAGTGGAGTGGTATTCTCGTTAGAGCCTGGCTTAGAACAGTTTTACGTTCTCAGTGCCCGAGGAACGCAGCTAGTTGAAAGGTGGCTTGTAGGCCTGCTTCCTTTTGAGAGCTGAGTTCAGGGCAGCACCCTCCCGCATCCTGATTGCCCGTAGACGTAGGTCACAGCATCCTTATGTTAGGCGCCAGAAGAGGTTGTGTGAAGAGCATGTGGAGGTGACAGGATTCTCCTCAAGTGTATCTGATCTCAATTCAGACATTGCAAACGTCCTTGTTCAATGAGAGTGTAGCTCGGTCCTAGCTCCCATCAAAGTGTCTAGCAGACATCTGCCTGCAAAGCATGCACACTTCCGAGAGTTGAGCTTATGGACTGTCCCTCCCACATCCTGCCTGCACGTACACCGCGCTAACAGGCCTAGCCCCGATGCGTGCCAGAAGTGTTGTGAGAGGTAAGTGGAAAGTCGCGGCCCACAAGACTAGTGCATCCAAGCTCAATCCAGCGATATTTCCTAGAATTCCCTGTGTGAGCCAGGTGCTACATTCTACGTGCCATACAAGAGAAGCTAGCTGAACGCCTTGTCCAAAAGCAACTTACTTCGGAGAGTTGAGCTCACCCTCAGTCCCTCACAGTTGCACACTGCCTGCAGAAAGAGTTTCCAACATCTGAACCACAGCCGTTTGTCAGAGGCTTGTGAGACGCAAGTGGAATAAGCAGACCTGGAGGGTGTCTCCAGCTGCAGTGGAGTGGTATTCTGGGTAGCGCCTGGCTTAGAACACTGTTACGTTCTCAGTGCCCGAGGAACGCAGCTAGTTGAAAGCTGGCTTGTAGGCGTGCTTTCTTGTGCGAGCTGAGTTCAGGGCAGGACCCTCCCGCGTCCTGACTGCCCGTAGATGTAGGTCCCAGCATCCTTATGTTAGTTGCTGGAAGCGGTTGTGTGAAGAGCATGTGGAAGTGACAGGATTCTCCTCAAGTGTATCTGATCTCAATACAGACATTGCAAACGTCCTTGTTCACTTAGAGCGTAGCTCGGTCCTAGCTCCCATCAAAGTGTCTAGCAGACATCTGCCTGCAAAGCATACACACTTCTGAGAGTTGAACTTATGGACTGTCCCTCCCACATCCTGCTTGCACGTACACCGCGATCCTAACAGGCCTAACCCGATGCGTGCCTAAGTGTTGTGAGAGGTAAGTGGAAAGTCGCGGCCGACAAGACTAGTGCATCCAAGCTGAATCCAGCGATTTCCTAGTATTCCCTGTGTGACCCAGGTGCCACATCCTACGTGCCATACGAGAGAAGCTAGCTGAACGCGTTGTCCAAAAGCAACTTACTTCGGAGAGTTGAGCTCACCCTCAGTCCCTCACAGTTGCACACTGCCTGCAGAAAGAGTTTCCAACATCTGAACCACAGCCGTTTGTCAGAGGCTTGTGAGACGCAAGTGGAATAAGCAGACCTGGAGGGTGTCTCCAGCTGCAGTGGAGTGGTATTCTGGGTAGCGCCTGGCTTAGAACACTGTTACGTTCTCAGTGCCCGAGGAACGCAGCTAGTTGAAAGCTGGCTTGTAGGCGTGCTTTCTTGTGCGAGCTGAGTTCAGGGCAGGACCCTCCCGCGTCCTGACTGCCCGTAGATGTAGGTCCCAGCATCCTTATGTTAGTTGCTGGAAGCGGTTGTGTGAAGAGCATGTGGAAGTGACAGGATTCTCCTCAAGTGTATCTGATCTCAATACAGACATTGCAAACGTCCTTGTTCAATGAGAGCGTAGCCCGGTCCTAGCTCCCATCAAAGTGTCTAGCAGACATCTGCCTGCAAAGCATACACACTTCCGAGAGTTGAGCTTATGGACTGTCCGTCCCACACCCTGCCTGCACGTACACCGCGCTCCTAACAGGCCTAGCCCCGATGCGTGCCTGAAGTGTTGTGAGAGGTAAGTGGAAAGTCGCAGCCCAGAAGACTAGTGCATCCAAGCTCAATCCAGCGATTTCCTAGTATTCCCTGTGTGAGCCAGGTGCCACATCCTACGTGCCATACGAGAGAAGCTAGCTGAAAGCCTTGTACAAAAGCAACTTACTTCGGAGATTTGAGCTCACCCTTAGTCACTCTCAGTTGCACACTGCCTGCAGAAAGAGTTTCCAACATCTGAACCACAGCCGTTTGTCAGAGGTTGTGAGACGCAAGTGGAATAAGCAGACCTGGAGGGTGTCTCCAGCTGCAGTGGAGTGGTATTCTGGGTAGCTCCTGGCTTAGAACACTGTTACGTTCTCAGTGCCCGAGGAACGCAGCTAGTGGAAATCTGGATTGTAGGCCTACTTCCCTGTGCGAGCTGAGTTCAGGGCAGGACCCTCCCGCATCCTGACTGCCCGTAGACGTAGGTCCCAGCATCCTTATGTTAGGAGCCGGAAGCGGTTGTGTGAAGAGCATGCGGAAGTGACAGGATTCTTCTCAAGTGTATCTGATCTCAATACAGACATTGCAAACGTCCTTGTTCACTGAGAGCGTAGCTCGGTGCTAGCTCCCATCAAAGTGTCTAGCAGACATCTGCCTGCAAAGCATGCACACTTCCGAGAGTTGAGCTTATGGACTGTCCCTCCCACATCCTGCCTGCACGTACACCGCGCTCCTAACAGGCCTAGCCCCGATGCGTGCCTGAAGTGTTGTGAGAGGTAAGTGGAAAGTCGCGGCCCACAAGACTTGTGCATCCAAGCTCAATCCAGCGATATTTCCTAGAATTCCCTGTGTGACCCAGGTGCTACATCCTACGTGCCATACAAGAGAAGCTAGCTGAACGCCTTGTCCAAAGCAACTTACTTCGGAGAGTTGAGCTCACCCTCAGTCCCTCACAGTTGCACACTGCCTGCAGAAAGAGTTTCCAACATCTGAACCACAGCCGTTTGTCATTGGCTTGTGAGACGCAAGTGGAATAAGGAGACCTGGAGGGTGTCTCCAGCTGCAGTGGAGTGGTATTCTGGGTAGAGCCTGGCTTAGAACACTGTTACGTTCTCAGTGCCCGAGGAACGCAGCGAGTTGAAAGCTGTCTTGTAGGCGTACTTCCTTGTGCGAGCTGAGTTCAGGGCAAGACCCTCCCGCATCCTGACTGCCCGTAGAGGTAGGTCCCAGCATCCTTATGTTAGTTGCCGGAAGCGGTTGTGTGAAGAGCATGTGGAAGTGACAGGATTCTCCTCAAGTGTATCTGATCTCAATACAGACATTGCAAACGTCCTTGTTCACTGAGAGCGTAGCTCGGTCCTAGCTCCCATCAAAGTGTCTAGCAGACATGTGCCTGCAAACCATACACTCTTCCGAGAGTTGAGCTTATGGACTGTCCCTCCCACATCCTGCCTGCACGTACACCGCGCTCCTAACAGACCTAGCCCCGACGCGTGCCTGAAGTGTTGTGAGAGGTAAGTGGAAAGTCGCGGCCCACAAGACTAGTGCATCCAAGCTCAATCCAGCGATTTCCTAGTATTCCCTGTGTGAGCCACGTGCTACATCCTACGTGCCATACGAGAGAAGCTAGCTGAACGCCTTGTCCAAAAGCAACTTACTTCGGAGAGTTGAGCTCACCCTCAGTCCGTCACAGTTGCACACTGCCTGCAGAAAGAGTTTCCAACATCTGAACCACAGCCGTTTGTCAGAGGCTTGTGAGACGCAAGTGGAATAAGCAGACCTGGAGGGTGTCTCCAGCTGCAGTGGAGTGGTATTCTGGGTAGCGCCTGGCTTAGAACACTGTTACGTTCTCAGTGCCCGAGGAACGCAGCTAGTTGAAAGCTGGCTTGTAGGCGTGCTTTCTGGTGCGAGCTGAGTTCAGGGCAGGACCCTCCCGCGTCCTGACTGCCCGTAGATGTAGGTCCCAGCATCCTTATGTTTGTTGCTGGAAGCGGTTGTGTGAAGAGCATGTGGAAGTGACAGGATTCTCCTCAAGTGTATCTGATCTGAATACAGAGATTGCAAACGTCCTTGTTCACTGAGAGCGTAGCTCGGTCCTAGCTCCCATCAAAGTGTCTAGCAGACATCTGCCTGCAAAGCATACACACTTCCGAGAGTTGAGCTTATGGACTGTCCCTCCCACATCCTGCTTGCAGGTACACCGCGATCCTAACAGGCCTAGCCCCGATGCGTGCCTGAAGTGTTGTGAGAGGTAAGTGGAAAGTCGCGGCCCACAAGACTAGTGTATCCAAGCTCAATCCAGCGATTTCCTAGTATTCCCTGTGTGAGCCAGATGCTACATCCTAAGTGCCATACGAGAGAAGCTAGCTGAACGCCTTGTCCAAAGCAACTTACTTCGGAGAGTTGAGCTCACCCTCAGTCCGTCACAGTTGCACACTGCCTGCAGAAAGAGTTTCCAACATCTGAACCACAGCCGTTTGTCAGAGGCTTGTGAGACGCAAGTGGAATAAGCAGACCTGGAGGGTGTCTCCAGCTGCAGTAGAGTGGTATTCTGGGTAGCTCCTGGCTTAGAACACTGTTACGTTCTCAGTGCCCGAGGAACGCAGCTAGTTGAAAGGTGGCTTGTAGGCATGCTTCCTTTTGAGAGCTGAGTTCAGGGCAGGACCCTCCCGCATCCTGATTGCCGGTAGACGTAGGTCCCAGCATCCTTATGTTAGGCGCCAGAAGAGGTTGTGTGAAGAGCATGTGGAGGTGACAGGATTCTCCTCAAGTGTATCTGATCTCAATTCAGACATTGCAAACGTCCTTGTTCAATGAGAGCGTAGCTCGGTCCTAGCTCCCATCAAAGTGTCTAGCAGACATCTGCCTGCAAAGCATGCACACTTCCGAGAGTTGAGCTTATGGACTGTCCCTCCCACATCCTGCCTGCACGTACACCGCGCTCCTAACAGGCCTAGCCCCGATGCGTGCCTGAAGTGTTGTGAGAGGTAAGTGGAAAGTCGCGGCCCACAAGACTAGTGCATCCAAGCTCAATCCAGCGATATTTCCTAGAATTCCCTGTGTGAGCCAGGTGCTACATTCTACGTGCCATACAAGAGAAGCTAGCTAAACGCCTTGTCCAAAAGCAACTTACTTCGGAGAGTTGAGCTCACCCTCAGTCCCTCACAGTTGCACACTGCCTGCAGAAAGAGTTTCCAACATCTGAACCACAGGCGTTTGTCAGAGGATTGTGAGACTCAAGTGGAATAAGCAGACCTGGAGGGTGTATCCAGCTGCAGTGGAGTGGTATTCTGGGTAGCGCCTGGCTTAGAACACTGTTACGTTCTCAGTGCCCGAGGAACGCAGCTAGTTGAAAGCTGGCTTGTAGGCTTGCTTCCTTGTGAGAGCTGAGTTCAGAGCAGCACCCTCCCGCATCCTGATTGCCCGTAGACGTAGGTCACAGCATCCTTATGTTAGGCGCCAGAAGAGGTTGTGTGAAGAGCATGTGGAGGTGACAGGATTCTCCTCAAGTGTATCTGATCTCAATTCAGACATTGCAAACGTCCTTGTTCAATGAGAGTGTAGCTCGGTCCTAGCTCCCATCAAAGTGTCTAGCAGACATCTGCCTGCAAAGCATGCACACTTCCGAGAGTTGAGCTTATGGACTGTCCCTCCCACATCCTGCCTGCACGTACACCGCGCTCCTAACAGGCCTAGCCCCGATGCGTGCCTGAAGTGTTGTGAGAGGTAAGTGGAAAGTCGCGGCCCACAAGACTAGTGCATCCAAGCTCAATCCAGCGATTTCCTAGTATTCCCTGTGTGAGCCAGATGCTACATCCTAAGTGCCATACGAGAGAAGCTAGCTGAACGCCTTGTCCAAAGCAACTTACTTCGGAGAGTTGAGCTCACCCTCAGTCCGTCACAGTTGCACACTGCCTGCAGAAAGAGTTTCCAACATCTGAACCACAGGCGTTTGTCAGAGGCTTGTGAGACGCAAGTGGAATAAGCAGACCTGGAGGGTGTCTCCAGCTGCAGTGGAGTGGTATTCTGGGTAGCGCCTGGCTTAGAACACTGTTACGTTCTCAGTGCCCGAGGAACGCAGCTAGTTGAAAGCTGGCTTGTAGGCGTGCTTTGTTGTGCGAGCTGAGTTCAGGGAAGGACCCTCCCGCGTCCTGACTGCCCGTAGATGTAGGTCCCAGCATCCTTATGTTAGTTGCTGGAAGCGGTTGTGTGAAGAGCATGTGGAAGTGACAGGATTCTCCTCAAGTGTATCTGATCTCAATACAGACATTGCCAACGTCCTTGTTCAATGAGAGCGTAGCCCGGTCCTAGCTCCCATCAAAGTGTCTAGCAGACATCTGCCTGCAAAGCATGCACACTTCCGAGAGTTGAGCTTATGGACTGTTCCTCCCACACCCTGCCTGCACGTACACCGCGATCCTAACAGGCCTAACCCGATGCGTGCCTAAGTGTTGTGAGAGGTAAGTGGAAAGTCGCGGCCCACAAGACTAGTGCATCCAAGCTCAATCCAGCGATTTCCTAGTATTCCCTGTGTGAGCCAGGTGCTACATCCTACGTGCCATACGAGAGAAGCTAGCTGAACGCCTTGTCCAAAAGCAACTTACTTCGGAGAGTTGAGCTCACCCTCAGTCCCTCACAGTTGCACACTGCCTGCAGAAAGAGTTTCCAACATCTGAACCACAGCCGTTTGTCAGAGGCTTGTGAGACGCAAGTGGAATAAGCAGACCTGGAGGGTGTCTCCAGCTGCAGTGGAGTGGTATTCTGGGTAGCGCCTGGCTTAGAACACTGTTACGTTCTCAGTGCCCGAGGAACGCAGCTAGTTGAAAGCTGGCTTGTAGGCTTGCTTCCTTGTGAGAGCTGAGTTCAGAGCAGCACCCTCCCGCATCCTGATTGCCCGTAGACGTAGGTCACAGCATCCTTATGTTAGGCGCCAGAAGAGGTTGTGTGAAGAGCATGTGGAGGTGACAGGATTCTCCTCAAGTGTATCTGATCTCAATTCAGACATTGCAAACGTCCTTGTTCAATGAGAGTGTAGCTCGGTCCTAGCTCCCATCAAAGTGTCTAGCAGACATCTGCCTGCAAAGCATGCACACTTCCGAGAGTTGAGCTTATGGACTGTCCCTCCCACATCCTGCCTGCACGTACACCGCGCTCCTAACAGGCCTAGCCCCGATGCGTGCCTGAAGTGTTGTGAGAGGTAAGTGGAAAGTCGCGGCCCACAAGACTAGTGCATCCAAGCTCAATCCAGCGATTTCCTAGTATTCCCTGTGTGAGCCAGATGCTACATCCTAAGTGCCATACGAGAGAAGCTAGCTGAACGCCTTGTCCAAAGCAACTTACTTCGGAGAGTTGAGCTCACACTCAGTCCGTCACAGTTGCACACTGCCTGCAGAAAGAGTTTCCAACATCTGAACCACAGGCGTTTGTCAGAGGCTTGTGAGACGCAAGTGGAATAAGCAGACCTGGAGGGTGTCTCCAGCTGCAGTGGAGTGGTATTCTGGGTAGCGCCTGGCTTAGAACACTGTTACGTTCTCAGTGCCCGAGGAACGCAGCTAGTTGAAAGCTGGCTTGTAGGCGTGCTTTGTTGTGCGAGCTGAGTTCAGGGAAGGACCCTCCCGCGTCCTGACTGCCCGTAGATGTAGGTCCCAGCATCCTTATGTTAGTTGCTGGAAGCGGTTGTGTGAAGAGCATGTGGAAGTGACAGGATTCTCCTCAAGTGTATCTGATCTGAATACAGAGATTGCAAACGTCCTTGTTCACTAAGAGCGTAGCTCGGTCCTAGCTCCCATCAAAGTGTCTAGCAGACATCTGCCTGCAAAGCATACACACTTCCGAGAGTTGAGCTTATGGACTGTCCCTCCCACATCCTGATTGCAGGTACACCGCGCTCCTAACAGGCCTAGCCCCGATGCGTGCCTGAAGTGTTGTGAGAGGTAAGTGGAAAGTCGCGGCCCACAAGACTAGTGCATCCAAGCTCAATCCAGCGATATTTCCTAGAATTCCCTGTGTGAGCCAGGTGCTACATTCTACGTGCCATACAAGAGAAGCTAGCTGAACGCCTTGTCCAAAAGCAACTTACTTCGGAGAGTTGAGCTCACCCTCAGTCCCTCACAGTTGCACACTGCCTGCAGAAAGAGTTTCCAACATCTGAACCACAGCCGTTTGTCAGAGGCTTGTGAGACGCAAGTGGAATAAGCAGACCTGGAGGGTGTCTCCAGCTGCAGTGGAGTGGTATTCTGGGTAGCGCCTGGCTTAGAACACTGTTACGTTCTCAGTGCCCGAGGAACGCAGCTAGTTGAAAGCTGGCTTGTAGGCGTGCTTTCTTGTGCGAGCTGAGTTCAGGGCAGGACCCTCCCGCGTCCTGACTGCCCGTAGATGTAGGTCCCAGCATCCTTATGTTAGTTGCTGGAAGCGGTTGTGTGAAGAGCATGTGGAAGTGACAGGATTCTCCTCAAGTGTATCTGATCTCAATACAGACATTGCAAACGTCCTTGTTCACTGAGAGCGTAGCTCGGTCCTAGCTCCCATCAAAGTGTCTAGCAGACATCTGCCTGCAAAGCATACACACTTCCGAGAGTTGAGCTTATGGACTGTCCCTCCCACATCCTGCTTGCAGGTACACCGCGATCCTAACAGGCCTAGCCCCGATGCGTGCCTGAAGTGTTGTGAGAGGTAAGTGGAAAGTCGCGGCCCACAAGACTAGTGCATCCAAGCTCAATCCAGCGATTTCCTAGTATTCCCTGTGTGAGCCAGGTGCTACATCCTACGTGCCATACAAGAGAAGCTAGCTGAACGCCTTGTCCAAAAGCAACTTACTTCGGAGAGTTGAGCTCACCCTCAGTCCCTCACAGTTGCACACTGCCTGCAGAAAGAGTTTCCAACATCTGAACCACAGGCGTTTGTCAGAGGATTGTGAGACTCAAGTGGAATAAGCAGACCTGGAGGGTGTCTCCAGCTGCAGTGGAGTGGTATTCTCGTTAGAGCCTGGCTTAGAACAGTTTTACGTTCTCAGTGCCCGAGGAACGCAGCTAGTTGAATGCTGGCTTGTAGGCTTGCTTCTTTGTGAGAGCTGAGTTCAGGGCAGGACCCTCCCGCATCCTGACTGCCCGTAGAGGTAGGTCCCAGCATCCTTATGTTAGTTGCCGGAAGCGGTTGTGTGAAGAGCATGTGGAAGTGACAGGATTCTCCTCAAGTGTATCTGATCTCAATACAGACATTGCAAACGTCCTTGTTCAATGAGAGCGTAGCCCGGTCCTAGCTCCCATCAAAGTTTCCAGCAGACATCTGCCTACAAAGGATACACACTTCGAGAGTTGAGCTTATAGACTGTCCGTCCCACACCCTGCCTGCACGTACACCGCGATCCTAACAGGCCTAGCCCCGATGCGTGCCTGAAGTGTTGTGAGAGGTAAGTGGAAAGTCGCGGCCCACAAGACTAGTGCATCCAAGCTCAATCCAGCGATTTCCTAGTATTCCCTGTGTGAGCCAGGTGCCACATCCTACGTGCCATACGAGAGAAGCTAGCTGAACGCCTTGTCCAAAAGCAACTTACTTCGGAGAGTTGAGCTCACCCTCAGTCCGTCACAGTTGCACACTGCCTGCAGAAAGAGTTTCCAACATCTGAACCACAGCCGTTTGTCAGAGGCTTGTGAGACGCAAGTGGAATAAGCAGACCTGGAGGGTGTCTCCAGCTGCAGTGGAGTGGTATTCTGGGTAGAGCCTGGCTTAGAACACTGTTACATTCTCAGTGCCCGAGGAACGCAGCGAGTTGAAAGCTGGCTTGTAGGCGTACTTCCTTGTGCGAGCTGAGTTCAGGGCAAGACCCTCCCGCATCCTGACTGCCCGTAGAGGTAGGTCCCAGCATCCTTATGTAAGTTGCCGGAAGCGGTTGTGTGAAGAGCATGTGGAAGTGACAGGATTCTCCTCAAGTGTATCTGATCTGAATACAGAGATTGCAAACGTCCTTGTTCACTGAGAGCGTAGCTCGGTCCTAGCTCCCATCAAAGTGTCTAGCAGACATCTGCCTGCAAAGCATACACACTTCCGAGAGTTGAGCTTATGGACTGTCCCTCCCACATCCTGATTGCAGGTACACCGCGCTCCTAACAGGCCTAGCCCCGATGCGTGCCTGAAGTGTTGTGAGAGGTAAGTGGAAAGTCGCGGCCCACAAGACTAGTGCATCCAAGCTCAATCCAGCGATATTTCCTAGAATTCCCTGTGTGAGCCAGGTGCTACATTCTACGTGCCATACAAGAGAAGCTAGCTGAACGCCTTGTCCAAAAGCAACTTACTTCGGAGAGTTGAGCTCACCCTCAGTCCCTCACAGTTGCACACTGCCTGCAGAAAGAGTTTCCAACATCTGAACCACAGCCGTTTGTCAGAGGCTTGTGAGACGCAAGTGGAATCAGCAGACCTGGAGGGTGTCTCCAGCTGCAGTGGAGTGGTATTCTGGGTAGCGCCTGGCTTAGAACACTGTTACGTTCTCAGTGCCCGAGGAACGCAGCTAGTTGAAAGCTGGCTTGTAGGCGTGCTTTCTTGTGCGAGCTGAGTTCAGGGCAGGACCCTCCCGCGTCCTGACTGCCCGTAGATGTAGGTCCCAGCATCCTTATGTTAGTTGCTGGAAGCGGTTGTGTGAAGAGCATGTGGAAGTGACAGGATTCTCCTCAAGTGTATCTGATCTCAATACAGACATTGCAAACGTCCTTGTTCACTGAGAGCGTAGCTCGGTCCTAGCTCCCATCAAAGTGTCTAGCAGACATCTGCCTGCAAAGCATACACACTTCCGAGAGTTGAGCTTATGGACTGTCCCTCCCACATCCTGCTTGCAGGTACACCGCGATCCTAACAGGCCTAGCCCCGATGCGTGCCTGAAGTGTTGTGAGAGGTAAGTGGAAAGTCGCGGCCCACAAGACTAGTGCATCCAAGCTCAATCCAGCGATTTCCTAGTATTCCCTGTGTGAGCCAGGTGCTACATCCTACGTGCCATACAAGAGAAGCTAGCTGAACGCCTTGTCCAAAAGCAACTTACTTCGGAGAGTTGAGCTCACCCTCAGTCCCTCACAGTTGCACACTGCCTGCAGAAAGAGTTTCCAACATCTGAACCACAGGCGTTTGTCAGAGGATTGTGAGACTCAAGTGGAATAAGCAGACCTGGAGGGTGTCTCCAGCTGCAGTGGAGTGGTATTCTCGTTAGAGCCTGGCTTAGAACAGTTTTACGTTCTCAGTGCCCGAGGAACGCAGCTAGTTGAATGCTGGCTTGTAGGCTTGCTTCTTTGTGAGAGCTGAGTTCAGGGCAGGACCCTCCCGCATCCTGACTGCCCGTAGAGGTAGGTCCCAGCATCCTTATGTTAGTTGCCGGAAGCGGTTGTGTGAAGAGCATGTGGAAGTGACAGGATTCTCCTCAAGTGTATCTGATCTCAATACAGACATTGCAAACGTCCTTGTTCAATGAGAGCGTAGCCCGGTCCTAGCTCCCATCAAAGTGTCCAGCAGACATCTGCCTACAAAGGATACACACTTCGAGAGTTGAGCTTATGGACTGTCCGTCCCACACCCTGCCTGCACGTACACCGCGATCCTAACAGGCCTAGCCCCGATGCGTGCCTGAAGTGTTGTGAGAGGTAAGTGGAAAGTCGCGGCCCACAAGACTAGTGCATCCAAGCTCAATCCAGCGATTTCCTAGTATTCCATGTGTGAGCCAGGTGCCACATCCTACGTGCCATACGAGAGAAGCTAGCTGAACGCCTTGTCCAAAAGCAACTTACTTCGGAGAGTTGAGCTCACCCTCAGTCCGTCACAGTTGCACACTGCCTGCAGAAAGAGTTTCCAACATCTGAACCACAGCCGTTTGTCAGAGGCTTGTGAGACGCAAGTGGAATAAGCAGACCTGGAGGGTGTCTCCAGCTGCAGTGGAGTGGTATTCTGGGTAGAGCCTGGCTTAGAACACTGTTACATTCTCAGTGCCCGAGGAACGCAGCGAGTTGAAAGCTGGCTTGTAGGCGTACTTCCTTGTGCGAGCTGAGTTCAGGGCAAGACCCTCCCGCATCCTGACTGCCCGTAGAGGTAGGTCCCAGCATCCTTATGTAAGTTGCCGGAAGCGGTTGTGTGAAGAGCATGTGGAAGTGACAGGATTCTCCTCAAGTGTATCTGATCTGAATACAGAGATTGCAAACGTCCTTGTTCACTGAGAGCGTAGCTCGGTCCTAGCTCCCATCAAAGTGTCTAGCAGACATCTGCCTGCAAAGCATACACACTTCTGAGAGTTGAACTTATGGACTGTCCCTCCCACATCCTGCTTGCACGTACACCGCGATCCTAACAGGCCTACCCCGATGCGTGCCTAAGTGTTGTGAGAGGTAAGTGGAAAGTCGCGGCCGACAAGACTAGTGCATCCAAGCTCAATCCAGCGATTTCCTAGTATTCCCTGTGTGAGCCAGATGCCACATCCTAAGTGCCATACGAGAGAAGGTAGCTGAACGCCTTGTCCAAAGCAACTTACTTCGGAGAGTTGAGCTCACCCTCAGTCCGTCACAGTTGCACACTGCCTGCAGAAAGAGTTTCCAACATCTGAACCACAGGCGTTTGTCAGAGGCTTGTGAGACGCAAGTGGAATAAGCAGACCTGGAGGGTGTCTCCAGCTGCAGTGGAGTGGTATTCTGGGTAGCGCCTGGCTTAGAACACTGTTACGTTCTCAGTGCCCGAGGAACGCAGCTAGTTGAAAGCTGGCTTGTAGGCGTGCTTTCTTGTGCGAGCTGAGTTCAGGGCAGGACCCTCCCGCGTCCTGACTGCCCGTAGATGTAGGTCCCAGCATCCTTATGTTAGTTGCTGGAAGCGGTTGTGTGAAGAGCATGTGGAAGTGACAGGATTCTCCTCAAGTGTATCTGATCTCAATACAGACATTGCAAACGTCCTTGTTCACTGAGAGCGTAGCTCGGTCCTAGCTCCCATCAAAGTGTCTAGCAGACATCTGCCTGCAAAGCATACACACTTCCGAGAGTTGAGCTTATGGACTGTCCCTCCCACATCCTGATTGCAGGTACACCGCGATCCTAACAGGCCTAGCCCCGATGCGTGCCTGAAGTGTTGTGAGAGGTAAGTGGAAAGTCGCGGCCCACAAGACTAGTGCATCCAAGCTCAATCCAGCGATATTTCCTAGAATTCCCTGTGTGAGCCAGGTGCTACATTCTACGTGCCATACAAGAGAAGCTAGCTGAACGCCTTGTCCAAAAGCAACTTACTTCGGAGAGTTGAGCTCACCCTCAGTCCCTCACAGTTGCACACTGCCTGCAGAAAGAGTTTCCAACATCTGAACCACAGCCGTTTGTCAGAGGCTTGTGAGACGCAAGTGGAATAAGCAGACCTGGAGGGTGTCTCCAGCTGCAGTGGAGTGGTATTCTGGGTAGCGCCTGGCTTAGAACACTGTTACGTTCTCAGTGCCCGAGGAACGCAGCTAGTTGAAAGCTGGCTTGTAGGCGTGCTTTCTTGTGCGAGCTGAGTTCAGGGCAGGACCCTCCCGCGTCCTGACTGCCCGTAGATGTAGGTCCCAGCATCCTTATGTTAGTTGCTGGAAGCGGTTGTGTGAAGAGCATGTGGAAGTGACAGGATTCTCCTCAAGTGTATCTGATCTCAATACAGACATTGCAAACGTCCTTGTTCACTGAGAGCGTAGCTCGGTCCTAGCTCCCATCAAAGTGTCTAGCAGACATCTGCCTGCAAAGCATACACACTTCCGAGAGTTGAGCTTATGGACTGTCCCTCCCACATCCTGCTTGCAGGTACACCGCGATCCTAACAGGCCTAGCCCCGATGCGTGCCTGAAGTGTTGTGAGAGGTAAGTGGAAAGTCGCGGCCCACAAGACTAGTGCATCCAAGCTCAATCCAGCGATTTCCTCGTATTCCCTGTGTGAGCCAGGTGCTACATTCTACGTGCCATACAAGAGAAGCTAGCTGAACGCCTTGTCCAAAAGCAACTTACTTCGGAGAGTTGAGCTCACCCTCAGTCCCTCACAGTTGCACACTGCCTGCAGAAAGAGTTTCCAACATCTGAACCACAGGCGTTTGTCAGAGGATTGTGAGACTCAAGTGGAATAAGCAGACCTGGAGGGTGTCTCCAGCTGCAGTGGAGTGGTATTCTAGTTAGAGCCTGGCTTAGAACAGTTTTACGTTCTCAGTGCCCGAGGAACGCAGCTAGTTGAAAGGTGGCTTGTAGGCCTGCTTCCTTTTGAGAGCTGAGTTCAGGGCAGCACCCTCCCGCATCCTGATTGCCCGTAGACGTAGGTCACAGCATCCTTATGTTAGGCGCCAGAAGAGGTTGTGTGAAGAGCATGTGGAGGTGACAGGATTCTCCTCAAGTGTATCTGATCTCAATTCAGACATTGCAAACGTCCTTGTTCAATGAGAGTGTAGCTCGGTCCTAGCTCCCATCAAAGTGTCTAGCAGACATCTGCCTGCAAAGCATGCACACTTCCGAGAGTTGAGCTTATGGACTGTCCCTCCCACATCCTGCCTGCACGTACACCGCGCTAACAGGCCTAGCCCCGATGCGTGCCAGAAGTGTTGTGAGAGGTAAGTGGAAAGTCGCGGCCCACAAGACTAGTGCATCCAAGCTCAATCCAGCGATATTTCCTAGAATTCCCTGTGTGAGCCAGGTGCTACATTCTACGTGCCATACAAGAGAAGCTAGCTGAACGCCTTGTCCAAAAGCAACTTACTTCGGAGAGTTGAGCTCACCCTCAGTCCCTCACAGTTGCACACTGCCTGCAGAAAGAGTTTCCAACATCTGAACCACAGCCGTTTGTCAGAGGCTTGTGAGACGCAAGTGGAATAAGCAGACCTGGAGGGTGTCTCCAGCTGCAGTGGAGTGGTATTCTGGGTAGCGCCTGGCTTAGAACACTGTTACGTTCTCAGTGCCCGAGGAACGCAGCTAGTTGAAAGCTGGCTTGTAGGCGTGCTTTCTTGTGCGAGCTGAGTTCAGGGCAGGACCCTCCCGCGTCCTGACTGCCCGTAGATGTAGGTCCCAGCATCCTTATGTTAGTTGCTGGAAGCGGTTGTGTGAAGAGCATGTGGAAGTGACAGGATTCTCCTCAAGTGTATCTGATCTCAATACAGACATTGCAAACGTCCTTGTTCACTTAGAGCGTAGCTCGGTCCTAGCTCCCATCAAAGTGTCTAGCAGACATCTGCCTGCAAAGCATACACACTTCTGAGAGTTGAACTTATGGACTGTCCCTCCCACATCCTGCTTGCACGTACACCGCGATCCTAACAGGCCTAACCCGATGCGTGCCTAAGTGTTGTGAGAGGTAAGTGGAAAGTCGCGGCCGACAAGACTAGTGCATCCAAGCTGAATCCAGCGATTTCCTAGTATTCCCTGTGTGACCCAGGTGCCACATCCTACGTGCCATACGAGAGAAGCTAGCTGAACGCCTTGTCCAAAAGCAACTTACTTCGGAGAGTTGAGCTCACCCTCAGTCCCTCACAGTTGCACACTGCCTGCAGAAAGAGTTTCCAACATCTGAACCACAGCCGTTTGTCAGAGGCTTGTGAGACGCAAGTGGAATAAGCAGACCTGGAGGGTGTCTCCAGCTGCAGTGGAGTGGTATTCTGGGTAGCGCCTGGCTTAGAACACTGTTACGTTCTCAGTGCCCGAGGAACGCAGCTAGTTGAAAGCTGGCTTGTAGGCGTGCTTTCTTGTGCGAGCTGAGTTCAGGGCAGGACCCTCCCGCGTCCTGACTGCCCGTAGATGTAGGTCCCAGCATCCTTATGTTAGTTGCTGGAAGCGGTTGTGTGAAGAGCATGTGGAAGTGACAGGATTCTCCTCAAGTGTATCTGATCTCAATACAGACATTGCAAACGTCCTTGTTCACTGAGAGCGTAGCTCGGTCCTAGCTCCCATCAAAGTGTCTAGCAGACATCTGCCTGCAAAGCATACACACTTCCGAGAGTTGAGCTTATGGACTGTCCCTCCCACATCCTGCTTGCAGGTACACCGCGATCCTAACAGGCCTAGCCCCGATGCGTGCCTGAAGTGTTGTGAGAGGTAAGTGGAAAGTCGCGGCCCACAAGACTAGTGCATCCAAGCTCAATCCAGCGATTTCCTAGTATTCCCTGTGTGAGCCAGGTGCTACATCCTACGTGCCATACAAGAGAAGCTAGCTGAATGCCTTGTCCAAAAGCAACTTACTTCGGAGAGTTGAGCTCACCCTCAGTCCCTCACAGTTGCACACTGCCTGCAGAAAGAGTTTCCAACATCTGAACCACAGGCGTTTGTCAGAGGATTGTGAGACTCAAGTGGAATAAGCAGACCTGGAGGGTGTCTCCAGCTGCAGTGGAGTGGTATTCTCGTTAGAGCCTGTCTTAGAACAGTTTTACGTTCTCAGTGCCCGAGGAACGCAGCTAGTTGAATGCTGGCTTGTAGGCTTGCTTCCTTGTGAGAGCTGAGTTCAGGGCAGGACCCTCCCGCATCCTGACTGCCCGTAGAGGTAGGTCCCAGCATCCTTATGTTAGTTGCCGGAAGCGGTTGTGTGAAGAGCATGTGGAAGTGACAGGATTCTCCTCAAGTGTATCTGATCTCAATACAGACATTGCAAACGTCCTTGTTCAATGAGAGCGTAGCCCGGTCCTAGCTCCCATCAAAGTGTCCAGCAGACATCTGCCTACAAAGGATACACACTTCGAGAGTTGAGCTTATGGACTGTCCGTCCCACACCCTGCCTGCACGTACACCGCGCTCCTAACAGGCCTAGCCCCGATGCGTGCCTGAAGTGTTGTGAGAGGTAAGTGGAAAGTCGCAGCCCAGAAGACTAGTGCATCCAAGCTCAATCCAGCGATTTCCTAATATTCCCTGTGTGAGCCAGGTGCTACATCCTACGTGCCATACGAGAGAAGCTAGCTGAAAGCCTTGTCCAAAAGCAACTTACTTCGGAGATTTGAGCTCACCCTCAGTCACTCACAGTTGCACACTGCCTGCAGAAAGAGTTTCCAACATCTGAACCACAGCCGTTTGTCAGAGGTTGTGAGACGCAAGTGGAATAAGCAGACCTGGAGGGTGTCTCCAGCTGCAGTGGAGTGGTATTCTGGGTAGCTCCTGGCTTAGAACACTGTTACGTTCTCAGTGCCCGAGGAACGCAGCTAGTGGAAATCTGGATTGTAGGCCTACTTCCCTGTGCGAGCTGAGTTCAGGGCAGGACCCTCCCGCATCCTGACTGCCCGTAGACGTAGGTCCCAGCTTCCTTATGTTAGGAGCCGGAAGCGGTTGTGTGAAGAGCATGCGGAAGTGACAGGATTCTTCTCAAGTGTATCTGATCTCAATACAGACATTGCAAACGTCCTTGTTCACTGAGAGCGTAGCTCGGTGCTAGCTCCCATCAAAGTGTCTAGCAGACATCTGCCTGCAAAGCATGCACACTTCCGAGAGTTGAGCTTATGGACTGTCCCTCCCACATCCTGCCTGCACGTACACCGCGCTCCTAACAGGCCTAGCCCCGATGCGTGCCTGAAGTGTTGTGAGAGGTAAGTGGAAAGTCGCGGCCCACAAGACTAGTGCATCCAAGCTCAATCCAGCGATATTTCCTAGAATTCCCTGTGTGACCCAGGTGCTACATCCTACGTGCCATACAAGAGAAGCTAGCTGAACGCCTTGTCCAAAGCAACTTACTTCGGAGAGTTGAGCTCACCCTCAGTCCCTCACAGTTGCACACTGCCTGCAGAAAGAGTTTCCAACATCTGAACCACAGCCGTTTGTCATTGGCTTGTGAGACGCAAGTGGAATAAGGAGACCTGGAGGGTGTCTCCAGCTGCAGTGGAGTGGTATTCTCGTTAGAGCCTGGCTTAGAACAGTTTTACGTTCTCAGTGCCCGAGGAACGCAGCTAGTTGAATGCTGGCTTGTAGGCTTGCTTCTTTGTGAGAGCTGAGTTCAGGGCAGGACCCTCCCGCATCCTGACTGCCCGTAGAGGTAGGTCCCAGCATCCTTATGTTAGTTGCCGGAAGCGGTTGTGTGAAGAGCATGTGGAAGTGACAGGATTCTCCTCAAGTGTATCTGATCTCAATACAGACATTGCAAACGTCCTTGTTCAATGAGAGCGTAGCCCGGTCCTAGCTCCCATCAAAGTGTCCAGCAGACATCTGCCTACAAAGGATACACACTTCGAGAGTTTAGCTTATGGACTGTCCGTCCCACACCCTGCCTGCACGTACACCGCGATCCTAACAGGCCTAGCCCCGATGCGTGCCTGAAGTGTTGTGAGAGGTAAGTGGAAAGTCGCGGCCCACAAGACTAGTGCATCCAAGCTCAATCCAGCGATTTCCTAGTATTCCCTGTGTGAGCCAGGTGCCACATCCTACGTGCCATACGAGAGAAGCTAGCTGAACGCCTTGTCCAAAAGCAACTTACTTCGGAGAGTTGAGCTCACCCTCAGTCCGTCACAGTTGCACACTGCCTGCAGAAAGAGTTTCCAACATCTGAACCACAGCCGTTTGTCAGAGGCTTGTGAGACGCAAGTGGAATAAGCAGACCTGGAGGGTGTCTCCAGCTGCAGTGGAGTGGTATTCTGGGTAGAGCCTGGCTTAGAACACTGTTACATTCTCAGTGCCCGAGGAACGCAGCGAGTTGAAAGCTGGCTTGTAGGCGTACTTCCTTGTGCGAGCTGAGTTCAGGGCAAGACCCTCCCGCATCCTGACTGCCCGTAGAGGTAGGTCCCAGCATCCTTATGTAAGTTGCCGGAAGCGGTTGTGTGAAGAGCATGTGGAAGTGACAGGATTCTCCTCAAGTGTATCTGATCTGAATACAGAGATTGCAAACGTCCTTGTTCACTGAGAGCGTAGCTCGGTCCTAGCTCCCATCAAAGTGTCTAGCAGACATCTGCCTGCAAAGCATACACACTTCTGAGAGTTGAACTTATGGACTGTCCCTCCCACATCCTGCTTGCACGTACACCGCGATCCTAACAGGCCTACCCCGATGCGTGCCTAAGTGTTGTGAGAGGTAAGTGGAAAGTCGCGGCCGACAAGACTAGTGCATCCAAGCTCAATCCAGCGATTTCCTAGTATTCCCTGTGTGAGCCAGATGCCACATCCTAAGTGCCATACGAGAGAAGGTAGCTGAACGCCTTGTCCAAAGCAACTTACTTCGGAGAGTTGAGCTCACCCTCAGTCCGTCACAGTTGCACACTGCCTGCAGAAAGAGTTTCCAACATCTGAACCACAGGCGTTTGTCAGAGGCTTGTGAGACGCAAGTGGAATAAGCAGACCTGGAGGGTGTCTCCAGCTGCAGTGGAGTGGTATTCTGGGTAGCGCCTGGCTTAGAACACTGTTACGTTCTCAGTGCCCGAGGAACGCAGCTAGTTGAAAGCTGGCTTGTAGGCGTGCTTTCTTGTGCGAGCTGAGTTCAGGGAAGGACCCTCCCGCGTCCTGACTGCCCGTAGATGTAGGTCCCAGCATCCTTATGTTAGTTGCTGGAAGCGGTTGTGTGAAGAGCATGTGGAAGTGACAGGATTCTCCTCAAGTGTATCTGATCTCAATACAGACATTGCAAACGTCCTTGTTCACTGAGAGCGTAGCTCGGTCCTAGCTCCCATCAAAGTGTCTAGCAGACATCTGCCTGCAAAGCATACACACTTCCGAGAGTTGAGCTTATGGACTGTCCCTCCCACATCCTGCTTGCAGGTACACCGCGATCCTAACAGGCCTAGCCCCGATGCGTGCCTGAAGTGTTGTGAGAGGTAAGTGGAAAGTCGCGGCCCACAAGACTAGTGCATCCAAGCTCAATCCAGCGATTTCCTAGTATTCCCTGTGTGAGCCAGGTGCTACATCCTACGTGCCATACAAGAGAAGCTAGCTGAACGCCTTGTCCAAAAGCAACTTACTTCGGAGAGTTGAGCTCACCCTCAGTCCCTCACAGTTGCACACTGCCTGCAGAAAGAGTTTCCAACATCTGAACCACAGGCGTTTGTCAGAGGATTGTGAGACTCAAGTGGAATAAGCAGACCTGGAGGGTGTCTCCAGCTGCAGTGGAGTGGTATTCTCGTTAGAGCCTGGCTTAGAACAGTTTTACGTTCTCAGTGCCCGAGGAACGCAGCTAGTTGAATGCTGGCTTGTAGGCTTGCTTCTTTGTGAGAGCTGAGTTCAGGGCAGGACCCTCCCGCATCCTGACTGCCCGTAGAGGTAGGTCCCAGCATCCTTATGTTAGTTGCCGGAAGCGGTTGTGTGAAGAGCATGTGGAAGTGACAGGATTCTCCTCAAGTGTATCTGATCTCAATACAGACATTGCAAACGTCCTTGTTCAATGAGAGCGTAGCCCGGTCCTAGCTCCCATCAAAGTTTCCAGCAGACATCTGCCTACAAAGGATACACACTTCGAGAGTTGAGCTTATAGACTGTCCGTCCCACACCCTGCCTGCACGTACACCGCGATCCTAACAGGCCTAGCCCCGATGCGTGCCTGAAGTGTTGTGAGAGGTAAGTGGAAAGTCGCGGCCCACAAGACTAGTGCATCCAAGCTCAATCCAGCGATTTCCTAGTATTCCCTGTGTGAGCCAGGTGCCACATCCTACGTGCCATACGAGAGAAGCTAGCTGAACGCCTTGTCCAAAAGCAACTTACTTCGGAGAGTTGAGCTCACCCTCAGTCCGTCACAGTTGCACACTGCCTGCAGAAAGAGTTTCCAACATCTGAACCACAGCCGTTTGTCAGAGGCTTGTGAGACGCAAGTGGAATAAGCAGACCTGGAGGGTGTCTCCAGCTGCAGTGGAGTGGTATTCTGGGTAGAGCCTGGCTTAGAACACTGTTACATTCTCAGTGCCCGAGGAACGCAGCGAGTTGAAAGCTGGCTTGTAGGCGTACTTCCTTGTGCGAGCTGAGTTCAGGGCAAGACCCTCCCGCATCCTGACTGCCCGTAGAGGTAGGTCCCAGCATCCTTATGTAAGTTGCCGGAAGCGGTTGTGTGAAGAGCATGTGGAAGTGACAGGATTCTCCTCAAGTGTATCTGATCTGAATACAGAGATTGCAAACGTCCTTGTTCACTGAGAGCGTAGCTCGGTCCTAGCTCCCATCAAAGTGTCTAGCAGACATCTGCCTGCAAAGCATACACACTTCCGAGAGTTGAGCTTATGGACTGTCCCTCCCACATCCTGATTGCAGGTACACCGCGCTCCTAACAGGCCTAGCCCCGATGCGTGCCTGAAGTGTTGTGAGAGGTAAGTGGAAAGTCGCGGCCCACAAGACTAGTGCATCCAAGCTCAATCCAGCGATATTTCCTAGAATTCCCTGTGTGAGCCAGGTGCTACATTCTACGTGCCATACAAGAGAAGCTAGCTGAACGCCTTGTCCAAAAGCAACTTACTTCGGAGAGTTGAGCTCACCCTCAGTCCCTCACAGTTGCACACTGCCTGCAGAAAGAGTTTCCAACATCTGAACCACAGCCGTTTGTCAGAGGCTTGTGAGACGCAAGTGGAATCAGCAGACCTGGAGGGTGTCTCCAGCTGCAGTGGAGTGGTATTCTGGGTAGCGCCTGGCTTAGAACACTGTTACGTTCTCAGTGCCCGAGGAACGCAGCTAGTTGAAAGCTGGCTTGTAGGCGTGCTTTCTTGTGCGAGCTGAGTTCAGGGCAGGACCCTCCCGCGTCCTGACTGCCCGTAGATGTAGGTCCCAGCATCCTTATGTTAGTTGCTGGAAGCGGTTGTGTGAAGAGCATGTGGAAGTGACAGGATTCTCCTCAAGTGTATCTGATCTCAATACAGACATTGCAAACGTCCTTGTTCACTGAGAGCGTAGCTCGGTCCTAGCTCCCATCAAAGTGTCTAGCAGACATCTGCCTGCAAAGCATACACACTTCCGAGAGTTGAGCTTATGGACTGTCCCTCCCACATCCTGCTTGCAGGTACACCGCGATCCTAACAGGCCTAGCCCCGATGCGTGCCTGAAGTGTTGTGAGAGGTAAGTGGAAAGTCGCGGCCCACAAGACTAGTGCATCCAAGCTCAATCCAGCGATTTCCTAGTATTCCCTGTGTGAGCCAGGTGCTACATCCTACGTGCCATACAAGAGAAGCTAGCTGAACGCCTTGTCCAAAAGCAACTTACTTCGGAGAGTTGAGCTCACCCTCAGTCCCTCACAGTTGCACACTGCCTGCAGAAAGAGTTTCCAACATCTGAACCACAGGCGTTTGTCAGAGGATTGTGAGACTCAAGTGGAATAAGCAGACCTGGAGGGTGTCTCCAGCTGCAGTGGAGTGGTATTCTCGTTAGAGCCTGGCTTAGAACAGTTTTACGTTCTCAGTGCCCGAGGAACGCAGCTAGTTGAATGCTGGCTTGTAGGCTTGCTTCTTTGTGAGAGCTGAGTTCAGGGCAGGACCCTCCCGCATCCTGACTGCCCGTAGAGGTAGGTCCCAGCATCCTTATGTTAGTTGCCGGAAGCGGTTGTGTGAAGAGCATGTGGAAGTGACAGGATTCTCCTCAAGTGTATCTGATCTCAATACAGACATTGCAAACGTCCTTGTTCAATGAGAGCGTAGCCCGGTCCTAGCTCCCATCAAAGTGTCCAGCAGACATCTGCCTACAAAGGATACACACTTCGAGAGTTGAGCTTATGGACTGTCCGTCCCACACCCTGCCTGCACGTACACCGCGATCCTAACAGGCCTAGCCCCGATGCGTGCCTGAAGTGTTGTGAGAGGTAAGTGGAAAGTCGCGGCCCACAAGACTAGTGCATCCAAGCTCAATCCAGCGATTTCCTAGTATTCCATGTGTGAGCCAGGTGCCACATCCTACGTGCCATACGAGAGAAGCTAGCTGAACGCCTTGTCCAAAAGCAACTTACTTCGGAGAGTTGAGCTCACCCTCAGTCCGTCACAGTTGCACACTGCCTGCAGAAAGAGTTTCCAACATCTGAACCACAGCCGTTTGTCAGAGGCTTGTGAGACGCAAGTGGAATAAGCAGACCTGGAGGGTGTCTCCAGCTGCAGTGGAGTGGTATTCTGGGTAGAGCCTGGCTTAGAACACTGTTACATTCTCAGTGCCCGAGGAACGCAGCGAGTTGAAAGCTGGCTTGTAGGCGTACTTCCTTGTGCGAGCTGAGTTCAGGGCAAGACCCTCCCGCATCCTGACTGCCCGTAGAGGTAGGTCCCAGCATCCTTATGTAAGTTGCCGGAAGCGGTTGTGTGAAGAGCATGTGGAAGTGACAGGATTCTCCTCAAGTGTATCTGATCTGAATACAGAGATTGCAAACGTCCTTGTTCACTGAGAGCGTAGCTCGGTCCTAGCTCCCATCAAAGTGTCTAGCAGACATCTGCCTGCAAAGCATACACACTTCTGAGAGTTGAACTTATGGACTGTCCCTCCCACATCCTGCTTGCACGTACACCGCGATCCTAACAGGCCTACCCCGATGCGTGCCTAAGTGTTGTGAGAGGTAAGTGGAAAGTCGCGGCCCACAAGACTAGTGCATCCAAGCTCAATCCAGCGATTTCCTAGTATTCCCTGTGTGAGCCAGATGCCACATCCTAAGTGCCATACGAGAGAAGGTAGCTGAACGCCTTGTCCAAAGCAACTTACTTCGGAGAGTTGAGCTCACCCTCAGTCCGTCACAGTTGCACACTGCCTGCAGAAAGAGTTTCCAACATCTGAACCACAGGCGTTTGTCAGAGGCTTGTGAGACGCAAGTGGAATAAGCAGACCTGGAGGGTGTCTCCAGCTGCAGTGGAGTGGTATTCTGGGTAGCGCCTGGCTTAGAACACTGTTACGTTCTCAGTGCCCGAGGAACGCAGCTAGTTGAAAGCTGGCTTGTAGGCGTGCTTTCTTGTGCGAGCTGAGTTCAGGGCAGGACCCTCCCGCGTCCTGACTGCCCGTAGATGTAGGTCCCAGCATCCTTATGTTAGTTGCTGGAAGCGGTTGTGTGAAGAGCATGTGGAAGTGACAGGATTCTCCTCAAGTGTATCTGATCTCAATACAGACATTGCAAACGTCCTTGTTCACTGAGAGCGTAGCTCGGTCCTAGCTCCCATCAAAGTGTCTAGCAGACATCTGCCTGCAAAGCATACACACTTCCGAGAGTTGAGCTTATGGACTGTCCCTCCCACATCCTGATTGCAGGTACACCGCGATCCTAACAGGCCTAGCCCCGATGCGTGCCTGAAGTGTTGTGAGAGGTAAGTGGAAAGTCGCGGCCCACAAGACTAGTGCATCCAAGCTCAATCCAGCGATATTTCCTAGAATTCCCTGTGTGAGCCAGGTGCTACATTCTACGTGCCATACAAGAGAAGCTAGCTGAACGCCTTGTCCAAAAGCAACTTACTTCGGAGAGTTGAGCTCACCCTCAGTCCCTCACAGTTGCACACTGCCTGCAGAAAGAGTTTCCAACATCTGAACCACAGCCGTTTGTCAGAGGCTTGTGAGACGCAAGTGGAATAAGCAGACCTGGAGGGTGTCTCCAGCTGCAGTGGAGTGGTATTCTGGGTAGCGCCTGGCTTAGAACACTGTTACGTTCTCAGTGCCCGAGGAACGCAGCTAGTTGAAAGCTGGCTTGTAGGCGTGCTTTCTTGTGCGAGCTGAGTTCAGGGCAGGACCCTCCCGCGTCCTGACTGCCCGTAGATGTAGGTCCCAGCATCCTTATGTTAGTTGCTGGAAGCGGTTGTGTGAAGAGCATGTGGAAGTGACAGGATTCTCCTCAAGTGTATCTGATCTCAATACAGACATTGCAAACGTCCTTGTTCACTGAGAGCGTAGCTCGGTCCTAGCTCCCATCAAAGTGTCTAGCAGACATCTGCCTGCAAAGCATACACACTTCCGAGAGTTGAGCTTATGGACTGTCCCTCCCACATCCTGCTTGCAGGTACACCGCGATCCTAACAGGCCTAGCCCCGATGCGTGCCTGAAGTGTTGTGAGAGGTAAGTGGAAAGTCGCGGCCCACAAGACTAGTGCATCCAAGCTCAATCCAGCGATTTCCTCGTATTCCCTGTGTGAGCCAGGTGCTACATTCTACGTGCCATACAAGAGAAGCTAGCTGAACGCCTTGTCCAAAAGCAACTTACTTCGGAGAGTTGAGCTCACCCTCAGTCCCTCACAGTTGCACACTGCCTGCAGAAAGAGTTTCCAACATCTGAACCACAGGCGTTTGTCAGAGGATTGTGAGACTCAAGTGGAATAAGCAGACCTGGAGGGTGTCTCCAGCTGCAGTGGAGTGGTATTCTAGTTAGAGCCTGGCTTAGAACAGTTTTACGTTCTCAGTGCCCGAGGAACGCAGCTAGTTGAAAGGTGGCTTGTAGGCCTGCTTCCTTTTGAGAGCTGAGTTCAGGGCAGCACCCTCCCGCATCCTGATTGCCCGTAGACGTAGGTCACAGCATCCTTATGTTAGGCGCCAGAAGAGGTTGTGTGAAGAGCATGTGGAGGTGACAGGATTCTCCTCAAGTGTATCTGATCTCAATTCAGACATTGCAAACGTCCTTGTTCAATGAGAGTGTAGCTCGGTCCTAGCTCCCATCAAAGTGTCTAGCAGACATCTGCCTGCAAAGCATGCACACTTCCGAGAGTTGAGCTTATGGACTGTCCCTCCCACATCCTGCCTGCACGTACACCGCGCTAACAGGCCTAGCCCCGATGCGTGCCAGAAGTGTTGTGAGAGGTAAGTGGAAAGTCGCGGCCCACAAGACTAGTGCATCCAAGCTCAATCCAGCGATATTTCCTAGAATTCCCTGTGTGAGCCAGGTGCTACATTCTACGTGCCATACAAGAGAAGCTAGCTGAACGCCTTGTCCAAAAGCAACTTACTTCGGAGAGTTGAGCTCACCCTCAGTCCCTCACAGTTGCACACTGCCTGCAGAAAGAGTTTCCAACATCTGAACCACAGCCGTTTGTCAGAGGCTTGTGAGACGCAAGTGGAATAAGCAGACCTGGAGGGTGTCTCCAGCTGCAGTGGAGTGGTATTCTGGGTAGCGCCTGGCTTAGAACACTGTTACGTTCTCAGTGCCCGAGGAACGCAGCTAGTTGAAAGCTGGCTTGTAGGCGTGCTTTCTTGTGCGAGCTGAGTTCAGGGCAGGACCCTCCCGCGTCCTGACTGCCCGTAGATGTAGGTCCCAGCATCCTTATGTTAGTTGCTGGAAGCGGTTGTGTGAAGAGCATGTGGAAGTGACAGGATTCTCCTCAAGTGTATCTGATCTCAATACAGACATTGCAAACGTCCTTGTTCACTTAGAGCGTAGCTCGGTCCTAGCTCCCATCAAAGTGTCTAGCAGACATCTGCCTGCAAAGCATACACACTTCTGAGAGTTGAACTTATGGACTGTCCCTCCCACATCCTGCTTGCACGTACACCGCGATCCTAACAGGCCTAACCCGATGCGTGCCTAAGTGTTGTGAGAGGTAAGTGGAAAGTCGCGGCCGACAAGACTAGTGCATCCAAGCTGAATCCAGCGATTTCCTAGTATTCCCTGTGTGACCCAGGTGCCACATCCTACGTGCCATACGAGAGAAGCTAGCTGAACGCCTTGTCCAAAAGCAACTTACTTCGGAGAGTTGAGCTCACCCTCAGTCCCTCACAGTTGCACACTGCCTGCAGAAAGAGTTTCCAACATCTGAACCACAGCCGTTTGTCAGAGGCTTGTGAGACGCAAGTGGAATAAGCAGACCTGGAGGGTGTCTCCAGCTGCAGTGGAGTGGTATTCTGGGTAGCGCCTGGCTTAGAACACTGTTACGTTCTCAGTGCCCGAGGAACGCAGCTAGTTGAAAGCTGGCTTGTAGGCGTGCTTTCTTGTGCGAGCTGAGTTCAGGGCAGGACCCTCCCGCGTCCTGACTGCCCGTAGATGTAGGTCCCAGCATCCTTATGTTAGTTGCTGGAAGCGGTTGTGTGAAGAGCATGTGGAAGTGACAGGATTCTCCTCAAGTGTATCTGATCTCAATACAGACATTGCAAACGTCCTTGTTCACTGAGAGCGTAGCTCGGTCCTAGCTCCCATCAAAGTGTCTAGCAGACATCTGCCTGCAAAGCATACACACTTCCGAGAGTTGAGCTTATGGACTGTCCCTCCCACATCCTGCTTGCAGGTACACCGCGATCCTAACAGGCCTAGCCCCGATGCGTGCCTGAAGTGTTGTGAGAGGTAAGTGGAAAGTCGCGGCCCACAAGACTAGTGCATCCAAGCTCAATCCAGCGATTTCCTAGTATTCCCTGTGTGAGCCAGGTGCTACATCCTACGTGCCATACAAGAGAAGCTAGCTGAACGCCTTGTCCAAAAGCAACTTACTTCGGAGAGTTGAGCTCACCCTCAGTCCCTCACAGTTGCACACTGCCTGCAGAAAGAGTTTCCAACATCTGAACCACAGGCGTTTGTCAGAGGATTGTGAGACTCAAGTGGAATAAGCAGACCTGGAGGGTGTCTCCAGCTGCAGTGGAGTGGTATTCTCGTTAGAGCCTGTCTTAGAACAGTTTTACGTTCTCAGTGCCCGAGGAACGCAGCTAGTTGAATGCTGGCTTGTAGGCTTGCTTCCTTGTGAGAGCTGAGTTCAGGGCAGGACCCTCCCGCATCCTGACTGCCCGTAGAGGTAGGTCCCAGCATCCTTATGTTAGTTGCCGGAAGCGGTTGTGTGAAGAGCATGTGGAAGTGACAGGATTCTCCTCAAGTGTATCTGATCTCAATACAGACATTGCAAACGTCCTTGTTCAATGAGAGCGTAGCCCGGTCCTAGCTCCCATCAAAGTGTCCAGCAGACATCTGCCTACAAAGGATACACACTTCGAGAGTTGAGCTTATGGACTGTCCGTCCCACACCCTGCCTGCACGTACACCGCGCTCCTAACAGGCCTAGCCCCGATGCGTGCCTGAAGTGTTGTGAGAGGTAAGTGGAAAGTCGCAGCCCAGAAGACTAGTGCATCCAAGCTCAATCCAGCGATTTCCTAATATTCCCTGTGTGAGCCAGGTGCTACATCCTACGTGCCATACGAGAGAAGCTAGCTGAAAGCCTTGTCCAAAAGCAACTTACTTCGGAGATTTGAGCTCACCCTCAGTCACTCACAGTTGCACACTGCCTGCAGAAAGAGTTTCCAACATCTGAACCACAGCCGTTTGTCAGAGGTTGTGAGACGCAAGTGGAATAAGCAGACCTGGAGGGTGTCTCCAGCTGCAGTGGAGTGGTATTCTGGGTAGCTCCTGGCTTAGAACACTGTTACGTTCTCAGTGCCCGAGGAACGCAGCTAGTGGAAATCTGGATTGTAGGCCTACTTCCCTGTGCGAGCTGAGTTCAGGGCAGGACCCTCCCGCATCCTGACTGCCCGTAGACGTAGGTCCCAGCTTCCTTATGTTAGGAGCCGGAAGCGGTTGTGTGAAGAGCATGCGGAAGTGACAGGATTCTTCTCAAGTGTATCTGATCTCAATACAGACATTGCAAACGTCCTTGTTCACTGAGAGCGTAGCTCGGTGCTAGCTCCCATCAAAGTGTCTAGCAGACATCTGCCTGCAAAGCATGCACACTTCCGAGAGTTGAGCTTATGGACTGTCCCTCCCACATCCTGCCTGCACGTACACCGCGCTCCTAACAGGCCTAGCCCCGATGCGTGCCTGAAGTGTTGTGAGAGGTAAGTGGAAAGTCGCGGCCCACAAGACTAGTGCATCCAAGCTCAATCCAGCGATATTTCCTAGAATTCCCTGTGTGACCCAGGTGCTACATCCTACGTGCCATACAAGAGAAGCTAGCTGAACGCCTTGTCCAAAGCAACTTACTTCGGAGAGTTGAGCTCACCCTCAGTCCCTCACAGTTGCACACTGCCTGCAGAAAGAGTTTCCAACATCTGAACCACAGCCGTTTGTCATTGGCTTGTGAGACGCAAGTGGAATAAGGAGACCTGGAGGGTGTCTCCAGCTGCAGTGGAGTGGTATTCTCGTTAGAGCCTGGCTTAGAACAGTTTTACGTTCTCAGTGCCCGAGGAACGCAGCTAGTTGAATGCTGGCTTGTAGGCTTGCTTCTTTGTGAGAGCTGAGTTCAGGGCAGGACCCTCCCGCATCCTGACTGCCCGTAGAGGTAGGTCCCAGCATCCTTATGTTAGTTGCCGGAAGCGGTTGTGTGAAGAGCATGTGGAAGTGACAGGATTCTCCTCAAGTGTATCTGATCTCAATACAGACATTGCAAACGTCCTTGTTCAATGAGAGCGTAGCCCGGTCCTAGCTCCCATCAAAGTGTCCAGCAGACATCTGCCTACAAAGGATACACACTTCGAGAGTTTAGCTTATGGACTGTCCGTCCCACACCCTGCCTGCACGTACACCGCGATCCTAACAGGCCTAGCCCCGATGCGTGCCTGAAGTGTTGTGAGAGGTAAGTGGAAAGTCGCGGCCCACAAGACTAGTGCATCCAAGCTCAATCCAGCGATTTCCTAGTATTCCCTGTGTGAGCCAGGTGCCACATCCTACGTGCCATACGAGAGAAGCTAGCTGAACGCCTTGTCCAAAAGCAACTTACTTCGGAGAGTTGAGCTCACCCTCAGTCCGTCACAGTTGCACACTGCCTGCAGAAAGAGTTTCCAACATCTGAACCACAGCCGTTTGTCAGAGGCTTGTGAGACGCAAGTGGAATAAGCAGACCTGGAGGGTGTCTCCAGCTGCAGTGGAGTGGTATTCTGGGTAGAGCCTGGCTTAGAACACTGTTACATTCTCAGTGCCCGAGGAACGCAGCGAGTTGAAAGCTGGCTTGTAGGCGTACTTCCTTGTGCGAGCTGAGTTCAGGGCAAGACCCTCCCGCATCCTGACTGCCCGTAGAGGTAGGTCCCAGCATCCTTATGTAAGTTGCCGGAAGCGGTTGTGTGAAGAGCATGTGGAAGTGACAGGATTCTCCTCAAGTGTATCTGATCTGAATACAGAGATTGCAAACGTCCTTGTTCACTGAGAGCGTAGCTCGGTCCTAGCTCCCATCAAAGTGTCTAGCAGACATCTGCCTGCAAAGCATACACACTTCTGAGAGTTGAACTTATGGACTGTCCCTCCCACATCCTGCTTGCACGTACACCGCGATCCTAACAGGCCTACCCCGATGCGTGCCTAAGTGTTGTGAGAGGTAAGTGGAAAGTCGCGGCCGACAAGACTAGTGCATCCAAGCTCAATCCAGCGATTTCCTAGTATTCCCTGTGTGAGCCAGATGCCACATCCTAAGTGCCATACGAGAGAAGGTAGCTGAACGCCTTGTCCAAAGCAACTTACTTCGGAGAGTTGAGCTCACCCTCAGTCCGTCACAGTTGCACACTGCCTGCAGAAAGAGTTTCCAACATCTGAACCACAGGCGTTTGTCAGAGGCTTGTGAGACGCAAGTGGAATAAGCAGACCTGGAGGGTGTCTCCAGCTGCAGTGGAGTGGTATTCTGGGTAGCGCCTGGCTTAGAACACTGTTACGTTCTCAGTGCCCGAGGAACGCAGCTAGTTGAAAGCTGGCTTGTAGGCGTGCTTTCTTGTGCGAGCTGAGTTCAGGGAAGGACCCTCCCGCGTCCTGACTGCCCGTAGATGTAGGTCCCAGCATCCTTATGTTAGTTGCTGGAAGCGGTTGTGTGAAGAGCATGTGGAAGTGACAGGATTCTCCTCAAGTGTATCTGATCTCAATACAGACATTGCAAACGTCCTTGTTCACTGAGAGCGTAGCTCGGTCCTAGCTCCCATCAAAGTGTCTAGCAGACATCTGCCTGCAAAGCATACACACTTCCGAGAGTTGAGCTTATGGACTGTCCCTCCCACATCCTGCTTGCAGGTACACCGCGATCCTAACAGGCCTAGCCCCGATGCGTGCCTGAAGTGTTGTGAGAGGTAAGTGGAAAGTCGCGGCCCACAAGACTAGTGCATCCAAGCTCAATCCAGCGATATTTCCTAGAATTCCCTGTGTGAGCCAGGTGCTACATTCTACGTGCCATACAAGAGAAGCTAGCTGAACGCCTTGTCCAAAAGCAACTTACTTCGGAGAGTTGAGCTCACCCTCAGTCCCTCACAGTTGCACACTGCCTGCAGAAAGAGTTTCCAACATCTGAACCACAGCCGTTTGTCAGAGGCTTGTGAGACGCAAGTGGAATAAGCAGACCTGGAGGGTGTCTCCAGCTGCAGTGGAGTGGTATTCTGGGTAGCGCCTGGCTTAGAACACTGTTATGTTCTCAGTGCCCGAGGAACGCAGCTAGTTGAAAGCTGGCTTGTAGGCGTGCTTTCTTGTGCGAGCTGAGTTCAGGGCAGGACCCTCCCGCGTCCTGACTGCCCGTAGATGTAGGTCCCAGCATCCTTATGTTAGTTGCTGGAAGCGGTTGTGTGAAGAGCATGTGGAAGTGACAGGATTCTCCTCAAGTGTATCTGATCTCAATACAGACATTGCAAACGTCCTTGTTCACTGAGAGCGTAGCTCGGTCCTAGCTCCCATCAAAGTGTCTAGCAGACATCTGCCTGCAAAGCATACACACTTCCGAGAGTTGAGCTTATGGACTGTCCCTCCCACATCCTGCTTGCAGGTACACCGCGATCCTAACAGGCCTAGCCCCGATGCGTGCCTGAAGTGTTGTGAGAGGTAAGTGGAAAGTCGCGGCCCACAAGACTAGTGCATCCAAGCTCAATCCAGCGATTTCCTAGTATTCCCTGTGTGAGCCAGGTGCTACATTCTACGTGCCATACAAGAGAAGCTAGCTGAACGCCTTGTCCAAAAGCAACTTACTTCGGAGAGTTGAGCTCACCCTCAGTCCCTCACAGTTGCACACTGCCTGCAGAAAGAGTTTCCAACATCTGAACCACAGGCGTTTGTCAGAGGATTGTGAGACTCAAGTGGAATAAGCAGACCTGGAGGGTGTCTCCAGCTGCAGTGGAGTGGTATTCTAGTTAGAGCCTGGCTTAGAACAGTTTTACGTTCTCAGTGCCCGAGGAACGCAGCTAGTTGAAAGGTGGCTTGTAGGCCTGCTTCCTTTTGAGAGCTGAGTTCAGGGCAGCACCCTCCCGCATCCTGATTGCCCGTAGACGTAGGTCACAGCATCCTTATGTTAGGCGCCAGAAGAGGTTGTGTGAAGAGCATGTGGAGGTGACAGGATTCTCCTCAAGTGTATCTGATCTCAATTCAGACATTGCAAACGTCCTTGTTCAATGAGAGTGTAGCTCGGTCCTAGCTCCCATCAAAGTGTCTAGCAGACATCTGCCTGCAAAGCATGCACACTTCCGAGAGTTGAGCTTATGGACTGTCCCTCCCACATCCTGCCTGCACGTACACCGCGCTAACAGGCCTAGCCCCGATGCGTGCCAGAAGTGTTGTGAGAGGTAAGTGGAAAGTCGCGGCCCACAAGACTAGTGCATCCAAGCTCAATCCAGCGATATTTCCTAGAATTCCCTGTGTGAGCCAGGTGCTACATTCTACGTGCCATACAAGAGAAGCTAGCTGAACGCCTTGTCCAAAAGCAACTTACTTCGGAGAGTTGAGCTCACCCTCAGTCCCTCACAGTTGCACACTGCCTGCAGAAAGAGTTTCCAACATCTGAACCACAGCCGTTTGTCAGAGGCTTGTGAGACGCAAGTGGAATAAGCAGACCTGGAGGGTGTCTCCAGCTGCAGTGGAGTGGTATTCTGGGTAGCGCCTGGCTTAGAACACTGTTACGTTCTCAGTGCCCGAGGAACGCAGCTAGTTGAAAGCTGGCTTGTAGGCGTGCTTTCTTGTGCGAGCTGAGTTCAGGGCAGGACCCTCCCGCGTCCTGACTGCCCGTAGATGTAGGTCCCAGCATCCTTATGTTAGTTGCTGGAAGCGGTTGTGTGAAGAGCATGTGGAAGTGACAGGATTCTCCTCAAGTGTATCTGATCTCAATACAGACATTGCAAACGTCCTTGTTCACTTAGAGCGTAGCTCGGTCCTAGCTCCCATCAAAGTGTCTAGCAGACATCTGCCTGCAAAGCATACACACTTCTGAGAGTTGAGCTTATGCACTGTCCCTCCCACATCCTGCTTGCACGTACACCGCGATCCTAACAGGCCTAACCCGATGCGTGCCTAAGTGTTGTGAGAGGTAAGTGGAAAGTCGCGGCCGACAAGACTAGTGCATCCAAGCTGAATCCAGCGATTTCCTAGTATTCCCTGTGTGACCCAGGTGCCACATCCTACGTGCCATACGAGAGAAGCTAGCTGAACGCGTTGTCCAAAAGCAACTTACTTCGGAGAGTTGAGCTCACCCTCAGTCCCTCACAGTTGCACACTGCCTGCAGAAAGAGTTTCCAACATCTGAACCACAGCCGTTTGTCAGAGGCTTGTGAGACGCAAGTGGAATAAGCAGACCTGGAGGGTGTCTCCAGCTGCAGTGGAGTGGTATTCTGGGTAGCGCCTGGCTTAGAACACTGTTACGTTCTCAGTGCCCGAGGAACGCAGCTAGTTGAAAGCTGGCTTGTAGGCGTGCTTTCTTGTGCGAGCTGAGTTCAGGGCAGGACCCTCCCGCGTCCTGACTGCCCGTAGATGTAGGTCCCAGCATCCTTATGTTAGTTGCTGGAAGCGGTTGTGTGAAGAGCATGTGGAAGTGACAGGATTCTCCTCAAGTGTATCTGATCTCAATACAGACATTGCAAACGTCCTTGTTCACTGAGAGCGTAGCTCGGTCCTAGCTCCCATCAAAGTGTCTAGCAGACATCTGCCTGCAAAGCATACACACTTCCGAGAGTTGAGCTTATGGACTGTCCCTCCCACATCCTGCTTGCAGGTACACCGCGATCCTAACAGGCCTAGCCCCGATGCGTGCCTGAAGTGTTGTGAGAGGTAAGTGGAAAGTCGCGGCCCACAAGACTAGTGCATCCAAGCTCAATCCAGCGATTTCCTAGTATTCCCTGTGTGAGCCAGGTGCTACATCCTACGTGCCATACAAGAGAAGCTAGCTGAATGCCTTGTCCAAAAGCAACTTACTTCGGAGAGTTGAGCTCACCCTCAGTCCCTCACAGTTGCACACTGCCTGCAGAAAGAGTTTCCAACATCTGAACCACAGGCGTTTGTCAGAGGATTGTGAGACTCAAGTGGAATAAGCAGACCTGGAGGGTGTCTCCAGCTGCAGTGGAGTGGTATTCTCGTTAGAGCCTGTCTTAGAACAGTTTTACGTTCTCAGTGCCCGAGGAACGCAGCTAGTTGAATGCTGGCTTGTAGGCTTGCTTCCTTGTGAGAGCTGAGTTCAGGGCAGGACCCTCCTGCATCCTGACTGCCCGTAGAGGTAGGTCCCAGCATCCTTATGTTAGTTGCCGGAAGCGGTTGTGTGAAGAGCATGTGGAAGTGACAGGATTCTCCTCAAGTGTATCTGATCTCAATACAGACATTGCAAACGTCCTTGTTCAATGAGAGCGTAGCCCGGTCCTAGCTCCCATCAAAGTGTCCAGCAGACATCTGCCTACAAAGGATACACACTTCGAGAGTTGAGCTTATGGACTGTCCGTCCCACACCCTGCCTGCACGTACACCGCGCTCCTAACAGGCCTAGCCCCGATGCGTGCCTGAAGTGTTGTGAGAGGTAAGTGGAAAGTCGCAGCCCAGAAGACTAGTGCATCCAAGCTCAATCCAGCGATTTCCTAATATTCCCTGTGTGAGCCAGGTGCTACATCCTACGTGCCATACGAGAGAAGCTAGCTGAAAGCCTTGTCCAAAAGCAACTTACTTCGGAGATTTGAGCTCACCCTCAGTCACTCACAGTTGCACACTGCCTGCAGAAAGAGTTTCCAACATCTGAACCACAGCCGTTTGTCAGAGGTTGTGAGACGCAAGTGGAATAAGCAGACCTGGAGGGTGTCTCCAGCTGCAGTGGAGTGGTATTCTGGGTAGCTCCTGGCTTAGAACACTGTTACGTTCTCAGTGCCCGAGGAACGCAGCTAGTGGAAATCTGGATTGTAGGCCTACTTCCCTGTGCGAGCTGAGTTCAGGGCAGGACCCTCCCGCATCCTGACTGCCCGTAGACGTAGGTCCCAGCTTCCTTATGTTAGGAGCCGGAAGCGGTTGTGTGAAGAGCATGCGGAAGTGACAGGATTCTTCTCAAGTGTATCTGATCTCAATACAGACATTGCAAACGTCCTTGTTCACTGAGAGCGTAGCTCGGTGCTAGCTCCCATCAAAGTGTCTAGCAGACATCTGCCTGCAAAGCATGCACACTTCCGAGAGTTGAGCTTATGGACTGTCCCTCCCACATCCTGCCTGCACGTACACCGCGCTCCTAACAGGCCTAGCCCCGATGCGTGCCTGAAGTGTTGTGAGAGGTAAGTGGAAAGTCGCGGCCCACAAGACTAGTGCATCCAAGCTCAATCCAGCGATATTTCCTAGAATTCCCTGTGTGACCCAGGTGCTACATCCTACGTGCCATACAAGAGAAGCTAGCTGAACGCCTTGTCCAAAGCAACTTACTTCGGAGAGTTGAGCTCACCCTCAGTCCCTCACAGTTGCACACTGCCTGCAGAAAGAGTTTCCAACATCTGAACCACAGCCGTTTGTCATTGGCTTGTGAGACGCAAGTGGAATAAGGAGACCTGGAGGGTGTCTCCAGCTGCAGTGGAGTGGTATTCTGGGTAGAGCCTGGCTTAGAACACTGTTACGTTCTCAGTGCCCGAGGAACGCAGCTAGTTGAAAGGTGGCTTGTAGGCGTGCTTCCTTTTGAGAGCTGAGTTCAGGGCAGGACCCTCCCGCATCCTGATTGCCCGTAGACGTAGGTCCCAGCATCCTTATGTTAGGCGCCAGAAGAAGTTGTGTGAAGAGCATGTGGAGGTGACAGGATTCCCTCAAGTGTATCTGATCTCAATTCAGACATTGCAAACGTCCTTGTTCAATGAGAGTGTAGCTCGGTCCTAGCTCCCATCAAAGTGTCTAGCAGACATCTGCCTGCAAAGCATGCACACTTCCGAGAGTTGAGCTTATGGACTGTCCCTCCCACATCCTGCCTGCACGTACACCGCGCTCTCAGGCCTAGCCCCGATGCGTGCCTGAAGTGTTGTGAGAGGTAAGTGGAAAGTCGCGGCCCACAAGACTAGTGCATCCAAGCTCAATCCAGCGATATTTCCTAGTATTCCCTGGTGAGCCAGGTGCTACATCGTATGTGCCATACAAGAGAAGCTAGCTGAACGCCTTGTCCAAAAGCAACTTACTGCGGAGAGTTCAGCTCACCCTCAGTCCCTCACAGTTGCACACTGCCTGCAAAAGAGTTTCCAACATCTGAACCACAGGCGTTTGTCAGAGGCTTGTGAGACGCAAGTGGAATAAGCAGACCTGGAGGGTGTCTCCAGCTGCAGTGGAGTGGTATTCTGGGTAGCTCCTGGCTTAGAACACTGTTACGTTCTCAGTGCCCGAGGAACGCAGCTAGCTGAAAGCTGGCTTGTAGGCTTGCTTCCTTGTGAGAGCTGAGTTCAGGGCAGGACCCTCCCGCATCCTGACTGCCCGTAGATGTAGGTCCCAGCATCCTTATGTTAGTTGCTGGAAGCGGTTGTGTGAAGAGCATGTGGAAGTGACAGGATTCTCCTCAAGTGTATCTGATCTCAATACAGACATTGCCAACGTCCTTGTTCAATGAGAGCGTAGCCCGGTCCTAGCTCCCATCAAAGTGTCTAGCAGACATCTGCCTACAAAGCATACACACTTCGAGAGTTGAGCTTATGGACTGTTCCTCCCACACCCTGCCTGCAAGTACACCGCGATCCTAACAGGCCTAACCCGATGCGTGCCTAAGTGTTGTGAGAGGTAAGTGGAAAGTCGCGGCCCACAAGACTAGTGCATCCAAGCTCAATCCAGCGATTTCCTAGTATTCCCTGTGTGAGCCAGGTGCTACATCCTACGTGCCATACGAGAGAAGCTAGCTGAACGCCTTGTCCAAAAGCAACTTACTTCGGAGAGTTGAGCTCACCCTCAGTCCCTCACAGTTGCACACTGCCTGCAGAAAGAGTTTCCAACATCTGAACCACAGCCGTTTGTCAGAGGCTTGTGAGACGCAAGTGGAATAAGCAGACCTGGAGGGTGTCTCCAGCTGCAGTGGAGTGGTATTCTGGGTAGCGCCTGGCTTAGAACACTGTTACGTTCTCAGTGCCCGAGGAACGCAGCTAGTGGAAATCTGGATTGTAGGCCTACTTCCTTGTGCGAGCTGAGTTCAGGGCAGGACCCTCCCGCATCCTGACTGCCCATAGACCTAGGTCCCAGCATCCTTATTTTAGGAGCCGGAAGCGGTTGTGTGAAGAGCATGCGGAAGTGACAGGATTCTCCTCAAGTGTATCTGATCTCAATACAGACATTGTAAACGTCCTTGTTCACTGAGAGCGTGGCTCGGTGCTAGCTCCCATCAAAGTGTCTAGCAGACATCTGCCTGCAAAGCATGCACACTTCCAAGAGTTGAGCTTATGGACTGTCCCTCCCACATCCTGCCTGCACGTACACCGCGCTCCTAACAGGCCTAGCCCCGATGCGTGCCTGAAGTGTTGTGAGAGGTAAGTGGAAAGTCGCGGCCCACAAGACTAGTGCATCCAAGCTCAATCCAGCGATATTTCCTAGTATTCCCTGGTGAGCCAGGTGCTACATCCTACGTGCCATACGAGAGAAGCTAGCTGAACGCCTTGTCCAAAAGCAACTTACTTCGGAGAGTTGAGCTCACCCTCAGTCCCTCACAGTTGCACACTGCCTGCAGAAAGAGTTTCCAACATCTGAACCACAGCCGTTTGTCAGAGGCTTGTGAGACGCAAGTGGAATAAGCAGACCTGGAGGGTGTCTCCAGCTGCAGTGGAGTGGTATTCTGGGTAGCGCCTGGCTTAGAACACTGTTACGTTCTCAGTGCCCGAGGAACGCAGCTAGTTGAAAGCTGGCTTGTAGGCGTGCTTTCTTGTGCGAGCTGAGTTCAGGGCAGGACCCTCCCGCGTCCTGACTGCCCGTAGATGTAGGTCCCAGCATCCTTATGTTAGTTGCTGGAAGCGGTTGTGTGAAGAGCATGTGGAAGTGACAGGATTCTCCTCAAGTGTATCTGATCTCAATACAGACATTGCAAACGTCCTTGTTCACTGAGAGCGTAGCTCGGTCCTAGCTCCCATCAAAGTGTCTAGCAGACATCTGCCTGCAAAGCATACACACTTCCGAGAGTTGAGCTTATGGACTGTCCCTCCCACATCCTGCTTGCAGGTACACCGCGATCCTAACAGGCCTAGCCCCGATGCGTGCCTGAAGTGTTGTGAGAGGTAAGTGGAAAGTCGCGGCCCACAAGACTAGTGCATCCAAGCTCAATCCAGCGATTTCCTAGTATTCCCTGTGTGAGCCAGGTGCTACATCCTACGTGCCATACAAGAGAAGCTAGCTGAACGCCTTGTCCAAAAGCAACTTACTTCGGAGAGTTGAGCTCACCCTCAGTCCCTCACAGTTGCACACTGCCTGCAGAAAGGGTTTCCAACATCTGAACCACAGGCGTTTGTCAGAGGATTGTGAGACTCAAGTGGAATAAGCAGACCTGGAGGGTGTCTCCAGCTGCAGTGGAGTGGTATTCTCGTTAGAGCCTGGCTTAGAACAGTTTTACGTTCTCAGTGCCCGAGGAACGCAGCTAGTTGAATGCTGGCTTGTAGGCTTGCTTCTTTGTGAGAGCTGAGTTCAGGGCAGGACCCTCCCGCATCCTGACTGCCCGTAGAGGTAGGTCCCAGCATCCTTATGTTAGTTGCCGGAAGCGGTTGTGTGAAGAGCATGTGGAAGTGACAGGATTCTCCTCAAGTGTATCTGATCTCAATACAGACATTGCAAACGTCCTTGTTCAATGAGAGCGTAGCCCGGTCCTAGCTCCCATCAAAGTGTCCAGCAGACATCTGCCTACAAAGGATACACACTTCGAGAGTTGAGCTTATGGACTGTCCGTCCCACACCCTGCCTGCACGTACACCGCGATCCTAACAGGCCTAGCCCCGATGCGTGCCTGAAGTGTTGTGAGAGGTAAGTGGAAAGTCGCGGCCCACAAGACTAGTGCATCCAAGCTCAATCCAGCGATTTCCTAGTATTCCCTGTGTGAGCCAGGTGCCACATCCTACGTGCCATACGAGAGAAGCTAGCTGAACGCCTTGTCCAAAAGCAACTTACTTCGGAGAGTTGAGCTCACCCTCAGTCCGTCACAGTTGCACACTGCCTGCAGAAAGAGTTTCCAACATCTGAACCACAGCCGTTTGTCAGAGGCTTGTGAGACGCAAGTGGAATAAGCAGACCTGGAGGGTGTCTCCAGCTGCAGTGGAGTGGTATTCTGGGTAGAGCCTGGCTTAGAACACTGTTACATTCTCAGTGCCCGAGGAACGCAGCGAGTTGAAAGCTGGCTTGTAGGCGTACTTCCTTGTGCGAGCTGAGTTCAGGGCAAGACCCTCCCGAATCCTGACTGCCCGTAGAGGTAGGTCCCAGCATCCTTATGTAAGTTGCCGGAAGCGGTTGTGTGAAGAGCATGTGGAAGTGACAGGATTCTCCTCAAGTGTATCTGATCTGAATACAGAGATTGCAAACGTCCTTGTTCACTGAGAGCGTAGCTCGGTCCTAGCTCCCATCAAAGTGTCTAGCAGACATCTGCCTGCAAAGCATACACACTTCTGAGAGTTGAACTTATGGACTGTCCCTCCCACATCCTGCTTGCACGTACACCGCGATCCTAACAGGCCTACCCCGATGCGTGCCTAAGTGTTGTGAGAGGTAAGTGGAAAGTCGCGGCCGACAAGACTAGTGCATCCAAGCTCAATCCAGCGATTTCCTAGTATTCCCTGTGTGAGCCAGATGCCACATCCTAAGTGCCATACGAGAGAAGGTAGCTGAACGCCTTGTCCAAAGCAACTTACTTCGGAGAGTTGAGCTCACCCTCAGTCCGTCACAGTTGCACACTGCCTGCAGAAAGAGTTTCCAACATCTGAACCACAGGCGTTTGTCAGAGGCTTGTGAGACGCAAGTGGAATAAGCAGACCTGGAGGGTGTCTCCAGCTGCAGTGGAGTGGTATTCTGGGTAGCGCCTGGCTTAGAACACTGTTACGTTCTCAGTGCCCGAGGAACGCAGCTAGTTGAAAGCTGGCTTGTAGGCGTGCTTTCTTGTGCGAGCTGAGTTCAGGGAAGGACCCTCCCGCGTCCTGACTGCCCGTAGATGTAGGTCCCAGCATCCTTATGTTAGTTGCTGGAAGCGGTTGTGTGAAGAGCATGTGGAAGTGACAGGATTCTCCTCAAGTGTATCTGATCTCAATACAGACATTGCAAACGTCCTTGTTCACTGAGAGCGTAGCTCGGTCCTAGCTCCCATCAAAGTGTCTAGCAGACATCTGCCTGCAAAGCATACACACTTCCGAGAGTTGAGCTTATGGACTGTCCCTCCCACATCCTGATTGCAGGTACACCGCGATCCTAACAGGCCTAGCCCCGATGCGTGCCTGAAGTGTTGTGAGAGGTAAGTGGAAAGTCGCGGCCCACAAGACTAGTGCATCCAAGCTCAATCCAGCGATATTTCCTAGAATTCCCTGTGTGAGCCAGGTGCTACATTCTACGTGCCATACAAGAGAAGCGAGCTGAACGCCTTGTCCAAAAGCAACTTACTTCGGAGAGTTGAGCTCACCCTCAGTCCCTCACAGTTGCACACTGCCTGCAGAAAGAGTTTCCAACATCTGAACCACAGCCGTTTGTCAGAGGCTTGTGAGACGCAAGTGGAATAAGCAGACCTGGAGGGTGTCTCCAGCTGCAGTGGAGTGGTATTCTGGGTAGCGCCTGGCTTAGAACACTGTTACGTTCTCAGTGCCCGAGGAACGCAGCTAGTTGAAAGCTGGCTTGTAGGCGTGCTTTCTTGTGCGAGCTGAGTTCAGGGCAGGACCCTCCCGCGTCCTGACTGCCCGTAGATGTAGGTCCCAGCATCCTTATGTTAGTTGCTGGAAGCGGTTGTGTGAAGAGCATGTGGAAGTGACAGGATTCTCCTCAAGTGTATCTGATCTCAATACAGACATTGCAAACGTCCTTGTTCACTGAGAGCGTAGCTCGGTCCTAGCTCCCATCAAAGTGTCTAGCAGACATCTGCCTGCAAAGCATACACACTTCCGAGAGTTGAGCTTATGGACTGTCCCTCCCACATCCTGCTTGCAGGTACACCGCGATCCTAACAGGCCTAGCCCCGATGCGTGCCTGAAGTGTTGTGAGAGGTAAGTGGAAAGTCGCGGCCCACAAGACTAGTGCATCCAAGCTCAATCCAGCGATTTCCTAGTATTCCCTGTGTGAGCCAGGTGCTACATTCTACGTGCCATACAAGAGAAGCTAGCTGAACGCCTTGTCCAAAAGCAACTTACTTCGGAGAGTTGAGCTCACCCTCAGTCCCTCACAGTTGCACACTGCCTGCAGAAAGAGTTTCCAACATCTGAACCACAGGCGTTTGTCAGAGGATTGTGAGACTCAAGTGGAATAAGCAGACCTGGAGGGTGTCTCCAGCTGCAGTGGAGTGGTATTCTAGTTAGAGCCTGGCTTAGAACAGTTTTACGTTCTCAGTGCCCGAGGAACGCAGCTAGTTGAAAGGTGGCTTGTAGGCCTGCTTCCTTTTGAGAGCTGAGTTCAGGGCAGCACCCTCCCGCATCCTGATTGCCCGTAGACGTAGGTCACAGCATCCTTATGTTAGGCGCCAGAAGAGGTTGTGTGAAGAGCATGTGGAGGTGACAGGATTCTCCTCAAGTGTATCTGATCTCAATACAGACATTGCAAACGTCCTTGTTCACTGAGAGCGTCGCTCGGTCCTAGCTCCCATCAAAGTGTCTAGCAGACATCTGCCTGCAAAGCATACACACTTCCGAGAGTTGAGCTTATGGACTGTCCCTCCCACATCCTGCTTGCACGTACACCGCGATCCTAACAGGCCTAACCCGATGCGTGCCTAAGTGTTGTGAGAGGTAAGTGGAAAGTCGCGGCCGACAAGACTAGTGCATCCAAGCTGAATCCAGCGATTTCCTAGTATTCCCTGTGTGACCCAGGTGCCACATCCTACGTGCCATACGAGAGAAGCTAGCTGAACGCGTTGTCCAAAAGCAACTTACTTCGGAGAGTTGAGCTCACCCTCAGTCCCTCACAGTTGCACACTGCCTGCAGAAAGAGTTTCCAACATCTGAACCACAGCCGTTTGTCAGAGGCTTGTGAGACGCAAGTGGAATAAGCAGACCTGGAGGGTGTCTCCAGCTGCAGTGGAGTGGTATTCTGGGTAGCGCCTGGCTTAGAACACTGTTACGTTCTCAGTGCCCGAGGAACGCAGCTAGTTGAAAGCTGGCTTGTAGGCGTGCTTTCTTGTGCGAGCTGAGTTCAGGGCAGGACCCTCCCGCGTCCTGACTGCCCGTAGATGTAGGTCCCAGCATCCTTATGTTAGTTGCTGGAAGCGGTTGTGTGAAGAGCATGTGGAAGTGACAGGATTCTCCTCAAGTGTATCTGATCTCAATACAGACATTGCAAACGTCCTTGTTCACTGAGAGCGTAGCTCGGTCCTAGCTCCCATCAAAGTGTCTAGCAGACATCTGCCTGCAAAGCATACACACTTCCGAGAGTTGAGCTTATGGACTGTCCCTCCCACATCCTGCTTGCAGGTACACCGCGATCCTAACAGGCCTAGCCCCGATGCGTGCCTGAAGTGTTGTGAGAGGTAAGTGGAAAGTCGCGGCCCACAAGACTAGTGCATCCAAGCTCAATCCAGCGATTTCCTAGTATTCCCTGTGTGAGCCAGGTGCTACATCCTACGTGCCATACAAGAGAAGCTAGCTGAATGCCTTGTCCAAAAGCAACTTACTTCGGAGAGTTGAGCTCACCCTCAGTCCCTCACAGTTGCACACTGCCTGCAGAAAGAGTTTCCAACATCTGAACCACAGGCGTTTGTCAGAGGATTGTGAGACTCAAGTGGAATAAGCAGACCTGGAGGGTGTCTCCAGCTGCAGTGGAGTGGTATTCTCGTTAGAGCCTGTCTTAGAACAGTTTTACGTTCTCAGTGCCCGAGGAACGCAGCTAGTTGAATGCTGGCTTGTAGGCTTGCTTCCTTGTGAGAGCTGAGTTCAGGGCAGGACCCTCCCGCATCCTGACTGCCCGTAGAGGTAGGTCCCAGCATCCTTATGTTAGTTGCCGGAAGCGGTTGTGTGAAGAGCATGTGGAAGTGACAGGATTCTCCTCAAGTGTATCTGATCTCAATACAGACATTGCAAACGTCCTTGTTCAATGAGAGCGTAGCCCGGTCCTAGCTCCCATCAAAGTGTCCAGCAGACATCTGCCTACAAAGGATACACACTTCGAGAGTTGAGCTTATGGACTGTCCGTCCCACACCCTGCCTGCACGTACACCGCGCTCCTAACAGGCCTAGCCCCGATGCGTGCCTGAAGTGTTGTGAGAGGTAAGTGGAAAGTCGCAGCCCAGAAGACTAGTGCATCCAAGCTCAATCCAGCGATTTCCTAATATTCCCTGTGTGAGCCAGGTGCTACATCCTACGTGCCATACGAGAGAAGCTAGCTGAAAGCCTTGTCCAAAAGCAACTTACTTCGGAGATTTGAGCTCACCCTCAGTCACTCACAGTTGCACACTGCCTGCAGAAAGAGTTTCCAACATCTGAACCACAGCCGTTTGTCAGAGGTTGTGAGACGCAAGTGGAATAAGCAGACCTGGAGGGTGTCTCCAGCTGCAGTGGAGTGGTATTCTGGGTAGCTCCTGGCTTAGAACACTGTTACGTTCTCAGTGCCCGAGGAACGCAGCTAGTGGAAATCTGGATTGTAGGCCTACTTCCCTGTGCGAGCTGAGTTCAGGGCAGGACCCTCCCGCATCCTGACTGCCCGTAGACGTAGGTCCCAGCTTCCTTATGTTAGGAGCCGGAAGCGGTTGTGTGAAGAGCATGCGGAAGTGACAGGATTCTTCTCAAGTGTATCTGATCTCAATACAGACATTGCAAACGTCCTTGTTCACTGAGAGCGTAGCTCGGTGCTAGCTCCCATCAAAGTGTCTAGCAGACATCTGCCTGCAAAGCATGCACACTTCCGAGAGTTGAGCTTATGGACTGTCCCTCCCACATCCTGCCTGCACGTACACCGCGCTCCTAACAGGCCTAGCCCCGATGCGTGCCTGAAGTGTTGTGAGAGGTAAGTGGAAAGTCGCGGCCCACAAGACTAGTGCATCCAAGCTCAATCCAGCGATATTTCCTAGAATTCCCTGTGTGACCCAGGTGCTACATCCTACGTGCCATACAAGAGAAGCTAGCTGAACGCCTTGTCCAAAGCAACTTACTTCGGAGAGTTGAGCTCACCCTCAGTCCCTCACAGTTGCACACTGCCTGCAGAAAGAGTTTCCAACATCTGAACCACAGCCGTTTGTCATTGGCTTGTGAGACGCAAGTGGAATAAGGAGACCTGGAGGGTGTCTCCAGCTGCAGTGGAGTGGTATTCTGGGTAGAGCCTGGCTTAGAACACTGTTACGTTCTCAGTGCCCGAGGAACGCAGCTAGTTGAAAGGTGGCTTGTAGGCGTGCTTCCTTTTGAGAGCTGAGTTCAGGGCAGGACCCTCCCGCATCCTGATTGCCCGTAGACGTAGGTCCCAGCATCCTTATGTTAGGCGCCAGAAGAAGTTGTGTGAAGAGCATGTGGAGGTGACAGGATTCCCTCAAGTGTATCTGATCTCAATTCAGACATTGCAAACGTCCTTGTTCAATGAGAGTGTAGCTCGGTCCTAGCTCCCATCAAAGTGTCTAGCAGACATCTGCCTGCAAAGCATGCACACTTCCCAGAGTTGAGCTTATGGACTGTCCCTCCCACATCCTGCCTGCACGTACACCGCGCTCTCAGGCCTAGCCCCGATGCGTGCCTGAAGTGTTGTGAGAGGTAAGTGGAAAGTCGCGGCCCACAAGACTAGTGCATCCAAGCTCAATCCAGCGATATTTCCTAGTATTCCCTGGTGAGCCAGGTGCTACATCCTACGTGCCATACGAGAGAAGCTAGCTGAACGCCTTGTCCAAAAGCAACTTACTTCGGAGAGTTGAGCTCACCCTCAGTCCCTCACAGTTGCACACTGCCTGCAGAAAGAGTTTCCAACATCTGAACCACAGCCGTTTGTCAGAGGCTTGTGAGACGCAAGTGGAATAAGCAGACCTGGAGGGTGTCTCCAGCTGCAGTGGAGTGGTATTCTGGGTAGCGCCTGGCTTAGAACACTGTTACGTTCTCAGTGCCCGAGGAACGCAGCTAGTTGAAAGCTGGCTTGTAGGCGTGCTTTCTTGTGCGAGCTGAGTTCAGGGCAGGACCCTCCCGCGTCCTGACTGCCCGTAGATGTAGGTCCCAGCATCCTTATGTTAGTTGCTGGAAGCGGTTGTGTGAAGAGCATGTGGAAGTGACAGGATTCTCCTCAAGTGTATCTGATCTCAATACAGACATTGCAAACGTCCTTGTTCACTGAGAGCGTAGCTCGGTCCTAGCTCCCATCAAAGTGTCTAGCAGACATCTGCCTGCAAAGCATACACACTTCCGAGAGTTGAGCTTATGGACTGTCCCTCCCACATCCTGCTTGCAGGTACACCGCGATCCTAACAGGCCTAGCCCCGATGCGTGCCTGAAGTGTTGTGAGAGGTAAGTGGAAAGTCGCGGCCCACAAGACTAGTGCATCCAAGCTCAATCCAGCGATTTCCTAGTATTCCCTGTGTGAGCCAGGTGCTACATCCTACGTGCCATACAAGAGAAGCTAGCTGAACGCCTTGTCCAAAAGCAACTTACTTCGGAGAGTTGAGCTCACCCTCAGTCCCTCACAGTTGCACACTGCCTGCAGAAAGAGTTTCCAACATCTGAACCACAGGCGTTTGTCAGAGGATTGTGAGACTCAAGTGGAATAAGCAGACCTGGAGGGTGTCTCCAGCTGCAGTGGAGTGGTATTCTCGTTAGAGCCTGGCTTAGAACAGTTTTACGTTCTCAGTGCCCGAGGAACGCAGCTAGTTGAATGCTGGCTTGTAGGCTTGCTTCTTTGTGAGAGCTGAGTTCAGGGCAGGACCCTCCCGCATCCTGACTGCCCGTAGAGGTAGGTCCCAGCATCCTTATGTTAGTTGCCGGAAGCGGTTGTGTGAAGAGCATGTGGAAGTGACAGGATTCTCCTCAAGTGTATCTGATCTCAATACAGACATTGCAAACGTCCTTGTTCAATGAGAGCGTAGCCCGGTCCTAGCTCCCATCAAAGTTTCCAGCAGACATCTGCCTACAAAGGATACACACTTCGAGAGTTGAGCTTATGGACTGTCCGTCCCACACCCTGCCTGCACGTACACCGCGATCCTAACAGGCCTAGCCCCGATGCGTGCCTGAAGTGTTGTGAGAGGTAAGTGGAAAGTCGCGGCCCACAAGACTAGTGCATCCAAGCTCAATCCAGCGATTTCCTAGTATTCCCTGTGTGAGCCAGGTGCCACATCCTACGTGCCATACGAGAGAAGCTAGCTGAACGCCTTGTCCAAAAGCAACTTACTTCGGAGAGTTGAGCTCACCCTCAGTCCGTCACAGTTGCACACTGCCTGCAGAAAGAGTTTCCAACATCTGAACCACAGCCGTTTGTCAGAGGCTTGTGAGACGCAAGTGGAATAAGCAGACCTGGAGGGTGTCTCCAGCTGCAGTGGAGTGGTATTCTGGGTAGAGCCTGGCTTAGAACACTGTTACATTCTCAGTGCCCGAGGAACGCAGCGAGTTGAAAGCTGGCTTGTAGGCGTACTTCCTTGTGCGAGCTGAGTTCAGGGCAAGACCCTCCCGCATCCTGACTGCCCGTAGAGGTAGGTCCCAGCATCCTTATGTAAGTTGCCGGAAGCGGTTGTGTGAAGAGCATGTGGAAGTGACAGGATTCTCCTCAAGTGTATCTGATCTGAATACAGAGATTGCAAACGTCCTTGTTCACTGAGAGCGTAGCTCGGTCCTAGCTCCCATCAAAGTGTCTAGCAGACATCTGCCTGCAAAGCATACACACTTCCGAGAGTTGAGCTTATGGACTGTCCCTCCCACATCCTGATTGCAGGTACACCGCGCTCCTAACAGGCCTAGCCCCGATGCGTGCCTGAAGTGTTGTGAGAGGTAAGTGGAAAGTCGCGGCCCACAAGACTAGTGCATCCAAGCTCAATCCAGCGATATTTCCTAGAATTCCCTGTGTGAGCCAGGTGCTACATTCTACGTGCCATACAAGAGAAGCTAGCTGAACGCCTTGTCCAAAAGCAACTTACTTCGGAGAGTTGAGCTCACCCTCAGTCCCTCACAGTTGCACACTGCCTGCAGAAAGAGTTTCCAACATCTGAACCACAGCCGTTTGTCAGAGGCTTGTGAGACGCAAGTGGAATAAGCAGACCTGGAGGGTGTCTCCAGCTGCAGTGGAGTGGTATTCTGGGTAGCGCCTGGCTTAGAACACTGTTACGTTCTCAGTGCCCGAGGAACGCAGCTAGTTGAAAGCTGGCTTGTAGGCGTGCTTTCTTGTGCGAGCTGAGTTCAGGGCAGGACCCTCCCGCGTCCTGACTGCCCGTAGATGTAGGTCCCAGCATCCTTATGTTAGTTGCTGGAAGCGGTTGTGTGAAGAGCATGTGGAAGTGACAGGATTCTCCTCAAGTGTATCTGATCTCAATACAGACATTGCAAACGTCCTTGTTCACTGAGAGCGTAGCTCGGTCCTAGCTCCCATCAAAGTGTCTAGCAGACATCTGCCTGCAAAGCATACACACTTCCGAGAGTTGAGCTTATGGACTGTCCCTCCCACATCCTGCTTGCAGGTACACCGCGATCCTAACAGGCCTAGCCCCGATGCGTGCCTGAAGTGTTGTGAGAGGTAAGTGGAAAGTCGCGGCCCACAAGACTAGTGCATCCAAGCTCAATCCAGCGATTTCCTAGTATTCCCTGTGTGAGCCAGGTGCTACATCCTACGTGCCATACAAGAGAAGCTAGCTGAACGCCTTGTCCAAAAGCAACTTACTTCGGAGAGTTGAGCTCACCCTCAGTCCCTCACAGTTGCACACTGCCTGCAGAAAGGGTTTCCAACATCTGAACCACAGGCGTTTGTCAGAGGATTGTGAGACTCAAGTGGAATAAGCAGACCTGGAGGGTGTCTCCAGCTGCAGTGGAGTGGTATTCTCGTTAGAGCCTGGCTTAGAACAGTTTTACGTTCTCAGTGCCCGAGGAACGCAGCTAGTTGAATGCTGGCTTGTAGGCTTGCTTCTTTGTGAGAGCTGAGTTCAGGGCAGGACCCTCCCGCATCCTGACTGCCCGTAGAGGTAGGTCCCAGCATCCTTATGTTAGTTGCCGGAAGCGGTTGTGTGAAGAGCATGTGGAAGTGACAGGATTCTCCTCAAGTGTATCTGATCTCAATACAGACATTGCAAACGTCCTTGTTCAATGAGAGCGTAGCCCGGTCCTAGCTCCCATCAAAGTGTCCAGCAGACATCTGCCTACAAAGGATACACACTTCGAGAGTTGAGCTTATGGACTGTCCGTCCCACACCCTGCCTGCACGTACACCGCGATCCTAACAGGCCTAGCCCCGATGCGTGCCTGAAGTGTTGTGAGAGGTAAGTGGAAAGTCGCGGCCCACAAGACTAGTGCATCCAAGCTCAATCCAGCGATTTCCTAGTATTCCCTGTGTGAGCCAGGTGCCACATCCTACGTGCCATACGAGAGAAGCTAGCTGAACGCCTTGTCCAAAAGCAACTTACTTCGGAGAGTTGAGCTCACCCTCAGTCCGTCACAGTTGCACACTGCCTGCAGAAAGAGTTTCCAACATCTGAACCACAGCCGTTTGTCAGAGGCTTGTGAGACGCAAGTGGAATAAGCAGACCTGGAGGGTGTCTCCAGCTGCAGTGGAGTGGTATTCTGGGTAGAGCCTGGCTTAGAACACTGTTACATTCTCAGTGCCCGAGGAACGCAGCGAGTTGAAAGCTGGCTTGTAGGCGTACTTCCTTGTGCGAGCTGAGTTCAGGGCAAGACCCTCCCGAATCCTGACTGCCCGTAGAGGTAGGTCCCAGCATCCTTATGTAAGTTGCCGGAAGCGGTTGTGTGAAGAGCATGTGGAAGTGACAGGATTCTCCTCAAGTGTATCTGATCTGAATACAGAGATTGCAAACGTCCTTGTTCACTGAGAGCGTAGCTCGGTCCTAGCTCCCATCAAAGTGTCTAGCAGACATCTGCCTGCAAAGCATACACACTTCTGAGAGTTGAACTTATGGACTGTCCCTCCCACATCCTGCTTGCACGTACACCGCGATCCTAACAGGCCTACCCCGATGCGTGCCTAAGTGTTGTGAGAGGTAAGTGGAAAGTCGCGGCCGACAAGACTAGTGCATCCAAGCTCAATCCAGCGATTTCCTAGTATTCCCTGTGTGAGCCAGATGCCACATCCTAAGTGCCATACGAGAGAAGGTAGCTGAACGCCTTGTCCAAAGCAACTTACTTCGGAGAGTTGAGCTCACCCTCAGTCCGTCACAGTTGCACACTGCCTGCAGAAAGAGTTTCCAACATCTGAACCACAGGCGTTTGTCAGAGGCTTGTGAGACGCAAGTGGAATAAGCAGACCTGGAGGGTGTCTCCAGCTGCAGTGGAGTGGTATTCTGGGTAGCGCCTGGCTTAGAACACTGTTACGTTCTCAGTGCCCGAGGAACGCAGCTAGTTGAAAGCTGGCTTGTAGGCGTGCTTTCTTGTGCGAGCTGAGTTCAGGGAAGGACCCTCCCGCGTCCTGACTGCCCGTAGATGTAGGTCCCAGCATCCTTATGTTAGTTGCTGGAAGCGGTTGTGTGAAGAGCATGTGGAAGTGACAGGATTCTCCTCAAGTGTATCTGATCTCAATACAGACATTGCAAACGTCCTTGTTCACTGAGAGCGTAGCTCGGTCCTAGCTCCCATCAAAGTGTCTAGCAGACATCTGCCTGCAAAGCATACACACTTCCGAGAGTTGAGCTTATGGACTGTCCCTCCCACATCCTGATTGCAGGTACACCGCGATCCTAACAGGCCTAGCCCCGATGCGTGCCTGAAGTGTTGTGAGAGGTAAGTGGAAAGTCGCGGCCCACAAGACTAGTGCATCCAAGCTCAATCCAGCGATATTTCCTAGAATTCCCTGTGTGAGCCAGGTGCTACATTCTACGTGCCATACAAGAGAAGCGAGCTGAACGCCTTGTCCAAAAGCAACTTACTTCGGAGAGTTGAGCTCACCCTCAGTCCCTCACAGTTGCACACTGCCTGCAGAAAGAGTTTCCAACATCTGAACCACAGCCGTTTGTCAGAGGCTTGTGAGACGCAAGTGGAATAAGCAGACCTGGAGGGTGTCTCCAGCTGCAGTGGAGTGGTATTCTGGGTAGCGCCTGGCTTAGAACACTGTTACGTTCTCAGTGCCCGAGGAACGCAGCTAGTTGAAAGCTGGCTTGTAGGCGTGCTTTCTTGTGCGAGCTGAGTTCAGGGCAGGACCCTCCCGCGTCCTGACTGCCCGTAGATGTAGGTCCCAGCATCCTTATGTTAGTTGCTGGAAGCGGTTGTGTGAAGAGCATGTGGAAGTGACAGGATTCTCCTCAAGTGTATCTGATCTCAATACAGACATTGCAAACGTCCTTGTTCACTGAGAGCGTAGCTCGGTCCTAGCTCCCATCAAAGTGTCTAGCAGACATCTGCCTGCAAAGCATACACACTTCCGAGAGTTGAGCTTATGGACTGTCCCTCCCACATCCTGCTTGCAGGTACACCGCGATCCTAACAGGCCTAGCCCCGATGCGTGCCTGAAGTGTTGTGAGAGGTAAGTGGAAAGTCGCGGCCCACAAGACTAGTGCATCCAAGCTCAATCCAGCGATTTCCTAGTATTCCCTGTGTGAGCCAGGTGCTACATTCTACGTGCCATACAAGAGAAGCTAGCTGAACGCCTTGTCCAAAAGCAACTTACTTCGGAGAGTTGAGCTCACCCTCAGTCCCTCACAGTTGCACACTGCCTGCAGAAAGAGTTTCCAACATCTGAACCACAGGCGTTTGTCAGAGGATTGTGAGACTCAAGTGGAATAAGCAGACCTGGAGGGTGTCTCCAGCTGCAGTGGAGTGGTATTCTAGTTAGAGCCTGGCTTAGAACAGTTTTACGTTCTCAGTGCCCGAGGAACGCAGCTAGTTGAAAGGTGGCTTGTAGGCCTGCTTCCTTTTGAGAGCTGAGTTCAGGGCAGCACCCTCCCGCATCCTGATTGCCCGTAGACGTAGGTCACAGCATCCTTATGTTAGGCGCCAGAAGAGGTTGTGTGAAGAGCATGTGGAGGTGACAGGATTCTCCTCAAGTGTATCTGATCTCAATACAGACATTGCAAACGTCCTTGTTCACTGAGAGCGTCGCTCGGTCCTAGCTCCCATCAAAGTGTCTAGCAGACATCTGCCTGCAAAGCATACACACTTCCGAGAGTTGAGCTTATGGACTGTCCCTCCCACATCCTGCTTGCACGTACACCGCGATCCTAACAGGCCTAACCCGATGCGTGCCTAAGTGTTGTGAGAGGTAAGTGGAAAGTCGCGGCCGACAAGACTAGTGCATCCAAGCTGAATCCAGCGATTTCCTAGTATTCCCTGTGTGACCCAGGTGCCACATCCTACGTGCCATACGAGAGAAGCTAGCTGAACGCGTTGTCCAAAAGCAACTTACTTCGGAGAGTTGAGCTCACCCTCAGTCCCTCACAGTTGCACACTGCCTGCAGAAAGAGTTTCCAACATCTGAACCACAGCCGTTTGTCAGAGGCTTGTGAGACGCAAGTGGAATAAGCAGACCTGGAGGGTGTCTCCAGCTGCAGTGGAGTGGTATTCTGGGTAGCGCCTGGCTTAGAACACTGTTACGTTCTCAGTGCCCGAGGAACGCAGCTAGTTGAAAGCTGGCTTGTAGGCGTGCTTTCTTGTGCGAGCTGAGTTCAGGGCAGGACCCTCCCGCGTCCTGACTGCCCGTAGATGTAGGTCCCAGCATCCTTATGTTAGTTGCTGGAAGCGGTTGTGTGAAGAGCATGTGGAAGTGACAGGATTCTCCTCAAGTGTATCTGATCTCAATACAGACATTGCAAACGTCCTTGTTCACTGAGAGCGTAGCTCGGTCCTAGCTCCCATCAAAGTGTCTAGCAGACATCTGCCTGCAAAGCATACACACTTCCGAGAGTTGAGCTTATGGACTGTCCCTCCCACATCCTGCTTGCAGGTACACCGCGATCCTAACAGGCCTAGCCCCGATGCGTGCCTGAAGTGTTGTGAGAGGTAAGTGGAAAGTCGCGGCCCACAAGACTAGTGCATCCAAGCTCAATCCAGCGATTTCCTAGTATTCCCTGTGTGAGCCAGGTGCTACATCCTACGTGCCATACAAGAGAAGCTAGCTGAATGCCTTGTCCAAAAGCAACTTACTTCGGAGAGTTGAGCTCACCCTCAGTCCCTCACAGTTGCACACTGCCTGCAGAAAGAGTTTCCAACATCTGAACCACAGGCGTTTGTCAGAGGATTGTGAGACTCAAGTGGAATAAGCAGACCTGGAGGGTGTCTCCAGCTGCAGTGGAGTGGTATTCTCGTTAGAGCCTGTCTTAGAACAGTTTTACGTTCTCAGTGCCCGAGGAACGCAGCTAGTTGAATGCTGGCTTGTAGGCTTGCTTCCTTGTGAGAGCTGAGTTCAGGGCAGGACCCTCCCGCATCCTGACTGCCCGTAGAGGTAGGTCCCAGCATCCTTATGTTAGTTGCCGGAAGCGGTTGTGTGAAGAGCATGTGGAAGTGACAGGATTCTCCTCAAGTGTATCTGATCTCAATACAGACATTGCAAACGTCCTTGTTCAATGAGAGCGTAGCCCGGTCCTAGCTCCCATCAAAGTGTCCAGCAGACATCTGCCTACAAAGGATACACACTTCGAGAGTTGAGCTTATGGACTGTCCGTCCCACACCCTGCCTGCACGTACACCGCGCTCCTAACAGGCCTAGCCCCGATGCGTGCCTGAAGTGTTGTGAGAGGTAAGTGGAAAGTCGCAGCCCAGAAGACTAGTGCATCCAAGCTCAATCCAGCGATTTCCTAATATTCCCTGTGTGAGCCAGGTGCTACATCCTACGTGCCATACGAGAGAAGCTAGCTGAAAGCCTTGTCCAAAAGCAACTTACTTCGGAGATTTGAGCTCACCCTCAGTCACTCACAGTTGCACACTGCCTGCAGAAAGAGTTTCCAACATCTGAACCACAGCCGTTTGTCAGAGGTTGTGAGACGCAAGTGGAATAAGCAGACCTGGAGGGTGTCTCCAGCTGCAGTGGAGTGGTATTCTGGGTAGCTCCTGGCTTAGAACACTGTTACGTTCTCAGTGCCCGAGGAACGCAGCTAGTGGAAATCTGGATTGTAGGCCTACTTCCCTGTGCGAGCTGAGTTCAGGGCAGGACCCTCCCGCATCCTGACTGCCCGTAGACGTAGGTCCCAGCTTCCTTATGTTAGGAGCCGGAAGCGGTTGTGTGAAGAGCATGCGGAAGTGACAGGATTCTTCTCAAGTGTATCTGATCTCAATACAGACATTGCAAACGTCCTTGTTCACTGAGAGCGTAGCTCGGTGCTAGCTCCCATCAAAGTGTCTAGCAGACATCTGCCTGCAAAGCATGCACACTTCCGAGAGTTGAGCTTATGGACTGTCCCTCCCACATCCTGCCTGCACGTACACCGCGCTCCTAACAGGCCTAGCCCCGATGCGTGCCTGAAGTGTTGTGAGAGGTAAGTGGAAAGTCGCGGCCCACAAGACTAGTGCATCCAAGCTCAATCCAGCGATATTTCCTAGAATTCCCTGTGTGACCCAGGTGCTACATCCTACGTGCCATACAAGAGAAGCTAGCTGAACGCCTTGTCCAAAGCAACTTACTTCGGAGAGTTGAGCTCACCCTCAGTCCCTCACAGTTGCACACTGCCTGCAGAAAGAGTTTCCAACATCTGAACCACAGCCGTTTGTCATTGGCTTGTGAGACGCAAGTGGAATAAGGAGACCTGGAGGGTGTCTCCAGCTGCAGTGGAGTGGTATTCTGGGTAGAGCCTGGCTTAGAACACTGTTACGTTCTCAGTGCCCGAGGAACGCAGCTAGTTGAAAGGTGGCTTGTAGGCGTGCTTCCTTTTGAGAGCTGAGTTCAGGGCAGGACCCTCCCGCATCCTGATTGCCCGTAGACGTAGGTCCCAGCATCCTTATGTTAGGCGCCAGAAGAAGTTGTGTGAAGAGCATGTGGAGGTGACAGGATTCCCTCAAGTGTATCTGATCTCAATTCAGACATTGCAAACGTCCTTGTTCAATGAGAGTGTAGCTCGGTCCTAGCTCCCATCAAAGTGTCTAGCAGACATCTGCCTGCAAAGCATGCACACTTCCCAGAGTTGAGCTTATGGACTGTCCCTCCCACATCCTGCCTGCACGTACACCGCGCTCTCAGGCCTAGCCCCGATGCGTGCCTGAAGTGTTGTGAGAGGTAAGTGGAAAGTCGCGGCCCACAAGACTAGTGCATCCAAGCTCAATCCAGCGATATTTCCTAGTATTCCCTGGTGAGCCAGGTGCTACATCGTATGTGCCATACAAGAGAAGCTAGCTGAACGCCTTGTCCAAAAGCAACTTACTGCGGAGAGTTCAGCTCACCCTCAGTCCCTCACAGTTGCACACTGCCTGCAAAAGAGTTTCCAACATCTGAACCACAGGCGTTTGTCAGAGGCTTGTGAGACGCAAGTGGAATAAGCAGACCTGGAGGGTGTCTCCAGCTGCAGTGGAGTGGTATTCTGGGTAGCTCCTGGCTTAGAACACTGTTACGTTCTCAGTGCCCGAGGAACGCAGCTAGCTGAAAGCTGGCTTGTAGGCTTGCTTCCTTGTGAGAGCTGAGTTCAGGGCAGGACCCTCCCGCATCCTGACTGCCCGTAGATGTAGGTCCCAGCATCCTTATGTTAGTTGCTGGAAGCGGTTGTGTGAAGAGCATGTGGAAGTGACAGGATTCTCCTCAAGTGTATCTGATCTCAATACAGACATTGCCAACGTCCTTGTTCAATGAGAGCGTAGCCCGGTCCTAGCTCCCATCAAAGTGTCTAGCAGACATCTGCCTACAAAGCATACACACTTCGAGAGTTGAGCTTATGGACTGTTCCTCCCACACCCTGCCTGCAAGTACACCGCGATCCTAACAGGCCTAACCCGATGCGTGCCTAAGTGTTGTGAGAGGTAAGTGGAAAGTCGCGGCCCACAAGACTAGTGCATCCAAGCTCAATCCAGCGATTTCCTAGTATTCCCTGTGTGAGCCAGGTGCTACATCCTACGTGCCATACGAGAGAAGCTAGCTGAACGCCTTGTCCAAAAGCAACTTACTTCGGAGAGTTGAGCTCACCCTCAGTCCCTCACAGTTGCACACTGCCTGCAGAAAGAGTTTCCAACATCTGAACCACAGCCGTTTGTCAGAGGCTTGTGAGACGCAAGTGGAATAAGCAGACCTGGAGGGTGTCTCCAGCTGCAGGGGAGTGGTATTCTGGGTAGCGCCTGGCTTAGAACACTGTTACGTTCTCAGTGCCCGAGGAACGCAGCTAGTGGAAATCTGGATTGTAGGCCTACTTCCTTGTGCGAGCTGAGTTCAGGGCAGGACCCTCCCGCATCCTGACTGCCCATAGACCTAGGTCCCAGCATCCTTATTTTAGGAGCCGGAAGCGGTTGTGTGAAGAGCATGCGGAAGTGACAGGATTCTCCTCAAGTGTATCTGATCTCAATACAGACATTGTAAACGTCCTTGTTCACTGAGAGCATGGCTCGGTGCTAGCTCCCATCAAAGTGTCTAGCAGACATCTGCCTGCAAAGCATGCACACTTCCAAGAGTTGAGCTTATGGACTGTCCGTCCCACACCCTGCCTGCACGTACACCGCGCTCCTAACAGGCCTAGCCCCGATGCGTGCCTGAAGTGTTGTGAGAGGTAAGTGGAAAGTCGCGGCCCACAAGACTAGTGCATCCAAGCTCAATCCAGCGATTTCCTAGTATTCCCTGTGTGAGCCAGGTGCCACATCCTACGTGCCATACGAGAGAAGCTAGCTGAACGCCTTGTCCAAAAGCAACTTACTTCGGAGAGTTGAGCTCACCCTCAGTCCGTCACAGTTGCACACTGCCTGCAGAAAGAGTTTCCAACATCTGAACCACAGCCGTTTGTCAGAGGCTTGTGAGACGCAAGTGGAATAAGCAGACCTGGAGGGTGTCTCCAGCTGCAGTGGAGTGGTATTCTGGGTAGAGCCTGGCTTAGAACACTGTTACATTCTCAGTGCCCGAGGAACGCAGCGAGTTGAAAGCTGGCTTGTAGGCGTACTTCCTTGTGCGAGCTGAGTTCAGGGCAAGACCCTCCCGCATCCTGACTGCCCGTAGAGGTAGGTCCCAGCATCCTTATGTAAGTTGCCGGAAGCGGTTGTGTGAAGAGCATGTGGAAGTGACAGGATTCTCCTCAAGTGTATCTGATCTGAATACAGAGATTGCAAACGTCCTTGTTCACTGAGAGCGTAGCTCGGTCCTAGCTCCCATCAAAGTGTCTAGCAGACATCTGCCTGCAAAGCATACACACTTCCGAGAGTTGAGCTTATGGACTGTCCCTCCCACATCCTGATTGCAGGTACACCGCGCTCCTAACAGGCCTAGCCCCGATGCGTGCCTGAAGTGTTGTGAGAGGTAAGTGGAAAGTCGCGGCCCACAAGACTAGTGCATCCAAGCTCAATCCAGCGATATTTCCTAGAATTCCCTGTGTGAGCCAGGTGCTACATTCTACGTGCCATACAAGAGAAGCTAGCTGAACGCCTTGTCCAAAAGCAACTTACTTCGGAGAGTTGAGCTCACCCTCAGTCCCTCACAGTTGCACACTGCCTGCAGAAAGAGTTTCCAACATCTGAACCACAGCCGTTTGTCAGAGGCTTGTGAGACGCAAGTGGAATAAGCAGACCTGGAGGGTGTCTCCAGCTGCAGTGGAGTGGTATTCTGGGTAGCTCCTGGCTTAGAACACTGTTACGTTCTCAGTGCCCGAGGAACGCAGCTAGTGGAAATCTGGATTGTAGGCCTACTTCCCTGTGCGAGCTGAGTTCAGGGCAGGACCCTCCCGCATCCTGACTGCCCGTAGACGTAGGTCCCAGCATCCTTATGTTAGGAGCCGGAAGCGGTTGTGTGAAGAGCATGCGGAAGTGACAGGATTCTTCTCAAGTGTATCTGATCTCAATACAGACATTGCAAACGTCCTTGTTCACTGAGAGCGTAGCTCGGTGCTAGCTCCCATCAAAGTGTCTAGCAGACATCTGCCTGCAAAGCATGCACACTTCCGAGAGTTGAGCTTATGGACTGTCCCTCCCACATCCTGCCTGCACGTACACCGCGCTCCTAACAGGCCTAGCCCCGATGCGTGCCTGAAGTGTTGTGAGAGGTAAGTGGAAAGTCGCGGCCCACAAGACTAGTGCATCCAAGCTCAATCCAGCGATATTTCCTAGAATTCCCTGTGTGACCCAGGTGCTACATCCTACGTGCCATACAAGAGAAGCTAGCTGAACGCCTTGTCCAAAGCAACTGACTTCGGAGAGTTGAGCTCACCCTCAGTCCCTCACAGTTGCACACTGCCTGCAGAAAGAGTTTCCAACATCTGAACCACAGCCGTTTGTCATTGGCTTGTGAGACGCAAGTGGAATAAGGAGACCTGGAGGGTGTCTCCAGCTGCAGTGGAGTGGTATTCTGGGTAGAGCCTGGCTTAGAACACTGTTACGTTCTCAGTGCCCGAGGAACGCAGCTAGTTGAAAGGTGGCTTGTAGGCGTGCTTCCTTTTGAGAGCTGAGTTCAGGGCAGGACCCTCCCGCATCCTGATTGCCCGTAGACGTAGGTCCCAGCATCCTTATGTTAGGCGCCAGAAGAAGTTGTGTGAAGAGCATGTGGAGGTGACAGGATTCCCTCAAGTGTATCTGATCTCAATTCAGACATTGCAAACGTCCTTGTTCAATGAGAGTGTAGCTCGGTCCTAGCTCCCATCAAAGTGTCTAGCAGACATCTGCCTGCAAAGCATGCACACTTCCCAGAGTTGAGCTTATGGACTGTCCCTCCCACATCCTGCCTGCACGTACACCGCGCTATCAGGCCTAGCCCCGATGCGTGCCTGAAGTGTTGTGAGAGGTAAGGGGAAAGTCGCGGCCCACAAGACTAGTGCATCCAAGCTCAATCCAGCGATATTTCCTAGTATTCCCTGGTGAGCCAGGTGCTACATCGTATGTGCCATACAAGAGAAGCTAGCTGAACGCCTTGTCCAAAAGCAACTTACTGCGGAGAGTTCAGCTCACCCTCAGTCCCTCACAGTTGCACACTGCCTGCAAAAGAGTTTCCAACATCTGAACCACAGGCGTTTGTCAGAGGCTTGTGAGACGCAAGTGGAATAAGCAGACCTGGAGGGTGTCTCCAGCTGCAGTGGAGTGGTATTCTGGGTAGCGCCTGGCTTAGAACACTGTTACGTTCTCAGTGCCCGAGGAACGCAGCTAGTTGAAAGCTGGCTTGTAGGCGTGCTTTCTTGTGCGAGCTGAGTTCAGGGAAGGACCCTCCCGCGTCCTGACTGCCCGTAGATGTAGGTCCCAGCATCCTTATGTTAGTTGCTGGAAGCGGTTGTGTGAAGAGCATGTGGAAGTGACAGGATTCTCCTCAAGTGTATCTGATCTCAATACAGACATTGCAAACGTCCTTGTTCACTGAGAGCGTAGCTCGGTCCTAGCTCCCATCAAAGTGTCTAGCAGACATCTGCCTGCAAAGCATACACACTTCCGAGAGTTGAGCTTATGGACTGTCCCTCCCACATCCTGCTTGCAGGTACACCGCGATCCTAACAGGCCTAGCCCCGATGCGTGCCTGAAGTGTTGTGAGAGGTAAGTGGAAAGTCGCGGCCCACAAGACTAGTGCATCCAAGCTCAATCCAGCGATTTCCTAGTATTCCCTGTGTGAGCCAGGTGCTACATCCTACGTGCCATACAAGAGAAGCTAGCTGAATGCCTTGTCCAAAAGCAACTTACTTCGGAGAGTTGAGCTCACCCTCAGTCCCTCACAGTTGCACACTGCCTGCAGAAAGAGTTTCCAACATCTGAACCACAGGCGTTTGTCAGAGGATTGTGAGACTCAAGTGGAATAAGCAGACCTGGAGGGTGTCTCCAGCTGCAGTGGAGTGGTATTCTCGTTAGAGCCTGTCTTAGAACAGTTTTACGTTCTCAGTGCCCGAGGAACGCAGCTAGTTGAATGCTGGCTTGTAGGCTTGCTTCCTTGTGAGAGCTGAGTTCAGGGCAGGACCCTCCCGCATCCTGACTGCCCGTAGAGGTAGGTCCCAGCATCCTTATGTTAGTTGCCGGAAGCGGTTGTGTGAAGAGCATGTGGAAGTGACAGGATTCTCCTCAAGTGTATCTGATCTCAATACAGACATTGCAAACGTCCTTGTTCAATGAGAGCGTAGCCCGGTCCTAGCTCCCATCAAAGTGTCCAGCAGACATCTGCCTACAAAGGATACACACTTCGAGAGTTGAGCTTATGGACTGTCCGTCCCACACCCTGCCTGCACGTACACCGCGCTCCTAACAGGCCTAGCCCCGATGCGTGCCTGAAGTGTTGTGAGAGGTAAGTGGAAAGTCGCAGCCCAGAAGACTAGTGCATCCAAGCTCAATCCAGCGATTTCCTAATATTCCCTGTGTGAGCCAGGTGCTACATCCTACGTGCCATACGAGAGAAGCTAGCTGAAAGCCTTGTCCAAAAGCAACTTACTTCGGAGATTTGAGCTCACCCTCAGTCACTCACAGTTGCACACTGCCTGCAGAAAGAGTTTCCAACATCTGAACCACAGCCGTTTGTCAGAGGTTGTGAGACGCAAGTGGAATAAGCAGACCTGGAGGGTGTCTCCAGCTGCAGTGGAGTGGTATTCTGGGTAGCTCCTGGCTTAGAACACTGTTACGTTCTCAGTGCCCGAGGAACGCAGCTAGTGGAAATCTGGATTGTAGGCCTACTTCCCTGTGCGAGCTGAGTTCAGGGCAGGACCCTCCCGCATCCTGACTGCCCGTAGACGTAGGTCCCAGCTTCCTTATGTTAGGAGCCGGAAGCGGTTGTGTGAAGAGCATGCGGAAGTGACAGGATTCTTCTCAAGTGTATCTGATCTCAATACAGACATTGCAAACGTCCTTGTTCACTGAGAGCGTAGCTCGGTGCTAGCTCCCATCAAAGTGTCTAGCAGACATCTGCCTGCAAAGCATGCACACTTCCGAGAGTTGAGCTTATGGACTGTCCCTCCCACATCCTGCCTGCACGTACACCGCGCTCCTAACAGGCCTAGCCCCGATGCGTGCCTGAAGTGTTGTGAGAGGTAAGTGGAAAGTCGCGGCCCACAAGACTAGTGCATCCAAGCTCAATCCAGCGATATTTCCTAGAATTCCCTGTGTGACCCAGGTGCTACATCCTACGTGCCATACAAGAGAAGCTAGCTGAACGCCTTGTCCAAAGCAACTTACTTCGGAGAGTTGAGCTCACCCTCAGTCCCTCACAGTTGCACACTGCCTGCAGAAAGAGTTTCCAACATCTGAACCACAGCCGTTTGTCATTGGCTTGTGAGACGCAAGTGGAATAAGGAGACCTGGAGGGTGTCTCCAGCTGCAGTGGAGTGGTATTCTGGGTAGAGCCTGGCTTAGAACACTGTTACGTTCTCAGTGCCCGAGGAACGCAGCTAGCTGAAAGCTGGCTTGTAGGCTTGCTTCCTTGTGAGAGCTGAGTTCAGGGCAGGACCCTCCCGCATCCTGACTGCCCGTAGATGTAGGTCCCAGCATCCTTATGTTAGTTGCTGGAAGCGGTTGTGTGAAGAGCATGTGGAAGTGACAGGATTCTCCTCAAGTGTATCTGATCTCAATACAGAGATTGCAAACGTCCTTGTTCACTGAGAGCGTAGCTCGGTCCTAGCTCCCATCAAAGTGTCTAGCAGACATGTGCCTGCAAACCATACACTCTTCCGAGAGTTGAGCTTATGGACTGTCCCTCCCACATCCTGCCTGCACGTACACCGCGCTCCTAACAGACCTAGCCCCGACGCGTGCCTGAAGTGTTGTGAGAGGTAAGTGGAAAGTCGCGGCCCACAAGACTAGTGCATCCAAGCTCAATCCAGCGATTTCCTAGTATTCCCTGTGTGAGCCACGTGCTACATCCTACGTGCCATACGAGAGAAGCTAGCTGAACGCCTTGTCCAAAAGCAACTTACTTCGGAGAGTTGAGCTCACCCTCAGTCCGTCACAGTTGCACACTGCCTGCAGAAAGAGTTTCCAACCTCTGAACCACAGCCGTTTGTCAGAGGCTTTTGAGACGCAAGGGGAATAAGCAGACCTGGAGGGTGTCTCCAGCTGCAGTGGAGTGGTATTCTGGGTACCTCCTGGCTTAGAACACTGTTACTTTTTCAGTGCCCGAGGAACGCAGCGAGTTGAAACCTGGCTTGTAGTCGGAATTCCCTGTGCGAGCTGAGGTCAGCGCAGGACCCTCCCGCATCCTGACTGCCCGTAGACGTAGGTCCCAGCATCCTTATGTTAGGCGCCGGAAGCGGTTGTGTGAAGAGCATGTGGAAGTGACAGGATTCTCCTCAAGTGTATCTGATCTCAAAACAGACATTGCAAACGTCCTTGTTCAATGAGACTGTAGCTCGGTCCTAGCTCCCATCAAAGTGTCTAGCAGACATCTGCTTGCAAAGCATACACACTTCCGAGAGTTGAGCTCATGGACTGTCCCTTCCACATCCTGCCTGCACGTACACCAGGCTCCTAACAGGCCTAGGCCCGATGCGTGCCTGAAGTGTTGTGAGAGGGAAGTGGAAAGTCGCGGCCCACAAGACTAGTGCATCCAAGCTCAATGCAGCGATTTCCTAGTATTCCCTGTGTGAACCTGGTGCTCCATCCTAAGTGCCATACGAGAGAAGCTAGCTGAACGCCTTGTCCAAAAGCAACTTACTTCGGAGAGTTGAGCTCACCCTCAGTCCCTCACAGTTGCACACTGCCTGCAGAAAGAGTTTCCAACATCTGCACCACAGCCGTTTGTCAGAGGCTTGTGAGACGAAAGTGGAATAAGCAGACCTGGAGGGTGTCTCCAGCTGCAGTGGAGTGGTATTCTGGGTAGCGCCTGGCTTAGAACACTGTTACGTTCTCAGTGCCCGAGGAACGCAGCTAGTTGAAAGCTGGCTTGTAGGCGTGCTTTCTTGTGCGAGCTGAGTTCAGGGCAGGACCCTCCCGCGTCCTGACTGCCCGTAGATGTAGGTCCCAGCATCCTTATGTTAGTTGCTGGAAGCGGTTGTGTGAAGAGCATGTGGAAGTGACAGGATTCTCCTCAAGTGTATCTGATCTCAATACAGACATTGCAAACGTCCTTGTTCACTGAGAGCGTAGCTCGGTCCTAGCTCCCATCAAAGTGTCTAGCAGACATCTGCCTGCAAAGCATACACACTTCCGAGAGTTGAGCTTATGGACTGTCCCTCCCACATCCTGCTTGCAGGTACACCGCGATCCTAACAGGCCTAGCCCCGATGCGTGCCTGAAGTGTTGTGAGAGGTAAGTGGAAAGTCGCGGCCCACAAGACTAGTGCATCCAAGCTCAATCCAGCGATTTCCTAGTATTCCCTGTGTGAGCCAGATGCTACATCCTAAGTGCCATACGAGAGAAGCTAGCTGAACGCCTTGTCCAAAGCAACTTACTTCGGAGAGTTGAGCTCACCCTCAGTCCGTCACAGTTGCACACTGCCTGCAGAAAGAGTTTCCAACATCTGAACCACAGCCGTTTGTCAGAGGCTTGTGAGACGCAAGTGGAATAAGCAGACCTGGAGGGTGTCTCCAGCTGCAGTAGAGTGGTATTCTGGGTAGCTCCTGGCTTAGAACACTGTTACGTTCTCAGTGCCCGAGGAACGCAGCTAGTTGAAAGGTGGCTTGTAGGCGTGCTTCCTTTTGAGAGCTGAGTTCAGGGCAGGACCCTCCCGCATCCTGATTGCCGGTAGACGTAGGTCCCAGCATCCTTATGTTAGGCGCCAGAAGAGGTTGTGTGAAGAGCATGTGGAGGTGACAGGATTCTCCTCAAGTGTATCTGATCTCAATTCAGACATTGCAAACGTCCTTGTTCAATGAGAGCGTAGCTCGGTCCTAGCTCCCATCAAAGTGTCTAGCAGACATCTGCCTGCAAAGCATGCACACTTCCGAGAGTTGAGCTTATGGACTGTCCCTCCCACATCCTGCCTGCACGTACACCGCGCTCCTAACAGGCCTAGCCCCGATGCGTGCCTGAAGTGTTGTGAGAGGTAAGTGGAAAGTCGCGGCCCCACAAGACTAGTGCATCCAAGCTCAATCCAGCGATATTTCCTAGAATTCCCTGTGTGAGCCAGGTGCTACATTCAACGTGCCATACAAGAGAAGCTAGCTAAACGCCTTGTCCAAAAGCAACTTACTTCGGAGAGTTGAGCTCACCCTCAGTCCCTCACAGTTGCACACTGCCTGCAGAAAGAGTTTCCAACATCTGAACCACAGGCGTTTGTCAGAGGATTGTGAGACTCAAGTGGAATAAGCAGACCTGGAGGGTGTCTCCAGCTGCAGTGGAGTGGTATTCTGGGTAGCGCCTGGCTTAGAACACTGTTACGTTCTCAGTGCCCGAGGAACGCAGCTAGTTGAAAGCTGGCTTGTAGGCGTGCTTTGTTGTGCGAGCTGAGTTCAGGGAAGGACCCTCCCGCGTCCTGACTGCCCGTAGATGTAGGTCCCAGCATCCTTATGTTAGTTGCTGGAAGCGGTTGTGTGAAGAGCATGTGGAAGTGACAGGATTCTCCTCAAGTGTATCTGATCTCAATACAGAGATTGCAAACGTCCTTGTTCACTGAGAGCGTAGCTCGGTCCTAGCTCCCATCAAAGTGTCTAGCAGACATGTGCCTGCAAACCATACACTCTTCCGAGAGTTGAGCTTATGGACTGTCCCTCCCACATCCTGCCTGCACGTACACCGCGCTCCTAACAGACCTAGCCCCGACGCGTGCCTGAAGTGTTGTGAGAGGTAAGTGGAAAGTCGCGGCCCACAAGACTAGTGCATCCAAGCTCAATCCAGCGATTTCCTAGTATTCCCTGTGTGAGCCACGTGCTACATCCTACGTGCCATACGAGAGAAGCTAGCTGAACGCCTTGTCCAAAAGCAACTTACTTCGGAGAGTTGAGCTCACCCTCAGTCCGTCACAGTTGCACACTGCCTGCAGAAAGAGTTTCCAACCTCTGAACCACAGCCGTTTGTCAGAGGCTTTTGAGACGCAAGGGGAATAAGCAGACCTGGAGGGTGTCTCCAGCTGCAGTGGAGTGGTATTCTGGGTACCTCCTGGCTTAGAACACTGTTACTTTTTCAGTGCCCGAGGAACGCAGCGAGTTGAAACCTGGCTTGTAGTCGGAATTCCCTGTGCGAGCTGAGGTCAGCGCAGGACCCTCCCGCATCCTGACTGCCCGTAGACGTAGGTCCCAGCATCCTTATGTTAGGCGCCGGAAGCGGTTGTGTGAAGAGCATGTGGAAGTGACAGGATTCTCCTCAAGTGTATCTGATCTCAAAACAGACATTGCAAACGTCCTTGTTCAATGAGACTGTAGCTCGGTCCTAGCTCCCATCAAAGTGTCTAGCAGACATCTGCTTGCAAAGCATACACACTTCCGAGAGTTGAGCTCATGGACTGTCCCTTCCACATCCTGCCTGCACGTACACCAGGCTCCTAACAGGCCTAGGCCCGATGCGTGCCTGAAGTGTTGTGAGAGGGAAGTGGAAAGTCGCGGCCCACAAGACTAGTGCATCCAAGCTCAATGCAGCGATTTCCTAGTATTCCCTGTGTGAACCTGGTGCTCCATCCTAAGTGCCATACGAGAGAAGCTAGCTGAACGCCTTGTCCAAAAGCAACTTACTTCGGAGAGTTGAGCTCACCCTCAGTCCCTCACAGTTGCACACTGCCTGCAGAAAGAGTTTCCAACATCTGCACCACAGCCGTTTGTCAGAGGCTTGTGAGACGAAAGTGGAATAAGCAGACCTGGAGGGTGTCTCCAGCTGCAGTGGAGTGGTATTCTGGGTAGCGCCTGGCTTAGAACACTGTTACGTTCTCAGTGCCCGAGGAACGCAGCTAGTTGAAAGCTGGCTTGTAGGCGTGCTTTCTTGTGCGAGCTGAGTTCAGGGCAGGACCCTCCCGCGTCCTGACTGCCCGTAGATGTAGGTCCCAGCATCCTTATGTTAGTTGCTGGAAGCGGTTGTGTGAAGAGCATGTGGAAGTGACAGGATTCTCCTCAAGTGTATCTGATCTCAATACAGACATTGCAAACGTCCTTGTTCACTGAGAGCGTAGCTCGGTCCTAGCTCCCATCAAAGTGTCTAGCAGACATCTGCCTGCAAAGCATACACACTTCCGAGAGTTGAGCTTATGGACTGTCCCTCCCACATCCTGCTTGCAGGTACACCGCGATCCTAACAGGCCTAGCCCCGATGCGTGCCTGAAGTGTTGTGAGAGGTAAGTGGAAAGTCGCGGCCCACAAGACTAGTGCATCCAAGCTCAATCCAGCGATTTCCTAGTATTCCCTGTGTGAGCCAGATGCTACATCCTAAGTGCCATACGAGAGAAGCTAGCTGAACGCCTTGTCCAAAGCAACTTACTTCGGAGAGTTGAGCTCACCCTCAGTCCGTCACAGTTGCACACTGCCTGCAGAAAGAGTTTCCAACATCTGAACCACAGCCGTTTGTCAGAGGCTTGTGAGACGCAAGTGGAATAAGCAGACCTGGAGGGTGTCTCCAGCTGCAGTAGAGTGGTATTCTGGGTAGCTCCTGGCTTAGAACACTGTTACGTTCTCAGTGCCCGAGGAACGCAGCTAGTTGAAAGGTGGCTTGTAGGCGTGCTTCCTTTTGAGAGCTGAGTTCAGGGCAGGACCCTCCCGCATCCTGATTGCCGGTAGACGTAGGTCCCAGCATCCTTATGTTAGGCGCCAGAAGAGGTTGTGTGAAGAGCATGTGGAGGTGACAGGATTCTCCTCAAGTGTATCTGATCTCAATTCAGACATTGCAAACGTCCTTGTTCAATGAGAGCGTAGCTCGGTCCTAGCTCCCATCAAAGTGTCTAGCAGACATCTGCCTGCAAAGCATGCACACTTCCGAGAGTTGAGCTTATGGACTGTCCCTCCCACATCCTGCCTGCACGTACACCGCGCTCCTAACAGGCCTAGCCCCGATGCGTGCCTGAAGTGTTGTGAGAGGTAAGTGGAAAGTCGCGGCCCCACAAGACTAGTGCATCCAAGCTCAATCCAGCGATATTTCCTAGAATTCCCTGTGTGAGCCAGGTGCTACATTCAACGTGCCATACAAGAGAAGCTAGCTAAACGCCTTGTCCAAAAGCAACTTACTTCGGAGAGTTGAGCTCACCCTCAGTCCCTCACAGTTGCACACTGCCTGCAGAAAGAGTTTCCAACATCTGAACCACAGGCGTTTGTCAGAGGATTGTGAGACTCAAGTGGAATAAGCAGACCTGGAGGGTGTCTCCAGCTGCAGTGGAGTGGTATTCTGGGTAGCGCCTGGCTTAGAACACTGTTATGTTCTCAGTGCCCGAGGAACGCAGCTAGTTGAAAGCTGGCTTGTAGGCGTGCTTTGTTGTGCGAGCTGAGTTCAGGGAAGGACCCTCCCGCGTCCTGACTGCCCGTAGATGTAGGTCCCAGCATCCTTATGTTAGTTGCTGGAAGCGGTTGTGTGAAGAGCATGTGGAAGTGACAGGATTCTCCTCAAGTGTATCTGATCTGAATACAGAGATTGCAAACGTCCTTGTTCACTGAGAGCGTAGCTCGGTCCTAGCTCCCATCAAAGTGTCTAGCAGACATCTGCCTGCAAAGCATACACACTTCCGAGAGTTGAGCTTATGGACTGTCCCTCCCACATCCTGATTGCAGGTACACCGCGATCCTAACAGGCCTAGCCCCGATGCGTGCCTGAAGTGTTGTGAGAGGTAAGTGGAAAGTCGCGGCCCACAAGACTAGTGCATCCAAGCTCAATCCAGCGATATTTCCTAGAATTCCCTGTGTGAGCCAGGTGCTACATTCTACGTGCCATACAAGAGAAGCTAGCTGAACGCCTTGTCCAAAAGCAACTTACTTCGGAGAGTTGAGCTCACCCTCAGTCCCTCACAGTTGCACACTGCCTGCAGAAAGAGTTTCCAACATCTGAACCACAGCCGTTTGTCAGAGGCTTGTGAGACGCAAGTGGAATAAGCAGACCTGGAGGGTGTCTCCAGCTGCAGTGGAGTGGTATTCTGGGTAGCGCCTGGCTTGGAACACTGTTACGTTCTCAGTGCCCGAGGAACGCAGCTAGTTGAAAGCTGGCTTGTAGGCGTGCTTTCTTGTGCGAGCTGAGTTCAGGGCAGGACCCTCCCGCGTCCTGACTGCCCGTAGATGTAGGTCCCAGCATCCTTATGTTAGTTGCTGGAAGCGGTTGTGTGAAGAGCATGTGGAAGTGACAGGATTCTCCTCAAGTGTATCTGATCTCAATACAGACATTGCAAACGTCCTTGTTCACTGAGAGCGTAGCTCGGTCCTAGCTCCCATCAAAGTGTCTAGCAGACATCTGCCTGCAAAGCATACACACTTCCGAGAGTTGAGCTTATGGACTGTCCCTCCCACATCCTGCTTGCAGGTACACCGCGATCCTAACAGGCCTAGCCCCGATGCGTGCCTGAAGTGTTGTGAGAGGTAAGTGGAAAGTCGCGGCCCACAAGACTAGTGCATCCAAGCTCAATCCAGCGATTTCCTAGTATTCCCTGTGTGAGCCAGGTGCTACATCCTCCGTGCCATACAAGAGAAGCTAGCTGAACGCCTTGTCCAAAAGCAACTTACTTCGGAGAGTTGAGCTCACCCTCAGTCCCTCACAGTTGCACACTGCCTGCAGAAAGAGTTTCCAACATCTGAACCACAGGCGTTTGTCAGAGGATTGTGAGACTCAAGTGGAATAAGCAGACCTGGAGGGTGTCTCCAGCTGCAGTGGAGTGGTATTCTCGTTAGAGCCTGGCTTAGAACAGTTTTACGTTCTCAGTGCCCGAGGAACGCAGCTAGTTGAATGCTGGCTTGTAGGCTTGCTTCTTTGTGAGAGCTGAGTTCAGGGCAGGACCCTCCCGCATCCTGACTGCCCGTAGAGGTAGGTCCCAGCATCCTTATGTTAGTTGCTGGAAGCGGTTGTGTGAAGAGCATGTGGAAGTGACAGGATTCTCCTCAAGTGTATCTGATCTCAATACAGACATTGCAAACGTCCTTGTTCACTGAGAGCGTAGCTCGGTCCTAGCTCCCATCAAAGTGTCTAGCAGACATCTGCCTGCAAAGCATACACACTTCCGAGAGTTGAGCTTATGGACTGTCCCTCCCACATCCTGCTTGCAGGTACACCGCGATCCTAACAGGCCTAGCCCCGATGCGTGCCTGAAGTGTTGTGAGAGGTAAGTGGAAAGTCGCGGCCCACAAGACTAGTGCATCCAAGCTCAATCCAGCGATTTCCTAGTATTCCCTGTGTGAGCCAGATGCTACATCCTAAGTGCCATACGAGAGAAGCTAGCTGAACGCCTTGTCCAAAGCAACTTACTTCGGAGAGTTGAGCTCACCCTCAGTCCGTCACAGTTGCACACTGCCTGCAGAAAGAGTTTCCAACATCTGAACCACAGCCGTTTGTCAGAGGCTTGTGAGACGCAAGTGGAATAAGCAGACCTGGAGGGTGTCTCCAGCTGCAGTGGAGTGGTATTCTGGGTAGAGCCTGGCTTAGAACACTGTTACATTCTCAGTGCCCGAGGAACGCAGCGAGTTGAAAGCTGGCTTGTAGGCGTACTTCCTTGTGAGAGCTGAGTTCAGGGCAAGACCCTCCCGCATCCTGACTGCCCGTAGAGGTAGGTCCCAGCATCCTTATGTAAGTTGCCGGAAGCGGTTGTGTGAAGAGCATGTGGAAGTGACAGGATTCTCCTCAAGTGTATCTGATCTGAATACAGAGATTGCAAACGTCCTTGTTCACTTAGAGCGTAGCTCGGTCCTAGCTCCCATCAAAGTGTCTAGCAGACATCTGCCTGCAAAGCATACACACTTCTGAGAGTTGAACTTATGGACTGTCCCTCCCACATCCTGCTTGCACGTACACCGCGATCCTAACAGGCCTAACCCGATGCGTGCCTAAGTGTTGTGAGAGGTAAGTGGAAAGTCGCGGCCGACAAGACTAGTGCATCCAAGCTGAATCCAGCGATTTCCTAGTATTCCCTGTGTGACCCAGGTGCCACATCCTACGTGCCATACGAGAGAAGCTAGCTGAACGCGTTGTCCAAAAGCAACTTACTTCGGAGAGTTGAGCTCACCCTCAGTCCCTCACAGTTGCACACTGCCTGCAGAAAGAGTTTCCAACATCTGAACCACAGCCGTTTGTCAGAGGCTTGTGAGACGCAAGTGGAATAAGCAGACCTGGAGGGTGTCTCCAGCTGCAGTGGAGTGGTATTCTGGGTAGCGCCTGGCTTAGAACACTGTTACGTTCTCAGTGCCCGAGGAACGCAGCTAGTTGAAAGCTGGCTTGTAGGCGTGCTTTCTTGTGCGAGCTGAGTTCAGGGCAGGACCCTCCCGTGTCCTGACTGCCCGTAGATGTAGGTCCCAGCATCCTTATGTTAGTTGCTGGAAGCGGTTGTGTGAAGAGCATGTGGAAGTGACAGGATTCTCCTCAAGTGTATCTGATCTCAATACAGACATTGCAAACGTCCTTGTTCACTGAGAGCGTAGCTCGGTCCTAGCTCCCATCAAAGTGTCTAGCAGACATCTGCCTGCAAAGCATACACACTTCCGAGAGTTGAGCTTATGGACTGTCCCTCCCACATCCTGCTTGCAGGTACACCGCGATCCTAACAGGCCTAGCCCCGATGCGTGCCTGAAGTGTTGTGAGAGGTAAGTGGAAAGTCGCGGCCCACAAGACTAGTGCATCCAAGCTCAATCCAGCGATTTCCTAGTATTCCCTGTGTGAGCCAGGTGCTACATCCTACGTGCCATACAAGAGAAGCTAGCTGAATGCCTTGTCCAAAAGCAACTTACTTCGGAGAGTTGAGCTCACCCTCAGTCCCTCACAGTTGCACACTGCCTGCAGAAAGAGTTTCCAACATCTGAACCACAGGCGTTTGTCAGAGGATTGTGAGACTCAAGTGGAATAAGCAGACCTGGAGGGTGTCTCCAGCTGCAGTGGAGTGGTATTCTCGTTAGAGCCTGTCTTAGAACAGTTTTACGTTCTCAGTGCCCGAGGAACGCAGCTAGTTGAATGCTGGCTTGTAGGCTTGCTTCCTTTTGAGAGCTGAGTTCAGGGCAGGACCCTCCCGCATCCTGATTGCCCGTAGACGTAGGTCCCAGCATCCTTATGTTAGGCGCCAGAAGAAGTTGTGTGAAGAGCATGTGGAGGTGACAGGATTCCCTCAAGTGTATCTGATCTCAATTCAGACATTGCAAACGTCCTTGTTCAATGAGAGTGTAGCTCGGTCCTAGCTCCCATCAAAGTGTCTAGCAGACATCTGCCTGCAAAGCATGCACACTTCCCAGAGTTGAGCTTATGGACTGTCCCTCCCACATCCTGCCTGCACGTACACCGCGCTATCAGGCCTAGCCCCGATGCGTGCCTGAAGTGTTGTGAGAGGTAGGTGGAAAGTCGCGGCCCACAAGACTAGTGCATCCAATCTCAATCCAGCGATATTTCCTAGTATTCCCTGGTGAGCCAGGTGCTACATCGTATGTGCCATACAAGAGAAGCTGGCTGAACGCCTTGTCCAAAAGCAACTTACTGCGGAGAGTTCAGCTCACCCTCAGTCCCTCACAGTTGCACACTGCCTGCAGAAAGAGTTTCCAACATCTGAACCACAGGCGTTTGTCAGAGGCTTGTGAGACGCAAGTGGAATAAGCAGACCTGGAGGGTGTCTCCAGCTGCAGTGGAGAGGTATTCTGGGTAGCTCCTGGCTTAGAACACTGTTACGTTCTCAGTGCCCGAGGAACGCAGCTAGCTGAAAGCTGGCTTGTAGGCTTGCTTCCTTGTGAGAGCTGAGTTCAGGGCAGGACCCTCCCGCATCCTGACTGCCCGTAGATGTAGGTCCCAGCATCCTTATGTTAGTTGCTGGAAGCGGTTGTGTGAAGAGCATGTGGAAGTGACAGGATTCTCCTCAAGTGTATCTGATCTCAATACAGACATTGCCAACGTCCTTGTTCACTGAGAGCGTAGCTCGGTGCTAGCTCCCATCAAAGTGTCTAGCAGACATCTGCCTGCAAAGCATGCACACTTCCGAGAGTTGAGCTTATGGACTGTCCCTCCCACATCCTGCCTGCACGTACACCGCGCTCCTAACAGGCCTAGCCCCGATGCGTGCCTGAAGTGTTGTGAGAGGTAAGTGGAAAGTCGCGGCCCACAAGACTAGTGCATCCAAGCTCAATCCAGCGATATTTCCTAGAATTCCCTGTGTGACCCAGGTGCTACGTCCTACGTGCCATACAAGAGAAGCTAGCTGAACGCCTTGTCCAAAGCAACTTACTTCGGAGAGTTGAGCTCACCCTCAGTCCCTCACAGTTGCACACTGCCTGCAGAAAGAGTTTCCAACATCTAAACCACAGCCGTTTGTCAGAGGCTTGTGAGACGCAAGTGGAATAAGCAGACCTGGAGGGTGTCTCCAGCTGCAGTAGAGTGGTATTCTGGGTAGCTCCTGGCTTAGAACACTGTTACGTTCTCAGTGCCCGAGGAACGCAGCTAGTTGAAAGGTGGCTTGTAGGCTTGCTTCCTTGTGAGAGCTGAGTTCAGGGCAGGACCCTCCCGCATCCTGACTGCCCGTAGACGTAGGTCCCAGCATCCTTATGTTAGGCTCCAGAAGAGGTTGTGTGAAGAGCATGTGGAGGTGACAGGATTCTCCTCCAGTGTATCTGATCTCAATTCAGACATTGCAAACGTCCTTGTTCAATGAGAGTGTAGCTCGGTCCTAGCTCCCATCAAAGTGTCTAGCAGACATCTGCCTGCAAAGCATGCACACTTCCGAGAGTTGAGCTTATGGACTGTCCCTCCCACATCCTGCCTGCACGTACACCGCGCTCCTAACAGGCCTAGCCCCGATGCGTGCCTGAAGTGTTGTGAGAGGTAAGTGGAAAGTCGCGGCCCACAAGACTAGTGCATCCAAGCTCAATCCAGCGATTTCCTAGTATTCCCTGTGTGAGCCAGATGCTACATCCTAAGTGCCATACGAGAGAAGCTAGCTGAACGCCTTGTCCAAAGCAACTTACTTCGGAGAGTTGAGCTCACCCTCAGTCCCTCACAGTTGCACACTGCCTGCAGAAAGAGTTTCCAACATCTGAACCACAGCCGTTTGTCAGAGGCTTGTGAGACGCAAGTGGAATAAGCAGACCTGGAGGGTGTCTCCAGCTGCAGTAGAGTGGTATTCTGGGTAGCTCCTGGCTTAGAACACTGTTACGTTCTCAGTGCCCGAGGAACGCAGCTAGTTGAAAGGTGGCTTGTAGGCGTGCTTCCTTTTGAGAGCTGAGTTCAGGGCAGGACCCTCCCGCATCCTGATTGCCGGTAGACGTAGGTCCCAGCATCCTTATGTTAGGCGCCAGAAGAGGTTGTGTGAAGAGCATGTGGAGGTGACAGGATTCTCCTCAAGTGTATCTGATCTCAATTCAGACATTGCAAACGTCCTTGTTCAATGAGAGTGTAGCTCGGTCCTAGCTCCCATCAAAGTGTCTAGCAGACATCTGCCTGCAAAGCATGCACACTTCCGAGAGTTGAGTTTATGAACTGTCTCTCCCACATGCTGCCTGCACGTACACCGCCCTCCTAACAGGCCTAGCCCCGACGCGTGCCTGAAGTGTTGTGAGAGGTAAGTGGAAAGTCGCGGCCCACAAGACTAGTGCATCCATGCTCAATCCAGCGATATTTCCTAGAATTCCCTGTGTGAGCCAGGTGCTGCATCCTACGTGCCATACAAGAGAAGCTAGCTGAACGCCTTGTCCAAAAGCAACTTACTTCGGAGAGTTGAGCTCACACTCAGTCCCTCACAGTTGCACACTGCCTGCAGAAAGAGTTTCCAACATCTGAACCACAGCCGTTTGTCATTGGCTTGTGAGACGCAAGTGGAATAAGGAGACCTGGAGGGTGTCTCCAGCTGCAGTGGAGTGGTATTCTGGGTAGAGCCTGGCTTAGAACACTGTTACGTTCTCAGTGCCCGAGGAACGCAGCTAGTTGAAAGGTGGCTTGTAGGCGTGCTTCCTTTTGAGAGCTGAGTTCAGGGCAGGACCCTCCCGCATCCTGATTGCCCGTAGACGTAGGTCCCAGCATCCTTATGTTAGGCGCCAGAAGAAGTTGTGTGAAGAGCATGTGGAGGTGACAGGATTCCCTCAAGTGTATCTGATCTCAATTCAGACATTGCAAACGTCCTTGTTCAATGAGAGTGTAGCTCGGTCCTAGCTCCCATCAAAGTGTCTAGCAGACATCTGCCTGCAAAGCATGCACACTTCCCAGAGTTGAGCTTATGGACTGTCCCTCCCACATCCTGCCTGCACGTACACCGCGCTATCAGGCCTAGCCCCGATGCGTGCCTGAAGTGTTGTGAGAGGTAAGTGGAAAGTCGCGGCCCACAAGACTAGTGCATCCAAGCTCAATCCAGCGATTTCCTAGTATTCCCTGTGTGAGCCAGGTGCTACATCCTACGTGCCATATGAGAGAAGCTAGCTGAACGCCTTGTCCAAAAGCAACTTACTTCGGAGAGTTGAGCTCACCCTCAGTCCCTCACAGTTGCACACTGCCTGCAGAAAGAGTTTCCAACATCTGAACCACAGCCGTTTGTCAGAGGTTTGTGAGACGCAAGTGGAATAAGCAGACCTGGAGGGTGTCTCCAGCTGCAGTGTAGTGGTATTCTGGGTAGCGCCTGGCTTAGAACACTGTTACGTTCTCAGTGCCCGAGGAACGCAGCGAGTTGAAAGCTGTCTTGTAGGCGTACTTCCTTGTGCGAGCTGAGTTCAGGGCAAGACCCTCCCGCATCCTGACTGCCCGTAGAGGTAGGTCCCAGCATCCTTATGTTAGTTGCTGGAAGCGGTTGTGTGAAGAGCATGTGGAAGTGACAGGATTCTCCTCAAGTGTATCTGATCTCAATACAGACATTGCAAACGTCCTTGTTCACTGAGAGCGTAGCTCGGTCCTAGCTCCCATCAAAGTGTCTAGCAGACATGTGCCTGCAAACCATACACTCTTCCGAGAGTTGAGCTTATGGACTGTCCCTCCCACATCCTGCCTGCACGTACACCGCGCTCCTAACAGACCTAGCCCCGACGCGTGCCTGAAGTGTTGTGAGAGGTAAGTGGAAAGTCGCGGCCCACAAGACTAGTGCATCCAAGCTCAATCCAGCGATTTCCTAGTATTCCCTGTGTGAGCCACGTGCTACATCCTACGTGCCATACGAGAGAAGCTAGCTGAACGCCTTGTCCAAAAGCAACTTACTTCGGAGAGTTGAGCTCACCCTCAGTCCGTCACAGTTGCACACTGCCTGCAGAAAGAGTTTCCAACATCTGAACCACAGCCGTTTGTCAGAGGCTTGTGAGACGCAAGTGGAATAAGCAGACCTGGAGGGTGTCTCCAGCTGCAGTAGAGTGGTATTCTGGGTAGCTCCTGGCTTAGAACACTGTTACGTTCTCAGTGCCCGAGGAACGCAGCTAGTTGAAAGGTGGCTTGTAGGCGTGCTTCCTTTTGAGAGCTGAGTTCAGGGCAGGACCCTCCCGCATCCTGATTGCCCGTAGACGTAGGTCCCACCATCCTTATGTTAGGCGCCAGAAGAGGTTGTGTGAAGAGCATGTGGAGGTGACAGGATTCTCCTCAAGTGTATCTGATCTCAATTCAGACATTGCAAACGTCCTTGTTCAATGAGAGCGTAGCTCGGTCCTAGCTCCCATCAAAGTGTCTAGCAGACATCTGCCTGCAAAGCATGCACACTTCCGAGAGTTGAGCTTATGGACTGTCCCTCCCACATCCTGCCTGCACGTACACCGCGCTCCTAACAGGCCTAGCCCCGATGCGTGCCTGAAGTGTTGTGAGAGGTAAGTGGAAAGTCGCGGCCCACAAGACTAGTGCATCCAAGCTCAATCCAGCGATTTCCTAGTATTCCCTGTGTGAGCCAGGTGCTACATCCTACGTGCCATACGAGAGAAGCTAGCTGAACGCCTTGTCCAAAAGCAACTTACTTCGGAGAGTTGAGCTCACCCTCAGTCCCTCACAGTTGCACACTGCCTGCAGAAAGAGTTTCCAACATCTGAACCACAGCCGTTTGTCAGAGGCTTGTGAGACGCAAGTGGAATAAGCAGACCTGGAGGGTGTCTCCAGCTGCAGTGGAGTGGTATTCTGGGTAGCGCCTGGCTTAGAACACTGTTACGTTCTCAGTGCCCGAGGAACGCAGCTAGTGGAAATCTGGATTGTAGGCCTACTTCCTTGTGCGAGCTGAGTTCAGGGCAGGACCCTCCCGCATCCTGACTGCCCATAGACCTAGGTCCCAGCATCCTTATGTTAGGAGCCGGAAGCGGTTGTGTGAAGAGCATGCGGAAGTGACAGGATTCTCCTCAAGTGTATCTGATCTCAATACAGACATTGTAAACGTCCTTGTTCACTGAGAGCGTAGCTCGGTGCTAGCTCCCATCAAAGTGTCTAGCAGACATCTGCCTGCAAAGCATGCACACTTCCAAGAGTTGAGCTTATGGACTGTCCCTCCCACATCCTGCCTGCACGTACACCGCGCTCCTAACAGGCCTAGCCCCGATGCGTGCCTGAAGTGTTGTGAGAGGTAAGTGGAAAGTCGCGGCCCACAAGACTAGTGCATCCAAGCTCAATCCAGCGATTTCCTAGTATTCCCTGTGTGAGCCAGGTGCTACATCCTAAGTGCCATACGAGAGAAGCTAGCTGAACGCCTTGTCCAAAAGCAACTTACTTCGGAGAGTTGAGCTCACCCTCAGTCCCTCACAGTTGCACACTGCCTGCAGAAAGAGTTTCCAACATCTGAACCACAGCCGTTTGTCAGAGGCTTGTGAGACGCAAGTCGATTAAGCAGACCTGGAGGGTGTCTCCAGCTGCAGTAGAGTGGTATTCTGGGTAGCTCCTGGATTAAAACACTGTTACGTTCTCAGTGCCCGAGGAACGCAGCGAGTTGAAAGCTGTCTTGTAGGCGTACTTCCTTGTGCGAGCTGAGTTCAGGGCAAGACCCTCCCGCATCCTGACTGCCCGTAGAGGTAGGTCCCAGCATCCTTATGTTAGTTGCCGGAAGCGGTTGTGTGAAGAGCATGTGGAAGTGACAGGATTCTCCTCAAGTGTATCTGATCTCAATACAGAGATTGCAAACGTCCTTGTTCACTGAGAGCGTAGCTCGGTCCTAGCTCCCATCAAAGTGTCTAGCAGACATCTGCCTGCAAACCATACACTCTTCCGAGAGTTGAGCTTATGGACTGTCCCTCCCACATCCTGCCTGCACGTACACCGCGCTCCTAACAGACCTAGCCCCGACGCGTGCCTGAAGTGTTGTGAGAGGTAAGTGGAAAGCCGCGGCCCACAAGACTAGTGCATCCAAGCTCAATCCAGCGATTTCCTAGTATTCCCTGTGTGAGCCACGTGCTACATCCTACGTGCCATACGAGAGAAGCTAGCTGAACGCCTTGTCCAAAAGCAACTTACTTCGGAGAGTTGAGCTCACCCTCAGTCCGTCACAGTTGCACACTGCCTGCAGAAAGAGTTTCCAACATCTGAACCACAGCCGTTTGTCAGAGGCTTGTGAGACGCAAGTGGAATAAGCAGACCTGGAGGGTGTCTCCAGCTGCAGTGGAGTGGTATTCTGGGTAGCGCCTGGCTTAGAACACTGTTACGTTCTCAGTGCCCGAGGAACGCAGCTAGTTGAAAGCTGGCTTGTAGGCGTGCTTTCTTGTGCGAGCTGAGTTCAGGGCAGGACCCTCCCGCGTCCTGACTGCCCGTAGATGTAGGTCCCAGCATCCTTATGTTAGTTGCTGGAAGCGGTTGTGTGAAGAGCATGTGGAAGTGACAGGATTCTCCTCAAGTGTATCTGATCTCAATACAGACATTGCAAACGTCCTTGTTCACTGAGAGCGTAGCTCGGTCCTAGCTCCCATCAAAGTGTCTAGCAGACATCTGCCTGCAAAGCATACACACTTCCGAGAGTTGAGCTTATGGACTGTCCCTCCCACATCCTGCCTGCACGTACACCGCGCTCCTAACAGGCCTAGCCCCGATGCGTGCCTGAAGTGTTGTGAGAGGTAAGTGGAAAGTCGCGGCCCACAAGACTAGTGCATCCAAGCTCAATCCAGCGATTTCCTAGTATTCCCTGTGTGAGCCAGGTGCTACATCCTACGTGCCATACAAGAGAAGCTAGCTGAACGCCTTGTCCAAAAGCAACTTACTTCGGAGAGTTGAGCTCACCCTCAGTCCCTCACAGTTGCACACTGCCTGCAGAAAGAGTTTCCAACATCTGAACCACAGGCGTTTGTCAGAGGATTGTGAGACTCAAGTGGAATAAGCAGACCTGGAGGGTGTCTCCAGCTGCAGTGGAGTGGTATTCTCGTTAGAGCCTGGCTTAGAACAGTTTTACGTTCTCAGTGCCCGAGGAACGCAGCTAGTTGAATGCTGGCTTGTAGGCTTGCTTCTTTGTGAGAGCTGAGTTCAGGGCAGGACCCTCCCGCATCCTGACTGCCCGTAGAGGTAGGTCCCAGCATCCTTATGTTAGTTGCCGGAAGCGGTTGTGTGAAGAGCATGTGGAAGTGACAGGATTCTCCTCAAGTGTATCTGATCTCAATACAGACATTGCAAACGTCCTTGTTCAATGAGAGCGTAGCCCGGTCCTAGCTCCCATCAAAGTGTCCAGCAGACATCTGCCTACAAAGGATACACACTTCGAGAGTTGAGCTTATGGACTGTCCGTCCCACACCCTGCCTGCACGTACACCGCGATCCTAACAGGCCTAGCCCCGATGCGTGCCTGAAGTGTTGTGAGAGGTAAGTGGAAAGTCGCGGCCCACAAGACTAGTGCATCCAAGCTCAATCCAGCGATTTCCTAGTATTCCCTGTGTGAGCCAGGTGCCACATCCTACGTGCCATACGAGAGAAGCTAGCTGAACGCCTTGTCCAAAAGCAACTTACTTCGGAGAGTTGAGCTCACCCTCAGTCCGTCACAGTTGCACACTGCCTGCAGAAAGAGTTTCCAACATCTGAACCACAGCCGTTTGTCAGAGGCTTGTGAGACGCAAGTGGAATAAGCAGACCTGGAGGGTGTCTCCAGCTGCAGTGGAGTGGTATTCTGGGTAGCGCCTGGCTTAGAACACTGTTACGTTCTCAGTGCCCGAGGAACGCAGCTAGTTGAAAGCTGGCTTGTAGGCGTGCTTTGTTGTGCGAGCTGAGTTCAGGGAAGGACCCTCCCGCGTCCTGACTGCCCGTAGATGTAGGTCCCAGCATCCTTATGTTAGTTGCTGGAAGCGGTTGTGTGAAGAGCATGTGGAAGTGACAGGATTCTCCTCAAGTGTATCTGATCTCAATACAGACATTGCAAACGTCCTTGTTCACTGAGAGCGTAGCTCGGTCCTAGCTCCCATCAAAGTGTCTAGCAGACATCTGCCTGCAAAGCATACACACTTCCGAGAGTTGAGCTTATGGACTGTCCCTCCCACATCCTGCTTGCAGGTACACCGCGATCCTAACAGGCCTAGCCCCGATGCGTGCCTGAAGTGTTGTGAGAGGTAAGTGGAAAGTCGCGGCCCACAAGACTAGTGCATCCAAGCTCAATCCAGCGATTTCCTAGTATTCCCTGTGTGAGCCAGGTGCTACATCCTACGTGCCATACAAGAGAAGCTAGCTGAACGCCTTGTCCAAAAGCAACTTACTTCGGAGAGTTGAGCTCACCCTCAGTCCCTCACAGTTGCACACTGCCTGCAGAAAGAGTTTCCAACATCTGAACCACAGGCGTTTGTCAGAGGATTGTGAGACTCAAGTGGAATAAGCAGACCTGGAGGGTGTCTCCAGCTGCAGTGGAGTGGTATTCTCGTTAGAGCCTGGCTTAGAACAGTTTTACGTTCTCAGTGCCCGAGGAACGCAGCTAGTTGAATGCTGGCTTGTAGGCTTGCTTCTTTGTGAGAGCTGAGTTCAGGGCAGGACCCTCCCGCATCCTGACTGCCCGTAGAGGTAGGTCCCAGCATCCTTATGTTAGTTGCCGGAAGCGGTTGTGTGAAGAGCATGTGGAAGTGACAGGATTCTCCTCAAGTGTATCTGATCTCAATACAGACATTGCAAACGTCCTTGTTCAATGAGAGCGTAGCCCGGTCCTAGCTCCCATCAAAGTGTCCAGCAGACATCTGCCTACAAAGGATACACACTTCGAGAGTTGAGCTTATGGACTGTCCGTCCCACACCCTGCCTGCACGTACACCGCGATCCTAACAGGCCTAGCCCCGATGCGTGCCTGAAGTGTTGTGAGAGGTAAGTGGAAAGTCGCGGCCCACAAGACTAGTGCATCCAAGCTCAATCCAGCGATTTCCTAGTATTCCCTGTGTGAGCCAGGTGCCACATCCTACGTGCCATACGAGAGAAGCTAGCTGAACGCCTTGTCCAAAAGCAACTTACTTCGGAGAGTTGAGCTCACCCTCAGTCCGTCACAGTTGCACACTGCCTGCAGAAAGAGTTTCCAACATCTGAACCACAGCCGTTTGTCAGAGGCTTGTGAGACGCAAGTGGAATAAGCAGACCTGGAGGGTGTCTCCAGCTGCAGTGGAGTGGTATTCTGGGTAGCGCCTGGCTTAGAACACTGTTACGTTCTCAGTGCCCGAGGAACGCAGCTAGTTGAAAGCTGGCTTGTAGGCGTGCTTTCTTGTGCGAGCTGAGTTCAGGGCAGGACCCTCCCGCGTCCTGACTGCCCGTAGATGTAGGTCCCAGCATCCTTATGTTAGTTGCTGGAAGCGGTTGTGTGAAGAGCATGTGGAAGTGACAGGATTCTCCTCAAGTGTATCTGATCTCAATACAGACATTGCAAACGTCCTTGTTCACTGAGAGCGTAGCTCGGTCCTAGCTCCCATCAAAGTGTCTAGCAGACATCTGCCTGCAAAGCATACACACTTCCGAGAGTTGAGCTTATGGACTGTCCCTCCCACATCCTGCTTGCAGGTACACCGCGATCCTAACAGGCCTAGCCCCGATGCGTGCCTGAAGTGTTGTGAGAGGTAAGTGGAAAGTCGCGGCCCACAAGACTAGTGCATCCAAGCTCAATCCAGCGATTTCCTAGTATTCCCTGTGTGAGCCAGATGCTACATCCTAAGTGCCATACGAGAGAAGCTAGCTGAACGCCTTGTCCAAAGCAACTTACTTCGGAGAGTTGAGCTCACCCTCAGTCCGTCACAGTTGCACACTGCCTGCAGAAAGAGTTTCCAACATCTGAACCACAGCCGTTTGTCAGAGGCTTGTGAGACGCAAGTGGAATAAGCAGACCTGGAGGGTGTCTCCAGCTGCAGTAGAGTGGTATTCTGGGTAGCTCCTGGCTTAGAACACTGTTACGTTCTCAGTGCCCGAGGAACGCAGCTAGTTGAAAGGTGGCTTGTAGGCGTGCTTCCTTTTGAGAGCTGAGTTCAGGGCAGGACCCTCCCGCATCCTGATTGCCGGTAGACGTAGGTCCCAGCATCCTTATGATAGGCGCCAGAAGAGGTTGTGTGAAGAGCATGTGGAGGTGACAGGATTCTCCTCAAGTGTATCTGATCTCAATTCAGACATTGCAAACGTCCTTGTTCAATGAGAGCGTAGCTCGGTCCTAGCTCCCATCAAAGTGTCTAGCAGACATCTGCCTGCAAAGCATGCACACTTCCGAGAGTTGAGCTTATGGACTGTCCCTCCCACATCCTGCCTGCACGTACACCGCGCTCCTAACAGGCCTAGCCCCGATGCGTGCCTGAAGTGTTGTGAGAGGTAAGTGGAAAGTCGCGGCCCACAAGACTAGTGCATCCAAGCTCAATCCAGCGATATTTCCTAGAATTCCCTGTGTGAGCCAGGTGCTACATTCTACGTGCCATACAAGAGAAGCTAGCTAAACGCCTTGTCCAAAAGCAACTTACTTCGGAGAGTTGAGCTCACCCTCAGTCCCTCACAGTTGCACACTGCCTGCAGAAAGAGTTTCCAACATCTGAACCACAGGCGTTTGTCAGAGGATTGTGAGACTCAAGTGGAATAAGCAGACCTGGAGGGTGTCTCCAGCTGCAGTGGAGTGGTATTCTGGGTAGCGCCTGGCTTAGAACACTGTTACGTTCTCAGTGCCCGAGGAACGCAGCTAGTTGAAAGCTGGCTTGTAGGCGTGCTTTGTTGTGCGAGCTGAGTTCAGGGAAGGACCCTCCCGCGTCCTGACTGCCCGTAGATGTAGGTCCCAGCATCCTTATGTTAGTTGCTGGAAGCGGTTGTGTGAAGAGCATGTGGAAGTGACAGGATTCTCCTCAAGTGTATCTGATCTGAATACAGAGATTGCAAACGTCCTTGTTCACTGAGAGCGTAGCTCGGTCCTAGCTCCCATCAAAGTGTCTAGCAGACATCTGCCTGCAAAGCATACACACTTCCGAGAGTTGAGCTTATGGACTGTCCCTCCCACATCCTGATTGCAGGTACACCGCGATCCTAACAGGCCTAGCCCCGATGCGTGCCTGAAGTGTTGTGAGAGGTAAGTGGAAAGTCGCGGCCCACAAGACTAGTGCATCCAAGCTCAATCCAGCGATATTTCCTAGAATTCCCTGTGTGAGCCAGGTGCTACATTCTACGTGCCATACAAGAGAAGCTAGCTGAACGCCTTGTCCAAAAGCAACTTACTTCGGAGAGTTGAGCTCACCCTCAGTCCCTCACAGTTGCACACTGCCTGCAGAAAGAGTTTCCAACATCTGAACCACAGCCGTTTGTCAGAGGCTTGTGAGACGCAAGTGGAATAAGCAGACCTGGAGGGTGTCTCCAGCTGCAGTGGAGTGGTATTCTGGGTAGCGCCTGGCTTAGAACACTGTTACGTTCTCAGTGCCCGAGGAACGCAGCTAGTTGAAAGCTGGCTTGTAGGCGTGCTTTCTTGTGCGAGCTGAGTTCAGGGCAGGACCCTCCCGCGTCCTGACTGCCCGTAGATGTAGGTCCCAGCATCCTTATGTTAGTTGCTGGAAGCGGTTGTGTGAAGAGCATGTGGAAGTGACAGGATTCTCCTCAAGTGTATCTGATCTCAATACAGACATTGCAAACGTCCTTGTTCACTGAGAGCGTAGCTCGGTCCTAGCTCCCATCAAAGTGTCTAGCAGACATCTGCCTGCAAAGCATACACACTTCCGAGAGTTGAGCTTATGGACTGTCCCTCCCACATCCTGCTTGCAGGTACACCGCGATCCTAACAGGCCTAGCCCCGATGCGTGCCTGAAGTGTTGTGAGAGGTAAGTGGAAAGTCGCGGCCCACAAGACTAGTGCATCCAAGCTCAATCCAGCGATTTCCTAGTATTCCCTGTGTGAGCCAGGTGCTACATCCTACGTGCCATACAAGAGAAGCTAGCTGAACGCCTTGTCCAAAAGCAACTTACTTCGGAGAGTTGAGCTCACCCTCAGTCCCTCACAGTTGCACACTGCCTGCAGAAAGAGTTTCCAACATCTGAACCACAGGCGTTTGTCAGAGGATTGTGAGACTCAAGTGGAATAAGCAGACCTGGAGGGTGTCTCCAGCTGCAGTGGAGTGGTATTCTCGTTAGAGCCTGGCTTAGAACAGTTTTACGTTCTCAGTGCCCGAGGAACGCAGCTAGTTGAATGCTGGCTTGTAGGCTTGCTTCTTTGTGAGAGCTGAGTTCAGGGCAGGACCCTCCCGCATCCTGACTGCCCGTAGAGGTAGGTCCCAGCATCCTTATGTTAGTTGCCGGAAGCGGTTGTGTGAAGAGCATGTGGAAGTGACAGGATTCTCCTCAAGTGTATCTGATCTCAATACAGACATTGCAAACGTCCTTGTTCAATGAGAGCGTAGCCCGGTCCTAGCTCCCATCAAAGTGTCCAGCAGACATCTGCCTACAAAGGATACACACTTCGAGAGTTGAGCTTATGGACTGTCCGTCCCACACCCTGCCTGCACGTACACCGCGATCCTAACAGGCCTAGCCCCGATGCGTGCCTGAAGTGTTGTGAGAGGTAAGTGGAAAGTCGCGGCCCACAAGACTAGTGCATCCAAGCTCAATCCAGCGATTTCCTAGTATTCCCTGTGTGAGCCAGGTGCCACATCCTACGTGCCATACGAGAGAAGCTAGCTGAACGCCTTGTCCAAAAGCAACTTACTTCGGAGAGTTGAGCTCACCCTCAGTCCGTCACAGTTGCACACTGCCTGCAGAAAGAGTTTCCAACATCTGAACCACAGCCGTTTGTCAGAGGCTTGTGAGACTCAAGTGGAATAAGCAGACCTGGAGGGTGTCTCCAGCTGCAGTGGAGTGGTATTCTGGGTAGAGCCTGGCTTAGAACACTGTTACATTCTCAGTGCCCGAGGAACGCAGCGAGTTGAAAGCTGGCTTGTAGGCGTACTTCCTTGTGCGAGCTGAGTTCAGGGCAAGACCCTCCCGCATCCTGACTGCCCGTAGAGGTAGGTCCCAGCATCCTTATGTAAGTTGCCGGAAGCGGTTGTGTGAAGAGCATGTGGAAGTGACAGGATTCTCCTCAAGTGTATCTGATCTGAATACAGAGATTGCAAACGTCCTTGTTCACTGAGAGCGTAGCTCGGTCCTAGCTCCCATCAAAGTGTCTAGCAGACATCTGCCTGCAAAGCATACACACTTCCGAGAGTTGAGCTTATGGACTGTCCCTCCCACATCCTGATTGCAGGTACACCGCGCTCCTAACAGGCCTAGCCCCGATGCGTGCCTGAAGTGTTGTGAGAGGTAAGTGGAAAGTCGCGGCCCACAAGACTAGTGCATCCAAGCTCAATCCAGCGATTTCCTAGTATTCCCTGTGTGAGCCAGGTGCTACATCCTACGTGCCATACAAGAGAAGCTAGCTGAACGCCTTGTCCAAAAGCAACTTACTTCGGAGAGTTGAGCTCACCCTCAGTCCCTCACAGTTGCACACTGCCTGCAGAAAGAGTTTCCAACATCTGAACCACAGGCGTTTGTCAGAGGATTGTGAGACTCAAGTGGAATAAGCAGACCTGGAGGGTGTCTCCAGCTGCAGTGGAGTGGTATTCTCGTTAGAGCCTGGCTTAGAACAGTTTTACGTTCTCAGTGCCCGAGGAACGCAGCTAGTTGAATGCTGGCTTGTAGGCTTGCTTCTTTGTGAGAGCTGAGTTCAGGGCAGGACCCTCCCGCATCCTGACTGCCCGTAGAGGTAGGTCCCAGCATCCTTATGTTAGTTGCCGGAAGCGGTTGTGTGAAGAGCATGTGGAAGTGACAGGATTCTCCTCAAGTGTATCTGATCTCAATACAGACATTGCAAACGTCCTTGTTCAATGAGAGCGTAGCCCGGTCCTAGCTCCCATCAAAGTGTCCAGCAGACATCTGCCTACAAAGGATACACACTTCGAGAGTTGAGCTTATGGACTGTCCGTCCCACACCCTGCCTGCACGTACACCGCGATCCTAACAGGCCTAGCCCCGATGCGTGCCTGAAGTGTTGTGAGAGGTAAGTGGAAAGTCGCGGCCCACAAGACTAGTGCATCCAAGCTCAATCCAGCGATTTCCTAGTATTCCCTGTGTGAGCCAGGTGCCACATCCTACGTGCCATACGAGAGAAGCTAGCTGAACGCCTTGTCCAAAAGCAACTTACTTCGGAGAGTTGAGCTCACCCTCAGTCCGTCACAGTTGCACACTGCCTGCAGAAAGAGTTTCCAACATCTGAACCACAGCCGTTTGTCAGAGGCTTGTGAGACGCAAGTGGAATAAGCAGACCTGGAGGGTGTCTCCAGCTGCAGTGGAGTGGTATTCTGGGTAGCGCCTGGCTTAGAACACTGTTACGTTCTCAGTGCCCGAGGAACGCAGCTAGTTGAAAGCTGGCTTGTAGGCGTGCTTTGTTGTGCGAGCTGAGTTCAGGGAAGGACCCTCCCGCGTCCTGACTGCCCGTAGATGTAGGTCCCAGCATCCTTATGTTAGTTGCTGGAAGCGGTTGTGTGAAGAGCATGTGGAAGTGACAGGATTCTCCTCAAGTGTATCTGATCTGAATACAGAGATTGCAAACGTCCTTGTTCACTGAGAGCGTAGCTCGGTCCTAGCTCCCATCAAAGTGTCTAGCAGACATCTGCCTGCAAAGCATACACACTTCCGAGAGTTGAGCTTATGGACTGTCCCTCCCACATCCTGATTGCAGGTACACCGCGCTCCTAACAGGCCTAGCCCCGATGCGTGCCTGAAGTGTTGTGAGAGGTAAGTGGAAAGTCGCGGCCCACAAGACTAGTGCATCCAAGCTCAATCCAGCGATATTTCCTAGAATTCCCTGTGTGAGCCAGGTGCTACATTCTACGTGCCATACAAGAGAAGCTAGCTGAACGCCTTGTCCAAAAGCAACTTACTTCGGAGAGTTGAGCTCACCCTCAGTCCCTCACAGTTGCACACTGCCTGCAGAAAGAGTTTCCAACATCTGAACCACAGCCGTTTGTCAGAGGCTTGTGAGACGCAAGTGGAATAAGCAGACCTGGAGGGTGTCTCCAGCTGCAGTGGAGTGGTATTCTGGGTAGCGCCTGGCTTAGAACACTGTTACGTTCTCAGTGCCCGAGGAACGCAGCTAGTTGAAAGCTGGCTTGTAGGCGTGCTTTCTTGTGCGAGCTGAGTTCAGGACAGGACCCTCCCGCGTCCTGACTGCCCGTAGATGTAGGTCCCAGCATCCTTATGTTAGTTGCTGGAAGCGGTTGTGTGAAGAGCATGTGGAAGTGACAGGATTCTCCTCAAGTGTATCTGATCTCAATACAGACATTGCAAACGTCCTTGTTCACTGAGAGCGTAGCTCGGTCCTAGCTCCCATCAAAGTGTCTAGCAGACATCTGCCTGCAAAGCATACACACTTCCGAGAGTTGAGCTTATGGACTGTCCCTCCCACATCCTGCTTGCAGGTACACCGCGATCCTAACAGGCCTAGCCCCGATGCGTGCCTGAAGTGTTGTGAGAGGTAAGTGGAAAGTCGCGGCCCACAAGACTAGTGCATCCAAGCTCAATCCAGCGATTTCCTAGTATTCCCTGTGTGAGCCAGGTGCTACATCCTACGTGCCATACAAGAGAAGCTAGCTGAACGCCTTGTCCAAAAGCAACTTACTTCGGAGAGTTGAGCTCACCCTCAGTCCCTCACAGTTGCACACTGCCTGCAGAAAGAGTTTCCAACATCTGAACCACAGGCGTTTGTCAGAGGATTGTGAGACTCAAGTGGAATAAGCAGACCTGGAGGGTGTCTCCAGCTGCAGTGGAGTGGTATTCTCGTTAGAGCCTGGCTTAGAACAGTTTTACGTTCTCAGTGCCCGAGGAACGCAGCTAGTTGAATGCTGGCTTGTAGGCTTGCTTCTTTGTGAGAGCTGAGTTCAGGGCAGGACCCTCCCGCATCCTGACTGCCCGTAGAGGTAGGTCCCAGCATCCTTATGTTAGTTGCCGGAAGCGGTTGTGTGAAGAGCATGTGGAAGTGACAGGATTCTCCTCAAGTGTATCTGATCTCAATACAGACATTGCAAACGTCCTTGTTCAATGAGAGCGTAGCCCGGTCCTAGCTCCCATCAAAGTGTCCAGCAGACATCTGCCTACAAAGGATACACACTTCGAGAGTTGAGCTTATGGACTGTCCGTCCCACACCCTGCCTGCACGTACACCGCGATCCTAACAGGCCTAGCCCCGATGCGTGCCTGAAGTGTTGTGAGAGGTAAGTGGAAAGTCGCGGCCCACAAGACTAGTGCATCCAAGCTCAATCCAGCGATTTCCTAGTATTCCCTGTGTGAGCCAGGTGCCACATCCTACGTGCCATACGAGAGAAGCTAGCTGAACGCCTTGTCCAAAAGCAACTTACTTCGGAGAGTTGAGCTCACCCTCAGTCCGTCACAGTTGCACACTGCCTGCAGAAAGAGTTTCCAACATCTGAACCACAGCCGTTTGTCAGAGGCTTGTGAGACGCAAGTGGAATAAGCAGACCTGGAGGGTGTCTCCAGCTGCAGTGGAGTGGTATTCTGGGTAGCGCCTGGCTTAGAACACTGTTACGTTCTCAGTGCCCGAGGAACGCAGCTAGTTGAAAGCTGGCTTGTAGGCGTGCTTTCTTGTGCGAGCTGAGTTCAGGGCAGGACCCTCCCGCGTCCTGACTGCCCGTAGATGTAGGTCCCAGCATCCTTATGTTAGTTGCTGGAAGCGGTTGTGTGAAGAGCATGTGGAAGTGACAGGATTCTCCTCAAGTGTATCTGATCTCAATACAGACATTGCAAACGTCCTTGTTCACTGAGAGCGTAGCTCGGTCCTAGCTCCCATCAAAGTGTCTAGCAGACATCTGCCTGCAAAGCATACACACTTCCGAGAGTTGAGCTTATGGACTGTCCCTCCCACATCCTGCTTGCAGGTACACCGCGATCCTAACAGGCCTAGCCCCGATGCGTGCCTGAAGTGTTGTGAGAGGTAAGTGGAAAGTCGCGGCCCACAAGACTAGTGCATCCAAGCTCAATCCAGCGATTTCCTAGTATTCCCTGTGTGAGCCAGGTGCTACATCCTACGTGCCATACAAGAGAAGCTAGCTGAACGCCTTGTCCAAAAGCAACTTACTTCGGAGAGTTGAGCTCACCCTCAGTCCCTCACAGTTGCACACTGCCTGCAGAAAGAGTTTCCAACATCTGAACCACAGGCGTTTGTCAGAGGATTGTGAGACTCAAGTGGAATAAGCAGACCTGGAGGGTGTCTCCAGCTGCAGTGGAGTGGTATTCTCGTTAGAGCCTGGCTTAGAACAGTTTTACGTTCTCAGTGCCCGAGGAACGCAGCTAGTTGAATGCTGGCTTGTAGGCTTGCTTCTTTGTGAGAGCTGAGTTCAGGGCAGGACCCTCCCGCATCCTGACTGCCCGTAGAGGTAGGTCCCAGCATCCTTATGTTAGTTGCCGGAAGCGGTTGTGTGAAGAGCATGTGGAAGTGACAGGATTCTCCTCAAGTGTATCTGATCTCAATACAGACATTGCAAACGTCCTTGTTCAATGAGAGCGTAGCCCGGTCCTAGCTCCCATCAAAGTGTCCAGCAGACATCTGCCTACAAAGGATACACACTTCGAGAGTTGAGCTTATGGACTGTCCGTCCCACACCCTGCCTGCACGTACACCGCGATCCTAACAGGCCTAGCCCCGATGCGTGCCTGAAGTGTTGTGAGAGGTAAGTGGAAAGTCGCGGCCCACAAGACTAGTGCATCCAAGCTCAATCCAGCGATTTCCTAGTATTCCCTGTGTGAGCCAGGTGCCACATCCTACGTGCCATACGAGAGAAGCTAGCTGAACGCCTTGTCCAAAAGCAACTTACTTCGGAGAGTTGAGCTCACCCTCAGTCCGTCACAGTTGCACACTGCCTGCAGAAAGAGTTTCCAACATCTGAACCACAGCCGTTTGTCAGAGGCTTGTGAGACGCAAGTGGAATAAGCAGACCTGGAGGGTGTCTCCAGCTGCAGTGGAGTGGTATTCTGGGTAGAGCCTGGCTTAGAACACTGTTACATTCTCAGTGCCCGAGGAACGCAGCTAGTTGAAAGCTGGCTTGTAGGCGTACTTCCTTGTGCGAGCTGAGTTCAGGGCAAGACCCTCCCGCATCCTGACTGCCCGTAGAGGTAGGTCCCAGCATCCTTATGTAAGTTGCCGGAAGCGGTTGTGTGAAGAGCATGTGGAAGTGACAGGATTCTCCTCAAGTGTATCTGATCTGAATACAGAGATTGCAAACGTCCTTGTTCACTGAGAGCGTAGCTCGGTCCTAGCTCCCATCAAAGTGTCTAGCAGACATCTGCCTGCAAAGCATACACACTTCCGAGAGTTGAGCTTATGGACTGTCCCTCCCACATCCTGATTGCAGGTACACCGCGCTCCTAACAGGCCTAGCCCCGATGCGTGCCTGAAGTGTTGTGAGAGGTAAGTGGAAAGTCGCGGCCCACAAGACTAGTGCATCCAAGCTCAATCCAGCGATTTCCTAGTATTCCCTGTGTGAGCCAGGTGCTACATCCTACGTGCCATACAAGAGAAGCTAGCTGAACGCCTTGTCCAAAAGCAACTTACTTCGGAGAGTTGAGCTCACCCTCAGTCCCTCACAGTTGCACACTGCCTGCAGAAAGAGTTTCCAACATCTGAACCACAGGCGTTTGTCAGAGGATTGTGAGACTCAAGTGGAATAAGCAGACCTGGAGGGTGTCTCCAGCTGCAGTGGAGTGGTATTCTCGTTAGAGCCTGGCTTAGAACAGTTTTACGTTCTCAGTGCCCGAGGAACGCAGCTAGTTGAATGCTGGCTTGTAGGCTTGCTTCTTTGTGAGAGCTGAGTTCAGGGCAGGACCCTCCCGCATCCTGACTGCCCGTAGAGGTAGGTCCCAGCATCCTTATGTTAGTTGCCGGAAGCGGTTGTGTGAAGAGCATGTGGAAGTGACAGGATTCTCCTCAAGTGTATCTGATCTCAATACAGACATTGCAAACGTCCTTGTTCAATGAGAGCGTAGCCCGGTCCTAGCTCCCATCAAAGTGTCCAGCAGACATCTGCCTACAAAGGATACACACTTCGAGAGTTGAGCTTATGGACTGTCCGTCCCACACCCTGCCTGCACGTACACCGCGATCCTAACAGGCCTAGCCCCGATGCGTGCCTGAAGTGTTGTGAGAGGTAAGTGGAAAGTCGCGGCCCACAAGACTAGTGCATCCAAGCTCAATCCAGCGATTTCCTAGTATTCCCTGTGTGAGCCAGGTGCCACATCCTACGTGCCATACGAGAGAAGCTAGCTGAACGCCTTGTCCAAAAGCAACTTACTTCGGAGAGTTGAGCTCACCCTCAGTCCGTCACAGTTGCACACTGCCTGCAGAAAGAGTTTCCAACATCTGAACCACAGCCGTTTGTCAGAGGCTTGTGAGACGCAAGTGGAATAAGCAGACCTGGAGGGTGTCTCCAGCTGCAGTGGAGTGGTATTCTGGGTAGCGCCTGGCTTAGAACACTGTTACGTTCTCAGTGCCCGAGGAACGCAGCTAGTTGAAAGCTGGCTTGTAGGCGTGCTTTGTTGTGCGAGCTGAGTTCAGGGAAGGACCCTCCCGCGTCCTGACTGCCCGTAGATGTAGGTCCCAGCATCCTTATGTTAGTTGCTGGAAGCGGTTGTGTGAAGAGCATGTGGAAGTGACAGGATTCTCCTCAAGTGTATCTGATCTGAATACAGAGATTGCAAACGTCCTTGTTCACTGAGAGCGTAGCTCGGTCCTAGCTCCCATCAAAGTGTCTAGCAGACATCTGCCTGCAAAGCATACACACTTCCGAGAGTTGAGCTTATGGACTGTCCCTCCCACATCCTGATTGCAGGTACACCGCGCTCCTAACAGGCCTAGCCCCGATGCGTGCCTGAAGTGTTGTGAGAGGTAAGTGGAAAGTCGCGGCCCACAAGACTAGTGCATCCAAGCTCAATCCAGCGATATTTCCTAGAATTCCCTGTGTGAGCCAGGTGCTACATTCTACGTGCCATACAAGAGAAGCTAGCTGAACGCCTTGTCCAAAAGCAACTTACTTCGGAGAGTTGAGCTCACCCTCAGTCCCTCACAGTTGCACACTGCCTGCAGAAAGAGTTTCCAACATCTGAACCACAGCCGTTTGTCAGAGGCTTGTGAGACGCAAGTGGAATAAGCAGACCTGGAGGGTGTCTCCAGCTGCAGTGGAGTGGTATTCTGGGTAGCGCCTGGCTTAGAACACTGTTACGTTCTCAGTGCCCGAGGAACGCAGCTAGTTGAAAGCTGGCTTGTAGGCGTGCTTTCTTGTGCGAGCTGAGTTCAGGACAGGACCCTCCCGCGTCCTGACTGCCCGTAGATGTAGGTCCCAGCATCCTTATGTTAGTTGCTGGAAGCGGTTGTGTGAAGAGCATGTGGAAGTGACAGGATTCTCCTCAAGTGTATCTGATCTCAATACAGACATTGCAAACGTCCTTGTTCACTGAGAGCGTAGCTCGGTCCTAGCTCCCATCAAAGTGTCTAGCAGACATCTGCCTGCAAAGCATACACACTTCCGAGAGTTGAGCTTATGGACTGTCCCTCCCACATCCTGCTTGCAGGTACACCGCGATCCTAACAGGCCTAGCCCCGATGCGTGCCTGAAGTGTTGTGAGAGGTAAGTGGAAAGTCGCGGCCCACAAGACTAGTGCATCCAAGCTCAATCCAGCGATTTCCTAGTATTCCCTGTGTGAGCCAGGTGCTACATCCTACGTGCCATACAAGAGAAGCTAGCTGAACGCCTTGTCCAAAAGCAACTTACTTCGGAGAGTTGAGCTCACCCTCAGTCCCTCACAGTTGCACACTGCCTGCAGAAAGAGTTTCCAACATCTGAACCACAGGCGTTTGTCAGAGGATTGTGAGACTCAAGTGGAATAAGCAGACCTGGAGGGTGTCTCCAGCTGCAGTGGAGTGGTATTCTCGTTAGAGCCTGGCTTAGAACAGTTTTACGTTCTCAGTGCCCGAGGAACGCAGCTAGTTGAATGCTGGCTTGTAGGCTTGCTTCTTTGTGAGAGCTGAGTTCAGGGCAGGACCCTCCCGCATCCTGACTGCCCGTAGAGGTAGGTCCCAGCATCCTTATGTTAGTTGCCGGAAGCGGTTGTGTGAAGAGCATGTGGAAGTGACAGGATTCTCCTCAAGTGTATCTGATCTCAATACAGACATTGCAAACGTCCTTGTTCAATGAGAGCGTAGCCCGGTCCTAGCTCCCATCAAAGTGTCCAGCAGACATCTGCCTACAAAGGATACACACTTCGAGAGTTGAGCTTATGGACTGTCCGTCCCACACCCTGCCTGCACGTACACCGCGATCCTAACAGGCCTAGCCCCGATGCGTGCCTGAAGTGTTGTGAGAGGTAAGTGGAAAGTCGCGGCCCACAAGACTAGTGCATCCAAGCTCAATCCAGCGATTTCCTAGTATTCCCTGTGTGAGCCAGGTGCCACATCCTACGTGCCATACGAGAGAAGCTAGCTGAACGCCTTGTCCAAAAGCAACTTACTTCGGAGAGTTGAGCTCACCCTCAGTCCGTCACAGTTGCACACTGCCTGCAGAAAGAGTTTCCAACATCTGAACCACAGCCGTTTGTCAGAGGCTTGTGAGACGCAAGTGGAATAAGCAGACCTGGAGGGTGTCTCCAGCTGCAGTGGAGTGGTATTCTGGGTAGCGCCTGGCTTAGAACACTGTTACGTTCTCAGTGCCCGAGGAACGCAGCTAGTTGAAAGCTGGCTTGTAGGCGTGCTTTCTTGTGCGAGCTGAGTTCAGGGCAGGACCCTCCCGCGTCCTGACTGCCCGTAGATGTAGGTCCCAGCATCCTTATGTTAGTTGCTGGAAGCGGTTGTGTGAAGAGCATGTGGAAGTGACAGGATTCTCCTCAAGTGTATCTGATCTCAATACAGACATTGCAAACGTCCTTGTTCACTGAGAGCGTAGCTCGGTCCTAGCTCCCATCAAAGTGTCTAGCAGACATCTGCCTGCAAAGCATACACACTTCCGAGAGTTGAGCTTATGGACTGTCCCTCCCACATCCTGCTTGCAGGTACACCGCGATCCTAACAGGCCTAGCCCCGATGCGTGCCTGAAGTGTTGTGAGAGGTAAGTGGAAAGTCGCGGCCCACAAGACTAGTGCATCCAAGCTCAATCCAGCGATTTCCTAGTATTCCCTGTGTGAGCCAGGTGCTACATCCTACGTGCCATACAAGAGAAGCTAGCTGAACGCCTTGTCCAAAAGCAACTTACTTCGGAGAGTTGAGCTCACCCTCAGTCCCTCACAGTTGCACACTGCCTGCAGAAAGAGTTTCCAACATCTGAACCACAGGCGTTTGTCAGAGGATTGTGAGACTCAAGTGGAATAAGCAGACCTGGAGGGTGTCTCCAGCTGCAGTGGAGTGGTATTCTCGTTAGAGCCTGGCTTAGAACAGTTTTACGTTCTCAGTGCCCGAGGAACGCAGCTAGTTGAATGCTGGCTTGTAGGCTTGCTTCTTTGTGAGAGCTGAGTTCAGGGCAGGACCCTCCCGCATCCTGACTGCCCGTAGAGGTAGGTCCCAGCATCCTTATGTTAGTTGCCGGAAGCGGTTGTGTGAAGAGCATGTGGAAGTGACAGGATTCTCCTCAAGTGTATCTGATCTCAATACAGACATTGCAAACGTCCTTGTTCAATGAGAGCGTAGCCCGGTCCTAGCTCCCATCAAAGTGTCCAGCAGACATCTGCCTACAAAGGATACACACTTCGAGAGTTGAGCTTATGGACTGTCCGTCCCACACCCTGCCTGCACGTACACCGCGATCCTAACAGGCCTAGCCCCGATGCGTGCCTGAAGTGTTGTGAGAGGTAAGTGGAAAGTCGCGGCCCACAAGACTAGTGCATCCAAGCTCAATCCAGCGATTTCCTAGTATTCCCTGTGTGAGCCAGGTGCCACATCCTACGTGCCATACGAGAGAAGCTAGCTGAACGCCTTGTCCAAAAGCAACTTACTTCGGAGAGTTGAGCTCACCCTCAGTCCGTCACAGTTGCACACTGCCTGCAGAAAGAGTTTCCAACATCTGAACCACAGCCGTTTGTCAGAGGCTTGTGAGACGCAAGTGGAATAAGCAGACCTGGAGGGTGTCTCCAGCTGCAGTGGAGTGGTATTCTGGGTAGAGCCTGGCTTAGAACACTGTTACATTCTCAGTGCCCGAGGAACGCAGCGAGTTGAAAGCTGGCTTGTAGGCGTACTTCCTTGTGCGAGCTGAGTTCAGGGCAAGACCCTCCCGCATCCTGACTGCCCGTAGAGGTAGGTCCCAGCATCCTTATGTAAGTTGCCGGAAGCGGTTGTGTGAAGAGCATGTGGAAGTGACAGGATTCTCCTCAAGTGTATCTGATCTGAATACAGAGATTGCAAACGTCCTTGTTCACTGAGAGCGTAGCTCGGTCCTAGCTCCCATCAAAGTGTCTAGCAGACATCTGCCTGCAAAGCATACACACTTCCGAGAGTTGAGCTTATGGACTGTCCCTCCCACATCCTGATTGCAGGTACACCGCGCTCCTAACAGGCCTAGCCCCGATGCGTGCCTGAAGTGTTGTGAGAGGTAAGTGGAAAGTCGCGGCCCACAAGACTAGTGCATCCAAGCTCAATCCAGCGATTTCCTAGTATTCCCTGTGTGAGCCAGGTGCTACATCCTACGTGCCATACAAGAGAAGCTAGCTGAACGCCTTGTCCAAAAGCAACTTACTTCGGAGAGTTGAGCTCACCCTCAGTCCCTCACAGTTGCACACTGCCTGCAGAAAGAGTTTCCAACATCTGAACCACAGGCGTTTGTCAGAGGATTGTGAGACTCAAGTGGAATAAGCAGACCTGGAGGGTGTCTCCAGCTGCAGTGGAGTGGTATTCTCGTTAGAGCCTGGCTTAGAACAGTTTTACGTTCTCAGTGCCCGAGGAACGCAGCTAGTTGAATGCTGGCTTGTAGGCTTGCTTCTTTGTGAGAGCTGAGTTCAGGGCAGGACCCTCCCGCATCCTGACTGCCCGTAGAGGTAGGTCCCAGCATCCTTATGTTAGTTGCCGGAAGCGGTTGTGTGAAGAGCATGTGGAAGTGACAGGATTCTCCTCAAGTGTATCTGATCTCAATACAGACATTGCAAACGTCCTTGTTCAATGAGAGCGTAGCCCGGTCCTAGCTCCCATCAAAGTGTCCAGCAGACATCTGCCTACAAAGGATACACACTTCGAGAGTTGAGCTTATGGACTGTCCGTCCCACACCCTGCCTGCACGTACACCGCGATCCTAACAGGCCTAGCCCCGATGCGTGCCTGAAGTGTTGTGAGAGGTAAGTGGAAAGTCGCGGCCCACAAGACTAGTGCATCCAAGCTCAATCCAGCGATTTCCTAGTATTCCCTGTGTGAGCCAGGTGCCACATCCTACGTGCCATATGAGAGAAGCTAGCTGAACGCCTTGTCCAAAAGCAACTTACTTCGGAGAGTTGAGCTCACCCTCAGTCCGTCACAGTTGCACACTGCCTGCAGAAAGAGTTTCCAACATCTGAACCACAGCCGTTTGTCAGAGGCTTGTGAGACGCAAGTGGAATAAGCAGACCTGGAGGGTGTCTCCAGCTGCAGTGGAGTGGTATTCTGGGTAGCGCCTGGCTTAGAACACTGTTACGTTCTCAGTGCCCGAGGAACGCAGCTAGTTGAAAGCTGGCTTGTAGGCGTACTTCCTTGTGCGAGCTGAGTTCAGGGCAAGACCCTCCCGCATCCTGACTGCCCGTAGAGGTAGGTCCCAGCATCCTTATGTAAGTTGCCGGAAGCGGTTGTGTGAAGAGCATGTGGAAGTGACAGGATTCTCCTCAAGTGTATCTGATCTGAATACAGAGATTGCAAACGTCCTTGTTCACTGAGAGCGTAGCTCGGTCCTAGCTCCCATCAAAGTGTCTAGCAGACATCTGCCTGCAAAGCATACACACTTCCGAGAGTTGAGCTTATGGACTGTCCCTCCCACATCCTGATTGCAGGTACACCGCGCTCCTAACAGGCCTAGCCCCGATGCGTGCCTGAAGTGTTGTGAGAGGTAAGTGGAAAGTCGCGGCCCACAAGACTAGTGCATCCAAGCTCAATCCAGCGATTTCCTAGTATTCCCTGTGTGAGCCAGGTGCTACATCCTACGTGCCATACAAGAGAAGCTAGCTGAACGCCTTGTCCAAAAGCAACTTACTTCGGAGAGTTGAGCTCACCCTCAGTCCCTCACAGTTGCACACTGCCTGCAGAAAGAGTTTCCAACATCTGAACCACAGGCGTTTGTCAGAGGATTGTGAGACTCAAGTGGAATAAGCAGACCTGGAGGGTGTCTCCAGCTGCAGTGGAGTGGTATTCTCGTTAGAGCCTGGCTTAGAACAGTTTTACGTTCTCAGTGCCCGAGGAACGCAGCTAGTTGAATGCTGGCTTGTAGGCTTGCTTCTTTGTGAGAGCTGAGTTCAGGGCAGGACCCTCCCGCATCCTGACTGCCCGTAGAGGTAGGTCCCAGCATCCTTATGTTAGTTGCCGGAAGCGGTTGTGTGAAGAGCATGTGGAAGTGACAGGATTCTCCTCAAGTGTATCTGATCTCAATACAGACATTGCAAACGTCCTTGTTCAATGAGAGCGTAGCCCGGTCCTAGCTCCCATCAAAGTGTCCAGCAGACATCTGCCTACAAAGGATACACACTTCGAGAGTTGAGCTTATGGACTGTCCGTCCCACACCCTGCCTGCACGTACACCGCGATCCTAACAGGCCTAGCCCCGATGCGTGCCTGAAGTGTTGTGAGAGGTAAGTGGAAAGTCGCGGCCCACAAGACTAGTGCATCCAAGCTCAATCCAGCGATTTCCTAGTATTCCCTGTGTGAGCCAGGTGCCACATCCTACGTGCCATACGAGAGAAGCTAGCTGAACGCCTTGTCCAAAAGCAACTTACTTCGGAGAGTTGAGCTCACCCTCAGTCCGTCACAGTTGCACACTGCCTGCAGAAAGAGTTTCCAACATCTGAACCACAGCCGTTTGTCAGAGGCTTGTGAGACGCAAGTGGAATAAGCAGACCTGGAGGGTGTCTCCAGCTGCAGTGGAGTGGTATTCTGGGTAGCGCCTGGCTTAGAACACTGTTACGTTCTCAGTGCCCGAGGAACGCAGCTAGTTGAAAGCTGGCTTGTAGGCGTGCTTTCTTGTGCGAGCTGAGTTCAGGGAAGGACCCTCCCGCGTCCTGACTGCCCGTAGATGTAGGTCCCAGCATCCTTATGTTAGTTGCTGGAAGCGGTTGTGTGAAGAGCATGTGGAAGTGACAGGATTCTCCTCAAGTGTATCTGATCTGAATACAGAGATTGCAAACGTCCTTGTTCACTGAGAGCGTAGCTCGGTCCTAGCTCCCATCAAAGTGTCTAGCAGACATCTGCCTGCAAAGCATACACACTTCCGAGAGTTGAGCTTATGGACTGTCCCTCCCACATCCTGATTGCAGGTACACCGCGCTCCTAACAGGCCTAGCCCCGATGCGTGCCTGAAGTGTTGTGAGAGGTAAGTGGAAAGTCGCGGCCCACAAGACTAGTGCATCCAAGCTCAATCCAGCGATATTTCCTAGAATTCCCTGTGTGAGCCAGGTGCTACATTCTACGTGCCATACAAGAGAAGCTAGCTGAACGCCTTGTCCAAAAGCAACTTACTTCGGAGAGTTGAGCTCACCCTCAGTCCCTCACAGTTGCACACTGCCTGCAGAAAGAGTTTCCAACATCTGAACCACAGCCGTTTGTCAGAGGCTTGTGAGACGCAAGTGGAATAAGCAGACCTGGAGGGTGTCTCCAGCTGCAGTGGAGTGGTATTCTGGGTAGCGCCTGGCTTAGAACACTGTTACGTTCTCAGTGCCCGAGGAACGCAGCTAGTTGAAAGCTGGCTTGTAGGCGTGCTTTCTTGTGCGAGCTGAGTTCAGGGCAGGACCCTCCCGCGTCCTGACTGCCCGTAGATGTAGGTCCCAGCATCCTTATGTTAGTTGCTGGAAGCGGTTGTGTGAAGAGCATGTGGAAGTGACAGGATTCTCCTCAAGTGTATCTGATCTCAATACAGACATTGCAAACGTCCTTGTTCACTGAGAGCGTAGCTCGGTCCTAGCTCCCATCAAAGTGTCTAGCAGACATCTGCCTGCGAAGCATACACACTTCCGAGAGTTGAGCTTATGGACTGTCCCTCCCACATCCTGCTTGCAGGTACACCGCGATCCTAACAGGCCTAGCCCCGATGCGTGCCTGAAGTGTTGTGAGAGGTAAGTGGAAAGTCGCGGCCCACAAGACTAGTGCATCCAAGCTCAATCCAGCGATTTCCTAGTATTCCCTGTGTGAGCCAGGTGCTACATCCTACGTGCCATACAAGAGAAGCTAGCTGAACGCCTTGTCCAAAAGCAACTTACTTCGGAGAGTTGAGCTCACCCTCAGTCCCTCACAGTTGCACACTGCCTGCAGAAAGAGTTTCCAACATCTGAACCACAGGCGTTTGTCAGAGGATTGTGAGACTCAAGTGGAATAAGCAGACCTGGAGGGTGTCTCCAGCTGCAGTGGAGTGGTATTCTCGTTAGAGCCTGGCTTAGAACAGTTTTACGTTCTCAGTGCCCGAGGAACGCAGCTAGTTGAATGCTGGCTTGTAGGCTTGCTTCTTTGTGAGAGCTGAGTTCAGGGCAGGACCCTCCCGCATCCTGACTGCCCGTAGAGGTAGGTCCCAGCATCCTTATGTTAGTTGCCGGAAGCGGTTGTGTGAAGAGCATGTGGAAGTGACAGGATTCTCCTCAAGTGTATCTGATCTCAATACAGACATTGCAAACGTCCTTGTTCAATGAGAGCGTAGCCCGGTCCTAGCTCCCATCAAAGTGTCCAGCAGACATCTGCCTACAAAGGATACACACTTCGAGAGTTGAGCTTATGGACTGTCCGTCCCACACCCTGCCTGCACGTACACCGCGATCCTAACAGGCCTAGCCCCGATGCGTGCCTGAAGTGTTGTGAGAGGTAAGTGGAAAGTCGCGGCCCACAAGACTAGTGCATCCAAGCTCAATCCAGCGATTTCCTAGTATTCCCTGTGTGAGCCAGGTGCCACATCCTACGTGCCATACGAGAGAAGCTAGCTGAACGCCTTGTCCAAAAGCAACTTACTTCGGAGAGTTGAGCTCACCCTCAGTCCGTCACAGTTGCACACTGCCTGCAGAAAGAGTTTCCAACATCTGAACCACAGCCGTTTGTCAGAGGCTTGTGAGACGCAAGTGGAATAAGCAGACCTGGAGGGTGTCTCCAGCTGCAGTGGAGTGGTATTCTGGGTAGCGCCTGGCTTAGAACACTGTTACGTTCTCAGTGCCCGAGGAACGCAGCTAGTTGAAAGCTGGCTTGTAGGCGTGCTTTCTTGTGCGAGCTGAGTTCAGGGCAGGACCCTCCCGCGTCCTGACTGCCCGTAGATGTAGGTCCCAGCATCCTTATGTTAGTTGCTGGAAGCGGTTGTGTGAAGAGCATGTGGAAGTGACAGGATTCTCCTCAAGTGTATCTGATCTCAATACAGACATTGCAAACGTCCTTGTTCACTGAGAGCGTAGCTCGGTGCTAGCTCCCATCAAAGTGTCTAGCAGACATCTGCCTGCAAAGCATACACACTTCCGAGAGTTGAGCTTATGGACTGTCCCTCCCACATCCTGCTTGCAGGTACACCGCGATCCTAACAGGCCTAGCCCCGATGCGTGCCTGAAGTGTTGTGAGAGGTAAGTGGAAAGTCGCGGCCCACAAGACTAGTGCATCCAAGCTCAATCCAGCGATTTCCTAGTATTCCCTGTGTGAGCCAGATGCTACATCCTAAGTGCCATACGAGAGAAGCTAGCTGAACGCCTTGTCCAAAGCAACTTACTTCGGAGAGTTGAGCTCACCCTCAGTCCGTCACAGTTGCACACTGCCTGCAGAAAGAGTTTCCAACATCTGAACCACAGCCGTTTGTCAGAGGCTTGTGAGACGCAAGTGGAATAAGCAGACTTGGAGGGTGTCTCCAGCTGCAGTAGAGTGGTATTCTGGGTAGCTCCTGGCTTAGAACACTGTTACGTTCTCAGTGCCCGAGGAACGCAGCTAGTTGAAAGGTGGCTTGTAGGCGTGCTTCCTTTTGAGAGCTGAGTTCAGGGCAGGACCCTCCCGCATCCTGATTGCCGGTAGACGTAGGTCCCAGCATCCTTATGTTAGGCGCCAGAAGAGGTTGTGTGAAGAGCATGTGGAGGTGACAGGATTCTCCTCAAGTGTATCTGATCTCAATTCAGACATTGCAAACGTCCTTGTTCAATGAGAGCGTAGCTCGGTCCTAGCTCCCATCAAAGTGTCTAGCAGACATCTGCCTGCAAAGCATGCACACTTCCGAGAGTTGAGCTTATGGACTGTCCCTCCCACATCCTGCCTGCACGTACACCGCGCTCCTAACAGGCCTAGCCCCGATGCGTGCCTGAAGTGTTGTGAGAGGTAAGTGGAAAGTCGCGGCCCACAAGACTAGTGCATCCAAGCTCAATCCAGCGATATTTCCTAGAATTCCCTGTGTGAGCCAGGTGCTACATTCTACGTGCCATACAAGAGAAGCTAGCTAAACGCCTTGTCCAAAAGCAACTTACTTCGGAGAGTTGAGCTCACCCTCAGTCCCTCACAGTTGCACACTGCCTGCAGAAAGAGTTTCCAACATCTGAACCACAGCCGTTTGTCAGAGGCTTGTGAGACGCAAGTGGAATAAGCAGACCTGGAGGGTGTCTCCAGCTGCAGTGGAGTGGTATTCTGGGTAGCGCCTGGCTTAGAACACTGTTACGTTCTCAGTGCCCGAGGAACGCAGCTAGTTGAAAGCTGGCTTGTAGGCGTGCTTTCTTGTGCGAGCTGAGTTCAGGGCAGGACCCTCCCGCGTCCTGACTGCCCGTAGATGTAGGTCCCAGCATCCTTATGTTAGTTGCTGGAAGCGGTTGTGTGAAGAGCATGTGGAAGTGACAGGATTCTCCTCAAGTGTATCTGATCTCAATACAGACATTGCAAACGTCCTTGTTCACTGAGAGCGTAGCTCGGTCCTAGCTCCCATCAAAGTGTCTAGCAGACATCTGCCTGCAAAGCATACACACTTCCGAGAGTTGAGCTTATGGACTGTCCCTCCCACATCCTGCTTGCAGGTACACCGCGATCCTAACAGGCCTAGCCCCGATGCGTGCCTGAAGTGTTGTGAGAGGTAAGTGGAAAGTCGCGGCCCACAAGACTAGTGCATCCAAGCTCAATCCAGCGATTTCCTAGTATTCCCTGTGTGAGCCAGGTGCTACATCCTACGTGCCATACAAGAGAAGCTAGCTGAACGCCTTGTCCAAAAGCAACTTACTTCGGAGAGTTGAGCTCACCCTCAGTCCCTCACAGTTGCACACTGCCTGCAGAAAGAGTTTCCAACATCTGAACCACAGGCGTTTGTCAGAGGATTGTGAGACTCAAGTGGAATAAGCAGACCTGGAGGGTGTCTCCAGCTGCAGTGGAGTGGTATTCTCGTTAGAGCCTGGCTTAGAACAGTTTTACGTTCTCAGTGCCCGAGGAACGCAGCTAGTTGAATGCTGGCTTGTAGGCTTGCTTCTTTGTGAGAGCTGAGTTCAGGGCAGGACCCTCCCGCATCCTGACTGCCCGTAGAGGTAGGTCCCAGCATCCTTATGTTAGTTGCCGGAAGCGGTTGTGTGAAGAGCATGTGGAAGTGACAGGATTCTCCTCAAGTGTATCTGATCTCAATACAGACATTGCAAACGTCCTTGTTCAATGAGAGCGTAGCCCGGTCCTAGCTCCCATCAAAGTGTCCAGCAGACATCTGCCTACAAAGGATACACACTTCGAGAGTTGAGCTTATGGACTGTCCGTCCCACACCCTGCCTGCACGTACACCGCGATCCTAACAGGCCTAGCCCCGATGCGTGCCTGAAGTGTTGTGAGAGGTAAGTGGAAAGTCGCGGCCCACAAGACTAGTGCATCCAAGCTCAATCCAGCGATTTCCTAGTATTCCCTGTGTGAGCCAGGTGCCACATCCTACGTGCCATACGAGAGAAGCTAGCTGAACGCCTTGTCCAAAAGCAACTTACTTCGGAGAGTTGAGCTCACCCTCAGTCCGTCACAGTTGCACACTGCCTGCAGAAAGAGTTTCCAACATCTGAACCACAGCCGTTTGTCAGAGGCTTGTGAGACGCAAGTGGAATAAGCAGACCTGGAGGGTGTCTCCAGCTGCAGTGGAGTGGTATTCTGGGTAGCGCCTGGCTTAGAACACTGTTACGTTCTCAGTGCCCGAGGAACGCAGCTAGTTGAAAGCTGGCTTGTAGGCGTGCTTTCTGGTGCGAGCTGAGTTCAGGGCAGGACCCTCCCGCGTCCTGACTGCCCGTAGATGTAGGTCCCAGCATCCTTATGTTAGTTGCTGGAAGCGGTTGTGTGAAGAGCATGTGGAAGTGACAGGATTCTCCTCAAGTGTATCTGATCTCAATACAGACATTGCAAACGTCCTTGTTCACTGAGAGCGTAGCTCGGTCCTAGCTCCCATCAAAGTGTCTAGCAGACATCTGCCTGCAAAGCATACACACTTCCGAGAGTTGAGCTTATGGACTGTCCCTCCCACATCCTGCTTGCAGGTACACCGCGATCCTAACAGGCCTAGCCCCGATGCGTGCCTGAAGTGTTGTGAGAGGTAAGTGGAAAGTCGCGGCCCACAAGACTAGTGCATCCAAGCTCAATCCAGCGATTTCCTAGTATTCCCTGTGTGAGCCAGATGCTACATCCTAAGTGCCATACGAGAGAAGCTAGCTGAACGCCTTGTCCAAAGCAACTTACTTCGGAGAGTTGAGCTCACCCTCAGTCCGTCACAGTTGCACACTGCCTGCAGAAAGAGTTTCCAACATCTGAACCACAGCCGTTTGTCAGAGGCTTGTGAGACGCAAGTGGAATAAGCAGACCTGGAGGGTGTCTCCAGCTGCAGTAGAGTGGTATTCTGGGTAGCTCCTGGCTTAGAACACTGTTACGTTCTCAGTGCCCGAGGAACGCAGCTAGTTGAAAGGTGGCTTGTAGGCTTGCTTCCTTTTGAGAGCTGAGTTCAGGGCAGGACCCTCCCGCATCCTGATTGCCGGTAGACGTAGGTCCCAGCATCCTTATGTTAGGCGCCAGAAGAGGTTGTGTGAAGAGCATGTGGAGGTGACAGGATTCTCCTCAAGTGTATCTGATCTCAATTCAGACATTGCAAACGTCCTTGTTCAATGAGAGCGTAGCTCCGTCCTAGCTCCCATCAAAGTGTCTAGCAGACATCTGCCTGCAAAGCATGCACACTTCCGAGAGTTGAGCTTATGGACTGTCCCTCCCACATCCTGCCTGCACGTACACCGCGCTCCTAACAGGCCTAGCCCCGATGCGTGCCTGAAGTGTTGTGAGAGGTAAGTGGAAAGTCGCGGCCCACAAGACTAGTGCATCCAAGCTCAATCCAGCGATATTTCCTAGAATTCCCTGTGTGAGCCAGGTGCTACATTCTACGTGCCATACAAGAGAAGCTAGCTAAACGCCTTGTCCAAAAGCAACTTACTTCGGAGAGTTGAGCTCACCCTCAGTCCGTCACAGTTGCACACTGCCTGCAGAAAGAGTTTCCAACATCTGAACCACAGGCGTTTGTCAGAGGATTGTGAGACTCAAGTGGAATAAGCAGACCTGGAGGGTGTCTCCAGCTGCAGTGGAGTGGTATTCTGGGTAGCGCCTGGCTTAGAACACTGTTACGTTCTCAGTGCCCGAGGAACGCAGCTAGTTGAAAGCTGGCTTGTAGGCGTGCTTTGTTGTGCGAGCTGAGTTCAGGGAAGGACCCTCCCGCGTCCTGACTGCCCGTAGATGTAGGTCCCAGCATCCTTATGTTAGTTGCTGGAAGCGGTTGTGTGAAGAGCATGTGGAAGTGACAGGATTCTCCTCAAGTGTATCTGATCTGAATACAGAGATTGCAAACGTCCTTGTTCACTGAGAGCGTAGCTCGGTCCTAGCTCCCATCAAAGTGTCTAGCAGACATCTGCCTGCAAAGCATACACACTTCCGAGAGTTGAGCTTATGGACTGTCCCTCCCACATCCTGATTGCAGGTACACCGCGATCCTAACAGGCCTAGCCCCGATGCGTGCCTGAAGTGTTGTGAGAGGTAAGTGGAAAGTCGCGGCCCACAAGACTAGTGCATCCAAGCTCAATCCAGCGATATTTCCTAGAATTCCCTGTGTGAGCCAGGTGCTACATTCTACGTGCCATACAAGAGAAGCTAGCTGAACGCCTTGTCCAAAAGCAACTTACTTCGGAGAGTTGAGCTCACCCTCAGTCCCTCACAGTTGCACACTGCCTGCAGAAAGAGTTTCCAACATCTGAACCACAGCCGTTTGTCAGAGGCTTGTGAGACGCAAGTGGAATAAGCAGACCTGGAGGGTGTCTCCAGCTGCAGTGGAGTGGTATTCTGGGTAGCGCCTGGCTTAGAACACTGTTACGTTCTCAGTGCCCGAGGAACGCAGCTAGTTGAAAGCTGGCTTGTAGGCGTGCTTTCTTGTGCGAGCTGAGTTCAGGGCAGGACCCTCCCGCGTCCTGACTGCCCGTAGATGTAGGTCCCAGCATCCTTATGTTAGTTGCTGGAAGCGGTTGTGTGAAGAGCATGTGGAAGTGACAGGATTCTCCTCAAGTGTATCTGATCTCAATACAGACATTGCAAACGTCCTTGTTCACTGAGAGCGTAGCTCGGTCCTAGCTCCCATCAAAGTGTCTAGCAGACATCTGCCTGCAAAGCATACACACTTCCGAGAGTTGAGCTTATGGACTGTCCCTCCCACATCCTGCTTGCAGGTACACCGCGATCCTAACAGGCCTAGCCCCGATGCGTGCCTGAAGTGTTGTGAGAGGTAAGTGGAAAGTCGCGGCCCACAAGACTAGTGCATCCAAGCTCAATCCAGCGATTTCCTAGTATTCCCTGTGTGAGCCAGGTGCTACATCCTACGTGCCATACAAGAGAAGCTAGCTGAACGCCTTGTCCAAAAGCAACTTACTTCGGAGAGTTGAGCTCACCCTCAGTCCCTCACAGTTGCACACTGCCTGCAGAAAGAGTTTCCAACATCTGAACCACAGGCGTTTGTCAGAGGATTGTGAGACTCAAGTGGAATAAGCAGACCTGGAGGGTGTCTCCAGCTGCAGTGGAGTGGTATTCTCGTTAGAGCCTGGCTTAGAACAGTTTTACGTTCTCAGTGCCCGAGGAACGCAGCTAGTTGAATGCTGGCTTGTAGGCTTGCTTCTTTGTGAGAGCTGAGTTCAGGGCAGGACCCTCCCGCATCCTGACTGCCCGTAGAGGTAGGTCCCAGCATCCTTATGTAAGTTGCCGGAAGCGGTTGTGTGAAGAGCATGTGGAAGTGACAGGATTCTCCTCAAGTGTATCTGATCTCAATACAGACATTGCAAACGTCCTTGTTCAATGAGAGCGTAGCCCGGTCCTAGCTCCCATCAAAGTGTCCAGCAGACATCTGCCTACAAAGGATACACACTTCGAGAGTTGAGCTTATGGACTGTCCGTCCCACACCCTGCCTGCACGTACACCGCGATCCTAACAGGCCTAGCCCCGATGCGTGCCTGAAGTGTTGTGAGAGGTAAGTGGAAAGTCGCGGCCCACAAGACTAGTGCATCCAAGCTCAATCCAGCGATTTCCTAGTATTCCCTGTGTGAGCCAGGTGCCACATCCTACGTGCCATACGAGAGAAGCTAGCTGAACGCCTTGTCCAAAAGCAACTTACTTCGGAGAGTTGAGCTCACCCTCAGTCCCTCACAGTTGCACACTGCCTGCAGAAAGAGTTTCCAACATCTGAACCACAGCCGTTTGTCAGAGGCTTGTGAGACGCAAGTGGAATAAGCAGACCTGGAGGGTGTCTCCAGCTGCAGTGGAGTGGTATTCTGGGTAGCGCCTGGCTTAGAACACTGTTACGTTCTCAGTGCCCGAGGAACGCAGCTAGTTGAAAGCTGGCTTGTAGGCGTGCTTTCTTGTGCGAGCTGAGTTCAGGGCAGGACCCTCCCGCGTCCTGACTGCCCGTAGATGTAGGTCCCAGCATCCTTATGTTAGTTGCTGGAAGCGGTTGTGTGAAGAGCATGTGGAAGTGACAGGATTCTCCTCAAGTGTATCTGATCTCAATACAGACATTGCAAACGTCCTTGTTCACTGAGAGCGTAGCTCGGTCCTAGCTCCCATCAAAGTGTCTAGCAGACATCTGCCTGCAAAGCATACACACTTCCGAGAGTTGAGCTTATGGACTGTCCCTCCCACATCCTGCTTGCAGGTACACCGCGATCCTAACAGGCCTAGCCCCGATGCGTGCCTGAAGTGTTGTGAGAGGTAAGTGGAAAGTCGCGGCCCACAAGACTAGTGCATCCAAGCTCAATCCAGCGATTTCCTAGTATTCCCTGTGTGAGCCAGGTGCTACATCCTACGTGCCATACAAGAGAAGCTAGCTGAACGCCTTGTCCAAAAGCAACTTACTTCGGAGAGTTGAGCTCACCCTCAGTCCCTCACAGTTGCACACTGCCTGCAGAAAGAGTTTCCAACATCTGAACCACAGGCGTTTGTCAGAGGATTGTGAGACTCAAGTGGAATAAGCAGACCTGGAGGGTGTCTCCAGCTGCAGTGGAGTGGTATTCTCGTTAGAGCCTGGCTTAGAACAGTTTTACGTTCTCAGTGCCCGAGGAACGCAGCTAGTTGAATGCTGGCTTGTAGGCTTGCTTCTTTGTGAGAGCTGAGTTCAGGGCAGGACCCTCCCGCATCCTGACTGCCCGTAGAGGTAGGTCCCAGCATCCTTATGTTAGTTGCCGGAAGCGGTTGTGTGAAGAGCATGTGGAAGTGACAGGATTCTCCTCAAGTGTATCTGATCTCAATACAGACATTGCAAACGTCCTTGTTCAATGAGAGCGTAGCCCGGTCCTAGCTCCCATCAAAGTATCCAGCAGACATCTGCCTACAAAGGATACACACTTCGAGAGTTGAGCTTATGGACTGTCCGTCCCACACCCTGCCTGCACGTACACCGCGATCCTAACAGGCCTAGCCCCGATGCGTGCCTGAAGTGTTGTGAGAGGTAAGTGGAAAGTCGCGGCCCACAAGACTAGTGCATCCAAGCTCAATCCAGCGATTTCCTAGTATTCCCTGTGTGAGCCAGGTGCCACATCCTACGTGCCATACGAGAGAAGCTAGCTGAACGCCTTGTCCAAAAGCAACTTACTTCGGAGAGTTGAGCTCACCCTCAGTCCCTCACAGTTGCACACTGCCTGCAGAAAGAGTTTCCAACATCTGAACCACAGCCGTTTGTCAGAGGCTTGTGAGACGCAAGTGGAATAAGCAGACCTGGAGGGTGTCTCCAGCTGCAGTGGAGTGGTATTCTGGGTAGCGCCTGGCTTAGAACACTGTTACGTTCTCAGTGCCCGAGGAACGCAGCTAGTTGAAAGCTGGCTTGTAGGCGTGCTTTCTTGTGCGAGCTGAGTTCAGGGCAGGACCCTCCCGCGTCCTGACTGCCCGTAGATGTAGGTCCCAGCATCCTTATGTTAGTTGCTGGAAGCGGTTGTGTGAAGAGCATGTGGAAGTGACAGGATTCTCCTCAAGTGTATCTGATCTCAATACAGACATTGCAAACGTCCTTGTTCACTGAGAGCGTAGCTCGGTCCTAGCTCCCATCAAAGTGTCTAGCAGACATCTGCCTGCAAAGCATACACACTTCCGAGAGTTGAGCTTATGGACTGTCCCTCCCACATCCTGCTTGCAGGTACACCGCGATCCTAACAGGCCTAGCCCCGATGCGTGCCTGAAGTGTTGTGAGAGGTAAGTGGAAAGTCGCGGCCCACAAGACTAGTGCATCCAAGCTCAATCCAGCGATTTCCTAGTATTCCCTGTGTGAGCCAGGTGCTACATCCTACGTGCCATACAAGAGAAGCTAGCTGAACGCCTTGTCCAAAAGCAACTTACTTCGGAGAGTTGAGCTCACCCTCAGTCCCTCACAGTTGCACACTGCCTGCAGAAAGAGTTTCCAACATCTGAACCACAGGCGTTTGTCAGAGGATTGTGAGACTCAAGTGGAATAAGCAGACCTGGAGGGTGTCTCCAGCTGCAGTGGAGTGGTATTCTCGTTAGAGCCTGGCTTAGAACAGTTTTACGTTCTCAGTGCCCGAGGAACGCAGCTAGTTGAATGCTGGCTTGTAGGCTTGCTTCTTTGTGAGAGCTGAGTTCAGGGCAGGACCCTCCCGCATCCTGACTGCCCGTAGAGGTAGGTCCCAGCATCCTTATGTTAGTTGCCGGAAGCGGTTGTGTGAAGAGCATGTGGAAGTGACAGGATTCTCCTCAAGTGTATCTGATCTCAATACAGACATTGCAAACGTCCTTGTTCAATGAGAGCGTAGCCCGGTCCTAGCTCCCATCAAAGTGTCCAGCAGACATCTGCCTACAAAGGATACACACTTCGAGAGTTGAGCTTATGGACTGTCCGTCCCACACCCTGCCTGCACGTACACCGCGATCCTAACAGGCCTAGCCCCGATGCGTGCCTGAAGTGTTGTGAGAGGTAAGTGGAAAGTCGCGGCCCACAAGACTAGTGCATCCAAGCTCAATCCAGCGATTTCCTAGTATTCCCTGTGTGAGCCAGGTGCCACATCCTACGTGCCATACGAGAGAAGCTAGCTGAACGCCTTGTCCAAAAGCAACTTACTTCGGAGAGTTGAGCTCACCCTCAGTCCCTCACAGTTGCACACTGCCTGCAGAAAGAGTTTCCAACATCTGAACCACAGCCGTTTGTCAGAGGCTTGTGAGACGCAAGTGGAATAAGCAGACCTGGAGGGTGTCTCCAGCTGCAGTGGAGTGGTATTCTGGGTAGCGCCTGGCTTAGAACACTGTTACGTTCTCAGTGCCCGAGGAACGCAGCTAGTTGAAAGCTGGCTTGTAGGCGTGCTTTCTTGTGCGAGCTGAGTTCAGGGCAGGACCCTCCCGTGTCCTGACTGCCCGTAGATGTAGGTCCCAGCATCCTTATGTTAGTTGCTGGAAGCGGTTGTGTGAAGAGCATGTGGAAGTGACAGGATTCTCCTCAAGTGTATCTGATCTCAATACAGACATTGCAAACGTCCTTGTTCACTGAGAGCGTAGCTCGGTCCTAGCTCCCATCAAAGTGTCTAGCAGACATCTGCCTGCAAAGCATACACACTTCCGAGAGTTGAGCTTATGGACTGTCCCTCCCACATCCTGCTTGCAGGTACACCGCGATCCTAACAGGCCTAGCCCCGATGCGTGCCTGAAGTGTTGTGAGAGGTAAGTGGAAAGTCGCGGCCCACAAGACTAGTGCATCCAAGCTCAATCCAGCGATTTCCTAGTATTCCCTGTGTGAGCCAGGTGCTACATCCTACGTGCCATACAAGAGAAGCTAGCTGAACGCCTTGTCCAAAAGCAACTTACTTCGGAGAGTTGAGCTCACCCTCAGTCCCTCACAGTTGCACACTGCCTGCAGAAAGAGTTTCCAACATCTGAACCACAGGCGTTTGTCAGAGGATTGTGAGACTCAAGTGGAATAAGCAGACCTGGAGGGTGTCTCCAGCTGCAGTGGAGTGGTATTCTCGTTAGAGCCTGGCTTAGAACAGTTTTACGTTCTCAGTGCCCGAGGAACGCAGCTAGTTGAATGCTGGCTTGTAGGCTTGCTTCTTTGTGAGAGCTGAGTTCAGGGCAGGACCCTCCCGCATCCTGACTGCCCGTAGAGGTAGGTCCCAGCATCCTTATGTTAGTTGCCGGAAGCGGTTGTGTGAAGAGCATGTGGAAGTGACAGGATTCTCCTCAAGTGTATCTGATCTCAATACAGACATTGCAAACGTCCTTGTTCAATGAGAGCGTAGCCCGGTCCTAGCTCCCATCAAAGTGTCCAGCAGACATCTGCCTACAAAGGATACACACTTCGAGAGTTGAGCTTATGGACTGTCCGTCCCACACCCTGCCTGCACGTACACCGCGATCCTAACAGGCCTAGCCCCGATGCGTGCCTGAAGTGTTGTGAGAGGTAAGTGGAAAGTCGCGGCCCACAAGACTAGTGCATCCAAGCTCAATCCAGCGATTTCCTAGTATTCCCTGTGTGAGCCAGGTGCCACATCCTACGTGCCATACGAGAGAAGCTAGCTGAACGCCTTGTCCAAAAGCAACTTACTTCGGAGAGTTGAGCTCACCCTCAGTCCGTCACAGTTGCACACTGCCTGCAGAAAGAGTTTCCAACATCTGAACCACAGCCGTTTGTCAGAGGCTTGTGAGACGCAAGTGGAATAAGCAGACCTGGAGGGTGTCTCCAGCTGCAGTGGAGTGGTATTCTGGGTAGAGCCTGGCTTAGAACACTGTTACATTCTCAGTGCCCGAGGAACGCAGCGAGTTGAAAGCTGGCTTGTAGGCGTACTTCCTTGTGCGAGCTGAGTTCAGGGCAAGACGCTCCCGCATCCTGACTGCCCGTAGAGGTAGGTCCCAGCATCCTTATGTAAGTTGCCGGAAGCGGTTGTGTGAAGAGCATGTGGAAGTGACAGGATTCTCCTCAAGTGTATCTGATCTCAATACAGACATTGCAAACGTCCTTGTTCACTGAGAGCGTAGCTCGGTCCTAGCTCCCATCAAAGTGTCTAGCAGACATCTGCCTGCAAAGCATACACACTTCCGAGAGTTGAGCTTATGGACTGTCCCTCCCACATCCTGCTTGCAGGTACACCGCGATCCTAACAGGCCTAGCCCCGATGCGTGCCTGAAGTGTTGTGAGAGGTAAGTGGAAAGTCGCGGCCCACAAGACTAGTGCATCCAAGCTCAATCCAGCGATATTTCCTAGAATTCCCTGTGTGAGCCAGGTGCTACATTCTACGTGCCATACAAGAGAAGCTAGCTGAACGCCTTGTCCAAAAGCAACTTACTTCGGAGAGTTGAGCTCACCCTCAGTCCCTCACAGTTGCACACTGCCTGCAGAAAGAGTTTCCAACATCTGAACCACAGCCGTTTGTCAGAGGCTTGTGAGACGCAAGTGGAATAAGCAGACCTGGAGGGTGTCTCCAGCTGCAGTGGAGTGGTATTCTGGGTAGCGCCTGGCTTAGAACACTGTTACGTTCTCAGTGCCCGAGGAACGCAGCTAGTTGAAAGCTGGCTTGTAGGCGTGCTTTCTTGTGCGAGCTGAGTTCAGGGCAGGACCCTCCCGCGTCCTGACTGCCCGTAGATGTAGGTCCCAGCATCCTTATGTTAGTTGCTGGAAGCGGTTGTGTGAAGAGCATGTGGAAGTGACAGGATTCTCCTCAAGTGTATCTGATCTCAATACAGACATTGCAAACGTCCTTGTTCACTGAGAGCGTAGCTCGGTCCTAGCTCCCATCAAAGTGTCTAGCAGACATCTGCCTGCAAAGCATACACACTTCCGAGAGTTGAGCTTATGGACTGTCCCTCCCACATCCTGCTTGCAGGTACACCGCGATCCTAACAGGCCTAGCCCCGATGCGTGCCTGAAGTGTTGTGAGAGGTAAGTGGAAAGTCGCGGCCCACAAGACTAGTGCATCCAAGCTCAATCCAGCGATTTCCTAGTATTCCCTGTGTGAGCCAGGTGCTACATTCTACGTGCCATACAAGAGAAGCTAGCTGAACGCCTTGTCCAAAAGCAACTTACTTCGGAGAGTTGAGCTCACCCTCAGTCCCTCACAGTTGCACACTGCCTGCAGAAAGAGTTTCCAACATCTGAACCACAGGCGTTTGTCAGAGGATTGTGAGACTCAAGTGGAATAAGCAGACCTGGAGGGTGTCTCCAGCTGCAGTGGAGTGGTATTCTCGTTAGAGCCTGGCTTAGAACAGTTTTACGTTCTCAGTGCCCGAGGAACGCAGCTAGTTGAAAGGTGGCTTGTAGGCCTGCTTCCTTTTGAGAGCTGAGTTCAGGGCAGCACCCTCCCGCATCCTGATTGCCCGTAGACGTAGGTCACAGCATCCTTATGTTAGGCGCCAGAAGAGGTTGTGTGAAGAGCATGTGGAGGTGACAGGATTCTCCTCAAGTGTATCTGATCTCAATTCAGACATTGCAAACGTCCTTGTTCAATGAGAGTGTAGCTCGGTCCTAGCTCCCATCAAAGTGTCTAGCAGACATCTGCCTGCAAAGCATGCACACTTCCGAGAGTTGAGCTTATGGACTGTCCCTCCCACATCCTGCCTGCACGTACACCGCGCTAACAGGCCTAGCCCCGATGCGTGCCAGAAGTGTTGTGAGAGGTAAGTGGAAAGTCGCGGCCCACAAGACTAGTGCATCCAAGCTCAATCCAGCGATATTTCCTAGAATTCCCTGTGTGAGCCAGGTGCTACATTCTACGTGCCATACAAGAGAAGCTAGCTGAACGCCTTGTCCAAAAGCAACTTACTTCGGAGAGTTGAGCTCACCCTCAGTCCCTCACAGTTGCACACTGCCTGCAGAAAGAGTTTCCAACATCTGAACCACAGCCGTTTGTCAGAGGCTTGTGAGACGCAAGTGGAATAAGCAGACCTGGAGGGTGTCTCCAGCTGCAGTGGAGTGGTATTCTGGGTAGCGCCTGGCTTAGAACACTGTTACGTTCTCAGTGCCCGAGGAACGCAGCTAGTTGAAAGCTGGCTTGTAGGCGTGCTTTCTTGTGCGAGCTGAGTTCAGGGCAGGACCCTCCCGCGTCCTGACTGCCCGTAGATGTAGGTCCCAGCATCCTTATGTTAGTTGCTGGAAGCGGTTGTGTGAAGAGCATGTGGAAGTGACAGGATTCTCCTCAAGTGTATCTGATCTCAATACAGACATTGCAAACGTCCTTGTTCACTTAGAGCGTAGCTCGGTCCTAGCTCCCATCAAAGTGTCTAGCAGACATCTGCCTGCAAAGCATACACACTTCTGAGAGTTGAACTTATGGACTGTCCCTCCCACATCCTGCTTGCACGTACACCGCGATCCTAACAGGCCTAACCCGATGCGTGCCTAAGTGTTGTGAGAGGTAAGTGGAAAGTCGCGGCCGACAAGACTAGTGCATCCAAGCTGAATCCAGCGATTTCCTAATATTCCCTGTGTGACCCAGGTGCCACATCCTACGTGCCATACGAGAGAAGCTAGCTGAACGCGTTGTCCAAAAGCAACTTACTTCGGAGAGTTGAGCTCACCCTCAGTCCCTCACAGTTGCACACTGCCTGCAGAAAGAGTTTCCAACATCTGAACCACAGCCGTTTGTCAGAGGCTTGTGAGACGCAAGTGGAATAAGCAGACCTGGAGGGTGTCTCCAGCTGCAGTGGAGTGGTATTCTGGGTAGCGCCTGGCTTAGAACACTGTTACGTTCTCAGTGCCCGAGGAACGCAGCTAGTTGAAAGCTGGCTTGTAGGCGTGCTTTCTTGTGCGAGCTGAGTTCAGGGCAGGACCCTCCCGCGTCCTGACTGCCCGTAGATGTAGGTCCCAGCATCCTTATGTTAGTTGCTGGAAGCGGTTGTGTGAAGAGCATGTGGAAGTGACAGGATTCTCCTCAAGTGTATCTGATCTCAATACAGACATTGCAAACGTCCTTGTTCACTGAGAGCGTAGCTCGGTCCTAGCTCCCATCAAAGTGTCTAGCAGACATCTGCCTGCAAAGCATACACACTTCCGAGAGTTGAGCTTATGGACTGTCCCTCCCACATCCTGCTTGCAGGTACACCGCGATCCTAACAGGCCTAGCCCCGATGCGTGCCTGAAGTGTTGTGAGAGGTAAGTGGAAAGTCGCGGCCCACAAGACTAGTGCATCCAAGCTCAATCCAGCGATTTCCTAGTATTCCCTGTGTGAGCCAGGTGCTACATCCTACGTGCCATACAAGAGAAGCTAGCTGAATGCCTTGTCCAAAAGCAACTTACTTCGGAGAGTTGAGCTCACCCTCAGTCCCTCACAGTTGCACACTGCCTGCAGAAAGAGTTTCCAACATCTGAACCACAGGCGTTTGTCAGAGGATTGTGAGACTCAAGTGGAATAAGCAGACCTGGAGGGTGTCTCCAGCTGCAGTGGAGTGGTATTCTCGTTAGAGCCTGTCTTAGAACAGTTTTACGTTCTCAGTGCCCGAGGAACGCAGCTAGTTGAATGCTGGCTTGTAGGCTTGCTTCCTTGTGAGAGCTGAGTTCAGGGCAGGACCCTCCCGCATCCTGACTGCCCGTAGATGTAGGTCCCAGCATCCTTATGTTAGTTGCCGGAAGCGGTTGTGTGAAGAGCATGTGGAAGTGACAGGATTCTCCTCAAGTGTATCTGATCTCAATACAGACATTGCAAACGTCCTTGTTCAATGAGAGCGTAGCCCGGTCCTAGCTCCCATCAAAGTGTCCAGCAGACATCTGCCTACAAAGGATACACACTTCGAGAGTTGAGCTTATGGACTGTCCGTCCCACACCCTGCCTGCACGTACACCGCGCTCCTAACAGGCCTAGCCCCGATGCGTGCCTGAAGTGTTGTGAGAGGTAAGTGGAAAGTCGCAGCCCAGAAGACTAGTGCATCCAAGCTCAATCCAGCGATTTCCTAGTATTCCCTGTGTGAGCCAGGTGCCACATCCTACGTGCCATACGAGAGAAGCTAGCTGAAAGCCTTGTCCAAAAGCAACTTACTTCGGAGATTTGAGCTCACCCTCAGTCACTCACAGTTGCACACTGCCTGCAGAAAGAGTTTCCAACATCTGAACCACAGCCGTTTGTCAGAGGTTGTGAGACGCAAGTGGAATAAGCAGACCTGGAGGGTGTCTCCAGCTGCAGTGGAGTGGTATTCTGGGTAGCTCCTGGCTTAGAACACTGTTACGTTCTCAGTGCCCGAGGAACGCAGCTAGTGGAAATCTGGATTGTAGGCCTACTTCCCTGTGCGAGCTGAGTTCAGGGCAGGACCCTCCCGCATCCTGACTGCCCGTAGACGTAGGTCCCAGCATCCTTATGTTAGGAGCCGGAAGCGGTTGTGTGAAGAGCATGCGGAAGTGACAGGATTCTTCTCAAGTGTATCTGATCTCAATACAGACATTGCAAACGTCCTTGTTCACTGAGAGCGTAGCTCGGTGCTAGCTCCCATCAAAGTGTCTAGCAGACATCTGCCTGCAAAGCATGCACACTTCCGAGAGTTGAGCTTATGGACTGTCCCTCCCACATCCTGCCTGCACGTACACCGCGCTCCTAACAGGCCTAGCCCCGATGCGTGCCTGAAGTGTTGTGAGAGGTAAGTGGAAAGTCGCGGCCCACAAGACTAGTGCATCCAAGCTCAATCCAGCGATATTTCCTAGAATTCCCTGTGTGAGCCAGGTGCTACATCCTACGTGCCATACAAGAGAAGCTAGCTGAACGCCTTGTCCAAAGCAACTTACTTCGGAGAGTTGAGCTCACCCTCAGTCCCTCACAGTTGCACACTGCCTGCAGAAAGAGTTTCCAACATCTGAACCACAGCCGTTTGTCATTGGCTTGTGAGACGCAAGTGGAATAAGGAGACCTGGAGGGTGTCTCCAGCTGCAGTGGAGTGGTATTCTGGGTAGAGCCTGGCTTAGAACACTGTTACGTTCTCAGTGCCCGAGGAACGCAGCGAGTTGAAAGCTGTCTTGTAGGCGTACTTCCTTGTGCGAGCTGAGTTCAGGGCAAGACCCTCCCGCATCCTGACTGCCCGTAGAGGTAGGTCCCAGCATCCTTATGTTAGTTGCCGGAAGCGGTTGTGTGAAGAGCATGTGGAAGTGACAGGATTCTCCTCAAGTGTATCTGATCTCAATACAGAGATTGCAAACGTCCTTGTTCACTGAGAGCGTAGCTCGGTCCTAGCTCCCATCAAAGTGTCTAGCAGACATGTGCCTGCAAACCATACACTCTTCCGAGAGTTGAGCTTATGGACTGTCCCTCCCACATCCTGCCTGCACGTACACCGCGCTCCTAACAGACCTAGCCCCGACGCGTGCCTGAAGTGTTGTGAGAGGTAAGTGGAAAGTCGCGGCCCACAAGACTAGTGCATCCAAGCTCAATCCAGCGATTTCCTAGTATTCCCTGTGTGAGCCACGTGCTACATCCTACGTGCCATACGAGAGAAGCTAGCTGAACGCCTTGTCCAAAAGCAACTTACTTCGGAGAGTTGAGCTCACCCTCAGTCCGTCACAGTTGCACACTGCCTGCAGAAAGAGTTTCCAACATCTGAACCACAGCCGTTTGTCAGAGGCTTGTGAGACGCAAGTGGAATAAGCAGACCTGGAGGGTGTCTCCAGCTGCAGTGGAGTGGTATTCTGGGTAGCGCCTGGCTTAGAACACTGTTACGTTCTCAGTGCCCGAGGAACGCAGCTAGTTGAAAGCTGGCTTGTAGGCGTGCTTTCTGGTGCGAGCTGAGTTCAGGGCAGGACCCTCCCGCGTCCTGACTGCCCGTAGATGTAGGTCCCAGCATCCTTATGTTTGTTGCTGGAAGCGGTTGTGTGAAGAGCATGTGGAAGTGACAGGTTTCTCCTCAAGTGTATCTGATCTCAATACAGACATTGCAAACGTCCTTGTTCACTGAGAGCGTAGCTCGGTCCTAGCTCCCATCAAAGTGTCTAGCAGACATCTGCCTGCAAAGCATACACACTTCCGAGAGTTGAGCTTATGGACTGTCCCTCCCACATCCTGCTTGCAGGTACACCGCGATCCTAACAGGCCTAGCCCCGATGCGTGCCTGAAGTGTTGTGAGAGGTAAGTGGAAAGTCGCGGCCCACAAGACTAGTGTATCCAAGCTCAATCCAGCGATTTCCTAGTATTCCCTGTGTGAGCCAGATGCTACATCCTAAGTGCCATACGAGAGAAGCTAGCTGAACGCCTTGTCCAAAGCAACTTACTTCGGAGAGTTGAGCTCACCCTCAGTCCGTCACAGTTGCACACTGCCTGCAGAAAGAGTTTCCAACATCTGAACCACAGCCGTTTGTCAGTGGCTTGTGAGACGCAAGTGGAATAAGCAGACCTGGAGGGTGTCTCCAGCTGCAGTAGAGTGGTATTCTGGGTAGCTCCTGGCTTAGAACACTGTTACGTTCTCAGTGCCCGAGGAACGCAGCTAGTTGAAAGGTGGCTTGTAGGCATGCTTTCTTTTGAGAGCTGAGTTCAGGGCAGGACCCTCCCGCATCCTGATTGCCGGTAGACGTAGGTCCCAGCATCCTTATGTTAGGCGCCAGAAGAGGTTGTGTGAAGAGCATGTGGAGGTGACAGGATTCTCCTCAAGTGTATCTGATCTCAATTCAGACATTGCAAACGTCCTTGTTCAATGAGAGCGTAGCTCGGTCCTAGCTCCCATCAAAGTGTCTAGCAGACATCTGCCTGCAAAGCATGCACACTTCCGAGAGTTGAGCTTATGGACTGTCCCTCCCACATCCTGCCTGCACGTACACCGCGCTCCTAACAGGCCTAGCCCCGATGCGTGCCTGAAGTGTTGTGAGAGGTAAGTGGAAAGTCGCGGCCCACAAGACTAGTGCATCCAAGCTCAATCCAGCGATATTTCCTAGAATTCCCTGTGTGAGCCAGGTGCTACATTCTACGTGCCATACAAGAGAAGCTAGCTAAACGCCTTGTCCAAAAGCAACTTACTTCGGAGAGTTGAGCTCACCCTCAGTCCCTCACAGTTGCACACTGCCTGCAGAAAGAGTTTCCAACATCTGAACCACAGGCGTTTGTCAGAGGATTGTGAGACTCAAGTGGAATAAGCAGACCTGGAGGGTGTCTCCAGCTGCAGTGGAGTGGTATTCTGGGTAGCGCCTGGCTTAGAACACTGTTACGTTCTCAGTGCCCGAGGAACGCAGCTAGTTGAAAGCTGGCTTGTAGGCTTGCTTCCTTGTGAGAGCTGAGTTCAGAGCAGCACCCTCCCGCATCCTGATTGCCCGTAGACGTAGGTCACAGCATCCTTATGTTAGGCGCCAGAAGAGGTTGTGTGAAGAGCATGTGGAGGTGACAGGATTCTCCTCAAGTGTATCTGATCTCAATTCAGACATTGCAAACGTCCTTGTTCAATGAGAGTGTAGCTCGGTCCTAGCTCCCATCAAAGTGTCTAGCAGACATCTGCCTGCAAAGCATGCACACTTCCGAGAGTTGAGCTTATGGACTGTCCCTCCCACATCCTGCCTGCACGTACACCGCGCTCCTAACAGGCCTAGCCCCGATGCGTGCCTGAAGTGTTGTGAGAGGTAAGTGGAAAGTCGCGGCCCACAAGACTAGTGCATCCAAGCTCAATCCAGCGATTTCCTAGTATTCCCTGTGTGAGCCAGATGCTACATCCTAAGTGCCATACGAGAGAAGCTAGCTGAACGCCTTGTCCAAAGCAACTTACTTCGGAGAGTTGAGCTCACCCTCAGTCCGTCACAGTTGCACACTGCCTGCAGAAAGAGTTTCCAACATCTGAACCACAGGCGTTTGTCAGAGGCTTGTGAGACGCAAGTGGAATAAGCAGACCTGGAGGGTGTCTCCAGCTGCAGTGGAGTGGTATTCTGGGTAGCGCCTGGCTTAGAACACTGTTACGTTCTCAGTGCCCGAGGAACGCAGCTAGTTGAAAGCTGGCTTGTAGGCGTGCTTTGTTGTGCGAGCTGAGTTCAGGGAAGGACCCTCCCGCGTCCTGACTGCCCGTAGATGTAGGTCCCAGCATCCTTATGTTAGTTGCTGGAAGCGGTTGTGTGAAGAGCATGTGGAAGTGACAGGATTCTCCTCAAGTGTATCTGATCTGAATACAGAGATTGCAAACGTCCTTGTTCACTGAGAGCGTAGCTCGGTCCTAGCTCCCATCAAAGTGTCTAGCAGACATCTGCCTGCAAAGCATACACACTTCCGAGAGTTGAGCTTATGGACTGTCCCTCCCACATCCTGCCTGCACGTACACCGCGCTCCTAACAGGCCTAGCCCCGATGCGTGCCTGAAGTGTTGTGAGAGGTAAGTGGAAAGTCGCGGCCCACAAGACTAGTGCATCCAAGCTCAATCCAGCGATATTTCCTAGAATTCCCTGTGTGACCCAGGTGCTACATCCTACGTGCCATACAAGAGAAGCTAGCTGAACGCCTTGTCCAAAGCAACTTACTTCGGAGAGTTGAGCTCACCCTCAGTCCCTCACAGTTGCACACTGCCTGCAGAAAGAGTTTCCAACATCTGAACCACAGCCGTTTGTCATTGGCTTGTGAGACGCAAGTGGAATAAGGAGACCTGGAGGGTGTCTCCAGCTGCAGTGGAGTGGTATTCTGGGTAGAGCCTGGCTTAGAACACTGTTACGTTCTCAGTGCCCGAGGAACGCAGCTAGTTGAAAGGTGGCTTGTAGGCGTGCTTCCTTTTGAGAGCTGAGTTCAGGGCAGGACCCTCCCGCATCCTGATTGCCCGTAGACGTAGGTCCCAGCATCCTTATGTTAGGCGCCAGAAGAAGTTGTGTGAAGAGCATGTGGAGGTGACAGGATTCCCTCAAGTGTATCTGATCTCAATTCAGACATTGCAAACGTCCTTGTTCAATGAGAGTGTAGCTCGGTCCTAGCTCCCATCAAAGTGTCTAGCAGACATCTGCCTGCAAAGCATGCACACTTCCCAGAGTTGAGCTTATGGACTGTCCCTCCCACATCCTGCCTGCACGTACACCGCGCTATCAGGCCTAGCCCCGATGCGTGCCTGAAGTGTTGTGAGAGGTAAGGGGAAAGTCGCGGCCCACAAGACTAGTGCATCCAAGCTCAATCCAGCGATATTTCCTAGTATTCCCTGGTGAGCCAGGTGCTACATCGTATGTGCCATACAAGAGAAGCTAGCTGAACGCCTTGTCCAAAAGCAACTTACTGCGGAGAGTTCAGCTCACCCTCAGTCCCTCACAGTTGCACACTGCCTGCAAAAGAGTTTCCAACATCTGAACCACAGGCGTTTGTCAGAGGCTTGTGAGACGCAAGTGGAATAAGCAGACCTGGAGGGTGTCTCCAGCTGCAGTGGAGTGGTATTCTGGGTAGCTCCTGGCTTAGAACACTGTTACGTTCTCAGTGCCCGAGGAACGCAGCTAGCTGAAAGCTGGCTTGTAGGCTTGCTTCCTTGTGAGAGCTGAGTTCAGGGCAGGACCCTCCCGCATCCTGACTGCCCGTAGATGTAGGTCCCAGCATCCTTATGTTAGTTGCTGGAAGCGGTTGTGTGAAGAGCATGTGGAAGTGACAGGATTCTCCTCAAGTGTATCTGATCTCAATACAGACATTGCCAACGTCCTTGTTCAATGAGAGCGTAGCCCGGTCCTAGCTCCCATCAAAGTGTCTAGCAGACATCTGCCTACAAAGCATACACACTTCGAGAGTTGAGCTTATGGACTGTTCCTCCCACACCCTGCCTGCACGTACACCGCGATCCTAACAGGCCTAACCCGATGCGTGCCTAAGTGTTGTGAGAGGTAAGTGGAAAGTCGCGGCCCACAAGACTAGTGCATCCAAGCTCAATCCAGCGATTTCCTAGTATTCCCTGTGTGAGCCAGGTGCTACATCCTACGTGCCATACGAGAGAAGCTAGCTGAACGCCTTGTCCAAAAGCAACTTACTTCGGAGAGTTGAGCTCACCCTCAGTCCCTCACAGTTGCACACTGCCTGCAGAAAGAGTTTCCAACATCTGAACCACAGGCGTTTGTCAGAGGCTTGTGAGACGCAAGTGGAATAAGCAGACCTGGAGGGTGTCTCCAGCTGCAGTGGAGTGGTATTCTGGGTAGAGCCTGGCTTAGAACACTGTTACATTCTCAGTGCCCGAGGAACGCAGCGAGTTGAAAGCTGGCTTGTAGGCGTACTTCCTTGTGCGAGCTGAGTTCAGGGCAAGACCCTCCCGCATCCTGACTGCCCGTAGAGGTAGGTCCCAGCATCCTTATGTAAGTTGCCGGAAGCGGTTGTGTGAAGAGCATGTGGAGGTGACAGGATTCTCCTCAAGTGTATCTGATCTCAATTCAGACATTGCAAACGTCCTTGTTCAATGAGAGTGTAGCTCGGTCCTAGCTCCCATCAAAGTGTCTAGCAGACATCTGCCTGCAAAGCATGCACACTTCCGAGAGTTGAGCTTATGGACTGTCCCTCCCACATCCTGCCTGCACGTACACCGCGCTCCTAACAGGCCTAGCCCCGATGCGTGCCTTAAGTGTTGTGAGAGGTAAGTGGAAAGTCGCGGCCCACAAGACTAGTGCATCCAAGCTCAATCCAGCGATTTCCTAGTATTCCCTGTGTGAGCCAGATGCTACATCCTAAGTGCCATACGAGAGAAGCTAGCTGAACGCCTTGTCCAAAGCAACTTACTTCGGAGAGTTGAGCTCACACTCAGTCCGTCACAGTTGCACACTGCCTGCAGAAAGAGTTTCCAACATCTGAACCACAGGCGTTTGTCAGAGGCTTGTGAGACGCAAGTGGAATAAGCAGACCTGGAGGGTGTCTCCAGCTGCAGTGGAGTGGTATTCTGGGTAGCGCCTGGCTTAGAACACTGTTACGTTCTCAGTGCCCGAGGAACGCAGCTAGTTGAAAGCTGGCTTGTAGGCGTGCTTTGTTGTGCGAGCTGAGTTCAGGGAAGGACCCTCCCGCGTCCTGACTGCCCGTAGATGTAGGTCCCAGCATCCTTATGTTAGTTGCTGGAAGCGGTTGTGTGAAGAGCATGTGGAAGTGACAGGATTCTCCTCAAGTGTATCTGATCTGAATACAGAGATTGCAAACGTCCTTGTTCACTAAGAGCGTAGCTCGGTCCTAGCTCCCATCAAAGTGTCTAGCAGACATCTGCCTGCAAAGCATACACACTTCCGAGAGTTGAGCTTATGGACTGTCCCTCCCACATCCTGATTGCAGGTACACCGCGCTCCTAACAGGCCTAGCCCCGATGCGTGCCTGAAGTGTTGTGAGAGGTAAGTGGAAAGTCGCGGCCCACAAGACTAGTGCATCCAAGCTCAATCCAGCGATATTTCCTAGAATTCCCTGTGTGAGCCAGGTGCTACATTCTACGTGCCATACAAGAGAAGCTAGCTGAACGCCTTGTCCAAAAGCAACTTACTTCGGAGAGTTGAGCTCACCCTCAGTCCCTCACAGTTGCACACTGCCTGCAGAAAGAGTTTCCAACATCTGAACCACAGCCGTTTGTCAGAGGCTTGTGAGACGCAAGTGGAATAAGCAGACCTGGAGGGTGTCTCCAGCTGCAGTGGAGTGGTATTCTGGGTAGCGCCTGGCTTAGAACACTGTTACGTTCTCAGTGCCCGAGGAACGCAGCTAGTTGAAAGCTGGCTTGTAGGCGTGCTTTCTTGTGCGAGCTGAGTTCAGGGCAGGACCCTCCCGCGTCCTGACTGCCCGTAGATGTAGGTCCCAGCATCCTTATGTTAGTTGCTGGAAGCGGTTGTGTGAAGAGCATGTGGAAGTGACAGGATTCTCCTCAAGTGTATCTGATCTCAATACAGACATTGCAAACGTCCTTGTTCACTGAGAGCGTAGCTCGGTCCTAGCTCCCATCAAAGTGTCTAGCAGACATCTGCCTGCAAAGCATACACACTTCCGAGAGTTGAGCTTATGGACTGTCCCTCCCACATCCTGCTTGCAGGTACACCGCGATCCTAACAGGCCTAGCCCCGATGCGTGCCTGAAGTGTTGTGAGAGGTAAGTGGAAAGTCGCGGCCCACAAGACTAGTGCATCCAAGCTCAATCCAGCGATTTCCTAGTATTCCCTGTGTGAGCCAGGTGCTACATCCTACGTGCCATACAAGAGAAGCTAGCTGAACGCCTTGTCCAAAAGCAACTTACTTCGGAGAGTTGAGCTCACCCTCAGTCCCTCACAGTTGCACACTGCCTGCAGAAAGAGTTTCCAACATCTGAACCACAGGCGTTTGTCAGAGGATTGTGAGACTCAAGTGGAATAAGCAGACCTGGAGGGTGTCTCCAGCTGCAGTGGAGTGGTATTCTCGTTAGAGCCTGGCTTAGAACAGTTTTACGTTCTCAGTGCCCGAGGAACGCAGCTAGTTGAATGCTGGCTTGTAGGCTTGCTTCTTTGTGAGAGCTGAGTTCAGGGCAGGACCCTCCCGCATCCTGACTGCCCGTAGAGGTAGGTCCCAGCATCCTTATGTTAGTTGCCGGAAGCGGTTGTGTGAAGAGCATGTGGAAGTGACAGGATTCTCCTCAAGTGTATCTGATCTCAATACAGACATTGCAAACGTCCTTGTTCAATGAGAGCGTAGCCCGGTCCTAGCTCCCATCAAAGTTTCCAGCAGACATCTGCCTACAAAGGATACACACTTCGAGAGTTGAGCTTATGGACTGTCCGTCCCACACCCTGCCTGCACGTACACCGCGATCCTAACAGGCCTAGCCCCGATGCGTGCCTGAAGTGTTGTGAGAGGTAAGTGGAAAGTCGCGGCCCACAAGACTAGTGCATCCAAGCTCAATCCAGCGATTTCCTAGTATTCCCTGTGTGAGCCAGGTGCCACATCCTACGTGCCATACGAGAGAAGCTAGCTGAACGCCTTGTCCAAAAGCAACTTACTTCGGAGAGTTGAGCTCACCCTCAGTCCGTCACAGTTGCACACTGCCTGCAGAAAGAGTTTCCAACATCTGAACCACAGCCGTTTGTCAGAGGCTTGTGAGACGCAAGTGGAATAAGCAGACCTGGAGGGTGTCTCCAGCTGCAGTGGAGTGGTATTCTGGGTAGAGCCTGGCTTAGAACACTGTTACATTCTCAGTGCCCGAGGAACGCAGCGAGTTGAAAGCTGGCTTGTAGGCGTACTTCCTTGTGCGAGCTGAGTTCAGGGCAAGACCCTCCCGCATCCTGACTGCCCGTAGAGGTAGGTCCCAGCATCCTTATGTAAGTTGCCGGAAGCGGTTGTGTGAAGAGCATGTGGAAGTGACAGGATTCTCCTCAAGTGTATCTGATCTCAATACAGACATTGCAAACGTCCTTGTTCACTGAGAGCGTAGCTCGGTCCTAGCTCCCATCAAAGTGTCTAGCAGACATCTGCCTGCAAAGCATACACACTTCCGAGAGTTGAGCTTATGGACTGTCCCTCCCACATCCTGATTGCAGGTACACCGCGCTCCTAACAGTCCTAGCCCCGATGCGTGCCTGAAGTGTTGTGAGAGGTAAGTGGAAAGTCGCGGCCCACAAGACTAGTGCATCCAAGCTCAATCCAGCGATATTTCCTAGAATTCCCTGTGTGAGCCAGGTGCTACATTCTACGTGCCATACAAGAGAAGCTAGCTGAACGCCTTGTCCAAAAGCAACTTACTTCGGAGAGTTGAGCTCACCCTCAGTCCCTCACAGTTGCACACTGCCTGCAGAAAGAGTTTCCAACATCTGAACCACAGCCGTTTGTCAGAGGCTTGTGAGACGCAAGTGGAATAAGCAGACCTGGAGGGTGTCTCCAGCTGCAGTGGAGTGGTATTCTGGGTAGCGCCTGGCTTAGAACACTGTTACGTTCTCAGTGCCCGAGGAACGCAGCTAGTTGAAAGCTGGCTTGTAGGCGTGCTTTCTTGTGCGAGCTGAGTTCAGGGCAGGACCCTCCCGCGTCCTGACTGCCCGTAGATGTAGGTCCCAGCATCCTTATGTTAGTTGCTGGAAGCGGTTGTGTGAAGAGCATGTGGAAGTGACAGGATTCTCCTCAAGTGTATCTGATCTCAATACAGACATTGCAAACGTCCTTGTTCACTGAGAGCGTAGCTCGGTCCTAGCTCCCATCAAAGTGTCTAGCAGACATCTGCCTGCAAAGCATACACACTTCCGAGAGTTGAGCTTATGGACTGTCCCTCCCACATCCTGCTTGCAGGTACACCGCGATCCTAACAGGCCTAGCCCCGATGCGTGCCTGAAGTGTTGTGAGAGGTAAGTGGAAAGTCGCGGCCCACAAGACTAGTGCATCCAAGCTCAATCCAGCGATTTCCTAGTATTCCCTGTGTGAGCCAGGTGCTACATCCTACGTGCCATACAAGAGAAGCTAGCTGAACGCCTTGTCCAAAAGCAACTTACTTCGGAGAGTTGAGCTCACCCTCAGTCCCTCACAGTTGCACACTGCCTGCAGAAAGAGTTTCCAACATCTGAACCACAGGCGTTTGTCAGAGGATTGTGAGACTCAAGTGGAATAAGCAGACCTGGAGGGTGTCTCCAGCTGCAGTGGAGTGGTATTCTCGTTAGAGCCTGGCTTAGAACAGTTTTACGTTCTCAGTGCCCGAGGAACGCAGCTAGTTGAATGCTGGCTTGTAGGCTTGCTTCTTTGTGAGAGCTGAGTTCAGGGCAGGACCCTCCCGCATCCTGACTGCCCGTAGAGGTAGGTCCCAGCATCCTTATGTTAGTTGCCGGAAGCGGTTGTGTGAAGAGCATGTGGAAGTGACAGGATTCTCCTCAAGTGTATCTGATCTCAATACAGACATTGCAAACGTCCTTGTTCAATGAGAGCGTAGCCCGGTCCTAGCTCCCATCAAAGTGTCCAGCAGACATCTGCCTACAAAGGATACACACTTCGAGAGTTGAGCTTATGGACTGTCCGTCCCACACCCTGCCTGCACGTACACCGCGATCCTAACAGGCCTAGCCCCGATGCGTGCCTGAAGTGTTGTGAGAGGTAAGTGGAAAGTCGCGGCCCACAAGACTAGTGCATCCAAGCTCAATCCAGCGATTTCCTAGTATTCCCTGTGTGAGCCAGGTGCCACATCCTACGTGCCATACGAGAGAAGCTAGCTGAACGCCTTGTCCAAAAGCAACTTACTTCGGAGAGTTGAGCTCACCCTCAGTCCGTCACAGTTGCACACTGCCTGCAGAAAGAGTTTCCAACATCTGAACCACAGCCGTTTGTCAGAGGCTTGTGAGACGCAAGTGGAATAAGCAGACCTGGAGGGTGTCTCCAGCTGCAGTGGAGTGGTATTCTGGGTAGAGCCTGGCTTAGAACACTGTTACATTCTCAGTGCCCGAGGAACGCAGCGAGTTGAAAGCTGGCTTGTAGGCGTACTTCCTTGTGCGAGCTGAGTTCAGGGCAAGACCCTCCCGCATCCTGACTGCCCGTAGAGGTAGGTCCCAGCATCCTTATGTAAGTTGCCGGAAGCGGTTGTGTGAAGAGCATGTGGAAGTGACAGGATTCTCCTCAAGTGTATCTGATCTGAATACAGAGATTGCAAACGTCCTTGTTCACTGAGAGCGTAGCTCGGTCCTAGCTCCCATCAAAGTGTCTAGCAGACATCTGCCTGCAAAGCATACACACTTCTGAGAGTTGAACTTATGGACTGTCCCTCCCACATCCTGCTTGCACGTACACCGCGATCCTAACAGGCCTACCCCGATGCGTGCCTAAGTGTTGTGAGAGGAAAGTGGAAAGTCGCAGCCGACAAGACTAGTGCATCCAAGCTCAATCCAGCGATTTCCTAGTATTCCCTGTGTGAGCCAGATGCCACATCCTAAGTGCCATACGAGAGAAGGTAGCTGAACGCCTTGTCCAAAGCAACTTACTTCGGAGAGTTGAGCTCACCCTCAGTCCGTCACAGTTGCACACTGCCTGCAGAAAGAGTTTCCAACATCTGAACCACAGGCGTTTGTCAGAGGCTTGTGAGACGCAAGTGGAATAAGCAGACCTGGAGGGTGTCTCCAGCTGCAGTGGAGTGGTATTCTGGGTAGCGCCTGGCTTAGAACACTGTTACGTTCTCAGTGCCCGAGGAACGCAGCTAGTTGAAAGCTGGCTTGTAGGCGTGCTTTCTTGTGCGAGCTGAGTTCAGGGAAGGACCCTCCCGCGTCCTGACTGCCCGTAGATGTAGGTCCCAGCATCCTTATGTTAGTTGCTGGAAGCGGTTGTGTGAAGAGCATGTGGAAGTGACAGGATTCTCCTCAAGTGTATCTGATCTCAATACAGACATTGCAAACGTCCTTGTTCACTGAGAGCGTAGCTCGGTCCTAGCTCCCATCAAAGTGTCTAGCAGACATCTGCCTGCAAAGCATACACACTTCCGAGAGTTGAGCTTATGGACTGTCCCTCCCACATCCTGATTGCAGGTACACCGCGATCCTAACAGGCCTAGCCCCGATGCGTGCCTGAAGTGTTGTGAGAGGTAAGTGGAAAGTCGCGGCCCACAAGACTAGTGCATCCAAGCTCAATCCAGCGATATTTCCTAGAATTCCCTGTGTGAGCCAGGTGCTACATTCTACGTGCCATACAAGAGAAGCTAGCTGAACGCCTTGTCCAAAAGCAACTTACTTCGGAGAGTTGAGCTCACCCTCAGTCCCTCACAGTTGCACACTGCCTGCAGAAAGAGTTTCCAACATCTGAACCACAGCCGTTTGTCAGAGGCTTGTGAGACGCAAGTGGAATAAGCAGACCTGGAGGGTGTCTCCAGCTGCAGTGGAGTGGTATTCTGGGTAGCGCCTGGCTTAGAACACTGTTACGTTCTCAGTGCCCGAGGAACGCAGCTAGTTGAAAGCTGGCTTGTAGGCGTGCTTTCTTGTGCGAGCTGAGTTCAGGGCAGGACCCTCCCGCGTCCTGACTGCCCGTAGATGTAGGTCCCAGCATCCTTATGTTAGTTGCTGGAAGCGGTTGTGTGAAGAGCATGTGGAAGTGACAGGATTCTCCTCAAGTGTATCTGATCTCAATACAGACATTGCAAACGTCCTTGTTCACTGAGAGCGTAGCTCGGTCCTAGCTCCCATCAAAGTGTCTAGCAGACATCTGCCTGCAAAGCATACACACTTCCGAGAGTTGAGCTTATGGACTGTCCCTCCCACATCCTGCTTGCAGGTACACCGCGATCCTAACAGGCCTAGCCCCGATGCGTGCCTGAAGTGTTGTGAGAGGTAAGTGGAAAGTCGCGGCCCACAAGACTAGTGCATCCAAGCTCAATCCAGCGATTTCCTAGTATTCCCTGTGTGAGCCAGGTGCTACATTCTACGTGCCATACAAGAGAAGCTAGCTGAACGCCTTGTCCAAAAGCAACTTACTTCGGAGAGTTGAGCTCACCCTCAGTCCCTCACAGTTGCACACTGCCTGCAGAAAGAGTTTCCAACATCTGAACCACAGGCGTTTGTCAGAGGATTGTGAGACTCAAGTGGAATAAGCAGACCTGGAGGGTGTCTCCAGCTGCAGTGGAGTGGTATTCTAGTTAGAGCCTGGCTTAGAACAGTTTTACGTTCTCAGTGCCCGAGGAACGCAGCTAGTTGAAAGGTGGCTTGTAGGCCTGCTTCCTTTTGAGAGCTGAGTTCAGGGCAGCACCCTCCCGCATCCTGATTGCCCGTAGACGTAGGTCACAGCATCCTTATGTTAGGCGCCAGAAGAGGTTGTGTGAAGAGCATGTGGAGGTGACAGGATTCTCCTCAAGTGTATCTGATCTCAATTCAGACATTGCAAACGTCCTTGTTCAATGAGAGTGTAGCTCGGTCCTAGCTCCCATCAAAGTGTCTAGCAGACATCTGCCTGCAAAGCATGCACACTTCCGAGAGTTGAGCTTATGGACTGTCCCTCCCACATCCTGCCTGCACGTACACCGCGCTAACAGGCCTAGCCCCGATGCGTGCCAGAAGTGTTGTGAGAGGTAAGTGGAAAGTCGCGGCCCACAAGACTAGTGCATCCAAGCTCAATCCAGCGATATTTCCTAGAATTCCCTGTGTGAGCCAGGTGCTACATTCTACGTGCCATACAAGAGAAGCTAGCTGAACGCCTTGTCCAAAAGCAACTTACTTCGGAGAGTTGAGCTCACCCTCAGTCCGTCACAGTTGCACACTGCCTGCAGAAAGAGTTTCCAACATCTGAACCACAGCCGTTTGTCAGAGGCTTGTGAGACGCAAGTGGAATAAGCAGACCTGGAGGGTGTCTCCAGCTGCAGTGGAGTGGTATTCTGGGTAGAGCCTGGCTTAGAACACTGTTACATTCTCAGTGCCCGAGGAACGCAGCGAGTTGAAAGCTGGCTTGTAGGCGTACTTCCTTGTGCGAGCTGAGTTCAGGGCAAGACCCTCCCGCATCCTGACTGCCCGTAGAGGTAGGTCCCAGCATCCTTATGTAAGTTGCCGGAAGCGGTTGTGTGAAGAGCATGTGGAAGTGACAGGATTCTCCTCAAGTGTATCTGATCTCAATACAGACATTGCAAACGTCCTTGTTCACTGAGAGCGTAGCTCGGTCCTAGCTCCCATCAAAGTGTCTAGCAGACATCTGCCTGCAAAGCATACACACTTCCGAGAGTTGAGCTTATGGACTGTCCCTCCCACATCCTGATTGCAGGTACACCGCGCTCCTAACAGTCCTAGCCCCGATGCGTGCCTGAAGTGTTGTGAGAGGTAAGTGGAAAGTCGCGGCCCACAAGACTAGTGCATCCAAGCTCAATCCAGCGATATTTCCTAGAATTCCCTGTGTGAGCCAGGTGCTACATTCTACGTGCCATACAAGAGAAGCTAGCTGAACGCCTTGTCCAAAAGCAACTTACTTCGGAGAGTTGAGCTCACCCTCAGTCCCTCACAGTTGCACACTGCCTGCAGAAAGAGTTTCCAACATCTGAACCACAGCCGTTTGTCAGAGGCTTGTGAGACGCAAGTGGAATAAGCAGACCTGGAGGGTGTCTCCAGCTGCAGTGGAGTGGTATTCTGGGTAGCGCCTGGCTTAGAACACTGTTACGTTCTCAGTGCCCGAGGAACGCAGCTAGTTGAAAGCTGGCTTGTAGGCGTGCTTTCTTGTGCGAGCTGAGTTCAGGGCAGGACCCTCCCGCGTCCTGACTGCCCGTAGATGTAGGTCCCAGCATCCTTATGTTAGTTGCTGGAAGCGGTTGTGTGAAGAGCATGTGGAAGTGACAGGATTCTCCTCAAGTGTATCTGATCTCAATACAGACATTGCAAACGTCCTTGTTCACTGAGAGCGTAGCTCGGTCCTAGCTCCCATCAAAGTGTCTAGCAGACATCTGCCTGCAAAGCATACACACTTCCGAGAGTTGAGCTTATGGACTGTCCCTCCCACATCCTGCTTGCAGGTACACCGCGATCCTAACAGGCCTAGCCCCGATGCGTGCCTGAAGTGTTGTGAGAGGTAAGTGGAAAGTCGCGGCCCACAAGACTAGTGCATCCAAGCTCAATCCAGCGATTTCCTAGTATTCCCTGTGTGAGCCAGGTGCTACATCCTACGTGCCATACAAGAGAAGCTAGCTGAACGCCTTGTCCAAAAGCAACTTACTTCGGAGAGTTGAGCTCACCCTCAGTCCCTCACAGTTGCACACTGCCTGCAGAAAGAGTTTCCAACATCTGAACCACAGGCGTTTGTCAGAGGATTGTGAGACTCAAGTGGAATAAGCAGACCTGGAGGGTGTCTCCAGCTGCAGTGGAGTGGTATTCTCGTTAGAGCCTGGCTTAGAACAGTTTTACGTTCTCAGTGCCCGAGGAACGCAGCTAGTTGAATGCTGGCTTGTAGGCTTGCTTCTTTGTGAGAGCTGAGTTCAGGGCAGGACCCTCCCGCATCCTGACTGCCCGTAGAGGTAGGTCCCAGCATCCTTATGTTAGTTGCCGGAAGCGGTTGTGTGAAGAGCATGTGGAAGTGACAGGATTCTCCTCAAGTGTATCTGATCTCAATACAGACATTGCAAACGTCCTTGTTCAATGAGAGCGTAGCCCGGTCCTAGCTCCCATCAAAGTGTCCAGCAGACATCTGCCTACAAAGGATACACACTTCGAGAGTTGAGCTTATGGACTGTCCGTCCCACACCCTGCCTGCACGTACACCGCGATCCTAACAGGCCTAGCCCCGATGCGTGCCTGAAGTGTTGTGAGAGGTAAGTGGAAAGTCGCGGCCCACAAGACTAGTGCATCCAAGCTCAATCCAGCGATTTCCTAGTATTCCCTGTGTGAGCCAGGTGCCACATCCTACGTGCCATACGAGAGAAGCTAGCTGAACGCCTTGTCCAAAAGCAACTTACTTCGGAGAGTTGAGCTCACCCTCAGTCCGTCACAGTTGCACACTGCCTGCAGAAAGAGTTTCCAACATCTGAACCACAGCCGTTTGTCAGAGGCTTGTGAGACGCAAGTGGAATAAGCAGACCTGGAGGGTGTCTCCAGCTGCAGTGGAGTGGTATTCTGGGTAGAGCCTGGCTTAGAACACTGTTACATTCTCAGTGCCCGAGGAACGCAGCGAGTTGAAAGCTGGCTTGTAGGCGTACTTCCTTGTGCGAGCTGAGTTCAGGGCAAGACCCTCCCGCATCCTGACTGCCCGTAGAGGTAGGTCCCAGCATCCTTATGTAAGTTGCCGGAAGCGGTTGTGTGAAGAGCATGTGGAAGTGACAGGATTCTCCTCAAGTGTATCTGATCTGAATACAGAGATTGCAAACGTCCTTGTTCACTGAGAGCGTAGCTCGGTCCTAGCTCCCATCAAAGTGTCTAGCAGACATCTGCCTGCAAAGCATACACACTTCTGAGAGTTGAACTTATGGACTGTCCCTCCCACATCCTGCTTGCACGTACACCGCGATCCTAACAGGCCTACCCCGATGCGTGCCTAAGTGTTGTGAGAGGTAAGTGGAAAGTCGCGGCCGACAAGACTAGTGCATCCAAGCTCAATCCAGCGATTTCCTAGTATTCCCTGTGTGAGCCAGATGCCACATCCTAAGTGCCATACGAGAGAAGGTAGCTGAACGCCTTGTCCAAAGCAACTTACTTCGGAGAGTTGAGCTCACCCTCAGTCCGTCACAGTTGCACACTGCCTGCAGAAAGAGTTTCCAACATCTGAACCACAGGCGTTTGTCAGAGGCTTGTGAGACGCAAGTGGAATAAGCAGACCTGGAGGGTGTCTCCAGCTGCAGTGGAGTGGTATTCTGGGTAGCGCCTGGCTTAGAACACTGTTACGTTCTCAGTGCCCGAGGAACGCAGCTAGTTGAAAGCTGGCTTGTAGGCGTGCTTTCTTGTGCGAGCTGAGTTCAGGGAAGGACCCTCCCGCGTCCTGACTGCCCGTAGATGTAGGTCCCAGCATCCTTATGTTAGTTGCTGGAAGCGGTTGTGTGAAGAGCATGTGGAAGTGACAGGATTCTCCTCAAGTGTATCTGATCTCAATACAGACATTGCAAACGTCCTTGTTCACTGAGAGCGTAGCTCGGTCCTAGCTCCCATCAAAGTGTCTAGCAGACATCTGCCTGCAAAGCATACACACTTCCGAGAGTTGAGCTTATGGACTGTCCCTCCCACATCCTGATTGCAGGTACACCGCGATCCTAACAGGCCTAGCCCCGATGCGTGCCTGAAGTGTTGTGAGAGGTAAGTGGAAAGTCGCGGCCCACAAGACTAGTGCATCCAAGCTCAATCCAGCGATATTTCCTAGAATTCCCTGTGTGAGCCAGGTGCTACATTCTACGTGCCATACAAGAGAAGCTAGCTGAACGCCTTGTCCAAAAGCAACTTACTTCGGAGAGTTGAGCTCACCCTCAGTCCCTCACAGTTGCACACTGCCTGCAGAAAGAGTTTCCAACATCTGAACCACAGCCGTTTGTCAGAGGCTTGTGAGACGCAAGTGGAATAAGCAGACCTGGAGGGTGTCTCCAGCTGCAGTGGAGTGGTATTCTGGGTAGCGCCTGGCTTAGAACACTGTTACGTTCTCAGTGCCCGAGGAACGCAGCTAGTTGAAAGCTGGCTTGTAGGCGTGCTTTCTTGTGCGAGCTGAGTTCAGGGCAGGACCCTCCCGCGTCCTGACTGCCCGTAGATGTAGGTCCCAGCATCCTTATGTTAGTTGCTGGAAGCGGTTGTGTGAAGAGCATGTGGAAGTGACAGGATTCTCCTCAAGTGTATCTGATCTCAATACAGACATTGCAAACGTCCTTGTTCACTGAGAGCGTAGCTCGGTCCTAGCTCCCATCAAAGTGTCTAGCAGACATCTGCCTGCAAAGCATACACACTTCCGAGAGTTGAGCTTATGGACTGTCCCTCCCACATCCTGCTTGCAGGTACACCGCGATCCTAACAGGCCTAGCCCCGATGCGTGCCTGAAGTGTTGTGAGAGGTAAGTGGAAAGTCGCGGCCCACAAGACTAGTGCATCCAAGCTCAATCCAGCGATTTCCTAGTATTCCCTGTGTGAGCCAGGTGCTACATTCTACGTGCCATACAAGAGAAGCTAGCTGAACGCCTTGTCCAAAAGCAACTTACTTCGGAGAGTTGAGCTCACCCTCAGTCCCTCACAGTTGCACACTGCCTGCAGAAAGAGTTTCCAACATCTGAACCACAGGCGTTTGTCAGAGGATTGTGAGACTCAAGTGGAATAAGCAGACCTGGAGGGTGTCTCCAGCTGCAGTGGAGTGGTATTCTAGTTAGAGCCTGGCTTAGAACAGTTTTACGTTCTCAGTGCCCGAGGAACGCAGCTAGTTGAAAGGTGGCTTGTAGGCCTGCTTCCTTTTGAGAGCTGAGTTCAGGGCAGCACCCTCCTGCATCCTGATTGCCCGTAGACGTAGGTCACAGCATCCTTATGTTAGGCGCCAGAAGAGGTTGTGTGAAGAGCATGTGGAGGTGACAGGATTCTCCTCAAGTGTATCTGATCTCAATACAGACATTGCAAACGTCCTTGTTCACTGAGAGCGTAGCTCGGTCCTAGCTCCCATCAAAGTGTCTAGCAGACATCTGCCTGCAAAGCATACACACTTCCGAGAGTTGAGCTTATGGACTGTCCCTCCCACATCCTGCTTGCAGGTACACCGCGATCCTAACAGGCCTAGCCCCGATGCGTGCCTGAAGTGTTGTGAGAGGTAAGTGGAAAGTCGCGGCCCACAAGACTAGTGCATCCAAGCTCAATCCAGCCATTTCCTAGTATTCCCTGTGTGAGCCAGGTGCTACATCCTACGTGCCATACAAGAGAAGCTAGCTGAACGCCTTGTCCAAAAGCAACTTACTTCGGAGAGTTGAGCTCACCCTCAGTCCCTCACAGTTGCACACTGCCTGCAGAAAGAGTTTCCAACATCTGAACCACAGGCGTTTGTCAGAGGATTGTGAGACTCAAGTGGAATAAGCAGACCTGGAGGGTGTCTCCAGCTGCAGTGGAGTGGTATTCTCGTTAGAGCCTGGCTTAGAACAGTTTTGCGTTCTCAGTGCCCGAGGAACGCAGCTAGTTGAATGCTGGCTTGTAGGCTTGCTTCTTTGTGAGAGCTGAGTTCAGGGCAGGACCCTCCCGCATCCTGACTGCCCGTAGAGGTAGGTCCCAGCATCCTTATGTTAGTTGCCGGAAGCGGTTGTGTGAAGAGCATGTGGAAGTGACAGGATTCTCCTCAAGTGTATCTGATCTCAATACAGACATTGCAAACGTCCTTGTTCAATGAGAGCGTAGCCCGGTCCTAGCTCCCATCAAAGTGTCCAGCAGACATCTGCCTACAAAGGATACACACTTCGAGAGTTGAGCTTATGGACTGTCCGTCCCACACCCTGCCTGCACGTACACCGCGATCCTAACAGGCCTAGCCCCGATGCGTGCCTGAAGTGTTGTGAGAGGTAAGTGGAAAGTCGCGGCCCACAAGACTAGTGCATCCAAGCTCAATCCAGCGATTTCCTAGTATTCCCTGTGTGAGCCAGGTGCCACATCCTACGTGCCATACGAGAGAAGCTAGCTGAACGCCTTGTCCAAAAGCAACTTACTTCGGAGAGTTGAGCTCACCCTCAGTCCGTCACAGTTGCACACTGCCTGCAGAAAGAGTTTCCAACATCTGAACCACAGCCGTTTGTCAGAGGCTTGTGAGACGCAAGTGGAATAAGCAGACCTGGAGGGTGTCTCCAGCTGCAGTGGAGTGGTATTCTGGGTAGAGCCTGGCTTAGAACACTGTTACATTCTCAGTGCCCGAGGAACGCAGCGAGTTGAAAGCTGGCTTGTAGGCGTACTTCCTTGTGCGAGCTGAGTTCAGGGCAAGACCCTCCCGCATCCTGACTGCCCGTAGAGGTAGGTCCCAGCATCCTTATGTAAGTTGCCGGAAGCGGTTGTGTGAAGAGCATGTGGAAGTGACAGGATTCTCCTCAAGTGTATCTGATCTGAATACAGAGATTGCAAACGTCCTTGTTCACTGAGAGCGTAGCTCGGTCCTAGCTCCCATCAAAGTGTCTAGCAGACATCTGCCTGCAAAGCATACACACTTCTGAGAGTTGAACTTATGGACTGTCCCTCCCACATCCTGCTTGCACGTACACCGCGATCCTAACAGGCCTACCCCGATGCGTGCCTAAGTGTTGTGAGAGGTAAGTGGAAAGTCGCGGCCGACAAGACTAGTGCATCCAAGCTCAATCCAGCGATTTCCTAGTATTCCCTGTGTGAGCCAGATGCCACATCCTAAGTGCCATACGAGAGAAGGTAGCTGAACGCCTTGTCCAAAGCAACTTACTTCGGAGAGTTGAGCTCACCCTCAGTCCGTCACAGTTGCACACTGCCTGCAGAAAGAGTTTCCAACATCTGAACCACAGGCGTTTGTCAGAGGCTTGTGAGACGCAAGTGGAATAAGCAGACCTGGAGGGTGTCTCCAGCTGCAGTGGAGTGGTATTCTGGGTAGCGCCTGGCTTAGAACACTGTTACGTTCTCAGTGCCCGAGGAACGCAGCTAGTTGAAAGCTGGCTTGTAGGCGTGCTTTCTTGTGCGAGCTGAGTTCAGGGAAGGACCCTCCCGCGTCCTGACTGCCCGTAGATGTAGGTCCCAGCATCCTTATGTTAGTTGCTGGAAGCGGTTGTGTGAAGAGCATGTGGAAGTGACAGGATTCTCCTCAAGTGTATCTGATCTCAATACAGACATTGCAAACGTCCTTGTTCACTGAGAGCGTAGCTCGGTCCTAGCTCCCATCAAAGTGTCTAGCAGACATCTGCCTGCAAAGCATACACACTTCCGAGAGTTGAGCTTATGGACTGTCCCTCCCACATCCTGATTGCAGGTACACCGCGATCCTAACAGGCCTAGCCCCGATGCGTGCCTGAAGTGTTGTGAGAGGTAAGTGGAAAGTCGCGGCCCACAAGACTAGTGCATCCAAGCTCAATCCAGCGATATTTCCTAGAATTCCCTGTGTGAGCCAGGTGCTACATTCTACGTGCCATACAAGAGAAGCTAGCTGAACGCCTTGTCCAAAAGCAACTTACTTCGGAGAGTTGAGCTCACCCTCAGTCCCTCACAGTTGCACACTGCCTGCAGAAAGAGTTTCCAACATCTGAACCACAGCCGTTTGTCAGAGGCTTGTGAGACGCAAGTGGAATAAGCAGACCTGGAGGGTGTCTCCAGCTGCAGTGGAGTGGTATTCTGGGTAGCGCCTGGCTTAGAACACTGTTACGTTCTCAGTGCCCGAGGAACGCAGCTAGTTGAAAGCTGGCTTGTAGGCGTGCTTTCTTGTGCGAGCTGAGTTCAGGGCAGGACCCTCCCGCGTCCTGACTGCCCGTAGATGTAGGTCCCAGCATCCTTATGTTAGTTGCTGGAAGCGGTTGTGTGAAGAGCATGTGGAAGTGACAGGATTCTCCTCAAGTGTATCTGATCTCAATACAGACATTGCAAACGTCCTTGTTCACTGAGAGCGTAGCTCGGTCCTAGCTCCCATCAAAGTGTCTAGCAGACATCTGCCTGCAAAGCATACACACTTCCGAGAGTTGAGCTTATGGACTGTCCCTCCCACATCCTGCTTGCAGGTACACCGCGATCCTAACAGGCCTAGCCCCGATGCGTGCCTGAAGTGTTGTGAGAGGTAAGTGGAAAGTCGCGGCCCACAAGACTAGTGCATCCAAGCTCAATCCAGCGATTTCCTAGTATTCCCTGTGTGAGCCAGGTGCTACATTCTACGTGCCATACAAGAGAAGCTAGCTGAACGCCTTGTCCAAAAGCAACTTACTTCGGAGAGTTGAGCTCACCCTCAGTCCCTCACAGTTGCACACTGCCTGCAGAAAGAGTTTCCAACATCTGAACCACAGGCGTTTGTCAGAGGATTGTGAGACTCAAGTGGAATAAGCAGACCTGGAGGGTGTCTCCAGCTGCAGTGGAGTGGTATTCTAGTTAGAGCCTGGCTTAGAACAGTTTTACGTTCTCAGTGCCCGAGGAACGCAGCTAGTTGAAAGGTGGCTTGTAGGCCTGCTTCCTTTTGAGAGCTGAGTTCAGGGCAGCACCCTCCTGCATCCTGATTGCCCGTAGACGTAGGTCACAGCATCCTTATGTTAGGCGCCAGAAGAGGTTGTGTGAAGAGCATGTGGAGGTGACAGGATTCTCCTCAAGTGTATCTGATCTCAATACAGACATTGCAAACGTCCTTGTTCACTGAGAGCGTAGCTCGGTCCTAGCTCCCATCAAAGTGTCTAGCAGACATCTGCCTGCAAAGCATACACACTTCCGAGAGTTGAGCTTATGGACTGTCCCTCCCACATCCTGCTTGCAGGTACACCGCGATCCTAACAGGCCTAGCCCCGATGCGTGCCTGAAGTGTTGTGAGAGGTAAGTGGAAAGTCGCGGCCCACAAGACTAGTGCATCCAAGCTCAATCCAGCCATTTCCTAGTATTCCCTGTGTGAGCCAGGTGCTACATCCTACGTGCCATACAAGAGAAGCTAGCTGAACGCCTTGTCCAAAAGCAACTTACTTCGGAGAGTTGAGCTCACCCTCAGTCCCTCACAGTTGCACACTGCCTGCAGAAAGAGTTTCCAACATCTGAACCACAGGCGTTTGTCAGAGGATTGTGAGACTCAAGTGGAATAAGCAGACCTGGAGGGTGTCTCCAGCTGCAGTGGAGTGGTATTCTCGTTAGAGCCTGGCTTAGAACAGTTTTGCGTTCTCAGTGCCCGAGGAACGCAGCTAGTTGAATGCTGGCTTGTAGGCTTGCTTCTTTGTGAGAGCTGAGTTCAGGGCAGGACCCTCCCGCATCCTGACTGCCCGTAGAGGTAGGTCCCAGCATCCTTATGTTAGTTGCCGGAAGAGGTTGTGTGAAGAGCATGTGGAAGTGACAGGATTCTCCTCAAGTGTATCTGATCTCAATACAGACATTGCAAACGTCCTTGTTCAATGAGAGCGTAGCCCGGTCCTAGCTCCCATCAAAGTGTCCAGCAGACATCTGCCTACAAAGGATACACACTTCGAGAGTTGAGCTTATGGACTGTCCGTCCCACACCCTGCCTGCACGTACACCGCGATCCTAACAGGCCTAGCCCCGATGCGTGCCTGAAGTGTTGTGAGAGGTAAGTGGAAAGTCGCGGCCCACAAGACTAGTGCATCCAAGCTCAATCCAGCGATTTCCTAGTATTCCCTGTGTGAGCCAGGTGCCACATCCTACGTGCCATACGAGAGAAGCTAGCTGAACGCCTTGTCCAAAAGCAACTTACTTCGGAGAGTTGAGCTCACCCTCAGTCCGTCACAGTTGCACACTGCCTGCAGAAAGAGTTTCCAACATCTGAACCACAGCCGTTTGTCAGAGGCTTGTGAGACGCAAGTGGAATAAGCAGACCTGGAGGGTGTCTCCAGCTGCAGTGGAGTGGTATTCTGGGTAGAGCCTGGCTTAGAACACTGTTACATTCTCAGTGCCCGAGGAACGCAGCGAGTTGAAAGCTGGCTTGTAGGCGTACTTCCTTGTGCGAGCTGAGTTCAGGGCAAGACCCTCCCGCATCCTGACTGCCCGTAGAGGTAGGTCCCAGCATCCTTATGTAAGTTGCCGGAAGCGGTTGTGTGAAGAGCATGTGGAAGTGACAGGATTCTCCTCAAGTGTATCTGATCTGAATACAGAGATTGCAAACGTCCTTGTTCACTGAGAGCGTAGCTCGGTCCTAGCTCCCATCAAAGTGTCTAGCAGACATCTGCCTGCAAAGCATACACACTTCTGAGAGTTGAACTTATGGACTGTCCCTCCCACATCCTGCTTGCACGTACACCGCGATCCTAACAGGCCTACCCCGATGCGTGCCTAAGTGTTGTGAGAGGTAAGTGGAAAGTCGCGGCCGACAAGACTAGTGCATCCAAGCTCAATCCAGCGATTTCCTAGTATTCCCTGTGTGAGCCAGATGCCACATCCTAAGTGCCATACGAGAGAAGGTAGATGAACGCCTTGTCCAAAGCAACTTACTTCGGAGAGTTGAGCTCACCCTCAGTCCGTCACAGTTGCACACTGCCTGCAGAAAGAGTTTCCAACATCTGAACCACAGGCGTTTGTCAGAGGCTTGTGAGACGCAAGTGGAATAAGCAGACCTGGAGGGTGTCTCCAGCTGCAGTGGAGTGGTATTCTGGGTAGCGCCTGGCTTAGAACACTGTTACGTTCTCAGTGCCCGAGGAACGCAGCTAGTTGAAAGCTGGCTTGTAGGCGTGCTTTCTTGTGCGAGCTGAGTTCAGGGAAGGACCCTCCCGCGTCCTGACTGCCCGTAGATGTAGGTCCCAGCATCCTTATGTTAGTTGCTGGAAGCGGTTGTGTGAAGAGCATGTGGAAGTGACAGGATTCTCCTCAAGTGTATCTGATCTCAATACAGACATTGCAAACGTCCTTGTTCACTGAGAGCGTAGCTCGGTCCTAGCTCCCATCAAAGTGTCTAGCAGACATCTGCCTGCAAAGCATACACACTTCCGAGAGTTGAGCTTATGGACTGTCCCTCCCACATCCTGATTGCAGGTACACCGCGATCCTAACAGGCCTAGCCCCGATGCGTGCCTGAAGTGTTGTGAGAGGTAAGTGGAAAGTCGCGGCCCACAAGACTAGTGCATCCAAGCTCAATCCAGCGATATTTCCTAGAATTCCCTGTGTGAGCCAGGTGCTACATTCTACGTGCCATACAAGAGAAGCTAGCTGAACGCCTTGTCCAAAAGCAACTTACTTCGGAGAGTTGAGCTCACCCTCAGTCCCTCACAGTTGCACACTGCCTGCAGAAAGAGTTTCCAACATCTGAACCACAGCCGTTTGTCAGAGGCTTGTGAGACGCAAGTGGAATAAGCAGACCTGGAGGGTGTCTCCAGCTGCAGTGGAGTGGTATTCTGGGTAGCGCCTGGCTTAGAACACTGTTACGTTCTCAGTGCCCGAGGAACGCAGCTAGTTGAAAGCTGGCTTGTAGGCGTGCTTTCTTGTGCGAGCTGAGTTCAGGGCAGGACCCTCCCGCGTCCTGACTGCCCGTAGATGTAGGTCCCAGCATCCTTATGTTAGTTGCTGGAAGCGGTTGTGTGAAGAGCATGTGGAAGTGACAGGATTCTCCTCAAGTGTATCTGATCTCAATACAGACATTGCAAACGTCCTTGTTCACTGAGAGCGTAGCTCGGTCCTAGCTCCCATCAAAGTGTCTAGCAGACATCTGCCTGCAAAGCATACACACTTCCGAGAGTTGAGCTTATGGACTGTCCCTCCCACATCCTGCTTGCAGGTACACCGCGATCCTAACAGGCCTAGCCCCGATGCGTGCCTGAAGTGTTGTGAGAGGTAAGTGGAAAGTCGCGGCCCACAAGACTAGTGCATCCAAGCTCAATCCAGCGATTTCCTAGTATTCCCTGTGTGAGCCAGGTGCTACATTCTACGTGCCATACAAGAGAAGCTAGCTGAACGCCTTGTCCAAAAGCAACTTACTTCGGAGAGTTGAGCTCACCCTCAGTCCCTCACAGTTGCACACTGCCTGCAGAAAGAGTTTCCAACATCTGAACCACAGGCGTTTGTCAGAGGATTGTGAGACTCAAGTGGAATAAGCGGACCTGGAGGGTGTCTCCAGCTGCAGTGGAGTGGTATTCTAGTTAGAGCCTGGCTTAGAACAGTTTTACGTTCTCAGTGCCCGAGGAACGCAGCTAGTTGAAAGGTGGCTTGTAGGCCTGCTTCCTTTTGAGAGCTGAGTTCAGGGCAGCACCCTCCCGCATCCTGATTGCCCGTAGACGTAGGTCACAGCATCCTTATGTTAGGCGCCAGAAGAGGTTGTGTGAAGAGCATGTGGAGGTGACAGGATTCTCCTCAAGTGTATCTGATCTCAATTCAGACATTGCAAACGTCCTTGTTCAATGAGAGTGTAGCTCGGTCCTAGCTCCCATCAAAGTGTCTAGCAGACATCTGCCTGCAAAGCATGCACACTTCCGAGAGTTGAGCTTATGGACTGTCCCTCCCACATCCTGCCTGCACGTACACCGCGCTAACAGGCCTAGCCCCGATGCGTGCCAGAAGTGTTGTGAGAGGTAAGTGGAAAGTCGCGGCCCACAAGACTAGTGCATCCAAGCTCAATCCAGCGATATTTCCTAGAATTCCCTGTGTGAGCCAGGTGCTACATTCTACGTGCCATACAAGAGAAGCTAGCTGAACGCCTTGTCCAAAAGCAACTTACTTCGGAGAGTTGAGCTCACCCTCAGTCCCTCACAGTTGCACACTGCCTGCAGAAAGAGTTTCCAACATCTGAACCACAGCCGTTTGTCAGAGGCTTGTGAGACGCAAGTGGAATAAGCAGACCTGGAGGGTGTCTCCAGCTGCAGTGGAGTGGTATTCTGGGTAGCGCCTGGCTTAGAACACTGTTACGTTCTCAGTGCCCGAGGAACGCAGCTAGTTGAAAGCTGGCTTGTAGGCGTGCTTTCTTGTGCGAGCTGAGTTCAGGGCAGGACCCTCCCGCGTCCTGACTGCCCGTAGATGTAGGTCCCAGCATCCTTATGTTAGTTGCTGGAAGCGGTTGTGTGAAGAGCATGTGGAAGTGACAGGATTCTCCTCAAGTGTATCTGATCTCAATACAGACATTGCAAACGTCCTTGTTCACTTAGAGCGTAGCTCGGTCCTAGCTCCCATCAAAGTGTCTAGCAGACATCTGCCTGCAAAGCATACACACTTCTGAGAGTTGAACTTATGGACTGTCCCTCCCACATCCTGCTTGCACGTACACCGCGATCCTAACAGGCCTAACCCGATGCGTGCCTAAGTGTTGTGAGAGGTAAGTGGAAAGTCGCGGCCGACAAGACTAGTGCATCCAAGCTGAATCCAGCGATTTCCTAGTATTCCCTGTGTGACCCAGGTGCCACATCCTACGTGCCATACGAGAGAAGCTAGCTGAACGCGTTGTCCAAAAGCAACTTACTTCGGAGAGTTGAGCTCACCCTCAGTCCCTCACAGTTGCACACTGCCTGCAGAAAGAGTTTCCAACATCTGAACCACAGCCGTTTGTCAGAGGCTTGTGAGACGCAAGTGGAATAAGCAGACCTGGAGGGTGTCTCCAGCTGCAGTGGAGTGGTATTCTGGGTAGCGCCTGGCTTAGAACACTGTTACGTTCTCAGTGCCCGAGGAACGCAGCTAGTTGAAAGCTGGCTTGTAGGCGTGCTTTCTTGTGCGAGCTGAGTTCAGGGCAGGACCCTCCCGCGTCCTGACTGCCCGTAGATGTAGGTCCCAGCATCCTTATGTTAGTTGCTGGAAGCGGTTGTGTGAAGAGCATGTGGAAGTGACAGGATTCTCCTCAAGTGTATCTGATCTCAATACAGACATTGCAAACGTCCTTGTTCACTGAGAGCGTAGCTCGGTCCTAGCTCCCATCAAAGTGTCTAGCAGACATCTGCCTGCAAAGCATACACACTTCCGAGAGTTGAGCTTATGGACTGTCCCTCCCACATCCTGCTTGCACGTACACCGCGATCCTAACAGGCCTAACCCGATGCGTGCCTAAGTGTTGTGAGAGGTAAGTGGAAAGTCGCGGCCGACAAGACTAGTGCATCCAAGCTGAATCCAGCGATTTCCTAGTATTCCCTGTGTGACCCAGGTGCCACATCCTACGTGCCATACGAGAGAAGCTAGCTGAACGCGTTGTCCAAAAGCAACTTACTTCGGAGAGTTGAGCTCACCCTCAGTCCCTCACAGTTGCACACTGCCTGCAGAAAGAGTTTCCAACATCTGAACCACAGCCGTTTGTCAGAGGCTTGTGAGACGCAAGTGGAATAAGCAGACCTGGAGGGTGTCTCCAGCTGCAGTGGAGTGGTATTCTGGGTAGCGCCTGGCTTAGAACACTGTTACGTTCTCAGTGCCCGAGGAACGCAGCTAGTTGAAAGCTGGCTTGTAGGCGTGCTTTCTTGTGCGAGCTGAGTTCAGGGCAGGACCCTCCCGCGTCCTGACTGCCCGTAGATGTAGGTCCCAGCATCCTTATGTTAGTTGCTGGAAGCGGTTGTGTGAAGAGCATGTGGAAGTGACAGGATTCTCCTCAAGTGTATCTGATCTCAATACAGACATTGCAAACGTCCTTGTTCACTGAGAGCGTAGCTCGGTCCTAGCTCCCATCAAAGTGTCTAGCAGACATCTGCCTGCAAAGCATACACACTTCCGAGAGTTGAGCTTATGGACTGTCCCTCCCACATCCTGCTTGCAGGTACACCGCGATCCTAACAGGCCTAGCCCCGATGCGTGCCTGAAGTGTTGTGAGAGGTAAGTGGAAAGTCGCGGCCCACAAGACTAGTGCATCCAAGCTCAATCCAGCGATTTCCTAGTATTCCCTGTGTGAGCCAGGTGCTACATCCTACGTGCCATACAAGAGAAGCTAGCTGAATGCCTTGTCCAAAAGCAACTTACTTCGGAGAGTTGAGCTCACCCTCAGTCCCTCACAGTTGCACACTGCCTGCAGAAAGAGTTTCCAACATCTGAACCACAGGCGTTTGTCAGAGGATTGTGAGACTCAAGTGGAATAAGCAGACCTGGAGGGTGTCTCCAGCTGCAGTGGAGTGGTATTCTCGTTAGAGCCTGTCTTAGAACAGTTTTACGTTCTCAGTGCCCGAGGAACGCAGCTAGTTGAATGCTGGCTTGTAGGCTTGCTTCCTTGTGAGAGCTGAGTTCAGGGCAGGACCCTCCCGCATCCTGACTGCCCGTAGAGGTAGGTCCCAGCATCCTTATGTTAGTTGCCGGAAGCGGTTGTGTGAAGAGCATGTGGAAGTGACAGGATTCTCCTCAAGTGTATCTGATCTCAATACAGACATTGCAAACGTCCTTGTTCAATGAGAGCGTAGCCCGGTCCTAGCTCCCATCAAAGTGTCCAGCAGACATCTGCCTACAAAGGATACACACTTCGAGAGTTGAGCTTATGGACTGTCCGTCCCACACCCTGCCTGCACGTACACCGCGCTCCTAACAGGCCTAGCCCCGATGCGTGCCTGAAGTGTTGTGAGAGGTAAGTGGAAAGTCGCAGCCCAGAAGACTAGTGCATCCAAGCTCAATCCAGCGATTTCCTAATATTCCCTGTGTGAGCCAGGTGCTACATCCTACGTGCCATACGAGAGAAGCTAGCTGAAAGCCTTGTCCAAAAGCAACTTACTTCGGAGATTTGAGCTCACCCTCAGTCACTCACAGTTGCACACTGCCTGCAGAAAGAGTTTCCAACATCTGAACCACAGCCGTTTGTCAGAGGTTGTGAGACGCAAGTGGAATAAGCAGACCTGGAGGGTGTCTCCAGCTGCAGTGGAGTGGTATTCTGGGTAGCTCCTGGCTTAGAACACTGTTACGTTCTCAGTGCCCGAGGAACGCAGCTAGTGGAAATCTGGATTGTAGGCCTACTTCCCTGTGCGAGCTGAGTTCAGGGCAGGACCCTCCCGCATCCTGACTGCCCGTAGACGTAGGTCCCAGCTTCCTTATGTTAGGAGCCGGAAGCGGTTGTGTGAAGAGCATGCGGAAGTGACAGGATTCTTCTCAAGTGTATCTGATCTCAATACAGACATTGCAAACGTCCTTGTTCACTGAGAGCGTAGCTCGGTGCTAGCTCCCATCAAAGTGTCTAGCAGACATCTGCCTGCAAAGCATGCACACTTCCGAGAGTTGAGCTTATGGACTGTCCCTCCCACATCCTGCCTGCACGTACACCGCGCTCCTAACAGGCCTAGCCCCGATGCGTGCCTGAAGTGTTGTGAGAGGTAAGTGGAAAGTCGCGGCCCACAAGACTAGTGCATCCAAGCTCAATCCAGCGATATTTCCTAGAATTCCCTGTGTGACCCAGGTGCTACATCCTACGTGCCATACAAGAGAAGCTAGCTGAACGCCTTGTCCAAAGCAACTTACTTCGGAGAGTTGAGCTCACCCTCAGTCCCTCACAGTTGCACACTGCCTGCAGAAAGAGTTTCCAACATCTGAACCACAGCCGTTTGTCATTGGCTTGTGAGACGCAAGTGGAATAAGGAGACCTGGAGGGTGTCTCCAGCTGCAGTGGAGTGGTATTCTGGGTAGAGCCTGGCTTAGAACACTGTTACGTTCTCAGTGCCCGAGGAACGCAGCTAGTTGAAAGGTGGCTTGTAGGCGTGCTTCCTTTTGAGAGCTGAGTTCAGGGCAGGACCCTCCCGCATCCTGATTGCCCGTAGACGTAGGTCCCAGCATCCTTATGTTAGGCGCCAGAAGAAGTTGTGTGAAGAGCATGTGGAGGTGACAGGATTCCCTCAAGTGTATCTGATCTCAATTCAGACATTGCAAACGTCCTTGTTCAATGAGAGTGTAGCTCGGTCCTAGCTCCCATCAAAGTGTCTAGCAGACATCTGCCTGCAAAGCATGCACACTTCCCAGAGTTGAGCTTATGGACTGTCCCTCCCACATCCTGCCTGCACGTACACCGCGCTCTCAGGCCTAGCCCCGATGCGTGCCTGAAGTGTTGTGAGAGGTAAGTGGAAAGTCGCGGCCCACAAGACTAGTGCATCCAAGCTCAATCCAGCGATATTTCCTAGTATTCCCTGGTGAGCCAGGTGCTACATCGTATGTGCCATACAAGAGAAGCTAGCTGAACGCCTTGTCCAAAAGCAACTTACTGCGGAGAGTTCAGCTCACCCTCAGTCCCTCACAGTTGCACACTGCCTGCAAAAGAGTTTCCAACATCTGAACCACAGGCGTTTGTCAGAGGCTTGTGAGACGCAAGTGGAATAAGCAGACCTGGAGGGTGTCTCCAGCTGCAGTGGAGTGGTATTCTGGGTAGCTCCTGGCTTAGAACACTGTTACGTTCTCAGTGCCCGAGGAACGCAGCTAGCTGAAAGCTGGCTTGTAGGCTTGCTTCCTTGTGAGAGCTGAGTTCAGGGCAGGACCCTCCCGCATCCTGACTGCCCGTAGATGTAGGTCCCAGCATCCTTATGTTAGTTGCTGGAAGCGGTTGTGTGAAGAGCATGTGGAAGTGACAGGATTCTCCTCAAGTGTATCTGATCTCAATACAGACATTGCAAACGTCCTTGTTCACTGAGAGCGTAGCTCGGTCCTAGCTCCCATCAAAGTGTCTAGCAGACATCTGCCTGCAAAGCATACACACTTCCGAGAGTTGAGCTTATGGACTGTCCCTCCCACATCCTGCTTGCAGGTACACCGCGATCCTAACAGGCCTAGCCCCGATGCGTGCCTGAAGTGTTGTGAGAGGTAAGTGGAAAGTCGCGGCCCACAAGACTAGTGCATCCAAGCTCAATCCAGCCATTTCCTAGTATTCCCTGTGTGAGCCAGGTGCTACATCCTACGTGCCATACAAGAGAAGCTAGCTGAACGCCTTGTCCAAAAGCAACTTACTTCGGAGAGTTGAGCTCACCCTCAGTCCCTCACAGTTGCACACTGCCTGCAGAAAGAGTTTCCAACATCTGAACCACAGGCGTTTGTCAGAGGATTGTGAGACTCAAGTGGAATAAGCAGACCTGGAGGGTGTCTCCAGCTGCAGTGGAGTGGTATTCTCGTTAGAGCCTGGCTTAGAACAGTTTTGCGTTCTCAGTGCCCGAGGAACGCAGCTAGTTGAATGCTGGCTTGTAGGCTTGCTTCTTTGTGAGAGCTGAGTTCAGGGCAGGACCCTCCCGCATCCTGACTGCCCGTAGAGGTAGGTCCCAGCATCCTTATGTTAGTTGCCGGAAGAGGTTGTGTGAAGAGCATGTGGAAGTGACAGGATTCTCCTCAAGTGTATCTGATCTCAATACAGACATTGCAAACGTCCTTGTTCAATGAGAGCGTAGCCCGGTCCTAGCTCCCATCAAAGTGTCCAGCAGACATCTGCCTACAAAGGATACACACTTCGAGAGTTGAGCTTATGGACTGTCCGTCCCACACCCTGCCTGCACGTACACCGCGATCCTAACAGGCCTAGCCCCGATGCGTGCCTGAAGTGTTGTGAGAGGTAAGTGGAAAGTCGCGGCCCACAAGACTAGTGCATCCAAGCTCAATCCAGCGATTTCCTAGTATTCCCTGTGTGAGCCAGGTGCCACATCCTACGTGCCATACGAGAGAAGCTAGCTGAACGCCTTGTCCAAAAGCAACTTACTTCGGAGAGTTGAGCTCACCCTCAGTCCGTCACAGTTGCACACTGCCTGCAGAAAGAGTTTCCAACATCTGAACCACAGCCGTTTGTCAGAGGCTTGTGAGACGCAAGTGGAATAAGCAGACCTGGAGGGTGTCTCCAGCTGCAGTGGAGTGGTATTCTGGGTAGAGCCTGGCTTAGAACACTGTTACATTCTCAGTGCCCGAGGAACGCAGCGAGTTGAAAGCTGGCTTGTAGGCGTACTTCCTTGTGCGAGCTGAGTTCAGGGCAAGACCCTCCCGCATCCTGACTGCCCGTAGAGGTAGGTCCCAGCATCCTTATGTAAGTTGCCGGAAGCGGTTGTGTGAAGAGCATGTGGAAGTGACAGGATTCTCCTCAAGTGTATCTGATCTGAATACAGAGATTGCAAACGTCCTTGTTCACTGAGAGCGTAGCTCGGTCCTAGCTCCCATCAAAGTGTCTAGCAGACATCTGCCTGCAAAGCATACACACTTCTGAGAGTTGAACTTATGGACTGTCCCTCCCACATCCTGCTTGCACGTACACCGCGATCCTAACAGGCCTACCCCGATGCGTGCCTAAGTGTTGTGAGAGGTAAGTGGAAAGTCGCGGCCGACAAGACTAGTGCATCCAAGCTCAATCCAGCGATTTCCTAGTATTCCCTGTGTGAGCCAGATGCCACATCCTAAGTGCCATACGAGAGAAGGTAGATGAACGCCTTGTCCAAAGCAACTTACTTCGGAGAGTTGAGCTCACCCTCAGTCCGTCACAGTTGCACACTGCCTGCAGAAAGAGTTTCCAACATCTGAACCACAGGCGTTTGTCAGAGGCTTGTGAGACGCAAGTGGAATAAGCAGACCTGGAGGGTGTCTCCAGCTGCAGTGGAGTGGTATTCTGGGTAGCGCCTGGCTTAGAACACTGTTACGTTCTCAGTGCCCGAGGAACGCAGCTAGTTGAAAGCTGGCTTGTAGGCGTGCTTTCTTGTGCGAGCTGAGTTCAGGGAAGGACCCTCCCGCGTCCTGACTGCCCGTAGATGTAGGTCCCAGCATCCTTATGTTAGTTGCTGGAAGCGGTTGTGTGAAGAGCATGTGGAAGTGACAGGATTCTCCTCAAGTGTATCTGATCTCAATACAGACATTGCAAACGTCCTTGTTCACTGAGAGCGTAGCTCGGTCCTAGCTCCCATCAAAGTGTCTAGCAGACATCTGCCTGCAAAGCATACACACTTCCGAGAGTTGAGCTTATGGACTGTCCCTCCCACATCCTGATTGCAGGTACACCGCGATCCTAACAGGCCTAGCCCCGATGCGTGCCTGAAGTGTTGTGAGAGGTAAGTGGAAAGTCGCGGCCCACAAGACTAGTGCATCCAAGCTCAATCCAGCGATATTTCCTAGAATTCCCTGTGTGAGCCAGGTGCTACATTCTACGTGCCATACAAGAGAAGCTAGCTGAACGCCTTGTCCAAAAGCAACTTACTTCGGAGAGTTGAGCTCACCCTCAGTCCCTCACAGTTGCACACTGCCTGCAGAAAGAGTTTCCAACATCTGAACCACAGCCGTTTGTCAGAGGCTTGTGAGACGCAAGTGGAATAAGCAGACCTGGAGGGTGTCTCCAGCTGCAGTGGAGTGGTATTCTGGGTAGCGCCTGGCTTAGAACACTGTTACGTTCTCAGTGCCCGAGGAACGCAGCTAGTTGAAAGCTGGCTTGTAGGCGTGCTTTCTTGTGCGAGCTGAGTTCAGGGCAGGACCCTCCCGCGTCCTGACTGCCCGTAGATGTAGGTCCCAGCATCCTTATGTTAGTTGCTGGAAGCGGTTGTGTGAAGAGCATGTGGAAGTGACAGGATTCTCCTCAAGTGTATCTGATCTCAATACAGACATTGCAAACGTCCTTGTTCACTGAGAGCGTAGCTCGGTCCTAGCTCCCATCAAAGTGTCTAGCAGACATCTGCCTGCAAAGCATACACACTTCCGAGAGTTGAGCTTATGGACTGTCCCTCCCACATCCTGCTTGCAGGTACACCGCGATCCTAACAGGCCTAGCCCCGATGCGTGCCTGAAGTGTTGTGAGAGGTAAGTGGAAAGTCGCGGCCCACAAGACTAGTGCATCCAAGCTCAATCCAGCGATTTCCTAGTATTCCCTGTGTGAGCCAGGTGCTACATTCTACGTGCCATACAAGAGAAGCTAGCTGAACGCCTTGTCCAAAAGCAACTTACTTCGGAGAGTTGAGCTCACCCTCAGTCCCTCACAGTTGCACACTGCCTGCAGAAAGAGTTTCCAACATCTGAACCACAGGCGTTTGTCAGAGGATTGTGAGACTCAAGTGGAATAAGCGGACCTGGAGGGTGTCTCCAGCTGCAGTGGAGTGGTATTCTAGTTAGAGCCTGGCTTAGAACAGTTTTACGTTCTCAGTGCCCGAGGAACGCAGCTAGTTGAAAGGTGGCTTGTAGGCCTGCTTCCTTTTGAGAGCTGAGTTCAGGGCAGCACCCTCCCGCATCCTGATTGCCCGTAGACGTAGGTCACAGCATCCTTATGTTAGGCGCCAGAAGAGGTTGTGTGAAGAGCATGTGGAGGTGACAGGATTCTCCTCAAGTGTATCTGATCTCAATTCAGACATTGCAAACGTCCTTGTTCAATGAGAGTGTAGCTCGGTCCTAGCTCCCATCAAAGTGTCTAGCAGACATCTGCCTGCAAAGCATGCACACTTCCGAGAGTTGAGCTTATGGACTGTCCCTCCCACATCCTGCCTGCACGTACACCGCGCTAACAGGCCTAGCCCCGATGCGTGCCAGAAGTGTTGTGAGAGGTAAGTGGAAAGTCGCGGCCCACAAGACTAGTGCATCCAAGCTCAATCCAGCGATATTTCCTAGAATTCCCTGTGTGAGCCAGGTGCTACATTCTACGTGCCATACAAGAGAAGCTAGCTGAACGCCTTGTCCAAAAGCAACTTACTTCGGAGAGTTGAGCTCACCCTCAGTCCCTCACAGTTGCACACTGCCTGCAGAAAGAGTTTCCAACATCTGAACCACAGCCGTTTGTCAGAGGCTTGTGAGACGCAAGTGGAATAAGCAGACCTGGAGGGTGTCTCCAGCTGCAGTGGAGTGGTATTCTGGGTAGCGCCTGGCTTAGAACACTGTTACGTTCTCAGTGCCCGAGGAACGCAGCTAGTTGAAAGCTGGCTTGTAGGCGTGCTTTCTTGTGCGAGCTGAGTTCAGGGCAGGACCCTCCCGCGTCCTGACTGCCCGTAGATGTAGGTCCCAGCATCCTTATGTTAGTTGCTGGAAGCGGTTGTGTGAAGAGCATGTGGAAGTGACAGGATTCTCCTCAAGTGTATCTGATCTCAATACAGACATTGCAAACGTCCTTGTTCACTTAGAGCGTAGCTCGGTCCTAGCTCCCATCAAAGTGTCTAGCAGACATCTGCCTGCAAAGCATACACACTTCTGAGAGTTGAACTTATGGACTGTCCCTCCCACATCCTGCTTGCACGTACACCGCGATCCTAACAGGCCTAACCCGATGCGTGCCTAAGTGTTGTGAGAGGTAAGTGGAAAGTCGCGGCCGACAAGACTAGTGCATCCAAGCTGAATCCAGCGATTTCCTAGTATTCCCTGTGTGACCCAGGTGCCACATCCTACGTGCCATACGAGAGAAGCTAGCTGAACGCGTTGTCCAAAAGCAACTTACTTCGGAGAGTTGAGCTCACCCTCAGTCCCTCACAGTTGCACACTGCCTGCAGAAAGAGTTTCCAACATCTGAACCACAGCCGTTTGTCAGAGGCTTGTGAGACGCAAGTGGAATAAGCAGACCTGGAGGGTGTCTCCAGCTGCAGTGGAGTGGTATTCTGGGTAGCGCCTGGCTTAGAACACTGTTACGTTCTCAGTGCCCGAGGAACGCAGCTAGTTGAAAGCTGGCTTGTAGGCGTGCTTTCTTGTGCGAGCTGAGTTCAGGGCAGGACCCTCCCGCGTCCTGACTGCCCGTAGATGTAGGTCCCAGCATCCTTATGTTAGTTGCTGGAAGCGGTTGTGTGAAGAGCATGTGGAAGTGACAGGATTCTCCTCAAGTGTATCTGATCTCAATACAGACATTGCAAACGTCCTTGTTCACTGAGAGCGTAGCTCGGTCCTAGCTCCCATCAAAGTGTCTAGCAGACATCTGCCTGCAAAGCATACACACTTCCGAGAGTTGAGCTTATGGACTGTCCCTCCCACATCCTGCTTGCACGTACACCGCGATCCTAACAGGCCTAACCCGATGCGTGCCTAAGTGTTGTGAGAGGTAAGTGGAAAGTCGCGGCCGACAAGACTAGTGCATCCAAGCTGAATCCAGCGATTTCCTAGTATTCCCTGTGTGACCCAGGTGCCACATCCTACGTGCCATACGAGAGAAGCTAGCTGAACGCGTTGTCCAAAAGCAACTTACTTCGGAGAGTTGAGCTCACCCTCAGTCCCTCACAGTTGCACACTGCCTGCAGAAAGAGTTTCCAACATCTGAACCACAGCCGTTTGTCAGAGGCTTGTGAGACGCAAGTGGAATAAGCAGACCTGGAGGGTGTCTCCAGCTGCAGTGGAGTGGTATTCTGGGTAGCGCCTGGCTTAGAACACTGTTACGTTCTCAGTGCCCGAGGAACGCAGCTAGTTGAAAGCTGGCTTGTAGGCGTGCTTTCTTGTGCGAGCTGAGTTCAGGGCAGGACCCTCCCGCGTCCTGACTGCCCGTAGATGTAGGTCCCAGCATCCTTATGTTAGTTGCTGGAAGCGGTTGTGTGAAGAGCATGTGGAAGTGACAGGATTCTCCTCAAGTGTATCTGATCTCAATACAGACATTGCAAACGTCCTTGTTCACTGAGAGCGTAGCTCGGTCCTAGCTCCCATCAAAGTGTCTAGCAGACATCTGCCTGCAAAGCATACACACTTCCGAGAGTTGAGCTTATGGACTGTCCCTCCCACATCCTGCTTGCAGGTACACCGCGATCCTAACAGGCCTAGCCCCGATGCGTGCCTGAAGTGTTGTGAGAGGTAAGTGGAAAGTCGCGGCCCACAAGACTAGTGCATCCAAGCTCAATCCAGCGATTTCCTAGTATTCCCTGTGTGAGCCAGGTGCTACATCCTACGTGCCATACAAGAGAAGCTAGCTGAATGCCTTGTCCAAAAGCAACTTACTTCGGAGAGTTGAGCTCACCCTCAGTCCCTCACAGTTGCACACTGCCTGCAGAAAGAGTTTCCAACATCTGAACCACAGGCGTTTGTCAGAGGATTGTGAGACTCAAGTGGAATAAGCAGACCTGGAGGGTGTCTCCAGCTGCAGTGGAGTGGTATTCTCGTTAGAGCCTGTCTTAGAACAGTTTTACGTTCTCAGTGCCCGAGGAACGCAGCTAGTTGAATGCTGGCTTGTAGGCTTGCTTCCTTGTGAGAGCTGAGTTCAGGGCAGGACCCTCCCGCATCCTGACTGCCCGTAGAGGTAGGTCCCAGCATCCTTATGTTAGTTGCCGGAAGCGGTTGTGTGAAGAGCATGTGGAAGTGACAGGATTCTCCTCAAGTGTATCTGATCTCAATACAGACATTGCAAACGTCCTTGTTCAATGAGAGCGTAGCCCGGTCCTAGCTCCCATCAAAGTGTCCAGCAGACATCTGCCTACAAAGGATACACACTTCGAGAGTTGAGCTTATGGACTGTCCGTCCCACACCCTGCCTGCACGTACACCGCGCTCCTAACAGGCCTAGCCCCGATGCGTGCCTGAAGTGTTGTGAGAGGTAAGTGGAAAGTCGCAGCCCAGAAGACTAGTGCATCCAAGCTCAATCCAGCGATTTCCTAATATTCCCTGTGTGAGCCAGGTGCTACATCCTACGTGCCATACGAGAGAAGCTAGCTGAAAGCCTTGTCCAAAAGCAACTTACTTCGGAGATTTGAGCTCACCCTCAGTCACTCACAGTTGCACACTGCCTGCAGAAAGAGTTTCCAACATCTGAACCACAGCCGTTTGTCAGAGGTTGTGAGACGCAAGTGGAATAAGCAGACCTGGAGGGTGTCTCCAGCTGCAGTGGAGTGGTATTCTGGGTAGCTCCTGGCTTAGAACACTGTTACGTTCTCAGTGCCCGAGGAACGCAGCTAGTGGAAATCTGGATTGTAGGCCTACTTCCCTGTGCGAGCTGAGTTCAGGGCAGGACCCTCCCGCATCCTGACTGCCCGTAGACGTAGGTCCCAGCTTCCTTATGTTAGGAGCCGGAAGCGGTTGTGTGAAGAGCATGCGGAAGTGACAGGATTCTTCTCAAGTGTATCTGATCTCAATACAGACATTGCAAACGTCCTTGTTCACTGAGAGCGTAGCTCGGTGCTAGCTCCCATCAAAGTGTCTAGCAGACATCTGCCTGCAAAGCATGCACACTTCCGAGAGTTGAGCTTATGGACTGTCCCTCCCACATCCTGCCTGCACGTACACCGCGCTCCTAACAGGCCTAGCCCCGATGCGTGCCTGAAGTGTTGTGAGAGGTAAGTGGAAAGTCGCGGCCCACAAGACTAGTGCATCCAAGCTCAATCCAGCGATATTTCCTAGAATTCCCTGTGTGACCCAGGTGCTACATCCTACGTGCCATACAAGAGAAGCTAGCTGAACGCCTTGTCCAAAGCAACTTACTTCGGAGAGTTGAGCTCACCCTCAGTCCCTCACAGTTGCACACTGCCTGCAGAAAGAGTTTCCAACATCTGAACCACAGCCGTTTGTCATTGGCTTGTGAGACGCAAGTGGAATAAGGAGACCTGGAGGGTGTCTCCAGCTGCAGTGGAGTGGTATTCTGGGTAGAGCCTGGCTTAGAACACTGTTACGTTCTCAGTGCCCGAGGAACGCAGCTAGTTGAAAGGTGGCTTGTAGGCGTGCTTCCTTTTGAGAGCTGAGTTCAGGGCAGGACCCTCCCGCATCCTGATTGCCCGTAGACGTAGGTCCCAGCATCCTTATGTTAGGCGCCAGAAGAAGTTGTGTGAAGAGCATGTGGAGGTGACAGGATTCCCTCAAGTGTATCTGATCTCAATTCAGACATTGCAAACGTCCTTGTTCAATGAGAGTGTAGCTCGGTCCTAGCTCCCATCAAAGTGTCTAGCAGACATCTGCCTGCAAAGCATGCACACTTCCCAGAGTTGAGCTTATGGACTGTCCCTCCCACATCCTGCCTGCACGTACACCGCGCTCTCAGGCCTAGCCCCGATGCGTGCCTGAAGTGTTGTGAGAGGTAAGTGGAAAGTCGCGGCCCACAAGACTAGTGCATCCAAGCTCAATCCAGCGATATTTCCTAGTATTCCCTGGTGAGCCAGGTGCTACATCGTATGTGCCATACAAGAGAAGCTAGCTGAACGCCTTGTCCAAAAGCAACTTACTGCGGAGAGTTCAGCTCACCCTCAGTCCCTCACAGTTGCACACTGCCTGCAAAAGAGTTTCCAACATCTGAACCACAGGCGTTTGTCAGAGGCTTGTGAGACGCAAGTGGAATAAGCAGACCTGGAGGGTGTCTCCAGCTGCAGTGGAGTGGTATTCTGGGTAGCTCCTGGCTTAGAACACTGTTACGTTCTCAGTGCCCGAGGAACGCAGCTAGCTGAAAGCTGGCTTGTAGGCTTGCTTCCTTGTGAGAGCTGAGTTCAGGGCAGGACCCTCCCGCATCCTGACTGCCCGTAGATGTAGGTCCCAGCATCCTTATGTTAGTTGCTGGAAGCGGTTGTGTGAAGAGCATGTGGAAGTGACAGGATTCTCCTCAAGTGTATCTGATCTCAATACAGACATTGCCAACGTCCTTGTTCAATGAGAGCGTAGCCCGGTCCTAGCTCCCATCAAAGTGTCTAGCAGACATCTGCCTACAAAGCATACACACTTCGAGAGTTGAGCTTATGGACTGTTCCTCCCACACCCTGCCTGCAAGTACACCGCGATCCTAACAGGCCTAACCCGATGCGTGCCTAAGTGTTGTGAGAGGTAAGTGGAAAGTCGCGGCCCACAAGACTAGTGCATCCAAGCTCAATCCAGCGATTTCCTAGTATTCCCTGTGTGAGCCAGGTGCTACATCCTACGTGCCATACGAGAGAAGCTAGCTGAACGCCTTGTCCAAAAGCAACTTACTTCGGAGAGTTGAGCTCACCCTCAGTCCCTCACAGTTGCACACTGCCTGCAGAAAGAGTTTCCAACATCTGAACCACAGCCGTTTGTCAGAGGCTTGTGAGACGCAAGTGGAATAAGCAGACCTGGAGGGTGTCTCCAGCTGCAGGGGAGTGGTATTCTGGGTAGCGCCTGGCTTAGAACACTGTTACGTTCTCAGTGCCCGAGGAACGCAGCTAGTGGAAATCTGGATTGTAGGCCTACTTCCTTGTGCGAGCTGAGTTCAGGGCAGGACCCTCCCGCATCCTGACTGCCCATAGACCTAGGTCCCAGCATCCTTATTTTAGGAGCCGGAAGCGGTTGTGTGAAGAGCATGCGGAAGTGACAGGATTCTCCTCAAGTGTATCTGATCTCAATACAGACATTGTAAACGTCCTTGTTCACTGAGAGCATGGCTCGGTGCTAGCTCCCATCAAAGTGTCTAGCAGACATCTGCCTGCAAAGCATGCACACTTCCAAGAGTTGAGCTTATGGACTGTCCGTCCCACACCCTGCCTGCACGTACACCGCGCTCCTAACAGGCCTAGCCCCGATGCGTGCCTGAAGTGTTGTGAGAGGTAAGTGGAAAGTCGCGGCCCACAAGACTAGTGCATCCAAGCTCAATCCAGCGATTTCCTAGTATTCCCTGTGTGAGCCAGGTGCCACATCCTACGTGCCATACGAGAGAAGCTAGCTGAACGCCTTGTCCAAAAGCAACTTACTTCGGAGAGTTGAGCTCACCCTCAGTCCGTCACAGTTGCACACTGCCTGCAGAAAGAGTTTCCAACATCTGAACCACAGCCGTTTGTCAGAGGCTTGTGAGACGCAAGTGGAATAAGCAGACCTGGAGGGTGTCTCCAGCTGCAGTGGAGTGGTATTCTGGGTAGAGCCTGGCTTAGAACACTGTTACATTCTCAGTGCCCGAGGAACGCAGCGAGTTGAAAGCTGGCTTGTAGGCGTACTTCCTTGTGCGAGCTGAGTTCAGGGCAAGACCCTCCCGCATCCTGACTGCCCGTAGAGGTAGGTCCCAGCATCCTTATGTAAGTTGCCGGAAGCGGTTGTGTGAAGAGCATGTGGAAGTGACAGGATTCTCCTCAAGTGTATCTGATCTGAATACAGAGATTGCAAACGTCCTTGTTCACTGAGAGCGTAGCTCGGTCCTAGCTCCCATCAAAGTGTCTAGCAGACATCTGCCTGCAAAGCATACACACTTCCGAGAGTTGAGCTTATGGACTGTCCCTCCCACATCCTGATTGCAGGTACACCGCGCTCCTAACAGGCCTAGCCCCGATGCGTGCCTGAAGTGTTGTGAGAGGTAAGTGGAAAGTCGCGGCCCACAAGACTAGTGCATCCAAGCTCAATCCAGCGATATTTCCTAGAATTCCCTGTGTGAGCCAGGTGCTACATTCTACGTGCCATACAAGAGAAGCTAGCTGAACGCCTTGTCCAAAAGCAACTTACTTCGGAGAGTTGAGCTCACCCTCAGTCCCTCACAGTTGCACACTGCCTGCAGAAAGAGTTTCCAACATCTGAACCACAGCCGTTTGTCAGAGGCTTGTGAGACGCAAGTGGAATAAGCAGACCTGGAGGGTGTCTCCAGCTGCAGTGGAGTGGTATTCTGGGTAGCTCCTGGCTTAGAACACTGTTACGTTCTCAGTGCCCGAGGAACGCAGCTAGTGGAAATCTGGATTGTAGGCCTACTTCCCTGTGCGAGCTGAGTTCAGGGCAGGACCCTCCCGCATCCTGACTGCCCGTAGACGTAGGTCCCAGCATCCTTATGTTAGGAGCCGGAAGCGGTTGTGTGAAGAGCATGCGGAAGTGACAGGATTCTTCTCAAGTGTATCTGATCTCAATACAGACATTGCAAACGTCCTTGTTCACTGAGAGCGTAGCTCGGTGCTAGCTCCCATCAAAGTGTCTAGCAGACATCTGCCTGCAAAGCATGCACACTTCCGAGAGTTGAGCTTATGGACTGTCCCTCCCACATCCTGCCTGCACGTACACCGCGCTCCTAACAGGCCTAGCCCCGATGCGTGCCTGAAGTGTTGTGAGAGGTAAGTGGAAAGTCGCGGCCCACAAGACTAGTGCATCCAAGCTCAATCCAGCGATATTTCCTAGAATTCCCTGTGTGACCCAGGTGCTACATCCTACGTGCCATACAAGAGAAGCTAGCTGAACGCCTTGTCCAAAGCAACTGACTTCGGAGAGTTGAGCTCACCCTCAGTCCCTCACAGTTGCACACTGCCTGCAGAAAGAGTTTCCAACATCTGAACCACAGCCGTTTGTCATTGGCTTGTGAGACGCAAGTGGAATAAGGAGACCTGGAGGGTGTCTCCAGCTGCAGTGGAGTGGTATTCTGGGTAGAGCCTGGCTTAGAACACTGTTACGTTCTCAGTGCCCGAGGAACGCAGCTAGTTGAAAGGTGGCTTGTAGGCGTGCTTCCTTTTGAGAGCTGAGTTCAGGGCAGGACCCTCCCGCATCCTGATTGCCCGTAGACGTAGGTCCCAGCATCCTTATGTTAGGCGCCAGAAGAAGTTGTGTGAAGAGCATGTGGAGGTGACAGGATTCCCTCAAGTGTATCTGATCTCAATTCAGACATTGCAAACGTCCTTGTTCAATGAGAGTGTAGCTCGGTCCTAGCTCCCATCAAAGTGTCTAGCAGACATCTGCCTGCAAAGCATGCACACTTCCCAGAGTTGAGCTTATGGACTGTCCCTCCCACATCCTGCCTGCACGTACACCGCGCTATCAGGCCTAGCCCCGATGCGTGCCTGAAGTGTTGTGAGAGGTAAGGGGAAAGTCGCGGCCCACAAGACTAGTGCATCCAAGCTCAATCCAGCGATATTTCCTAGTATTCCCTGGTGAGCCAGGTGCTACATCGTATGTGCCATACAAGAGAAGCTAGCTGAACGCCTTGTCCAAAAGCAACTTACTGCGGAGAGTTCAGCTCACCCTCAGTCCCTCACAGTTGCACACTGCCTGCAAAAGAGTTTCCAACATCTGAACCACAGGCGTTTGTCAGAGGCTTGTGAGACGCAAGTGGAATAAGCAGACCTGGAGGGTGTCTCCAGCTGCAGTGGAGTGGTATTCTGGGTAGCGCCTGGCTTAGAACACTGTTACGTTCTCAGTGCCCGAGGAACGCAGCTAGTTGAAAGCTGGCTTGTAGGCGTGCTTTCTTGTGCGAGCTGAGTTCAGGGAAGGACCCTCCCGCGTCCTGACTGCCCGTAGATGTAGGTCCCAGCATCCTTATGTTAGTTGCTGGAAGCGGTTGTGTGAAGAGCATGTGGAAGTGACAGGATTCTCCTCAAGTGTATCTGATCTCAATACAGACATTGCAAACGTCCTTGTTCACTGAGAGCGTAGCTCGGTCCTAGCTCCCATCAAAGTGTCTAGCAGACATCTGCCTGCAAAGCATACACACTTCCGAGAGTTGAGCTTATGGACTGTCCCTCCCACATCCTGCTTGCAGGTACACCGCGATCCTAACAGGCCTAGCCCCGATGCGTGCCTGAAGTGTTGTGAGAGGTAAGTGGAAAGTCGCGGCCCACAAGACTAGTGCATCCAAGCTCAATCCAGCGATTTCCTAGTATTCCCTGTGTGAGCCAGGTGCTACATCCTACGTGCCATACAAGAGAAGCTAGCTGAATGCCTTGTCCAAAAGCAACTTACTTCGGAGAGTTGAGCTCACCCTCAGTCCCTCACAGTTGCACACTGCCTGCAGAAAGAGTTTCCAACATCTGAACCACAGGCGTTTGTCAGAGGATTGTGAGACTCAAGTGGAATAAGCAGACCTGGAGGGTGTCTCCAGCTGCAGTGGAGTGGTATTCTCGTTAGAGCCTGTCTTAGAACAGTTTTACGTTCTCAGTGCCCGAGGAACGCAGCTAGTTGAATGCTGGCTTGTAGGCTTGCTTCCTTGTGAGAGCTGAGTTCAGGGCAGGACCCTCCCGCATCCTGACTGCCCGTAGAGGTAGGTCCCAGCATCCTTATGTTAGTTGCCGGAAGCGGTTGTGTGAAGAGCATGTGGAAGTGACAGGATTCTCCTCAAGTGTATCTGATCTCAATACAGACATTGCAAACGTCCTTGTTCAATGAGAGCGTAGCCCGGTCCTAGCTCCCATCAAAGTGTCCAGCAGACATCTGCCTACAAAGGATACACACTTCGAGAGTTGAGCTTATGGACTGTCCGTCCCACACCCTGCCTGCACGTACACCGCGCTCCTAACAGGCCTAGCCCCGATGCGTGCCTGAAGTGTTGTGAGAGGTAAGTGGAAAGTCGCAGCCCAGAAGACTAGTGCATCCAAGCTCAATCCAGCGATTTCCTAATATTCCCTGTGTGAGCCAGGTGCTACATCCTACGTGCCATACGAGAGAAGCTAGCTGAAAGCCTTGTCCAAAAGCAACTTACTTCGGAGATTTGAGCTCACCCTCAGTCACTCACAGTTGCACACTGCCTGCAGAAAGAGTTTCCAACATCTGAACCACAGCCGTTTGTCAGAGGTTGTGAGACGCAAGTGGAATAAGCAGACCTGGAGGGTGTCTCCAGCTGCAGTGGAGTGGTATTCTGGGTAGCTCCTGGCTTAGAACACTGTTACGTTCTCAGTGCCCGAGGAACGCAGCTAGTGGAAATCTGGATTGTAGGCCTACTTCCCTGTGCGAGCTGAGTTCAGGGCAGGACCCTCCCGCATCCTGACTGCCCGTAGACGTAGGTCCCAGCTTCCTTATGTTAGGAGCCGGAAGCGGTTGTGTGAAGAGCATGCGGAAGTGACAGGATTCTTCTCAAGTGTATCTGATCTCAATACAGACATTGCAAACGTCCTTGTTCACTGAGAGCGTAGCTCGGTGCTAGCTCCCATCAAAGTGTCTAGCAGACATCTGCCTGCAAAGCATGCACACTTCCGAGAGTTGAGCTTATGGACTGTCCCTCCCACATCCTGCCTGCACGTACACCGCGCTCCTAACAGGCCTAGCCCCGATGCGTGCCTGAAGTGTTGTGAGAGGTAAGTGGAAAGTCGCGGCCCACAAGACTAGTGCATCCAAGCTCAATCCAGCGATATTTCCTAGAATTCCCTGTGTGACCCAGGTGCTACATCCTACGTGCCATACAAGAGAAGCTAGCTGAACGCCTTGTCCAAAGCAACTTACTTCGGAGAGTTGAGCTCACCCTCAGTCCCTCACAGTTGCACACTGCCTGCAGAAAGAGTTTCCAACATCTGAACCACAGCCGTTTGTCATTGGCTTGTGAGACGCAAGTGGAATAAGGAGACCTGGAGGGTGTCTCCAGCTGCAGTGGAGTGGTATTCTGGGTAGAGCCTGGCTTAGAACACTGTTACGTTCTCAGTGCCCGAGGAACGCAGCTAGCTGAAAGCTGGCTTGTAGGCTTGCTTCCTTGTGAGAGCTGAGTTCAGGGCAGGACCCTCCCGCATCCTGACTGCCCGTAGATGTAGGTCCCAGCATCCTTATGTTAGTTGCTGGAAGCGGTTGTGTGAAGAGCATGTGGAAGTGACAGGATTCTCCTCAAGTGTATCTGATCTCAATACAGAGATTGCAAACGTCCTTGTTCACTGAGAGCGTAGCTCGGTCCTAGCTCCCATCAAAGTGTCTAGCAGACATGTGCCTGCAAACCATACACTCTTCCGAGAGTTGAGCTTATGGACTGTCCCTCCCACATCCTGCCTGCACGTACACCGCGCTCCTAACAGACCTAGCCCCGACGCGTGCCTGAAGTGTTGTGAGAGGTAAGTGGAAAGTCGCGGCCCACAAGACTAGTGCATCCAAGCTCAATCCAGCGATTTCCTAGTATTCCCTGTGTGAGCCACGTGCTACATCCTACGTGCCATACGAGAGAAGCTAGCTGAACGCCTTGTCCAAAAGCAACTTACTTCGGAGAGTTGAGCTCACCCTCAGTCCGTCACAGTTGCACACTGCCTGCAGAAAGAGTTTCCAACCTCTGAACCACAGCCGTTTGTCAGAGGCTTTTGAGACGCAAGGGGAATAAGCAGACCTGGAGGGTGTCTCCAGCTGCAGTGGAGTGGTATTCTGGGTACCTCCTGGCTTAGAACACTGTTACTTTTTCAGTGCCCGAGGAACGCAGCGAGTTGAAACCTGGCTTGTAGTCGGAATTCCCTGTGCGAGCTGAGGTCAGCGCAGGACCCTCCCGCATCCTGACTGCCCGTAGACGTAGGTCCCAGCATCCTTATGTTAGGCGCCGGAAGCGGTTGTGTGAAGAGCATGTGGAAGTGACAGGATTCTCCTCAAGTGTATCTGATCTCAAAACAGACATTGCAAACGTCCTTGTTCAATGAGACTGTAGCTCGGTCCTAGCTCCCATCAAAGTGTCTAGCAGACATCTGCTTGCAAAGCATACACACTTCCGAGAGTTGAGCTCATGGACTGTCCCTTCCACATCCTGCCTGCACGTACACCAGGCTCCTAACAGGCCTAGGCCCGATGCGTGCCTGAAGTGTTGTGAGAGGGAAGTGGAAAGTCGCGGCCCACAAGACTAGTGCATCCAAGCTCAATGCAGCGATTTCCTAGTATTCCCTGTGTGAACCTGGTGCTCCATCCTAAGTGCCATACGAGAGAAGCTAGCTGAACGCCTTGTCCAAAAGCAACTTACTTCGGAGAGTTGAGCTCACCCTCAGTCCCTCACAGTTGCACACTGCCTGCAGAAAGAGTTTCCAACATCTGCACCACAGCCGTTTGTCAGAGGCTTGTGAGACGAAAGTGGAATAAGCAGACCTGGAGGGTGTCTCCAGCTGCAGTGGAGTGGTATTCTGGGTAGCGCCTGGCTTAGAACACTGTTACGTTCTCAGTGCCCGAGGAACGCAGCTAGTTGAAAGCTGGCTTGTAGGCGTGCTTTCTTGTGCGAGCTGAGTTCAGGGCAGGACCCTCCCGCGTCCTGACTGCCCGTAGATGTAGGTCCCAGCATCCTTATGTTAGTTGCTGGAAGCGGTTGTGTGAAGAGCATGTGGAAGTGACAGGATTCTCCTCAAGTGTATCTGATCTCAATACAGACATTGCAAACGTCCTTGTTCACTGAGAGCGTAGCTCGGTCCTAGCTCCCATCAAAGTGTCTAGCAGACATCTGCCTGCAAAGCATACACACTTCCGAGAGTTGAGCTTATGGACTGTCCCTCCCACATCCTGCTTGCAGGTACACCGCGATCCTAACAGGCCTAGCCCCGATGCGTGCCTGAAGTGTTGTGAGAGGTAAGTGGAAAGTCGCGGCCCACAAGACTAGTGCATCCAAGCTCAATCCAGCGATTTCCTAGTATTCCCTGTGTGAGCCAGATGCTACATCCTAAGTGCCATACGAGAGAAGCTAGCTGAACGCCTTGTCCAAAGCAACTTACTTCGGAGAGTTGAGCTCACCCTCAGTCCGTCACAGTTGCACACTGCCTGCAGAAAGAGTTTCCAACATCTGAACCACAGCCGTTTGTCAGAGGCTTGTGAGACGCAAGTGGAATAAGCAGACCTGGAGGGTGTCTCCAGCTGCAGTAGAGTGGTATTCTGGGTAGCTCCTGGCTTAGAACACTGTTACGTTCTCAGTGCCCGAGGAACGCAGCTAGTTGAAAGGTGGCTTGTAGGCGTGCTTCCTTTTGAGAGCTGAGTTCAGGGCAGGACCCTCCCGCATCCTGATTGCCGGTAGACGTAGGTCCCAGCATCCTTATGTTAGGCGCCAGAAGAGGTTGTGTGAAGAGCATGTGGAGGTGACAGGATTCTCCTCAAGTGTATCTGATCTCAATTCAGACATTGCAAACGTCCTTGTTCAATGAGAGCGTAGCTCGGTCCTAGCTCCCATCAAAGTGTCTAGCAGACATCTGCCTGCAAAGCATGCACACTTCCGAGAGTTGAGCTTATGGACTGTCCCTCCCACATCCTGCCTGCACGTACACCGCGCTCCTAACAGGCCTAGCCCCGATGCGTGCCTGAAGTGTTGTGAGAGGTAAGTGGAAAGTCGCGGCCCCACAAGACTAGTGCATCCAAGCTCAATCCAGCGATATTTCCTAGAATTCCCTGTGTGAGCCAGGTGCTACATTCAACGTGCCATACAAGAGAAGCTAGCTAAACGCCTTGTCCAAAAGCAACTTACTTCGGAGAGTTGAGCTCACCCTCAGTCCCTCACAGTTGCACACTGCCTGCAGAAAGAGTTTCCAACATCTGAACCACAGGCGTTTGTCAGAGGATTGTGAGACTCAAGTGGAATAAGCAGACCTGGAGGGTGTCTCCAGCTGCAGTGGAGTGGTATTCTGGGTAGCGCCTGGCTTAGAACACTGTTACGTTCTCAGTGCCCGAGGAACGCAGCTAGTTGAAAGCTGGCTTGTAGGCGTGCTTTGTTGTGCGAGCTGAGTTCAGGGAAGGACCCTCCCGCGTCCTGACTGCCCGTAGATGTAGGTCCCAGCATCCTTATGTTAGTTGCTGGAAGCGGTTGTGTGAAGAGCATGTGGAAGTGACAGGATTCTCCTCAAGTGTATCTGATCTCAATACAGAGATTGCAAACGTCCTTGTTCACTGAGAGCGTAGCTCGGTCCTAGCTCCCATCAAAGTGTCTAGCAGACATGTGCCTGCAAACCATACACTCTTCCGAGAGTTGAGCTTATGGACTGTCCCTCCCACATCCTGCCTGCACGTACACCGCGCTCCTAACAGACCTAGCCCCGACGCGTGCCTGAAGTGTTGTGAGAGGTAAGTGGAAAGTCGCGGCCCACAAGACTAGTGCATCCAAGCTCAATCCAGCGATTTCCTAGTATTCCCTGTGTGAGCCACGTGCTACATCCTACGTGCCATACGAGAGAAGCTAGCTGAACGCCTTGTCCAAAAGCAACTTACTTCGGAGAGTTGAGCTCACCCTCAGTCCGTCACAGTTGCACACTGCCTGCAGAAAGAGTTTCCAACCTCTGAACCACAGCCGTTTGTCAGAGGCTTTTGAGACGCAAGGGGAATAAGCAGACCTGGAGGGTGTCTCCAGCTGCAGTGGAGTGGTATTCTGGGTACCTCCTGGCTTAGAACACTGTTACTTTTTCAGTGCCCGAGGAACGCAGCGAGTTGAAACCTGGCTTGTAGTCGGAATTCCCTGTGCGAGCTGAGGTCAGCGCAGGACCCTCCCGCATCCTGACTGCCCGTAGACGTAGGTCCCAGCATCCTTATGTTAGGCGCCGGAAGCGGTTGTGTGAAGAGCATGTGGAAGTGACAGGATTCTCCTCAAGTGTATCTGATCTCAAAACAGACATTGCAAACGTCCTTGTTCAATGAGACTGTAGCTCGGTCCTAGCTCCCATCAAAGTGTCTAGCAGACATCTGCTTGCAAAGCATACACACTTCCGAGAGTTGAGCTCATGGACTGTCCCTTCCACATCCTGCCTGCACGTACACCAGGCTCCTAACAGGCCTAGGCCCGATGCGTGCCTGAAGTGTTGTGAGAGGGAAGTGGAAAGTCGCGGCCCACAAGACTAGTGCATCCAAGCTCAATGCAGCGATTTCCTAGTATTCCCTGTGTGAACCTGGTGCTCCATCCTAAGTGCCATACGAGAGAAGCTAGCTGAACGCCTTGTCCAAAAGCAACTTACTTCGGAGAGTTGAGCTCACCCTCAGTCCCTCACAGTTGCACACTGCCTGCAGAAAGAGTTTCCAACATCTGCACCACAGCCGTTTGTCAGAGGCTTGTGAGACGAAAGTGGAATAAGCAGACCTGGAGGGTGTCTCCAGCTGCAGTGGAGTGGTATTCTGGGTAGCGCCTGGCTTAGAACACTGTTACGTTCTCAGTGCCCGAGGAACGCAGCTAGTTGAAAGCTGGCTTGTAGGCGTGCTTTCTTGTGCGAGCTGAGTTCAGGGCAGGACCCTCCCGCGTCCTGACTGCCCGTAGATGTAGGTCCCAGCATCCTTATGTTAGTTGCTGGAAGCGGTTGTGTGAAGAGCATGTGGAAGTGACAGGATTCTCCTCAAGTGTATCTGATCTCAATACAGACATTGCAAACGTCCTTGTTCACTGAGAGCGTAGCTCGGTCCTAGCTCCCATCAAAGTGTCTAGCAGACATCTGCCTGCAAAGCATACACACTTCCGAGAGTTGAGCTTATGGACTGTCCCTCCCACATCCTGCTTGCAGGTACACCGCGATCCTAACAGGCCTAGCCCCGATGCGTGCCTGAAGTGTTGTGAGAGGTAAGTGGAAAGTCGCGGCCCACAAGACTAGTGCATCCAAGCTCAATCCAGCGATTTCCTAGTATTCCCTGTGTGAGCCAGATGCTACATCCTAAGTGCCATACGAGAGAAGCTAGCTGAACGCCTTGTCCAAAGCAACTTACTTCGGAGAGTTGAGCTCACCCTCAGTCCGTCACAGTTGCACACTGCCTGCAGAAAGAGTTTCCAACATCTGAACCACAGCCGTTTGTCAGAGGCTTGTGAGACGCAAGTGGAATAAGCAGACCTGGAGGGTGTCTCCAGCTGCAGTAGAGTGGTATTCTGGGTAGCTCCTGGCTTAGAACACTGTTACGTTCTCAGTGCCCGAGGAACGCAGCTAGTTGAAAGGTGGCTTGTAGGCGTGCTTCCTTTTGAGAGCTGAGTTCAGGGCAGGACCCTCCCGCATCCTGATTGCCGGTAGACGTAGGTCCCAGCATCCTTATGTTAGGCGCCAGAAGAGGTTGTGTGAAGAGCATGTGGAGGTGACAGGATTCTCCTCAAGTGTATCTGATCTCAATTCAGACATTGCAAACGTCCTTGTTCAATGAGAGCGTAGCTCGGTCCTAGCTCCCATCAAAGTGTCTAGCAGACATCTGCCTGCAAAGCATGCACACTTCCGAGAGTTGAGCTTATGGACTGTCCCTCCCACATCCTGCCTGCACGTACACCGCGCTCCTAACAGGCCTAGCCCCGATGCGTGCCTGAAGTGTTGTGAGAGGTAAGTGGAAAGTCGCGGCCCCACAAGACTAGTGCATCCAAGCTCAATCCAGCGATATTTCCTAGAATTCCCTGTGTGAGCCAGGTGCTACATTCAACGTGCCATACAAGAGAAGCTAGCTAAACGCCTTGTCCAAAAGCAACTTACTTCGGAGAGTTGAGCTCACCCTCAGTCCCTCACAGTTGCACACTGCCTGCAGAAAGAGTTTCCAACATCTGAACCACAGGCGTTTGTCAGAGGATTGTGAGACTCAAGTGGAATAAGCAGACCTGGAGGGTGTCTCCAGCTGCAGTGGAGTGGTATTCTGGGTAGCGCCTGGCTTAGAACACTGTTATGTTCTCAGTGCCCGAGGAACGCAGCTAGTTGAAAGCTGGCTTGTAGGCGTGCTTTGTTGTGCGAGCTGAGTTCAGGGAAGGACCCTCCCGCGTCCTGACTGCCCGTAGATGTAGGTCCCAGCATCCTTATGTTAGTTGCTGGAAGCGGTTGTGTGAAGAGCATGTGGAAGTGACAGGATTCTCCTCAAGTGTATCTGATCTGAATACAGAGATTGCAAACGTCCTTGTTCACTGAGAGCGTAGCTCGGTCCTAGCTCCCATCAAAGTGTCTAGCAGACATCTGCCTGCAAAGCATACACACTTCCGAGAGTTGAGCTTATGGACTGTCCCTCCCACATCCTGATTGCAGGTACACCGCGATCCTAACAGGCCTAGCCCCGATGCGTGCCTGAAGTGTTGTGAGAGGTAAGTGGAAAGTCGCGGCCCACAAGACTAGTGCATCCAAGCTCAATCCAGCGATATTTCCTAGAATTCCCTGTGTGAGCCAGGTGCTACATTCTACGTGCCATACAAGAGAAGCTAGCTGAACGCCTTGTCCAAAAGCAACTTACTTCGGAGAGTTGAGCTCACCCTCAGTCCCTCACAGTTGCACACTGCCTGCAGAAAGAGTTTCCAACATCTGAACCACAGCCGTTTGTCAGAGGCTTGTGAGACGCAAGTGGAATAAGCAGACCTGGAGGGTGTCTCCAGCTGCAGTGGAGTGGTATTCTGGGTAGCGCCTGGCTTGGAACACTGTTACGTTCTCAGTGCCCGAGGAACGCAGCTAGTTGAAAGCTGGCTTGTAGGCGTGCTTTCTTGTGCGAGCTGAGTTCAGGGCAGGACCCTCCCGCGTCCTGACTGCCCGTAGATGTAGGTCCCAGCATCCTTATGTTAGTTGCTGGAAGCGGTTGTGTGAAGAGCATGTGGAAGTGACAGGATTCTCCTCAAGTGTATCTGATCTCAATACAGACATTGCAAACGTCCTTGTTCACTGAGAGCGTAGCTCGGTCCTAGCTCCCATCAAAGTGTCTAGCAGACATCTGCCTGCAAAGCATACACACTTCCGAGAGTTGAGCTTATGGACTGTCCCTCCCACATCCTGCTTGCAGGTACACCGCGATCCTAACAGGCCTAGCCCCGATGCGTGCCTGAAGTGTTGTGAGAGGTAAGTGGAAAGTCGCGGCCCACAAGACTAGTGCATCCAAGCTCAATCCAGCGATTTCCTAGTATTCCCTGTGTGAGCCAGGTGCTACATCCTCCGTGCCATACAAGAGAAGCTAGCTGAACGCCTTGTCCAAAAGCAACTTACTTCGGAGAGTTGAGCTCACCCTCAGTCCCTCACAGTTGCACACTGCCTGCAGAAAGAGTTTCCAACATCTGAACCACAGGCGTTTGTCAGAGGATTGTGAGACTCAAGTGGAATAAGCAGACCTGGAGGGTGTCTCCAGCTGCAGTGGAGTGGTATTCTCGTTAGAGCCTGGCTTAGAACAGTTTTACGTTCTCAGTGCCCGAGGAACGCAGCTAGTTGAATGCTGGCTTGTAGGCTTGCTTCTTTGTGAGAGCTGAGTTCAGGGCAGGACCCTCCCGCATCCTGACTGCCCGTAGAGGTAGGTCCCAGCATCCTTATGTTAGTTGCTGGAAGCGGTTGTGTGAAGAGCATGTGGAAGTGACAGGATTCTCCTCAAGTGTATCTGATCTCAATACAGACATTGCAAACGTCCTTGTTCACTGAGAGCGTAGCTCGGTCCTAGCTCCCATCAAAGTGTCTAGCAGACATCTGCCTGCAAAGCATACACACTTCCGAGAGTTGAGCTTATGGACTGTCCCTCCCACATCCTGCTTGCAGGTACACCGCGATCCTAACAGGCCTAGCCCCGATGCGTGCCTGAAGTGTTGTGAGAGGTAAGTGGAAAGTCGCGGCCCACAAGACTAGTGCATCCAAGCTCAATCCAGCGATTTCCTAGTATTCCCTGTGTGAGCCAGATGCTACATCCTAAGTGCCATACGAGAGAAGCTAGCTGAACGCCTTGTCCAAAGCAACTTACTTCGGAGAGTTGAGCTCACCCTCAGTCCGTCACAGTTGCACACTGCCTGCAGAAAGAGTTTCCAACATCTGAACCACAGCCGTTTGTCAGAGGCTTGTGAGACGCAAGTGGAATAAGCAGACCTGGAGGGTGTCTCCAGCTGCAGTGGAGTGGTATTCTGGGTAGAGCCTGGCTTAGAACACTGTTACATTCTCAGTGCCCGAGGAACGCAGCGAGTTGAAAGCTGGCTTGTAGGCGTACTTCCTTGTGAGAGCTGAGTTCAGGGCAAGACCCTCCCGCATCCTGACTGCCCGTAGAGGTAGGTCCCAGCATCCTTATGTAAGTTGCCGGAAGCGGTTGTGTGAAGAGCATGTGGAAGTGACAGGATTCTCCTCAAGTGTATCTGATCTGAATACAGAGATTGCAAACGTCCTTGTTCACTTAGAGCGTAGCTCGGTCCTAGCTCCCATCAAAGTGTCTAGCAGACATCTGCCTGCAAAGCATACACACTTCTGAGAGTTGAACTTATGGACTGTCCCTCCCACATCCTGCTTGCACGTACACCGCGATCCTAACAGGCCTAACCCGATGCGTGCCTAAGTGTTGTGAGAGGTAAGTGGAAAGTCGCGGCCGACAAGACTAGTGCATCCAAGCTGAATCCAGCGATTTCCTAGTATTCCCTGTGTGACCCAGGTGCCACATCCTACGTGCCATACGAGAGAAGCTAGCTGAACGCGTTGTCCAAAAGCAACTTACTTCGGAGAGTTGAGCTCACCCTCAGTCCCTCACAGTTGCACACTGCCTGCAGAAAGAGTTTCCAACATCTGAACCACAGCCGTTTGTCAGAGGCTTGTGAGACGCAAGTGGAATAAGCAGACCTGGAGGGTGTCTCCAGCTGCAGTGGAGTGGTATTCTGGGTAGCGCCTGGCTTAGAACACTGTTACGTTCTCAGTGCCCGAGGAACGCAGCTAGTTGAAAGCTGGCTTGTAGGCGTGCTTTCTTGTGCGAGCTGAGTTCAGGGCAGGACCCTCCCGTGTCCTGACTGCCCGTAGATGTAGGTCCCAGCATCCTTATGTTAGTTGCTGGAAGCGGTTGTGTGAAGAGCATGTGGAAGTGACAGGATTCTCCTCAAGTGTATCTGATCTCAATACAGACATTGCAAACGTCCTTGTTCACTGAGAGCGTAGCTCGGTCCTAGCTCCCATCAAAGTGTCTAGCAGACATCTGCCTGCAAAGCATACACACTTCCGAGAGTTGAGCTTATGGACTGTCCCTCCCACATCCTGCTTGCAGGTACACCGCGATCCTAACAGGCCTAGCCCCGATGCGTGCCTGAAGTGTTGTGAGAGGTAAGTGGAAAGTCGCGGCCCACAAGACTAGTGCATCCAAGCTCAATCCAGCGATTTCCTAGTATTCCCTGTGTGAGCCAGGTGCTACATCCTACGTGCCATACAAGAGAAGCTAGCTGAATGCCTTGTCCAAAAGCAACTTACTTCGGAGAGTTGAGCTCACCCTCAGTCCCTCACAGTTGCACACTGCCTGCAGAAAGAGTTTCCAACATCTGAACCACAGGCGTTTGTCAGAGGATTGTGAGACTCAAGTGGAATAAGCAGACCTGGAGGGTGTCTCCAGCTGCAGTGGAGTGGTATTCTCGTTAGAGCCTGTCTTAGAACAGTTTTACGTTCTCAGTGCCCGAGGAACGCAGCTAGTTGAATGCTGGCTTGTAGGCTTGCTTCCTTTTGAGAGCTGAGTTCAGGGCAGGACCCTCCCGCATCCTGATTGCCCGTAGACGTAGGTCCCAGCATCCTTATGTTAGGCGCCAGAAGAAGTTGTGTGAAGAGCATGTGGAGGTGACAGGATTCCCTCAAGTGTATCTGATCTCAATTCAGACATTGCAAACGTCCTTGTTCAATGAGAGTGTAGCTCGGTCCTAGCTCCCATCAAAGTGTCTAGCAGACATCTGCCTGCAAAGCATGCACACTTCCCAGAGTTGAGCTTATGGACTGTCCCTCCCACATCCTGCCTGCACGTACACCGCGCTATCAGGCCTAGCCCCGATGCGTGCCTGAAGTGTTGTGAGAGGTAGGTGGAAAGTCGCGGCCCACAAGACTAGTGCATCCAATCTCAATCCAGCGATATTTCCTAGTATTCCCTGGTGAGCCAGGTGCTACATCGTATGTGCCATACAAGAGAAGCTGGCTGAACGCCTTGTCCAAAAGCAACTTACTGCGGAGAGTTCAGCTCACCCTCAGTCCCTCACAGTTGCACACTGCCTGCAGAAAGAGTTTCCAACATCTGAACCACAGGCGTTTGTCAGAGGCTTGTGAGACGCAAGTGGAATAAGCAGACCTGGAGGGTGTCTCCAGCTGCAGTGGAGAGGTATTCTGGGTAGCTCCTGGCTTAGAACACTGTTACGTTCTCAGTGCCCGAGGAACGCAGCTAGCTGAAAGCTGGCTTGTAGGCTTGCTTCCTTGTGAGAGCTGAGTTCAGGGCAGGACCCTCCCGCATCCTGACTGCCCGTAGATGTAGGTCCCAGCATCCTTATGTTAGTTGCTGGAAGCGGTTGTGTGAAGAGCATGTGGAAGTGACAGGATTCTCCTCAAGTGTATCTGATCTCAATACAGACATTGCCAACGTCCTTGTTCACTGAGAGCGTAGCTCGGTGCTAGCTCCCATCAAAGTGTCTAGCAGACATCTGCCTGCAAAGCATGCACACTTCCGAGAGTTGAGCTTATGGACTGTCCCTCCCACATCCTGCCTGCACGTACACCGCGCTCCTAACAGGCCTAGCCCCGATGCGTGCCTGAAGTGTTGTGAGAGGTAAGTGGAAAGTCGCGGCCCACAAGACTAGTGCATCCAAGCTCAATCCAGCGATATTTCCTAGAATTCCCTGTGTGACCCAGGTGCTACGTCCTACGTGCCATACAAGAGAAGCTAGCTGAACGCCTTGTCCAAAGCAACTTACTTCGGAGAGTTGAGCTCACCCTCAGTCCCTCACAGTTGCACACTGCCTGCAGAAAGAGTTTCCAACATCTAAACCACAGCCGTTTGTCAGAGGCTTGTGAGACGCAAGTGGAATAAGCAGACCTGGAGGGTGTCTCCAGCTGCAGTAGAGTGGTATTCTGGGTAGCTCCTGGCTTAGAACACTGTTACGTTCTCAGTGCCCGAGGAACGCAGCTAGTTGAAAGGTGGCTTGTAGGCTTGCTTCCTTGTGAGAGCTGAGTTCAGGGCAGGACCCTCCCGCATCCTGACTGCCCGTAGACGTAGGTCCCAGCATCCTTATGTTAGGCTCCAGAAGAGGTTGTGTGAAGAGCATGTGGAGGTGACAGGATTCTCCTCCAGTGTATCTGATCTCAATTCAGACATTGCAAACGTCCTTGTTCAATGAGAGTGTAGCTCGGTCCTAGCTCCCATCAAAGTGTCTAGCAGACATCTGCCTGCAAAGCATGCACACTTCCGAGAGTTGAGCTTATGGACTGTCCCTCCCACATCCTGCCTGCACGTACACCGCGCTCCTAACAGGCCTAGCCCCGATGCGTGCCTGAAGTGTTGTGAGAGGTAAGTGGAAAGTCGCGGCCCACAAGACTAGTGCATCCAAGCTCAATCCAGCGATTTCCTAGTATTCCCTGTGTGAGCCAGATGCTACATCCTAAGTGCCATACGAGAGAAGCTAGCTGAACGCCTTGTCCAAAGCAACTTACTTCGGAGAGTTGAGCTCACCCTCAGTCCCTCACAGTTGCACACTGCCTGCAGAAAGAGTTTCCAACATCTGAACCACAGCCGTTTGTCAGAGGCTTGTGAGACGCAAGTGGAATAAGCAGACCTGGAGGGTGTCTCCAGCTGCAGTAGAGTGGTATTCTGGGTAGCTCCTGGCTTAGAACACTGTTACGTTCTCAGTGCCCGAGGAACGCAGCTAGTTGAAAGGTGGCTTGTAGGCGTGCTTCCTTTTGAGAGCTGAGTTCAGGGCAGGACCCTCCCGCATCCTGATTGCCGGTAGACGTAGGTCCCAGCATCCTTATGTTAGGCGCCAGAAGAGGTTGTGTGAAGAGCATGTGGAGGTGACAGGATTCTCCTCAAGTGTATCTGATCTCAATTCAGACATTGCAAACGTCCTTGTTCAATGAGAGTGTAGCTCGGTCCTAGCTCCCATCAAAGTGTCTAGCAGACATCTGCCTGCAAAGCATGCACACTTCCGAGAGTTGAGTTTATGAACTGTCTCTCCCACATGCTGCCTGCACGTACACCGCCCTCCTAACAGGCCTAGCCCCGACGCGTGCCTGAAGTGTTGTGAGAGGTAAGTGGAAAGTCGCGGCCCACAAGACTAGTGCATCCATGCTCAATCCAGCGATATTTCCTAGAATTCCCTGTGTGAGCCAGGTGCTGCATCCTACGTGCCATACAAGAGAAGCTAGCTGAACGCCTTGTCCAAAAGCAACTTACTTCGGAGAGTTGAGCTCACACTCAGTCCCTCACAGTTGCACACTGCCTGCAGAAAGAGTTTCCAACATCTGAACCACAGCCGTTTGTCATTGGCTTGTGAGACGCAAGTGGAATAAGGAGACCTGGAGGGTGTCTCCAGCTGCAGTGGAGTGGTATTCTGGGTAGAGCCTGGCTTAGAACACTGTTACGTTCTCAGTGCCCGAGGAACGCAGCTAGTTGAAAGGTGGCTTGTAGGCGTGCTTCCTTTTGAGAGCTGAGTTCAGGGCAGGACCCTCCCGCATCCTGATTGCCCGTAGACGTAGGTCCCAGCATCCTTATGTTAGGCGCCAGAAGAAGTTGTGTGAAGAGCATGTGGAGGTGACAGGATTCCCTCAAGTGTATCTGATCTCAATTCAGACATTGCAAACGTCCTTGTTCAATGAGAGTGTAGCTCGGTCCTAGCTCCCATCAAAGTGTCTAGCAGACATCTGCCTGCAAAGCATGCACACTTCCCAGAGTTGAGCTTATGGACTGTCCCTCCCACATCCTGCCTGCACGTACACCGCGCTATCAGGCCTAGCCCCGATGCGTGCCTGAAGTGTTGTGAGAGGTAAGTGGAAAGTCGCGGCCCACAAGACTAGTGCATCCAAGCTCAATCCAGCGATTTCCTAGTATTCCCTGTGTGAGCCAGGTGCTACATCCTACGTGCCATATGAGAGAAGCTAGCTGAACGCCTTGTCCAAAAGCAACTTACTTCGGAGAGTTGAGCTCACCCTCAGTCCCTCACAGTTGCACACTGCCTGCAGAAAGAGTTTCCAACATCTGAACCACAGCCGTTTGTCAGAGGTTTGTGAGACGCAAGTGGAATAAGCAGACCTGGAGGGTGTCTCCAGCTGCAGTGTAGTGGTATTCTGGGTAGCGCCTGGCTTAGAACACTGTTACGTTCTCAGTGCCCGAGGAACGCAGCGAGTTGAAAGCTGTCTTGTAGGCGTACTTCCTTGTGCGAGCTGAGTTCAGGGCAAGACCCTCCCGCATCCTGACTGCCCGTAGAGGTAGGTCCCAGCATCCTTATGTTAGTTGCTGGAAGCGGTTGTGTGAAGAGCATGTGGAAGTGACAGGATTCTCCTCAAGTGTATCTGATCTCAATACAGACATTGCAAACGTCCTTGTTCACTGAGAGCGTAGCTCGGTCCTAGCTCCCATCAAAGTGTCTAGCAGACATGTGCCTGCAAACCATACACTCTTCCGAGAGTTGAGCTTATGGACTGTCCCTCCCACATCCTGCCTGCACGTACACCGCGCTCCTAACAGACCTAGCCCCGACGCGTGCCTGAAGTGTTGTGAGAGGTAAGTGGAAAGTCGCGGCCCACAAGACTAGTGCATCCAAGCTCAATCCAGCGATTTCCTAGTATTCCCTGTGTGAGCCACGTGCTACATCCTACGTGCCATACGAGAGAAGCTAGCTGAACGCCTTGTCCAAAAGCAACTTACTTCGGAGAGTTGAGCTCACCCTCAGTCCGTCACAGTTGCACACTGCCTGCAGAAAGAGTTTCCAACATCTGAACCACAGCCGTTTGTCAGAGGCTTGTGAGACGCAAGTGGAATAAGCAGACCTGGAGGGTGTCTCCAGTTGCAGTAGAGTGGTATTCTGGGTAGCTCCTGGCTTAGAACACTGTTACGTTCTCAGTGCCCGAGGAACGCAGCTAGTTGAAAGGTGGCTTGTAGGCGTGCTTCCTTTTGAGAGCTGAGTTCAGGGCAGGACCCTCCCGCATCCTGATTGCCCGTAGACGTAGGTCCCACCATCCTTATGTTAGGCGCCAGAAGAGGTTGTGTGAAGAGCATGTGGAGGTGACAGGATTCTCCTCAAGTGTATCTGATCTCAATTCAGACATTGCAAACGTCCTTGTTCAATGAGAGCGTAGCTCGGTCCTAGCTCCCATCAAAGTGTCTAGCAGACATCTGCCTGCAAAGCATGCACACTTCCGAGAGTTGAGCTTATGGACTGTCCCTCCCACATCCTGCCTGCACGTACACCGCGCTCCTAACAGGCCTAGCCCCGATGCGTGCCTGAAGTGTTGTGAGAGGTAAGTGGAAAGTCGCGGCCCACAAGACTAGTGCATCCAAGCTCAATCCAGCGATTTCCTAGTATTCCCTGTGTGAGCCAGGTGCTACATCCTACGTGCCATACGAGAGAAGCTAGCTGAACGCCTTGTCCAAAAGCAACTTACTTCGGAGAGTTGAGCTCACCCTCAGTCCCTCACAGTTGCACACTGCCTGCAGAAAGAGTTTCCAACATCTGAACCACAGCCGTTTGTCAGAGGCTTGTGAGACGCAAGTGGAATAAGCAGACCTGGAGGGTGTCTCCAGCTGCAGTGGAGTGGTATTCTGGGTAGCGCCTGGCTTAGAACACTGTTACGTTCTCAGTGCCCGAGGAACGCAGCTAGTGGAAATCTGGATTGTAGGCCTACTTCCTTGTGCGAGCTGAGTTCAGGGCAGGACCCTCCCGCATCCTGACTGCCCATAGACCTAGGTCCCAGCATCCTTATGTTAGGAGCCGGAAGCGGTTGTGTGAAGAGCATGCGGAAGTGACAGGATTCTCCTCAAGTGTATCTGATCTCAATACAGACATTGTAAACGTCCTTGTTCACTGAGAGCGTAGCTCGGTGCTAGCTCCCATCAAAGTGTCTAGCAGACATCTGCCTGCAAAGCATGCACACTTCCAAGAGTTGAGCTTATGGACTGTCCCTCCCACATCCTGCCTGCACGTACACCGCGCTCCTAACAGGCCTAGCCCCGATGCGTGCCTGAAGTGTTGTGAGAGGTAAGTGGAAAGTCGCGGCCCACAAGACTAGTGCATCCAAGCTCAATCCAGCGATTTCCTAGTATTCCCTGTGTGAGCCAGGTGCTACATCCTAAGTGCCATACGAGAGAAGCTAGCTGAACGCCTTGTCCAAAAGCAACTTACTTCGGAGAGTTGAGCTCACCCTCAGTCCCTCACAGTTGCACACTGCCTGCAGAAAGAGTTTCCAACATCTGAACCACAGCCGTTTGTCAGAGGCTTGTGAGACGCAAGTCGATTAAGCAGACCTGGAGGGTGTCTCCAGCTGCAGTAGAGTGGTATTCTGGGTAGCTCCTGGATTAAAACACTGTTACGTTCTCAGTGCCCGAGGAACGCAGCGAGTTGAAAGCTGTCTTGTAGGCGTACTTCCTTGTGCGAGCTGAGTTCAGGGCAAGACCCTCCCGCATCCTGACTGCCCGTAGAGGTAGGTCCCAGCATCCTTATGTTAGTTGCCGGAAGCGGTTGTGTGAAGAGCATGTGGAAGTGACAGGATTCTCCTCAAGTGTATCTGATCTCAATACAGAGATTGCAAACGTCCTTGTTCACTGAGAGCGTAGCTCGGTCCTAGCTCCCATCAAAGTGTCTAGCAGACATCTGCCTGCAAACCATACACTCTTCCGAGAGTTGAGCTTATGGACTGTCCCTCCCACATCCTGCCTGCACGTACACCGCGCTCCTAACAGACCTAGCCCCGACGCGTGCCTGAAGTGTTGTGAGAGGTAAGTGGAAAGCCGCGGCCCACAAGACTAGTGCATCCAAGCTCAATCCAGCGATTTCCTAGTATTCCCTGTGTGAGCCACGTGCTACATCCTACGTGCCATACGAGAGAAGCTAGCTGAACGCCTTGTCCAAAAGCAACTTACTTCGGAGAGTTGAGCTCACCCTCAGTCCGTCACAGTTGCACACTGCCTGCAGAAAGAGTTTCCAACATCTGAACCACAGCCGTTTGTCAGAGGCTTGTGAGACGCAAGTGGAATAAGCAGACCTGGAGGGTGTCTCCAGCTGCAGTGGAGTGGTATTCTGGGTAGCGCCTGGCTTAGAACACTGTTACGTTCTCAGTGCCCGAGGAACGCAGCTAGTTGAAAGCTGGCTTGTAGGCGTGCTTTCTTGTGCGAGCTGAGTTCAGGGCAGGACCCTCCCGCGTCCTGACTGCCCGTAGATGTAGGTCCCAGCATCCTTATGTTAGTTGCTGGAAGCGGTTGTGTGAAGAGCATGTGGAAGTGACAGGATTCTCCTCAAGTGTATCTGATCTCAATACAGACATTGCAAACGTCCTTGTTCACTGAGAGCGTAGCTCGGTCCTAGCTCCCATCAAAGTGTCTAGCAGACATCTGCCTGCAAAGCATACACACTTCCGAGAGTTGAGCTTATGGACTGTCCCTCCCACATCCTGCCTGCACGTACACCGCGCTCCTAACAGGCCTAGCCCCGATGCGTGCCTGAAGTGTTGTGAGAGGTAAGTGGAAAGTCGCGGCCCACAAGACTAGTGCATCCAAGCTCAATCCAGCGATTTCCTAGTATTCCCTGTGTGAGCCAGGTGCTACATCCTACGTGCCATACAAGAGAAGCTAGCTGAACGCCTTGTCCAAAAGCAACTTACTTCGGAGAGTTGAGCTCACCCTCAGTCCCTCACAGTTGCACACTGCCTGCAGAAAGAGTTTCCAACATCTGAACCACAGGCGTTTGTCAGAGGATTGTGAGACTCAAGTGGAATAAGCAGACCTGGAGGGTGTCTCCAGCTGCAGTGGAGTGGTATTCTCGTTAGAGCCTGGCTTAGAACAGTTTTACGTTCTCAGTGCGCGAGGAACGCAGCTAGTTGAATGCTGGCTTGTAGGCTTGCTTCTTTGTGAGAGCTGAGTTCAGGGCAGGACCCTCCCGCATCCTGACTGCCCGTAGAGGTAGGTCCCAGCATCCTTATGTTAGTTGCCGGAAGCGGTTGTGTGAAGAGCATGTGGAAGTGACAGGATTCTCCTCAAGTGTATCTGATCTCAATACAGACATTGCAAACGTCCTTGTTCAATGAGAGCGTAGCCCGGTCCTAGCTCCCATCAAAGTGTCCAGCAGACATCTGCCTACAAAGGATACACACTTCGAGAGTTGAGCTTATGGACTGTCCGTCCCACACCCTGCCTGCACGTACACCGCGATCCTAACAGGCCTAGCCCCGATGCGTGCCTGAAGTGTTGTGAGAGGTAAGTGGAAAGTCGCGGCCCACAAGACTAGTGCATCCAAGCTCAATCCAGCGATTTCCTAGTATTCCCTGTGTGAGCCAGGTGCCACATCCTACGTGCCATACGAGAGAAGCTAGCTGAACGCCTTGTCCAAAAGCAACTTACTTCGGAGAGTTGAGCTCACCCTCAGTCCGTCACAGTTGCACACTGCCTGCAGAAAGAGTTTCCAACATCTGAACCACAGCCGTTTGTCAGAGGCTTGTGAGACGCAAGTGGAATAAGCAGACCTGGAGGGTGTCTCCAGCTGCAGTGGAGTGGTATTCTGGGTAGCGCCTGGCTTAGAACACTGTTACGTTCTCAGTGCCCGAGGAACGCAGCTAGTTGAAAGCTGGCTTGTAGGCGTGCTTTGTTGTGCGAGCTGAGTTCAGGGAAGGACCCTCCCGCGTCCTGACTGCCCGTAGATGTAGGTCCCAGCATCCTTATGTTAGTTGCTGGAAGCGGTTGTGTGAAGAGCATGTGGAAGTGACAGGATTCTCCTCAAGTGTATCTGATCTCAATACAGACATTGCAAACGTCCTTGTTCACTGAGAGCGTAGCTCGGTCCTAGCTCCCATCAAAGTGTCTAGCAGACATCTGCCTGCAAAGCATACACACTTCCGAGAGTTGAGCTTATGGACTGTCCCTCCCACATCCTGCTTGCAGGTACACCGCGATCCTAACAGGCCTAGCCCCGATGCGTGCCTGAAGTGTTGTGAGAGGTAAGTGGAAAGTCGCGGCCCACAAGACTAGTGCATCCAAGCTCAATCCAGCGATTTCCTAGTATTCCCTGTGTGAGCCAGGTGCTACATCCTACGTGCCATACAAGAGAAGCTAGCTGAACGCCTTGTCCAAAAGCAACTTACTTCGGAGAGTTGAGCTCACCCTCAGTCCCTCACAGTTGCACACTGCCTGCAGAAAGAGTTTCCAACATCTGAACCACAGGCGTTTGTCAGAGGATTGTGAGACTCAAGTGGAATAAGCAGACCTGGAGGGTGTCTCCAGCTGCAGTGGAGTGGTATTCTCGTTAGAGCCTGGCTTAGAACAGTTTTACGTTCTCAGTGCCCGAGGAACGCAGCTAGTTGAATGCTGGCTTGTAGGCTTGCTTCTTTGTGAGAGCTGAGTTCAGGGCAGGACCCTCCCGCATCCTGACTGCCCGTAGAGGTAGGTCCCAGCATCCTTATGTTAGTTGCCGGAAGCGGTTGTGTGAAGAGCATGTGGAAGTGACAGGATTCTCCTCAAGTGTATCTGATCTCAATACAGACATTGCAAACGTCCTTGTTCAATGAGAGCGTAGCCCGGTCCTAGCTCCCATCAAAGTGTCCAGCAGACATCTGCCTACAAAGGATACACACTTCGAGAGTTGAGCTTATGGACTGTCCGTCCCACACCCTGCCTGCACGTACACCGCGATCCTAACAGGCCTAGCCCCGATGCGTGCCTGAAGTGTTGTGAGAGGTAAGTGGAAAGTCGCGGCCCACAAGACTAGTGCATCCAAGCTCAATCCAGCGATTTCCTAGTATTCCCTGTGTGAGCCAGGTGCCACATCCTACGTGCCATACGAGAGAAGCTAGCTGAACGCCTTGTCCAAAAGCAACTTACTTCGGAGAGTTGAGCTCACCCTCAGTCCGTCACAGTTGCACACTGCCTGCAGAAAGAGTTTCCAACATCTGAACCACAGCCGTTTGTCAGAGGCTTGTGAGACGCAAGTGGAATAAGCAGACCTGGAGGGTGTCTCCAGCTGCAGTGGAGTGGTATTCTGGGTAGCGCCTGGCTTAGAACACTGTTACGTTCTCAGTGCCCGAGGAACGCAGCTAGTTGAAAGCTGGCTTGTAGGCGTGCTTTCTTGTGCGAGCTGAGTTCAGGGCAGGACCCTCCCGCGTCCTGACTGCCCGTAGATGTAGGTCCCAGCATCCTTATGTTAGTTGCTGGAAGCGGTTGTGTGAAGAGCATGTGGAAGTGACAGGATTCTCCTCAAGTGTATCTGATCTCAATACAGACATTGCAAACGTCCTTGTTCACTGAGAGCGTAGCTCGGTCCTAGCTCCCATCAAAGTGTCTAGCAGACATCTGCCTGCAAAGCATACACACTTCCGAGAGTTGAGCTTATGGACTGTCCCTCCCACATCCTGCTTGCAGGTACACCGCGATCCTAACAGGCCTAGCCCCGATGCGTGCCTGAAGTGTTGTGAGAGGTAAGTGGAAAGTCGCGGCCCACAAGACTAGTGCATCCAAGCTCAATCCAGCGATTTCCTAGTATTCCCTGTGTGAGCCAGATGCTACATCCTAAGTGCCATACGAGAGAAGCTAGCTGAACGCCTTGTCCAAAGCAACTTACTTCGGAGAGTTGAGCTCACCCTCAGTCCGTCACAGTTGCACACTGCCTGCAGAAAGAGTTTCCAACATCTGAACCACAGCCGTTTGTCAGAGGCTTGTGAGACGCAAGTGGAATAAGCAGACCTGGAGGGTGTCTCCAGCTGCAGTAGAGTGGTATTCTGGGTAGCTCCTGGCTTAGAACACTGTTACGTTCTCAGTGCCCGAGGAACGCAGCTAGTTGAAAGGTGGCTTGTAGGCGTGCTTCCTTTTGAGAGCTGAGTTCAGGGCAGGACCCTCCCGCATCCTGATTGCCGGTAGACGTAGGTCCCAGCATCCTTATGTTAGGCGCCAGAAGAGGTTGTGTGAAGAGCATGTGGAGGTGACAGGATTCTCCTCAAGTGTATCTGATCTCAATTCAGACATTGCAAACGTCCTTGTTCAATGAGAGCGTAGCTCGGTCCTAGCTCCCATCAAAGTGTCTAGCAGACATCTGCCTGCAAAGCATGCACACTTCCGAGAGTTGAGCTTATGGACTGTCCCTCCCACATCCTGCCTGCACGTACACCGCGCTCCTAACAGGCCTAGCCCCGATGCGTGCCTGAAGTGTTGTGAGAGGTAAGTGGAAAGTCGCGGCCCACAAGACTAGTGCATCCAAGCTCAATCCAGCGATATTTCCTAGAATTCCCTGTGTGAGCCAGGTGCTACATTCTACGTGCCATACAAGAGAAGCTAGCTAAACGCCTTGTCCAAAAGCAACTTACTTCGGAGAGTTGAGCTCACCCTCAGTCCCTCACAGTTGCACACTGCCTGCAGAAAGAGTTTCCAACATCTGAACCACAGGCGTTTGTCAGAGGATTGTGAGACTCAAGTGGAATAAGCAGACCTGGAGGGTGTCTCCAGCTGCAGTGGAGTGGTATTCTGGGTAGCGCCTGGCTTAGAACACTGTTACGTTCTCAGTGCCCGAGGAACGCAGCTAGTTGAAAGCTGGCTTGTAGGCGTGCTTTGTTGTGCGAGCTGAGTTCAGGGAAGGACCCTCCCGCGTCCTGACTGCCCGTAGATGTAGGTCCCAGCATCCTTATGTTAGTTGCTGGAAGCGGTTGTGTGAAGAGCATGTGGAAGTGACAGGATTCTCCTCAAGTGTATCTGATCTGAATACAGAGATTGCAAACGTCCTTGTTCACTGAGAGCGTAGCTCGGTCCTAGCTCCCATCAAAGTGTCTAGCAGACATCTGCCTGCAAAGCATACACACTTCCGAGAGTTGAGCTTATGGACTGTCCCTCCCACATCCTGATTGCAGGTACACCGCGATCCTAACAGGCCTAGCCCCGATGCGTGCCTGAAGTGTTGTGAGAGGTAAGTGGAAAGTCGCGGCCCACAAGACTAGTGCATCCAAGCTCAATCCAGCGATATTTCCTAGAATTCCCTGTGTGAGCCAGGTGCTACATTCTACGTGCCATACAAGAGAAGCTAGCTGAACGCCTTGTCCAAAAGCAACTTACTTCGGAGAGTTGAGCTCACCCTCAGTCCCTCACAGTTGCACACTGCCTGCAGAAAGAGTTTCCAACATCTGAACCACAGCCGTTTGTCAGAGGCTTGTGAGACGCAAGTGGAATAAGCAGACCTGGAGGGTGTCTCCAGCTGCAGTGGAGTGGTATTCTGGGTAGCGCCTGGCTTAGAACACTGTTACGTTCTCAGTGCCCGAGGAACGCAGCTAGTTGAAAGCTGGCTTGTAGGCGTGCTTTCTTGTGCGAGCTGAGTTCAGGGCAGGACCCTCCCGCGTCCTGACTGCCCGTAGATGTAGGTCCCAGCATCCTTATGTTAGTTGCTGGAAGCGGTTGTGTGAAGAGCATGTGGAAGTGACAGGATTCTCCTCAAGTGTATCTGATCTCAATACAGACATTGCAAACGTCCTTGTTCACTGAGAGCGTAGCTCGGTCCTAGCTCCCATCAAAGTGTCTAGCAGACATCTGCCTGCAAAGCATACACACTTCCGAGAGTTGAGCTTATGGACTGTCCCTCCCACATCCTGCTTGCAGGTACACCGCGATCCTAACAGGCCTAGCCCCGATGCGTGCCTGAAGTGTTGTGAGAGGTAAGTGGAAAGTCGCGGCCCACAAGACTAGTGCATCCAAGCTCAATCCAGCGATTTCCTAGTATTCCCTGTGTGAGCCAGGTGCTACATCCTACGTGCCATACAAGAGAAGCTAGCTGAACGCCTTGTCCAAAAGCAACTTACTTCGGAGAGTTGAGCTCACCCTCAGTCCCTCACAGTTGCACACTGCCTGCAGAAAGAGTTTCCAACATCTGAACCACAGGCGTTTGTCAGAGGATTGTGAGACTCAAGTGGAATAAGCAGACCTGGAGGGTGTCTCCAGCTGCAGTGGAGTGGTATTCTCGTTAGAGCCTGGCTTAGAACAGTTTTACGTTCTCAGTGCCCGAGGAACGCAGCTAGTTGAATGCTGGCTTGTAGGCTTGCTTCTTTGTGAGAGCTGAGTTCAGGGCAGGACCCTCCCGCATCCTGACTGCCCGTAGAGGTAGGTCCCAGCATCCTTATGTTAGTTGCCGGAAGCGGTTGTGTGAAGAGCATGTGGAAGTGACAGGATTCTCCTCAAGTGTATCTGATCTCAATACAGACATTGCAAACGTCCTTGTTCAATGAGAGCGTAGCCCGGTCCTAGCTCCCATCAAAGTGTCCAGCAGACATCTGCCTACAAAGGATACACACTTCGAGAGTTGAGCTTATGGACTGTCCGTCCCACACCCTGCCTGCACGTACACCGCGATCCTAACAGGCCTAGCCCCGATGCGTGCCTGAAGTGTTGTGAGAGGTAAGTGGAAAGTCGCGGCCCACAAGACTAGTGCATCCAAGCTCAATCCAGCGATTTCCTAGTATTCCCTGTGTGAGCCAGGTGCCACATCCTACGTGCCATACGAGAGAAGCTAGCTGAACGCCTTGTCCAAAAGCAACTTACTTCGGAGAGTTGAGCTCACCCTCAGTCCGTCACAGTTGCACACTGCCTGCAGAAAGAGTTTCCAACATCTGAACCACAGCCGTTTGTCAGAGGCTTGTGAGACTCAAGTGGAATAAGCAGACCTGGAGGGTGTCTCCAGCTGCAGTGGAGTGGTATTCTGGGTAGAGCCTGGCTTAGAACACTGTTACATTCTCAGTGCCCGAGGAACGCAGCGAGTTGAAAGCTGGCTTGTAGGCGTACTTCCTTGTGCGAGCTGAGTTCAGGGCAAGACCCTCCCGCATCCTGACTGCCCGTAGAGGTAGGTCCCAGCATCCTTATGTAAGTTGCCGGAAGCGGTTGTGTGAAGAGCATGTGGAAGTGACAGGATTCTCCTCAAGTGTATCTGATCTGAATACAGAGATTGCAAACGTCCTTGTTCACTGAGAGCGTAGCTCGGTCCTAGCTCCCATCAAAGTGTCTAGCAGACATCTGCCTGCAAAGCATACACACTTCCGAGAGTTGAGCTTATGGACTGTCCCTCCCACATCCTGATTGCAGGTACACCGCGCTCCTAACAGGCCTAGCCCCGATGCGTGCCTGAAGTGTTGTGAGAGGTAAGTGGAAAGTCGCGGCCCACAAGACTAGTGCATCCAAGCTCAATCCAGCGATTTCCTAGTATTCCCTGTGTGAGCCAGGTGCTACATCCTACGTGCCATACAAGAGAAGCTAGCTGAACGCCTTGTCCAAAAGCAACTTACTTCGGAGAGTTGAGCTCACCCTCAGTCCCTCACAGTTGCACACTGCCTGCAGAAAGAGTTTCCAACATCTGAACCACAGGCGTTTGTCAGAGGATTGTGAGACTCAAGTGGAATAAGCAGACCTGGAGGGTGTCTCCAGCTGCAGTGGAGTGGTATTCTCGTTAGAGCCTGGCTTAGAACAGTTTTACGTTCTCAGTGCCCGAGGAACGCAGCTAGTTGAATGCTGGCTTGTAGGCTTGCTTCTTTGTGAGAGCTGAGTTCAGGGCAGGACCCTCCCGCATCCTGACTGCCCGTAGAGGTAGGTCCCAGCATCCTTATGTTAGTTGCCGGAAGCGGTTGTGTGAAGAGCATGTGGAAGTGACAGGATTCTCCTCAAGTGTATCTGATCTCAATACAGACATTGCAAACGTCCTTGTTCAATGAGAGCGTAGCCCGGTCCTAGCTCCCATCAAAGTGTCCAGCAGACATCTGCCTACAAAGGATACACACTTCGAGAGTTGAGCTTATGGACTGTCCGTCCCACACCCTGCCTGCACGTACACCGCGATCCTAACAGGCCTAGCCCCGATGCGTGCCTGAAGTGTTGTGAGAGGTAAGTGGAAAGTCGCGGCCCACAAGACTAGTGCATCCAAGCTCAATCCAGCGATTTCCTAGTATTCCCTGTGTGAGCCAGGTGCCACATCCTACGTGCCATACGAGAGAAGCTAGCTGAACGCCTTGTCCAAAAGCAACTTACTTCGGAGAGTTGAGCTCACCCTCAGTCCGTCACAGTTGCACACTGCCTGCAGAAAGAGTTTCCAACATCTGAACCACAGCCGTTTGTCAGAGGCTTGTGAGACGCAAGTGGAATAAGCAGACCTGGAGGGTGTCTCCAGCTGCAGTGGAGTGGTATTCTGGGTAGCGCCTGGCTTAGAACACTGTTACGTTCTCAGTGCCCGAGGAACGCAGCTAGTTGAAAGCTGGCTTGTAGGCGTGCTTTGTTGTGCGAGCTGAGTTCAGGGAAGGACCCTCCCGCGTCCTGACTGCCCGTAGATGTAGGTCCCAGCATCCTTATGTTAGTTGCTGGAAGCGGTTGTGTGAAGAGCATGTGGAAGTGACAGGATTCTCCTCAAGTGTATCTGATCTGAATACAGAGATTGCAAACGTCCTTGTTCACTGAGAGCGTAGCTCGGTCCTAGCTCCCATCAAAGTGTCTAGCAGACATCTGCCTGCAAAGCATACACACTTCCGAGAGTTGAGCTTATGGACTGTCCCTCCCACATCCTGATTGCAGGTACACCGCGCTCCTAACAGGCCTAGCCCCGATGCGTGCCTGAAGTGTTGTGAGAGGTAAGTGGAAAGTCGCGGCCCACAAGACTAGTGCATCCAAGCTCAATCCAGCGATATTTCCTAGAATTCCCTGTGTGAGCCAGGTGCTACATTCTACGTGCCATACAAGAGAAGCTAGCTGAACGCCTTGTCCAAAAGCAACTTACTTCGGAGAGTTGAGCTCACCCTCAGTCCCTCACAGTTGCACACTGCCTGCAGAAAGAGTTTCCAACATCTGAACCACAGCCGTTTGTCAGAGGCTTGTGAGACGCAAGTGGAATAAGCAGACCTGGAGGGTGTCTCCAGCTGCAGTGGAGTGGTATTCTGGGTAGCGCCTGGCTTAGAACACTGTTACGTTCTCAGTGCCCGAGGAACGCAGCTAGTTGAAAGCTGGCTTGTAGGCGTGCTTTCTTGTGCGAGCTGAGTTCAGGACAGGACCCTCCCGCGTCCTGACTGCCCGTAGATGTAGGTCCCAGCATCCTTATGTTAGTTGCTGGAAGCGGTTGTGTGAAGAGCATGTGGAAGTGACAGGATTCTCCTCAAGTGTATCTGATCTCAATACAGACATTGCAAACGTCCTTGTTCACTGAGAGCGTAGCTCGGTCCTAGCTCCCATCAAAGTGTCTAGCAGACATCTGCCTGCAAAGCATACACACTTCCGAGAGTTGAGCTTATGGACTGTCCCTCCCACATCCTGCTTGCAGGTACACCGCGATCCTAACAGGCCTAGCCCCGATGCGTGCCTGAAGTGTTGTGAGAGGTAAGTGGAAAGTCGCGGCCCACAAGACTAGTGCATCCAAGCTCAATCCAGCGATTTCCTAGTATTCCCTGTGTGAGCCAGGTGCTACATCCTACGTGCCATACAAGAGAAGCTAGCTGAACGCCTTGTCCAAAAGCAACTTACTTCGGAGAGTTGAGCTCACCCTCAGTCCCTCACAGTTGCACACTGCCTGCAGAAAGAGTTTCCAACATCTGAACCACAGGCGTTTGTCAGAGGATTGTGAGACTCAAGTGGAATAAGCAGACCTGGAGGGTGTCTCCAGCTGCAGTGGAGTGGTATTCTCGTTAGAGCCTGGCTTAGAACAGTTTTACGTTCTCAGTGCCCGAGGAACGCAGCTAGTTGAATGCTGGCTTGTAGGCTTGCTTCTTTGTGAGAGCTGAGTTCAGGGCAGGACCCTCCCGCATCCTGACTGCCCGTAGAGGTAGGTCCCAGCATCCTTATGTTAGTTGCCGGAAGCGGTTGTGTGAAGAGCATGTGGAAGTGACAGGATTCTCCTCAAGTGTATCTGATCTCAATACAGACATTGCAAACGTCCTTGTTCAATGAGAGCGTAGCCCGGTCCTAGCTCCCATCAAAGTGTCCAGCAGACATCTGCCTACAAAGGATACACACTTCGAGAGTTGAGCTTATGGACTGTCCGTCCCACACCCTGCCTGCACGTACACCGCGATCCTAACAGGCCTAGCCCCGATGCGTGCCTGAAGTGTTGTGAGAGGTAAGTGGAAAGTCGCGGCCCACAAGACTAGTGCATCCAAGCTCAATCCAGCGATTTCCTAGTATTCCCTGTGTGAGCCAGGTGCCACATCCTACGTGCCATACGAGAGAAGCTAGCTGAACGCCTTGTCCAAAAGCAACTTACTTCGGAGAGTTGAGCTCACCCTCAGTCCGTCACAGTTGCACACTGCCTGCAGAAAGAGTTTCCAACATCTGAACCACAGCCGTTTGTCAGAGGCTTGTGAGACGCAAGTGGAATAAGCAGACCTGGAGGGTGTCTCCAGCTGCAGTGGAGTGGTATTCTGGGTAGCGCCTGGCTTAGAACACTGTTACGTTCTCAGTGCCCGAGGAACGCAGCTAGTTGAAAGCTGGCTTGTAGGCGTGCTTTCTTGTGCGAGCTGAGTTCAGGGCAGGACCCTCCCGCGTCCTGACTGCCCGTAGATGTAGGTCCCAGCATCCTTATGTTAGTTGCTGGAAGCGGTTGTGTGAAGAGCATGTGGAAGTGACAGGATTCTCCTCAAGTGTATCTGATCTCAATACAGACATTGCAAACGTCCTTGTTCACTGAGAGCGTAGCTCGGTCCTAGCTCCCATCAAAGTGTCTAGCAGACATCTGCCTGCAAAGCATACACACTTCCGAGAGTTGAGCTTATGGACTGTCCCTCCCACATCCTGCTTGCAGGTACACCGCGATCCTAACAGGCCTAGCCCCGATGCGTGCCTGAAGTGTTGTGAGAGGTAAGTGGAAAGTCGCGGCCCACAAGACTAGTGCATCCAAGCTCAATCCAGCGATTTCCTAGTATTCCCTGTGTGAGCCAGGTGCTACATCCTACGTGCCATACAAGAGAAGCTAGCTGAACGCCTTGTCCAAAAGCAACTTACTTCGGAGAGTTGAGCTCACCCTCAGTCCCTCACAGTTGCACACTGCCTGCAGAAAGAGTTTCCAACATCTGAACCACAGGCGTTTGTCAGAGGATTGTGAGACTCAAGTGGAATAAGCAGACCTGGAGGGTGTCTCCAGCTGCAGTGGAGTGGTATTCTCGTTAGAGCCTGGCTTAGAACAGTTTTACGTTCTCAGTGCCCGAGGAACGCAGCTAGTTGAATGCTGGCTTGTAGGCTTGCTTCTTTGTGAGAGCTGAGTTCAGGGCAGGACCCTCCCGCATCCTGACTGCCCGTAGAGGTAGGTCCCAGCATCCTTATGTTAGTTGCCGGAAGCGGTTGTGTGAAGAGCATGTGGAAGTGACAGGATTCTCCTCAAGTGTATCTGATCTCAATACAGACATTGCAAACGTCCTTGTTCAATGAGAGCGTAGCCCGGTCCTAGCTCCCATCAAAGTGTCCAGCAGACATCTGCCTACAAAGGATACACACTTCGAGAGTTGAGCTTATGGACTGTCCGTCCCACACCCTGCCTGCACGTACACCGCGATCCTAACAGGCCTAGCCCCGATGCGTGCCTGAAGTGTTGTGAGAGGTAAGTGGAAAGTCGCGGCCCACAAGACTAGTGCATCCAAGCTCAATCCAGCGATTTCCTAGTATTCCCTGTGTGAGCCAGGTGCCACATCCTACGTGCCATACGAGAGAAGCTAGCTGAACGCCTTGTCCAAAAGCAACTTACTTCGGAGAGTTGAGCTCACCCTCAGTCCGTCACAGTTGCACACTGCCTGCAGAAAGAGTTTCCAACATCTGAACCACAGCCGTTTGTCAGAGGCTTGTGAGACGCAAGTGGAATAAGCAGACCTGGAGGGTGTCTCCAGCTGCAGTGGAGTGGTATTCTGGGTAGAGCCTGGCTTAGAACACTGTTACATTCTCAGTGCCCGAGGAACGCAGCTAGTTGAAAGCTGGCTTGTAGGCGTACTTCCTTGTGCGAGCTGAGTTCAGGGCAAGACCCTCCCGCATCCTGACTGCCCGTAGAGGTAGGTCCCAGCATCCTTATGTAAGTTGCCGGAAGCGGTTGTGTGAAGAGCATGTGGAAGTGACAGGATTCTCCTCAAGTGTATCTGATCTGAATACAGAGATTGCAAACGTCCTTGTTCACTGAGAGCGTAGCTCGGTCCTAGCTCCCATCAAAGTGTCTAGCAGACATCTGCCTGCAAAGCATACACACTTCCGAGAGTTGAGCTTATGGACTGTCCCTCCCACATCCTGATTGCAGGTACACCGCGCTCCTAACAGGCCTAGCCCCGATGCGTGCCTGAAGTGTTGTGAGAGGTAAGTGGAAAGTCGCGGCCCACAAGACTAGTGCATCCAAGCTCAATCCAGCGATTTCCTAGTATTCCCTGTGTGAGCCAGGTGCTACATCCTACGTGCCATACAAGAGAAGCTAGCTGAACGCCTTGTCCAAAAGCAACTTACTTCGGAGAGTTGAGCTCACCCTCAGTCCCTCACAGTTGCACACTGCCTGCAGAAAGAGTTTCCAACATCTGAACCACAGGCGTTTGTCAGAGGATTGTGAGACTCAAGTGGAATAAGCAGACCTGGAGGGTGTCTCCAGCTGCAGTGGAGTGGTATTCTCGTTAGAGCCTGGCTTAGAACAGTTTTACGTTCTCAGTGCCCGAGGAACGCAGCTAGTTGAATGCTGGCTTGTAGGCTTGCTTCTTTGTGAGAGCTGAGTTCAGGGCAGGACCCTCCCGCATCCTGACTGCCCGTAGAGGTAGGTCCCAGCATCCTTATGTTAGTTGCCGGAAGCGGTTGTGTGAAGAGCATGTGGAAGTGACAGGATTCTCCTCAAGTGTATCTGATCTCAATACAGACATTGCAAACGTCCTTGTTCAATGAGAGCGTAGCCCGGTCCTAGCTCCCATCAAAGTGTCCAGCAGACATCTGCCTACAAAGGATACACACTTCGAGAGTTGAGCTTATGGACTGTCCGTCCCACACCCTGCCTGCACGTACACCGCGATCCTAACAGGCCTAGCCCCGATGCGTGCCTGAAGTGTTGTGAGAGGTAAGTGGAAAGTCGCGGCCCACAAGACTAGTGCATCCAAGCTCAATCCAGCGATTTCCTAGTATTCCCTGTGTGAGCCAGGTGCCACATCCTACGTGCCATACGAGAGAAGCTAGCTGAACGCCTTGTCCAAAAGCAACTTACTTCGGAGAGTTGAGCTCACCCTCAGTCCGTCACAGTTGCACACTGCCTGCAGAAAGAGTTTCCAACATCTGAACCACAGCCGTTTGTCAGAGGCTTGTGAGACGCAAGTGGAATAAGCAGACCTGGAGGGTGTCTCCAGCTGCAGTGGAGTGGTATTCTGGGTAGCGCCTGGCTTAGAACACTGTTACGTTCTCAGTGCCCGAGGAACGCAGCTAGTTGAAAGCTGGCTTGTAGGCGTGCTTTGTTGTGCGAGCTGAGTTCAGGGAAGGACCCTCCCGCGTCCTGACTGCCCGTAGATGTAGGTCCCAGCATCCTTATGTTAGTTGCTGGAAGCGGTTGTGTGAAGAGCATGTGGAAGTGACAGGATTCTCCTCAAGTGTATCTGATCTGAATACAGAGATTGCAAACGTCCTTGTTCACTGAGAGCGTAGCTCGGTCCTAGCTCCCATCAAAGTGTCTAGCAGACATCTGCCTGCAAAGCATACACACTTCCGAGAGTTGAGCTTATGGACTGTCCCTCCCACATCCTGATTGCAGGTACACCGCGCTCCTAACAGGCCTAGCCCCGATGCGTGCCTGAAGTGTTGTGAGAGGTAAGTGGAAAGTCGCGGCCCACAAGACTAGTGCATCCAAGCTCAATCCAGCGATATTTCCTAGAATTCCCTGTGTGAGCCAGGTGCTACATTCTACGTGCCATACAAGAGAAGCTAGCTGAACGCCTTGTCCAAAAGCAACTTACTTCGGAGAGTTGAGCTCACCCTCAGTCCCTCACAGTTGCACACTGCCTGCAGAAAGAGTTTCCAACATCTGAACCACAGCCGTTTGTCAGAGGCTTGTGAGACGCAAGTGGAATAAGCAGACCTGGAGGGTGTCTCCAGCTGCAGTGGAGTGGTATTCTGGGTAGCGCCTGGCTTAGAACACTGTTACGTTCTCAGTGCCCGAGGAACGCAGCTAGTTGAAAGCTGGCTTGTAGGCGTGCTTTCTTGTGCGAGCTGAGTTCAGGACAGGACCCTCCCGCGTCCTGACTGCCCGTAGATGTAGGTCCCAGCATCCTTATGTTAGTTGCTGGAAGCGGTTGTGTGAAGAGCATGTGGAAGTGACAGGATTCTCCTCAAGTGTATCTGATCTCAATACAGACATTGCAAACGTCCTTGTTCACTGAGAGCGTAGCTCGGTCCTAGCTCCCATCAAAGTGTCTAGCAGACATCTGCCTGCAAAGCATACACACTTCCGAGAGTTGAGCTTATGGACTGTCCCTCCCACATCCTGCTTGCAGGTACACCGCGATCCTAACAGGCCTAGCCCCGATGCGTGCCTGAAGTGTTGTGAGAGGTAAGTGGAAAGTCGCGGCCCACAAGACTAGTGCATCCAAGCTCAATCCAGCGATTTCCTAGTATTCCCTGTGTGAGCCAGGTGCTACATCCTACGTGCCATACAAGAGAAGCTAGCTGAACGCCTTGTCCAAAAGCAACTTACTTCGGAGAGTTGAGCTCACCCTCAGTCCCTCACAGTTGCACACTGCCTGCAGAAAGAGTTTCCAACATCTGAACCACAGGCGTTTGTCAGAGGATTGTGAGACTCAAGTGGAATAAGCAGACCTGGAGGGTGTCTCCAGCTGCAGTGGAGTGGTATTCTCGTTAGAGCCTGGCTTAGAACAGTTTTACGTTCTCAGTGCCCGAGGAACGCAGCTAGTTGAATGCTGGCTTGTAGGCTTGCTTCTTTGTGAGAGCTGAGTTCAGGGCAGGACCCTCCCGCATCCTGACTGCCCGTAGAGGTAGGTCCCAGCATCCTTATGTTAGTTGCCGGAAGCGGTTGTGTGAAGAGCATGTGGAAGTGACAGGATTCTCCTCAAGTGTATCTGATCTCAATACAGACATTGCAAACGTCCTTGTTCAATGAGAGCGTAGCCCGGTCCTAGCTCCCATCAAAGTGTCCAGCAGACATCTGCCTACAAAGGATACACACTTCGAGAGTTGAGCTTATGGACTGTCCGTCCCACACCCTGCCTGCACGTACACCGCGATCCTAACAGGCCTAGCCCCGATGCGTGCCTGAAGTGTTGTGAGAGGTAAGTGGAAAGTCGCGGCCCACAAGACTAGTGCATCCAAGCTCAATCCAGCGATTTCCTAGTATTCCCTGTGTGAGCCAGGTGCCACATCCTACGTGCCATACGAGAGAAGCTAGCTGAACGCCTTGTCCAAAAGCAACTTACTTCGGAGAGTTGAGCTCACCCTCAGTCCGTCACAGTTGCACACTGCCTGCAGAAAGAGTTTCCAACATCTGAACCACAGCCGTTTGTCAGAGGCTTGTGAGACGCAAGTGGAATAAGCAGACCTGGAGGGTGTCTCCAGCTGCAGTGGAGTGGTATTCTGGGTAGCGCCTGGCTTAGAACACTGTTACGTTCTCAGTGCCCGAGGAACGCAGCTAGTTGAAAGCTGGCTTGTAGGCGTGCTTTCTTGTGCGAGCTGAGTTCAGGGCAGGACCCTCCCGCGTCCTGACTGCCCGTAGATGTAGGTCCCAGCATCCTTATGTTAGTTGCTGGAAGCGGTTGTGTGAAGAGCATGTGGAAGTGACAGGATTCTCCTCAAGTGTATCTGATCTCAATACAGACATTGCAAACGTCCTTGTTCACTGAGAGCGTAGCTCGGTCCTAGCTCCCATCAAAGTGTCTAGCAGACATCTGCCTGCAAAGCATACACACTTCCGAGAGTTGAGCTTATGGACTGTCCCTCCCACATCCTGCTTGCAGGTACACCGCGATCCTAACAGGCCTAGCCCCGATGCGTGCCTGAAGTGTTGTGAGAGGTAAGTGGAAAGTCGCGGCCCACAAGACTAGTGCATCCAAGCTCAATCCAGCGATTTCCTAGTATTCCCTGTGTGAGCCAGGTGCTACATCCTACGTGCCATACAAGAGAAGCTAGCTGAACGCCTTGTCCAAAAGCAACTTACTTCGGAGAGTTGAGCTCACCCTCAGTCCCTCACAGTTGCACACTGCCTGCAGAAAGAGTTTCCAACATCTGAACCACAGGCGTTTGTCAGAGGATTGTGAGACTCAAGTGGAATAAGCAGACCTGGAGGGTGTCTCCAGCTGCAGTGGAGTGGTATTCTCGTTAGAGCCTGGCTTAGAACAGTTTTACGTTCTCAGTGCCCGAGGAACGCAGCTAGTTGAATGCTGGCTTGTAGGCTTGCTTCTTTGTGAGAGCTGAGTTCAGGGCAGGACCCTCCCGCATCCTGACTGCCCGTAGAGGTAGGTCCCAGCATCCTTATGTTAGTTGCCGGAAGCGGTTGTGTGAAGAGCATGTGGAAGTGACAGGATTCTCCTCAAGTGTATCTGATCTCAATACAGACATTGCAAACGTCCTTGTTCAATGAGAGCGTAGCCCGGTCCTAGCTCCCATCAAAGTGTCCAGCAGACATCTGCCTACAAAGGATACACACTTCGAGAGTTGAGCTTATGGACTGTCCGTCCCACACCCTGCCTGCACGTACACCGCGATCCTAACAGGCCTAGCCCCGATGCGTGCCTGAAGTGTTGTGAGAGGTAAGTGGAAAGTCGCGGCCCACAAGACTAGTGCATCCAAGCTCAATCCAGCGATTTCCTAGTATTCCCTGTGTGAGCCAGGTGCCACATCCTACGTGCCATACGAGAGAAGCTAGCTGAACGCCTTGTCCAAAAGCAACTTACTTCGGAGAGTTGAGCTCACCCTCAGTCCGTCACAGTTGCACACTGCCTGCAGAAAGAGTTTCCAACATCTGAACCACAGCCGTTTGTCAGAGGCTTGTGAGACGCAAGTGGAATAAGCAGACCTGGAGGGTGTCTCCAGCTGCAGTGGAGTGGTATTCTGGGTAGAGCCTGGCTTAGAACACTGTTACATTCTCAGTGCCCGAGGAACGCAGCGAGTTGAAAGCTGGCTTGTAGGCGTACTTCCTTGTGCGAGCTGAGTTCAGGGCAAGACCCTCCCGCATCCTGACTGCCCGTAGAGGTAGGTCCCAGCATCCTTATGTAAGTTGCCGGAAGCGGTTGTGTGAAGAGCATGTGGAAGTGACAGGATTCTCCTCAAGTGTATCTGATCTGAATACAGAGATTGCAAACGTCCTTGTTCACTGAGAGCGTAGCTCGGTCCTAGCTCCCATCAAAGTGTCTAGCAGACATCTGCCTGCAAAGCATACACACTTCCGAGAGTTGAGCTTATGGACTGTCCCTCCCACATCCTGATTGCAGGTACACCGCGCTCCTAACAGGCCTAGCCCCGATGCGTGCCTGAAGTGTTGTGAGAGGTAAGTGGAAAGTCGCGGCCCACAAGACTAGTGCATCCAAGCTCAATCCAGCGATTTCCTAGTATTCCCTGTGTGAGCCAGGTGCTACATCCTACGTGCCATACAAGAGAAGCTAGCTGAACGCCTTGTCCAAAAGCAACTTACTTCGGAGAGTTGAGCTCACCCTCAGTCCCTCACAGTTGCACACTGCCTGCAGAAAGAGTTTCCAACATCTGAACCACAGGCGTTTGTCAGAGGATTGTGAGACTCAAGTGGAATAAGCAGACCTGGAGGGTGTCTCCAGCTGCAGTGGAGTGGTATTCTCGTTAGAGCCTGGCTTAGAACAGTTTTACGTTCTCAGTGCCCGAGGAACGCAGCTAGTTGAATGCTGGCTTGTAGGCTTGCTTCTTTGTGAGAGCTGAGTTCAGGGCAGGACCCTCCCGCATCCTGACTGCCCGTAGAGGTAGGTCCCAGCATCCTTATGTTAGTTGCCGGAAGCGGTTGTGTGAAGAGCATGTGGAAGTGACAGGATTCTCCTCAAGTGTATCTGATCTCAATACAGACATTGCAAACGTCCTTGTTCAATGAGAGCGTAGCCCGGTCCTAGCTCCCATCAAAGTGTCCAGCAGACATCTGCCTACAAAGGATACACACTTCGAGAGTTGAGCTTATGGACTGTCCGTCCCACACCCTGCCTGCACGTACACCGCGATCCTAACAGGCCTAGCCCCGATGCGTGCCTGAAGTGTTGTGAGAGGTAAGTGGAAAGTCGCGGCCCACAAGACTAGTGCATCCAAGCTCAATCCAGCGATTTCCTAGTATTCCCTGTGTGAGCCAGGTGCCACATCCTACGTGCCATACGAGAGAAGCTAGCTGAACGCCTTGTCCAAAAGCAACTTACTTCGGAGAGTTGAGCTCACCCTCAGTCCGTCACAGTTGCACACTGCCTGCAGAAAGAGTTTCCAACATCTGAACCACAGGCGTTTGTCAGAGGCTTGTGAGACGCAAGTGGAATAAGCAGACCTGGAGGGTGTCTCCAGCTGCAGTGGAGTGGTATTCTGGGTAGCGCCTGGCTTAGAACACTGTTACGTTCTCAGTGCCCGAGGAACGCAGCTAGTTGAAAGCTGGCTTGTAGGCGTACTTCCTTGTGCGAGCTGAGTTCAGGGCAAGACCCTCCCGCATCCTGACTGCCCGTAGAGGTAGGTCCCAGCATCCTTATGTAAGTTGCCGGAAGCGGTTGTGTGAAGAGCATGTGGAAGTGACAGGATTCTCCTCAAGTGTATCTGATCTGAATACAGAGATTGCAAACGTCCTTGTTCACTGAGAGCGTAGCTCGGTCCTAGCTCCCATCAAAGTGTCTAGCAGACATCTGCCTGCAAAGCATACACACTTCCGAGAGTTGAGCTTATGGACTGTCCCTCCCACATCCTGATTGCAGGTACACCGCGCTCCTAACAGGCCTAGCCCCGATGCGTGCCTGAAGTGTTGTGAGAGGTAAGTGGAAAGTCGCGGCCCACAAGACTAGTGCATCCAAGCTCAATCCAGCGATTTCCTAGTATTCCCTGTGTGAGCCAGGTGCTACATCCTACGTGCCATACAAGAGAAGCTAGCTGAACGCCTTGTCCAAAAGCAACTTACTTCGGAGAGTTGAGCTCACCCTCAGTCCCTCACAGTTGCACACTGCCTGCAGAAAGAGTTTCCAACATCTGAACCACAGGCGTTTGTCAGAGGATTGTGAGACTCAAGTGGAATAAGCAGACCTGGAGGGTGTCTCCAGCTGCAGTGGAGTGGTATTCTCGTTAGAGCCTGGCTTAGAACAGTTTTACGTTCTCAGTGCCCGAGGAACGCAGCTAGTTGAATGCTGGCTTGTAGGCTTGCTTCTTTGTGAGAGCTGAGTTCAGGGCAGGACCCTCCCGCATCCTGACTGCCCGTAGAGGTAGGTCCCAGCATCCTTATGTTAGTTGCCGGAAGCGGTTGTGTGAAGAGCATGTGGAAGTGACAGGATTCTCCTCAAGTGTATCTGATCTCAATACAGACATTGCAAACGTCCTTGTTCAATGAGAGCGTAGCCCGGTCCTAGCTCCCATCAAAGTGTCCAGCAGACATCTGCCTACAAAGGATACACACTTCGAGAGTTGAGCTTATGGACTGTCCGTCCCACACCCTGCCTGCACGTACACCGCGATCCTAACAGGCCTAGCCCCGATGCGTGCCTGAAGTGTTGTGAGAGGTAAGTGGAAAGTCGCGGCCCACAAGACTAGTGCATCCAAGCTCAATCCAGCGATTTCCTAGTATTCCCTGTGTGAGCCAGGTGCCACATCCTACGTGCCATACGAGAGAAGCTAGCTGAACGCCTTGTCCAAAAGCAACTTACTTCGGAGAGTTGAGCTCACCCTCAGTCCGTCACAGTTGCACACTGCCTGCAGAAAGAGTTTCCAACATCTGAACCACAGCCGTTTGTCAGAGGCTTGTGAGACGCAAGTGGAATAAGCAGACCTGGAGGGTGTCTCCAGCTGCAGTGGAGTGGTATTCTGGGTAGCGCCTGGCTTAGAACACTGTTACGTTCTCAGTGCCCGAGGAACGCAGCTAGTTGAAAGCTGGCTTGTAGGCGTGCTTTCTTGTGCGAGCTGAGTTCAGGGAAGGACCCTCCCGCGTCCTGACTGCCCGTAGATGTAGGTCCCAGCATCCTTATGTTAGTTGCTGGAAGCGGTTGTGTGAAGAGCATGTGGAAGTGACAGGATTCTCCTCAAGTGTATCTGATCTGAATACAGAGATTGCAAACGTCCTTGTTCACTGAGAGCGTAGCTCGGTCCTAGCTCCCATCAAAGTGTCTAGCAGACATCTGCCTGCAAAGCATACACACTTCCGAGAGTTGAGCTTATGGACTGTCCCTCCCACATCCTGATTGCAGGTACACCGCGCTCCTAACAGGCCTAGCCCCGATGCGTGCCTGAAGTGTTGTGAGAGGTAAGTGGAAAGTCGCGGCCCACAAGACTAGTGCATCCAAGCTCAATCCAGCGATATTTCCTAGAATTCCCTGTGTGAGCCAGGTGCTACATTCTACGTGCCATACAAGAGAAGCTAGCTGAACGCCTTGTCCAAAAGCAACTTACTTCGGAGAGTTGAGCTCACCCTCAGTCCCTCACAGTTGCACACTGCCTGCAGAAAGAGTTTCCAACATCTGAACCACAGCCGTTTGTCAGAGGCTTGTGAGACGCAAGTGGAATAAGCAGACCTGGAGGGTGTCTCCAGCTGCAGTGGAGTGGTATTCTGGGTAGCGCCTGGCTTAGAACACTGTTACGTTCTCAGTGCCCGAGGAACGCAGCTAGTTGAAAGCTGGCTTGTAGGCGTGCTTTCTTGTGCGAGCTGAGTTCAGGGCAGGACCCTCCCGCGTCCTGACTGCCCGTAGATGTAGGTCCCAGCATCCTTATGTTAGTTGCTGGAAGCGGTTGTGTGAAGAGCATGTGGAAGTGACAGGATTCTCCTCAAGTGTATCTGATCTCAATACAGACATTGCAAACGTCCTTGTTCACTGAGAGCGTAGCTCGGTCCTAGCTCCCATCAAAGTGTCTAGCAGACATCTGCCTGCAAAGCATACACACTTCCGAGAGTTGAGCTTATGGACTGTCCCTCCCACATCCTGCTTGCAGGTACACCGCGATCCTAACAGGCCTAGCCCCGATGCGTGCCTGAAGTGTTGTGAGAGGTAAGTGGAAAGTCGCGGCCCACAAGACTAGTGCATCCAAGCTCAATCCAGCGATTTCCTAGTATTCCCTGTGTGAGCCAGGTGCTACATCCTACGTGCCATACAAGAGAAGCTAGCTGAACGCCTTGTCCAAAAGCAACTTACTTCGGAGAGTTGAGCTCACCCTCAGTCCCTCACAGTTGCACACTGCCTGCAGAAAGAGTTTCCAACATCTGAACCACAGGCGTTTGTCAGAGGATTGTGAGACTCAAGTGGAATAAGCAGACCTGGAGGGTGTCTCCAGCTGCAGTGGAGTGGTATTCTCGTTAGAGCCTGGCTTAGAACAGTTTTACGTTCTCAGTGCCCGAGGAACGCAGCTAGTTGAATGCTGGCTTGTAGGCTTGCTTCTTTGTGAGAGCTGAGTTCAGGGCAGGACCCTCCCGCATCCTGACTGCCCGTAGAGGTAGGTCCCAGCATCCTTATGTTAGTTGCCGGAAGCGGTTGTGTGAAGAGCATGTGGAAGTGACAGGATTCTCCTCAAGTGTATCTGATCTCAATACAGACATTGCAAACGTCCTTGTTCAATGAGAGCGTAGCCCGGTCCTAGCTCCCATCAAAGTGTCCAGCAGACATCTGCCTACAAAGGATACACACTTCGAGAGTTGAGCTTATGGACTGTCCGTCCCACACCCTGCCTGCACGTACACCGCGATCCTAACAGGCCTAGCCCCGATGCGTGCCTGAAGTGTTGTGAGAGGTAAGTGGAAAGTCGCGGCCCACAAGACTAGTGCATCCAAGCTCAATCCAGCGATTTCCTAGTATTCCCTGTGTGAGCCAGGTGCCACATCCTACGTGCCATACGAGAGAAGCTAGCTGAACGCCTTGTCCAAAAGCAACTTACTTCGGAGAGTTGAGCTCACCCTCAGTCCGTCACAGTTGCACACTGCCTGCAGAAAGAGTTTCCAACATCTGAACCACAGCCGTTTGTCAGAGGCTTGTGAGACGCAAGTGGAATAAGCAGACCTGGAGGGTGTCTCCAGCTGCAGTGGAGTGGTATTCTGGGTAGCGCCTGGCTTAGAACACTGTTACGTTCTCAGTGCCCGAGGAACGCAGCTAGTTGAAAGCTGGCTTGTAGGCGTGCTTTCTTGTGCGAGCTGAGTTCAGGGCAGGACCCTCCCGCGTCCTGACTGCCCGTAGATGTAGGTCCCAGCATCCTTATGTTAGTTGCTGGAAGCGGTTGTGTGAAGAGCATGTGGAAGTGACAGGATTCTCCTCAAGTGTATCTGATCTCAATACAGACATTGCAAACGTCCTTGTTCACTGAGAGCGTAGCTCGGTGCTAGCTCCCATCAAAGTGTCTAGCAGACATCTGCCTGCAAAGCATACACACTTCCGAGAGTTGAGCTTATGGACTGTCCCTCCCACATCCTGCTTGCAGGTACACCGCGATCCTAACAGGCCTAGCCCCGATGCGTGCCTGAAGTGTTGTGAGAGGTAAGTGGAAAGTCGCGGCCCACAAGACTAGTGCATCCAAGCTCAATCCAGCGATTTCCTAGTATTCCCTGTGTGAGCCAGATGCTACATCCTAAGTGCCATACGAGAGAAGCTAGCTGAACGCCTTGTCCAAAGCAACTTACTTCGGAGAGTTGAGCTCACCCTCAGTCCGTCACAGTTGCACACTGCCTGCAGAAAGAGTTTCCAACATCTGAACCACAGCCGTTTGTCAGAGGCTTGTGAGACGCAAGTGGAATAAGCAGACCTGGAGGGTGTCTCCAGCTGCAGTAGAGTGGTATTCTGGGTAGCTCCTGGCTTAGAACACTGTTACGTTCTCAGTGCCCGAGGAACGCAGCTAGTTGAAAGGTGGCTTGTAGGCGTGCTTCCTTTTGAGAGCTGAGTTCAGGGCAGGACCCTCCCGCATCCTGATTGCCGGTAGACGTAGGTCCCAGCATCCTTATGTTAGGCGCCAGAAGAGGTTGTGTGAAGAGCATGTGGAGGTGACAGGATTCTCCTCAAGTGTATCTGATCTCAATTCAGACATTGCAAACGTCCTTGTTCAATGAGAGCGTAGCTCGGTCCTAGCTCCCATCAAAGTGTCTAGCAGACATCTGCCTGCAAAGCATGCACACTTCCGAGAGTTGAGCTTATGGACTGTCCCTCCCACATCCTGCCTGCACGTACACCGCGCTCCTAACAGGCCTAGCCCCGATGCGTGCCTGAAGTGTTGTGAGAGGTAAGTGGAAAGTCGCGGCCCACAAGACTAGTGCATCCAAGCTCAATCCAGCGATATTTCCTAGAATTCCCTGTGTGAGCCAGGTGCTACATTCTACGTGCCATACAAGAGAAGCTAGCTAAACGCCTTGTCCAAAAGCAACTTACTTCGGAGAGTTGAGCTCACCCTCAGTCCCTCACAGTTGCACACTGCCTGCAGAAAGAGTTTCCAACATCTGAACCACAGCCGTTTGTCAGAGGCTTGTGAGACGCAAGTGGAATAAGCAGACCTGGAGGGTGTCTCCAGCTGCAGTGGAGTGGTATTCTGGGTAGCGCCTGGCTTAGAACACTGTTACGTTCTCAGTGCCCGAGGAACGCAGCTAGTTGAAAGCTGGCTTGTAGGCGTGCTTTCTTGTGCGAGCTGAGTTCAGGGCAGGACCCTCCCGCGTCCTGACTGCCCGTAGATGTAGGTCCCAGCATCCTTATGTTAGTTGCTGGAAGCGGTTGTGTGAAGAGCATGTGGAAGTGACAGGATTCTCCTCAAGTGTATCTGATCTCAATACAGACATTGCAAACGTCCTTGTTCACTGAGAGCGTAGCTCGGTCCTAGCTCCCATCAAAGTGTCTAGCAGACATCTGCCTGCAAAGCATACACACTTCCGAGAGTTGAGCTTATGGACTGTCCCTCCCACATCCTGCTTGCAGGTACACCGCGATCCTAACAGGCCTAGCCCCGATGCGTGCCTGAAGTGTTGTGAGAGGTAAGTGGAAAGTCGCGGCCCACAAGACTAGTGCATCCAAGCTCAATCCAGCGATTTCCTAGTATTCCCTGTGTGAGCCAGGTGCTACATCCTACGTGCCATACAAGAGAAGCTAGCTGAACGCCTTGTCCAAAAGCAACTTACTTCGGAGAGTTGAGCTCACCCTCAGTCCCTCACAGTTGCACACTGCCTGCAGAAAGAGTTTCCAACATCTGAACCACAGGCGTTTGTCAGAGGATTGTGAGACTCAAGTGGAATAAGCAGACCTGGAGGGTGTCTCCAGCTGCAGTGGAGTGGTATTCTCGTTAGAGCCTGGCTTAGAACAGTTTTACGTTCTCAGTGCCCGAGGAACGCAGCTAGTTGAATGCTGGCTTGTAGGCTTGCTTCTTTGTGAGAGCTGAGTTCAGGGCAGGACCCTCCCGCATCCTGACTGCCCGTAGAGGTAGGTCCCAGCATCCTTATGTTAGTTGCCGGAAGCGGTTGTGTGAAGAGCATGTGGAAGTGACAGGATTCTCCTCAAGTGTATCTGATCTCAATACAGACATTGCAAACGTCCTTGTTCAATGAGAGCGTAGCCCGGTCCTAGCTCCCATCAAAGTGTCCAGCAGACATCTGCCTACAAAGGATACACACTTCGAGAGTTGAGCTTATGGACTGTCCGTCCCACACCCTGCCTGCACGTACACCGCGATCCTAACAGGCCTAGCCCCGATGCGTGCCTGAAGTGTTGTGAGAGGTAAGTGGAAAGTCGCGGCCCACAAGACTAGTGCATCCAAGCTCAATCCAGCGATTTCCTAGTATTCCCTGTGTGAGCCAGGTGCCACATCCTACGTGCCATACGAGAGAAGCTAGCTGAACGCCTTGTCCAAAAGCAACTTACTTCGGAGAGTTGAGCTCACCCTCAGTCCGTCACAGTTGCACACTGCCTGCAGAAAGAGTTTCCAACATCTGAACCACAGCCGTTTGTCAGAGGCTTGTGAGACGCAAGTGGAATAAGCAGACCTGGAGGGTGTCTCCAGCTGCAGTGGAGTGGTATTCTGGGTAGCGCCTGGCTTAGAACACTGTTACGTTCTCAGTGCCCGAGGAACGCAGCTAGTTGAAAGCTGGCTTGTAGGCGTGCTTTCTGGTGCGAGCTGAGTTCAGGGCAGGACCCTCCCGCGTCCTGACTGCCCGTAGATGTAGGTCCCAGCATCCTTATGTTAGTTGCTGGAAGCGGTTGTGTGAAGAGCATGTGGAAGTGACAGGATTCTCCTCAAGTGTATCTGATCTCAATACAGACATTGCAAACGTCCTTGTTCACTGAGAGCGTAGCTCGGTCCTAGCTCCCATCAAAGTGTCTAGCAGACATCTGCCTGCAAAGCATACACACTTCCGAGAGTTGAGCTTATGGACTGTCCCTCCCACATCCTGCTTGCAGGTACACCGCGATCCTAACAGGCCTAGCCCCGATGCGTGCCTGAAGTGTTGTGAGAGGTAAGTGGAAAGTCGCGGCCCACAAGACTAGTGCATCCAAGCTCAATCCAGCGATTTCCTAGTATTCCCTGTGTGAGCCAGATGCTACATCCTAAGTGCCATACGAGAGAAGCTAGCTGAACGCCTTGTCCAAAGCAACTTACTTCGGAGAGTTGAGCTCACCCTCAGTCCGTCACAGTTGCACACTGCCTGCAGAAAGAGTTTCCAACATCTGAACCACAGCCGTTTGTCAGAGGCTTGTGAGACGCAAGTGGAATAAGCAGACCTGGAGGGTGTCTCCAGCTGCAGTAGAGTGGTATTCTGGGTAGCTCCTGGCTTAGAACACTGTTACGTTCTCAGTGCCCGAGGAACGCAGCTAGTTGAAAGGTGGCTTGTAGGCTTGCTTCCTTTTGAGAGCTGAGTTCAGGGCAGGACCCTCCCGCATCCTGATTGCCGGTAGACGTAGGTCCCAGCATCCTTATGTTAGGCGCCAGAAGAGGTTGTGTGAAGAGCATGTGGAGGTGACAGGATTCTCCTCAAGTGTATCTGATCTCAATTCAGACATTGCAAACGTCCTTGTTCAATGAGAGCGTAGCTCCGTCCTAGCTCCCATCAAAGTGTCTAGCAGACATCTGCCTGCAAAGCATGCACACTTCCGAGAGTTGAGCTTATGGACTGTCCCTCCCACATCCTGCCTGCACGTACACCGCGCTCCTAACAGGCCTAGCCCCGATGCGTGCCTGAAGTGTTGTGAGAGGTAAGTGGAAAGTCGCGGCCCACAAGACTAGTGCATCCAAGCTCAATCCAGCGATATTTCCTAGAATTCCCTGTGTGAGCCAGGTGCTACATTCTACGTGCCATACAAGAGAAGCTAGCTAAACGCCTTGTCCAAAAGCAACTTACTTCGGAGAGTTGAGCTCACCCTCAGTCCGTCACAGTTGCACACTGCCTGCAGAAAGAGTTTCCAACATCTGAACCACAGGCGTTTGTCAGAGGATTGTGAGACTCAAGTGGAATAAGCAGACCTGGAGGGTGTCTCCAGCTGCAGTGGAGTGGTATTCTGGGTAGCGCCTGGCTTAGAACACTGTTACGTTCTCAGTGCCCGAGGAACGCAGCTAGTTGAAAGCTGGCTTGTAGGCGTGCTTTGTTGTGCGAGCTGAGTTCAGGGAAGGACCCTCCCGCGTCCTGACTGCCCGTAGATGTAGGTCCCAGCATCCTTATGTTAGTTGCTGGAAGCGGTTGTGTGAAGAGCATGTGGAAGTGACAGGATTCTCCTCAAGTGTATCTGATCTGAATACAGAGATTGCAAACGTCCTTGTTCACTGAGAGCGTAGCTCGGTCCTAGCTCCCATCAAAGTGTCTAGCAGACATCTGCCTGCAAAGCATACACACTTCCGAGAGTTGAGCTTATGGACTGTCCCTCCCACATCCTGATTGCAGGTACACCGCGATCCTAACAGGCCTAGCCCCGATGCGTGCCTGAAGTGTTGTGAGAGGTAAGTGGAAAGTCGCGGCCCACAAGACTAGTGCATCCAAGCTCAATCCAGCGATATTTCCTAGAATTCCCTGTGTGAGCCAGGTGCTACATTCTACGTGCCATACAAGAGAAGCTAGCTGAACGCCTTGTCCAAAAGCAACTTACTTCGGAGAGTTGAGCTCACCCTCAGTCCCTCACAGTTGCACACTGCCTGCAGAAAGAGTTTCCAACATCTGAACCACAGCCGTTTGTCAGAGGCTTGTGAGACGCAAGTGGAATAAGCAGACCTGGAGGGTGTCTCCAGCTGCAGTGGAGTGGTATTCTGGGTAGCGCCTGGCTTAGAACACTGTTACGTTCTCAGTGCCCGAGGAACGCAGCTAGTTGAAAGCTGGCTTGTAGGCGTGCTTTCTTGTGCGAGCTGAGTTCAGGGCAGGACCCTCCCGCGTCCTGACTGCCCGTAGATGTAGGTCCCAGCATCCTTATGTTAGTTGCTGGAAGCGGTTGTGTGAAGAGCATGTGGAAGTGACAGGATTCTCCTCAAGTGTATCTGATCTCAATACAGACATTGCAAACGTCCTTGTTCACTGAGAGCGTAGCTCGGTCCTAGCTCCCATCAAAGTGTCTAGCAGACATCTGCCTGCAAAGCATACACACTTCCGAGAGTTGAGCTTATGGACTGTCCCTCCCACATCCTGCTTGCAGGTACACCGCGATCCTAACAGGCCTAGCCCCGATGCGTGCCTGAAGTGTTGTGAGAGGTAAGTGGAAAGTCGCGGCCCACAAGACTAGTGCATCCAAGCTCAATCCAGCGATTTCCTAGTATTCCCTGTGTGAGCCAGGTGCTACATCCTACGTGCCATACAAGAGAAGCTAGCTGAACGCCTTGTCCAAAAGCAACTTACTTCGGAGAGTTGAGCTCACCCTCAGTCCCTCACAGTTGCACACTGCCTGCAGAAAGAGTTTCCAACATCTGAACCACAGGCGTTTGTCAGAGGATTGTGAGACTCAAGTGGAATAAGCAGACCTGGAGGGTGTCTCCAGCTGCAGTGGAGTGGTATTCTCGTTAGAGCCTGGCTTAGAACAGTTTTACGTTCTCAGTGCCCGAGGAACGCAGCTAGTTGAATGCTGGCTTGTAGGCTTGCTTCTTTGTGAGAGCTGAGTTCAGGGCAGGACCCTCCCGCATCCTGACTGCCCGTAGAGGTAGGTCCCAGCATCCTTATGTTAGTTGCCGGAAGCGGTTGTGTGAAGAGCATGTGGAAGTGACAGGATTCTCCTCAAGTGTATCTGATCTCAATACAGACATTGCAAACGTCCTTGTTCAATGAGAGCGTAGCCCGGTCCTAGCTCCCATCAAAGTGTCCAGCAGACATCTGCCTACAAAGGATACACACTTCGAGAGTTGAGCTTATGGACTGTCCGTCCCACACCCTGCCTGCACGTACACCGCGATCCTAACAGGCCTAGCCCCGATGCGTGCCTGAAGTGTTGTGAGAGGTAAGTGGAAAGTCGCGGCCCACAAGACTAGTGCATCCAAGCTCAATCCAGCGATTTCCTAGTATTCCCTGTGTGAGCCAGGTGCCACATCCTACGTGCCATACGAGAGAAGCTAGCTGAACGCCTTGTCCAAAAGCAACTTACTTCGGAGAGTTGAGCTCACCCTCAGTCCCTCACAGTTGCACACTGCCTGCAGAAAGAGTTTCCAACATCTGAACCACAGCCGTTTGTCAGAGGCTTGTGAGACGCAAGTGGAATAAGCAGACCTGGAGGGTGTCTCCAGCTGCAGTGGAGTGGTATTCTGGGTAGCGCCTGGCTTAGAACACTGTTACGTTCTCAGTGCCCGAGGAACGCAGCTAGTTGAAAGCTGGCTTGTAGGCGTGCTTTCTTGTGCGAGCTGAGTTCAGGGCAGGACCCTCCCGCGTCCTGACTGCCCGTAGATGTAGGTCCCAGCATCCTTATGTTAGTTGCTGGAAGCGGTTGTGTGAAGAGCATGTGGAAGTGACAGGATTCTCCTCAAGTGTATCTGATCTCAATACAGACATTGCAAACGTCCTTGTTCACTGAGAGCGTAGCTCGGTCCTAGCTCCCATCAAAGTGTCTAGCAGACATCTGCCTGCAAAGCATACACACTTCCGAGAGTTGAGCTTATGGACTGTCCCTCCCACATCCTGCTTGCAGGTACACCGCGATCCTAACAGGCCTAGCCCCGATGCGTGCCTGAAGTGTTGTGAGAGGTAAGTGGAAAGTCGCGGCCCACAAGACTAGTGCATCCAAGCTCAATCCAGCGATTTCCTAGTATTCCCTGTGTGAGCCAGGTGCTACATCCTACGTGCCATACAAGAGAAGCTAGCTGAACGCCTTGTCCAAAAGCAACTTACTTCGGAGAGTTGAGCTCACCCTCAGTCCCTCACAGTTGCACACTGCCTGCAGAAAGAGTTTCCAACATCTGAACCACAGGCGTTTGTCAGAGGATTGTGAGACTCAAGTGGAATAAGCAGACCTGGAGGGTGTCTCCAGCTGCAGTGGAGTGGTATTCTCGTTAGAGCCTGGCTTAGAACAGTTTTACGTTCTCAGTGCCCGAGGAACGCAGCTAGTTGAATGCTGGCTTGTAGGCTTGCTTCTTTGTGAGAGCTGAGTTCAGGGCAGGACCCTCCCGCATCCTGACTGCCCGTAGAGGTAGGTCCCAGCATCCTTATGTTAGTTGCCGGAAGCGGTTGTGTGAAGAGCATGTGGAAGTGACAGGATTCTCCTCAAGTGTATCTGATCTCAATACAGACATTGCAAACGTCCTTGTTCAATGAGAGCGTAGCCCGGTCCTAGCTCCCATCAAAGTATCCAGCAGACATCTGCCTACAAAGGATACACACTTCGAGAGTTGAGCTTATGGACTGTCCGTCCCACACCCTGCCTGCACGTACACCGCGATCCTAACAGGCCTAGCCCCGATGCGTGCCTGAAGTGTTGTGAGAGGTAAGTGGAAAGTCGCGGCCCACAAGACTAGTGCATCCAAGCTCAATCCAGCGATTTCCTAGTATTCCCTGTGTGAGCCAGGTGCCACATCCTACGTGCCATACGAGAGAAGCTAGCTGAACGCCTTGTCCAAAAGCAACTTACTTCGGAGAGTTGAGCTCACCCTCAGTCCCTCACAGTTGCACACTGCCTGCAGAAAGAGTTTCCAACATCTGAACCACAGCCGTTTGTCAGAGGCTTGTGAGACGCAAGTGGAATAAGCAGACCTGGAGGGTGTCTCCAGCTGCAGTGGAGTGGTATTCTGGGTAGCGCCTGGCTTAGAACACTGTTACGTTCTCAGTGCCCGAGGAACGCAGCTAGTTGAAAGCTGGCTTGTAGGCGTGCTTTCTTGTGCGAGCTGAGTTCAGGGCAGGACCCTCCCGCGTCCTGACTGCCCGTAGATGTAGGTCCCAGCATCCTTATGTTAGTTGCTGGAAGCGGTTGTGTGAAGAGCATGTGGAAGTGACAGGATTCTCCTCAAGTGTATCTGATCTCAATACAGACATTGCAAACGTCCTTGTTCACTGAGAGCGTAGCTCGGTCCTAGCTCCCATCAAAGTGTCTAGCAGACATCTGCCTGCAAAGCATACACACTTCCGAGAGTTGAGCTTATGGACTGTCCCTCCCACATCCTGCTTGCAGGTACACCGCGATCCTAACAGGCCTAGCCCCGATGCGTGCCTGAAGTGTTGTGAGAGGTAAGTGGAAAGTCGCGGCCCACAAGACTAGTGCATCCAAGCTCAATCCAGCGATTTCCTAGTATTCCCTGTGTGAGCCAGGTGCTACATCCTACGTGCCATACAAGAGAAGCTAGCTGAACGCCTTGTCCAAAAGCAACTTACTTCGGAGAGTTGAGCTCACCCTCAGTCCCTCACAGTTGCACACTGCCTGCAGAAAGAGTTTCCAACATCTGAACCACAGGCGTTTGTCAGAGGATTGTGAGACTCAAGTGGAATAAGCAGACCTGGAGGGTGTCTCCAGCTGCAGTGGAGTGGTATTCTCGTTAGAGCCTGGCTTAGAACAGTTTTACGTTCTCAGTGCCCGAGGAACGCAGCTAGTTGAATGCTGGCTTGTAGGCTTGCTTCTTTGTGAGAGCTGAGTTCAGGGCAGGACCCTCCCGCATCCTGACTGCCCGTAGAGGTAGGTCCCAGCATCCTTATGTTAGTTGCCGGAAGCGGTTGTGTGAAGAGCATGTGGAAGTGACAGGATTCTCCTCAAGTGTATCTGATCTCAATACAGACATTGCAAACGTCCTTGTTCAATGAGAGCGTAGCCCGGTCCTAGCTCCCATCAAAGTGTCCAGCAGACATCTGCCTACAAAGGATACACACTTCGAGAGTTGAGCTTATGGACTGTCCGTCCCACACCCTGCCTGCACGTACACCGCGATCCTAACAGGCCTAGCCCCGATGCGTGCCTGAAGTGTTGTGAGAGGTAAGTGGAAAGTCGCGGCCCACAAGACTAGTGCATCCAAGCTCAATCCAGCGATTTCCTAGTATTCCCTGTGTGAGCCAGGTGCCACATCCTACGTGCCATACGAGAGAAGCTAGCTGAACGCCTTGTCCAAAAGCAACTTACTTCGGAGAGTTGAGCTCACCCTCAGTCCCTCACAGTTGCACACTGCCTGCAGAAAGAGTTTCCAACATCTGAACCACAGCCGTTTGTCAGAGGCTTGTGAGACGCAAGTGGAATAAGCAGACCTGGAGGGTGTCTCCAGCTGCAGTGGAGTGGTATTCTGGGTAGCGCCTGGCTTAGAACACTGTTACGTTCTCAGTGCCCGAGGAACGCAGCTAGTTGAAAGCTGGCTTGTAGGCGTGCTTTCTTGTGCGAGCTGAGTTCAGGGCAGGACCCTCCCGTGTCCTGACTGCCCGTAGATGTAGGTCCCAGCATCCTTATGTTAGTTGCTGGAAGCGGTTGTGTGAAGAGCATGTGGAAGTGACAGGATTCTCCTCAAGTGTATCTGATCTCAATACAGACATTGCAAACGTCCTTGTTCACTGAGAGCGTAGCTCGGTCCTAGCTCCCATCAAAGTGTCTAGCAGACATCTGCCTGCAAAGCATACACACTTCCGAGAGTTGAGCTTATGGACTGTCCCTCCCACATCCTGCTTGCAGGTACACCGCGATCCTAACAGGCCTAGCCCCGATGCGTGCCTGAAGTGTTGTGAGAGGTAAGTGGAAAGTCGCGGCCCACAAGACTAGTGCATCCAAGCTCAATCCAGCGATTTCCTAGTATTCCCTGTGTGAGCCAGGTGCTACATCCTACGTGCCATACAAGAGAAGCTAGCTGAACGCCTTGTCCAAAAGCAACTTACTTCGGAGAGTTGAGCTCACCCTCAGTCCCTCACAGTTGCACACTGCCTGCAGAAAGAGTTTCCAACATCTGAACCACAGGCGTTTGTCAGAGGATTGTGAGACTCAAGTGGAATAAGCAGACCTGGAGGGTGTCTCCAGCTGCAGTGGAGTGGTATTCTCGTTAGAGCCTGGCTTAGAACAGTTTTACGTTCTCAGTGCCCGAGGAACGCAGCTAGTTGAATGCTGGCTTGTAGGCTTGCTTCTTTGTGAGAGCTGAGTTCAGGGCAGGACCCTCCCGCATCCTGACTGCCCGTAGAGGTAGGTCCCAGCATCCTTATGTTAGTTGCCGGAAGCGGTTGTGTGAAGAGCATGTGGAAGTGACAGGATTCTCCTCAAGTGTATCTGATCTCAATACAGACATTGCAAACGTCCTTGTTCAATGAGAGCGTAGCCCGGTCCTAGCTCCCATCAAAGTGTCCAGCAGACATCTGCCTACAAAGGATACACACTTCGAGAGTTGAGCTTATGGACTGTCCGTCCCACACCCTGCCTGCACGTACACCGCGATCCTAACAGGCCTAGCCCCGATGCGTGCCTGAAGTGTTGTGAGAGGTAAGTGGAAAGTCGCGGCCCACAAGACTAGTGCATCCAAGCTCAATCCAGCGATTTCCTAGTATTCCCTGTGTGAGCCAGGTGCCACATCCTACGTGCCATACGAGAGAAGCTAGCTGAACGCCTTGTCCAAAAGCAACTTACTTCGGAGAGTTGAGCTCACCCTCAGTCCGTCACAGTTGCACACTGCCTGCAGAAAGAGTTTCCAACATCTGAACCACAGCCGTTTGTCAGAGGCTTGTGAGACGCAAGTGGAATAAGCAGACCTGGAGGGTGTCTCCAGCTGCAGTGGAGTGGTATTCTGGGTAGAGCCTGGCTTAGAACACTGTTACATTCTCAGTGCCCGAGGAACGCAGCGAGTTGAAAGCTGGCTTGTAGGCGTACTTCCTTGTGCGAGCTGAGTTCAGGGCAAGACGCTCCCGCATCCTGACTGCCCGTAGAGGTAGGTCCCAGCATCCTTATGTAAGTTGCCGGAAGCGGTTGTGTGAAGAGCATGTGGAAGTGACAGGATTCTCCTCAAGTGTATCTGATCTCAATACAGACATTGCAAACGTCCTTGTTCACTGAGAGCGTAGCTCGGTCCTAGCTCCCATCAAAGTGTCTAGCAGACATCTGCCTGCAAAGCATACACACTTCCGAGAGTTGAGCTTATGGACTGTCCCTCCCACATCCTGCTTGCAGGTACACCGCGATCCTAACAGGCCTAGCCCCGATGCGTGCCTGAAGTGTTGTGAGAGGTAAGTGGAAAGTCGCGGCCCACAAGACTAGTGCATCCAAGCTCAATCCAGCGATATTTCCTAGAATTCCCTGTGTGAGCCAGGTGCTACATCCTACGTGCCATACAAGAGAAGCTAGCTGAACGCCTTGTCCAAAAGCAACTTACTTCGGAGAGTTGAGCTCACCCTCAGTCCCTCACAGTTGCACACTGCCTGCAGAAAGAGTTTCCAACATCTGAACCACAGCCGTTTGTCAGAGGCTTGTGAGACGCAAGTGGAATAAGCAGACCTGGAGGGTGTCTCCAGCTGCAGTGGAGTGGTATTCTGGGTAGCGCCTGGCTTAGAACACTGTTACGTTCTCAGTGCCCGAGGAACGCAGCTAGTTGAAAGCTGGCTTGTAGGCGTGCTTTCTTGTGCGAGCTGAGTTCAGGGCAGGACCCTCCCGCGTCCTGACTGCCCGTAGATGTAGGTCCCAGCATCCTTATGTTAGTTGCTGGAAGCGGTTGTGTGAAGAGCATGTGGAAGTGACAGGATTCTCCTCAAGTGTATCTGATCTCAATACAGACATTGCAAACGTCCTTGTTCACTGAGAGCGTAGCTCGGTCCTAGCTCCCATCAAAGTGTCTAGCAGACATCTGCCTGCAAAGCATACACACTTCCGAGAGTTGAGCTTATGGACTGTCCCTCCCACATCCTGCTTGCAGGTACACCGCGATCCTAACAGGCCTAGCCCCGATGCGTGCCTGAAGTGTTGTGAGAGGTAAGTGGAAAGTCGCGGCCCACAAGACTAGTGCATCCAAGCTCAATCCAGCGATTTCCTAGTATTCCCTGTGTGAGCCAGGTGCTACATTCTACGTGCCATACAAGAGAAGCTAGCTGAACGCCTTGTCCAAAAGCAACTTACTTCGGAGAGTTGAGCTCACCCTCAGTCCCTCACAGTTGCACACTGCCTGCAGAAAGAGTTTCCAACATCTGAACCACAGGCGTTTGTCAGAGGATTGTGAGACTCAAGTGGAATAAGCAGACCTGGAGGGTGTCTCCAGCTGCAGTGGAGTGGTATTCTCGTTAGAGCCTGGCTTAGAACAGTTTTACGTTCTCAGTGCCCGAGGAACGCAGCTAGTTGAAAGGTGGCTTGTAGGCCTGCTTCCTTTTGAGAGCTGAGTTCAGGGCAGCACCCTCCCGCATCCTGATTGCCCGTAGACGTAGGTCACAGCATCCTTATGTTAGGCGCCAGAAGAGGTTGTGTGAAGAGCATGTGGAGGTGACAGGATTCTCCTCAAGTGTATCTGATCTCAATTCAGACATTGCAAACGTCCTTGTTCAATGAGAGTGTAGCTCGGTCCTAGCTCCCATCAAAGTGTCTAGCAGACATCTGCCTGCAAAGCATGCACACTTCCGAGAGTTGAGCTTATGGACTGTCCCTCCCACATCCTGCCTGCACGTACACCGCGCTAACAGGCCTAGCCCCGATGCGTGCCAGAAGTGTTGTGAGAGGTAAGTGGAAAGTCGCGGCCCACAAGACTAGTGCATCCAAGCTCAATCCAGCGATATTTCCTAGAATTCCCTGTGTGAGCCAGGTGCTACATTCTACGTGCCATACAAGAGAAGCTAGCTGAACGCCTTGTCCAAAAGCAACTTACTTCGGAGAGTTGAGCTCACCCTCAGTCCCTCACAGTTGCACACTGCCTGCAGAAAGAGTTTCCAACATCTGAACCACAGCCGTTTGTCAGAGGCTTGTGAGACGCAAGTGGAATAAGCAGACCTGGAGGGTGTCTCCAGCTGCAGTGGAGTGGTATTCTGGGTAGCGCCTGGCTTAGAACACTGTTACGTTCTCAGTGCCCGAGGAACGCAGCTAGTTGAAAGCTGGCTTGTAGGCGTGCTTTCTTGTGCGAGCTGAGTTCAGGGCAGGACCCTCCCGCGTCCTGACTGCCCGTAGATGTAGGTCCCAGCATCCTTATGTTAGTTGCTGGAAGCGGTTGTGTGAAGAGCATGTGGAAGTGACAGGATTCTCCTCAAGTGTATCTGATCTCAATACAGACATTGCAAACGTCCTTGTTCACTTAGAGCGTAGCTCGGTCCTAGCTCCCATCAAAGTGTCTAGCAGACATCTGCCTGCAAAGCATACACACTTCTGAGAGTTGAACTTATGGACTGTCCCTCCCACATCCTGCTTGCACGTACACCGCGATCCTAACAGGCCTAACCCGATGCGTGCCTAAGTGTTGTGAGAGGTAAGTGGAAAGTCGCGGCCGACAAGACTAGTGCATCCAAGCTGAATCCAGCGATTTCCTAATATTCCCTGTGTGACCCAGGTGCCACATCCTACGTGCCATACGAGAGAAGCTAGCTGAACGCGTTGTCCAAAAGCAACTTACTTCGGAGAGTTGAGCTCACCCTCAGTCCCTCACAGTTGCACACTGCCTGCAGAAAGAGTTTCCAACATCTGAACCACAGCCGTTTGTCAGAGGCTTGTGAGACGCAAGTGGAATAAGCAGACCTGGAGGGTGTCTCCAGCTGCAGTGGAGTGGTATTCTGGGTAGCGCCTGGCTTAGAACACTGTTACGTTCTCAGTGCCCGAGGAACGCAGCTAGTTGAAAGCTGGCTTGTAGGCGTGCTTTCTTGTGCGAGCTGAGTTCAGGGCAGGACCCTCCCGCGTCCTGACTGCCCGTAGATGTAGGTCCCAGCATCCTTATGTTAGTTGCTGGAAGCGGTTGTGTGAAGAGCATGTGGAAGTGACAGGATTCTCCTCAAGTGTATCTGATCTCAATACAGACATTGCAAACGTCCTTGTTCACTGAGAGCGTAGCTCGGTCCTAGCTCCCATCAAAGTGTCTAGCAGACATCTGCCTGCAAAGCATACACACTTCCGAGAGTTGAGCTTATGGACTGTCCCTCCCACATCCTGCTTGCAGGTACACCGCGATCCTAACAGGCCTAGCCCCGATGCGTGCCTGAAGTGTTGTGAGAGGTAAGTGGAAAGTCGCGGCCCACAAGACTAGTGCATCCAAGCTCAATCCAGCGATTTCCTAGTATTCCCTGTGTGAGCCAGGTGCTACATCCTACGTGCCATACAAGAGAAGCTAGCTGAATGCCTTGTCCAAAAGCAACTTACTTCGGAGAGTTGAGCTCACCCTCAGTCCCTCACAGTTGCACACTGCCTGCAGAAAGAGTTTCCAACATCTGAACCACAGGCGTTTGTCAGAGGATTGTGAGACTCAAGTGGAATAAGCAGACCTGGAGGGTGTCTCCAGCTGCAGTGGAGTGGTATTCTCGTTAGAGCCTGTCTTAGAACAGTTTTACGTTCTCAGTGCCCGAGGAACGCAGCTAGTTGAATGCTGGCTTGTAGGCTTGCTTCCTTGTGAGAGCTGAGTTCAGGGCAGGACCCTCCCGCATCCTGACTGCCCGTAGATGTAGGTCCCAGCATCCTTATGTTAGTTGCCGGAAGCGGTTGTGTGAAGAGCATGTGGAAGTGACAGGATTCTCCTCAAGTGTATCTGATCTCAATACAGACATTGCAAACGTCCTTGTTCAATGAGAGCGTAGCCCGGTCCTAGCTCCCATCAAAGTGTCCAGCAGACATCTGCCTACAAAGGATACACACTTCGAGAGTTGAGCTTATGGACTGTCCGTCCCACACCCTGCCTGCACGTACACCGCGCTCCTAACAGGCCTAGCCCCGATGCGTGCCTGAAGTGTTGTGAGAGGTAAGTGGAAAGTCGCAGCCCAGAAGACTAGTGCATCCAAGCTCAATCCAGCGATTTCCTAGTATTCCCTGTGTGAGCCAGGTGCCACATCCTACGTGCCATACGAGAGAAGCTAGCTGAAAGCCTTGTCCAAAAGCAACTTACTTCGGAGATTTGAGCTCACCCTCAGTCACTCACAGTTGCACACTGCCTGCAGAAAGAGTTTCCAACATCTGAACCACAGCCGTTTGTCAGAGGTTGTGAGACGCAAGTGGAATAAGCAGACCTGGAGGGTGTCTCCAGCTGCAGTGGAGTGGTATTCTGGGTAGCTCCTGGCTTAGAACACTGTTACGTTCTCAGTGCCCGAGGAACGCAGCTAGTGGAAATCTGGATTGTAGGCCTACTTCCCTGTGCGAGCTGAGTTCAGGGCAGGACCCTCCCGCATCCTGACTGCCCGTAGACGTAGGTCCCAGCATCCTTATGTTAGGAGCCGGAAGCGGTTGTGTGAAGAGCATGCGGAAGTGACAGGATTCTTCTCAAGTGTATCTGATCTCAATACAGACATTGCAAACGTCCTTGTTCACTGAGAGCGTAGCTCGGTGCTAGCTCCCATCAAAGTGTCTAGCAGACATCTGCCTGCAAAGCATGCACACTTCCGAGAGTTGAGCTTATGGACTGTCCCTCCCACATCCTGCCTGCACGTACACCGCGCTCCTAACAGGCCTAGCCCCGATGCGTGCCTGAAGTGTTGTGAGAGGTAAGTGGAAAGTCGCGGCCCACAAGACTAGTGCATCCAAGCTCAATCCAGCGATATTTCCTAGAATTCCCTGTGTGAGCCAGGTGCTACATCCTACGTGCCATACAAGAGAAGCTAGCTGAACGCCTTGTCCAAAGCAACTTACTTCGGAGAGTTGAGCTCACCCTCAGTCCCTCACAGTTGCACACTGCCTGCAGAAAGAGTTTCCAACATCTGAACCACAGCCGTTTGTCATTGGCTTGTGAGACGCAAGTGGAATAAGGAGACCTGGAGGGTGTCTCCAGCTGCAGTGGAGTGGTATTCTGGGTAGAGCCTGGCTTAGAACACTGTTACGTTCTCAGTGCCCGAGGAACGCAGCGAGTTGAAAGCTGTCTTGTAGGCGTACTTCCTTGTGCGAGCTGAGTTCAGGGCAAGACCCTCCCGCATCCTGACTGCCCGTAGAGGTAGGTCCCAGCATCCTTATGTTAGTTGCCGGAAGCGGTTGTGTGAAGAGCATGTGGAAGTGACAGGATTCTCCTCAAGTGTATCTGATCTCAATACAGAGATTGCAAACGTCCTTGTTCACTGAGAGCGTAGCTCGGTCCTAGCTCCCATCAAAGTGTCTAGCAGACATGTGCCTGCAAACCATACACTCTTCCGAGAGTTGAGCTTATGGACTGTCCCTCCCACATCCTGCCTGCACGTACACCGCGCTCCTAACAGACCTAGCCCCGACGCGTGCCTGAAGTGTTGTGAGAGGTAAGTGGAAAGTCGCGGCCCACAAGACTAGTGCATCCAAGCTCAATCCAGCGATTTCCTAGTATTCCCTGTGTGAGCCACGTGCTACATCCTACGTGCCATACGAGAGAAGCTAGCTGAACGCCTTGTCCAAAAGCAACTTACTTCGGAGAGTTGAGCTCACCCTCAGTCCGTCACAGTTGCACACTGCCTGCAGAAAGAGTTTCCAACATCTGAACCACAGCCGTTTGTCAGAGGCTTGTGAGACGCAAGTGGAATAAGCAGACCTGGAGGGTGTCTCCAGCTGCAGTGGAGTGGTATTCTGGGTAGCGCCTGGCTTAGAACACTGTTACGTTCTCAGTGCCCGAGGAACGCAGCTAGTTGAAAGCTGGCTTGTAGGCGTGCTTTCTGGTGCGAGCTGAGTTCAGGGCAGGACCCTCCCGCGTCCTGACTGCCCGTAGATGTAGGTCCCAGCATCCTTATGTTTGTTGCTGGAAGCGGTTGTGTGAAGAGCATGTGGAAGTGACAGGTTTCTCCTCAAGTGTATCTGATCTCAATACAGACATTGCAAACGTCCTTGTTCACTGAGAGCGTAGCTCGGTCCTAGCTCCCATCAAAGTGTCTAGCAGACATCTGCCTGCAAAGCATACACACTTCCGAGAGTTGAGCTTATGGACTGTCCCTCCCACATCCTGCTTGCAGGTACACCGCGATCCTAACAGGCCTAGCCCCGATGCGTGCCTGAAGTGTTGTGAGAGGTAAGTGGAAAGTCGCGGCCCACAAGACTAGTGTATCCAAGCTCAATCCAGCGATTTCCTAGTATTCCCTGTGTGAGCCAGATGCTACATCCTAAGTGCCATACGAGAGAAGCTAGCTGAACGCCTTGTCCAAAGCAACTTACTTCGGAGAGTTGAGCTCACCCTCAGTCCGTCACAGTTGCACACTGCCTGCAGAAAGAGTTTCCAACATCTGAACCACAGCCGTTTGTCAGTGGCTTGTGAGACGCAAGTGGAATAAGCAGACCTGGAGGGTGTCTCCAGCTGCAGTAGAGTGGTATTCTGGGTAGCTCCTGGCTTAGAACACTGTTACGTTCTCAGTGCCCGAGGAACGCAGCTAGTTGAAAGGTGGCTTGTAGGCATGCTTCCTTTTGAGAGCTGAGTTCAGGGCAGGACCCTCCCGCATCCTGATTGCCGGTAGACGTAGGTCCCAGCATCCTTATGTTAGGCGCCAGAAGAGGTTGTGTGAAGAGCATGTGGAGGTGACAGGATTCTCCTCAAGTGTATCTGATCTCAATTCAGACATTGCAAACGTCTTTGTTCAATGAGAGCGTAGCTCGGTCCTAGCTCCCATCAAAGTGTCTAGCAGACATCTGCCTGCAAAGCATGCACACTTCCGAGAGTTGAGCTTATGGACTGTCCCTCCCACATCCTGCCTGCACGTACACCGCGCTCCTAACAGGCCTAGCCCCGATGCGTGCCTGAAGTGTTGTGAGAGGTAAGTGGAAAGTCGCGGCCCACAAGACTAGTGCATCCAAGCTCAGTCCAGCGATATTTCCTAGAATTCCCTGTGTGAGCCAGGTGCTACATTCTACGTGCCATACAAGAGAAGCTAGCTAAACGCCTTGTCCAAAAGCAACTTACTTCGGAGAGTTGAGCTCACCCTCAGTCCCTCACAGTTGCACACTGCCTGCAGAAAGAGTTTCCAACATCTGAACCACAGGCGTTTGTCAGAGGATTGTGAGACTCAAGTGGAATAAGCAGACCTGGAGGGTGTCTCCAGCTGCAGTGGAGTGGTATTCTGGGTAGCGCCTGGCTTAGAACACTGTTACGTTCTCAGTGCCCGAGGAACGCAGCTAGTTGAAAGCTGGCTTGTAGGCTTGCTTCCTTGTGAGAGCTGAGTTCAGAGCAGCACCCTCCCGCATCCTGATTGCCCGTAGACGTAGGTCACAGCATCCTTATGTTAGGCGCCAGAAGAGGTTGTGTGAAGAGCATGTGGAGGTGACAGGATTCTCCTCAAGTGTATCTGATCTCAATTCAGACATTGCAAACGTCCTTGTTCAATGAGAGTGTAGCTCGGTCCTAGCTCCCATCAAAGTGTCTAGCAGACATCTGCCTGCAAAGCATGCACACTTCCGAGAGTTGAGCTTATGGACTGTCCCTCCCACATCCTGCCTGCACGTACACCGCGCTCCTAACAGGCCTAGCCCCGATGCGTGCCTGAAGTGTTGTGAGAGGTAAGTGGAAAGTCGCGGCCCACAAGACTAGTGCATCCAAGCTCAATCCAGCGATTTCCTAGTATTCCCTGTGTGAGCCAGATGCTACATCCTAAGTGCCATACGAGAGAAGCTAGCTGAACGCCTTGTCCAAAGCAACTTACTTCGGAGAGTTGAGCTCACCCTCAGTCCGTCACAGTTGCACACTGCCTGCAGAAAGAGTTTCCAACATCTGAACCACAGGCGTTTGTCAGAGGCTTGTGAGACGCAAGTGGAATAAGCAGACCTGGAGGGTGTCTCCAGCTGCAGTGGAGTGGTATTCTGGGTAGCGCCTGGCTTAGAACACTGTTACGTTCTCAGTGCCCGAGGAACGCAGCTAGTTGAAAGCTGGCTTGTAGGCGTGCTTTGTTGTGCGAGCTGAGTTCAGGGAAGGACCCTCCCGCGTCCTGACTGCCCGTAGATGTAGGTCCCAGCATCCTTATGTTAGTTGCTGGAAGCGGTTGTGTGAAGAGCATGTGGAAGTGACAGGATTCTCCTCAAGTGTATCTGATCTGAATACAGAGATTGCAAACGTCCTTGTTCACTGAGAGCGTAGCTCGGTCCTAGCTCCCATCAAAGTGTCTAGCAGACATCTGCCTGCAAAGCATACACACTTCCGAGAGTTGAGCTTATGGACTGTCCCTCCCACATCCTGCCTGCACGTACACCGCGCTCCTAACAGGCCTAGCCCCGATGCGTGCCTGAAGTGTTGTGAGAGGTAAGTGGAAAGTCGCGGCCCACAAGACTAGTGCATCCAAGCTCAATCCAGCGATATTTCCTAGAATTCCCTGTGTGACCCAGGTGCTACATCCTACGTGCCATACAAGAGAAGCTAGCTGAACGCCTTGTCCAAAGCAACTTACTTCGGAGAGTTGAGCTCACCCTCAGTCCCTCACAGTTGCACACTGCCTGCAGAAAGAGTTTCCAACATCTGAACCACAGCCGTTTGTCATTGGCTTGTGAGACGCAAGTGGAATAAGGAGACCTGGAGGGTGTCTCCAGCTGCAGTGGAGTGGTATTCTGGGTAGAGCCTGGCTTAGAACACTGTTACGTTCTCAGTGCCCGAGGAACGCAGCTAGTTGAAAGGTGGCTTGTAGGCGTGCTTCCTTTTGAGAGCTGAGTTCAGGGCAGGACCCTCCCGCATCCTGATTGCCCGTAGACGTAGGTCCCAGCATCCTTATGTTAGGCGCCAGAAGAAGTTGTGTGAAGAGCATGTGGAGGTGACAGGATTCCCTCAAGTGTATCTGATCTCAATTCAGACATTGCAAACGTCCTTGTTCAATGAGAGTGTAGCTCGGTCCTAGCTCCCATCAAAGTGTCTAGCAGACATCTGCCTGCAAAGCATGCACACTTCCCAGAGTTGAGCTTATGGACTGTCCCTCCCACATCCTGCCTGCACGTACACCGCGCTATCAGGCCTAGCCCCGATGCGTGCCTGAAGTGTTGTGAGAGGTAAGGGGAAAGTCGCGGCCCACAAGACTAGTGCATCCAAGCTCAATCCAGCGATATTTCCTAGTATTCCCTGGTGAGCCAGGTGCTACATCGTATGTGCCATACAAGAGAAGCTAGCTGAACGCCTTGTCCAAAAGCAACTTACTGCGGAGAGTTCAGCTCACCCTCAGTCCCTCACAGTTGCACACTGCCTGCAAAAGAGTTTCCAACATCTGAACCACAGGCGTTTGTCAGAGGCTTGTGAGACGCAAGTGGAATAAGCAGACCTGGAGGGTGTCTCCAGCTGCAGTGGAGTGGTATTCTGGGTAGCTCCTGGCTTAGAACACTGTTACGTTCTCAGTGCCCGAGGAACGCAGCTAGCTGAAAGCTGGCTTGTAGGCTTGCTTCCTTGTGAGAGCTGAGTTCAGGGCAGGACCCTCCCGCATCCTGACTGCCCGTAGATGTAGGTCCCAGCATCCTTATGTTAGTTGCTGGAAGCGGTTGTGTGAAGAGCATGTGGAAGTGACAGGATTCTCCTCAAGTGTATCTGATCTCAATACAGACATTGCCAACGTCCTTGTTCAATGAGAGCGTAGCCCGGTCCTAGCTCCCATCAAAGTGTCTAGCAGACATCTGCCTACAAAGCATACACACTTCGAGAGTTGAGCTTATGGACTGTTCCTCCCACACCCTGCCTGCACGTACACCGCGATCCTAACAGGCCTAACCCGATGCGTGCCTAAGTGTTGTGAGAGGTAAGTGGAAAGTCGCGGCCCACAAGACTAGTGCATCCAAGCTCAATCCAGCGATTTCCTAGTATTCCCTGTGTGAGCCAGGTGCTACATCCTACGTGCCATACGAGAGAAGCTAGCTGAACGCCTTGTCCAAAAGCAACTTACTTCGGAGAGTTGAGCTCACCCTCAGTCCCTCACAGTTGCACACTGCCTGCAGAAAGAGTTTCCAACATCTGAACCACAGGCGTTTGTCAGAGGCTTGTGAGACGCAAGTGGAATAAGCAGACCTGGAGGGTGTCTCCAGCTGCAGTGGAGTGGTATTCTGGGTAGAGCCTGGCTTAGAACACTGTTACATTCTCAGTGCCCGAGGAACGCAGCGAGTTGAAAGCTGGCTTGTAGGCGTACTTCCTTGTGCGAGCTGAGTTCAGGGCAAGACCCTCCCGCATCCTGACTGCCCGTAGAGGTAGGTCCCAGCATCCTTATGTAAGTTGCCGGAAGCGGTTGTGTGAAGAGCATGTGGAGGTGACAGGATTCTCCTCAAGTGTATCTGATCTCAATTCAGACATTGCAAACGTCCTTGTTCAATGAGAGTGTAGCTCGGTCCTAGCTCCCATCAAAGTGTCTAGCAGACATCTGCCTGCAAAGCATGCACACTTCCGAGAGTTGAGCTTATGGACTGTCCCTCCCACATCCTGCCTGCACGTACACCGCGCTCCTAACAGGCCTAGCCCCGATGCGTGCCTTAAGTGTTGTGAGAGGTAAGTGGAAAGTCGCGGCCCACAAGACTAGTGCATCCAAGCTCAATCCAGCGATTTCCTAGTATTCCCTGTGTGAGCCAGATGCTACATCCTAAGTGCCATACGAGAGAAGCTAGCTGAACGCCTTGTCCAAAGCAACTTACTTCGGAGAGTTGAGCTCACACTCAGTCCGTCACAGTTGCACACTGCCTGCAGAAAGAGTTTCCAACATCTGAACCACAGGCGTTTGTCAGAGGCTTGTGAGACGCAAGTGGAATAAGCAGACCTGGAGGGTGTCTCCAGCTGCAGTGGAGTGGTATTCTGGGTAGCGCCTGGCTTAGAACACTGTTACGTTCTCAGTGCCCGAGGAACGCAGCTAGTTGAAAGCTGGCTTGTAGGCGTGCTTTGTTGTGCGAGCTGAGTTCAGGGAAGGACCCTCCCGCGTCCTGACTGCCCGTAGATGTAGGTCCCAGCATCCTTATGTTAGTTGCTGGAAGCGGTTGTGTGAAGAGCATGTGGAAGTGACAGGATTCTCCTCAAGTGTATCTGATCTCAATACAGAGATTGCAAACGTCCTTGTTCACTAAGAGCGTAGCTCGGTCCTAGCTCCCATCAAAGTGTCTAGCAGACATCTGCCTGCAAAGCATACACACTTCCGAGAGTTGAGCTTATGGACTGTCCCTCCCACATCCTGATTGCAGGTACACCGCGCTCCTAACAGGCCTAGCCCCGATGCGTGCCTGAAGTGTTGTGAGAGGTAAGTGGAAAGTCGCGGCCCACAAGACTAGTGCATCCAAGCTCAATCCAGCGATATTTCCTAGAATTCCCTGTGTGAGCCAGGTGCTACATTCTACGTGCCATACAAGAGAAGCTAGCTGAACGCCTTGTCCAAAAGCAACTTACTTCGGAGAGTTGAGCTCACCCTCAGTCCCTCACAGTTGCACACTGCCTGCAGAAAGAGTTTCCAACATCTGAACCACAGCCGTTTGTCAGAGGCTTGTGAGACGCAAGTGGAATAAGCAGACCTGGAGGGTGTCTCCAGCTGCAGTGGAGTGGTATTCTGGGTAGCGCCTGGCTTAGAACACTGTTACGTTCTCAGTGCCCGAGGAACGCAGCTAGTTGAAAGCTGGCTTGTAGGCGTGCTTTCTTGTGCGAGCTGAGTTCAGGGCAGGACCCTCCCGCGTCCTGACTGCCCGTAGATGTAGGTCCCAGCATCCTTATGTTAGTTGCTGGAAGCGGTTGTGTGAAGAGCATGTGGAAGTGACAGGATTCTCCTCAAGTGTATCTGATCTCAATACAGACATTGCAAACGTCCTTGTTCACTGAGAGCGTAGCTCGGTCCTAGCTCCCATCAAAGTGTCTAGCAGACATCTGCCTGCAAAGCATACACACTTCCGAGAGTTGAGCTTATGGACTGTCCCTCCCACATCCTGCTTGCAGGTACACCGCGATCCTAACAGGCCTAGCCCCGATGCGTGCCTGAAGTGTTGTGAGAGGTAAGTGGAAAGTCGCGGCCCACAAGACTAGTGCATCCAAGCTCAATCCAGCGATTTCCTAGTATTCCCTGTGTGAGCCAGGTGCTACATCCTACGTGCCATACAAGAGAAGCTAGCTGAACGCCTTGTCCAAAAGCAACTTACTTCGGAGAGTTGAGCTCACCCTCAGTCCCTCACAGTTGCACACTGCCTGCAGAAAGAGTTTCCAACATCTGAACCACAGGCGTTTGTCAGAGGATTGTGAGACTCAAGTGGAATAAGCAGACCTGGAGGGTGTCTCCAGCTGCAGTGGAGTGGTATTCTCGTTAGAGCCTGGCTTAGAACAGTTTTACGTTCTCAGTGCCCGAGGAACGCAGCTAGTTGAATGCTGGCTTGTAGGCTTGCTTCTTTGTGAGAGCTGAGTTCAGGGCAGGACCCTCCCGCATCCTGACTGCCCGTAGAGGTAGGTCCCAGCATCCTTATGTTAGTTGCCGGAAGCGGTTGTGTGAAGAGCATGTGGAAGTGACAGGATTCTCCTCAAGTGTATCTGATCTCAATACAGACATTGCAAACGTCCTTGTTCAATGAGAGCGTAGCCCGGTCCTAGCTCCCATCAAAGTTTCCAGCAGACATCTGCCTACAAAGGATACACACTTCGAGAGTTGAGCTTATGGACTGTCCGTCCCACACCCTGCCTGCACGTACACCGCGATCCTAACAGGCCTAGCCCCGATGCGTGCCTGAAGTGTTGTGAGAGGTAAGTGGAAAGTCGCGGCCCACAAGACTAGTGCATCCAAGCTCAATCCAGCGATTTCCTAGTATTCCCTGTGTGAGCCAGGTGCCACATCCTACGTGCCATACGAGAGAAGCTAGCTGAACGCCTTGTCCAAAAGCAACTTACTTCGGAGAGTTGAGCTCACCCTCAGTCCGTCACAGTTGCACACTGCCTGCAGAAAGAGTTTCCAACATCTGAACCACAGCCGTTTGTCAGAGGCTTGTGAGACGCAAGTGGAATAAGCAGACCTGGAGGGTGTCTCCAGCTGCAGTGGAGTGGTATTCTGGGTAGAGCCTGGCTTAGAACACTGTTACATTCTCAGTGCCCGAGGAACGCAGCGAGTTGAAAGCTGGCTTGTAGGCGTACTTCCTTGTGCGAGCTGAGTTCAGGGCAAGACCCTCCCGCATCCTGACTGCCCGTAGAGGTAGGTCCCAGCATCCTTATGTAAGTTGCCGGAAGCGGTTGTGTGAAGAGCATGTGGAAGTGACAGGATTCTCCTCAAGTGTATCTGATCTCAATACAGACATTGCAAACGTCCTTGTTCACTGAGAGCGTAGCTCGGTCCTAGCTCCCATCAAAGTGTCTAGCAGACATCTGCCTGCAAAGCATACACACTTCCGAGAGTTGAGCTTATGGACTGTCCCTCCCACATCCTGATTGCAGGTACACCGCGCTCCTAACAGTCCTAGCCCCGATGCGTGCCTGAAGTGTTGTGAGAGGTAAGTGGAAAGTCGCGGCCCACAAGACTAGTGCATCCAAGCTCAATCCAGCGATATTTCCTAGAATTCCCTGTGTGAGCCAGGTGCTACATTCTACGTGCCATACAAGAGAAGCTAGCTGAACGCCTTGTCCAAAAGCAACTTACTTCGGAGAGTTGAGCTCACCCTCAGTCCCTCACAGTTGCACACTGCCTGCAGAAAGAGTTTCCAACATCTGAACCACAGCCGTTTGTCAGAGGCTTGTGAGACGCAAGTGGAATAAGCAGACCTGGAGGGTGTCTCCAGCTGCAGTGGAGTGGTATTCTGGGTAGCGCCTGGCTTAGAACACTGTTACGTTCTCAGTGCCCGAGGAACGCAGCTAGTTGAAAGCTGGCTTGTAGGCGTGCTTTCTTGTGCGAGCTGAGTTCAGGGCAGGACCCTCCCGCGTCCTGACTGCCCGTAGATGTAGGTCCCAGCATCCTTATGTTAGTTGCTGGAAGCGGTTGTGTGAAGAGCATGTGGAAGTGACAGGATTCTCCTCAAGTGTATCTGATCTCAATACAGACATTGCAAACGTCCTTGTTCACTGAGAGCGTAGCTCGGTCCTAGCTCCCATCAAAGTGTCTAGCAGACATCTGCCTGCAAAGCATACACACTTCCGAGAGTTGAGCTTATGGACTGTCCCTCCCACATCCTGCTTGCAGGTACACCGCGATCCTAACAGGCCTAGCCCCGATGCGTGCCTGAAGTGTTGTGAGAGGTAAGTGGAAAGTCGCGGCCCACAAGACTAGTGCATCCAAGCTCAATCCAGCGATTTCCTAGTATTCCCTGTGTGAGCCAGGTGCTACATCCTACGTGCCATACAAGAGAAGCTAGCTGAACGCCTTGTCCAAAAGCAACTTACTTCGGAGAGTTGAGCTCACCCTCAGTCCCTCACAGTTGCACACTGCCTGCAGAAAGAGTTTCCAACATCTGAACCACAGGCGTTTGTCAGAGGATTGTGAGACTCAAGTGGAATAAGCAGACCTGGAGGGTGTCTCCAGCTGCAGTGGAGTGGTATTCTCGTTAGAGCCTGGCTTAGAACAGTTTTACGTTCTCAGTGCCCGAGGAACGCAGCTAGTTGAATGCTGGCTTGTAGGCTTGCTTCTTTGTGAGAGCTGAGTTCAGGGCAGGACCCTCCCGCATCCTGACTGCCCGTAGAGGTAGGTCCCAGCATCCTTATGTTAGTTGCCGGAAGCGGTTGTGTGAAGAGCATGTGGAAGTGACAGGATTCTCCTCAAGTGTATCTGATCTCAATACAGACATTGCAAACGTCCTTGTTCAATGAGAGCGTAGCCCGGTCCTAGCTCCCATCAAAGTGTCCAGCAGACATCTGCCTACAAAGGATACACACTTCGAGAGTTGAGCTTATGGACTGTCCGTCCCACACCCTGCCTGCACGTACACCGCGATCCTAACAGGCCTAGCCCCGATGCGTGCCTGAAGTGTTGTGAGAGGTAAGTGGAAAGTCGCGGCCCACAAGACTAGTGCATCCAAGCTCAATCCAGCGATTTCCTAGTATTCCCTGTGTGAGCCAGGTGCCACATCCTACGTGCCATACGAGAGAAGCTAGCTGAACGCCTTGTCCAAAAGCAACTTACTTCGGAGAGTTGAGCTCACCCTCAGTCCGTCACAGTTGCACACTGCCTGCAGAAAGAGTTTCCAACATCTGAACCACAGCCGTTTGTCAGAGGCTTGTGAGACGCAAGTGGAATAAGCAGACCTGGAGGGTGTCTCCAGCTGCAGTGGAGTGGTATTCTGGGTAGAGCCTGGCTTAGAACACTGTTACATTCTCAGTGCCCGAGGAACGCAGCGAGTTGAAAGCTGGCTTGTAGGCGTACTTCCTTGTGCGAGCTGAGTTCAGGGCAAGACCCTCCCGCATCCTGACTGCCCGTAGAGGTAGGTCCCAGCATCCTTATGTAAGTTGCCGGAAGCGGTTGTGTGAAGAGCATGTGGAAGTGACAGGATTCTCCTCAAGTGTATCTGATCTGAATACAGAGATTGCAAACGTCCTTGTTCACTGAGAGCGTAGCTCGGTCCTAGCTCCCATCAAAGTGTCTAGCAGACATCTGCCTGCAAAGCATACACACTTCTGAGAGTTGAACTTATGGACTGTCCCTCCCACATCCTGCTTGCACGTACACCGCGATCCTAACAGGCCTACCCCGATGCGTGCCTAAGTGTTGTGAGAGGAAAGTGGAAAGTCGCAGCCGACAAGACTAGTGCATCCAAGCTCAATCCAGCGATTTCCTAGTATTCCCTGTGTGAGCCAGATGCCACATCCTAAGTGCCATACGAGAGAAGGTAGCTGAACGCCTTGTCCAAAGCAACTTACTTCGGAGAGTTGAGCTCACCCTCAGTCCGTCACAGTTGCACACTGCCTGCAGAAAGAGTTTCCAACATCTGAACCACAGGCGTTTGTCAGAGGCTTGTGAGACGCAAGTGGAATAAGCAGACCTGGAGGGTGTCTCCAGCTGCAGTGGAGTGGTATTCTGGGTAGCGCCTGGCTTAGAACACTGTTACGTTCTCAGTGCCCGAGGAACGCAGCTAGTTGAAAGCTGGCTTGTAGGCGTGCTTTCTTGTGCGAGCTGAGTTCAGGGAAGGACCCTCCCGCGTCCTGACTGCCCGTAGATGTAGGTCCCAGCATCCTTATGTTAGTTGCTGGAAGCGGTTGTGTGAAGAGCATGTGGAAGTGACAGGATTCTCCTCAAGTGTATCTGATCTCAATACAGACATTGCAAACGTCCTTGTTCACTGAGAGCGTAGCTCGGTCCTAGCTCCCATCAAAGTGTCTAGCAGACATCTGCCTGCAAAGCATACACACTTCCGAGAGTTGAGCTTATGGACTGTCCCTCCCACATCCTGATTGCAGGTACACCGCGATCCTAACAGGCCTAGCCCCGATGCGTGCCTGAAGTGTTGTGAGAGGTAAGTGGAAAGTCGCGGCCCACAAGACTAGTGCATCCAAGCTCAATCCAGCGATATTTCCTAGAATTCCCTGTGTGAGCCAGGTGCTACATTCTACGTGCCATACAAGAGAAGCTAGCTGAACGCCTTGTCCAAAAGCAACTTACTTCGGAGAGTTGAGCTCACCCTCAGTCCCTCACAGTTGCACACTGCCTGCAGAAAGAGTTTCCAACATCTGAACCACAGCCGTTTGTCAGAGGCTTGTGAGACGCAAGTGGAATAAGCAGACCTGGAGGGTGTCTCCAGCTGCAGTGGAGTGGTATTCTGGGTAGCGCCTGGCTTAGAACACTGTTACGTTCTCAGTGCCCGAGGAACGCAGCTAGTTGAAAGCTGGCTTGTAGGCGTGCTTTCTTGTGCGAGCTGAGTTCAGGGCAGGACCCTCCCGCGTCCTGACTGCCCGTAGATGTAGGTCCCAGCATCCTTATGTTAGTTGCTGGAAGCGGTTGTGTGAAGAGCATGTGGAAGTGACAGGATTCTCCTCAAGTGTATCTGATCTCAATACAGACATTGCAAACGTCCTTGTTCACTGAGAGCGTAGCTCGGTCCTAGCTCCCATCAAAGTGTCTAGCAGACATCTGCCTGCAAAGCATACACACTTCCGAGAGTTGAGCTTATGGACTGTCCCTCCCACATCCTGCTTGCAGGTACACCGCGATCCTAACAGGCCTAGCCCCGATGCGTGCCTGAAGTGTTGTGAGAGGTAAGTGGAAAGTCGCGGCCCACAAGACTAGTGCATCCAAGCTCAATCCAGCGATTTCCTAGTATTCCCTGTGTGAGCCAGGTGCTACATTCTACGTGCCATACAAGAGAAGCTAGCTGAACGCCTTGTCCAAAAGCAACTTACTTCGGAGAGTTGAGCTCACCCTCAGTCCCTCACAGTTGCACACTGCCTGCAGAAAGAGTTTCCAACATCTGAACCACAGGCGTTTGTCAGAGGATTGTGAGACTCAAGTGGAATAAGCAGACCTGGAGGGTGTCTCCAGCTGCAGTGGAGTGGTATTCTAGTTAGAGCCTGGCTTAGAACAGTTTTACGTTCTCAGTGCCCGAGGAACGCAGCTAGTTGAAAGGTGGCTTGTAGGCCTGCTTCCTTTTGAGAGCTGAGTTCAGGGCAGCACCCTCCCGCATCCTGATTGCCCGTAGACGTAGGTCACAGCATCCTTATGTTAGGCGCCAGAAGAGGTTGTGTGAAGAGCATGTGGAGGTGACAGGATTCTCCTCAAGTGTATCTGATCTCAATTCAGACATTGCAAACGTCCTTGTTCAATGAGAGTGTAGCTCGGTCCTAGCTCCCATCAAAGTGTCTAGCAGACATCTGCCTGCAAAGCATGCACACTTCCGAGAGTTGAGCTTATGGACTGTCCCTCCCACATCCTGCCTGCACGTACACCGCGCTAACAGGCCTAGCCCCGATGCGTGCCAGAAGTGTTGTGAGAGGTAAGTGGAAAGTCGCGGCCCACAAGACTAGTGCATCCAAGCTCAATCCAGCGATATTTCCTAGAATTCCCTGTGTGAGCCAGGTGCTACATTCTACGTGCCATACAAGAGAAGCTAGCTGAACGCCTTGTCCAAAAGCAACTTACTTCGGAGAGTTGAGCTCACCCTCAGTCCGTCACAGTTGCACACTGCCTGCAGAAAGAGTTTCCAACATCTGAACCACAGCCGTTTGTCAGAGGCTTGTGAGACGCAAGTGGAATAAGCAGACCTGGAGGGTGTCTCCAGCTGCAGTGGAGTGGTATTCTGGGTAGAGCCTGGCTTAGAACACTGTTACATTCTCAGTGCCCGAGGAACGCAGCGAGTTGAAAGCTGGCTTGTAGGCGTACTTCCTTGTGCGAGCTGAGTTCAGGGCAAGACCCTCCCGCATCCTGACTGCCCGTAGAGGTAGGTCCCAGCATCCTTATGTAAGTTGCCGGAAGCGGTTGTGTGAAGAGCATGTGGAAGTGACAGGATTCTCCTCAAGTGTATCTGATCTCAATACAGACATTGCAAACGTCCTTGTTCACTGAGAGCGTAGCTCGGTCCTAGCTCCCATCAAAGTGTCTAGCAGACATCTGCCTGCAAAGCATACACACTTCCGAGAGTTGAGCTTATGGACTGTCCCTCCCACATCCTGATTGCAGGTACACCGCGCTCCTAACAGTCCTAGCCCCGATGCGTGCCTGAAGTGTTGTGAGAGGTAAGTGGAAAGTCGCGGCCCACAAGACTAGTGCATCCAAGCTCAATCCAGCGATATTTCCTAGAATTCCCTGTGTGAGCCAGGTGCTACATTCTACGTGCCATACAAGAGAAGCTAGCTGAACGCCTTGTCCAAAAGCAACTTACTTCGGAGAGTTGAGCTCACCCTCAGTCCCTCACAGTTGCACACTGCCTGCAGAAAGAGTTTCCAACATCTGAACCACAGCCGTTTGTCAGAGGCTTGTGAGACGCAAGTGGAATAAGCAGACCTGGAGGGTGTCTCCAGCTGCAGTGGAGTGGTATTCTGGGTAGCGCCTGGCTTAGAACACTGTTACGTTCTCAGTGCCCGAGGAACGCAGCTAGTTGAAAGCTGGCTTGTAGGCGTGCTTTCTTGTGCGAGCTGAGTTCAGGGCAGGACCCTCCCGCGTCCTGACTGCCCGTAGATGTAGGTCCCAGCATCCTTATGTTAGTTGCTGGAAGCGGTTGTGTGAAGAGCATGTGGAAGTGACAGGATTCTCCTCAAGTGTATCTGATCTCAATACAGACATTGCAAACGTCCTTGTTCACTGAGAGCGTAGCTCGGTCCTAGCTCCCATCAAAGTGTCTAGCAGACATCTGCCTGCAAAGCATACACACTTCCGAGAGTTGAGCTTATGGACTGTCCCTCCCACATCCTGCTTGCAGGTACACCGCGATCCTAACAGGCCTAGCCCCGATGCGTGCCTGAAGTGTTGTGAGAGGTAAGTGGAAAGTCGCGGCCCACAAGACTAGTGCATCCAAGCTCAATCCAGCGATTTCCTAGTATTCCCTGTGTGAGCCAGGTGCTACATCCTACGTGCCATACAAGAGAAGCTAGCTGAACGCCTTGTCCAAAAGCAACTTACTTCGGAGAGTTGAGCTCACCCTCAGTCCCTCACAGTTGCACACTGCCTGCAGAAAGAGTTTCCAACATCTGAACCACAGGCGTTTGTCAGAGGATTGTGAGACTCAAGTGGAATAAGCAGACCTGGAGGGTGTCTCCAGCTGCAGTGGAGTGGTATTCTCGTTAGAGCCTGGCTTAGAACAGTTTTACGTTCTCAGTGCCCGAGGAACGCAGCTAGTTGAATGCTGGCTTGTAGGCTTGCTTCTTTGTGAGAGCTGAGTTCAGGGCAGGACCCTCCCGCATCCTGACTGCCCGTAGAGGTAGGTCCCAGCATCCTTATGTTAGTTGCCGGAAGCGGTTGTGTGAAGAGCATGTGGAAGTGACAGGATTCTCCTCAAGTGTATCTGATCTCAATACAGACATTGCAAACGTCCTTGTTCAATGAGAGCGTAGCCCGGTCCTAGCTCCCATCAAAGTGTCCAGCAGACATCTGCCTACAAAGGATACACACTTCGAGAGTTGAGCTTATGGACTGTCCGTCCCACACCCTGCCTGCACGTACACCGCGATCCTAACAGGCCTAGCCCCGATGCGTGCCTGAAGTGTTGTGAGAGGTAAGTGGAAAGTCGCGGCCCACAAGACTAGTGCATCCAAGCTCAATCCAGCGATTTCCTAGTATTCCCTGTGTGAGCCAGGTGCCACATCCTACGTGCCATACGAGAGAAGCTAGCTGAACGCCTTGTCCAAAAGCAACTTACTTCGGAGAGTTGAGCTCACCCTCAGTCCGTCACAGTTGCACACTGCCTGCAGAAAGAGTTTCCAACATCTGAACCACAGCCGTTTGTCAGAGGCTTGTGAGACGCAAGTGGAATAAGCAGACCTGGAGGGTGTCTCCAGCTGCAGTGGAGTGGTATTCTGGGTAGAGCCTGGCTTAGAACACTGTTACATTCTCAGTGCCCGAGGAACGCAGCGAGTTGAAAGCTGGCTTGTAGGCGTACTTCCTTGTGCGAGCTGAGTTCAGGGCAAGACCCTCCCGCATCCTGACTGCCCGTAGAGGTAGGTCCCAGCATCCTTATGTAAGTTGCCGGAAGCGGTTGTGTGAAGAGCATGTGGAAGTGACAGGATTCTCCTCAAGTGTATCTGATCTGAATACAGAGATTGCAAACGTCCTTGTTCACTGAGAGCGTAGCTCGGTCCTAGCTCCCATCAAAGTGTCTAGCAGACATCTGCCTGCAAAGCATACACACTTCTGAGAGTTGAACTTATGGACTGTCCCTCCCACATCCTGCTTGCACGTACACCGCGATCCTAACAGGCCTACCCCGATGCGTGCCTAAGTGTTGTGAGAGGTAAGTGGAAAGTCGCGGCCGACAAGACTAGTGCATCCAAGCTCAATCCAGCGATTTCCTAGTATTCCCTGTGTGAGCCAGATGCCACATCCTAAGTGCCATACGAGAGAAGGTAGCTGAACGCCTTGTCCAAAGCAACTTACTTCGGAGAGTTGAGCTCACCCTCAGTCCGTCACAGTTGCACACTGCCTGCAGAAAGAGTTTCCAACATCTGAACCACAGGCGTTTGTCAGAGGCTTGTGAGACGCAAGTGGAATAAGCAGACCTGGAGGGTGTCTCCAGCTGCAGTGGAGTGGTATTCTGGGTAGCGCCTGGCTTAGAACACTGTTACGTTCTCAGTGCCCGAGGAACGCAGCTAGTTGAAAGCTGGCTTGTAGGCGTGCTTTCTTGTGCGAGCTGAGTTCAGGGAAGGACCCTCCCGCGTCCTGACTGCCCGTAGATGTAGGTCCCAGCATCCTTATGTTAGTTGCTGGAAGCGGTTGTGTGAAGAGCATGTGGAAGTGACAGGATTCTCCTCAAGTGTATCTGATCTCAATACAGACATTGCAAACGTCCTTGTTCACTGAGAGCGTAGCTCGGTCCTAGCTCCCATCAAAGTGTCTAGCAGACATCTGCCTGCAAAGCATACACACTTCCGAGAGTTGAGCTTATGGACTGTCCCTCCCACATCCTGATTGCAGGTACACCGCGATCCTAACAGGCCTAGCCCCGATGCGTGCCTGAAGTGTTGTGAGAGGTAAGTGGAAAGTCGCGGCCCACAAGACTAGTGCATCCAAGCTCAATCCAGCGATATTTCCTAGAATTCCCTGTGTGAGCCAGGTGCTACATTCTACGTGCCATACAAGAGAAGCTAGCTGAACGCCTTGTCCAAAAGCAACTTACTTCGGAGAGTTGAGCTCACCCTCAGTCCCTCACAGTTGCACACTGCCTGCAGAAAGAGTTTCCAACATCTGAACCACAGCCGTTTGTCAGAGGCTTGTGAGACGCAAGTGGAATAAGCAGACCTGGAGGGTGTCTCCAGCTGCAGTGGAGTGGTATTCTGGGTAGCGCCTGGCTTAGAACACTGTTACGTTCTCAGTGCCCGAGGAACGCAGCTAGTTGAAAGCTGGCTTGTAGGCGTGCTTTCTTGTGCGAGCTGAGTTCAGGGCAGGACCCTCCCGCGTCCTGACTGCCCGTAGATGTAGGTCCCAGCATCCTTATGTTAGTTGCTGGAAGCGGTTGTGTGAAGAGCATGTGGAAGTGACAGGATTCTCCTCAAGTGTATCTGATCTCAATACAGACATTGCAAACGTCCTTGTTCACTGAGAGCGTAGCTCGGTCCTAGCTCCCATCAAAGTGTCTAGCAGACATCTGCCTGCAAAGCATACACACTTCCGAGAGTTGAGCTTATGGACTGTCCCTCCCACATCCTGCTTGCAGGTACACCGCGATCCTAACAGGCCTAGCCCCGATGCGTGCCTGAAGTGTTGTGAGAGGTAAGTGGAAAGTCGCGGCCCACAAGACTAGTGCATCCAAGCTCAATCCAGCGATTTCCTAGTATTCCCTGTGTGAGCCAGGTGCTACATTCTACGTGCCATACAAGAGAAGCTAGCTGAACGCCTTGTCCAAAAGCAACTTACTTCGGAGAGTTGAGCTCACCCTCAGTCCCTCACAGTTGCACACTGCCTGCAGAAAGAGTTTCCAACATCTGAACCACAGGCGTTTGTCAGAGGATTGTGAGACTCAAGTGGAATAAGCAGACCTGGAGGGTGTCTCCAGCTGCAGTGGAGTGGTATTCTAGTTAGAGCCTGGCTTAGAACAGTTTTACGTTCTCAGTGCCCGAGGAACGCAGCTAGTTGAAAGGTGGCTTGTAGGCCTGCTTCCTTTTGAGAGCTGAGTTCAGGGCAGCACCCTCCTGCATCCTGATTGCCCGTAGACGTAGGTCACAGCATCCTTATGTTAGGCGCCAGAAGAGGTTGTGTGAAGAGCATGTGGAGGTGACAGGATTCTCCTCAAGTGTATCTGATCTCAATACAGACATTGCAAACGTCCTTGTTCACTGAGAGCGTAGCTCGGTCCTAGCTCCCATCAAAGTGTCTAGCAGACATCTGCCTGCAAAGCATACACACTTCCGAGAGTTGAGCTTATGGACTGTCCCTCCCACATCCTGCTTGCAGGTACACCGCGATCCTAACAGGCCTAGCCCCGATGCGTGCCTGAAGTGTTGTGAGAGGTAAGTGGAAAGTCGCGGCCCACAAGACTAGTGCATCCAAGCTCAATCCAGCCATTTCCTAGTATTCCCTGTGTGAGCCAGGTGCTACATCCTACGTGCCATACAAGAGAAGCTAGCTGAACGCCTTGTCCAAAAGCAACTTACTTCGGAGAGTTGAGCTCACCCTCAGTCCCTCACAGTTGCACACTGCCTGCAGAAAGAGTTTCCAACATCTGAACCACAGGCGTTTGTCAGAGGATTGTGAGACTCAAGTGGAATAAGCAGACCTGGAGGGTGTCTCCAGCTGCAGTGGAGTGGTATTCTCGTTAGAGCCTGGCTTAGAACAGTTTTGCGTTCTCAGTGCCCGAGGAACGCAGCTAGTTGAATGCTGGCTTGTAGGCTTGCTTCTTTGTGAGAGCTGAGTTCAGGGCAGGACCCTCCCGCATCCTGACTGCCCGTAGAGGTAGGTCCCAGCATCCTTATGTTAGTTGCCGGAAGCGGTTGTGTGAAGAGCATGTGGAAGTGACAGGATTCTCCTCAAGTGTATCTGATCTCAATACAGACATTGCAAACGTCCTTGTTCAATGAGAGCGTAGCCCGGTCCTAGCTCCCATCAAAGTGTCCAGCAGACATCTGCCTACAAAGGATACACACTTCGAGAGTTGAGCTTATGGACTGTCCGTCCCACACCCTGCCTGCACGTACACCGCGATCCTAACAGGCCTAGCCCCGATGCGTGCCTGAAGTGTTGTGAGAGGTAAGTGGAAAGTCGCGGCCCACAAGACTAGTGCATCCAAGCTCAATCCAGCGATTTCCTAGTATTCCCTGTGTGAGCCAGGTGCCACATCCTACGTGCCATACGAGAGAAGCTAGCTGAACGCCTTGTCCAAAAGCAACTTACTTCGGAGAGTTGAGCTCACCCTCAGTCCGTCACAGTTGCACACTGCCTGCAGAAAGAGTTTCCAACATCTGAACCACAGCCGTTTGTCAGAGGCTTGTGAGACGCAAGTGGAATAAGCAGACCTGGAGGGTGTCTCCAGCTGCAGTGGAGTGGTATTCTGGGTAGAGCCTGGCTTAGAACACTGTTACATTCTCAGTGCCCGAGGAACGCAGCGAGTTGAAAGCTGGCTTGTAGGCGTACTTCCTTGTGCGAGCTGAGTTCAGGGCAAGACCCTCCCGCATCCTGACTGCCCGTAGAGGTAGGTCCCAGCATCCTTATGTAAGTTGCCGGAAGCGGTTGTGTGAAGAGCATGTGGAAGTGACAGGATTCTCCTCAAGTGTATCTGATCTGAATACAGAGATTGCAAACGTCCTTGTTCACTGAGAGCGTAGCTCGGTCCTAGCTCCCATCAAAGTGTCTAGCAGACATCTGCCTGCAAAGCATACACACTTCTGAGAGTTGAACTTATGGACTGTCCCTCCCACATCCTGCTTGCACGTACACCGCGATCCTAACAGGCCTACCCCGATGCGTGCCTAAGTGTTGTGAGAGGTAAGTGGAAAGTCGCGGCCGACAAGACTAGTGCATCCAAGCTCAATCCAGCGATTTCCTAGTATTCCCTGTGTGAGCCAGATGCCACATCCTAAGTGCCATACGAGAGAAGGTAGATGAACGCCTTGTCCAAAGCAACTTACTTCGGAGAGTTGAGCTCACCCTCAGTCCGTCACAGTTGCACACTGCCTGCAGAAAGAGTTTCCAACATCTGAACCACAGGCGTTTGTCAGAGGCTTGTGAGACGCAAGTGGAATAAGCAGACCTGGAGGGTGTCTCCAGCTGCAGTGGAGTGGTATTCTGGGTAGCGCCTGGCTTAGAACACTGTTACGTTCTCAGTGCCCGAGGAACGCAGCTAGTTGAAAGCTGGCTTGTAGGCGTGCTTTCTTGTGCGAGCTGAGTTCAGGGAAGGACCCTCCCGCGTCCTGACTGCCCGTAGATGTAGGTCCCAGCATCCTTATGTTAGTTGCTGGAAGCGGTTGTGTGAAGAGCATGTGGAAGTGACAGGATTCTCCTCAAGTGTATCTGATCTCAATACAGACATTGCAAACGTCCTTGTTCACTGAGAGCGTAGCTCGGTCCTAGCTCCCATCAAAGTGTCTAGCAGACATCTGCCTGCAAAGCATACACACTTCCGAGAGTTGAGCTTATGGACTGTCCCTCCCACATCCTGATTGCAGGTACACCGCGATCCTAACAGGCCTAGCCCCGATGCGTGCCTGAAGTGTTGTGAGAGGTAAGTGGAAAGTCGCGGCCCACAAGACTAGTGCATCCAAGCTCAATCCAGCGATATTTCCTAGAATTCCCTGTGTGAGCCAGGTGCTACATTCTACGTGCCATACAAGAGAAGCTAGCTGAACGCCTTGTCCAAAAGCAACTTACTTCGGAGAGTTGAGCTCACCCTCAGTCCCTCACAGTTGCACACTGCCTGCAGAAAGAGTTTCCAACATCTGAACCACAGCCGTTTGTCAGAGGCTTGTGAGACGCAAGTGGAATAAGCAGACCTGGAGGGTGTCTCCAGCTGCAGTGGAGTGGTATTCTGGGTAGCGCCTGGCTTAGAACACTGTTACGTTCTCAGTGCCCGAGGAACGCAGCTAGTTGAAAGCTGGCTTGTAGGCGTGCTTTCTTGTGCGAGCTGAGTTCAGGGCAGGACCCTCCCGCGTCCTGACTGCCCGTAGATGTAGGTCCCAGCATCCTTATGTTAGTTGCTGGAAGCGGTTGTGTGAAGAGCATGTGGAAGTGACAGGATTCTCCTCAAGTGTATCTGATCTCAATACAGACATTGCAAACGTCCTTGTTCACTGAGAGCGTAGCTCGGTCCTAGCTCCCATCAAAGTGTCTAGCAGACATCTGCCTGCAAAGCATACACACTTCCGAGAGTTGAGCTTATGGACTGTCCCTCCCACATCCTGCTTGCAGGTACACCGCGATCCTAACAGGCCTAGCCCCGATGCGTGCCTGAAGTGTTGTGAGAGGTAAGTGGAAAGTCGCGGCCCACAAGACTAGTGCATCCAAGCTCAATCCAGCGATTTCCTAGTATTCCCTGTGTGAGCCAGGTGCTACATTCTACGTGCCATACAAGAGAAGCTAGCTGAACGCCTTGTCCAAAAGCAACTTACTTCGGAGAGTTGAGCTCACCCTCAGTCCCTCACAGTTGCACACTGCCTGCAGAAAGAGTTTCCAACATCTGAACCACAGGCGTTTGTCAGAGGATTGTGAGACTCAAGTGGAATAAGCAGACCTGGAGGGTGTCTCCAGCTGCAGTGGAGTGGTATTCTAGTTAGAGCCTGGCTTAGAACAGTTTTACGTTCTCAGTGCCCGAGGAACGCAGCTAGTTGAAAGGTGGCTTGTAGGCCTGCTTCCTTTTGAGAGCTGAGTTCAGGGCAGCACCCTCCTGCATCCTGATTGCCCGTAGACGTAGGTCACAGCATCCTTATGTTAGGCGCCAGAAGAGGTTGTGTGAAGAGCATGTGGAGGTGACAGGATTCTCCTCAAGTGTATCTGATCTCAATACAGACATTGCAAACGTCCTTGTTCACTGAGAGCGTAGCTCGGTCCTAGCTCCCATCAAAGTGTCTAGCAGACATCTGCCTGCAAAGCATACACACTTCCGAGAGTTGAGCTTATGGACTGTCCCTCCCACATCCTGCTTGCAGGTACACCGCGATCCTAACAGGCCTAGCCCCGATGCGTGCCTGAAGTGTTGTGAGAGGTAAGTGGAAAGTCGCGGCCCACAAGACTAGTGCATCCAAGCTCAATCCAGCCATTTCCTAGTATTCCCTGTGTGAGCCAGGTGCTACATCCTACGTGCCATACAAGAGAAGCTAGCTGAACGCCTTGTCCAAAAGCAACTTACTTCGGAGAGTTGAGCTCACCCTCAGTCCCTCACAGTTGCACACTGCCTGCAGAAAGAGTTTCCAACATCTGAACCACAGGCGTTTGTCAGAGGATTGTGAGACTCAAGTGGAATAAGCAGACCTGGAGGGTGTCTCCAGCTGCAGTGGAGTGGTATTCTCGTTAGAGCCTGGCTTAGAACAGTTTTGCGTTCTCAGTGCCCGAGGAACGCAGCTAGTTGAATGCTGGCTTGTAGGCTTGCTTCTTTGTGAGAGCTGAGTTCAGGGCAGGACCCTCCCGCATCCTGACTGCCCGTAGAGGTAGGTCCCAGCATCCTTATGTTAGTTGCCGGAAGCGGTTGTGTGAAGAGCATGTGGAAGTGACAGGATTCTCCTCAAGTGTATCTGATCTCAATACAGACATTGCAAACGTCCTTGTTCAATGAGAGCGTAGCCCGGTCCTAGCTCCCATCAAAGTGTCCAGCAGACATCTGCCTACAAAGGATACACACTTCGAGAGTTGAGCTTATGGACTGTCCGTCCCACACCCTGCCTGCACGTACACCGCGATCCTAACAGGCCTAGCCCCGATGCGTGCCTGAAGTGTTGTGAGAGGTAAGTGGAAAGTCGCGGCCCACAAGACTAGTGCATCCAAGCTCAATCCAGCGATTTCCTAGTATTCCCTGTGTGAGCCAGGTGCCACATCCTACGTGCCATACGAGAGAAGCTAGCTGAACGCCTTGTCCAAAAGCAACTTACTTCGGAGAGTTGAGCTCACCCTCAGTCCGTCACAGTTGCACACTGCCTGCAGAAAGAGTTTCCAACATCTGAACCACAGCCGTTTGTCAGAGGCTTGTGAGACGCAAGTGGAATAAGCAGACCTGGAGGGTGTCTCCAGCTGCAGTGGAGTGGTATTCTGGGTAGAGCCTGGCTTAGAACACTGTTACATTCTCAGTGCCCGAGGAACGCAGCGAGTTGAAAGCTGGCTTGTAGGCGTACTTCCTTGTGCGAGCTGAGTTCAGGGCAAGACCCTCCCGCATCCTGACTGCCCGTAGAGGTAGGTCCCAGCATCCTTATGTAAGTTGCCGGAAGCGGTTGTGTGAAGAGCATGTGGAAGTGACAGGATTCTCCTCAAGTGTATCTGATCTGAATACAGAGATTGCAAACGTCCTTGTTCACTGAGAGCGTAGCTCGGTCCTAGCTCCCATCAAAGTGTCTAGCAGACATCTGCCTGCAAAGCATACACACTTCTGAGAGTTGAACTTATGGACTGTCCCTCCCACATCCTGCTTGCACGTACACCGCGATCCTAACAGGCCTACCCCGATGCGTGCCTAAGTGTTGTGAGAGGTAAGTGGAAAGTCGCGGCCGACAAGACTAGTGCATCCAAGCTCAATCCAGCGATTTCCTAGTATTCCCTGTGTGAGCCAGATGCCACATCCTAAGTGCCATACGAGAGAAGGTAGATGAACGCCTTGTCCAAAGCAACTTACTTCGGAGAGTTGAGCTCACCCTCAGTCCGTCACAGTTGCACACTGCCTGCAGAAAGAGTTTCCAACATCTGAACCACAGGCGTTTGTCAGAGGCTTGTGAGACGCAAGTGGAATAAGCAGACCTGGAGGGTGTCTCCAGCTGCAGTGGAGTGGTATTCTGGGTAGCGCCTGGCTTAGAACACTGTTACGTTCTCAGTGCCCGAGGAACGCAGCTAGTTGAAAGCTGGCTTGTAGGCGTGCTTTCTTGTGCGAGCTGAGTTCAGGGAAGGACCCTCCCGCGTCCTGACTGCCCGTAGATGTAGGTCCCAGCATCCTTATGTTAGTTGCTGGAAGCGGTTGTGTGAAGAGCATGTGGAAGTGACAGGATTCTCCTCAAGTGTATCTGATCTCAATACAGACATTGCAAACGTCCTTGTTCACTGAGAGCGTAGCTCGGTCCTAGCTCCCATCAAAGTGTCTAGCAGACATCTGCCTGCAAAGCATACACACTTCCGAGAGTTGAGCTTATGGACTGTCCCTCCCACATCCTGATTGCAGGTACACCGCGATCCTAACAGGCCTAGCCCCGATGCGTGCCTGAAGTGTTGTGAGAGGTAAGTGGAAAGTCGCGGCCCACAAGACTAGTGCATCCAAGCTCAATCCAGCGATATTTCCTAGAATTCCCTGTGTGAGCCAGGTGCTACATTCTACGTGCCATACAAGAGAAGCTAGCTGAACGCCTTGTCCAAAAGCAACTTACTTCGGAGAGTTGAGCTCACCCTCAGTCCCTCACAGTTGCACACTGCCTGCAGAAAGAGTTTCCAACATCTGAACCACAGCCGTTTGTCAGAGGCTTGTGAGACGCAAGTGGAATAAGCAGACCTGGAGGGTGTCTCCAGCTGCAGTGGAGTGGTATTCTGGGTAGCGCCTGGCTTAGAACACTGTTACGTTCTCAGTGCCCGAGGAACGCAGCTAGTTGAAAGCTGGCTTGTAGGCGTGCTTTCTTGTGCGAGCTGAGTTCAGGGCAGGACCCTCCCGCGTCCTGACTGCCCGTAGATGTAGGTCCCAGCATCCTTATGTTAGTTGCTGGAAGCGGTTGTGTGAAGAGCATGTGGAAGTGACAGGATTCTCCTCAAGTGTATCTGATCTCAATACAGACATTGCAAACGTCCTTGTTCACTGAGAGCGTAGCTCGGTCCTAGCTCCCATCAAAGTGTCTAGCAGACATCTGCCTGCAAAGCATACACACTTCCGAGAGTTGAGCTTATGGACTGTCCCTCCCACATCCTGCTTGCAGGTACACCGCGATCCTAACAGGCCTAGCCCCGATGCGTGCCTGAAGTGTTGTGAGAGGTAAGTGGAAAGTCGCGGCCCACAAGACTAGTGCATCCAAGCTCAATCCAGCGATTTCCTAGTATTCCCTGTGTGAGCCAGGTGCTACATTCTACGTGCCATACAAGAGAAGCTAGCTGAACGCCTTGTCCAAAAGCAACTTACTTCGGAGAGTTGAGCTCACCCTCAGTCCCTCACAGTTGCACACTGCCTGCAGAAAGAGTTTCCAACATCTGAACCACAGGCGTTTGTCAGAGGATTGTGAGACTCAAGTGGAATAAGCGGACCTGGAGGGTGTCTCCAGCTGCAGTGGAGTGGTATTCTAGTTAGAGCCTGGCTTAGAACAGTTTTACGTTCTCAGTGCCCGAGGAACGCAGCTAGTTGAAAGGTGGCTTGTAGGCCTGCTTCCTTTTGAGAGCTGAGTTCAGGGCAGCACCCTCCCGCATCCTGATTGCCCGTAGACGTAGGTCACAGCATCCTTATGTTAGGCGCCAGAAGAGGTTGTGTGAAGAGCATGTGGAGGTGACAGGATTCTCCTCAAGTGTATCTGATCTCAATTCAGACATTGCAAACGTCCTTGTTCAATGAGAGTGTAGCTCGGTCCTAGCTCCCATCAAAGTGTCTAGCAGACATCTGCCTGCAAAGCATGCACACTTCCGAGAGTTGAGCTTATGGACTGTCCCTCCCACATCCTGCCTGCACGTACACCGCGCTAACAGGCCTAGCCCCGATGCGTGCCAGAAGTGTTGTGAGAGGTAAGTGGAAAGTCGCGGCCCACAAGACTAGTGCATCCAAGCTCAATCCAGCGATATTTCCTAGAATTCCCTGTGTGAGCCAGGTGCTACATTCTACGTGCCATACAAGAGAAGCTAGCTGAACGCCTTGTCCAAAAGCAACTTACTTCGGAGAGTTGAGCTCACCCTCAGTCCCTCACAGTTGCACACTGCCTGCAGAAAGAGTTTCCAACATCTGAACCACAGCCGTTTGTCAGAGGCTTGTGAGACGCAAGTGGAATAAGCAGACCTGGAGGGTGTCTCCAGCTGCAGTGGAGTGGTATTCTGGGTAGCGCCTGGCTTAGAACACTGTTACGTTCTCAGTGCCCGAGGAACGCAGCTAGTTGAAAGCTGGCTTGTAGGCGTGCTTTCTTGTGCGAGCTGAGTTCAGGGCAGGACCCTCCCGCGTCCTGACTGCCCGTAGATGTAGGTCCCAGCATCCTTATGTTAGTTGCTGGAAGCGGTTGTGTGAAGAGCATGTGGAAGTGACAGGATTCTCCTCAAGTGTATCTGATCTCAATACAGACATTGCAAACGTCCTTGTTCACTTAGAGCGTAGCTCGGTCCTAGCTCCCATCAAAGTGTCTAGCAGACATCTGCCTGCAAAGCATACACACTTCTGAGAGTTGAACTTATGGACTGTCCCTCCCACATCCTGCTTGCACGTACACCGCGATCCTAACAGGCCTAACCCGATGCGTGCCTAAGTGTTGTGAGAGGTAAGTGGAAAGTCGCGGCCCACAAGACTAGTGCATCCAAGCTGAATCCAGCGATTTCCTAGTATTCCCTGTGTGACCCAGGTGCCACATCCTACGTGCCATACGAGAGAAGCTAGGTGAACGCGTTGTCCAAAAGCAACTTACTTCGGAGAGTTGAGCTCACCCTCAGTCCCTCACAGTTGCACACTGCCTGCAGAAAGAGTTTCCAACATCTGAACCACAGCCGTTTGTCAGAGGCTTGTGAGACGCAAGTGGAATAAGCAGACCTGGAGGGTGTCTCCAGCTGCAGTGGAGTGGTATTCTGGGTAGCGCCTGGCTTAGAACACTGTTACGTTCTCAGTGCCCGAGGAACGCAGCTAGTTGAAAGCTGGCTTGTAGGCGTGCTTTCTTGTGCGAGCTGAGTTCAGGGCAGGACCCTCCCGCGTCCTGACTGCCCGTAGATGTAGGTCCCAGCATCCTTATGTTAGTTGCTGGAAGCGGTTGTGTGAAGAGCATGTGGAAGTGACAGGATTCTCCTCAAGTGTATCTGATCTCAATACAGACATTGCAAACGTCCTTGTTCACTGAGAGCGTAGCTCGGTCCTAGCTCCCATCAAAGTGTCTAGCAGACATCTGCCTGCAAAGCATACACACTTCCGAGAGTTGAGCTTATGGACTGTCCCTCCCACATCCTGCTTGCAGGTACACCGCGATCCTAACAGGCCTAGCCCCGATGCGTGCCTGAAGTGTTGTGAGAGGTAAGTGGAAAGTCGCGGCCCACAAGACTAGTGCATCCAAGCTCAATCCAGCGATTTCCTAGTATTCCCTGTGTGAGCCAGGTGCTACATCCTACGTGCCATACAAGAGAAGCTAGCTGAATGCCTTGTCCAAAAGCAACTTACTTCGGAGAGTTGAGCTCACCCTCAGTCCCTCACAGTTGCACACTGCCTGCAGAAAGAGTTTCCAACATCTGAACCACAGGCGTTTGTCAGAGGATTGTGAGACTCAAGTGGAATAAGCAGACCTGGAGGGTGTCTCCAGCTGCAGTGGAGTGGTATTCTCGTTAGAGCCTGTCTTAGAACAGTTTTACGTTCTCAGTGCCCGAGGAACGCAGCTAGTTGAATGCTGGCTTGTAGGCTTGCTTCCTTGTGAGAGCTGAGTTCAGGGCAGGACCCTCCCGCATCCTGACTGCCCGTAGAGGTAGGTCCCAGCATCCTTATGTTAGTTGCCGGAAGCGGTTGTGTGAAGAGCATGTGGAAGTGACAGGATTCTCCTCAAGTGTATCTGATCTCAATACAGACATTGCAAACGTCCTTGTTCAATGAGAGCGTAGCCCGGTCCTAGCTCCCATCAAAGTGTCCAGCAGACATCTGCCTACAAAGGATACACACTTCGAGAGTTGAGCTTATGGACTGTCCGTCCCACACCCTGCCTGCACGTACACCGCGCTCCTAACAGGCCTAGCCCCGATGCGTGCCTGAAGTGTTGTGAGAGGTAAGTGGAAAGTCGCAGCCCAGAAGACTAGTGCATCCAAGCTCAATCCAGCGATTTCCTAATATTCCCTGTGTGAGCCAGGTGCTACATCCTACGTGCCATACGAGAGAAGCTAGCTGAAAGCCTTGTCCAAAAGCAACTTACTTCGGAGATTTGAGCTCACCCTCAGTCACTCACAGTTGCACACTGCCTGCAGAAAGAGTTTCCAACATCTGAACCACAGCCGTTTGTCAGAGGTTGTGAGACGCAAGTGGAATAAGCAGACCTGGAGGGTGTCTCCTGCTGCAGTGGAGTGGTATTCTGGGTAGCTCCTGGCTTAGAACACTGTTACGTTCTCAGTGCCCGAGGAACGCAGCTAGTGGAAATCTGGATTGTAGGCCTACTTCCCTGTGCGAGCTGAGTTCAGGGCAGGACCCTCCCGCATCCTGACTGCCCGTAGACGTAGGTCCCAGCTTCCTTATGTTAGGAGCCGGAAGCGGTTGTGTGAAGAGCATGCGGAAGTGACAGGATTCTTCTCAAGTGTATCTGATCTCAATACAGACATTGCAAACGTCCTTGTTCACTGAGAGCGTAGCTCGGTGCTAGCTCCCATCAAAGTGTCTAGCAGACATCTGCCTGCAAAGCATGCACACTTCCGAGAGTTGAGCTTATGGACTGTCCCTCCCACATCCTGCCTGCACGTACACCGCGCTCCTAACAGGCCTAGCCCCGATGCGTGCCTGAAGTGTTGTGAGAGGTAAGTGGAAAGTCGCGGCCCACAAGACTAGTGCATCCAAGCTCAATCCAGCGATATTTCCTAGAATTCCCTGTGTGACCCAGGTGCTACATCCTACGTGCCATACAAGAGAAGCTAGCTGAACGCCTTGTCCAAAGCAACTTACTTCGGAGAGTTGAGCTCACCCTCAGTCCCTCACAGTTGCACACTGCCTGCAGAAAGAGTTTCCAACATCTGAACCACAGCCGTTTGTCATTGGCTTGTGAGACGCAAGTGGAATAAGGAGACCTGGAGGGTGTCTCCAGCTGCAGTGGAGTGGTATTCTGGGTAGAGCCTGGCTTAGAACACTGTTACGTTCTCAGTGCCCGAGGAACGCAGCTAGTTGAAAGGTGGCTTGTAGGCGTGCTTCCTTTTGAGAGCTGAGTTCAGGGCAGGACCCTCCCGCATCCTGATTGCCCGTAGACGTAGGTCCCAGCATCCTTATGTTAGGCGCCAGAAGAAGTTGTGTGAAGAGCATGTGGAGGTGACAGGATTCCCTCAAGTGTATCTGATCTCAATTCAGACATTGCAAACGTCCTTGTTCAATGAGAGTGTAGCTCGGTCCTAGCTCCCATCAAAGTGTCTAGCAGACATCTGCCTGCAAAGCATGCACACTTCCCAGAGTTGAGCTTATGGACTGTCCCTCCCACATCCTGCCTGCACGTACACCGCGCTCTCAGGCCTAGCCCCGATGCGTGCCTGAAGTGTTGTGAGAGGTAAGTGGAAAGTCGCGGCCCACAAGACTAGTGCATCCAAGCTCAATCCAGCGATATTTCCTAGTATTCCCTGGTGAGCCAGGTGCTACATCGTATGTGCCATACAAGAGAAGCTAGCTGAACGCCTTGTCCAAAAGCAACTTACTGCGGAGAGTTCAGCTCACCCTCAGTCCCTCACAGTTGCACACTGCCTGCAAAAGAGTTTCCAACATCTGAACCACAGGCGTTTGTCAGAGGCTTGTGAGACGCAAGTGGAATAAGCAGACCTGGAGGGTGTCTCCAGCTGCAGTGGAGTGGTATTCTGGGTAGCTCCTGGCTTAGAACACTGTTACGTTCTCAGTGCCCGAGGAACGCAGCTAGCTGAAAGCTGGCTTGTAGGCTTGCTTCCTTGTGAGAGCTGAGTTCAGGGCAGGACCCTCCCGCATCCTGACTGCCCGTAGATGTAGGTCCCAGCATCCTTATGTTAGTTGCTGGAAGCGGTTGTGTGAAGAGCATGTGGAAGTGACAGGATTCTCCTCAAGTGTATCTGATCTCAATACAGACATTGCCAACGTCCTTGTTCAATGAGAGCGTAGCCCGGTCCTAGCTCCCATCAAAGTGTCTAGCAGACATCTGCCTACAAAGCATACACACTTCGAGAGTTGAGCTTATGGACTGTTCCTCCAACACCCTGCCTGCAAGTACACCGCGATCCTAACAGGCCTAACCCGATGCGTGCCTAAGTGTTGTGAGAGGTAAGTGGAAAGTCGCGGCCCACAAGACTAGTGCATCCAAGCTCAATCCAGCGATTTCCTAGTATTCCCTGTGTGAGCCAGGTGCTACATCCTACGTGCCATACGAGAGAAGCTAGCTGAACGCCTTGTCCAAAAGCAACTTACTTCGGAGAGTTGAGCTCACCCTCAGTCCCTCACAGTTGCACACTGCCTGCAGAAAGAGTTTCCAACATCTGAACCACAGCCGTTTGTCAGAGGCTTGTGAGACGCAAGTGGAATAAGCAGACCTGGAGGGTGTCTCCAGCTGCAGTGGAGTGGTATTCTGGGTAGCGCCTGGCTTAGAACACTGTTACGTTCTCAGTGCCCGAGGAACGCAGCTAGTGGAAATCTGGATTGTAGGCCTACTTCCTTGTGCGAGCTGAGTTCAGGGCAAGACCCTCCCGCATCCTGACTGCCCATAGACCTAGGTCCCAGCATCCTTATTTTAGGAGCCGGAAGCGGTTGTGTGAAGAGCATGCGGAAGTGACAGGATTCTCCTCAAGTGTATCTGATCTCAATACAGACATTGTAAACGTCCTTGTTCACTGAGAGCGTGGCTCGGTGCTAGCTCCCATCAAAGTGTCTAGCAGACATCTGCCTGCAAAGCATGCACACTTCCAAGAGTTGAGCTTATGGACTGTCCGTCCCACACCCTGCCTGCACGTACACCGCGCTCCTAACAGGCCTAGCCCCGATGCGTGCCTGAAGTGTTGTGAGAGGTAAGTGGAAAGTCGCGGCCCACAAGACTAGTGCATCCAAGCTCAATCCAGCGATTTCCTAGTATTCCCTGTGTGAGCCAGGTGCCACATCCTACGTGCCATACGAGAGAAGCTAGCTGAACGCCTTGTCCAAAAGCAACTTACTTCGGAGAGTTGAGCTCACCCTCAGTCCGTCACAGTTGCACACTGCCTGCAGAAAGAGTTTCCAACATCTGAACCACAGCCGTTTGTCAGAGGCTTGTGAGACGCAAGTGGAATAAGCAGACCTGGAGGGTGTCTCCAGCTGCAGTGGAGTGGTATTCTGGGTAGAGCCTGGCTTAGAACACTGTTACATTCTCAGTGCCCGAGGAACGCAGCGAGTTGAAAGCTGGCTTGTAGGCGTACTTCCTTGTGCGAGCTGAGTTCAGGGCAAGACCCTCCCGCATCCTGACTGCCCGTAGAGGTAGGTCCCAGCATCCTTATGTAAGTTGCCGGAAGCGGTTGTGTGAAGAGCATGTGGAAGTGACAGGATTCTCCTCAAGTGTATCTGATCTGAATACAGAGATTGCAAACGTCCTTGTTCACTGAGAGCGTAGCTCGGTCCTAGCTCCCATCAAAGTGTCTAGCAGACATCTGCCTGCAAAGCATACACACTTCCGAGAGTTGAGCTTATGGACTGTCCCTCCCACATCCTGATTGCAGGTACACCGCGCTCCTAACAGGCCTAGCCCCGATGCGTGCCTGAAGTGTTGTGAGAGGTAAGTGGAAAGTCGCGGCCCACAAGACTAGTGCATCCAAGCTCAATCCAGCGATATTTCCTAGAATTCCCTGTGTGAGCCAGGTGCTACATTCTACGTGCCATACAAGAGAAGCTAGCTGAACGCCTTGTCCAAAAGCAACTTACTTCGGAGAGTTGAGCTCACCCTCAGTCCCTCACAGTTGCACACTGCCTGCAGAAAGAGTTTCCAACATCTGAACCACAGCCGTTTGTCAGAGGCTTGTGAGACGCAAGTGGAATAAGCAGACCTGGAGGGTGTCTCCAGCTGCAGTGGAGTGGTATTCTGGGTAGCTCCTGGCTTAGAACACTGTTACGTTCTCAGTGCCCGAGGAACGCAGCTAGTGGAAATCTGGATTGTAGGCCTACTTCCCTGTGCGAGCTGAGTTCAGGGCAGGACCCTCCCGCATCCTGACTGCCCGTAGACGTAGGTCCCAGCATCCTTATGTTAGGAGCCGGAAGCGGTTGTGTGAAGAGCATGCGGAAGTGACAGGATTCTTCTCAAGTGTATCTGATCTCAATACAGACATTGCAAACGTCCTTGTTCACTGAGAGCGTAGCTCGGTGCTAGCTCCCATCAAAGTGTCTAGCAGACATCTGCCTGCAAAGCATGCACACTTCCGAGAGTTGAGCTTATGGACTGTCCCTCCCACATCCTGCCTGCACGTACACCGCGCTCCTAACAGGCCTAGCCCCGATGCGTGCCTGAAGTGTTGTGAGAGGTAAGTGGAAAGTCGCGGCCCACAAGACTAGTGCATCCAAGCTCAATCCAGCGATATTTCCTAGAATTCCCTGTGTGACCCAGGTGCTACATCCTACGTGCCATACAAGAGAAGCTAGCTGAACGCCTTGTCCAAAGCAACTGACTTCGGAGAGTTGAGCTCACCCTCAGTCCCTCACAGTTGCACACTGCCTGCAGAAAGAGTTTCCAACATCTGAACCACAGCCGTTTGTCATTGGCTTGTGAGACGCAAGTGGAATAAGGAGACCTGGAGGGTGTCTCCAGCTGCAGTGGAGTGGTATTCTGGGTAGAGCCTGGCTTAGAACACTGTTACGTTCTCAGTGCCCGAGGAACGCAGCTAGTTGAAAGGTGGCTTGTAGGCGTGCTTCCTTTTGAGAGCTGAGTTCAGGGCAGGACCCTCCCGCATCCTGATTGCCCGTAGACGTAGGTCCCAGCATCCTTATGTTAGGCGCCAGAAGAAGTTGTGTGAAGAGCATGTGGAGGTGACAGGATTCCCTCAAGTGTATCTGATCTCAATTCAGACATTGCAAACGTCCTTGTTCAATGAGAGTGTAGCTCGGTCCTAGCTCCCATCAAAGTGTCTAGCAGACATCTGCCTGCAAAGCATGCACACTTCCCAGAGTTGAGCTTATGGACTGTCCCTCCCACATCCTGCCTGCACGTACACCGCGCTATCAGGCCTAGCCCCGATGCGTGCCTGAAGTGTTGTGAGAGGTAAGGGGAAAGTCGCGGCCCACAAGACTAGTGCATCCAAGCTCAATCCAGCGATATTTCCTAGTATTCCCTGGTGAGCCAGGTGCTACATCGTATGTGCCATACAAGAGAAGCTAGCTGAACGCCTTGTCCAAAAGCAACTTACTGCGGAGAGTTCAGCTCACCCTCAGTCCCTCACAGTTGCACACTGCCTGCAAAAGAGTTTCCAACATCTGAACCACAGGCGTTTGTCAGAGGCTTGTGAGACGCAAGTGGAATAAGCAGACCTGGAGGGTGTCTCCAGCTGCAGTGGAGTGGTATTCTGGGTAGCGCCTGGCTTAGAACACTGTTACGTTCTCAGTGCCCGAGGAACGCAGCTAGTTGAAAGCTGGCTTGTAGGCGTGCTTTCTTGTGCGAGCTGAGTTCAGGGAAGGACCCTCCCGCGTCCTGACTGCCCGTAGATGTAGGTCCCAGCATCCTTATGTTAGTTGCTGGAAGCGGTTGTGTGAAGAGCATGTGGAAGTGACAGGATTCTCCTCAAGTGTATCTGATCTCAATACAGACATTGCAAACGTCCTTGTTCACTGAGAGCGTAGCTCGGTCCTAGCTCCCATCAAAGTGTCTAGCAGACATCTGCCTGCAAAGCATACACACTTCCGAGAGTTGAGCTTATGGACTGTCCCTCCCACATCCTGCTTGCAGGTACACCGCGATCCTAACAGGCCTAGCCCCGATGCGTGCCTGAAGTGTTGTGAGAGGTAAGTGGAAAGTCGCGGCCCACAAGACTAGTGCATCCAAGCTCAATCCAGCGATTTCCTAGTATTCCCTGTGTGAGCCAGGTGCTACATCCTACGTGCCATACAAGAGAAGCTAGCTGAATGCCTTGTCCAAAAGCAACTTACTTCGGAGAGTTGAGCTCACCCTCAGTCCCTCACAGTTGCACACTGCCTGCAGAAAGAGTTTCCAACATCTGAACCACAGGCGTTTGTCAGAGGATTGTGAGACTCAAGTGGAATAAGCAGACCTGGAGGGTGTCTCCAGCTGCAGTGGAGTGGTATTCTCGTTAGAGCCTGTCTTAGAACAGTTTTACGTTCTCAGTGCCCGAGGAACGCAGCTAGTTGAATGCTGGCTTGTAGGCTTGCTTCCTTGTGAGAGCTGAGTTCAGGGCAGGACCCTCCCGCATCCTGACTGCCCGTAGAGGTAGGTCCCAGCATCCTTATGTTAGTTGCCGGAAGCGGTTGTGTGAAGAGCATGTGGAAGTGACAGGATTCTCCTCAAGTGTATCTGATCTCAATACAGACATTGCAAACGTCCTTGTTCAATGAGAGCGTAGCCCGGTCCTAGCTCCCATCAAAGTGTCCAGCAGACATCTGCCTACAAAGGATACACACTTCGAGAGTTGAGCTTATGGACTGTCCGTCCCACACCCTGCCTGCACGTACACCGCGCTCCTAACAGGCCTAGCCCCGATGCGTGCCTGAAGTGTTGTGAGAGGTAAGTGGAAAGTCGCAGCCCAGAAGACTAGTGCATCCAAGCTCAATCCAGCGATTTCCTAATATTCCCTGTGTGAGCCAGGTGCTACATCCTACGTGCCATACGAGAGAAGCTAGCTGAAAGCCTTGTCCAAAAGCAACTTACTTCGGAGATTTGAGCTCACCCTCAGTCACTCACAGTTGCACACTGCCTGCAGAAAGAGTTTCCAACATCTGAACCACAGCCGTTTGTCAGAGGTTGTGAGACGCAAGTGGAATAAGCAGACCTGGAGGGTGTCTCCAGCTGCAGTGGAGTGGTATTCTGGGTAGCTCCTGGCTTAGAACACTGTTACGTTCTCAGTGCCCGAGGAACGCAGCTAGTGGAAATCTGGATTGTAGGCCTACTTCCCTGTGCGAGCTGAGTTCAGGGCAGGACCCTCCCGCATCCTGACTGCCCGTAGACGTAGGTCCCAGCTTCCTTATGTTAGGAGCCGGAAGCGGTTGTGTGAAGAGCATGCGGAAGTGACAGGATTCTTCTCAAGTGTATCTGATCTCAATACAGACATTGCAAACGTCCTTGTTCACTGAGAGCGTAGCTCGGTGCTAGCTCCCATCAAAGTGTCTAGCAGACATCTGCCTGCAAAGCATGCACACTTCCGAGAGTTGAGCTTATGGACTGTCCCTCCCACATCCTGCCTGCACGTACACCGCGCTCCTAACAGGCCTAGCCCCGATGCGTGCCTGAAGTGTTGTGAGAGGTAAGTGGAAAGTCGCGGCCCACAAGACTAGTGCATCCAAGCTCAATCCAGCGATATTTCCTATAATTCCCTGTGTGAGCCAGGTGCTACATCCTACGTGCCATACAAGAGAAGCTAGCTGAACGCCTTGTCCAAAAGCAACTTACTTCGGAGAGTTGAGCTCACCCTCAGTCCCTCACAGTTGCACACTGCCTGCAGAAAGAGTTTCCAACATCTGAACCACAGGCGTTTGTCAGAGGATTGTGAGACTCAAGTGGAATAAGCAGACCTGGAGGGTGTCTCCAGCTGCAGTGGAGTGGTATTCTCGTTAGAGCCTGGCTTAGAACAGTTTTACGTTCTCAGTGCCCGAGGAACGCAGCTAGTTGAATGCTGGCTTGTAGGCTTGCTTCTTTGTGAGAGCTGAGTTCAGGGCAGGACCCTCCCGCATCCTGACTGCCCGTAGAGGTAGGTCCCAGCATCCTTATGTAAGTTGCCGGAAGCGGTTGTGTGAAGAGCATGTGGAAGTGACAGGATTCTCCTCAAGTGTATCTGATCTGAATACAGAGATTGCAAACGTCCTTGTTCACTGAGAGCGTAGCTCGGTCCTAGCTCCCATCAAAGTGTCTAGCAGACATCTGCCTGCAAAGCATACACACTTCTGAGAGTTGAACTTATGGACTGTCCCTCCCACATCCTGCTTGCACGTACACCGCGATCCTAACAGGCCTACCCCGATGCGTGCCTAAGTGTTGTGAGAGGTAAGTGGAAAGTCGCGGCCGACAAGACTAGTGCATCCAAGCTCAATCCAGCGATTTCCTAGTATTCCCTGTGTGAGCCAGATGCCACATCCTAAGTGCCATACGAGAGAAGGTAGCTGAACGCCTTGTCCAAAGCAACTTACTTCGGAGAGTTGAGCTCACCCTCAGTCCGTCACAGTTGCACACTGCCTGCAGAAAGAGTTTCCAACATCTGAACCACAGGCGTTTGTCAGAGGCTTGTGAGACGCAAGTGGAATAAGCAGACCTGGAGGGTGTCTCCAGCTGCAGTGGAGTGGTATTCTGGGTAGCGCCTGGCTTAGAACACTGTTACGTTCTCAGTGCCCGAGGAACGCAGCTAGTTGAAAGCTGGCTTGTAGGCGTGCTTTCTTGTGCGAGCTGAGTTCAGGGAAGGACCCTCCCGCGTCCTGACTGCCCGTAGATGTAGGTCCCAGCATCCTTATGTTAGTTGCTGGAAGCGGTTGTGTGAAGAGCATGTGGAAGTGACAGGATTCTCCTCAAGTGTATCTGATCTCAATACAGACATTGCAAACGTCCTTGTTCACTGAGAGCGTAGCTCGGTCCTAGCTCCCATCAAAGTGTCTAGCAGACATCTGCCTGCAAAGCATACACACTTCCGAGAGTTGAGCTTATGGACTGTCCCTCCCACATCCTGCTTGCAGGTACACCGCGATCCTAACAGGCCTAGCCCCGATGCGTGCCTGAAGTGTTGTGAGAGGTAAGTGGAAAGTCGCGGCCCACAAGACTAGTGCATCCAAGCTCAATCCAGCGATTTCCTAGTATTCCCTGTGTGAGCCAGGTGCTACATCCTACGTGCCATACAAGAGAAGCTAGCTGAATGCCTTGTCCAAAAGCAACTTACTTCGGAGAGTTGAGCTCACCCTCAGTCCCTCACAGTTGCACACTGCCTGCAGAAAGAGTTTCCAACATCTGAACCACAGGCGTTTGTCAGAGGATTGTGAGACTCAAGTGGAATAAGCAGACCTGGAGGGTGTCTCCAGCTGCAGTGGAGTGGTATTCTCGTTAGAGCCTGTCTTAGAACAGTTTTACGTTCTCAGTGCCCGAGGAACGCAGCTAGTTGAATGCTGGCTTGTAGGCTTGCTTCCTTGTGAGAGCTGAGTTCAGGGCAGGACCCTCCCGCATCCTGACTGCCCGTAGAGGTAGGTCCCAGCATCCTTATGTTAGTTGCCGGAAGCGGTTGTGTGAAGAGCATGTGGAAGTGACAGGATTCTCCTCAAGTGTATCTGATCTCAATACAGACATTGCAAACGTCCTTGTTCAATGAGAGCGTAGCCCGGTCCTAGCTCCCATCAAAGTGTCCAGCAGACATCTGCCTACAAAGGATACACACTTCGAGAGTTGAGCTTATGGACTGTCCGTCCCACACCCTGCCTGCACGTACACCGCGCTCCTAACAGGCCTAGCCCCGATGCGTGCCTGAAGTGTTGTGAGAGGTAAGTGGAAAGTCGCAGCCCAGAAGACTAGTGCATCCAAGCTCAATCCAGCGATTTCCTAATATTCCCTGTGTGAGCCAGGTGCTACATCCTACGTGCCATACGAGAGAAGCTAGCTGAAAGCCTTGTCCAAAAGCAACTTACTTCGGAGATTTGAGCTCACCCTCAGTCACTCACAGTTGCACACTGCCTGCAGAAAGAGTTTCCAACATCTGAACCACAGCCGTTTGTCAGAGGTTGTGAGACGCAAGTGGAATAAGCAGACCTGGAGGGTGTCTCCAGCTGCAGTGGAGTGGTATTCTGGGTAGCTCCTGGCTTAGAACACTGTTACGTTCTCAGTGCCCGAGGAACGCAGCTAGTGGAAATCTGGATTGTAGGCCTACTTCCCTGTGCGAGCTGAGTTCAGGGCAGGACCCTCCCGCATCCTGACTGCCCGTAGACGTAGGTCCCAGCTTCCTTATGTTAGGAGCCGGAAGCGGTTGTGTGAAGAGCATGCGGAAGTGACAGGATTCTTCTCAAGTGTATCTGATCTCAATACAGACATTGCAAACGTCCTTGTTCACTGAGAGCGTAGCTCGGTGCTAGCTCCCATCAAAGTGTCTAGCAGACATCTGCCTGCAAAGCATGCACACTTCCGAGAGTTGAGCTTATGGACTGTCCCTCCCACATCCTGCCTGCACGTACACCGCGCTCCTAACAGGCCTAGCCCCGATGCGTGCCTGAAGTGTTGTGAGAGGTAAGTGGAAAGTCGCGGCCCACAAGACTAGTGCATCCAAGCTCAATCCAGCGATATTTCCTAGAATTCCCTGTGTGAGCCAGGTGCTACATCCTACGTGCCATACAAGAGAAGCTAGCTGAACGCCTTGTCCAAAAGCAACTTACTTCGGAGAGTTGAGCTCACCCTCAGTCCCTCACAGTTGCACACTGCCTGCAGAAAGAGTTTCCAACATCTGAACCACAGGCGTTTGTCAGAGGATTGTGAGACTCAAGTGGAATAAGCAGACCTGGAGGGTGTCTCCAGCTGCAGTGGAGTGGTATTCTCGTTAGAGCCTGGCTTAGAACAGTTTTACGTTCTCAGTGCCCGAGGAACGCAGCTAGTTGAATGCTGGCTTGTAGGCTTGCTTCTTTGTGAGAGCTGAGTTCAGGGCAGGACCCTCCCGCATCCTGACTGCCCGTAGAGGTAGGTCCCAGCATCCTTATGTAAGTTGCCGGAAGCGGTTGTGTGAAGAGCATGTGGAAGTGACAGGATTCTCCTCAAGTGTATCTGATCTGAATACAGAGATTGCAAACGTCCTTGTTCACTGAGAGCGTAGCTCGGTCCTAGCTCCCATCAAAGTGTCTAGCAGACATCTGCCTGCAAAGCATACACACTTCTGAGAGTTGAACTTATGGACTGTCCCTCCCACATCCTGCTTGCACGTACACCGCGATCCTAACAGGCCTACCCCGATGCGTGCCTAAGTGTTGTGAGAGGTAAGTGGAAAGTCGCGGCCGACAAGACTAGTGCATCCAAGCTCAATCCAGCGATTTCCTAGTATTCCCTGTGTGAGCCAGATGCCACATCCTAAGTGCCATACGAGAGAAGGTAGCTGAACGCCTTGTCCAAAGCAACTTACTTCGGAGAGTTGAGCTCACCCTCAGTCCGTCACAGTTGCACACTGCCTGCAGAAAGAGTTTCCAACATCTGAACCACAGGCGTTTGTCAGAGGCTTGTGAGACGCAAGTGGAATAAGCAGACCTGGAGGGTGTCTCCAGCTGCAGTGGAGTGGTATTCTGGGTAGCGCCTGGCTTAGAACACTGTTACGTTCTCAGTGCCCGAGGAACGCAGCTAGTTGAAAGCTGGCTTGTAGGCGTGCTTTCTTGTGCGAGCTGAGTTCAGGGAAGGACCCTCCCGCGTCCTGACTGCCCGTAGATGTAGGTCCCAGCATCCTTATGTTAGTTGCTGGAAGCGGTTGTGTGAAGAGCATGTGGAAGTGACAGGATTCTCCTCAAGTGTATCTGATCTCAATACAGACATTGCAAACGTCCTTGTTCACTGAGAGCGTAGCTCGGTCCTAGCTCCCATCAAAGTGTCTAGCAGACATCTGCCTGCAAAGCATACACACTTCCGAGAGTTGAGCTTATGGACTGTCCCTCCCACATCCTGATTGCAGGTACACCGCGATCCTAACAGGCCTAGCCCCGATGCGTGCCTGAAGTGTTGTGAGAGGTAAGTGGAAAGTCGCGGCCCACAAGACTAGTGCATCCAAGCTCAATCCAGCGATATTTCCTAGAATTCCCTGTGTGAGCCAGGTGCTACATTCTACGTGCCATACAAGAGAAGCTAGCTGAACGCCTTGTCCAAAAGCAACTTACTTCGGAGAGTTGAGCTCACCCTCAGTCCCTCACAGTTGCACACTGCCTGCAGAAAGAGTTTCCAACATCTGAACCACAGCCGTTTGTCAGAGGCTTGTGAGACGCAAGTGGAATAAGCAGACCTGGAGGGTGTCTCCAGCTGCAGTGGAGTGGTATTCTGGGTAGCGCCTGGCTTAGAACACTGTTACGTTCTCAGTGCCCGAGGAACGCAGCTAGTTGAAAGCTGGCTTGTAGGCGTGCTTTCTTGTGCGAGCTGAGTTCAGGGCAGGACCCTCCCGCGTCCTGACTGCCCGTAGATGTAGGTCCCAGCATCCTTATGTTAGTTGCTGGAAGCGGTTGTGTGAAGAGCATGTGGAAGTGACAGGATTCTCCTCAAGTGTATCTGATCTCAATACAGACATTGCAAACGTCCTTGTTCACTGAGAGCGTAGCTCGGTCCTAGCTCCCATCAAAGTGTCTAGCAGACATCTGCCTGCAAAGCATACACACTTCCGAGAGTTGAGCTTATGGACTGTCCCTCCCACATCCTGCTTGCAGGTACACCGCGATCCTAACAGGCCTAGCCCCGATGCGTGCCTGAAGTGTTGTGAGAGGTAAGTGGAAAGTCGCGGCCCACAAGACTAGTGCATCCAAGCTCAATCCAGCGATTTCCTAGTATTCCCTGTGTGAGCCAGGTGCTACATTCTACGTGCCATACAAGAGAAGCTAGCTGAACGCCTTGTCCAAAAGCAACTTACTTCGGAGAGTTGAGCTCACCCTCAGTCCCTCACAGTTGCACACTGCCTGCAGAAAGAGTTTCCAACATCTGAACCACAGGCGTTTGTCAGAGGATTGTGAGACTCAAGTGGAATAAGCAGACCTGGAGGGTGTCTCCAGCTGCAGTGGAGTGGTATTCTAGTTAGAGCCTGGCTTAGAACAGTTTTACGTTCTCAGTGCCCGAGGAACGCAGCTAGTTGAAAGGTGGCTTGTAGGCCTGCTTCCTTTTGAGAGCTGAGTTCAGGGCAGCACCCTCCTGCATCCTGATTGCCCGTAGACGTAGGTCACAGCATCCTTATGTTAGGCGCCAGAAGAGGTTGTGTGAAGAGCATGTGGAGGTGACAGGATTCTCCTCAAGTGTATCTGATCTCAATACAGACATTGCAAACGTCCTTGTTCACTGAGAGCGTAGCTCGGTCCTAGCTCCCATCAAAGTGTCTAGCAGACATCTGCCTGCAAAGCATACACACTTCCGAGAGTTGAGCTTATGGACTGTCCCTCCCACATCCTGCTTGCAGGTACACCGCGATCCTAACAGGCCTAGCCCCGATGCGTGCCTGAAGTGTTGTGAGAGGTAAGTGGAAAGTCGCGGCCCACAAGACTAGTGCATCCAAGCTCAATCCAGCCATTTCCTAGTATTCCCTGTGTGAGCCAGGTGCTACATCCTACGTGCCATACAAGAGAAGCTAGCTGAACGCCTTGTCCAAAAGCAACTTACTTCGGAGAGTTGAGCTCACCCTCAGTCCCTCACAGTTGCACACTGCCTGCAGAAAGAGTTTCCAACATCTGAACCACAGGCGTTTGTCAGAGGATTGTGAGACTCAAGTGGAATAAGCAGACCTGGAGGGTGTCTCCAGCTGCAGTGGAGTGGTATTCTCGTTAGAGCCTGGCTTAGAACAGTTTTGCGTTCTCAGTGCCCGAGGAACGCAGCTAGTTGAATGCTGGCTTGTAGGCTTGCTTCTTTGTGAGAGCTGAGTTCAGGGCAGGACCCTCCCGCATCCTGACTGCCCGTAGAGGTAGGTCCCAGCATCCTTATGTTAGTTGCCGGAAGCGGTTGTGTGAAGAGCATGTGGAAGTGACAGGATTCTCCTCAAGTGTATCTGATCTCAATACAGACATTGCAAACGTCCTTGTTCAATGAGAGCGTAGCCCGGTCCTAGCTCCCATCAAAGTGTCCAGCAGACATCTGCCTACAAAGGATACACACTTCGAGAGTTGAGCTTATGGACTGTCCGTCCCACACCCTGCCTGCACGTACACCGCGATCCTAACAGGCCTAGCCCCGATGCGTGCCTGAAGTGTTGTGAGAGGTAAGTGGAAAGTCGCGGCCCACAAGACTAGTGCATCCAAGCTCAATCCAGCGATTTCCTAGTATTCCCTGTGTGAGCCAGGTGCCACATCCTACGTGCCATACGAGAGAAGCTAGCTGAACGCCTTGTCCAAAAGCAACTTACTTCGGAGAGTTGAGCTCACCCTCAGTCCGTCACAGTTGCACACTGCCTGCAGAAAGAGTTTCCAACATCTGAACCACAGCCGTTTGTCAGAGGCTTGTGAGACGCAAGTGGAATAAGCAGACCTGGAGGGTGTCTCCAGCTGCAGTGGAGTGGTATTCTGGGTAGAGCCTGGCTTAGAACACTGTTACATTCTCAGTGCCCGAGGAACGCAGCGAGTTGAAAGCTGGCTTGTAGGCGTACTTCCTTGTGCGAGCTGAGTTCAGGGCAAGACCCTCCCGCATCCTGACTGCCCGTAGAGGTAGGTCCCAGCATCCTTATGTAAGTTGCCGGAAGCGGTTGTGTGAAGAGCATGTGGAAGTGACAGGATTCTCCTCAAGTGTATCTGATCTGAATACAGAGATTGCAAACGTCCTTGTTCACTGAGAGCGTAGCTCGGTCCTAGCTCCCATCAAAGTGTCTAGCAGACATCTGCCTGCAAAGCATACACACTTCTGAGAGTTGAACTTATGGACTGTCCCTCCCACATCCTGCTTGCACGTACACCGCGATCCTAACAGGCCTACCCCGATGCGTGCCTAAGTGTTGTGAGAGGTAAGTGGAAAGTCGCGGCCGACAAGACTAGTGCATCCAAGCTCAATCCAGCGATTTCCTAGTATTCCCTGTGTGAGCCAGATGCCACATCCTAAGTGCCATACGAGAGAAGGTAGATGAACGCCTTGTCCAAAGCAACTTACTTCGGAGAGTTGAGCTCACCCTCAGTCCGTCACAGTTGCACACTGCCTGCAGAAAGAGTTTCCAACATCTGAACCACAGGCGTTTGTCAGAGGCTTGTGAGACGCAAGTGGAATAAGCAGACCTGGAGGGTGTCTCCAGCTGCAGTGGAGTGGTATTCTGGGTAGCGCCTGGCTTAGAACACTGTTACGTTCTCAGTGCCCGAGGAACGCAGCTAGTTGAAAGCTGGCTAGTAGGCGTGCTTTCTTGTGCGAGCTGAGTTCAGGGAAGGACCCTCCCGCGTCCTGACTGCCCGTAGATGTAGGTCCCAGCATCCTTATGTTAGTTGCTGGAAGCGGTTGTGTGAAGAGCATGTGGAAGTGACAGGATTCTCCTCAAGTGTATCTGATCTCAATACAGACATTGCAAACGTCCTTGTTCACTGAGAGCGTAGCTCGGTCCTAGCTCCCATCAAAGTGTCTAGCAGACATCTGCCTGCAAAGCATACACACTTCCGAGAGTTGAGCTTATGGACTGTCCCTCCCACATCCTGATTGCAGGTACACCGCGATCCTAACAGGCCTAGCCCCGATGCGTGCCTGAAGTGTTGTGAGAGGTAAGTGGAAAGTCGCGGCCCACAAGACTAGTGCATCCAAGCTCAATCCAGCGATATTTCCTAGAATTCCCTGTGTGAGCCAGGTGCTACATTCTACGTGCCATACAAGAGAAGCTAGCTGAACGCCTTGTCCAAAAGCAACTTACTTCGGAGAGTTGAGCTCACCCTCAGTCCCTCACAGTTGCACACTGCCTGCAGAAAGAGTTTCCAACATCTGAACCACAGCCGTTTGTCAGAGGCTTGTGAGACGCAAGTGGAATAAGCAGACCTGGAGGGTGTCTCCAGCTGCAGTGGAGTGGTATTCTGGGTAGCGCCTGGCTTAGAACACTGTTACGTTCTCAGTGCCCGAGGAACGCAGCTAGTTGAAAGCTGGCTTGTAGGCGTGCTTTCTTGTGCGAGCTGAGTTCAGGGCAGGACCCTCCCGCGTCCTGACTGCCCGTAGATGTAGGTCCCAGCATCCTTATGTTAGTTGCTGGAAGCGGTTGTGTGAAGAGCATGTGGAAGTGACAGGATTCTCCTCAAGTGTATCTGATCTCAATACAGACATTGCAAACGTCCTTGTTCACTGAGAGCGTAGCTCGGTCCTAGCTCCCATCAAAGTGTCTAGCAGACATCTGCCTGCAAAGCATACACACTTCCGAGAGTTGAGCTTATGGACTGTCCCTCCCACATCCTGCTTGCAGGTACACCGCGATCCTAACAGGCCTAGCCCCGATGCGTGCCTGAAGTGTTGTGAGAGGTAAGTGGAAAGTCGCGGCCCACAAGACTAGTGCATCCAAGCTCAATCCAGCGATTTCCTAGTATTCCCTGTGTGAGCCAGGTGCTACATTCTACGTGCCATACAAGAGAAGCTAGCTGAACGCCTTGTCCAAAAGCAACTTACTTCGGAGAGTTGAGCTCACCCTCAGTCCCTCACAGTTGCACACTGCCTGCAGAAAGAGTTTCCAACATCTGAACCACAGGCGTTTGTCAGAGGATTGTGAGACTCAAGTGGAATAAGCAGACCTGGAGGGTGTCTCCAGCTGCAGTGGAGTGGTATTCTAGTTAGAGCCTGGCTTAGAACAGTTTTATGTTCTCAGTGCCCGAGGAACGCAGCTAGTTGAAAGGTGGCTTGTAGGCCTGCTTCCTTTTGAGAGCTGAGTTCAGGGCAGCACCCTCCCGCATCCTGATTGCCCGTAGACGTAGGTCACAGCATCCTTATGTTAGGCGCCAGAAGAGGTTGTGTGAAGAGCATGTGGAGGTGACAGGATTCTCCTCAAGTGTATCTGATCTCAATTCAGACATTGCAAACGTCCTTGTTCAATGAGAGTGTAGCTCGGTCCTAGCTCCCATCAAAGTGTCTAGCAGACATCTGCCTGCAAAGCATGCACACTTCCGAGAGTTGAGCTTATGGACTGTCCCTCCCACATCCTGCCTGCACGTACACCGCGCTAACAGGCCTAGCCCCGATGCGTGCCAGAAGTGTTGTGAGAGGTAAGTGGAAAGTCGCGGCCCACAAGACTAGTGCATCCAAGCTCAATCCAGCGATATTTCCTAGAATTCCCTGTGTGAGCCAGGTGCTACATTCTACGTGCCATACAAGAGAAGCTAGCTGAACGCCTTGTCCAAAAGCAACTTACTTCGGAGAGTTGAGCTCACCCTCAGTCCCTCACAGTTGCACACTGCCTGCAGAAAGAGTTTCCAACATCTGAACCACAGCCGTTTGTCAGAGGCTTGTGAGACGCAAGTGGAATAAGCAGACCTGGAGGGTGTCTCCAGCTGCAGTGGAGTGGTATTCTGGGTAGCGCCTGGCTTAGAACACTGTTACGTTCTCAGTGCCCGAGGAACGCAGCTAGTTGAAAGCTGGCTTGTAGGCGTGCTTTCTTGTGCGAGCTGAGTTCAGGGCAGGACCCTCCCGCGTCCTGACTGCCCGTAGATGTAGGTCCCAGCATCCTTATGTTAGTTGCTGGAAGCGGTTGTGTGAAGAGCATGTGGAAGTGACAGGATTCTCCTCAAGTGTATCTGATCTCAATACAGACATTGCAAACGTCCTTGTTCACTTAGAGCGTAGCTCGGTCCTAGCTCCCATCAAAGTGTCTAGCAGACATCTGCCTGCAAAGCATACACACTTCTGAGAGTTGAACTTATGGACTGTCCCTCCCACATCCTGCTTGCACGTACACCGCGATCCTAACAGGCCTACCCCGATGCGTGCCTAAGTGTTGTGAGAGGTAAGTGGAAAGTCGCGGCCGACAAGACTAGTGCATCCAAGCTGAATCCAGCGATTTCCTAGTATTCCCTGTGTGACCCAGGTGCCACATCCTACGTGCCATACGAGAGAAGCTAGCTGAACGCGTTGTCCAAAAGCAACTTACTTCGGAGAGTTGAGCTCACCCTCAGTCCCTCACAGTTGCACACTGCCTGCAGAAAGAGTTTCCAACATCTGAACCACAGCCGTTTGTCAGAGGCTTGTGAGACGCAAGTGGAATAAGCAGACCTGGAGGGTGTCTCCAGCTGCAGTGGAGTGGTATTCTGGGTAGCGCCTGGCTTAGAACACTGTTACGTTCTCAGTGCCCGAGGAACGCAGCTAGTTGAAAGCTGGCTTGTAGGCGTGCTTTCTTGTGCGAGCTGAGTTCAGGGCAGGACCCTCCCGCGTCCTGACTGCCCGTAGATGTAGGTCCCAGCATCCTTATGTTAGTTGCTGGAAGCGGTTGTGTGAAGAGCATGTGGAAGTGACAGGATTCTCCTCAAGTGTATCTGATCTCAATACAGACATTGCAAACGTCCTTGTTCACTGAGAGCGTAGCTCGGTCCTAGCTCCCATCAAAGTGTCTAGCAGACATCTGCCTGCAAAGCATACACACTTCCGAGAGTTGAGCTTATGGACTGTCCCTCCCACATCCTGCTTGCAGGTACACCGCGATCCTAACAGGCCTAGCCCCGATGCGTGCCTGAAGTGTTGTGAGAGGTAAGTGGAAAGTCGCGGCCCACAAGACTAGTGCATCCAAGCTCAATCCAGCGATTTCCTAGTATTCCCTGTGTGAGCCAGGTGCTACATCCTACGTGCCATACAAGAGAAGCTAGCTGAATGCCTTGTCCAAAAGCAACTTACTTCGGAGAGTTGAGCTCACCCTCAGTCCCTCACAGTTGCACACTGCCTGCAGAAAGAGTTTCCAACATCTGAACCACAGGCGTTTGTCAGAGGATTGTGAGACTCAAGTGGAATAAGCAGACCTGGAGGGTGTCTCCAGCTGCAGTGGAGTGGTATTCTCGTTAGAGCCTGTCTTAGAACAGTTTTACGTTCTCAGTGCCCGAGGAACGCAGCTAGTTGAATGCTGGCTTGTAGGCTTGCTTCCTTGTGAGAGCTGAGTTCAGGGCAGGACCCTCCCGCATCCTGACTGCCCGTAGAGGTAGGTCCCAGCATCCTTATGTTAGTTGCCGGAAGCGGTTGTGTGAAGAGCATGTGGAAGTGACAGGATTCTCCTCAAGTGTATCTGATCTCAATACAGACATTGCAAACGTCCTTGTTCAATGAGAGCGTAGCCCGGTCCTAGCTCCCATCAAAGTGTCCAGCAGACATCTGCCTACAAAGGATACACACTTCGAGAGTTGAGCTTATGGACTGTCCGTCCCACACCCTGCCTGCACGTACACCGCGCTCCTAACAGGCCTAGCCCCGATGCGTGCCTGAAGTGTTGTGAGAGGTAAGTGGAAAGTCGCAGCCCAGAAGACTAGTGCATCCAAGCTCAATCCAGCGATTTCCTAATATTCCCTGTGTGAGCCAGGTGCTACATCCTACGTGCCATACGAGAGAAGCTAGCTGAAAGCCTTGTCCAAAAGCAACTTACTTCGGAGATTTGAGCTCACCCTCAGTCACTCACAGTTGCACACTGCCTGCAGAAAGAGTTTCCAACATCTGAACCACAGCCGTTTGTCAGAGGTTGTGAGACGCAAGTGGAATAAGCAGACCTGGAGGGTGTCTCCAGCTGCAGTGGAGTGGTATTCTGGGTAGCTCCTGGCTTAGAACACTGTTACGTTCTCAGTGCCCGAGGAACGCAGCTAGTGGAAATCTGGATTGTAGGCCTACTTCCCTGTGCGAGCTGAGTTCAGGGCAGGACCCTCCCGCATCCTGACTGCCCGTAGACGTAGGTCCCAGCTTCCTTATGTTAGGAGCCGGAAGCGGTTGTGTGAAGAGCATGCGGAAGTGACAGGATTCTTCTCAAGTGTATCTGATCTCAATACAGACATTGCAAACGTCCTTGTTCACTGAGAGCGTAGCTCGGTGCTAGCTCCCATCAAAGTGTCTAGCAGACATCTGCCTGCAAAGCATGCACACTTCCGAGAGTTGAGCTTATGGACTGTCCCTCCCACATCCTGCCTGCACGTACACCGCGCTCCTAACAGGCCTAGCCCCGATGCGTGCCTGAAGTGTTGTGAGAGGTAAGTGGAAAGTCGCGGCCCACAAGACTAGTGCATCCAAGCTCAATCCAGCGATATTTCCTAGAATTCCCTGTGTGACCCAGGTGCTACATCCTACGTGCCATACAAGAGAAGCTAGCTGAACGCCTTGTCCAAAGCAACTTACTTCGGAGAGTTGAGCTCACCCTCAGTCCCTCACAGTTGCACACTGCCTGCAGAAAGAGTTTCCAACATCTGAACCACAGCCGTTTGTCATTGGCTTGTGAGACGCAAGTGGAATAAGGAGACCTGGAGGGTGTCTCCAGCTGCAGTGGAGTGGTATTCTGGGTAGAGCCTGGCTTAGAACACTGTTACGTTCTCAGTGCCCGAGGAACGCAGCTAGTTGAAAGGTGGCTTGTAGGCGTGCTTCCTTTTGAGAGCTGAGTTCAGGGCAGGACCCTCCCGCATCCTGATTGCCCGTAGACGTAGGTCCCAGCATCCTTATGTTAGGCGCCAGAAGAAGTTGTGTGAAGAGCATGTGGAGGTGACAGGATTCCCTCAAGTGTATCTGATCTCAATTCAGACATTGCAAACGTCCTTGTTCACTGAGAGCGTAGCTCGGTGCTAGCTCCCATCAAAGTGTCTAGCAGACATCTGCCTGCAAAGCATGCACACTTCCGAGAGTTGAGCTTATGGACTGTCCCTCCCACATCCTGCCTGCACGTACACCGCGCTCCTAACAGGCCTAGCCCCGATGCGTGCCTGAAGTGTTGTGAGAGGTAAGTGGAAAGTCGCGGCCCACAAGACTAGTGCATCCAAGCTCAATCCAGCGATATTTCCTAGAATTCCCTGTGTGACCCAGGTGCTACATCCTACGTGCCATACAAGAGAAGCTAGCTGAACGCCTTGTCCAAAGCAACTGACCCTGGAGAGTTGAGCTCACCCTCAGTCCCTCACAGTTGCACACTGCCTGCAGAAAGAGTTTCCAACATCTGAACCACAGCCGTTTGTCATTGGCTTGTGAGACGCAAGTGGAATAAGGAGACCTGGAGGGTGTCTCCAGCTGCAGTGGAGTGGTATTCTGGGTAGAGCCTGGCTTAGAACACTGTTACGTTCTCAGTGCCCGAGGAACGCAGCTAGTTGAAAGGTGGCTTGTAGGCGTGCTTCCTTTTGAGAGCTGAGTTCAGGGCAGGACCCTCCCGCATCCTGATTGCCCGTAGACGTAGGTCCCAGCATCCTTATGTTAGGCGCCAGAAGAAGTTGTGTGAAGAGCATGTGGAGGTGACAGGATTCCCTCAAGTGTATCTGATCTCAATTCAGACATTGCAAACGTCCTTGTTCAATGAGAGTGTAGCTCGGTCCTAGCTCCCATCAAAGTGTCTAGCAGACATCTGCCTGCAAAGCATGCACACTTCCCAGAGTTGAGCTTATGGACTGTCCCTCCCACATCCTGCCTGCACGTACACCGCGCTATCAGGCCTAGCCCCGATGCGTGCCTGAAGTGTTGTGAGAGGTAAGGGGAAAGTCGCGGCCCACAAGACTAGTGCATCCAAGCTCAATCCAGCGATATTTCCTAGTATTCCCTGGTGAGCCAGGTGCTACATCGTATGTGCCATACAAGAGAAGCTAGCTGAACGCCTTGTCCAAAAGCAACTTACTGCGGAGAGTTCAGCTCACCCTCAGTCCCTCACAGTTGCACACTGCCTGCAAAAGAGTTTCCAACATCTGAACCACAGGCGTTTGTCAGAGGCTTGTGAGACGCAAGTGGAATAAGCAGACCTGGAGGGTGTCTCCAGCTGCAGTGGAGTGGTATTCTGGGTAGCGCCTGGCTTAGAACACTGTTACGTTCTCAGTGCCCGAGGAACGCAGCTAGTTGAAAGCTGGCTTGTAGGCGTGCTTTCTTGTGCGAGCTGAGTTCAGGGAAGGACCCTCCCGCGTCCTGACTGCCCGTAGATGTAGGTCCCAGCATCCTTATGTTAGTTGCTGGAAGCGGTTGTGTGAAGAGCATGTGGAAGTGACAGGATTCTCCTCAAGTGTATCTGATCTCAATACAGACATTGCAAACGTCCTTGTTCACTGAGAGCGTAGCTCGGTCCTAGCTCCCATCAAAGTGTCTAGCAGACATCTGCCTGCAAAGCATACACACTTCCGAGAGTTGAGCTTATGGACTGTCCCTCCCACATCCTGCTTGCAGGTACACCGCGATCCTAACAGGCCTAGCCCCGATGCGTGCCTGAAGTGTTGTGAGAGGTAAGTGGAAAGTCGCGGCCCACAAGACTAGTGCATCCAAGCTCAATCCAGCGATTTCCTAGTATTCCCTGTGTGAGCCAGGTGCTACATCCTACGTGCCATACAAGAGAAGCTAGCTGAATGCCTTGTCCAAAAGCAACTTACTTCGGAGAGTTGAGCTCACCCTCAGTCCCTCACAGTTGCACACTGCCTGCAGAAAGAGTTTCCAACATCTGAACCACAGGCGTTTGTCAGAGGATTGTGAGACTCAAGTGGAATAAGCAGACCTGGAGGGTGTCTCCAGCTGCAGTGGAGTGGTATTCTCGTTAGAGCCTGTCTTAGAACAGTTTTACGTTCTCAGTGCCCGAGGAACGCAGCTAGTTGAATGCTGGCTTGTAGGCTTGCTTCCTTGTGAGAGCTGAGTTCAGGGCAGGACCCTCCCGCATCCTGACTGCCCGTAGAGGTAGGTCCCAGCATCCTTATGTTAGTTGCCGGAAGCGGTTGTGTGAAGAGCATGTGGAAGTGACAGGATTCTCCTCAAGTGTATCTGATCTCAATACAGACATTGCAAACGTCCTTGTTCAATGAGAGCGTAGCCCGGTCCTAGCTCCCATCAAAGTGTCCAGCAGACATCTGCCTACAAAGGATACACACTTCGAGAGTTGAGCTTATGGACTGTCCGTCCCACACCCTGCCTGCACGTACACCGCGCTCCTAACAGGCCTAGCCCCGATGCGTGCCTGAAGTGTTGTGAGAGGTAAGTGGAAAGTCGCAGCCCAGAAGACTAGTGCATCCAAGCTCAATCCAGCGATTTCCTAATATTCCCTGTGTGAGCCAGGTGCTACATCCTACGTGCCATACGAGAGAAGCTAGCTGAAAGCCTTGTCCAAAAGCAACTTACTTCGGAGATTTGAGCTCACCCTCAGTCACTCACAGTTGCACACTGCCTGCAGAAAGAGTTTCCAACATCTGAACCACAGCCGTTTGTCAGAGGTTGTGAGACGCAAGTGGAATAAGCAGACCTGGAGGGTGTCTCCAGCTGCAGTGGAGTGGTATTCTGGGTAGCTCCTGGCTTAGAACACTGTTACGTTCTCAGTGCCCGAGGAACGCAGCTAGTGGAAATCTGGATTGTAGGCCTACTTCCCTGTGCGAGCTGAGTTCAGGGCAGGACCCTCCCGCATCCTGACTGCCCGTAGACGTAGGTCCCAGCTTCCTTATGTTAGGAGCCGGAAGCGGTTGTGTGAAGAGCATGCGGAAGTGACAGGATTCTTCTCAAGTGTATCTGATCTCAATACAGACATTGCAAACGTCCTTGTTCACTGAGAGCGTAGCTCGGTGCTAGCTCCCATCAAAGTGTCTAGCAGACATCTGCCTGCAAAGCATGCACACTTCCGAGAGTTGAGCTTATGGACTGTCCCTCCCACATCCTGCCTGCACGTACACCGCGCTCCTAACAGGCCTAGCCCCGATGCGTGCCTGAAGTGTTGTGAGAGGTAAGTGGAAAGTCGCGGCCCACAAGACTAGTGCATCCAAGCTCAATCCAGCGATATTTCCTAGAATTCCCTGTGTGACCCAGGTGCTACATCCTACGTGCCATACAAGAGAAGCTAGCTGAACGCCTTGTCCAAAGCAACTTACTTCGGAGAGTTGAGCTCACCCTCAGTCCCTCACAGTTGCACACTGCCTGCAGAAAGAGTTTCCAACATCTGAACCACAGCCGTTTGTCATTGGCTTGTGAGACGCAAGTGGAATAAGGAGACCTGGAGGGTGTCTCCAGCTGCAGTGGAGTGGTATTCTGGGTAGAGCCTGGCTTAGAACACTGTTACGTTCTCAGTGCCCGAGGAACGCAGCTAGTTGAAAGGTGGCTTGTAGGCGTGCTTCCTTTTGAGAGCTGAGTTCAGGGCAGGACCCTCCCGCATCCTGATTGCCCGTAGACGTAGGTCCCAGCATCCTTATGTTAGGCGCCAGAAGAAGTTGTGTGAAGAGCATGTGGAGGTGACAGGATTCCCTCAAGTGTATCTGATCTCAATTCAGACATTGCAAACGTCCTTGTTCAATGAGAGTGTAGCTCGGTCCTAGCTCCCATCAAAGTGTCTAGCAGACATCTGCCTGCAAAGCATGCACACTTCCCAGAGTTGAGCTTATGGACTGTCCCTCCCACATCCTGCCTGCACGTACACCGCGCTCTCAGGCCTAGCCCCGATGCGTGCCTGAAGTGTTGTGAGAGGTAAGTGGAAAGTCGCGGCCCACAAGACTAGTGCATCCAAGCTCAATCCAGCGATATTTCCTAGTATTCCCTGGTGAGCCAGGTGCTACATCGTATGTGCCATACAAGAGAAGCTAGCTGAACGCCTTGTCCAAAAGCAACTTACTGCGGAGAGTTCAGCTCACCCTCAGTCCCTCACAGTTGCACACTGCCTGCAAAAGAGTTTCCAACATCTGAACCACAGGCGTTTGTCAGAGGCTTGTGAGACGCAAGTGGAATAAGCAGACCTGGAGGGTGTCTCCAGCTGCAGTGGAGTGGTATTCTGGGTAGCTCCTGGCTTAGAACACTGTTACGTTCTCAGTGCCCGAGGAACGCAGCTAGCTGAAAGCTGGCTTGTAGGCTTGCTTCCTTGTGAGAGCTGAGTTCAGGGCAGGACCCTCCCGCATCCTGACTGCCCGTAGATGTAGGTCCCAGCATCCTTATGTTAGTTGCTGGAAGCGGTTGTGTGAAGAGCATGTGGAAGTGACAGGATTCTCCTCAAGTGTATCTGATCTCAATACAGACATTGCCAACGTCCTTGTTCAATGAGAGCGTAGCCCGGTCCTAGCTCCCATCAAAGTGTCTAGCAGACATCTGCCTACAAAGCATACACACTTCGAGAGTTGAGCTTATGGACTGTTCCTCCCACACCCTGCCTGCAAGTACACCGCGATCCTAACAGGCCTAACCCGATGCGTGCCTAAGTGTTGTGAGAGGTAAGTGGAAAGTCGCGGCCCACAAGACTAGTGCATCCAAGCTCAATCCAGCGATTTCCTAGTATTCCCTGTGTGAGCCAGGTGCTACATCCTACGTGCCATACGAGAGAAGCTAGCTGAACGCCTTGTCCAAAAGCAACTTACTTCGGAGAGTTGAGCTCACCCTCAGTCCCTCACAGTTGCACACTGCCTGCAGAAAGAGTTTCCAACATCTGAACCACAGCCGTTTGTCAGAGGCTTGTGAGACGCAAGTGGAATAAGCAGACCTGGAGGGTGTCTCCAGCTGCAGTGGAGTGGTATTCTGGGTAGCGCCTGGCTTAGAACACTGTTACGTTCTCAGTGCCCGAGGAACGCAGCTAGTGGAAATCTGGATTGTAGGCCTACTTCCTTGTGCGAGCTGAGTTCAGGGCAGGACCCTCCCGCATCCTGACTGCCCATAGACCTAGGTCCCAGCATCCTTATTTTAGGAGCCGGAAGCGGTTGTGTGAAGAGCATGCGGAAGTGACAGGATTCTCCTCAAGTGTATCTGATCTCAATACAGACATTGTAAACGTCCTTGTTCACTGAGAGCGTGGCTCGGTGCTAGCTCCCATCAAAGTGTCTAGCAGACATCTGCCTGCAAAGCATGCACACTTCCAAGAGTTGAGCTTATGGACTGTCCCTCCCACATCCTGCCTGCACGTACACCGCGCTCCTAACAGGCCTAGCCCCGATGCGTGCCTGAAGTGTTGTGAGAGGTAAGTGGAAAGTCGCGGCCCACAAGACTAGTGCATCCAAGCTCAATCCAGCGATATTTCCTAGTATTCCCTGGTGAGCCAGGTGCTACATCCTACGTGCCATACGAGAGAAGCTAGCTGAACGCCTTGTCCAAAAGCAACTTACTTCGGAGAGTTGAGCTCACCCTCAGTCCCTCACAGTTGCACACTGCCTGCAGAAAGAGTTTCCAACATCTGAACCACAGCCGTTTGTCAGAGGCTTGTGAGACGCAAGTGGAATAAGCAGACCTGGAGGGTGTCTCCAGCTGCAGTGGAGTGGTATTCTGGGTAGCGCCTGGCTTAGAACACTGTTACGTTCTCAGTGCCCGAGGAACGCAGCTAGTTGAAAGCTGGCTTGTAGGCTTGCTTTATTGTGCGAGCTGAGTTCAGGGCAGGACCCTCCCGCGTCCTGACTGCCCGTAGATGTAGGTCCCAGCATCCTTATGTTAGTTGCTGGAAGCGGTTGTGTGAAGAGCATGTGGAAGTGACAGGATTCTCCTCAAGTGTATCTGATCTCAATACAGACATTGCAAACGTCCTTGTTCACTGAGAGCGTAGCTCGGTCCTAGCTCCCATCAAAGTGTCTAGCAGACATCTGCCTGCAAAGCATACACACTTCCGAGAGTTGAGCTTATGGACTGTCCCTCCCACATCCTGCTTGCAGGTACACCGCGATCCTAACAGGCCTAGCCCCGATGCGTGCCTGAAGTGTTGTGAGAGGTAAGTGGAAAGTCGCGGCCCACAAGACTAGTGCATCCAAGCTCAATCCAGCGATTTCCTAGTATTCCCTGTGTGAGCCAGGTGCTACATCCTACGTGCCATACAAGAGAAGCTAGCTGAACGCCTTGTCCAAAAGCAACTTACTTCGGAGAGTTGAGCTCACCCTCAGTCCCTCACAGTTGCACACTGCCTGCAGAAAGAGTTTCCAACATCTGAACCACAGGCGTTTGTCAGAGGATTGTGAGACTCAAGTGGAATAAGCAGACCTGGAGGGTGTCTCCAGCTGCAGTGGAGTGGTATTCTCGTTAGAGCCTGGCTTAGAACAGTTTTACGTTCTCAGTGCCCGAGGAACGCAGCTAGTTGAATGCTGGCTTGTAGGCTTGCTTCTTTGTGAGAGCTGAGTTCAGGGCAGGACCCTCCCGCATCCTGACTGCCCGTAGAGGTAGGTCCCAGCATCCTTATGTTAGTTGCCGGAAGCGGTTGTGTGAAGAGCATGTGGAAGTGACAGGATTCTCCTCAAGTGTATCTGATCTCAATACAGACATTGCAAACGTCCTTGTTCAATGAGAGCGTAGCCCGGTCCTAGCTCCCATCAAAGTTTCCAGCAGACATCTGCCTACAAAGGATACACACTTCGAGAGTTGAGCTTATGGACTGTCCGTCCCACACCCTGCCTGCACGTACACCGCGATCCTAACAGGCCTAGCCCCGATGCGTGCCTGAAGTGTTGTGAGAGGTAAGTGGAAAGTCGCGGCCCACAAGACTAGTGCATCCAAGCTCAATCCAGCGATTTCCTAGTATTCCCTGTGTGAGCCAGGTGCCACATCCTACGTGCCATACGAGAGAAGCTAGCTGAACGCCTTGTCCAAAAGCAACTTACTTCGGAGAGTTGAGCTCACCCTCAGTCCCTCACAGTTGCACACTGCCTGCAGAAAGAGTTTCCAACATCTGAACCACAGCCGTTTGTCAGAGGCTTGTGAGACGCAAGTGGAATAAGCAGACCTGGAGGGTGTCTCCAGCTGCAGTGGAGTGGTATTCTGGGTAGCTCCTGGCTTAGAACACTGTTACGTTCTCAGTGCCCGAGGAACGCAGCTAGTGGAAATCTGGATTGTAGGCCTACTTCCCTGTGCGAGCTGAGTTCAGGGCAGGACCCTCCCGCATCCTGACTGCCCGTAGACGTAGGTCCCAGCATCCTTATGTTAGGAGCCGGAAGCGGTTGTGTGAAGAGCATGCGGAAGTGACAGGATTCTTCTCAAGTGTATCTGATCTCAATACAGACATTGCAAACGTCCTTGTTCACTGAGAGCGTAGCTCGGTGCTAGCTCCCATCAAAGTGTCTAGCAGACATCTGCCTGCAAAGCATGCACACTTCCGAGAGTTGAGCTTATGGACTGTCCCTCCCACATCCTGCCTGCACGTACACCGCGCTCCTAACAGGCCTAGCCCCGATGCGTGCCTGAAGTGTTGTGAGAGGTAAGTGGAAAGTCGCGGCCCACAAGACTAGTGCATCCAAGCTCAATCCAGCGATATTTCCTAGAATTCCCTGTGTGACCCAGGTGCTACATCCTACGTGCCATACAAGAGAAGCTAGCTGAACGCCTTGTCCAAAGCAACTGACTTCGGAGAGTTGAGCTCACCCTCAGTCCCTCACAGTTGCACACTGCCTGCAGAAAGAGTTTCCAACATCTGAACCACAGCCGTTTGTCATTGGCTTGTGAGACGCAAGTGGAATAAGGAGACCTGGAGGGTGTCTCCAGCTGCAGTGGAGTGGTATTCTGGGTAGAGCCTGGCTTAGAACACTGTTACGTTCTCAGTGCCCGAGGAACGCAGCTAGTTGAAAGGTGGCTTGTAGGCGTGCTTCCTTTTGAGAGCTGAGTTCAGGGCAGGACCCTCCCGCATCCTGATTGCCCGTAGACGTAGGTCCCAGCATCCTTATGTTAGGCGCCAGAAGAAGTTGTGTGAAGAGCATGTGGAGGTGACAGGATTCCCTCAAGTGTATCTGATCTCAATTCAGACATTGCAAACGTCCTTGTTCAATGAGAGTGTAGCTCGGTCCTAGCTCCCATCAAAGTGTCTAGCAGACATCTGCCTGCAAAGCATGCACACTTCCCAGAGTTGAGCTTATGGACTGTCCCTCCCACATCCTGCCTGCACGTACACCGCGCTATCAGGCCTAGCCCCGATGCGTGCCTGAAGTGTTGTGAGAGGTAAGGGGAAAGTCGCGGCCCACAAGACTAGTGCATCCAAGCTCAATCCAGCGATATTTCCTAGTATTCCCTGGTGAGCCAGGTGCTACATCGTATGTGCCATACAAGAGAAGCTAGCTGAACGCCTTGTCCAAAAGCAACTTACTGCGGAGAGTTCAGCTCACCCTCAGTCCCTCACAGTTGCACACTGCCTGCAAAAGAGTTTCCAACATCTGAACCACAGGCGTTTGTCAGAGGCTTGTGAGACGCAAGTGGAATAAGCAGACCTGGAGGGTGTCTCCAGCTGCAGTGGAGTGGTATTCTGGGTAGCTCCTGGCTTAGAACACTGTTACGTTCTCAGTGCCCGAGGAACGCAGCTAGCTGAAAGCTGGCTTGTAGGCTTGCTTCCTTGTGAGAGCTGAGTTCAGGGCAGGACCCTCCCGCATCCTGACTGCCCGTAGATGTAGGTCCCAGCATCCTTATGTTAGTTGCTGGAAGCGGTTGTGTGAAGAGCATGTGGAAGTGACAGGATTCTCCTCAAGTGTATCTGATCTCAATACAGACATTGCCAACGTCCTTGTTCAATGAGAGCGTAGCCCGGTCCTAGCTCCCATCAAAGTGTCTAGCAGACATCTGCCTACAAAGCATACACACTTCGAGAGTTGAGCTTATGGACTGTTCCTCCCACACCCTGCCTGCACGTACACCGCGATCCTAACAGGCCTAACCCGATGCGTGCCTAAGTGTTGTGAGAGGTAAGTGGAAAGTCGCGGCCCACAAGACTAGTGCATCCAAGCTCAATCCAGCGATTTCCTAGTATTCCCTGTGTGAGCCAGGTGCTACATCCTACGTGCCATACGAGAGAAGCTAGCTGAACGCCTTGTCCAAAAGCAACTTACTTCGGAGAGTTGAGCTCACCCTCAGTCCCTCACAGTTGCACACTGCCTGCAGAAAGAGTTTCCAACATCTGAACCACAGCCGTTTGTCAGAGGCTTGTGAGACGCAAGTGGAATAAGCAGACCTGGAGGGTGTCTCCAGCTGCAGTGGAGTGGTATTCTGGGTAGCGCCTGGCTTAGAACACTGTTACGTTCTCAGTGCCCGAGGAACGCAGCTAGTTGAAAGCTGGCTTGTAGGCTTGCTTCCTTGTGAGAGCTGAGTTCAGAGCAGCACCCTCCCGCATCCTGATTGCCCGTAGACGTAGGTCACAGCATCCTTATGTTAGGCGCCAGAAGAGGTTGTGTGAAGAGCATGTGGAGGTGACAGGATTCTCCTCAAGTGTATCTGATCTCAATTCAGACATTGCAAACGTCCTTGTTCAATGAGAGTGTAGCTCGGTCCTAGCTCCCATCAAAGTGTCTAGCAGACATCTGCCTGCAAAGCATGCACACTTCCGAGAGTTGAGCTTATGGACTGTCCCTCCCACATCCTGCCTGCACGTACACCGCGCTCCTAACAGGCCTAGCCCCGATGCGTGCCTGAAGTGTTGTGAGAGGTAAGTGGAAAGTCGCGGCCCACAAGACTAGTGCATCCAAGCTCAATCCAGCGATTTCCTAGTATTCCCTGTGTGAGCCAGATGCTACATCCTAAGTGCCATACGAGAGAAGCTAGCTGAACGCCTTGTCCAAAGCAACTTACTTCGGAGAGTTGAGCTCACACTCAGTCCCTCACAGTTGCACACTGCCTGCAGAAAGAGTTTCCAACATCTGAACCACAGGCGTTTGTCAGAGGCTTGTGAGACGCAAGTGGAATAAGCAGACCTGGAGGGTGTCTCCAGCTGCAGTGGAGTGGTATTCTGGGTAGCGCCTGGCTTAGAACACTGTTACGTTCTCAGTGCCCGAGGAACGCAGCTAGTTGAAAGCTGGCTTGTAGGCGTGCTTTGTTGTGCGAGCTGAGTTCAGGGAAGGACCCTCCCGCGTCCTGACTGCCCGTAGATGTAGGTCCCAGCATCCTTATGTTAGTTGCTGGAAGCGGTTGTGTGAAGAGCATGTGGAAGTGACAGGATTCTCCTCAAGTGTATCTGATCTGAATACAGAGATTGCAAACGTCCTTGTTCACTAAGAGCGTAGCTCGGTCCTAGCTCCCATCAAAGTGTCTAGCAGACATCTGCCTGCAAAGCATACACACTTCCGAGAGTTGAGCTTATGGACTGTCCCTCCCACATCCTGATTGCAGGTACACCGCGCTCCTAACAGGCCTAGCCCCGATGCGTGCCTGAAGTGTTGTGAGAGGTAAGTGGAAAGTCGCGGCCCACAAGACTAGTGCATCCAAGCTCAATCCAGCGATATTTCCTAGAATTCCCTGTGTGAGCCAGGTGCTACATTCTACGTGCCATACAAGAGAAGCTAGCTGAACGCCTTGTCCAAAAGCAACTTACTTCGGAGAGTTGAGCTCACCCTCAGTCCCTCACAGTTGCACACTGCCTGCAGAAAGAGTTTCCAACATCTGAACCACAGGCGTTTGTCAGAGGCTTGTGAGACGCAAGTGGAATAAGCAGACCTGGAGGGTGTCTCCAGCTGCAGTGGAGTGGTATTCTGGGTAGCGCCTGGCTTAGAACACTGTTACGTTCTCAGTGCCCGAGGAACGCAGCTAGTTGAAAGCTGGCTTGTAGGCGTGCTTTCTTGTGCGAGCTGAGTTCAGGGCAGGACCCTCCCGCGTCCTGACTGCCCGTAGATGTAGGTCCCAGCATCCTTATGTTAGTTGCTGGAAGCGGTTGTGTGAAGAGCATGTGGAAGTGACAGGATTCTCCTCAAGTGTATCTGATCTCAATACAGACATTGCAAACGTCCTTGTTCACTGAGAGCGTAGCTCGGTCCTAGCTCCCATCAAAGTGTCTAGCAGACATCTGCCTGCAAAGCATACACACTTCCGAGAGTTGAGCTTATGGACTGTCCCTCCCACATCCTGCTTGCAGGTACACCGCGATCCTAACAGGCCTAGCCCCGATGCGTGCCTGAAGTGTTGTGAGAGGTAAGTGGAAAGTCGCGGCCCACAAGACTAGTGCATCCAAGCTCAATCCAGCGATTTCCTAGTATTCCCTGTGTGAGCCAGGTGCTACATCCTACGTGCCATACAAGAGAAGCTAGCTGAACGCCTTGTCCAAAAGCAACTTACTTCGGAGAGTTGAGCTCACCCTCAGTCCCTCACAGTTGCACACTGCCTGCAGAAAGAGTTTCCAACATCTGAACCACAGGCGTTTGTCAGAGGATTGTGAGACTCAAGTGGAATAAGCAGACCTGGAGGGTGTCTCCAGCTGCAGTGGAGTGGTATTCTCGTTAGAGCCTGGCTTAGAACAGTTTTACGTTCTCAGTGCCCGAGGAACGCAGCTAGTTGAATGCTGGCTTGTAGGCTTGCTTCTTTGTGAGAGCTGAGTTCAGGGCAGGACCCTCCCGCATCCTGACTGCCCGTAGAGGTAGGTCCCAGCATCCTTATGTTAGTTGCCGGAAGCGGTTGTGTGAAGAGCATGTGGAAGTGACAGGATTCTCCTCAAGTGTATCTGATCTCAATACAGACATTGCAAACGTCCTTGTTCAATGAGAGCGTAGCCCGGTCCTAGCTCCCATCAAAGTTTCCAGCAGACATCTGCCTACAAAGGATACACACTTCGAGAGTTGAGCTTATGGACTGTCCGTCCCACACCCTGCCTGCACGTACACCGCGATCCTAACAGGCCTAGCCCCGATGCGTGCCTGAAGTGTTGTGAGAGGTAAGTGGAAAGTCGCGGCCCACAAGACTAGTGCATCCAAGCTCAATCCAGCGATTTCCTAGTATTCCCTGTGTGAGCCAGGTGCCACATCCTACGTGCCATACGAGAGAAGCTAGCTGAACGCCTTGTCCAAAAGCAACTTACTTCGGAGAGTTGAGCTCACCCTCAGTCCGTCACAGTTGCACACTGCCTGCAGAAAGAGTTTCCAACATCTGAACCACAGCCGTTTGTCAGAGGCTTGTGAGACGCAAGTGGAATAAGCAGACCTGGAGGGTGTCTCCAGCTGCAGTGGAGTGGTATTCTGGGTAGAGCCTGGCTTAGAACACTGTTACATTCTCAGTGCCCGAGGAACGCAGCGAGTTGAAAGCTGGCTTGTAGGCGTACTTCCTTGTGCGAGCTGAGTTCAGGGCAAGACCCTCCCGCATCCTGACTGCCCGTAGAGGTAGGTCCCAGCATCCTTATGTAAGTTGCCGGAAGCGGTTGTGTGAAGAGCATGTGGAAGTGACAGGATTCTCCTCAAGTGTATCTGATCTGAATACAGAGATTGCAAACGTCCTTGTTCACTGAGAGCGTAGCTCGGTCCTAGCTCCCATCAAAGTGTCTAGCAGACATCTGCCTGCAAAGCATACACACTTCCGAGAGTTGAGCTTATGGACTGTCCCTCCCACATCCTGATTGCAGGTACACCGCGCTCCTAACAGGCCTAGCCCCGATGCGTGCCTGAAGTGTTGTGAGAGGTAAGTGGAAAGTCGCGGCCCACAAGACTAGTGCATCCAAGCTCAATCCAGCGATATTTCCTAGAATTCCCTGTGTGAGCCAGGTGCTACATTCTACGTGCCATACAAGAGAAGCTAGCTGAACGCCTTGTCCAAAAGCAACTTACTTCGGAGAGTTGAGCTCACCCTCAGTCCCTCACAGTTGCACACTGCCTGCAGAAAGAGTTTCCAACATCTGAACCACAGCCGTTTGTCAGAGGCTTGTGAGACGCAAGTGGAATAAGCAGACCTGGAGGGTGTCTCCAGCTGCAGTGGAGTGGTATTCTGGGTAGCGCCTGGCTTAGAACACTGTTACGTTCTCAGTGCCCGAGGAACGCAGCTAGTTGAAAGCTGGCTTGTAGGCGTGCTTTCTTGTGCGAGCTGAGTTCAGGGCAGGACCCTCCCGCGTCCTGACTGCCCGTAGATGTAGGTCCCAGCATCCTTATGTTAGTTGCTGGAAGCGGTTGTGTGAAGAGCATGTGGAAGTGACAGGATTCTCCTCAAGTGTATCTGATCTCAATACAGACATTGCAAACGTCCTTGTTCACTGAGAGCGTAGCTCGGTCCTAGCTCCCATCAAAGTGTCTAGCAGACATCTGCCTGCAAAGCATACACACTTCCGAGAGTTGAGCTTATGGACTGTCCCTCCCACATCCTGCTTGCAGGTACACCGCGATCCTAACAGGCCTAGCCCCGATGCGTGCCTGAAGTGTTGTGAGAGGTAAGTGGAAAGTCGCGGCCCACAAGACTAGTGCATCCAAGCTCAATCCAGCGATTTCCTAGTATTCCCTGTGTGAGCCAGGTGCTACATCCTACGTGCCATACAAGAGAAGCTAGCTGAACGCCTTGTCCAAAAGCAACTTACTTCGGAGAGTTGAGCTCACCCTCAGTCCCTCACAGTTGCACACTGCCTGCAGAAAGAGTTTCCAACATCTGAACCACAGGCGTTTGTCAGAGGATTGTGAGACTCAAGTGGAATAAGCAGACCTGGAGGGTGTCTCCAGCTGCAGTGGAGTGGTATTCTCGTTAGAGCCTGGCTTAGAACAGTTTTACGTTCTCAGTGCCCGAGGAACGCAGCTAGTTGAATGCTGGCTTGTAGGCTTGCTTCTTTGTGAGAGCTGAGTTCAGGGCAGGACCCTCCCGCATCCTGACTGCCCGTAGAGGTAGGTCCCAGCATCCTTATGTTAGTTGCCGGAAGCGGTTGTGTGAAGAGCATGTGGAAGTGACAGGATTCTCCTCAAGTGTATCTGATCTCAATACAGACATTGCAAACGTCCTTGTTCAATGAGAGCGTAGCCCGGTCCTAGCTCCCATCAAAGTGTCCAGCAGACATCTGCCTACAAAGGATACACACTTCGAGAGTTGAGCTTATGGACTGTCCGTCCCACACCCTGCCTGCACGTACACCGCGATCCTAACAGGCCTAGCCCCGATGCGTGCCTGAAGTGTTGTGAGAGGTAAGTGGAAAGTCGCGGCCCACAAGACTAGTGCATCCAAGCTCAATCCAGCGATTTCCTAGTATTCCCTGTGTGAGCCAGGTGCCACATCCTACGTGCCATACGAGAGAAGCTAGCTGAACGCCTTGTCCAAAAGCAACTTACTTCGGAGAGTTGAGCTCACCCTCAGTCCGTCACAGTTGCACACTGCCTGCAGAAAGAGTTTCCAACATCTGAACCACAGGCGTTTGTCAGAGGCTTGTGAGACGCAAGTGGAATAAGCAGACCTGGAGGGTGTCTCCAGCTGCAGTGGAGTGGTATTCTGGGTAGCGCCTGGCTTAGAACACTGTTACGTTCTCAGTGCCCGAGGAACGCAGCTAGTTGAAAGCTGGCTTGTAGGCGTGCTTTCTTGTGCGAGCTGAGTTCAGGGAAGGACCCTCCCGCGTCCTGACTGCCCGTAGATGTAGGTCCCAGCATCCTTATGTTAGTTGCTGGAAGCGGTTGTGTGAAGAGCATGTGGAAGTGACAGGATTCTCCTCAAGTGTATCTGATCTCAATACAGACATTGCAAACGTCCTTGTTCACTGAGAGCGTAGCTCGGTCCTAGCTCCCATCAAAGTGTCTAGCAGACATCTGCCTGCAAAGCATACACACTTCCGAGAGTTGAGCTTATGGACTGTCCCTCCCACATCCTGATTGCAGGTACACCGCGATCCTAACAGGCCTAGCCCCGATGCGTGCCTGAAGTGTTGTGAGAGGTAAGTGGAAAGTCGCGGCCCACAAGACTAGTGCATCCAAGCTCAATCCAGCGATATTTCCTAGAATTCCCTGTGTGAGCCAGGTGCTACATTCTACGTGCCATACAAGAGAAGCTAGCTGAACGCCTTGTCCAAAAGCAACTTACTTCGGAGAGTTGAGCTCACCCTCAGTCCCTCACAGTTGCACACTGCCTGCAGAAAGAGTTTCCAACATCTGAACCACAGCCGTTTGTCAGAGGCTTGTGAGACGCAAGTGGAATAAGCAGACCTGGAGGGTGTCTCCAGCTGCAGTGGAGTGGTATTCTGGGTAGCGCCTGGCTTAGAACACTGTTACGTTCTCAGTGCCCGAGGAACGCAGCTAGTTGAAAGCTGGCTTGTAGGCGTGCTTTCTTGTGCGAGCTGAGTTCAGGGCAGGACCCTCCCGCGTCCTGACTGCCCGTAGATGTAGGTCCCAGCATCCTTATGTTAGTTGCTGGAAGCGGTTGTGTGAAGAGCATGTGGAAGTGACAGGATTCTCCTCAAGTGTATCTGATCTCAATACAGACATTGCAAACGTCCTTGTTCACTGAGAGCGTAGCTCGGTCCTAGCTCCCATCAAAGTGTCTAGCAGACATCTGCCTGCAAAGCATACACACTTCCGAGAGTTGAGCTTATGGACTGTCCCTCCCACATCCTGCTTGCAGGTACACCGCGATCCTAACAGGCCTAGCCCCGATGCGTGCCTGAAGTGTTGTGAGAGGTAAGTGGAAAGTCGCGGCCCACAAGACTAGTGCATCCAAGCTCAATCCAGCGATTTCCTAGTATTCCCTGTGTGAGCCAGGTGCTACATTCTACGTGCCATACAAGAGAAGCTAGCTGAACGCCTTGTCCAAAAGCAACTTACTTCGGAGAGTTGAGCTCACCCTCAGTCCCTCACAGTTGCACACTGCCTGCAGAAAGAGTTTCCAACATCTGAACCACAGGCGTTTGTCAGAGGATTGTGAGACTCAAGTGGAATAAGCAGACCTGGAGGGTGTCTCCAGCTGCAGTGGAGTGGTATTCTAGTTAGAGCCTGGCTTAGAACAGTTTTACGTTCTCAGTGCCCGAGGAACGCAGCTAGTTGAAAGGTGGCTTGTAGGCCTGCTTCCTTTTGAGAGCTGAGTTCAGGGCAGCACCCTCCCGCATCCTGATTGCCCGTAGACGTAGGTCACAGCATCCTTATGTTAGGCGCCAGAAGAGGTTGTGTGAAGAGCATGTGGAGGTGACAGGATTCTCCTCAAGTGTATCTGATCTCAATTCAGACATTGCAAACGTCCTTGTTCAATGAGAGTGTAGCTCGGTCCTAGCTCCCATCAAAGTGTCTAGCAGACATCTGCCTGCAAAGCATGCACACTTCCGAGAGTTGAGCTTATGGACTGTCCCTCCCACATCCTGCCTGCACGTACACCGCGCTAACAGGCCTAGCCCCGATGCGTGCCAGAAGTGTTGTGAGAGGTAAGTGGAAAGTCGCGGCCCACAAGACTAGTGCATCCAAGCTCAATCCAGCGATATTTCCTAGAATTCCCTGTGTGAGCCAGGTGCTACATTCTACGTGCCATACAAGAGAAGCTAGCTGAACGCCTTGTCCAAAAGCAACTTACTTCGGAGAGTTGAGCTCACCCTCAGTCCCTCACAGTTGCACACTGCCTGCAGAAAGAGTTTCCAACATCTGAACCACAGCCGTTTGTCAGAGGCTTGTGAGACGCAAGTGGAATAAGCAGACCTGGAGGGTGTCTCCAGCTGCAGTGGAGTGGTATTCTGGGTAGCGCCTGGCTTAGAGCACTGTTACGTTCTCAGTGCCCGAGGAACGCAGCTAGTTGAAAGCTGGCTTGTAGGCGTGCTTTCTTGTGCGAGCTGAGTTCAGGGCAGGACCCTCCCGCGTCCTGACTGCCCGTAGATGTAGGTCCCAGCATCCTTATGTTAGTTGCTGGAAGCGGTTGTGTGAAGAGCATGTGGAAGTGACAGGATTCTCCTCAAGTGTATCTGATCTCAATACAGACATTGCAAACGTCCTTGTTCACTTAGAGCGTAGCTCGGTCCTAGCTCCCATCAAAGTGTCTAGCAGACATCTGCCTGCAAAGCATACACACTTCTGAGAGTTGAACTTATGGACTGTCCCTCCCACATCCTGCTTGCACGTACACCGCGATCCTAACAGGCCTAACCCGATGCGTGCCTAAGTGTTGTGAGAGGTAAGTGGAAAGTCGCGGCCGACAAGACTAGTGCATCCAAGCTCAATCCAGCGATTTCCTAGTATTCCCTGTGTGACCCAGGTGCCACATCCTACGTGCCATACGAGAGAAGCTAGCTGAACGCGTTGTCCAAAAGCAACTTACTTCGGAGAGTTGAGCTCACCCTCAGTCCCTCACAGTTGCACACTGCCTGCAGAAAGAGTTTCCAACATCTGAACCACAGCCGTTTGTCAGAGGCTTGTGAGACGCAAGTGGAATAAGCAGACCTGGAGGGTGTCTCCAGCTGCAGTGGAGTGGTATTCTGGGTAGCGCCTGGCTTAGAACACTGTTACGTTCTCAGTGCCCGAGGAACGCAGCTAGTTGAAAGCTGGCTTGTAGGCGTGCTTTCTTGTGCGAGCTGAGTTCAGGGCAGGACCCTCCCGCGTCCTGACTGCCCGTAGATGTAGGTCCCAGCATCCTTATGTTAGTTGCTGGAAGCGGTTGTGTGAAGAGCATGTGGAAGTGACAGGATTCTCCTCAAGTGTATCTGATCTCAATACAGACATTGCAAACGTCCTTGTTCACTGAGAGCGTAGCTCGGTCCTAGCTCCCATCAAAGTGTCTAGCAGACATCTGCCTGCAAAGCATACACACTTCCGAGAGTTGAGCTTATGGACTGTCCCTCCCACATCCTGCTTGCAGGTACACCGCGATCCTAACAGGCCTAGCCCCGATGCGTGCCTGAAGTGTTGTGAGAGGTAAGTGGAAAGTCGCGGCCCACAAGACTAGTGCATCCAAGCTCAATCCAGCGATTTCCTAGTATTCCCTGTGTGAGCCAGGTGCTACATCCTACGTGCCATACAAGAGAAGCTAGCTGAATGCCTTGTCCAAAAGCAACTTACTTCGGAGAGTTGAGCTCACCCTCAGTCCCTCACAGTTGCACACTGCCTGCAGAAAGAGTTTCCAACATCTGAACCACAGGCGTTTGTCAGAGGATTGTGAGACTCAAGTGGAATAAGCAGACCTGGAGGGTGTCTCCAGCTGCAGTGGAGTGGTATTCTCGTTAGAGCCTGTCTTAGAACAGTTTTACGTTCTCAGTGCCCGAGGAACGCAGCTAGTTGAATGCTGGCTTGTAGGCTTGCTTCCTTGTGAGAGCTGAGTTCAGGGCAGGACCCTCCCGCATCCTGACTGCCCGTAGAGGTAGGTACCAGCATCCTTATGTTAGTTGCCGGAAGCGGTTGTGTGAAGAGCATGTGGAAGTGACAGGATTCTCCTCAAGTGTATCTGATCTCAATACAGACATTGCAAACGTCCTTGTTCAATGAGAGCGTAGCCCGGTCCTAGCTCCCATCAAAGTGTCCAGCAGACATCTGCCTACAAAGGATACACACTTCGAGAGTTGAGCTTATGGACTGTCCGTCCCACACCCTGCCTGCACGTACACCGCGCTCCTAACAGGCCTAGCCCCGATGCGTGCCTGAAGTGTTGTGAGAGGTAAGTGGAAAGTCGCAGCCCAGAAGACTAGTGCATCCAAGCTCAATCCCGCGATTTCCTAATATTCCCTGTGTGAGCCAGGTGCTACATCCTACGTGCCATACGAGAGAAGCTAGCTGAAAGCCTTGTCCAAAAGCAACTTACTTCGGAGATTTGAGCTCACCCTCAGTCACTCACAGTTGCACACTGCCTGCAGAAAGAGTTTCCAACATCTGAACCACAGCCGTTTGTCAGAGGTTGTGAGACGCAAGTGGAATAAGCAGACCTGGAGGGTGTCTCCAGCTGCAGTGGAGTGGTATTCTGGGTAGCTCCTGGCTTAGAACACTGTTACGTTCTCAGTGCCCGAGGAACGCAGCTAGTGGAAATCTGGATTGTAGGCCTACTTCCCTGTGCGAGCTGAGTTCAGGGCAGGACCCTCCCGCATCCTGACTGCCCGTAGACGTAGGTCCCAGCTTCCTTATGTTAGGAGCCGGAAGCGGTTGTGTGAAGAGCATGCGGAAGTGACAGGATTCTTCTCAAGTGTATCTGATCTCAATACAGACATTGCAAACGTCCTTGTTCACTGAGAGCGTAGCTCGGTGCTAGCTCCCATCAAAGTGTCTAGCAGACATCTGCCTGCAAAGCATGCACACTTCCGAGAGTTGAGCTTATGGACTGTCCCTCCCACATCCTGCCTGCACGTACACCGCGCTCCTAACAGGCCTAGCCCCGATGCGTGCCTGAAGTGTTGTGAGAGGTAAGTGGAAAGTCGCGGCCCACAAGACTAGTGCATCCAAGCTCAATCCAGCGATATTTCCTAGAATTCCCTGTGTGACCCAGGTGCTACATCCTACGTGCCATACAAGAGAAGCTAGCTGAACGCCTTGTCCAAAGCAACTTACTTCGGAGAGTTGAGCTCACCCTCAGTCCCTCACAGTTGCACACTGCCTGCAGAAAGAGTTTCCAACATCTGAACCACAGCCGTTTGTCATTGGCTTGTGAGACGCAAGTGGAATAAGGAGACCTGGAGGGTGTCTCCAGCTGCAGTGGAGTGGTATTCTGGGTAGAGCCTGGCTTAGAACACTGTTACGTTCTCAGTGCCCGAGGAACGCAGCTAGTTGAAAGGTGGCTTGTAGGCGTGCTTCCTTTTGAGAGCTGAGTTCAGGGCAGGACCCTCCCGCATCCTGATTGCCCGTAGACGTAGGTCCCAGCATCCTTATGTTAGGCGCCAGAAGAAGTTGTGTGAAGAGCATGTGGAGGTGACAGGATTCCCTCAAGTGTATCTGATCTCAATTCAGACATTGCAAACGTCCTTGTTCAATGAGAGTGTAGCTCGGTCCTAGCTCCCATCAAAGTGTCTAGCAGACATCTGCCTGCAAAGCATACACACTTCCGAGAGTTGAGCTTATGGACTGTCCCTCCCACATCCTGCTTGCAGGTACACCGCGATCCTAACAGGCCTAGCCCCGATGCGTGCCTGAAGTGTTGTGAGAGGTAAGTGGAAAGTCGCGGCCCACAAGACTAGTGCATCCAAGCTCAATCCAGCGATTTCCTAGTATTCCCTGTGTGAGCCAGATGCTACATCCTAAGTGCCATACGAGAGAAGCTAGCTGAACGCCTTGTCCAAAGCAACTTACTTCGGAGAGTTGAGCTCACCCTCAGTCCCTCACAGTTGCACACTGCCTGCAGAAAGAGTTTCCAACATCTGAACCACAGCCGTTTGTCAGAGGCTTGTGAGACGCAAGTGGAATAAGCAGACCTGGAGGGTGTCTCCAGCTGCAGTAGAGTGGTATTCTGGGTAGCTCCTGGCTTAGAACACTGTTACGTTCTCAGTGCCCGAGGAACGCAGCTAGTTGAAAGGTGGCTTGTAGGCTTGCTTCCTTTTGAGAGCTGAGTTCAGGGCAGGACCCTCCCGCATCCTGATTGCCGGTAGACGTAGGTCCCAGCATCCTTATGTTAGGCGCCAGAAGAGGTTGTGTGAAGAGCATGTGGAGGTGACAGGATTCTCCTCAAGTGTATCTGATCTCAATTCAGACATTGCAAACGTCCTTGTTCAATGAGAGCGTAGCTCGGTCCTAGCTCCCATCAAAGTGTCTAGCAGACATCTGCCTGCAAAGCATGCACACTTCCGAGAGTTGAGCTTATGGACTGTCCCTCCCACATCCTGCCTGCACGTACACCGCGCTCCTAACAGGCCTAGCCCCGATGCGTGCCTGAAGTGTTGTGAGAGGTAAGTGGAAAGTCGCGGCCCACAAGACTAGTGCATCCAAGCTCAATCCAGCGATATTTCCTAGAATTCCCTGTGTGAGCCAGGTGCTACATTCTACGTGCCATACAAGAGAAGCTAGCTAAACGCCTTGTCCAAAAGCAACTTACTTCGGAGAGTTGAGCTCACCCTCAGTCCCTCACAGTTGCACACTGCCTGCAGAAAGAGTTTCCAACATCTGAACCACAGGCGTTTGTCAGAGGATTGTGAGACTCAAGTGGAATAAGCAGACCTGGAGGGTGTCTCCAGCTGCAGTGGAGTGGTATTCTGGGTAGCGCCTGGCTTAGAACACTGTTACGTTCTCAGTGCCCGAGGAACGCAGCTAGTTGAAAGCTGGCTTGTAGGCGTGCTTTGTTGTGCGAGCTGAGTTCAGGGAAGGACCCTCCCGCGTCCTGACTGCCCGTAGATGTAGGTCCCAGCATCCTTATGTTAGTTGCTGGAAGCGGTTGTGTGAAGAGCATGTGGAAGTGACAGGATTCTCCTCAAGTGTATCTGATCTGAATACAGAGATTGCAAACGTCCTTGTTCACTGAGAGCGTAGCTCGGTCCTAGCTCCCATCAAAGTGTCTAGCAGACATCTGCCTGCAAAGCATACACACTTCCGAGAGTTGAGCTTATGGACTGTCCCTCCCACATCCTGATTGCAGGTACACCGCGATCCTAACAGGCCTAGCCCCGATGCGTGCCTGAAGTGTTGTGAGAGGTAAGTGGAAAGTCGCGGCCCACAAGACTAGTGCATCCAAGCTCAATCCAGCGATATTTCCTAGAATTCCCTGTGTGAGCCAGGTGCTACATTCTACGTGCCATACAAGAGAAGCTAGCTGAACGCCTTGTCCAAAAGCAACTTACTTCGGAGAGTTGAGCTCACCCTCAGTCCCTCACAGTTGCACACTGCCTGCAGAAAGAGTTTCCAACATCTGAACCACAGCCGTTTGTCAGAGGCTTGTGAGACGCAAGTGGAATAAGCAGACCTGGAGGGTGTCTCCAGCTGCAGTGGAGTGGTATTCTGGGTAGCGCCTGGCTTAGAACACTGTTACGTTCTCAGTGCCCGAGGAACGCAGCTAGTTGAAAGCTGGCTTGTAGGCGTGCTTTCTTGTGCGAGCTGAGTTCAGGGCAGGACCCTCCCGCGTCCTGACTGCCCGTAGATGTAGGTCCCAGCATCCTTATGTTAGTTGCTGGAAGCGGTTGTGTGAAGAGCATGTGGAAGTGACAGGATTCTCCTCAAGTGTATCTGATCTCAATACAGACATTGCAAACGTCCTTGTTCACTGAGAGCGTAGCTCGGTCCTAGCTCCCATCAAAGTGTCTAGCAGACATCTGCCTGCAAAGCATACACACTTCCGAGAGTTGAGCTTATGGACTGTCCCTCCCACATCCTGCTTGCAGGTACACCGCGATCCTAACAGGCCTAGCCCCGATGCGTGCCTGAAGTGTTGTGAGAGGTAAGTGGAAAGTCGCGGCCCACAAGACTAGTGCATCCAAGCTCAATCCAGCGATTTCCTAGTATTCCCTGTGTGAGCCAGGTGCTACATCCTACGTGCCATACAAGAGAAGCTAGCTGAACGCCTTGTCCAAAAGCAACTTACTTCGGAGAGTTGAGCTCACCCTCAGTCCCTCACAGTTGCACACTGCCTGCAGAAAGAGTTTCCAACATCTGAACCACAGGCGTTTGTCAGAGGATTGTGAGACTCAAGTGGAATAAGCAGACCTGGAGGGTGTCTCCAGCTGCAGTGGAGTGGTATTCTCGTTAGAGCCTGGCTTAGAACAGTTTTACGTTCTCAGTGCCCGAGGAACGCAGCTAGTTGAATGCTGGCTTGTAGGCTTGCTTCTTTGTGAGAGCTGAGTTCAGGGCAGGACCCTCCCGCATCCTGACTGCCCGTAGAGGTAGGTCCCAGCATCCTTATGTTAGTTGCCGGAAGCGGTTGTGTGAAGAGCATGTGGAAGTGACAGGATTCTCCTCAAGTGTATCTGATCTCAATACAGACATTGCAAACGTCCTTGTTCAATGAGAGCGTAGCCCGGTCCTAGCTCCCATCAAAGTGTCCAGCAGACATCTGCCTACAAAGGATACACACTTCGAGAGTTGAGCTTATGGACTGTCCGTCCCACACCCTGCCTGCACGTACACCGCGATCCTAACAGGCCTAGCCCCGATGCGTGCCTGAAGTGTTGTGAGAGGTAAGTGGAAAGTCGCGGCCCACAAGACTAGTGCATCCAAGCTCAATCCAGCGATTTCCTAGTATTCCCTGTGTGAGCCAGGTGCCACATCCTACGTGCCATACGAGAGAAGCTAGCTGAACGCCTTGTCCAAAAGCAACTTACTTCGGAGAGTTGAGCTCACCCTCAGTCCCTCACAGTTGCACACTGCCTGCAGAAAGAGTTTCCAACATCTGAACCACAGCCGTTTGTCAGAGGCTTGTGAGACGCAAGTGGAATAAGCAGACCTGGAGGGTGTCTCCAGCTGCAGTGGAGTGGTATTCTGGGTAGCGCCTGGCTTAGAACACTGTTACGTTCTCAGTGCCCGAGGAACGCAGCTAGTTGAAAGCTGGCTTGTAGGCGTGCTTTCTTGTGCGAGCTGAGTTCAGGGCAGGACCCTCCCGCGTCCTGACTGCCCGTAGATGTAGGTCCCAGCATCCTTATGTTAGTTGCTGGAAGCGGTTGTGTGAAGAGCATGTGGAAGTGACAGGATTCTCCTCAAGTGTATCTGATCTCAATACAGACATTGCAAACGTCCTTGTTCACTGAGAGCGTAGCTCGGTCCTAGCTCCCATCAAAGTGTCTAGCAGACATCTGCCTGCAAAGCATACACACTTCCGAGAGTTGAGCTTATGGACTGTCCCTCCCACATCCTGCTTGCAGGTACACCGCGATCCTAACAGGCCTAGCCCCGATGCGTGCCTGAAGTGTTGTGAGAGGTAAGTGGAAAGTCGCGGCCCACAAGACTAGTGCATCCAAGCTCAATCCAGCGATTTCCTAGTATTCCCTGTGTGAGCCAGGTGCTACATCCTACGTGCCATACAAGAGAAGCTAGCTGAACGCCTTGTCCAAAAGCAACTTACTTCGGAGAGTTGAGCTCACCCTCAGTCCCTCACAGTTGCACACTGCCTGCAGAAAGAGTTTCCAACATCTGAACCACAGGCGTTTGTCAGAGGATTGTGAGACTCAAGTGGAATAAGCAGACCTGGAGGGTGTCTCCAGCTGCAGTGGAGTGGTATTCTCGTTAGAGCCTGGCTTAGAACAGTTTTACGTTCTCAGTGCCCGAGGAACGCAGCTAGTTGAATGCTGGCTTGTAGGCTTGCTTCTTTGTGAGAGCTGAGTTCAGGGCAGGACCCTCCCGCATCCTGACTGCCCGTAGAGGTAGGTCCCATCATCCTTATGTTAGTTGCCGGAAGCGGTTGTGTGAAGAGCATGTGGAAGTGACAGGATTCTCCTCAAGTGTATCTGATCTCAATACAGACATTGCAAACGTCCTTGTTCAATGAGAGCGTAGCCCGGTCCTAGCTCCCATCAAAGTGTCCAGCAGACATCTGCCTACAAAGGATACACACTTCGAGAGTTGAGCTTATGGACTGTCCGTCCCACACCCTGCCTGCACGTACACCGCGATCCTAACAGGCCTAGCCCCGATGCGTGCCTGAAGTGTTGTGAGAGGTAAGTGGAAAGTCGCGGCCCACAAGACTAGTGCATCCAAGCTCAATCCAGCGATTTCCTAGTATTCCCTGTGTGAGCCAGGTGCCACATCCTACGTGCCATACGAGAGAAGCTAGCTGAACGCCTTGTCCAAAAGCAACTTACTTCGGAGAGTTGAGCTCACCCTCAGTCCCTCACAGTTGCACACTGCCTGCAGAAAGAGTTTCCAACATCTGAACCACAGCCGTTTGTCAGAGGCTTGTGAGACGCAAGTGGAATAAGCAGACCTGGAGGGTGTCTCCAGCTGCAGTGGAGTGGTATTCTGGGTAGCGCCTGGCTTAGAACACTGTTACGTTCTCAGTGCCCGAGGAACGCAGCTAGTTGAAAGCTGGCTTGTAGGCGTGCTTTCTTGTGCGAGCTGAGTTCAGGGCAGGACCCTCCCGCGTCCTGACTGCCCGTAGATGTAGGTCCCAGCATCCTTATGTTAGTTGCTGGAAGCGGTTGTGTGAAGAGCATGTGGAAGTGACAGGATTCTCCTCAAGTGTATCTGATCTCAATACAGACATTGCAAACGTCCTTGTTCACTGAGAGCGTAGCTCGGTCCTAGCTCCCATCAAAGTGTCTAGCAGACATCTGCCTGCAAAGCATACACACTTCCGAGAGTTGAGCTTATGGACTGTCCCTCCCACATCCTGCTTGCAGGTACACCGCGATCCTAACAGGCCTAGCCCCGATGCGTGCCTGAAGTGTTGTGAGAGGTAAGTGGAAAGTCGCGGCCCACAAGACTAGTGCATCCAAGCTCAATCCAGCGATTTCCTAGTATTCCCTGTGTGAGCCAGGTGCTACATCCTACGTGCCATACAAGAGAAGCTAGCTGAACGCCTTGTCCAAAAGCAACTTACTTCGGAGAGTTGAGCTCACCCTCAGTCCCTCACAGTTGCACACTGCCTGCAGAAAGAGTTTCCAACATCTGAACCCCAGGCGTTTGTCAGAGGATTGTGAGACTCAAGTGGAATAAGCAGACCTGGAGGGTGTCTCCAGCTGCAGTGGAGTGGTATTCTCGTTAGAGCCTGGCTTAGAACAGTTTTACGTTCTCAGTGCCCGAGGAACGCAGCTAGTTGAATGCTGGCTTGTAGGCTTGCTTCTTTGTGAGAGCTGAGTTCAGGGCAGGACCCTCCCGCATCCTGACTGCCCGTAGAGGTAGGTCCCAGCATCCTTATGTTAGTTGCCGGAAGCGGTTGTGTGAAGAGCATGTGGAAGTGACAGGATTCTCCTCAAGTGTATCTGATCTCAATACAGACATTGCAAACGTCCTTGTTCAATGAGAGCGTAGCCCGGTCCTAGCTCCCATCAAAGTGTCCAGCAGACATCTGCCTACAAAGGATACACACTTCGAGAGTTGAGCTTATGGACTGTCCGTCCCACACCCTGCCTGCACGTACACCGCGATCCTAACAGGCCTAGCCCCGATGCGTGCCTGAAGTGTTGTGAGAGGTAAGTGGAAAGTCGCGGCCCACAAGACTAGTGCATCCAAGCTCAATCCAGCGATTTCCTAGTATTCCCTGTGTGAGCCAGGTGCCACATCCTACGTGCCATACGAGAGAAGCTAGCTGAACGCCTTGTCCAAAAGCAACTTACTTCGGAGAGTTGAGCTCACCCTCAGTCCCTCACAGTTGCACACTGCCTGCAGAAAGAGTTTCCAACATCTGAACCACAGCCGTTTGTCAGAGGCTTGTGAGACGCAAGTGGAATAAGCAGACCTGGAGGGTGTCTCCAGCTGCAGTGGAGTGGTATTCTGGGTAGCGCCTGGCTTAGAACACTGTTACGTTCTCAGTGCCCGAGGAACGCAGCTAGTTGAAAGCTGGCTTGTAGGCGTGCTTTCTTGTGCGAGCTGAGTTCAGGGCAGGACCCTCCCGCGTCCTGACTGCCCGTAGATGTAGGTCCCAGCATCCTTATGTTAGTTGCTGGAAGCGGTTGTGTGAAGAGCATGTGGAAGTGACAGGATTCTCCTCAAGTGTATCTGATCTCAATACAGACATTGCAAACGTCCTTGTTCACTGAGAGCGTAGCTCGGTCCTAGCTCCCATCAAAGTGTCTAGCAGACATCTGCCTGCAAAGCATACACACTTCCGAGAGTTGAGCTTATGGACTGTCCCTCCCACATCCTGCTTGCAGGTACACCGCGATCCTAACAGGCCTAGCCCCGATGCGTGCCTGAAGTGTTGTGAGAGGTAAGTGGAAAGTCGCGGCCCACAAGACTAGTGCATCCAAGCTCAATCCAGCGATTTCCTAGTATTCCCTGTGTGAGCCAGGTGCTACATCCTACGTGCCATACAAGAGAAGCTAGCTGAACGCCTTGTCCAAAAGCAACTTACTTCGGAGAGTTGAGCTCACCCTCAGTCCCTCACAGTTGCACACTGCCTGCAGAAAGAGTTTCCAACATCTGAACCACAGGCGTTTGTCAGAGGATTGTGAGACTCAAGTGGAATAAGCAGACCTGGAGGGTGTCTCCAGCTGCAGTGGAGTGGTATTCTCGTTAGAGCCTGGCTTAGAACAGTTTTACGTTCTCAGTGCCCGAGGAACGCAGCTAGTTGAATGCTGGCTTGTAGGCTTGCTTCTTTGTGAGAGCTGAGTTCAGGGCAGGACCCTCCCGCATCCTGACTGCCCGTAGAGGTAGGTCCCAGCATCCTTATGTTAGTTGCCGGAAGCGGTTGTGTGAAGAGCATGTGGAAGTGACAGGATTCTCCTCAAGTGTATCTGATCTCAATACAGACATTGCAAACGTCCTTGTTCAATGAGAGCGTAGCCCGGTCCTAGCTCCCATCAAAGTGTCCAGCAGACATCTGCCTACAAAGGATACACACTTCGAGAGTTGAGCTTATGGACTGTCCGTCCCACACCCTGCCTGCACGTACACCGCGATCCTAACAGGCCTAGCCCCGATGCGTGCCTGAAGTGTTGTGAGAGGTAAGTGGAAAGTCGCGGCCCACAAGACTAGTGCATCCAAGCTCAATCCAGCGATTTCCTAGTATTCCCTGTGTGAGCCAGGTGCCACATCCTACGTGCCATACGAGAGAAGCTAGCTGAACGCCTTGTCCAAAAGCAACTTACTTCGGAGAGTTGAGCTCACCCTCAGTCCGTCACAGTTGCACACTGCCTGCAGAAAGAGTTTCCAACATCTGAACCACAGCCGTTTGTCAGAGGCTTGTGAGACGCAAGTGGAATAAGCAGACCTGGAGGGTGTCTCCAGCTGCAGTGGAGTGGTATTCTGGGTAGAGCCTGGCTTAGAACACTGTTACATTCTCAGTGCCCGAGGAACGCAGCGAGTTGAAAGCTGGCTTGTAGGCGTACTTCCTTGTGCGAGCTGAGTTCAGGGCAAGACGCTCCCGCATCCTGACTGCCCGTAGAGGTAGGTCCCAGCATCCTTATGTAAGTTGCCGGAAGCGGTTGTGTGAAGAGCATGTGGAAGTGACAGGATTCTCCTCAAGTGTATCTGATCTCAATACAGACATTGCAAACGTCCTTGTTCACTGAGAGCGTAGCTCGGTCCTAGCTCCCATCAAAGTGTCTAGCAGACATCTGCCTGCAAAGCATACACACTTCCGAGAGTTGAGCTTATGGACTGTCCCTCCCACATCCTGCTTGCAGGTACACCGCGATCCTAACAGGCCTAGCCCCGATGCGTGCCTGAAGTGTTGTGAGAGGTAAGTGGAAAGTCGCGGCCCACAAGACTAGTGCATCCAAGCTCAATCCAGCGATATTTCCTAGAATTCCCTGTGTGAGCCAGGTGCTACATTCTACGTGCCATACAAGAGAAGCTAGCTGAACGCCTTGTCCAAAAGCAACTTACTTCGGAGAGTTGAGCTCACCCTCAGTCCCTCACAGTTGCACACTGCCTGCAGAAAGAGTTTCCAACATCTGAACCACAGCCGTTTGTCAGAGGCTTGTGAGACGCAAGTGGAATAAGCAGACCTGGAGGGTGTCTCCAGCTGCAGTGGAGTGGTATTCTGGGTAGCGCCTGGCTTAGAACACTGTTACGTTCTCAGTGCCCGAGGAACGCAGCTAGTTGAAAGCTGGCTTGTAGGCGTGCTTTCTTGTGCGAGCTGAGTTCAGGGCAGGACCCTCCCGCGTCCTGACTGCCCGTAGATGTAGGTCCCAGCATCCTTATGTTAGTTGCTGGAAGCGGTTGTGTGAAGAGCATGTGGAAGTGACAGGATTCTCCTCAAGTGTATCTGATCTCAATACAGACATTGCAAACGTCCTTGTTCACTGAGAGCGTAGCTCGGTCCTAGCTCCCATCAAAGTGTCTAGCAGACATCTGCCTGCAAAGCATACACACTTCCGAGAGTTGAGCTTATGGACTGTCCCTCCCACATCCTGCTTGCAGGTACACCGCGATCCTAACAGGCCTAGCCCCGATGCGTGCCTGAAGTGTTGTGAGAGGTAAGTGGAAAGTCGCGGCCCACAAGACTAGTGCATCCAAGCTCAATCCAGCGATTTCCTAGTATTCCCTGTGTGAGCCAGGTGCTACATTCTACGTGCCATACAAGAGAAGCTAGCTGAACGCCTTGTCCAAAAGCAACTTACTTCGGAGAGTTGAGCTCACCCTCAGTCCCTCACAGTTGCACACTGCCTGCAGAAAGAGTTTCCAACATCTGAACCACAGGCGTTTGTCAGAGGATTGTGAGACTCAAGTGGAATAAGCAGACCTGGAGGGTGTCTCCAGCTGCAGTGGAGTGGTATTCTCGTTAGAGCCTGGCTTAGAACAGTTTTACGTTCTCAGTGCCCGAGGAACGCAGCTAGTTGAAAGGTGGCTTGTAGGCCTGCTTCCTTTTGAGAGCTGAGTTCAGGGCAGCACCCTCCCGCATCCTGATTGCCCGTAGACGTAGGTCACAGCATCCTTATGTTAGGCGCCAGAAGAGGTTGTGTGAAGAGCATGTGGAGGTGACAGGATTCTCCTCAAGTGTATCTGATCTCAATTCAGACATTGCAAACGTCCTTGTTCAATGAGAGTGTAGCTCGGTCCTAGCTCCCATCAAAGTGTCTAGCAGACATCTGCCTGCAAAGCATGCACACTTCCGAGAGTTGAGCTTATGGACTGTCCCTCCCACATCCTGCCTGCACGTACACCGCGCTAACAGGCCTAGCCCCGATGCGTGCCAGAAGTGTTGTGAGAGGTAAGTGGAAAGTCGCGGCCCACAAGACTAGTGCATCCAAGCTCAATCCAGCGATATTTCCTAGAATTCCCTGTGTGAGCCAGGTGCTACATTCTACGTGCCATACAAGAGAAGCTAGCTGAACGCCTTGTCCAAAAGCAACTTACTTCGGAGAGTTGAGCTCACCCTCAGTCCCTCACAGTTGCACACTGCCTGCAGAAAGAGTTTCCAACATCTGAACCACAGCCGTTTGTCAGAGGCTTGTGAGACGCAAGTGGAATAAGCAGACCTGGAGGGTGTCTCCAGCTGCAGTGGAGTGGTATTCTGGGTAGCGCCTGGCTTAGAACACTGTTACGTTCTCAGTGCCCGAGGAACGCAGCTAGTTGAAAGCTGGCTTGTAGGCGTGCTTTCTTGTGCGAGCTGAGTTCAGGGCAGGACCCTCCCGCGTCCTGACTGCCCGTAGATGTAGGTCCCAGCATCCTTATGTTAGTTGCTGGAAGCGGTTGTGTGAAGAGCATGTGGAAGTGACAGGATTCTCCTCAAGTGTATCTGATCTCAATACAGACATTGCAAACGTCCTTGTTCACTTAGAGCGTAGCTCGGTCCTAGCTCCCATCAAAGTGTCTAGCAGACATCTGCCTGCAAAGCATACACACTTCTGAGAGTTGAACTTATGGACTGTCCCTCCCACATCCTGCTTGCACGTACACCGCGATCCTAACAGGCCTAACCCGATGCGTGCCTAAGTGTTGTGAGAGGTAAGTGGAAAGTCGCGGCCGACAAGACTAGTGCATCCAAGCTGAATCCAGCGATTTCCTAGTATTCCCTGTGTGACCCAGGTGCCACATCCTACGTGCCATACGAGAGAAGCTAGCTGAACGCGTTGTCCAAAAGCAACTTACTTCGGAGAGTTGAGCTCACCCTCAGTCCCTCACAGTTGCACACTGCCTGCAGAAAGAGTTTCCAACATCTGAACCACAGCCGTTTGTCAGAGGCTTGTGAGACGCAAGTGGAATAAGCAGACCTGGAGGGTGTCTCCAGCTGCAGTGGAGTGGTATTCTGGGTAGCGCCTGGCTTAGAACACTGTTACGTTCTCAGTGCCCGAGGAACGCAGCTAGTTGAAAGCTGGCTTGTAGGCGTGCTTTCTTGTGCGAGCTGAGTTCAGGGCAGGACCCTCCCGCGTCCTGACTGCCCGTAGATGTAGGTCCCAGCATCCTTATGTTAGTTGCTGGAAGCGGTTGTGTGAAGAGCATGTGGAAGTGACAGGATTCTCCTCAAGTGTATCTGATCTCAATACAGACATTGCAAACGTCCTTGTTCACTGAGAGCGTAGCTCGGTCCTAGCTCCCATCAAAGTGTCTAGCAGACATCTGCCTGCAAAGCATACACACTTCCGAGAGTTGAGCTTATGGACTGTCCCTCCCACATCCTGCTTGCAGGTACACCGCGATCCTAACAGGCCTAGCCCCGATGCGTGCCTGAAGTGTTGTGAGAGGTAAGTGGAAAGTCGCGGCCCACAAGACTAGTGCATCCAAGCTCAATCCAGCGATTTCCTAGTATTCCCTGTGTGAGCCAGGTGCTACATCCTACGTGCCATACAAGAGAAGCTAGCTGAATGCCTTGTCCAAAAGCAACTTACTTCGGAGAGTTGAGCTCACCCTCAGTCCCTCACAGTTGCACACTGCCTGCAGAAAGAGTTTCCAACATCTGAACCACAGGCGTTTGTCAGAGGATTGTGAGACTCAAGTGGAATAAGCAGACCTGGAGGGTGTCTCCAGCTGCAGTGGAGTGGTATTCTCGTTAGAGCCTGTCTTAGAACAGTTTTACGTTCTCAGTGCCCGAGGAACGCAGCTAGTTGAATGCTGGCTTGTAGGCTTGCTTCCTTGTGAGAGCTGAGTTCAGGGCAGGACCCTCCCGCATCCTGACTGCCCGTAGATGTAGGTCCCAGCATCCTTATGTTAGTTGCCGGAAGCGGTTGTGTGAAGAGCATGTGGAAGTGACAGGATTCTCCTCAAGTGTATCTGATCTCAATACAGACATTGCAAACGTCCTTGTTCAATGAGAGCGTAGCCCGGTCCTAGCTCCCATCAAAGTGTCCAGCAGACATCTGCCTACAAAGGATACACACTTCGAGAGTTGAGCTTATGGACTGTCCGTCCCACACCCTGCCTGCACGTACACCGCGCTCCTAACAGGCCTAGCCCCGATGCGTGCCTGAAGTGTTGTGAGAGGTAAGTGGAAAGTCGCAGCCCAGAAGACTAGTGCATCCAAGCTCAATCCAGCGATTTCCTAGTATTCCCTGTGTGAGCCAGGTGCCACATCCTACGTGCCATACGAGAGAAGCTAGCTGAAAGCCTTGTCCAAAAGCAACTTACTTCGGAGATTTGAGCTCACCCTCAGTCACTCACAGTTGCACACTGCCTGCAGAAAGAGTTTCCAACATCTGAACCACAGCCGTTTGTCAGAGGTTGTGAGACGCAAGTGGAATAAGCAGACCTGGAGGGTGTCTCCAGCTGCAGTGGAGTGGTATTCTGGGTAGCTCCTGGCTTAGAACACTGTTACGTTCTCAGTGCCCGAGGAACGCAGCTAGTGGAAATCTGGATTGTAGGCCTACTTCCCTGTGCGAGCTGAGTTCAGGGCAGGACCCTCCCGCATCCTGACTGCCCGTAGACGTAGGTCCCAGCATCCTTATGTTAGGAGCCGGAAGCGGTTGTGTGAAGAGCATGCGGAAGTGACAGGATTCTTCTCAAGTGTATCTGATCTCAATACAGACATTGCAAACGTCCTTGTTCACTGAGAGCGTAGCTCGGTGCTAGCTCCCATCAAAGTGTCTAGCAGACATCTGCCTGCAAAGCATGCACACTTCCGAGAGTTGAGCTTATGGACTGTCCCTCCCACATCCTGCCTGCACGTACACCGCGCTCCTAACAGGCCTAGCCCCGATGCGTGCCTGAAGTGTTGTGAGAGGTAAGTGGAAAGTCGCGGCCCACAAGACTAGTGCATCCAAGCTCAATCCAGCGATATTTCCTAGAATTCCCTGTGTGACCCAGGTGCTACATCCTACGTGCCATACAAGAGAAGCTAGCTGAACGCCTTGTCCAAAGCAACTTACTTCGGAGAGTTGAGCTCACCCTCAGTCCCTCACAGTTGCACACTGCCTGCAGAAAGAGTTTCCAACATCTGAACCACAGCCGTTTGTCAGAGGCTTGTGAGACGCAAGTGGAATAAGCAGACCTGGAGGGTGTCTCCAGCTGCAGTGGAGTGGTATTCTGGGTAGCGCCTGGCTTAGAACACTGTTACGTTCTCAGTGCCCGAGGAACGCAGCTAGTTGAAAGCTGGCTTGTAGGCGTGCTTTCTTGTGCGAGCTGAGTTCAGGGCAGGACCCTCCCGCGTCCTGACTGCCCGTAGATGTAGGTCCCAGCATCCTTATGTTAGTTGCTGGAAGCGGTTGTGTGAAGAGCATGTGGAAGTGACAGGATTCTCCTCAAGTGTATCTGATCTCAATACAGACATTGCAAACGTCCTTGTTCACTGAGAGCGTAGCTCGGTCCTAGCTCCCATCAAAGTGTCTAGCAGACATCTGCCTGCAAAGCATACACACTTCCGAGAGTTGAGCTTATGGACTGTCCCTCCCACATCCTGCTTGCAGGTACACCGCGATCCTAACAGGCCTAGCCCCGATGCGTGCCTGAAGTGTTGTGAGAGGTAAGTGGAAAGTCGCGGCCCACAAGACTAGTGCATCCAAGCTCAATCCAGCGATTTCCTAGTATTCCCTGTGTGAGCCAGGTGCTACATCCTACGTGCCATACAAGAGAAGCTAGCTGAATGCCTTGTCCAAAAGCAACTTACTTCGGAGAGTTGAGCTCACCCTCAGTCCCTCACAGTTGCACACTGCCTGCAGAAAGAGTTTCCAACATCTGAACCACAGGCGTTTGTCAGAGGATTGTGAGACTCAAGTGGAATAAGCAGACCTGGAGGGTGTCTCCAGCTGCAGTGGAGTGGTATTCTCGTTAGAGCCTGTCTTAGAACAGTTTTACGTTCTCAGTGCCCGAGGAACGCAGCTAGTTGAATGCTGGCTTGTAGGCTTGCTTCCTTGTGAGAGCTGAGTTCAGGGCAGGACCCTCCCGCATCCTGACTGCCCGTAGAGGTAGGTCCCAGCATCCTTATGTTAGTTGCCGGAAGCGGTTGTGTGAAGAGCATGTGGAAGTGACAGGATTCTCCTCAAGTGTATCTGATCTCAATACAGACATTGCAAACGTCCTTGTTCAATGAGAGCGTAGCCCGGTCCTAGCTCCCATCAAAGTGTCCAGCAGACATCTGCCTACAAAGGATACACACTTCGAGAGTTGAGCTTATGGACTGTCCGTCCCACACCCTGCCTGCACGTACACCGCGCTCCTAACAGGCCTAGCCCCGATGCGTGCCTGAAGTGTTGTGAGAGGTAAGTGGAAAGTCGCAGCCCAGAAGACTAGTGCATCCAAGCTCAATCCAGCGATTTCCTAATATTCCCTGTGTGAGCCAGGTGCTACATCCTACGTGCCATACGAGAGAAGCTAGCTGAAAGCCTTGTCCAAAAGCAACTTACTTCGGAGATTTGAGCTCACCCTCAGTCACTCACAGTTGCACACTGCCTGCAGAAAGAGTTTCCAACATCTGAACCACAGCCGTTTGTCAGAGGTTGTGAGACGCAAGTGGAATAAGCAGACCTGGAGGGTGTCTCCAGCTGCAGTGGAGTGGTATTCTGGGTAGCTCCTGGCTTAGAACACTGTTACGTTCTCAGTGCCCGAGGAACGCAGCTAGTGGAAATCTGGATTGTAGGCCTACTTCCCTGTGCGAGCTGAGTTCAGGGCAGGACCCTCCCGCATCCTGACTGCCCGTAGACGTAGGTCCCAGCTTCCTTATGTTAGGAGCCGGAAGCGGTTGTGTGAAGAGCATGCGGAAGTGACAGGATTCTTCTCAAGTGTATCTGATCTCAATACAGACATTGCAAACGTCCTTGTTCACTGAGAGCGTAGCTCGGTGCTAGCTCCCATCAAAGTGTCTAGCAGACATCTGCCTGCAAAGCATGCACACTTCCGAGAGTTGAGCTTATGGACTGTCCCTCCCACATCCTGCCTGCACGTACACCGCGCTCCTAACAGGCCTAGCCCCGATGCGTGCCTGAAGTGTTGTGAGAGGTAAGTGGAAAGTCGCGGCCCACAAGACTAGTGCATCCAAGCTCAATCCAGCGATATTTCCTAGAATTCCCTGTGTGACCCAGGTGCTACATCCTACGTGCCATACAAGAGAAGCTAGCTGAACGCCTTGTCCAAAGCAACTTACTTCGGAGAGTTGAGCTCACCCTCAGTCCCTCACAGTTGCACACTGCCTGCAGAAAGAGTTTCCAACATCTGAACCACAGCCGTTTGTCATTGGCTTGTGAGACGCAAGTGGAATAAGGAGACCTGGAGGGTGTCTCCAGCTGCAGTGGAGTGGTATTCTGGGTAGAGCCTGGCTTAGAACACTGTTACGTTCTCAGTGCCCGAGGAACGCAGCTAGTTGAAAGGTGGCTTGTAGGCGTGCTTCCTTTTGAGAGCTGAGTTCAGGGCAGGACCCTCCCGCATCCTGATTGCCCGTAGACGTAGGTCCCAGCATCCTTATGTTAGGCGCCAGAAGAAGTTGTGTGAAGAGCATGTGGAGGTGACAGGATTCCCTCAAGTGTATCTGATCTCAATTCAGACATTGCAAACGTCCTTGTTCAATGAGAGTGTAGCTCGGTCCTAGCTCCCATCAAAGTGTCTAGCAGACATCTGCCTGCAAAGCATGCACACTTCCCAGAGTTGAGCTTATGGACTGTCCCTCCCACATCCTGCCTGCACGTACACCGCGCTCTCAGGCCTAGCCCCGATGCGTGCCTGAAGTGTTGTGAGAGGTAAGTGGAAAGTCGCGGCCCACAAGACTAGTGCATCCAAGCTCAATCCAGCGATATTTCCTAGTATTCCCTGGTGAGCCAGGTGCTACATCGTATGTGCCATACAAGAGAAGCTAGCTGAACGCCTTGTCCAAAAGCAACTTACTGCGGAGAGTTCAGCTCACCCTCAGTCCCTCACAGTTGCACACTGCCTGCAAAAGAGTTTCCAACATCTGAACCACAGGCGTTTGTCAGAGGCTTGTGAGACGCAAGTGGAATAAGCAGACCTGGAGGGTGTCTCCAGCTGCAGTGGAGTGGTATTCTGGGTAGCTCCTGGCTTAGAACACTGTTACGTTCTCAGTGCCCGAGGAACGCAGCTAGCTGAAAGCTGGCTTGTAGGCTTGCTTCCTTGTGAGAGCTGAGTTCAGGGCAGGACCCTCCCGCATCCTGACTGCCCGTAGATGTAGGTCCCAGCATCCTTATGTTAGTTGCTGGAAGCGGTTGTGTGAAGAGCATGTGGAAGTGACAGGATTCTCCTCAAGTGTATCTGATCTCAATACAGACATTGCCAACGTCCTTGTTCAATGAGAGCGTAGCCCGGTCCTAGCTCCCATCAAAGTGTCTAGCAGACATCTGCCTACAAAGCATACACACTTCGAGAGTTGAGCTTATGGACTGTTCCTCCCACACCCTGCCTGCAAGTACACCGCGATCCTAACAGGCCTAACCCGATGCGTGCCTAAGTGTTGTGAGAGGTAAGTGGAAAGTCGCGGCCCACAAGACTAGTGCATCCAAGCTCAATCCAGCGATTTCCTAGTATTCCCTGTGTGAGCCAGGTGCTACATCCTACGTGCCATACGAGAGAAGCTAGCTGAACGCCTTGTCCAAAAGCAACTTACTTCGGAGAGTTGAGCTCACCCTCAGTCCCTCACAGTTGCACACTGCCTGCAGAAAGAGTTTCCAACATCTGAACCACAGCCGTTTGTCAGAGGCTTGTGAGACGCAAGTGGAATAAGCAGACCTGGAGGGTGTCTCCAGCTGCAGTGGAGTGGTATTCTGGGTAGCGCCTGGCTTAGAACACTGTTACGTTCTCAGTGCCCGAGGAACGCAGCTAGTGGAAATCTGGATTGTAGGCCTACTTCCTTGTGCGAGCTGAGTTCAGGGCAGGACCCTCCCGCATCCTGACTGCCCATAGACCTAGGTCCCAGCATCCTTATTTTAGGAGCCGGAAGCGGTTGTGTGAAGAGCATGCGGAAGTGACAGGATTCTCCTCAAGTGTATCTGATCTCAATACAGACATTGTAAACGTCCTTGTTCACTGAGAGCGTGGCTCGGTGCTAGCTCCCATCAAAGTGTCTAGCAGACATCTGCCTGCAAAGCATGCACACTTCCAAGAGTTGAGCTTATGGACTGTCCCTCCCACATCCTGCCTGCACGTACACCGCGCTCCTAACAGGCCTAGCCCCGATGCGTGCCTGAAGTGTTGTGAGAGGTAAGTGGAAAGTCGCGGCCCACAAGACTAGTGCATCCAAGCTCAATCCAGCGATATTTCCTAGTATTCCCTGGTGAGCCAGGTGCTACATCCTACGTGCCATACAAGAGAAGCTAGCTGAACGCCTTGTCCAAAAGCAACTTACTTCGGAGAGTTGAGCTCACCCTCAGTCCCTCACAGTTGCACACTGCCTGCAGAAAGAGTTTCCAACATCTGAACCACAGCCGTTTGTCAGAGGCTTGTGAGACGCAAGTGGAATAAGCAGACCTGGAGGGTGTCTCCAGCTGCAGTGGAGTGGTATTCTGGGTAGCGCCTGGCTTAGAACACTGTTACGTTCTCAGTGCCCGAGGAACGCAGCTAGTTGAAAGCTGGCTTGTAGGCGTGCTTTCTTGTGCGAGCTGAGTTCAGGGCAGGACCCTCCCGCGTCCTGACTGCCCGTAGATGTAGGTCCCAGCATCCTTATGTTAGTTGCTGGAAGCGGTTGTGTGAAGAGCATGTGGAAGTGACAGGATTCTCCTCAAGTGTATCTGATCTCAATACAGACATTGCAAACGTCCTTGTTCACTGAGAGCGTAGCTCGGTCCTAGCTCCCATCAAAGTGTCTAGCAGACATCTGCCTGCAAAGCATACACACTTCCGAGAGTTGAGCTTATGGACTGTCCCTCCCACATCCTGCTTGCAGGTACACCGCGATCCTAACAGGCCTAGCCCCGATGCGTGCCTGAAGTGTTGTGAGAGGTAAGTGGAAAGTCGCGGCCCACAAGACTAGTGCATCCAAGCTCAATCCAGCGATTTCCTAGTATTCCCTGTGTGAGCCAGGTGCTACATCCTACGTGCCATACAAGAGAAGCTAGCTGAACGCCTTGTCCAAAAGCAACTTACTTCGGAGAGTTGAGCTCACCCTCAGTCCCTCACAGTTGCACACTGCCTGCAGAAAGAGTTTCCAACATCTGAACCACAGGCGTTTGTCAGAGGATTGTGAGACTCAAGTGGAATAAGCAGACCTGGAGGGTGTCTCCAGCTGCAGTGGAGTGGTATTCTCGTTAGAGCCTGGCTTAGAACAGTTTTACGTTCTCAGTGCCCGAGGAACGCAGCTAGTTGAATGCTGGCTTGTAGGCTTGCTTCTTTGTGAGAGCTGAGTTCAGGGCAGGACCCTCCCGCATCCTGACTGCCCGTAGAGGTAGGTCCCAGCATCCTTATGTTAGTTGCCGGAAGCGGTTGTGTGAAGAGCATGTGGAAGTGACAGGATTCTCCTCAAGTGTATCTGATCTCAATACAGACATTGCAAACGTCCTTGTTCAATGAGAGCGTAGCCCGGTCCTAGCTCCCATCAAAGTTTCCAGCAGACATCTGCCTACAAAGGATACACACTTCGAGAGTTGAGCTTATGGACTGTCCGTCCCACACCCTGCCTGCACGTACACCGCGATCCTAACAGGCCTAGCCCCGATGCGTGCCTGAAGTGTTGTGAGAGGTAAGTGGAAAGTCGCGGCCCACAAGACTAGTGCATCCAAGCTCAATCCAGCGATTTCCTAGTATTCCCTGTGTGAGCCAGGTGCCACATCCTACGTGCCATACGAGAGAAGCTAGCTGAACGCCTTGTCCAAAAGCAACTTACTTCGGAGAGTTGAGCTCACCCTCAGTCCGTCACAGTTGCACACTGCCTGCAGAAAGAGTTTCCAACATCTGAACCACAGCCGTTTGTCAGAGGCTTGTGAGACGCAAGTGGAATAAGCAGACCTGGAGGGTGTCTCCAGCTGCAGTGGAGTGGTATTCTGGGTAGAGCCTGGCTTAGAACACTGTTACATTCTCAGTGCCCGAGGAACGCAGCGAGTTGAAAGCTGGCTTGTAGGCGTACTTCCTTGTGCGAGCTGAGTTCAGGGCAAGACCCTCCCGCATCCTGACTGCCCGTAGAGGTAGGTCCCAGCATCCTTATGTAAGTTGCCGGAAGCGGTTGTGTGAAGAGCATGTGGAAGTGACAGGATTCTCCTCAAGTGTATCTGATCTGAATACAGAGATTGCAAACGTCCTTGTTCACTGAGAGCGTAGCTCGGTCCTAGCTCCCATCAAAGTGTCTAGCAGACATCTGCCTGCAAAGCATACACACTTCCGAGAGTTGAGCTTATGGACTGTCCCTCCCACATCCTGATTGCAGGTACACCGCGCTCCTAACAGGCCTAGCCCCGATGCGTGCCTGAAGTGTTGTGAGAGGTAAGTGGAAAGTCGCGGCCCACAAGACTAGTGCATCCAAGCTCAATCCAGCGATATTTCCTAGAATTCCCTGTGTGAGCCAGGTGCTACATTCTACGTGCCATACAAGAGAAGCTAGCTGAACGCCTTGTCCAAAAGCAACTTACTTCGGAGAGTTGAGCTCACCCTCAGTCCCTCACAGTTGCACACTGCCTGCAGAAAGAGTTTCCAACATCTGAACCACAGCCGTTTGTCAGAGGCTTGTGAGACGCAAGTGGAATAAGCAGACCTGGAGGGTGTCTCCAGCTGCAGTGGAGTGGTATTCTGGGTAGCGCCTGGCTTAGAACACTGTTACGTTCTCAGTGCCCGAGGAACGCAGCTAGTTGAAAGCTGGCTTGTAGGCGTGCTTTCTTGTGCGAGCTGAGTTCAGGGCAGGACCCTCCCGCGTCCTGACTGCCCGTAGATGTAGGTCCCAGCATCCTTATGTTAGTTGCTGGAAGCGGTTGTGTGAAGAGCATGTGGAAGTGACAGGATTCTCCTCAAGTGTATCTGATCTCAATACAGACATTGCAAACGTCCTTGTTCACTGAGAGCGTAGCTCGGTCCTAGCTCCCATCAAAGTGTCTAGCAGACATCTGCCTGCAAAGCATACACACTTCCGAGAGTTGAGCTTATGGACTGTCCCTCCCACATCCTGCTTGCAGGTACACCGCGATCCTAACAGGCCTAGCCCCGATGCGTGCCTGAAGTGTTGTGAGAGGTAAGTGGAAAGTCGCGGCCCACAAGACTAGTGCATCCAAGCTCAATCCAGCGATTTCCTAGTATTCCCTGTGTGAGCCAGGTGCTACATCCTACGTGCCATACAAGAGAAGCTAGCTGAACGCCTTGTCCAAAAGCAACTTACTTCGGAGAGTTGAGCTCACCCTCAGTCCCTCACAGTTGCACACTGCCTGCAGAAAGAGTTTCCAACATCTGAACCACAGGCGTTTGTCAGAGGATTGTGAGACTCAAGTGGAATAAGCAGACCTGGAGGGTGTCTCCAGCTGCAGTGGAGTGGTATTCTCGTTAGAGCCTGGCTTAGAACAGTTTTACGTTCTCAGTGCCCGAGGAACGCAGCTAGTTGAATGCTGGCTTGTAGGCTTGCTTCTTTGTGAGAGCTGAGTTCAGGGCAGGACCCTCCCGCATCCTGACTGCCCGTAGAGGTAGGTCCCAGCATCCTTATGTTAGTTGCCGGAAGCGGTTGTGTGAAGAGCATGTGGAAGTGACAGGATTCTCCTCAAGTGTATCTGATCTCAATACAGACATTGCAAACCTCCTTGTTCAATGAGAGCGTAGCCCGGTCCTAGCTCCCATCAAAGTGTCCAGCAGACATCTGCCTACAAAGGATACACATTTCGAGAGTTGAGCTTATGGACTGTCCGTCCCACACCCTGCCTGCACGTACACCGCGATCCTAACAGGCCTAGCCCCGATGCGTGCCTGAAGTGTTGTGAGAGGTAAGTGGAAAGTCGCGGCCCACAAGACTAGTGCATCCAAGCTCAATCCAGCGATTTCCTAGTATTCCCTGTGTGAGCCAGGTGCCACATCCTACGTGCCATACGAGAGAAGCTAGCTGAACGCCTTGTCCAAAAGCAACTTACTTCGGAGAGTTGAGCTCACCCTCAGTCCGTCACAGTTGCACACTGCCTGCAGAAAGAGTTTCCAACATCTGAACCACAGCCGTTTGTCAGAGGCTTGTGAGACGCAAGTGGAATAAGCAGACCTGGAGGGTGTCTCCAGCTGCAGTGGAGTGGTATTCTGGGTAGAGCCTGGCTTAGAACACTGTTACATTCTCAGTGCCCGAGGAACGCAGCGAGTTGAAAGCTGGCTTGTAGGCGTACTTCCTTGTGCGAGCTGAGTTCAGGGCAAGACCCTCCCGCATCCTGACTGCCCGTAGAGGTAGGTCCCAGCATCCTTATGTAAGTTGCCGGAAGCGGTTGTGTGAAGAGCATGTGGAAGTGACAGGATTCTCCTCAAGTGTATCTGATCTGAATACAGAGATTGCAAACGTCCTTGTTCACTGAGAGCGTAGCTCGGTCCTAGCTCCCATCAAAGTGTCTAGCAGACATCTGCCTGCAAAGCATACACACTTCTGAGAGTTGAACTTATGGACTGTCCCTCCCACATCCTGCTTGCACGTACACCGCGATCCTAACAGGCCTACCCCGATGCGTGCCTAAGTGTTGTGAGAGGTAAGTGGAAAGTCGCGGCCGACAAGACTAGTGCATCCAAGCTCAATCCAGCGATTTCCTAGTATTCCCTGTGTGAGCCAGATGCCACATCCTAAGTGCCATACGAGAGAAGGTAGCTGAACGCCTTGTCCAAAGCAACTTACTTCGGAGAGTTGAGCTCACCCTCAGTCCGTCACAGTTGCACACTGCCTGCAGAAAGAGTTTCCAACATCTGAACCACAGGCGTTTGTCAGAGGCTTGTGAGACGCAAGTGGAATAAGCAGACCTGGAGGGTGTCTCCAGCTGCAGTGGAGTGGTATTCTGGGTAGCGCCTGGCTTAGAACACTGTTACGTTCTCAGTGCCCGAGGAACGCAGCTAGTTGAAAGCTGGCTTGTAGGCGTGCTTTCTTGTGCGAGCTGAGTTCAGGGAAGGACCCTCCCGCGTCCTGACTGCCCGTAGATGTAGGTCCCAGCATCCTTATGTTAGTTGCTGGAAGCAGGTGTGTGAAGAGCATGTGGAAGTGACAGGATTCTCCTCAAGTGTATCTGATCTCAATACAGACATTGCAAACGTCCTTGTTCACTGAGAGCGTAGCTCGGTCCTAGCTCCCATCAAAGTGTCTAGCAGACATCTGCCTGCAAAGCATACACACTTCCGAGAGTTGAGCTTATGGACTGTCCCTCCCACATCCTGATTGCAGGTACACCGCGATCCTAACAGGCCTAGCCCCGATGCGTGCCTGAAGTGTTGTGAGAGGTAAGTGGAAAGTCGCGGCCCACAAGACTAGTGCATCCAAGCTCAATCCAGCGATATTTCCTAGAATTCCCTGTGTGAGCCAGGTGCTACATTCTACGTGCCATACAAGAGAAGCTAGCTGAACGCCTTGTCCAAAAGCAACTTACTTCGGAGAGTTGAGCTCACCCTCAGTCCCTCACAGTTGCACACTGCCTGCAGAAAGAGTTTCCAACATCTGAACCACAGCCGTTTGTCAGAGGCTTGTGAGACGCAAGTGGAATAAGCAGACCTGGAGGGTGTCTCCAGCTGCAGTGGAGTGGTATTCTGGGTAGCGCCTGGCTTAGAACACTGTTACGTTCTCAGTGCCCGAGGAACGCAGCTAGTTGAAAGCTGGCTTGTAGGCGTGCTTTCTTGTGCGAGCTGAGTTCAGGGCAGGACCCTCCCGCGTCCTGACTGCCCGTAGATGTAGGTCCCAGCATCCTTATGTTAGTTGCTGGAAGCGGTTGTGTGAAGAGCATGTGGAAGTGACAGGATTCTCCTCAAGTGTATCTGATCTCAATACAGACATTGCAAACGTCCTTGTTCACTGAGAGCGTAGCTCGGTCCTAGCTCCCATCAAAGTGTCTAGCAGACATCTGCCTGCAAAGCATACACACTTCCGAGAGTTGAGCTTATGGACTGTCCCTCCCACATCCTGCTTGCAGGTACACCGCGATCCTAACAGGCCTAGCCCCGATGCGTGCCTGAAGTGTTGTGAGAGGTAAGTGGAAAGTCGCGGCCCACAAGACTAGTGCATCCAAGCTCAATCCAGCGATTTCCTAGTATTCCCTGTGTGAGCCAGGTGCTACATCCTACGTGCCATACAAGAGAAGCTAGCTGAACGCCTTGTCCAAAAGCAACTTACTTCGGAGAGTTGAGCTCACCCTCAGTCCCTCACAGTTGCACACTGCCTGCAGAAAGAGTTTCCAACATCTGAACCACAGGCGTTTGTCAGAGGATTGTGAGACTCAAGTGGAATAAGCAGACCTGGAGGGTGTCTCCAGCTGCAGTGGAGTGGTATTCTCGTTAGAGCCTGGCTTAGAACAGTTTTACGTTCTCAGTGCCCGAGGAACGCAGCTAGTTGAATGCTGGCTTGTAGGCTTGCTTCTTTGTGAGAGCTGAGTTCAGGGCAGGACCCTCCCGCATCCTGACTGCCCGTAGAGGTAGGTCCCAGCATCCTTATGTTAGTTGCCGGAAGCGGTTGTGTGAAGAGCATGTGGAAGTGACAGGATTCTCCTCAAGTGTATCTGATCTCAATACAGACATTGCAAACGTCCTTGTTCAATGAGAGCGTAGCCCGGTCCTAGCTCCCATCAAAGTGTCCAGCAGACATCTGCCTACAAAGGATACACACTTCGAGAGTTGAGCTTATGGACTGTCCGTCCCACACCCTGCCTGCACGTACACCGCGATCCTAACAGGCCTAGCCCCGATGCGTGCCTGAAGTGTTGTGAGAGGTAAGTGGAAAGTCGCGGCCCACAAGACTAGTGCATCCAAGCTCAATCCAGCGATTTCCTAGTATTCCCTGTGTGAGCCAGGTGCCACATCCTACGTGCCATACGAGAGAAGCTAGCTGAACGCCTTGTCCAAAAGCAACTTACTTCGGAGAGTTGAGCTCACCCTCAGTCCGTCACAGTTGCACACTGCCTGCAGAAAGAGTTTCCAACATCTGAACCACAGCCGTTTGTCAGAGGCTTGTGAGACGCAAGTGGAATAAGCAGACCTGGAGGGTGTCTCCAGCTGCAGTGGAGTGGTATTCTGGGTAGAGCCTGGCTTAGAACACTGTTACATTCTCAGTGCCCGAGGAACGCAGCGAGTTGAAAGCTGGCTTGTAGGCGTACTTCCTTGTGCGAGCTGAGTTCAGGGCAAGACCCTCCCGCATCCTGACTGCCCGTAGAGGTAGGTCCCAGCATCCTTATGTAAGTTGCCGGAAGCGGTTGTGTGAAGAGCATGTGGAAGTGACAGGATTCTCCTCAAGTGTATCTGATCTGAATACAGAGATTGCAAACGTCCTTGTTCACTGAGAGCGTAGCTCGGTCCTAGCTCCCATCAAAGTGTCTAGCAGACATCTGCCTGCAAAGCATACACACTTCTGAGAGTTGAACTTATGGACTGTCCCTCCCACATCCTGCTTGCACGTACACCGCGATCCTAACAGGCCTAGCCCCGATGCGTGCCTGAAGTGTTGTGAGAGGTAAGTGGAAAGTCGCGGCCCACAAGACTAGTGCATCCAAGCTCAATCCAGCGATTTCCTAGTATTCCCTGTGTGAGCCAGGTGCTACATCCTACGTGCCATACAAGAGAAGCTAGCTGAACGCCTTGTCCAAAAGCAACTTACTTCGGAGAGTTGAGCTCACCCTCAGTCCCTCACAGTTGCACACTGCCTGCAGAAAGAGTTTCCAACATCTGAACCACAGGCGTTTGTCAGAGGATTGTGAGACTCAAGTGGAATAAGCAGACCTGGAGGGTGTCTCCAGCTGCAGTGGAGTGGTATTCTCGTTAGAGCCTGGCTTAGAACAGTTTTACGTTCTCAGTGCCCGAGGAACGCAGCTAGTTGAATGCTGGCTTGTAGGCTTGCTTCTTTGTGAGAGCTGAGTTCAGGGCAGGACCCTCCCGCATCCTGACTGCCCGTAGAGGTAGGTCCCAGCATCCTTATGTTAGTTGCCGGAAGCGGTTGTGTGAAGAGCATGTGGAAGTGACAGGATTCTCCTCAAGTGTATCTGATCTCAATACAGACATTGCAAACGTCCTTGTTCAATGAGAGCGTAGCCCGGTCCTAGCTCCCATCAAAGTGTCCAGCAGACATCTGCCTACAAAGGATACACACTTCGAGAGTTGAGCTTATGGACTGTCCGTCCCACACCCTGCCTGCACGTACACCGCGATCCTAACAGGCCTAGCCCCGATGCGTGCCTGAAGTGTTGTGAGAGGTAAGTGGAAAGTCGCGGCCCACAAGACTAGTGCATCCAAGCTCAATCCAGCGATTTCCTAGTATTCCCTGTGTGAGCCAGGTGCCACATCCTACGTGCCATACGAGAGAAGCTAGCTGAACGCCTTGTCCAAAAGCAACTTACTTCGGAGAGTTGAGCTCACCCTCAGTCCGTCACAGTTGCACACTGCCTGCAGAAAGAGTTTCCAACATCTGAACCACAGCCGTTTGTCAGAGGCTTGTGAGACGCAAGTGGAATAAGCAGACCTGGAGGGTGTCTCCAGCTGCAGTGGAGTGGTATTCTGGGTAGAGCCTGGCTTAGAACACTGTTACATTCTCAGTGCCCGAGGAACGCAGCGAGTTGAAAGCTGGCTTGTAGGCGTACTTCCTTGTGCGAGCTGAGTTCAGGGCAAGACCCTCCCGCATCCTGACTGCCCGTAGAGGTAGGTCCCAGCATCCTTATGTAAGTTGCCGGAAGCGGTTGTGTGAAGAGCATGTGGAAGTGACAGGATTCTCCTCAAGTGTATCTGATCTGAATACAGAGATTGCAAACGTCCTTGTTCACTGAGAGCGTAGCTCGGTCCTAGCTCCCATCAAAGTGTCTAGCAGACATCTGCCTGCAAAGCATACACACTTCTGAGAGTTGAACTTATGGACTGTCCCTCCCACATCCTGCTTGCACGTACACCGCGATCCTAACAGGCCTACCCCGATGCGTGCCTAAGTGTTGTGAGAGGTAAGTGGAAAGTCGCGGCCGACAAGACTAGTGCATCCAAGCTCAATCCAGCGATTTCCTAGTATTCCCTGTGTGAGCCAGATGCCACATCCTAAGTGCCATACGAGAGAAGGTAGCTGAACGCCTTGTCCAAAGCAACTTACTTCGGAGAGTTGAGCTCACCCTCAGTCCGTCACAGTTGCACACTGCCTGCAGAAAGAGTTTCCAACATCTGAACCACAGGCGTTTGTCAGAGGCTTGTGAGACGCAAGTGGAATAAGCAGACCTGGAGGGTGTCTCCAGCTGCAGTGGAGTGGTATTCTGGGTAGCGCCTGGCTTAGAACACTGTTACGTTCTCAGTGCCCGAGGAACGCAGCTAGTTGAAAGCTGGCTTGTAGGCGTGCTTTCTTGTGCGAGCTGAGTTCAGGGAAGGACCCTCCCGCGTCCTGACTGCCCGTAGATGTAGGTCCCAGCATCCTTATGTTAGTTGCTGGAAGCGGTTGTGTGAAGAGCATGTGGAAGTGACAGGATTCTCCTCAAGTGTATCTGATCTCAATACAGACATTGCAAACGTCCTTGTTCACTGAGAGCGTAGCTCGGTCCTAGCTCCCATCAAAGTGTCTAGCAGACATCTGCCTGCAAAGCATACACACTTCCGAGAGTTGAGCTTATGGACTGTCCCTCCCACATCCTGATTGCAGGTACACCGCGATCCTAACAGGCCTAGCCCCGATGCGTGCCTGAAGTGTTGTGAGAGGTAAGTGGAAAGTCGCGGCCCACAAGACTAGTGCATCCAAGCTCAATCCAGCGATATTTCCTAGAATTCCCTGTGTGAGCCAGGTGCTACATTCTACGTGCCATACAAGAGAAGCTAGCTGAACGCCTTGTCCAAAAGCAACTTACTTCGGAGAGTTGAGCTCACCCTCAGTCCCTCACAGTTGCACACTGCCTGCAGAAAGAGTTTCCAACATCTGAACCACAGCCGTTTGTCAGAGGCTTGTGAGACGCAAGTGGAATAAGCAGACCTGGAGGGTGTCTCCAGCTGCAGTGGAGTGGTATTCTGGGTAGCGCCTGGCTTAGAACACTGTTACGTTCTCAGTGCCCGAGGAACGCAGCTAGTTGAAAGCTGGCTTGTAGGCGTGCTTTCTTGTGCGAGCTGAGTTCAGGGCAGGACCCTCCCGCGTCCTGACTGCCCGTAGATGTAGGTCCCAGCATCCTTATGTTAGTTGCTGGAAGCGGTTGTGTGAAGAGCATGTGGAAGTGACAGGATTCTCCTCAAGTGTATCTGATCTCAATACAGACATTGCAAACGTCCTTGTTCACTGAGAGCGTAGCTCGGTCCTAGCTCCCATCAAAGTGTCTAGCAGACATCTGCCTGCAAAGCATACACACTTCCGAGAGTTGAGCTTATGGACTGTCCCTCCCACATCCTGCTTGCAGGTACACCGCGATCCTAACAGGCCTAGCCCCGATGCGTGCCTGAAGTGTTGTGAGAGGTAAGTGGAAAGTCGCGGCCCACAAGACTAGTGCATCCAAGCTCAATCCAGCGATTTCCTAGTATTCCCTGTGTGAGCCAGGTGCTACATTCTACGTGCCATACAAGAGAAGCTAGCTGAACGCCTTGTCCAAAAGCAACTTACTTCGGAGAGTTGAGCTCACCCTCAGTCCCTCACAGTTGCACACTGCCTGCAGAAAGAGTTTCCAACATCTGAACCACAGGCGTTTGTCAGAGGATTGTGAGACTCAAGTGGAATAAGCAGACCTGGAGGGTGTCTCCAGCTGCAGTGGAGTGGTATTCTAGTTAGAGCCTGGCTTAGAACAGTTTTACGTTCTCAGTGCCCGAGGAACGCAGCTAGTTGAAAGGTGGCTTGTAGGCCTGCTTCCTTTTGAGAGCTGAGTTCAGGGCAGCACCCTCCCGCATCCTGATTGCCCGTAGACGTAGGTCACAGCATCCTTATGTTAGGCGCCAGAAGAGGTTGTGTGAAGAGCATGTGGAGGTGACAGGATTCTCCTCAAGTGTATCTGATCTCAATTCAGACATTGCAAACGTCCTTGTTCAATGAGAGTGTAGCTCGGTCCTAGCTCCCATCAAAGTGTCTAGCAGACATCTGCCTGCAAAGCATGCACACTTCCGAGAGTTGAGCTTATGGACTGTCCCTCCCACATCCTGCCTGCACGTACACCGCGCTAACAGGCCTAGCCCCGATGCGTGCCAGAAGTGTTGTGAGAGGTAAGTGGAAAGTCGCGGCCCACAAGACTAGTGCATCCAAGCTCAATCCAGCGATATTTCCTAGAATTCCCTGTGTGAGCCAGGTGCTACATTCTACGTGCCATACAAGAGAAGCTAGCTGAACGCCTTGTCCAAAAGCAACTTACTTCGGAGAGTTGAGCTCACCCTCAGTCCCTCACAGTTGCACACTGCCTGCAGAAAGAGTTTCCAACATCTGAACCACAGCCGTTTGTCAGAGGCTTGTGAGACGCAAGTGGAATAAGCAGACCTGGAGGGTGTCTCCAGCTGCAGTGGAGTGGTATTCTGGGTAGCGCCTGGCTTAGAACACTGTTACGTTCTCAGTGCCCGAGGAACGCAGCTAGTTGAAAGCTGGCTTGTAGGCGTGCTTTCTTGTGCGAGCTGAGTTCAGGGCAGGACCCTCCCGCGTCCTGACTGCCCGTAGATGTAGGTCCCAGCATCCTTATGTTAGTTGCTGGAAGCGGTTGTGTGAAGAGCATGTGGAAGTGACAGGATTCTCCTCAAGTGTATCTGATCTCAATACAGACATTGCAAACGTCCTTGTTCACTTAGAGCGTAGCTCGGTCCTAGCTCCCATCAAAGTGTCTAGCAGACATCTGCCTGCAAAGCATACACACTTCTGAGAGTTGAACTTATGGACTGTCCCTCCCACATCCTGCTTGCACGTACACCGCGATCCTAACAGGCCTAACCCGATGCGTGCCTAAGTGTTGTGAGAGGTAAGTGGAAAGTCGCGGCCGACAAGACTAGTGCATCCAAGCTGAATCCAGCGATTTCCTAGTATTCCCTGTGTGACCCAGGTGCCACATCCTACGTGCCATACGAGAGAAGCTAGCTGAACGCGTTGTCCAAAAGCAACTTACTTCGGAGAGTTGAGCTCACCCTCAGTCCCTCACAGTTGCACACTGCCTGCAGAAAGAGTTTCCAACATCTGAACCACAGCCGTTTGTCAGAGGCTTGTGAGACGCAAGTGGAATAAGCAGACCTGGAGGGTGTCTCCAGCTGCAGTGGAGTGGTATTCTGGGTAGCGCCTGGCTTAGAACACTGTTACGTTCTCAGTGCCCGAGGAACGCAGCTAGTTGAAAGCTGGCTTGTAGGCGTGCTTTCTTGTGCGAGCTGAGTTCAGGGCAGGACCCTCCCGCGTCCTGACTGCCCGTAGATGTAGGTCCCAGCATCCTTATGTTAGTTGCTGGAAGCGGTTGTGTGAAGAGCATGTGGAAGTGACAGGATTCTCCTCAAGTGTATCTGATCTCAATACAGACATTGCAAACGTCCTTGTTCACTGAGAGCGTAGCTCGGTCCTAGCTCCCATCAAAGTGTCTAGCAGACATCTGCCTGCAAAGCATACACACTTCCGAGAGTTGAGCTTATGGACTGTCCCTCCCACATCCTGCTTGCAGGTACACCGCGATCCTAACAGGCCTAGCCCCGATGCGTGCCTGAAGTGTTGTGAGAGGTAAGTGGAAAGTCGCGGCCCACAAGACTAGTGCATCCAAGCTCAATCCAGCGATTTCCTAGTATTCCCTGTGTGAGCCAGGTGCTACATCCTACGTGCCATACAAGAGAAGCTAGCTGAATGCCTTGTCCAAAAGCAACTTACTTCGGAGAGTTGAGCTCACCCTCAGTCCCTCACAGTTGCACACTGCCTGCAGAAAGAGTTTCCAACATCTGAACCACAGGCGTTTGTCAGAGGATTGTGAGACTCAAGTGGAATAAGCAGACCTGGAGGGTGTCTCCAGCTGCAGTGGAGTGGTATTCTCGTTAGAGCCTGTCTTAGAACAGTTTTACGTTCTCAGTGCCCGAGGAACGCAGCTAGTTGAATGCTGGCTTGTAGGCTTGCTTCCTTGTGAGAGCTGAGTTCAGGGCAGGACCCTCCCGCATCCTGACTGCCCGTAGAGGTAGGTCCCAGCATCCTTATGTTAGTTGCCGGAAGCGGTTGTGTGAAGAGCATGTGGAAGTGACAGGATTCTCCTCAAGTGTATCTGATCTCAATACAGACATTGCAAACGTCCTTGTTCAATGAGAGCGTAGCCCGGTCCTAGCTCCCATCAAAGTGTCCAGCAGACATCTGCCTACAAAGGATACACACTTCGAGAGTTGAGCTTATGGACTGTCCGTCCCACACCCTGCCTGCACGTACACCGCGCTCCTAACAGGCCTAGCCCCGATGCGTGCCTGAAGTGTTGTGAGAGGTAAGTGGAAAGTCGCAGCCCAGAAGACTAGTGCATCCAAGCTCAATCCAGCGATTTCCTAATATTCCCTGTGTGAGCCAGGTGCTACATCCTACGTGCCATACGAGAGAAGCTAGCTGAAAGCCTTGTCCAAAAGCAACTTACTTCGGAGATTTGAGCTCACCCTCAGTCACTCACAGTTGCACACTGCCTGCAGAAAGAGTTTCCAACATCTGAACCACAGCCGTTTGTCAGAGGTTGTGAGACGCAAGTGGAATAAGCAGACCTGGAGGGTGTCTCCAGCTGCAGTGGAGTGGTATTCTGGGTAGCTCCTGGCTTAGAACACTGTTACGTTCTCAGTGCCCGAGGAACGCAGCTAGTGGAAATCTGGATTGTAGGCCTACTTCCCTGTGCGAGCTGAGTTCAGGGCAGGACCCTCCCGCATCCTGACTGCCCGTAGACGTAGGTCCCAGCTTCCTTATGTTAGGAGCCGGAAGCGGTTGTGTGAAGAGCATGCGGAAGTGACAGGATTCTTCTCAAGTGTATCTGATCTCAATACAGACATTGCAAACGTCCTTGTTCACTGAGAGCGTAGCTCGGTGCTAGCTCCCATCAAAGTGTCTAGCAGACATCTGCCTGCAAAGCATGCACACTTCCGAGAGTTGAGCTTATGGACTGTCCCTCCCACATCCTGCCTGCACGTACACCGCGCTCCTAACAGGCCTAGCCCCGATGCGTGCCTGAAGTGTTGTGAGAGGTAAGTGGAAAGTCGCGGCCCACAAGACTAGTGCATCCAAGCTCAATCCAGCGATATTTCCTAGAATTCCCTGTGTGACCCAGGTGCTACATCCTACGTGCCATACAAGAGAAGCTAGCTGAACGCCTTGTCCAAAGCAACTGACTTCGGAGAGTTGAGCTCACCCTCAGTCCCTCACAGTTGCACACTGCCTGCAGAAAGAGTTTCCAACATCTGAACCACAGCCGTTTGTCATTGGCTTGTGAGACGCAAGTGGAATAAGGAGACCTGGAGGGTGTCTCCAGCTGCAGTGGAGTGGTATTCTGGGTAGAGCCTGGCTTAGAACACTGTTACGTTCTCAGTGCCCGAGGAACGCAGCTAGTTGAAAGGTGGCTTGTAGGCGTGCTTCCTTTTGAGAGCTGAGTTCAGGGCAGGACCCTCCCGCATCCTGATTGCCCGTAGACGTAGGTCCCAGCATCCTTATGTTAGGCGCCAGAAGAAGTTGTGTGAAGAGCATGTGGAGGTGACAGGATTCCCTCAAGTGTATCTGATCTCAATTCAGACATTGCAAACGTCCTTGTTCAATGAGAGTGTAGCTCGGTCCTAGCTCCCATCAAAGTGTCTAGCAGACATCTGCCTGCAAAGCATGCACACTTCCCAGAGTTGAGCTTATGGACTGTCCCTCCCACATCCTGCCTGCACGTACACCGCGCTCTCAGGCCTAGCCCCGATGCGTGCCTGAAGTGTTGTGAGAGGTAAGTGGAAAGTCGCGGCCCACAAGACTAGTGCATCCAAGCTCAATCCAGCGATATTTCCTAGTATTCCCTGGTGAGCCAGGTGCTACATCGTATGTGCCATACAAGAGAAGCTAGCTGAACGCCTTGTCCAAAAGCAACTTACTGCGGAGAGTTCAGCTCACCCTCAGTCCCTCACAGTTGCACACTGCCTGCAAAAGAGTTTCCAACATCTGAACCACAGGCGTTTGTCAGAGGCTTGTGAGACGCAAGTGGAATAAGCAGACCTGGAGGGTGTCTCCAGCTGCAGTGGAGTGGTATTCTGGGTAGCTCCTGGCTTAGAACACTGTTACGTTCTCAGTGCCCGAGGAACGCAGCTAGCTGAAAGCTGGCTTGTAGGCTTGCTTCCTTGTGAGAGCTGAGTTCAGGGCAGGACCCTCCCGCATCCTGACTGCCCGTAGATGTAGGTCCCAGCATCCTTATGTTAGTTGCTGGAAGCGGTTGTGTGAAGAGCATGTGGAAGTGACAGGATTCTCCTCAAGTGTATCTGATCTCAATACAGACATTGCCAACGTCCTTGTTCAATGAGAGCGTAGCCCGGTCCTAGCTCCCATCAAAGTGTCTAGCAGACATCTGCCTACAAAGCATACACACTTCGAGAGTTGAGCTTATGGACTGTTCCTCCCACACCCTGCCTGCAAGTACACCGCGATCCTAACAGGCCTAACCCGATGCGTGCCTAAGTGTTGTGAGAGGTAAGTGGAAAGTCGCGGCCCACAAGACTAGTGCATCCAAGCTCAATCCAGCGATTTCCTAGTATTCCCTGTGTGAGCCAGGTGCTACATCCTACGTGCCATACGAGAGAAGCTAGCTGAACGCCTTGTCCAAAAGCAACTTACTTCGGAGAGTTGAGCTCACCCTCAGTCCCTCACAGTTGCACACTGCCTGCAGAAAGAGTTTCCAACATCTGAACCACAGCCGTTTGTCAGAGGCTTGTGAGACGCAAGTGGAATAAGCAGACCTGGAGGGTGTCTCCAGCTGCAGTGGAGTGGTATTCTGGGTAGCGCCTGGCTTAGAACACTGTTACGTTCTCAGTGCCCGAGGAACGCAGCTAGTGGAAATCTGGATTGTAGGCCTACTTCCTTGTGCGAGCTGAGTTCAGGGCAGGACCCTCCCGCATCCTGACTGCCCATAGACCTAGGTCCCAGCATCCTTATTTTAGGAGCCGGAAGCGGTTGTGTGAAGAGCATGCGGAAGTGACAGGATTCTCCTCAAGTGTATCTGATCTCAATACAGACATTGTAAACGTCCTTGTTCACTGAGAGCGTGGCTCGGTGCTAGCTCCCATCAAAGTGTCTAGCAGACATCTGCCTGCAAAGCATGCACACTTCCAAGAGTTGAGCTTATGGACTGTCCGTCCCACACCCTGCCTGCACGTACACCGCGCTCCTAACAGGCCTAGCCCCGATGCGTGCCTGAAGTGTTGTGAGAGGTAAGTGGAAAGTCGCGGCCCACAAGACTAGTGCATCCAAGCTCAATCCAGCGATTTCCTAGTATTCCCTGTGTGAGCCAGGTGCCACATCCTACGTGCCATACGAGAGAAGCTAGCTGAACGCCTTGTCCAAAAGCAACTTACTTCGGAGAGTTGAGCTCACCCTCAGTCCGTCACAGTTGCACACTGCCTGCAGAAAGAGTTTCCAACATCTGAACCACAGCCGTTTGTCAGAGGCTTGTGAGACGCAAGTGGAATAAGCAGACCTGGAGGGTGTCTCCAGCTGCAGTGGAGTGGTATTCTGGGTAGAGCCTGGCTTAGAACACTGTTACATTCTCAGTGCCCGAGGAACGCAGCGAGTTGAAAGCTGGCTTGTAGGCGTACTTCCTTGTGCGAGCTGAGTTCAGGGCAAGACCCTCCCGCATCCTGACTGCCCGTAGAGGTAGGTCCCAGCATCCTTATGTAAGTTGCCGGAAGCGGTTGTGTGAAGAGCATGTGGAAGTGACAGGATTCTCCTCAAGTGTATCTGATCTGAATACAGAGATTGCAAACGTCCTTGTTCACTGAGAGCGTAGCTCGGTCCTAGCTCCCATCAAAGTGTCTAGCAGACATCTGCCTGCAAAGCATACACACTTCCGAGAGTTGAGCTTATGGACTGTCCCTCCCACATCCTGATTGCAGGTACACCGCGCTCCTAACAGGCCTAGCCCCGATGCGTGCCTGAAGTGTTGTGAGAGGTAAGTGGAAAGTCGCGGCCCACAAGACTAGTGCATCCAAGCTCAATCCAGCGATATTTCCTAGAATTCCCTGTGTGAGCCAGGTGCTACATTCTACGTGCCATACAAGAGAAGCTAGCTGAACGCCTTGTCCAAAAGCAACTTACTTCGGAGAGTTGAGCTCACCCTCAGTCCCTCACAGTTGCACACTGCCTGCAGAAAGAGTTTCCAACATCTGAACCACAGCCGTTTGTCAGAGGCTTGTGAGACGCAAGTGGAATAAGCAGACCTGGAGGGTGTCTCCAGCTGCAGTGGAGTGGTATTCTGGGTAGCTCCTGGCTTAGAACACTGTTACGTTCTCAGTGCCCGAGGAACGCAGCTAGTGGAAATCTGGATTGTAGGCCTACTTCCCTGTGCGAGCTGAGTTCAGGGCAGGACCCTCCCGCATCCTGACTGCCCGTAGACGTAGGTCCCAGCATCCTTATGTTAGGAGCCGGAAGCGGTTGTGTGAAGAGCATGCGGAAGTGACAGGATTCTTCTCAAGTGTATCTGATCTCAATACAGACATTGCAAACGTCCTTGTTCACTGAGAGCGTAGCTCGGTGCTAGCTCCCATCAAAGTGTCTAGCAGACATCTGCCTGCAAAGCATGCACACTTCCGAGAGTTGAGCTTATGGACTGTCCCTCCCACATCCTGCCTGCACGTACACCGCGCTCCTAACAGGCCTAGCCCCGATGCGTGCCTGAAGTGTTGTGAGAGGTAAGTGGAAAGTCGCGGCCCACAAGACTAGTGCATCCAAGCTCAATCCAGCGATATTTCCTAGAATTCCCTGTGTGACCCAGGTGCTACATCCTACGTGCCATACAAGAGAAGCTAGCTGAACGCCTTGTCCAAAGCAACTGACTTCGGAGAGTTGAGCTCACCCTCAGTCCCTCACAGTTGCACACTGCCTGCAGAAAGAGTTTCCAACATCTGAACCACAGCCGTTTGTCATTGGCTTGTGAGACGCAAGTGGAATAAGGAGACCTGGAGGGTGTCTCCAGCTGCAGTGGAGTGGTATTCTGGGTAGAGCCTGGCTTAGAACACTGTTACGTTCTCAGTGCCCGAGGAACGCAGCTAGTTGAAAGGTGGCTTGTAGGCGTGCTTCCTTTTGAGAGCTGAGTTCAGGGCAGGACCCTCCCGCATCCTGATTGCCCGTAGACGTAGGTCCCAGCATCCTTATGTTAGGCGCCAGAAGAAGTTGTGTGAAGAGCATGTGGAGGTGACAGGATTCCCTCAAGTGTATCTGATCTCAATTCAGACATTGCAAACGTCCTTGTTCAATGAGAGTGTAGCTCGGTCCTAGCTCCCATCAAAGTGTCTAGCAGACATCTGCCTGCAAAGCATGCACACTTCCCAGAGTTGAGCTTATGGACTGTGCCTCCCACATCCTGCCTGCACGTACACCGCGCTCTCAGGCCTAGCCCCGATGCGTGCCTGAAGTGTTGTGAGAGGTAAGTGGAAAGTCGCGGCCCACAAGACTAGTGCATCCAAGCTCAATCCAGCGATATTTCCTAGTATTCCCTGGTGAGCCAGGTGCTACATCGTATGTGCCATACAAGAGAAGCTAGCTGAACGCCTTGTCCAAAAGCAACTTACTGCGGAGAGTTCAGCTCACCCTCAGTCCCTCACAGTTGCACACTGCCTGCAAAAGAGTTTCCAACATCTGAACCACAGGCGTTTGTCAGAGGCTTGTGAGACGCAAGTGGAATAAGCAGACCTGGAGGGTGTCTCCAGCTGCAGTGGAGTGGTATTCTGGGTAGCGCCTGGCTTAGAACACTGTTACGTTCTCAGTGCCCGAGGAACGCAGCTAGTTGAAAGCTGGCTTGTAGGCGTGCTTTCTTGTGCGAGCTGAGTTCAGGGAAGGACCCTCCCGCGTCCTGACTGCCCGTAGATGTAGGTCCCAGCATCCTTATGTTAGTTGCTGGAAGCGGTTGTGTGAAGAGCATGTGGAAGTGACAGGATTCTCCTCAAGTGTATCTGATCTCAATACAGACATTGCAAACGTCCTTGTTCACTGAGAGCGTAGCTCGGTCCTAGCTCCCATCAAAGTGTCTAGCAGACATCTGCCTGCAAAGCATACACACTTCCGAGAGTTGAGCTTATGGACTGTCCCTCCCACATCCTGCTTGCAGGTACACCGCGATCCTAACAGGCCTAGCCCCGATGCGTGCCTGAAGTGTTGTGAGAGGTAAGTGGAAAGTCGCGGCCCACAAGACTAGTGCATCCAAGCTCAATCCAGCGATTTCCTAGTATTCCCTGTGTGAGCCAGGTGCTACATCCTACGTGCCATACAAGAGAAGCTAGCTGAATGCCTTGTCCAAAAGCAACTTACTTCGGAGAGTTGAGCTCACCCTCAGTCCCTCACAGTTGCACACTGCCTGCAGAAAGAGTTTCCAACATCTGAACCGCAGGCGTTTGTCAGAGGATTGTGAGACTCAAGTGGAATAAGCAGACCTGGAGGGTGTCTCCAGCTGCAGTGGAGTGGTATTCTCGTTAGAGCCTGTCTTAGAACAGTTTTACGTTCTCAGTGCCCGAGGAACGCAGCTAGTTGAATGCTGGCTTGTAGGCTTGCTTCCTTGTGAGAGCTGAGTTCAGGGCAGGACCCTCCCGCATCCTGACTGCCCGTAGAGGTAGGTCCCAGCATCCTTATGTTAGTTGCCGGAAGCGGTTGTGTGAAGAGCATGTGGAAGTGACAGGATTCTCCTCAAGTGTATCTGATCTCAATACAGACATTGCAAACGTCCTTGTTCAATGAGAGCGTAGCCCGGTCCTAGCTCCCATCAAAGTGTCCAGCAGACATCTGCCTACAAAGGATACACACTTCGAGAGTTGAGCTTATGGACTGTCCGTCCCACACCCTGCCTGCACGTACACCGCGCTCCTAACAGGCCTAGCCCCGATGCGTGCCTGAAGTGTTGTGAGAGGTAAGTGGAAAGTCGCAGCCCAGAAGACTAGTGCATCCAAGCTCAATCCAGCGATTTCCTAATATTCCCTGTGTGAGCCAGGTGCTACATCCTACGTGCCATACGAGAGAAGCTAGCTGAAAGCCTTGTCCAAAAGCAACTTAGTTCGGAGATTTGAGCTCACCCTCAGTCACTCACAGTTGCACACTGCCTGCAGAAAGAGTTTCCAACATCTGAACCACAGCCGTTTGTCAGAGGTTGTGAGACGCAAGTGGAATAAGCAGACCTGGAGGGTGTCTCCAGCTGCAGTGGAGTGGTATTCTGGGTAGCTCCTGGCTTAGAACACTGTTACGTTCTCAGTGCCCGAGGAACGCAGCTAGTGGAAATCTGGATTGTAGGCCTACTTCCCTGTGCGAGCTGAGTTCAGGGCAGGACCCTCCCGCATCCTGACTGCCCGTAGAGGTAGGTCCCAGCTTCCTTATGTTAGGAGCCGGAAGCGGTTGTGTGAAGAGCATGCGGAAGTGACAGGATTCTTCTCAAGTGTATCTGATCTCAATACAGACATTGCAAACGTCCTTGTTCACTGAGAGCGTAGCTCGGTGCTAGCTCCCATCAAAGTGTCTAGCAGACATCTGCCTGCAAAGCATGCACACTTCCGAGAGTTGAGCTTATGGACTGTCCCTCCCACATCCTGCCTGCACGTACACCGCGCTCCTAACAGGCCTAGCCCCGATGCGTGCCTGAAGTGTTGTGAGAGGTAAGTGGAAAGTCGCGGCCCACAAGACTAGTGCATCCAAGCTCAATCCAGCGATATTTCCTAGAATTCCCTGTGTGACCCAGGTGCTACATCCTACGTGCCATACAAGAGAAGCTAGCTGAACGCCTTGTCCAAAGCAACTGACTTCGGAGAGTTGAGCTCACCCTCAGTCCCTCACAGTTGCACACTGCCTGCAGAAAGAGTTTCCAACATCTGAACCACAGCCGTTTGTCATTGGCTTGTGAGACGCAAGTGGAATAAGGAGACCTGGAGGGTGTCTCCAGCTGCAGTGGAGTGGTATTCTGGGTAGAGCCTGGCTTAGAACACTGTTACGTTCTCAGTGCCCGAGGAACGCAGCTAGTTGAAAGGTGGCTTGTAGGCGTGCTTCCTTTTGAGAGCTGAGTTCAGGGCAGGACCCTCCCGCATCCTGATTGCCCGTAGACGTAGGTCCCAGCATCCTTATGTTAGGCGCCAGAAGAAGTTGTGTGAAGAGCATGTGGAGGTGACAGGATTCCCTCAAGTGTATCTGATCTCAATTCAGACATTGCAAACGTCCTTGTTCAATGAGAGTGTAGCTCGGTCCTAGCTCCCATCAAAGTGTCTAGCAGACATCTGCCTGCAAAGCATGCACACTTCCCAGAGTTGAGCTTATGGACTGTCCCTCCCACATCCTGCCTGCACGTACACCGCGCTCTCAGGCCTAGCCCCGATGCGTGCCTGAAGTGTTGTGAGAGGTAAGTGGAAAGTCGCGGCCCACAAGACTAGTGCATCCAAGCTCAATCCAGCGATATTTCCTAGTATTCCCTGGTGAGCCAGGTGCTACATCGTATGTGCCATACAAGAGAAGCTAGCTGAACGCCTTGTCCAAAAGCAACTTACTGCGGAGAGTTCAGCTCACCCTCAGTCCCTCACAGTTGCACACTGCCTGCAAAAGAGTTTCCAACATCTGAACCACAGGCGTTTGTCAGAGGCTTGTGAGACGCAAGTGGAATAAGCAGACCTGGAGGGTGTCTCCAGCTGCAGTGGAGTGGTATTCTGGGTAGCTCCTGGCTTAGAACACTGTTACGTTCTCAGTGCCCGAGGAACGCAGCTAGCTGAAAGCTGGCTTGTAGGCTTGCTTCCTTGTGAGAGCTGAGTTCAGGGCAGGACCCTCCCGCATCCTGACTGCCCGTAGATGTAGGTCCCAGCATCCTTATGTTAGTTGCTGGAAGCGGTTGTGTGAAGAGCATGTGGAAGTGACAGGATTCTCCTCAAGTGTATCTGATCTCAATACAGACATTGCCAACGTCCTTGTTCAATGAGAGCGTAGCCCGGTCCTAGCTCCCATCAAAGTGTCTAGCAGACATCTGCCTACAAAGCATACACACTTCGAGAGTTGAGCTTATGGACTGTTCCTCCCACACCCTGCCTGCAAGTACACCGCGATCCTAACAGGCCTAACCCGATGCGTGCCTAAGTGTTGTGAGAGGTAAGTGGAAAGTCGCGGCCCACAAGACTAGTGCATCCAAGCTCAATCCAGCGATTTCCTAGTATTCCCTGTGTGAGCCAGGTGCTACATCCTACGTGCCATACGAGAGAAGCTAGCTGAACGCCTTGTCCAAAAGCAACTTACTTCGGAGAGTTGAGCTCACCCTCAGTCCCTCACAGTTGCACACTGCCTGCAGAAAGAGTTTCCAACATCTGAACCACAGCCGTTTGTCAGAGGCTTGTGAGACGCAAGTGGAATAAGCAGACCTGGAGGGTGTCTCCAGCTGCAGTGGAGTGGTATTCTGGGTAGCGCCTGGCTTAGAACACTGTTACGTTCTCAGTGCCCGAGGAACGCAGCTAGTGGAAATCTGGATTGTAGGCCTACTTCCTTGTGCGAGCTGAGTTCAGGGCAGGACCCTCCCGCATCCTGACTGCCCATAGACCTAGGTCCCAGCATCCTTATTTTAGGAGCCGGAAGCGGTTGTGTGAAGAGCATGCGGAAGTGACAGGATTCTCCTCAAGTGTATCTGATCTCAATACAGACATTGTAAACGTCCTTGTTCACTGAGAGCGTGGCTCGGTGCTAGCTCCCATCAAAGTGTCTAGCAGACATCTGCCTGCAAAGCATGCACACTTCCAAGAGTTGAGCTTATGGACTGTCCCTCCCACATCCTGCCTGCACGTACACCGCGCTCCTAACAGGCCTAGCCCCGATGCGTGCCTGAAGTGTTGTGAGAGGTAAGTGGAAAGTCGCGGCCCACAAGACTAGTGCATCCAAGCTCAATCCAGCGATATTTCCTAGTATTCCCTGGTGAGCCAGGTGCTACATCCTACGTGCCATACGAGAGAAGCTAGCTGAACGCCTTGTCCAAAAGCAACTTACTTCGGAGAGTTGAGCTCACCCTCAGTCCCTCACAGTTGCACACTGCCTGCAGAAAGAGTTTCCAACATCTGAACCACAGCCGTTTGTCAGAGGCTTGTGAGACGCAAGTGGAATAAGCAGACCTGGAGGGTGTCTCCAGCTGCAGTGGAGTGGTATTCTGGGTAGCGCCTGGCTTAGAACACTGTTACGTTCTCAGTGCCCGAGGAACGCAGCTAGTTGAAAGCTGGCTTGTAGGCTTGCTTTCTTGTGCGAGCTGAGTTCAGGGCAGGACCCTCCCGCGTCCTGACTGCCCGTAGATGTAGGTCCCAGCATCCTTATGTTAGTTGCTGGAAGCGGTTGTGTGAAGAGCATGTGGAAGTGACAGGATTCTCCTCAAGTGTATCTGATCTCAATACAGACATTGCAAACGTCCTTGTTCACTGAGAGCGTAGCTCGGTCCTAGCTCCCATCAAAGTGTCTAGCAGACATCTGCCTGCAAAGCATACACACTTCCGAGAGTTGAGCTTATGGACTGTCCCTCCCACATCCTGCTTGCAGGTACACCGCGATCCTAACAGGCCTAGCCCCGATGCGTGCCTGAAGTGTTGTGAGAGGTAAGTGGAAAGTCGCGGCCCACAAGACTAGTGCATCCAAGCTCAATCCAGCGATTTCCTAGTATTCCCTGTGTGAGCCAGGTGCTACATCCTACGTGCCATACAAGAGAAGCTAGCTGAACGCCTTGTCCAAAAGCAACTTACTTCGGAGAGTTGAGCTCACCCTCAGTCCCTCACAGTTGCACACTGCCTGCAGAAAGAGTTTCCAACATCTGAACCACAGGCGTTTGTCAGAGGATTGTGAGACTCAAGTGGAATAAGCAGACCTGGAGGGTGTCTCCAGCTGCAGTGGAGTGGTATTCTCGTTAGAGCCTGGCTTAGAACAGTTTTACGTTCTCAGTGCCCGAGGAACGCAGCTAGTTGAATGCTGGCTTGTAGGCTTGCTTCTTTGTGAGAGCTGAGTTCAGGGCAGGACCCTCCCGCATCCTGACTGCCCGTAGAGGTAGGTCCCAGCATCCTTATGTTAGTTGCCGGAAGCGGTTGTGTGAAGAGCATGTGGAAGTGACAGGATTCTCCTCAAGTGTATCTGATCTCAATACAGACATTGCAAACGTCCTTGTTCAATGAGAGCGTAGCCCGGTCCTAGCTCCCATCAAAGTTTCCAGCAGACATCTGCCTACAAAGGATACACACTTCGAGAGTTGAGCTTATGGACTGTCCGTCCCACACCCTGCCTGCACGTACACCGCGATCCTAACAGGCCTAGCCCCGATGCGTGCCTGAAGTGTTGTGAGAGGTAAGTGGAAAGTCGCGGCCCACAAGACTAGTGCATCCAAGCTCAATCCAGCGATTTCCTAGTATTCCCTGTGTGAGCCAGGTGCCACATCCTACGTGCCATACGAGAGAAGCTAGCTGAACGCCTTGTCCAAAAGCAACTTACTTCGGAGAGTTGAGCTCACCCTCAGTCCGTCACAGTTGCACACTGCCTGCAGAAAGAGTTTCCAACATCTGAACCACAGCCGTTTGTCAGAGGCTTGTGAGACGCAAGTGGAATAAGCAGACCTGGAGGGTGTCTCCAGCTGCAGTGGAGTGGTATTCTGGGTAGAGCCTGGCTTAGAACACTGTTACATTCTCAGTGCCCGAGGAACGCAGCGAGTTGAAAGCTGGCTTGTAGGCGTACTTCCTTGTGCGAGCTGAGTTCAGGGCAAGACCCTCCCGCATCCTGACTGCCCGTAGAGGTAGGTCCCAGCATCCTTATGTAAGTTGCCGGAAGCGGTTGTGTGAAGAGCATGTGGAAGTGACAGGATTCTCCTCAAGTGTATCTGATCTGAATACAGAGATTGCAAACGTCCTTGTTCACTAAGAGCGTAGCTCGGTCCTAGCTCCCATCAAAGTGTCTAGCAGACATCTGCCTGCAAAGCATACACACTTCCGAGAGTTGAGCTTATGGACTGTCCCTCCCACATCCTGATTGCAGGTACACCGCGCTCCTAACAGGCCTAGCCCCGATGCGTGCCTGAAGTGTTGTGAGAGGTAAGTGGAAAGTCGCGGCCCACAAGACTAGTGCATCCAAGCTCAATCCAGCGATATTTCCTAGAATTCCCTGTGTGAGCCAGGTGCTACATTCTACGTGCCATACAAGAGAAGCTAGCTGAACGCCTTGTCCAAAAGCAACTTACTTCGGAGAGTTGAGCTCACCCTCAGTCCCTCACAGTTGCACACTGCCTGCAGAAAGAGTTTCCAACATCTGAACCACAGCCGTTTGTCAGAGGCTTGTGAGACGCAAGTGGAATAAGCAGACCTGGAGGGTGTCTCCAGCTGCAGTGGAGTGGTATTCTGGGTAGCTCCTGGCTTAGAACACTGTTACGTTCTCAGTGCCCGAGGAACGCAGCTAGTGGAAATCTGGATTGTAGGCCTACTTCCCTGTGCGAGCTGAGTTCAGGGCAGGACCCTCCCGCATCCTGACTGCCCGTAGACGTAGGTCCCAGCATCCTTATGTTAGGAGCCGGAAGCGGTTGTGTGAAGAGCATGCGGAAGTGACAGGATTCTTCTCAAGTGTATCTGATCTCAATACAGACATTGCAAACGTCCTTGTTCACTGAGAGCGTAGCTCGGTGCTAGCTCCCATCAAAGTGTCTAGCAGACATCTGCCTGCAAAGCATGCACACTTCCGAGAGTTGAGCTTATGGACTGTCCCTCCCACATCCTGCCTGCACGTACACCGCGCTCCTAACAGGCCTAGCCCCGATGCGTGCCTGAAGTGTTGTGAGAGGTAAGTGGAAAGTCGCGGCCCACAAGACTAGTGCATCCAAGCTCAATCCAGCGATATTTCCTAGAATTCCCTGTGTGACCCAGGTGCTACATCCTACGTGCCATACAAGAGAAGCTAGCTGAACGCCTTGTCCAAAGCAACTGACTTCGGAGAGTTGAGCTCACCCTCAGTCCCTCACAGTTGCACACTGCCTGCAGAAAGAGTTTCCAACATCTGAACCACAGCCGTTTGTCATTGGCTTGTGAGACGCAAGTGGAATAAGGAGACCTGGAGGGTGTCTCCAGCTGCAGTGGAGTGGTATTCTGGGTAGAGCCTGGCTTAGAACACTGTTACGTTCTCAGTGCCCGAGGAACGCAGCTAGTTGAAAGGTGGCTTGTAGGCGTGTTTCCTTTTGAGAGCTGAGTTCAGGGCAGGACCCTCCCGCATCCTGATTGCCCGTAGACGTAGGTCCCAGCATCCTTATGTTAGGCGCCAGAAGAAGTTGTGTGAAGAGCATGTGGAGGTGACAGGATTCCCTCAAGTGTATCTGATCTCAATTCAGACATTGCAAACGTCCTTGTTCAATGAGAGTGTAGCTCGGTCCTAGCTCCCATCAAAGTGTCTAGCAGACATCTGCCTGCAAAGCATGCACACTTCCCAGAGTTGAGCTTATGGACTGTCCCTCCCACATCCTGCCTGCACGTACACCGCGCTATCAGGCCTAGCCCCGATGCGTGCCTGAAGTGTTGTGAGAGGTAAGGGGAAAGTCGCGGCCCACAAGACTAGTGCATCCAAGCTCAATCCAGCGATATTTCCTAGTATTCCCTGGTGAGCCAGGTGCTACATCGTATGTGCCATACAAGAGAAGCTAGCTGAACGCCTTGTCCAAAAGCAACTTACTGCGGAGAGTTCAGCTCACCCTCAGTCCCTCACAGTTGCACACTGCCTGCAAAAGAGTTTCCAACATCTGAACCACAGGCGTTTGTCAGAGGCTTGTGAGACGCAAGTGGAATAAGCAGACCTGGAGGGTGTCTCCAGCTGCAGTGGAGTGGTATTCTGGGTAGCTCCTGGCTTAGAACACTGTTACGTTCTCAGTGCCCGAGGAACGCAGCTAGCTGAAAGCTGGCTTGTAGGCTTGCTTCCTTGTGAGAGCTGAGTTCAGGGCAGGACCCTCCCGCATCCTGACTGCCCGTAGATGTAGGTCCCAGCATCCTTATGTTAGTTGCTGGAAGCGGTTGTGTGAAGAGCATGTGGAAGTGACAGGATTCTCCTCAAGTGTATCTGATCTCAATACAGACATTGCCAACGTCCTTGTTCAATGAGAGCGTAGCCCGGTCCTAGCTCCCATCAAAGTGTCTAGCAGACATCTGCCTACAAAGCATACACACTTCGAGAGTTGAGCTTATGGACTGTTCCTCCCACACCCTGCCTGCACGTACACCGCGATCCTAACAGGCCTAACCCGATGCGTGCCTAAGTGTTGTGAGAGGTAAGTGGAAAGTCGCGGCCCACAAGACTAGTGCATCCAAGCTCAATCCAGCGATTTCCTAGTATTCCCTGTGTGAGCCAGGTGCTACATCCTACGTGCCATACGAGAGAAGCTAGCTGAACGCCTTGTCCAAAAGCAACTTACTTCGGAGAGTTGAGCTCACCCTCAGTCCCTCACAGTTGCACACTGCCTGCAGAAAGAGTTTCCAACATCTGAACCACAGCCGTTTGTCAGAGGCTTGTGAGACGCAAGTGGAATAAGCAGACCTGGAGGGTGTCTCCAGCTGCAGAGGAGTGGTATTCTGGGTAGCGCCTGGCTTAGAACACTGTTACGTTCTCAGTGCCCGAGGAACGCAGCTAGTTGAAAGCTGGCTTGTAGGCTTGCTTCCTTGTGAGAGCTGAGTTCAGAGCAGCACCCTCCCGCATCCTGATTGCCCGTAGACGTAGGTCACAGCATCCTTATGTTAGGCGCCAGAAGAGGTTGTGTGAAGAGCATGTGGAGGTGACAGGATTCTCCTCAAGTGTATCTGATCTCAATTCAGACATTGCAAACGTCCTTGTTCAATGAGAGTGTAGCTCGGTCCTAGCTCCCATCAAAGTGTCTAGCAGACATCTGCCTGCAAAGCATGCACACTTCCGAGAGTTGAGCTTATGGACTGTCCCTCCCACATCCTGCCTGCACGTACACCGCGCTCCTAACAGGCCTAGCCCCGATGCGTGCCTGAAGTGTTGTGAGAGGTAAGTGGAAAGTCGCGGCCCACAAGACTAGTGCATCCAAGCTCAATCCAGCGATTTCCTAGTATTCCCTGTGTGAGCCAGATGCTACATCCTAAGTGCCATACGAGAGAAGCTAGCTGAACGCCTTGTCCAAAGCAACTTACTTCGGAGAGTTGAGCTCACACTCAGTCCGTCACAGTTGCACACTGCCTGCAGAAAGAGTTTCCAACATCTGAACCACAGGCGTTTGTCAGAGGCTTGTGAGACGCAAGTGGAATAAGCAGACCTGGAGGGTGTCTCCAGCTGCAGTGGAGTGGTATTCTGGGTAGCGCCTGGCTTAGAACACTGTTACGTTCTCAGTGCCCGAGGAACGCAGCTAGTTGAAAGCTGGCTTGTAGGCGTGCTTTCTTGTGCGAGCTGAGTTCAGGGAAGGACCCTCCCGCGTCCTGACTGCCCGTAGATGTAGGTCCCAGCATCCTTATGTTAGTTGCTGGAAGCGGTTGTGTGAAGAGCATGTGGAAGTGACAGGATTCTCCTCAAGTGTATCTGATCTCAATACAGACATTGCAAACGTCCTTGTTCACTAAGAGCGTAGCTCGGTCCTAGCTCCCATCAAAGTGTCTAGCAGACATCTGCCTGCAAAGCATACACACTTCCGAGAGTTGAGCTTATGGACTGTCCCTCCCACATCCTGATTGCAGGTACACCGCGCTCCTAACAGGCCTAGCCCCGATGCGTGCCTGAAGTGTTGTGAGAGGTAAGTGGAAAGTCGCGGCCCACAAGACTAGTGCATCCAAGCTCAATCCAGCGATATTTCCTAGAATTCCCTGTGTGAGCCAGGTGCTACATTCTACGTGCCATACAAGAGAAGCTAGCTGAACGCCTTGTCCAAAAGCAACTTACTTCGGAGAGTTGAGCTCACCCTCAGTCCCTCACAGTTGCACACTGCCTGCAGAAAGAGTTTCCAACATCTGAACCACAGCCGTTTGTCAGAGGCTTGTGAGACGCAAGTGGAATAAGCAGACCTGGAGGGTGTCTCCAGCTGCAGTGGAGTGGTATTCTGGGTAGCGCCTGGCTTAGAACACTGTTACGTTCTCAGTGCCCGAGGAACGCAGCTAGTTGAAAGCTGGCTTGTAGGCGTGCTTTCTTGTGCGAGCTGAGTTCAGGGCAGGACCCTCCCGCGTCCTGACTGCCCGTAGATGTAGGTCCCAGCATCCTTATGTTAGTTGCTGGAAGCGGTTGTGTGAAGAGCATGTGGAAGTGACAGGATTCTCCTCAAGTGTATCTGATCTCAATACAGACATTGCAAACGTCCTTGTTCACTGAGAGCGTAGCTCGGTCCTAGCTCCCATCAAAGTGTCTAGCAGACATCTGCCTGCAAAGCATACACACTTCCGAGAGTTGAGCTTATGGACTGTCCCTCCCACATCCTGCTTGCAGGTACACCGCGATCCTAACAGGCCTAGCCCCGATGCGTGCCTGAAGTGTTGTGAGAGGTAAGTGGAAAGTCGCGGCCCACAAGACTAGTGCATCCAAGCTCAATCCAGCGATTTCCTAGTATTCCCTGTGTGAGCCAGGTGCTACATCCTACGTGCCATACAAGAGAAGCTAGCTGAACGCCTTGTCCAAAAGCAACTTACTTCGGAGAGTTGAGCTCACCCTCAGTCCCTCACAGTTGCACACTGCCTGCAGAAAGAGTTTCCAACATCTGAACCACAGGCGTTTGTCAGAGGATTGTGAGACTCAAGTGGAATAAGCAGACCTGGAGGGTGTCTCCAGCTGCAGTGGAGTGGTATTCTCGTTAGAGCCTGGCTTAGAACAGTTTTACGTTCTCAGTGCCCGAGGAACGCAGCTAGTTGAATGCTGGCTTGTAGGCTTGCTTCTTTGTGAGAGCTGAGTTCAGGGCAGGACCCTCCCGCATCCTGACTGCCCGTAGAGGTAGGTCCCAGCATCCTTATGTTAGTTGCCGGAAGCGGTTGTGTGAAGAGCATGTGGAAGTGACAGGATTCTCCTCAAGTGTATCTGATCTCAATACAGACATTGCAAACGTCCTTGTTCAATGAGAGCGTAGCCCGGTCCTAGCTCCCATCAAAGTTTCCAGCAGACATCTGCCTACAAAGGATACACACTTCGAGAGTTGAGCTTATGGACTGTCCGTCCCACACCCTGCCTGCACGTACACCGCGATCCTAACAGGCCTAGCCCCGATGCGTGCCTGAAGTGTTGTGAGAGGTAAGTGGAAAGTCGCGGCCCACAAGACTAGTGCATCCAAGCTCAATCCAGCGATTTCCTAGTATTCCCTGTGTGAGCCAGGTGCCACATCCTACGTGCCATACGAGAGAAGCTAGCTGAACGCCTTGTCCAAAAGCAACTTACTTCGGAGAGTTGAGCTCACCCTCAGTCCGTCACAGTTGCACACTGCCTGCAGAAAGAGTTTCCAACATCTGAACCACAGCCGTTTGTCAGAGGCTTGTGAGACGCAAGTGGAATAAGCAGACCTGGAGGGTGTCTCCAGCTGCAGTGGAGTGGTATTCTGGGTAGAGCCTGGCTTAGAACACTGTTACATTCTCAGTGCCCGAGGAACGCAGCGAGTTGAAAGCTGGCTTGTAGGCGTACTTCCTTGTGCGAGCTGAGTTCAGGGCAAGACCCTCCCGCATCCTGACTGCCCGTAGAGGTAGGTCCCAGCATCCTTATGTAAGTTGCCGGAAGCGGTTGTGTGAAGAGCATGTGGAAGTGACAGGATTCTCCTCAAGTGTATCTGATCTGAATACAGAGATTGCAAACGTCCTTGTTCACTGAGAGCGTAGCTCGGTCCTAGCTCCCATCAAAGTGTCTAGCAGACATCTGCCTGCAAAGCATACACACTTCCGAGAGTTGAGCTTATGGACTGTCCCTCCCACATCCTGATTGCAGGTACACCGCGCTCCTAACAGGCCTAGCCCCGATGCGTGCCTGAAGTGTTGTGAGAGGTAAGTGGAAAGTCGCGGCCCACAAGACTAGTGCATCCAAGCTCAATCCAGCGATATTTCCTAGAATTCCCTGTGTGAGCCAGGTGCTACATTCTACGTGCCATACAAGAGAAGGTAGCTGAACGCCTTGTCCAAAAGCAACTTACTTCGGAGAGTTGAGCTCACCCTCAGTCCCTCACAGTTGCACACTGCCTGCAGAAAGAGTTTCCAACATCTGAACCACAGCCGTTTGTCAGAGGCTTGTGAGACGCAAGTGGAATAAGCAGACCTGGAGGGTGTCTCCAGCTGCAGTGGAGTGGTATTCTGGGTAGCGCCTGGCTTAGAACACTGTTACGTTCTCAGTGCCCGAGGAACGCAGCTAGTTGAAAGCTGGCTTGTAGGCGTGCTTTCTTGTGCGAGCTGAGTTCAGGGCAGGACCCTCCCGCGTCCTGACTGCCCGTAGATGTAGGTCCCAGCATCCTTATGTTAGTTGCTGGAAGCGGTTGTGTGAAGAGCATGTGGAAGTGACAGGATTCTCCTCAAGTGTATCTGATCTCAATACAGACATTGCAAACGTCCTTGTTCACTGAGAGCGTAGCTCGGTCCTAGCTCCCATCAAAGTGTCTAGCAGACATCTGCCTGCAAAGCATACACACTTCCGAGAGTTGAGCTTATGGACTGTCCCTCCCACATCCTGCTTGCAGGTACACCGCGATCCTAACAGGCCTAGCCCCGATGCGTGCCTGAAGTGTTGTGAGAGGTAAGTGGAAAGTCGCGGCCCACAAGACTAGTGCATCCAAGCTCAATCCAGCGATTTCCTAGTATTCCCTGTGTGAGCCAGGTGCCACATCCTACGTGCCATACGAGAGAAGCTAGCTGAACGCCTTGTCCAAAAGCAACTTACTTCGGAGAGTTGAGCTCACCCTCAGTCCGTCACAGTTGCACACTGCCTGCAGAAAGAGTTTCCAACATCTGAACCACAGCCGTTTGTCAGAGGCTTGTGAGACGCAAGTGGAATAAGCAGACCTGGAGGGTGTCTCCAGCTGCAGTGGAGTGGTATTCTGGGTAGAGCCTGGCTTAGAACACTGTTACATTCTCAGTGCCCGAGGAACGCAGCGAGTTGAAAGCTGGCTTGTAGGCGTACTTCCTTGTGCGAGCTGAGTTCAGGGCAAGACCCTCCCGCATCCTGACTGCCCGTAGAGGTAGGTCCCAGCATCCTTATGTAAGTTGCCGGAAGCGGTTGTGTGAAGAGCATGTGGAAGTGACAGGATTCTCCTCAAGTGTATCTGATCTGAATACAGAGATTGCAAACGTCCTTGTTCACTGAGAGCGTAGCTCGGTCCTAGCTCCCATCAAAGTGTCTAGCAGACATCTGCCTGCAAAGCATACACACTTCCGAGAGTTGAGCTTATGGACTGTCCCTCCCACATCCTGATTGCAGGTACACCGCGCTCCTAACAGGCCTAGCCCCGATGCGTGCCTGAAGTGTTGTGAGAGGTAAGTGGAAAGTCGCGGCCCACAAGACTAGTGCATCCAAGCTCAATCCAGCGATATTTCCTAGAATTCCCTGTGTGAGCCAGGTGCTACATTCTACGTGCCATACAAGAGAAGCTAGCTGAACGCCTTGTCCAAAAGCAACTTACTTCGGAGAGTTGAGCTCACCCTCAGTCCCTCACAGTTGCACACTGCCTGCAGAAAGAGTTTCCAACATCTGAACCACAGCCGTTTGTCAGAGGCTTGTGAGACGCAAGTGGAATAAGCAGACCTGGAGGGTGTCTCCAGCTGCAGTGGAGTGGTATTCTGGGTAGCGCCTGGCTTAGAACACTGTTACGTTCTCAGTGCCCGAGGAACGCAGCTAGTTGAAAGCTGGCTTGTAGGCGTGCTTTCTTGTGCGAGCTGAGTTCAGGGCAGGACCCTCCCGCGTCCTGACTGCCCGTAGATGTAGGTCCCAGCATCCTTATGTTAGTTGCTGGAAGCGGTTGTGTGAAGAGCATGTGGAAGTGACAGGATTCTCCTCAAGTGTATCTGATCTCAATACAGACATTGCAAACGTCCTTGTTCACTGAGAGCGTAGCTCGGTCCTAGCTCCCATCAAAGTGTCTAGCAGACATCTGCCTGCAAAGCATACACACTTCCGAGAGTTGAGCTTATGGACTGTCCCTCCCACATCCTGCTTGCAGGTACACCGCGATCCTAACAGGCCTAGCCCCGATGCGTGCCTGAAGTGTTGTGAGAGGTAAGTGGAAAGTCGCGGCCCACAAGACTAGTGCATCCAAGCTCAATCCAGCGATTTCCTAGTATTCCCTGTGTGAGCCAGGTGCTACATCCTACGTGCCATACAAGAGAAGCTAGCTGAACGCCTTGTCCAAAAGCAACTTACTTCGGAGAGTTGAGCTCACCCTCAGTCCCTCACAGTTGCACACTGCCTGCAGAAAGAGTTTCCAACATCTGAACCACAGGCGTTTGTCAGAGGATTGTGAGACTCAAGTGGAATAAGCAGACCTGGAGGGTGTCTCCAGCTGCAGTGGAGTGGTATTCTCGTTAGAGCCTGGCTTAGAACAGTTTTACGTTCTCAGTGCCCGAGGAACGCAGCTAGTTGAATGCTGGCTTGTAGGCTTGCTTCTTTGTGAGAGCTGAGTTCAGGGCAGGACCCTCCCGCATCCTGACTGCCCGTAGAGGTAGGTCCCAGCATCCTTATGTTAGTTGCCGGAAGCGGTTGTGTGAAGAGCATGTGGAAGTGACAGGATTCTCCTCAAGTGTATCTGATCTCAATACAGACATTGCAAACGTCCTTGTTCAATGAGAGCGTAGCCCGGTCCTAGCTCCCATCAAAGTGTCCAGCAGACATCTGCCTACAAAGGATACACACTTCGAGAGTTGAGCTTATGGACTGTCCGTCCCACACCCTGCCTGCACGTACACCGCGATCCTAACAGGCCTAGCCCCGATGCGTGCCTGAAGTGTTGTGAGAGGTAAGTGGAAAGTCGCGGCCCACAAGACTAGTGCATCCAAGCTCAATCCAGCGATTTCCTAGTATTCCCTGTGTGAGCCAGGTGCCACATCCTACGTGCCATACGAGAGAAGCTAGCTGAACGCCTTGTCCAAAAGCAACTTACTTCGGAGAGTTGAGCTCACCCTCAGTCCGTCACAGTTGCACACTGCCTGCAGAAAGAGTTTCCAACATCTGAACCACAGCCGTTTGTCAGAGGCTTGTGAGACGCAAGTGGAATAAGCAGACCTGGAGGGTGTCTCCAGCTGCAGTGGAGTGGTATTCTGGGTAGAGCCTGGCTTAGAACACTGTTACATTCTCAGTGCCCGAGGAACGCAGCGAGTTGAAAGCTGGCTTGTAGGCGTACTTCCTTGTGCGAGCTGAGTTCAGGGCAAGACCCTCCCGCATCCTGACTGCCCGTAGAGGTAGGTCCCAGCATCCTTATGTAAGTTGCCGGAAGCGGTTGTGTGAAGAGCATGTGGAAGTGACAGGATTCTCCTCAAGTGTATCTGATCTGAATACAGAGATTGCAAACGTCCTTGTTCACTGAGAGCGTAGCTCGGTCCTAGCTCCCATCAAAGTGTCTAGCAGACATCTGCCTGCAAAGCATACACACTTCTGAGAGTTGAACTTATGGACTGTCCCTCCCACATCCTGCTTGCACGTACACCGCGATCCTAACAGGCCTACCCCGATGCGTGCCTAAGTGTTGTGAGAGGTAAGTGGAAAGTCGCGGCCGACAAGACTAGTGCATCCAAGCTCAATCCAGCGATTTCCTAGTATTCCCTGTGTGAGCCAGATGCCACATCCTAAGTGCCATACGAGAGAAGGTAGCTGAACGCCTTGTCCAAAGCAACTTACTTCGGAGAGTTGAGCTCACCCTCAGTCCGTCACAGTTGCACACTGCCTGCAGAAAGAGTTTCCAACATCTGAACCACAGGCGTTTGTCAGAGGCTTGTGAGACGCAAGTGGAATAAGCAGACCTGGAGGGTGTCTCCAGCTGCAGTGGAGTGGTATTCTGGGTAGCGCCTGGCTTAGAACACTGTTACGTTCTCAGTGCCCGAGGAACGCAGCTAGTTGAAAGCTGGCTTGTAGGCGTGCTTTCTTGTGCGAGCTGAGTTCAGGGAAGGACCCTCCCGCGTCCTGACTGCCCGTAGATGTAGGTCCCAGCATCCTTATGTTAGTTGCTGGAAGCGGTTGTGTGAAGAGCATGTGGAAGTGACAGGATTCTCCTCAAGTGTATCTGATCTCAATACAGACATTGCAAACGTCCTTGTTCACTGAGAGCGTAGCTCGGTCCTAGCTCCCATCAAAGTGTCTAGCAGACATCTGCCTGCAAAGCATACACACTTCCGAGAGTTGAGCTTATGGACTGTCCCTCCCACATCCTGATTGCAGGTACACCGCGATCCTAACAGGCCTAGCCCCGATGCGTGCCTGAAGTGTTGTGAGAGGTAAGTGGAAAGTCGCGGCCCACAAGACTAGTGCATCCAAGCTCAATCCAGCGATATTTCCTAGAATTCCCTGTGTGAGCCAGGTGCTACATTCTACGTGCCATACAAGAGAAGCTAGCTGAACGCCTTGTCCAAAAGCAACTTACTTCGGAGAGTTGAGCTCACCCTCAGTCCCTCACAGTTGCACACTGCCTGCAGAAAGAGTTTCCAACATCTGAACCACAGCCGTTTGTCAGAGGCTTGTGAGACGCAAGTGGAATAAGCAGACCTGGAGGGTGTCTCCAGCTGCAGTGGAGTGGTATTCTGGGTAGCGCCTGGCTTAGAACACTGTTACGTTCTCAGTGCCCGAGGAACGCAGCTAGTTGAAAGCTGGCTTGTAGGCGTGCTTTCTTGTGCGAGCTGAGTTCAGGGCAGGACCCTCCCGCGTCCTGACTGCCCGTAGATGTAGGTCCCAGCATCCTTATGTTAGTTGCTGGAAGCGGTTGTGTGAAGAGCATGTGGAAGTGACAGGATTCTCCTCAAGTGTATCTGATCTCAATACAGACATTGCAAACGTCCTTGTTCACTGAGAGCGTAGCTCGGTCCTAGCTCCCATCAAAGTGTCTAGCAGACATCTGCCTGCAAAGCATACACACTTCCGAGAGTTGAGCTTATGGACTGTCCCTCCCACATCCTGCTTGCAGGTACACCGCGATCCTAACAGGCCTAGCCCCGATGCGTGCCTGAAGTGTTGTGAGAGGTAAGTGGAAAGTCGCGGCCCACAAGACTAGTGCATCCAAGCTCAATCCAGCGATTTCCTAGTATTCCCTGTGTGAGCCAGGTGCTACATTCTACGTGCCATACAAGAGAAGCTAGCTGAACGCCTTGTCCAAAAGCAACTTACTTCGGAGAGTTGAGCTCACCCTCAGTCCCTCACAGTTGCACACTGCCTGCAGAAAGAGTTTCCAACATCTGAACCACAGGCGTTTGTCAGAGGATTGTGAGACTCAAGTGGAATAAGCAGACCTGGAGGGTGTCTCCAGCTGCAGTGGAGTGGTATTCTAGTTAGAGCCTGGCTTAGAACAGTTTTACGTTCTCAGTGCCCGAGGAACGCAGCTAGTTGAAAGGTGGCTTGTAGGCCTGCTTCCTTTTGAGAGCTGAGTTCAGGGCAGCACCCTCCCGCATCCTGATTGCCCGTAGACGTAGGTCACAGCATCCTTATGTTAGGCGCCAGAAGAGGTTGTGTGAAGAGCATGTGGAGGTGACAGGATTCTCCTCAAGTGTATCTGATCTCAATTCAGACATTGCAAACGTCCTTGTTCAATGAGAGTGTAGCTCGGTCCTAGCTCCCATCAAAGTGTCTAGCAGACATCTGCCTGCAAAGCATGCACACTTCCGAGAGTTGAGCTTATGGACTGTCCCTCCCACATCCTGCCTGCACGTACACCGCGCTAACAGGCCTAGCCCCGATGCGTGCCAGAAGTGTTGTGAGAGGTAAGTGGAAAGTCGCGGCCCACAAGACTAGTGCATCCAAGCTCAATCCAGCGATATTTCCTAGAATTCCCTGTGTGAGCCAGGTGCTACATTCTACGTGCCATACAAGAGAAGGTAGCTGAACGCCTTGTCCAAAAGCAACTTACTTCGGAGAGTTGAGCTCACCCTCAGTCCCTCACAGTTGCACACTGCCTGCAGAAAGAGTTTCCAACATCTGAACCACAGCCGTTTGTCAGAGGCTTGTGAGACGCAAGTGGAATAAGCAGACCTGGAGGGTGTCTCCAGCTGCAGTGGAGTGGTATTCTGGGTAGCGCCTGGCTTAGAACACTGTTACGTTCTCAGTGCCCGAGGAACGCAGCTAGTTGAAAGCTGGCTTGTAGGCGTGCTTTCTTGTGCGAGCTGAGTTCAGGGCAGGACCCTCCCGCGTCCTGACTGCCCGTAGATGTAGGTCCCAGCATCCTTATGTTAGTTGCTGGAAGCGGTTGTGTGAAGAGCATGTGGAAGTGACAGGATTCTCCTCAAGTGTATCTGATCTCAATACAGACATTGCAAACGTCCTTGTTCACTGAGAGCGTAGCTCGGTCCTAGCTCCCATCAAAGTGTCTAGCAGACATCTGCCTGCAAAGCATACACACTTCCGAGAGTTGAGCTTATGGACTGTCCCTCCCACATCCTGCTTGCAGGTACACCGCGATCCTAACAGGCCTAGCCCCGATGCGTGCCTGAAGTGTTGTGAGAGGTAAGTGGAAAGTCGCGGCCCACAAGACTAGTGCATCCAAGCTCAATCCAGCGATTTCCTAGTATTCCCTGTGTGAGCCAGGTGCCACATCCTACGTGCCATACGAGAGAAGCTAGCTGAACGCCTTGTCCAAAAGCAACTTACTTCGGAGAGTTGAGCTCACCCTCAGTCCGTCACAGTTGCACACTGCCTGCAGAAAGAGTTTCCAACATCTGAACCACAGCCGTTTGTCAGAGGCTTGTGAGACGCAAGTGGAATAAGCAGACCTGGAGGGTGTCTCCAGCTGCAGTGGAGTGGTATTCTGGGTAGAGCCTGGCTTAGAACACTGTTACATTCTCAGTGCCCGAGGAACGCAGCGAGTTGAAAGCTGGCTTGTAGGCGTACTTCCTTGTGCGAGCTGAGTTCAGGGCAAGACCCTCCCGCATCCTGACTGCCCGTAGAGGTAGGTCCCAGCATCCTTATGTAAGTTGCCGGAAGCGGTTGTGTGAAGAGCATGTGGAAGTGACAGGATTCTCCTCAAGTGTATCTGATCTGAATACAGAGATTGCAAACGTCCTTGTTCACTGAGAGCGTAGCTCGGTCCTAGCTCCCATCAAAGTGTCTAGCAGACATCTGCCTGCAAAGCATACACACTTCCGAGAGTTGAGCTTATGGACTGTCCCTCCCACATCCTGATTGCAGGTACACCGCGCTCCTAACAGGCCTAGCCCCGATGCGTGCCTGAAGTGTTGTGAGAGGTAAGTGGAAAGTCGCGGCCCACAAGACTAGTGCATCCAAGCTCAATCCAGCGATATTTCCTAGAATTCCCTGTGTGAGCCAGGTGCTACATTCTACGTGCCATACAAGAGAAGCTAGCTGAACGCCTTGTCCAAAAGCAACTTACTTCGGAGAGTTGAGCTCACCCTCAGTCCCTCACAGTTGCACACTGCCTGCAGAAAGAGTTTCCAACATCTGAACCACAGCCGTTTGTCAGAGGCTTGTGAGACGCAAGTGGAATAAGCAGACCTGGAGGGTGTCTCCAGCTGCAGTGGAGTGGTATTCTGGGTAGCGCCTGGCTTAGAACACTGTTACGTTCTCAGTGCCCGAGGAACGCAGCTAGTTGAAAGCTGGCTTGTAGGCGTGCTTTCTTGTGCGAGCTGAGTTCAGGGCAGGACCCTCCCGCGTCCTGACTGCCCGTAGATGTAGGTCCCAGCATCCTTATGTTAGTTGCTGGAAGCGGTTGTGTGAAGAGCATGTGGAAGTGACAGGATTCTCCTCAAGTGTATCTGATCTCAATACAGACATTGCAAACGTCCTTGTTCACTGAGAGCGTAGCTCGGTCCTAGCTCCCATCAAAGTGTCTAGCAGACATCTGCCTGCAAAGCATACACACTTCCGAGAGTTGAGCTTATGGACTGTCCCTCCCACATCCTGCTTGCAGGTACACCGCGATCCTAACAGGCCTAGCCCCGATGCGTGCCTGAAGTGTTGTGAGAGGTAAGTGGAAAGTCGCGGCCCACAAGACTAGTGCATCCAAGCTCAATCCAGCGATTTCCTAGTATTCCCTGTGTGAGCCAGGTGCTACATCCTACGTGCCATACAAGAGAAGCTAGCTGAACGCCTTGTCCAAAAGCAACTTACTTCGGAGAGTTGAGCTCACCCTCAGTCCCTCACAGTTGCACACTGCCTGCAGAAAGAGTTTCCAACATCTGAACCACAGGCGTTTGTCAGAGGATTGTGAGACTCAAGTGGAATAAGCAGACCTGGAGGGTGTCTCCAGCTGCAGTGGAGTGGTATTCTCGTTAGAGCCTGGCTTAGAACAGTTTTACGTTCTCAGTGCCCGAGGAACGCAGCTAGTTGAATGCTGGCTTGTAGGCTTGCTTCTTTGTGAGAGCTGAGTTCAGGGCAGGACCCTCCCGCATCCTGACTGCCCGTAGAGGTAGGTCCCAGCATCCTTATGTTAGTTGCCGGAAGCGGTTGTGTGAAGAGCATGTGGAAGTGACAGGATTCTCCTCAAGTGTATCTGATCTCAATACAGACATTGCAAACGTCCTTGTTCAATGAGAGCGTAGCCCGGTCCTAGCTCCCATCAAAGTGTCCAGCAGACATCTGCCTACAAAGGATACACACTTCGAGAGTTGAGCTTATGGACTGTCCGTCCCACACCCTGCCTGCACGTACACCGCGATCCTAACAGGCCTAGCCCCGATGCGTGCCTGAAGTGTTGTGAGAGGTAAGTGGAAAGTCGCGGCCCACAAGACTAGTGCATCCAAGCTCAATCCAGCGATTTCCTAGTATTCCCTGTGTGAGCCAGGTGCCACATCCTACGTGCCATACGAGAGAAGCTAGCTGAACGCCTTGTCCAAAAGCAACTTACTTCGGAGAGTTGAGCTCACCCTCAGTCCGTCACAGTTGCACACTGCCTGCAGAAAGAGTTTCCAACATCTGAACCACAGCCGTTTGTCAGAGGCTTGTGAGACGCAAGTGGAATAAGCAGACCTGGAGGGTGTCTCCAGCTGCAGTGGAGTGGTATTCTGGGTAGAGCCTGGCTTAGAACACTGTTACATTCTCAGTGCCCGAGGAACGCAGCGAGTTGAAAGCTGGCTTGTAGGCGTACTTCCTTGTGCGAGCTGAGTTCAGGGCAAGACCCTCCCGCATCCTGACTGCCCGTAGAGGTAGGTCCCAGCATCCTTATGTAAGTTGCCGGAAGCGGTTGTGTGAAGAGCATGTGGAAGTGACAGGATTCTCCTCAAGTGTATCTGATCTGAATACAGAGATTGCAAACGTCCTTGTTCACTGAGAGCGTAGCTCGGTCCTAGCTCCCATCAAAGTGTCTAGCAGACATCTGCCTGCAAAGCATACACACTTCTGAGAGTTGAACTTATGGACTGTCCCTCCCACATCCTGCTTGCACGTACACCGCGATCCTAACAGGCCTACCCCGATGCGTGCCTAAGTGTTGTGAGAGGTAAGTGGAAAGTCGCGGCCGACAAGACTAGTGCATCCAAGCTCAATCCAGCGATTTCCTAGTATTCCCTGTGTGAGCCAGATGCCACATCCTAAGTGCCATACGAGAGAAGGTAGCTGAACGCCTTGTCCAAAGCAACTTACTTCGGAGAGTTGAGCTCACCCTCAGTCCGTCACAGTTGCACACTGCCTGCAGAAAGAGTTTCCAACATCTGAACCACAGGCGTTTGTCAGAGGCTTGTGAGACGCAAGTGGAATAAGCAGACCTGGAGGGTGTCTCCAGCTGCAGTGGAGTGGTATTCTGGGTAGCGCCTGGCTTAGAACACTGTTACGTTCTCAGTGCCCGAGGAACGCAGCTAGTTGAAAGCTGGCTTGTAGGCGTGCTTTCTTGTGCGAGCTGAGTTCAGGGAAGGACCCTCCCGCGTCCTGACTGCCCGTAGATGTAGGTCCCAGCATCCTTATGTTAGTTGCTGGAAGCGGTTGTGTGAAGAGCATGTGGAAGTGACAGGATTCTCCTCAAGTGTATCTGATCTCAATACAGACATTGCAAACGTCCTTGTTCACTGAGAGCGTAGCTCGGTCCTAGCTCCCATCAAAGTGTCTAGCAGACATCTGCCTGCAAAGCATACACACTTCCGAGAGTTGAGCTTATGGACTGTCCCTCCCACATCCTGATTGCAGGTACACCGCGATCCTAACAGGCCTAGCCCCGATGCGTGCCTGAAGTGTTGTGAGAGGTAAGTGGAAAGTCGCGGCCCACAAGACTAGTGCATCCAAGCTCAATCCAGCGATATTTCCTAGAATTCCCTGTGTGAGCCAGGTGCTACATTCTACGTGCCATACAAGAGAAGCTAGCTGAACGCCTTGTCCAAAAGCAACTTACTTCGGAGAGTTGAGCTCACCCTCAGTCCCTCACAGTTGCACACTGCCTGCAGAAAGAGTTTCCAACATCTGAACCACAGCCGTTTGTCAGAGGCTTGTGAGACGCAAGTGGAATAAGCAGACCTGGAGGGTGTCTCCAGCTGCAGTGGAGTGGTATTCTGGGTAGCGCCTGGCTTAGAACACTGTTACGTTCTCAGTGCCCGAGGAACGCAGCTAGTTGAAAGCTGGCTTGTAGGCGTGCTTTCTTGTGCGAGCTGAGTTCAGGGCAGGACCCTCCCGCGTCCTGACTGCCCGTAGATGTAGGTCCCAGCATCCTTATGTTAGTTGCTGGAAGCGGTTGTGTGAAGAGCATGTGGAAGTGACAGGATTCTCCTCAAGTGTATCTGATCTCAATACAGACATTGCAAACGTCCTTGTTCACTGAGAGCGTAGCTCGGTCCTAGCTCCCATCAAAGTGTCTAGCAGACATCTGCCTGCAAAGCATACACACTTCCGAGAGTTGAGCTTATGGACTGTCCCTCCCACATCCTGCTTGCAGGTACACCGCGATCCTAACAGGCCTAGCCCCGATGCGTGCCTGAAGTGTTGTGAGAGGTAAGTGGAAAGTCGCGGCCCACAAGACTAGTGCATCCAAGCTCAATCCAGCGATTTCCTAGTATTCCCTGTGTGAGCCAGGTGCTACATTCTACGTGCCATACAAGAGAAGCTAGCTGAACGCCTTGTCCAAAAGCAACTTACTTCGGAGAGTTGAGCTCACCCTCAGTCCCTCACAGTTGCACACTGCCTGCAGAAAGAGTTTCCAACATCTGAACCACAGGCGTTTGTCAGAGGATTGTGAGACTCAAGTGGAATAAGCAGACCTGGAGGGTGTCTCCAGCTGCAGTGGAGTGGTATTCTAGTTAGAGCCTGGCTTAGAACAGTTTTACGTTCTCAGTGCCCGAGGAACGCAGCTAGTTGAAAGGTGGCTTGTAGGCCTGCTTCCTTTTGAGAGCTGAGTTCAGGGCAGCACCCTCCCGCATCCTGATTGCCCGTAGACGTAGGTCACAGCATCCTTATGTTAGGCGCCAGAAGAGGTTGTGTGAAGAGCATGTGGAGGTGACAGGATTCTCCTCAAGTGTATCTGATCTCAATTCAGACATTGCAAACGTCCTTGTTCAATGAGAGTGTAGCTCGGTCCTAGCTCCCATCAAAGTGTCTAGCAGACATCTGCCTGCAAAGCATGCACACTTCCGAGAGTTGAGCTTATGGACTGTCCCTCCCACATCCTGCCTGCACGTACACCGCGCTAACAGGCCTAGCCCCGATGCGTGCCAGAAGTGTTGTGAGAGGTAAGTGGAAAGTCGCGGCCCACAAGACTAGTGCATCCAAGCTCAATCCAGCGATATTTCCTAGAATTCCCTGTGTGAGCCAGGTGCTACATTCTACGTGCCATACAAGAGAAGGTAGCTGAACGCCTTGTCCAAAAGCAACTTACTTCGGAGAGTTGAGCTCACCCTCAGTCCCTCACAGTTGCACACTGCCTGCAGAAAGAGTTTCCAACATCTGAACCACAGCCGTTTGTCAGAGGCTTGTGAGACGCAAGTGGAATAAGCAGACCTGGAGGGTGTCTCCAGCTGCAGTGGAGTGGTATTCTGGGTAGCGCCTGGCTTAGAACACTGTTACGTTCTCAGTGCCCGAGGAACGCAGCTAGTTGAAAGCTGGCTTGTAGGCGTGCTTTCTTGTGCGAGCTGAGTTCAGGGCAGGACCCTCCCGCGTCCTGACTGCCCGTAGATGTAGGTCCCAGCATCCTTATGTTAGTTGCTGGAAGCGGTTGTGTGAAGAGCATGTGGAAGTGACAGGATTCTCCTCAAGTGTATCTGATCTCAATACAGACATTGCAAACGTCCTTGTTCACTGAGAGCGTAGCTCGGTCCTAGCTCCCATCAAAGTGTCTAGCAGACATCTGCCTGCAAAGCATACACACTTCCGAGAGTTGAGCTTATGGACTGTCCCTCCCACATCCTGCTTGCAGGTACACCGCGATCCTAACAGGCCTAGCCCCGATGCGTGCCTGAAGTGTTGTGAGAGGTAAGTGGAAAGTCGCGGCCCACAAGACTAGTGCATCCAAGCTCAATCCAGCGATTTCCTAGTATTCCCTGTGTGAGCCAGGTGCCACATCCTACGTGCCATACGAGAGAAGCTAGCTGAACGCCTTGTCCAAAAGCAACTTACTTCGGAGAGTTGAGCTCACCCTCAGTCCGTCACAGTTGCACACTGCCTGCAGAAAGAGTTTCCAACATCTGAACCACAGCCGTTTGTCAGAGGCTTGTGAGACGCAAGTGGAATAAGCAGACCTGGAGGGTGTCTCCAGCTGCAGTGGAGTGGTATTCTGGGTAGAGCCTGGCTTAGAACACTGTTACATTCTCAGTGCCCGAGGAACGCAGCGAGTTGAAAGCTGGCTTGTAGGCGTACTTCCTTGTGCGAGCTGAGTTCAGGGCAAGACCCTCCCGCATCCTGACTGCCCGTAGAGGTAGGTCCCAGCATCCTTATGTAAGTTGCCGGAAGCGGTTGTGTGAAGAGCATGTGGAAGTGACAGGATTCTCCTCAAGTGTATCTGATCTGAATACAGAGATTGCAAACGTCCTTGTTCACTGAGAGCGTAGCTCGGTCCTAGCTCCCATCAAAGTGTCTAGCAGACATCTGCCTGCAAAGCATACACACTTCCGAGAGTTGAGCTTATGGACTGTCCCTCCCACATCCTGATTGCAGGTACACCGCGCTCCTAACAGGCCTAGCCCCGATGCGTGCCTGAAGTGTTGTGAGAGGTAAGTGGAAAGTCGCGGCCCACAAGACTAGTGCATCCAAGCTCAATCCAGCGATATTTCCTAGAATTCCCTGTGTGAGCCAGGTGCTACATTCTACGTGCCATACAAGAGAAGCTAGCTGAACGCCTTGTCCAAAAGCAACTTACTTCGGAGAGTTGAGCTCACCCTCAGTCCCTCACAGTTGCACACTGCCTGCAGAAAGAGTTTCCAACATCTGAACCACAGCCGTTTGTCAGAGGCTTGTGAGACGCAAGTGGAATAAGCAGACCTGGAGGGTGTCTCCAGCTGCAGTGGAGTGGTATTCTGGGTAGCGCCTGGCTTAGAACACTGTTACGTTCTCAGTGCCCGAGGAACGCAGCTAGTTGAAAGCTGGCTTGTAGGCGTGCTTTCTTGTGCGAGCTGAGTTCAGGGCAGGACCCTCCCGCGTCCTGACTGCCCGTAGATGTAGGTCCCAGCATCCTTATGTTAGTTGCTGGAAGCGGTTGTGTGAAGAGCATGTGGAAGTGACAGGATTCTCCTCAAGTGTATCTGATCTCAATACAGACATTGCAAACGTCCTTGTTCACTGAGAGCGTAGCTCGGTCCTAGCTCCCATCAAAGTGTCTAGCAGACATCTGCCTGCAAAGCATACACACTTCCGAGAGTTGAGCTTATGGACTGTCCCTCCCACATCCTGCTTGCAGGTACACCGCGATCCTAACAGGCCTAGCCCCGATGCGTGCCTGAAGTGTTGTGAGAGGTAAGTGGAAAGTCGCGGCCCACAAGACTAGTGCATCCAAGCTCAATCCAGCGATTTCCTAGTATTCCCTGTGTGAGCCAGGTGCTACATCCTACGTGCCATACAAGAGAAGCTAGCTGAACGCCTTGTCCAAAAGCAACTTACTTCGGAGAGTTGAGCTCACCCTCAGTCCCTCACAGTTGCACACTGCCTGCAGAAAGAGTTTCCAACATCTGAACCACAGGCGTTTGTCAGAGGATTGTGAGACTCAAGTGGAATAAGCAGACCTGGAGGGTGTCTCCAGCTGCAGTGGAGTGGTATTCTCGTTAGAGCCTGGCTTAGAACAGTTTTACGTTCTCAGTGCCCGAGGAACGCAGCTAGTTGAATGCTGGCTTGTAGGCTTGCTTCTTTGTGAGAGCTGAGTTCAGGGCAGGACCCTCCCGCATCCTGACTGCCCGTAGAGGTAGGTCCCAGCATCCTTATGTTAGTTGCCGGAAGCGGTTGTGTGAAGAGCATGTGGAAGTGACAGGATTCTCCTCAAGTGTATCTGATCTCAATACAGACATTGCAAACGTCCTTGTTCAATGAGAGCGTAGCCCGGTCCTAGCTCCCATCAAAGTGTCCAGCAGACATCTGCCTACAAAGGATACACACTTCGAGAGTTGAGCTTATGGACTGTCCGTCCCACACCCTGCCTGCACGTACACCGCGATCCTAACAGGCCTAGCCCCGATGCGTGCCTGAAGTGTTGTGAGAGGTAAGTGGAAAGTCGCGGCCCACAAGACTAGTGCATCCAAGCTCAATCCAGCGATTTCCTAGTATTCCCTGTGTGAGCCAGGTGCCACATCCTACGTGCCATACGAGAGAAGCTAGCTGAACGCCTTGTCCAAAAGCAACTTACTTCGGAGAGTTGAGCTCACCCTCAGTCCGTCACAGTTGCACACTGCCTGCAGAAAGAGTTTCCAACATCTGAACCACAGCCGTTTGTCAGAGGCTTGTGAGACGCAAGTGGAATAAGCAGACCTGGAGGGTGTCTCCAGCTGCAGTGGAGTGGTATTCTGGGTAGAGCCTGGCTTAGAACACTGTTACATTCTCAGTGCCCGAGGAACGCAGCGAGTTGAAAGCTGGCTTGTAGGCGTACTTCCTTGTGCGAGCTGAGTTCAGGGCAAGACCCTCCCGCATCCTGACTGCCCGTAGAGGTAGGTCCCAGCATCCTTATGTAAGTTGCCGGAAGCGGTTGTGTGAAGAGCATGTGGAAGTGACAGGATTCTCCTCAAGTGTATCTGATCTGAATACAGAGATTGCAAACGTCCTTGTTCACTGAGAGCGTAGCTCGGTCCTAGCTCCCATCAAAGTGTCTAGCAGACATCTGCCTGCAAAGCATACACACTTCTGAGAGTTGAACTTATGGACTGTCCCTCCCACATCCTGCTTGCACGTACACCGCGATCCTAACAGGCCTACCCCGATGCGTGCCTAAGTGTTGTGAGAGGTAAGTGGAAAGTCGCGGCCGACAAGACTAGTGCATCCAAGCTCAATCCAGCGATTTCCTAGTATTCCCTGTGTGAGCCAGATGCCACATCCTAAGTGCCATACGAGAGAAGGTAGCTGAACGCCTTGTCCAAAGCAACTTACTTCGGAGAGTTGAGCTCACCCTCAGTCCGTCACAGTTGCACACTGCCTGCAGAAAGAGTTTCCAACATCTGAACCACAGGCGTTTGTCAGAGGCTTGTGAGACGCAAGTGGAATAAGCAGACCTGGAGGGTGTCTCCAGCTGCAGTGGAGTGGTATTCTGGGTAGCGCCTGGCTTAGAACACTGTTACGTTCTCAGTGCCCGAGGAACGCAGCTAGTTGAAAGCTGGCTTGTAGGCGTGCTTTCTTGTGCGAGCTGAGTTCAGGGCAGGACCCTCCCGCGTCCTGACTGCCCGTAGATGTAGGTCCCAGCATCCTTATGTTAGTTGCTGGAAGCGGTTGTGTGAAGAGCATGTGGAAGTGACAGGATTCTCCTCAAGTGTATCTGATCTCAATACAGACATTGCAAACGTCCTTGTTCACTGAGAGCGTAGCTCGGTCCTAGCTCCCATCAAAGTGTCTAGCAGACATCTGCCTGCAAAGCATACACACTTCCGAGAGTTGAGCTTATGGACTGTCCCTCCCACATCCTGATTGCAGGTACACCGCGATCCTAACAGGCCTAGCCCCGATGCGTGCCTGAAGTGTTGTGAGAGGTAAGTGGAAAGTCGCGGCCCACAAGACTAGTGCATCCAAGCTCAATCCAGCGATATTTCCTAGAATTCCCTGTGTGAGCCAGGTGCTACATTCTACGTGCCATACAAGAGAAGCTAGCTGAACGCCTTGTCCAAAAGCAACTTACTTCGGAGAGTTGAGCTCACCCTCAGTCCCTCACAGTTGCACACTGCCTGCAGAAAGAGTTTCCAACATCTGAACCACAGCCGTTTGTCAGAGGCTTGTGAGACGCAAGTGGAATAAGCAGACCTGGAGGGTGTCTCCAGCTGCAGTGGAGTGGTATTCTGGGTAGCGCCTGGCTTAGAACACTGTTACGTTCTCAGTGCCCGAGGAACGCAGCTAGTTGAAAGCTGGCTTGTAGGCGTGCTTTCTTGTGCGAGCTGAGTTCAGGGCAGGACCCTCCCGCGTCCTGACTGCCCGTAGATGTAGGTCCCAGCATCCTTATGTTAGTTGCTGGAAGCGGTTGTGTGAAGAGCATGTGGAAGTGACAGGATTCTCCTCAAGTGTATCTGATCTCAATACAGACATTGCAAACGTCCTTGTTCACTGAGAGCGTAGCTCGGTCCTAGCTCCCATCAAAGTGTCTAGCAGACATCTGCCTGCAAAGCATACACACTTCCGAGAGTTGAGCTTATGGACTGTCCCTCCCACATCCTGCTTGCAGGTACACCGCGATCCTAACAGGCCTAGCCCCGATGCGTGCCTGAAGTGTTGTGAGAGGTAAGTGGAAAGTCGCGGCCCACAAGACTAGTGCATCCAAGCTCAATCCAGCGATTTCCTAGTATTCCCTGTGTGAGCCAGGTGCTACATTCTACGTGCCATACAAGAGAAGCTAGCTGAACGCCTTGTCCAAAAGCAACTTACTTCGGAGAGTTGAGCTCACCCTCAGTCCCTCACAGTTGCACACTGCCTGCAGAAAGAGTTTCCAACATCTGAACCACAGGCGTTTGTCAGAGGATTGTGAGACTCAAGTGGAATAAGCAGACCTGGAGGGTGTCTCCAGCTGCAGTGGAGTGGTATTCTAGTTAGAGCCTGGCTTAGAACAGTTTTACGTTCTCAGTGCCCGAGGAACGCAGCTAGTTGAAAGGTGGCTTGTAGGCCTGCTTCCTTTTGAGAGCTGAGTTCAGGGCAGCACCCTCCCGCATCCTGATTGCCCGTAGACGTAGGTCACAGCATCCTTATGTTAGGCGCCAGAAGAGGTTGTGTGAAGAGCATGTGGAGGTGACAGGATTCTCCTCAAGTGTATCTGATCTCAATTCAGACATTGCAAACGTCCTTGTTCAATGAGAGTGTAGCTCGGTCCTAGCTCCCATCAAAGTGTCTAGCAGACATCTGCCTGCAAAGCATGCACACTTCCGAGAGTTGAGCTTATGGACTGTCCCTCCCACATCCTGCCTGCACGTACACCGCGCTAACAGGCCTAGCCCCGATGCGTGCCAGAAGTGTTGTGAGAGGTAAGTGGAAAGTCGCGGCCCACAAGACTAGTGCATCCAAGCTCAATCCAGCGATATTTCCTAGAATTCCCTGTGTGAGCCAGGTGCTACATTCTACGTGCCATACAAGAGAAGCTAGCTGAACGCCTTGTCCAAAAGCAACTTACTTCGGAGAGTTGAGCTCACCCTCAGTCCCTCACAGTTGCACACTGCCTGCAGAAAGAGTTTCCAACATCTGAACCACAGCCGTTTGTCAGAGGCTTGTGAGACGCAAGTGGAATAAGCAGACCTGGAGGGTGTCTCCAGCTGCAGTGGAGTGGTATTCTGGGTAGCGCCTGGCTTAGAACACTGTTACGTTCTCAGTGCCCGAGGAACGCAGCTAGTTGAAAGCTGGCTTGTAGGCGTGCTTTCTTGTGCGAGCTGAGTTCAGGGCAGGACCCTCCCGCGTCCTGACTGCCCGTAGATGTAGGTCCCAGCATCCTTATGTTAGTTGCTGGAAGCGGTTGTGTGAAGAGCATGTGGAAGTGACAGGATTCTCCTCAAGTGTATCTGATCTCAATACAGACATTGCAAACGTCCTTGTTCACTTAGAGCGTAGCTCGGTCCTAGCTCCCATCAAAGTGTCTAGCAGACATCTGCCTGCAAAGCATACACACTTCTGAGAGTTGAACTTATGGACTGTCCCTCCCACATCCTGCTTGCACGTACACCGCGATCCTAACAGGCCTAACCCGATGCGTGCCTAAGTGTTGTGAGAGGTAAGTGGAAAGTCGCGGCCGACAAGACTAGTGCATCCAAGCTGAATCCAGCGATTTCCTAGTATTCCCTGTGTGACCCAGGTGCCACATCCTACGTGCCATACGAGAGAAGCTAGCTGAACGCGTTGTCCAAAAGCAACTTACTTCGGAGAGTTGAGCTCACCCTCAGTCCCTCACAGTTGCACACTGCCTGCAGAAAGAGTTTCCAACATCTGAACCACAGCCGTTTGTCAGAGGCTTGTGAGACGCAAGTGGAATAAGCAGACCTGGAGGGTGTCTCCAGCTGCAGTGGAGTGGTATTCTGGGTAGCGCCTGGCTTAGAACACTGTTACGTTCTCAGTGCCCGAGGAACGCAGCTAGTTGAAAGCTGGCTTGTAGGCGTGCTTTCTTGTGCGAGCTGAGTTCAGGGCAGGACCCTCCCGCGTCCTGACTGCCCGTAGATGTAGGTCCCAGCATCCTTATGTTAGTTGCTGGAAGCGGTTGTGTGAAGAGCATGTGGAAGTGACAGGATTCTCCTCAAGTGTATCTGATCTCAATACAGACATTGCAAACGTCCTTGTTCACTGAGAGCGTAGCTCGGTCCTAGCTCCCATCAAAGTGTCTAGCAGACATCTGCCTGCAAAGCATACACACTTCCGAGAGTTGAGCTTATGGACTGTCCCTCCCACATCCTGCTTGCAGGTACACCGCGATCCTAACAGGCCTAGCCCCGATGCGTGCCTGAAGTGTTGTGAGAGGTAAGTGGAAAGTCGCGGCCCACAAGACTAGTGCATCCAAGCTCAATCCAGCGATTTCCTAGTATTCCCTGTGTGAGCCAGGTGCTACATCCTACGTGCCATACAAGAGAAGCTAGCTGAATGCCTTGTCCAAAAGCAACTTACTTCGGAGAGTTGAGCTCACCCTCAGTCCCTCACAGTTGCACACTGCCTGCAGAAAGAGTTTCCAACATCTGAACCACAGGCGTTTGTCAGAGGATTGTGAGACTCAAGTGGAATAAGCAGACCTGGAGGGTGTCTCCAGCTGCAGTGGAGTGGTATTCTCGTTAGAGCCTGTCTTAGAACAGTTTTACGTTCTCAGTGCCCGAGGAACGCAGCTAGTTGAATGCTGGCTTGTAGGCTTGCTTCCTTGTGAGAGCTGAGTTCAGGGCAGGACCCTCCCGCATCCTGACTGCCCGTAGAGGTAGGTCCCAGCATCCTTATGTTAGTTGCCGGAAGCGGTTGTGTGAAGAGCATGTGGAAGTGACAGGATTCTCCTCAAGTGTATCTGATCTCAATACAGACATTGCAAACGTCCTTGTTCAATGAGAGCGTAGCCCGGTCCTAGCTCCCATCAAAGTGTCCAGCAGACATCTGCCTACAAGGATACACACTTCGAGAGTTGAGCTTATGGACTGTCCGTCCCACACCCTGCCTGCACGTACACCGCGCTCCTAACAGGCCTAGCCCCGATGCGTGCCTGAAGTGTTGTGAGAGGTAAGTGGAAAGTCGCAGCCCAGAAGACTAGTGCATCCAAGCTCAATCCAGCGATTTCCTAATATTCCCTGTGTGAGCCAGGTGCTACATCCTACGTGCCATACGAGAGAAGCTAGCTGAAAGCCTTGTCCAAAAGCAACTTACTTCGGAGATTTGAGCTCACCCTCAGTCACTCACAGTTGCACACTGCCTGCAGAAAGAGTTTCCAACATCTGAACCACAGCCGTTTGTCAGAGGTTGTGAGACGCAAGTGGAATAAGCAGACCTGGAGGGTGTCTCCAGCTGCAGTGGAGTGGTATTCTGGGTAGCTCCTGGCTTAGAACACTGTTACGTTCTCAGTGCCCGAGGAACGCAGCTAGTGGAAATCTGGATTGTAGGCCTACTTCCCTGTGCGAGCTGAGTTCAGGGCAGGACCCTCCCGCATCCTGACTGCCCGTAGACGTAGGTCCCAGCTTCCTTATGTTAGGAGCCGGAAGCGGTTGTGTGAAGAGCATGCGGAAGTGACAGGATTCTTCTCAAGTGTATCTGATCTCAATACAGACATTGCAAACGTCCTTGTTCACTGAGAGCGTAGCTCGGTGCTAGCTCCCATCAAAGTGTCTAGCAGACATCTGCCTGCAAAGCATGCACACTTCCGAGAGTTGAGCTTATGGACTGTCCCTCCCACATCCTGCCTGCACGTACACCGCGCTCCTAACAGGCCTAGCCCCGATGCGTGCCTGAAGTGTTGTGAGAGGTAAGTGGAAAGTCGCGGCCCACAAGACTAGTGCATCCAAGCTCAATCCAGCGATATTTCCTAGAATTCCCTGTGTGACCCAGGTGCTACATCCTACGTGCCATACAAGAGAAGCTAGCTGAACGCCTTGTCCAAAGCAACTTACTTCGGAGAGTTGAGCTCACCCTCAGTCCCTCACAGTTGCACACTGCCTGCAGAAAGAGTTTCCAACATCTGAACCACAGCCGTTTGTCATTGGCTTGTGAGACGCAAGTGGAATAAGGAGACCTGGAGGGTGTCTCCAGCTGCAGTGGAGTGGTATTCTGGGTAGAGCCTGGCTTAGAACACTGTTACGTTCTCAGTGCCCGAGGAACGCAGCTAGTTGAAAGGTGGCTTGTAGGCGTGCTTCCTTTTGAGAGCTGAGTTCAGGGCAGGACCCTCCCGCATCCTGATTGCCCGTAGACGTAGGTCCCAGCATCCTTATGTTAGGCGCCAGAAGAAGTTGTGTGAAGAGCATGTGGAGGTGACAGGATTCCCTCAAGTGTATCTGATCTCAATTCAGACATTGCAAACGTCCTTGTTCAATGAGAGTGTAGCTCGGTCCTAGCTCCCATCAAAGTGTCTAGCAGACATCTGCCTGCAAAGCATGCACACTTCCCAGAGTTGAGCTTATGGACTGTCCCTCCCACATCCTGCCTGCACGTACACCGCGCTCTCAGGCCTAGCCCCGATGCGTGCCTGAAGTGTTGTGAGAGGTAAGTGGAAAGTCGCGGCCCACAAGACTAGTGCATCCAAGCTCAATCCAGCGATATTTCCTAGTATTCCCTGGTGAGCCAGGTGCTACATCGTATGTGCCATACAAGAGAAGCTAGCTGAACGCCTTGTCCAAAAGCAACTTACTGCGGAGAGTTCAGCTCACCCTCAGTCCCTCACAGTTGCACACTGCCTGCAAAAGAGTTTCCAACATCTGAACCACAGGCGTTTGTCAGAGGCTTGTGAGACGCAAGTGGAATAAGCAGACCTGGAGGGTGTCTCCAGCTGCAGTGGAGTGGTATTCTGGGTAGCTCCTGGCTTAGAACACTGTTACGTTCTCAGTGCCCGAGGAACGCAGCTAGCTGAAAGCTGGCTTGTAGGCTTGCTTCCTTGTGAGAGCTGAGTTCAGGGCAGGACCCTCCCGCATCCTGACTGCCCGTAGATGTAGGTCCCAGCATCCTTATGTTAGTTGCTGGAAGCGGTTGTGTGAAGAGCATGTGGAAGTGACAGGATTCTCCTCAAGTGTATCTGATCTCAATACAGACATTGCCAACGTCCTTGTTCAATGAGAGCGTAGCCCGGTCCTAGCTCCCATCAAAGTGTCTAGCAGACATCTGCCTACAAAGCATACACACTTCGAGAGTTGAGCTTATGGACTGTTCCTCCCACACCCTGCCTGCAAGTACACCGCGATCCTAACAGGCCTAACCCGATGCGTGCCTAAGTGTTGTGAGAGGTAAGTGGAAAGTCGCGGCCCACAAGACTAGTGCATCCAAGCTCAATCCAGCGATTTCCTAGTATTCCCTGTGTGAGCCAGGTGCTACATCCTACGTGCCATACGAGAGAAGCTAGCTGAACGCCTTGTCCAAAAGCAACTTACTTCGGAGAGTTGAGCTCACCCTCAGTCCCTCACAGTTGCACACTGCCTGCAGAAAGAGTTTCCAACATCTGAACCACAGCCGTTTGTCAGAGGCTTGTGAGACGCAAGTGGAATAAGCAGACCTGGAGGGTGTCTCCAGCTGCAGTGGAGTGGTATTCTGGGTAGCGCCTGGCTTAGAACACTGTTACGTTCTCAGTGCCCGAGGAACGCAGCTAGTGGAAATCTGGATTGTAGGCCTACTTCCTTGTGCGAGCTGAGTTCAGGGCAGGACCCTCCCGCATCCTGACTGCCCATAGACCTAGGTCCCAGCATCCTTATTTTAGGAGCCGGAAGCGGTTGTGTGAAGAGCATGCGGAAGTGACAGGATTCTCCTCAAGTGTATCTGATCTCAATACAGACATTGTAAACGTCCTTGTTCACTGAGAGCGTGGCTCGGTGCTAGCTCCCATCAAAGTGTCTAGCAGACATCTGCCTGCAAAGCATGCACACTTCCAAGAGTTGAGCTTATGGACTGTCCCTCCCACATCCTGCCTGCACGTACACCGCGCTCCTAACAGGCCTAGCCCCGATGCGTGCCTGAAGTGTTGTGAGAGGTAAGTGGAAAGTCGCGGCCCACAAGACTAGTGCATCCAAGCTCAATCCAGCGATATTTCCTAGTATTCCCTGGTGAGCCAGGTGCTACATCCTACGTGCCATACGAGAGAAGCTAGCTGAACGCCTTGTCCAAAAGCAACTTACTTCGGAGAGTTGAGCTCACCCTCAGTCCCTCACAGTTGCACACTGCCTGCAGAAAGAGTTTCCAACATCTGAACCACAGCCGTTTGTCAGAGGCTTGTGAGACGCAAGTGGAATAAGCAGACCTGGAGGGTGTCTCCAGCTGCAGTGGACTGGTATTCTGGGTAGCGCCTGGCTTAGAACACTGTTACGTTCTCAGTGCCCGAGGAACGCAGCTAGTTGAAAGCTGGCTTGTAGGCGTGCTTTCTTGTGCGAGCTGAGTTCAGGGCAGGACCCTCCCGCGTCCTGACTGCCCGTAGATGTAGGTCCCAGCATCCTTATGTTAGTTGCTGGAAGCGGTTGTGTGAAGAGCATGTGGAAGTGACAGGATTCTCCTCAAGTGTATCTGATCTCAATACAGACATTGCAAACGTCCTTGTTCACTGAGAGCGTAGCTCGGTCCTAGCTCCCATCAAAGTGTCTAGCAGACATCTGCCTGCAAAGCATACACACTTCCGAGAGTTGAGCTTATGGACTGTCCCTCCCACATCCTGCTTGCAGGTACACCGCGATCCTAACAGGCCTAGCCCCGATGCGTGCCTGAAGTGTTGTGAGAGGTAAGTGGAAAGTCGCGGCCCACAAGACTAGTGCATCCAAGCTCAATCCAGCGATTTCCTAGTATTCCCTGTGTGAGCCAGGTGCTACATCCTACGTGCCATACAAGAGAAGCTAGCTGAACGCCTTGTCCAAAAGCAACTTACTTCGGAGAGTTGAGCTCACCCTCAGTCCCTCACAGTTGCACACTGCCTGCAGAAAGAGTTTCCAACATCTGAACCACAGGCGTTTGTCAGAGGATTGTGAGACTCAAGTGGAATAAGCAGACCTGGAGGGTGTCTCCAGCTGCAGTGGAGTGGTATTCTCGTTAGAGCCTGGCTTAGAACAGTTTTACGTTCTCAGTGCCCGAGGAACGCAGCTAGTTGAATGCTGGCTTGTAGGCTTGCTTCTTTGTGAGAGCTGAGTTCAGGGCAGGACCCTCCCGCATCCTGACTGCCCGTAGAGGTAGGTCCCAGCATCCTTATGTTAGTTGCCGGAAGCGGTTGTGTGAAGAGCATGTGGAAGTGACAGGATTCTCCTCAAGTGTATCTGATCTCAATACAGACATTGCAAACGTCCTTGTTCAATGAGAGCGTAGCCCGGTCCTAGCTCCCATCAAAGTTTCCAGCAGACATCTGCCTACAAAGGATACACACTTCGAGAGTTGAGCTTATGGACTGTCCGTCCCACACCCTGCCTGCACGTACACCGCGATCCTAACAGGCCTAGCCCCGATGCGTGCCTGAAGTGTTGTGAGAGGTAAGTGGAAAGTCGCGGCCCACAAGACTAGTGCATCCAAGCTCAATCCAGCGATTTCCTAGTATTCCCTGTGTGAGCCAGGTGCCACATCCTACGTGCCATACGAGAGAAGCTAGCTGAACGCCTTGTCCAAAAGCAACTTACTTCGGAGAGTTGAGCTCACCCTCAGTCCGTCACAGTTGCACACTGCCTGCAGAAAGAGTTTCCAACATCTGAACCACAGCCGTTTGTCAGAGGCTTGTGAGACGCAAGTGGAATAAGCAGACCTGGAGGGTGTCTCCAGCTGCAGTGGAGTGGTATTCTGGGTAGAGCCTGGCTTAGAACACTGTTACATTCTCAGTGCCCGAGGAACGCAGCGAGTTGAAAGCTGGCTTGTAGGCGTACTTCCTTGTGCGAGCTGAGTTCAGGGCAAGACCCTCCCGCATCCTGACTGCCCGTAGAGGTAGGTCCCAGCATCCTTATGTAAGTTGCCGGAAGCGGTTGTGTGAAGAGCATGTGGAAGTGACAGGATTCTCCTCAAGTGTATCTGATCTGAATACAGAGATTGCAAACGTCCTTGTTCACTGAGAGCGTAGCTCGGTCCTAGCTCCCATCAAAGTGTCTAGCAGACATCTGCCTGCAAAGCATACACACTTCCGAGAGTTGAGCTTATGGACTGTCCCTCCCACATCCTGATTGCAGGTACACCGCGCTCCTAACAGGCCTAGCCCCGATGCGTGCCTGAAGTGTTGTGAGAGGTAAGTGGAAAGTCGCGGCCCACAAGACTAGTGCATCCAAGCTCAATCCAGCGATATTTCCTAGAATTCCCTGTGTGAGCCAGGTGCTACATTCTACGTGCCATACAAGAGAAGCTAGCTGAACGCCTTGTCCAAAAGCAACTTACTTCGGAGAGTTGAGCTCACCCTCAGTCCCTCACAGTTGCACACTGCCTGCAGAAAGAGTTTCCAACATCTGAACCACAGCCGTTTGTCAGAGGCTTGTGAGACGCAAGTGGAATAAGCAGACCTGGAGGGTGTCTCCAGCTGCAGTGGAGTGGTATTCTGGGTAGCGCCTGGCTTAGAACACTGTTACGTTCTCAGTGCCCGAGGAACGCAGCTAGTTGAAAGCTGGCTTGTAGGCGTGCTTTCTTGTGCGAGCTGAGTTCAGGGCAGGACCCTCCCGCGTCCTGACTGCCCGTAGATGTAGGTCCCAGCATCCTTATGTTAGTTGCTGGAAGCGGTTGTGTGAAGAGCATGTGGAAGTGACAGGATTCTCCTCAAGTGTATCTGATCTCAATACAGACATTGCAAACGTCCTTGTTCACTGAGAGCGTAGCTCGGTCCTAGCTCCCATCAAAGTGTCTAGCAGACATCTGCCTGCAAAGCATACACACTTCCGAGAGTTGAGCTTATGGACTGTCCCTCCCACATCCTGCTTGCAGGTACACCGCGATCCTAACAGGCCTAGCCCCGATGCGTGCCTGAAGTGTTGTGAGAGGTAAGTGGAAAGTCGCGGCCCACAAGACTAGTGCATCCAAGCTCAATCCAGCGATTTCCTAGTATTCCCTGTGTGAGCCAGGTGCTACATCCTACGTGCCATACAAGAGAAGCTAGCTGAACGCCTTGTCCAAAAGCAACTTACTTCGGAGAGTTGAGCTCACCCTCAGTCCCTCACAGTTGCACACTGCCTGCAGAAAGAGTTTCCAACATCTGAACCACAGGCGTTTGTCAGAGGATTGTGAGACTCAAGTGGAATAAGCAGACCTGGAGGGTGTCTCCAGCTGCAGTGGAGTGGTATTCTCGTTAGAGCCTGGCTTAGAACAGTTTTACGTTCTCAGTGCCCGAGGAACGCAGCTAGTTGAATGCTGGCTTGTAGGCTTGCTTCTTTGTGAGAGCTGAGTTCAGGGCAGGACCCTCCCGCATCCTGACTGCCCGTAGAGGTAGGTCCCAGCATCCTTATGTTAGTTGCCGGAAGCGGTTGTGTGAAGAGCATGTGGAAGTGACAGGATTCTCCTCAAGTGTATCTGATCTCAATACAGACATTGCAAACGTCCTTGTTCAATGAGAGCGTAGCCCGGTCCTAGCTCCCATCAAAGTGTCCAGCAGACATCTGCCTACAAAGGATACACACTTCGAGAGTTGAGCTTATGGACTGTCCGTCCCACACCCTGCCTGCACGTACACCGCGATCCTAACAGGCCTAGCCCCGATGCGTGCCTGAAGTGTTGTGAGAGGTAAGTGGAAAGTCGCGGCCCACAAGACTAGTGCATCCAAGCTCAATCCAGCGATTTCCTAGTATTCCCTGTGTGAGCCAGGTGCCACATCCTACGTGCCATACGAGAGAAGCTAGCTGAACGCCTTGTCCAAAAGCAACTTACTTCGGAGAGTTGAGCTCACCCTCAGTCCGTCACAGTTGCACACTGCCTGCAGAAAGAGTTTCCAACATCTGAACCACAGCCGTTTGTCAGAGGCTTGTGAGACGCAAGTGGAATAAGCAGACCTGGAGGGTGTCTCCAGCTGCAGTGGAGTGGTATTCTGGGTAGAGCCTGGCTTAGAACACTGTTACATTCTCAGTGCCCGAGGAACGCAGCGAGTTGAAAGCTGGCTTGTAGGCGTACTTCCTTGTGCGAGCTGAGTTCAGGGCAAGACCCTCCCGCATCCTGACTGCCCGTAGAGGTAGGTCCCAGCATCCTTATGTAAGTTGCCGGAAGCGGTTGTGTGAAGAGCATGTGGAAGTGACAGGATTCTCCTCAAGTGTATCTGATCTGAATACAGAGATTGCAAACGTCCTTGTTCACTGAGAGCGTAGCTCGGTCCTAGCTCCCATCAAAGTGTCTAGCAGACATCTGCCTGCAAAGCATACACACTTCTGAGAGTTGAACTTATGGACTGTCCCTCCCACATCCTGCTTGCACGTACACCGCGATCCTAACAGGCCTACCCCGATGCGTGCCTAAGTGTTGTGAGAGGTAAGTGGAAAGTCGCGGCCGACAAGACTAGTGCATCCAAGCTCAATCCAGCGATTTCCTAGTATTCCCTGTGTGAGCCAGATGCCACATCCTAAGTGCCATACGAGAGAAGGTAGCTGAACGCCTTGTCCAAAGCAACTTACTTCGGAGAGTTGAGCTCACCCTCAGTCCGTCACAGTTGCACACTGCCTGCAGAAAGAGTTTCCAACATCTGAACCACAGGCGTTTGTCAGAGGCTTGTGAGACGCAAGTGGAATAAGCAGACCTGGAGGGTGTCTCCAGCTGCAGTGGAGTGGTATTCTGGGTAGCGCCTGGCTTAGAACACTGTTACGTTCTCAGTGCCCGAGGAACGCAGCTAGTTGAAAGCTGGCTTGTAGGCGTGCTTTCTTGTGCGAGCTGAGTTCAGGGAAGGACCCTCCCGCGTCCTGACTGCCCGTAGATGTAGGTCCCAGCATCCTTATGTTAGTTGCTGGAAGCGGTTGTGTGAAGAGCATGTGGAAGTTACAGGATTCTCCTCAAGTGTATCTGATCTCAATACAGACATTGCAAACGTCCTTGTTCACTGAGAGCGTAGCTCGGTCCTAGCTCCCATCAAAGTGTCTAGCAGACATCTGCCTGCAAAGCATACACACTTCCGAGAGTTGAGCTTATGGACTGTCCCTCCCACATCCTGATTGCAGGTACACCGCGATCCTAACAGGCCTAGCCCCGATGCGTGCCTGAAGTGTTGTGAGAGGTAAGTGGAAAGTCGCGGCCCACAAGACTAGTGCATCCAAGCTCAATCCAGCGATATTTCCTAGAATTCCCTGTGTGAGCCAGGTGCTACATTCTACGTGCCATACAAGAGAAGCTAGCTGAACGCCTTGTCCAAAAGCAACTTACTTCGGAGAGTTGAGCTCACCCTCAGTCCCTCACAGTTGCACACTGCCTGCAGAAAGAGTTTCCAACATCTGAACCACAGCCGTTTGTCAGAGGCTTGTGAGACGCAAGTGGAATAAGCAGACCTGGAGGGTGTCTCCAGCTGCAGTGGAGTGGTATTCTGGGTAGCGCCTGGCTTAGAACACTGTTACGTTCTCAGTGCCCGAGGAACGCAGCTAGTTGAAAGCTGGCTTGTAGGCGTGCTTTCTTGTGCGAGCTGAGTTCAGGGCAGGACCCTCCCGCGTCCTGACTGCCCGTAGATGTAGGTCCCAGCATCCTTATGTTAGTTGCTGGAAGCGGTTGTGTGAAGAGCATGTGGAAGTGACAGGATTCTCCTCAAGTGTATCTGATCTCAATACAGACATTGCAAACGTCCTTGTTCACTGAGAGCGTAGCTCGGTCCTAGCTCCCATCAAAGTGTCTAGCAGACATCTGCCTGCAAAGCATACACACTTCCGAGAGTTGAGCTTATGGACTGTCCCTCCCACATCCTGCTTGCAGGTACACCGCGATCCTAACAGGCCTAGCCCCGATGCGTGCCTGAAGTGTTGTGAGAGGTAAGTGGAAAGTCGCGGCCCACAAGACTAGTGCATCCAAGCTCAATCCAGCGATTTCCTAGTATTCCCTGTGTGAGCCAGGTGCTACATTCTACGTGCCATACAAGAGAAGCTAGCTGAACGCCTTGTCCAAAAGCAACTTACTTCGGAGAGTTGAGCTCACCCTCAGTCCCTCACAGTTGCACACTGCCTGCAGAAAGAGTTTCCAACATCTGAACCACAGGCGTTTGTCAGAGGATTGTGAGACTCAAGTGGAATAAGCAGACCTGGAGGGTGTCTCCAGCTGCAGTGGAGTGGTATTCTAGTTAGAGCCTGGCTTAGAACAGTTTTATGTTCTCAGTGCCCGAGGAACGCAGCTAGTTGAAAGCTGGCTTGTAGGCCTGCTTCCTTTTGAGAGCTGAGTTCAGGGCAGCACCCTCCCGCATCCTGATTGCCCGTAGACGTAGGTCACAGCATCCTTATGTTAGGCGCCAGAAGAGGTTGTGTGAAGAGCATGTGGAGGTGACAGGATTCTCCTCAAGTGTATCTGATCTCAATACAGACATTGCAAACGTCCTTGTTCACTGAGAGCGTAGCTCGGTCCTAGCTCCCATCAAAGTGTCTAGCAGACATCTGCCTGCAAAGCATACACACTTCCGAGAGTTGAGCTTATGGACTGTCCCTCCCACATCCTGCTTGCAGGTACACCGCGATCCTAACAGGCCTAGCCCCGATGCGTGCCTGAAGTGTTGTGAGAGGTAAGTGGAAAGTCGCGGCCCACAAGACTAGTGCATCCAAGCTCAATCCAGCGATTTCCTAGTATTCCCTGTGTGAGCCAGGTGCTACATCCTACGTGCCATACAAGAGAAGCTAGCTGAACGCCTTGTCCAAAAGCAACTTACTTCGGAGAGTTGAGCTCACCCTCAGTCCCTCACAGTTGCACACTGCCTGCAGAAAGAGTTTCCAACATCTGAACCACAGGCGTTTGTCAGAGGATTGTGAGACTCAAGTGGAATAAGCAGACCTGGAGGGTGTCTCCAGCTGCAGTGGAGTGGTATTCTCGTTAGAGCCTGGCTTAGAACAGTTTTACGTTCTCAGTGCCCGAGGAACGCAGCTAGTTGAATGCTGGCTTGTAGGCTTGCTTCTTTGTGAGAGCTGAGTTCAGGGCAGGACCCTCCCGCATCCTGACTGCCCGTAGAGGTAGGTCCCAGCATCCTTATGTTAGTTGCCGGAAGCGGTTGTGTGAAGAGCATGTGGAAGTGACAGGATTCTCCTCAAGTGTATCTGATCTCAATACAGACATTGCAAACGTCCTTGTTCAATGAGAGCGTAGCCCGGTCCTAGCTCCCATCAAAGTGTCCAGCAGACATCTGCCTACAAAGGATACACACTTCGAGAGTTGAGCTTATGGACTGTCCGTCCCACACCCTGCCTGCACGTACACCGCGATCCTAACAGGCCTAGCCCCGATGCGTGCCTGAAGTGTTGTGAGAGGTAAGTGGAAAGTCGCGGCCCACAAGACTAGTGCATCCAAGCTCAATCCAGCGATTTCCTAGTATTCCCTGTGTGAGCCAGGTGCCACATCCTACGTGCCATACGAGAGAAGCTAGCTGAACGCCTTGTCCAAAAGCAACTTACTTCGGAGAGTTGAGCTCACCCTCAGTCCGTCACAGTTGCACACTGCCTGCAGAAAGAGTTTCCAACATCTGAACCACAGCCGTTTGTCAGAGGCTTGTGAGACGCAAGTGGAATAAGCAGACCTGGAGGGTGTCTCCAGCTGCAGTGGAGTGGTATTCTGGGTAGAGCCTGGCTTAGAACACTGTTACATTCTCAGTGCCCGAGGAACGCAGCGAGTTGAAAGCTGGCTTGTAGGCGTACTTCCTTGTGCGAGCTGAGTTCAGGGCAAGACCCTCCCGCATCCTGACTGCCCGTAGAGGTAGGTCCCAGCATCCTTATGTAAGTTGCCGGAAGCGGTTGTGTGAAGAGCATGTGGAAGTGACAGGATTCTCCTCAAGTGTATCTGATCTGAATACAGAGATTGCAAACGTCCTTGTTCACTGAGAGCGTAGCTCGGTCCTAGCTCCCATCAAAGTGTCTAGCAGACATCTGCCTGCAAAGCATACACACTTCTGAGAGTTGAACTTATGGACTGTCCCTCCCACATCCTGCTTGCACGTACACCGCGATCCTAACAGGCCTACCCCGATGCGTGCCTAAGTGTTGTGAGAGGTAAGTGGAAAGTCGCGGCCGACAAGACTAGTGCATCCAAGCTCAATCCAGCGATTTCCTAGTATTCCCTGTGTGAGCCAGATGCCACATCCTAAGTGCCATACGAGAGAAGGTAGCTGAACGCCTTGTCCAAAGCAACTTACTTCGGAGAGTTGAGCTCACCCTCAGTCCGTCACAGTTGCACACTGCCTGCAGAAAGAGTTTCCAACATCTGAACCACAGGCGTTTGTCAGAGGCTTGTGAGACGCAAGTGGAATAAGCAGACCTGGAGGGTGTCTCCAGCTGCAGTGGAGTGGTATTCTGGGTAGCGCCTGGCTTAGAACACTGTTACGTTCTCAGTGCCCGAGGAACGCAGCTAGTTGAAAGCTGGCTTGTAGGCGTGCTTTCTTGTGCGAGCTGAGTTCAGGGAAGGACCCTCCCGCGTCCTGACTGCCCGTAGATGTAGGTCCCAGCATCCTTATGTTAGTTGCTGGAAGCGGTTGTGTGAAGAGCATGTGGAAGTGACAGGATTCTCCTCAAGTGTATCTGATCTCAATACAGACATTGCAAACGTCCTTGTTCACTGAGAGCGTAGCTCGGTCCTAGCTCCCATCAAAGTGTCTAGCAGACATCTGCCTGCAAAGCATACACACTTCCGAGAGTTGAGCTTATGGACTGTCCCTCCCACATCCTGATTGCAGGTACACCGCGATCCTAACAGGCCTAGCCCCGATGCGTGCCTGAAGTGTTGTGAGAGGTAAGTGGAAAGTCGCGGCCCACAAGACTAGTGCATCCAAGCTCAATCCAGCGATATTTCCTAGAATTCCCTGTGTGAGCCAGGTGCTACATTCTACGTGCCATACAAGAGAAGCTAGCTGAACGCCTTGTCCAAAAGCAACTTACTTCGGAGAGTTGAGCTCACCCTCAGTCCCTCACAGTTGCACACTGCCTGCAGAAAGAGTTTCCAACATCTGAACCACAGCCGTTTGTCAGAGGCTTGTGAGACGCAAGTGGAATAAGCAGACCTGGAGGGTGTCTCCAGCTGCAGTGGAGTGGTATTCTGGGTAGCGCCTGGCTTAGAACACTGTTACGTTCTCAGTGCCCGAGGAACGCAGCTAGTTGAAAGCTGGCTTGTAGGCGTGCTTTCTTGTGCGAGCTGAGTTCAGGGCAGGACCCTCCCGCGTCCTGACTGCCCGTAGATGTAGGTCCCAGCATCCTTATGTTAGTTGCTGGAAGCGGTTGTGTGAAGAGCATGTGGAAGTGACAGGATTCTCCTCAAGTGTATCTGATCTCAATACAGACATTGCAAACGTCCTTGTTCACTGAGAGCGTAGCTCGGTCCTAGCTCCCATCAAAGTGTCTAGCAGACATCTGCCTGCAAAGCATACACACTTCCGAGAGTTGAGCTTATGGACTGTCCCTCCCACATCCTGCTTGCAGGTACACCGCGATCCTAACAGGCCTAGCCCCGATGCGTGCCTGAAGTGTTGTGAGAGGTAAGTGGAAAGTCGCGGCCCACAAGACTAGTGCATCCAAGCTCAATACAGCGATTTCCTAGTATTCCCTGTGTGAGCCAGGTGCTACATTCTACGTGCCATACAAGAGAAGCTAGCTGAACGCCTTGTCCAAAAGCAACTTACTTCGGAGAGTTGAGCTCACCCTCAGTCCCTCACAGTTGCACACTGCCTGCAGAAAGAGTTTCCAACATCTGAACCACAGGCGTTTGTCAGAGGATTGTGAGACTCAAGTGGAATAAGCAGACCTGGAGGGTGTCTCCAGCTGCAGTGGAGTGGTATTCTCGTTAGAGCCTGGCTTAGAACAGTTTTACGTTCTCAGTGCCCGAGGAACGCAGCTAGTTGAAAGGTGGCTTGTAGGCCTGCTTCCTTTTGAGAGCTGAGTTCAGGGCAGCACCCTCCCGCATCCTGATTGCCCGTAGACGTAGGTCACAGCATCCTTATGTTAGGCGCCAGAAGAGGTTGTGTGAAGAGCATGTGGAGGTGACAGGATTCTCCTCAAGTGTATCTGATCTCAATTCAGACATTGCAAACGTCCTTGTTCAATGAGAGTGTAGCTCGGTCCTAGCTCCCATCAAAGTGTCTAGCAGACATCTGCCTGCAAAGCATGCACACTTCCGAGAGTTGAGCTTATGGACTGTCCCTCCCACATCCTGCCTGCACGTACACCGCGCTAACAGGCCTAGCCCCGATGCGTGCCAGAAGTGTTGTGAGAGGTAAGTGGAAAGTCGCGGCCCACAAGACTAGTGCATCCAAGCTCAATCCAGCGATATTTCCTAGAATTCCCTGTGTGAGCCAGGTGCTACATTCTACGTGCCATACAAGAGAAGCTAGCTGAACGCCTTGTCCAAAAGCAACTTACTTCGGAGAGTTGAGCTCACCCTCAGTCCCTCACAGTTGCACACTGCCTGCAGAAAGAGTTTCCAACATCTGAACCACAGCCGTTTGTCAGAGGCTTGTGAGACGCAAGTGGAATAAGCAGACCTGGAGGGTGTCTCCAGCTGCAGTGGAGTGGTATTCTGGGTAGCGCCTGGCTTAGAACACTGTTACGTTCTCAGTGCCCGAGGAACGCAGCTAGTTGAAAGCTGGCTTGTAGGCGTGCTTTCTTGTGCGAGCTGAGTTCAGGGCAGGACCCTCCCGCGTCCTGACTGCCCGTAGATGTAGGTCCCAGCATCCTTATGTTAGTTGCTGGAAGCGGTTGTGTGAAGAGCATGTGGAAGTGACAGGATTCTCCTCAAGTGTATCTGATCTCAATACAGACATTGCAAACGTCCTTGTTCACTTAGAGCGTAGCTCGGTCCTAGCTCCCATCAAAGTGTCTAGCAGACATCTGCCTGCAAAGCATACACACTTCTGAGAGTTGAACTTATGGACTGTCCCTCCCACATCCTGCTTGCACGTACACCGCGATCCTAACAGGCCTAACCCGATGCGTGCCTAAGTGTTGTGAGAGGTAAGTGGAAAGTCGCGGCCGACAAGACTAGTGCATCCAAGCTGAATCCAGCGATTTCCTAGTATTCCCTGTGTGACCCAGGTGCCACATCCTACGTGCCATACGAGAGAAGCTAGCTGAACGCGTTGTCCAAAAGCAACTTACTTCGGAGAGTTGAGCTCACCCTCAGTCCCTCACAGTTGCACACTGCCTGCAGAAAGAGTTTCCAACATCTGAACCACAGCCGTTTGTCAGAGGCTTGTGAGACGCAAGTGGAATAAGCAGACCTGGAGGGTGTCTCCAGCTGCAGTGGAGTGGTATTCTGGGTAGCGCCTGGCTTAGAACACTGTTACGTTCTCAGTGCCCGAGGAACGCAGCTAGTTGAAAGCTGGCTTGTAGGCGTGCTTTCTTGTGCGAGCTGAGTTCAGGGCAGGACCCTCCCGCGTCCTGACTGCCCGTAGATGTAGGTCCCAGCATCCTTATGTTAGTTGCTGGAAGCGGTTGTGTGAAGAGCATGTGGAAGTGACAGGATTCTCCTCAAGTGTATCTGATCTCAATACAGACATTGCAAACGTCCTTGTTCACTGAGAGCGTAGCTCGGTCCTAGCTCCCATCAAAGTGTCTAGCAGACATCTGCCTGCAAAGCATACACACTTCCGAGAGTTGAGCTTATGGACTGTCCCTCCCACATCCTGATTGCAGGTACACCGCGATCCTAACAGGCCTAGCCCCGATGCGTGCCTGAAGTGTTGTGAGAGGTAAGTGGAAAGTCGCGGCCCACAAGACTAGTGCATCCAAGCTCAATCCAGCGATATTTCCTAGAATTCCCTGTGTGAGCCAGGTGCTACATTCTACGTGCCATACAAGAGAAGCTAGCTGAACGCCTTGTCCAAAAGCAACTTACTTCGGAGAGTTGAGCTCACCCTCAGTCCCTCACAGTTGCACACTGCCTGCAGAAAGAGTTTCCAACATCTGAACCACAGCCGTTTGTCAGAGGCTTGTGAGACGCAAGTGGAATAAGCAGACCTGGAGGGTGTCTCCAGCTGCAGTGGAGTGGTATTCTGGGTAGCGCCTGGCTTAGAACACTGTTACGTTCTCAGTGCCCGAGGAACGCAGCTAGTTGAAAGCTGGCTTGTAGGCGTGCTTTCTTGTGCGAGCTGAGTTCAGGGCAGGACCCTCCCGCGTCCTGACTGCCCGTAGATGTAGGTCCCAGCATCCTTATGTTAGTTGCTGGAAGCGGTTGTGTGAAGAGCATGTGGAAGTGACAGGATTCTCCTCAAGTGTATCTGATCTCAATACAGACATTGCAAACGTCCTTGTTCACTGAGAGCGTAGCTCGGTCCTAGCTCCCATCAAAGTGTCTAGCAGACATCTGCCTGCAAAGCATACACACTTCCGAGAGTTGAGCTTATGGACTGTCCCTCCCACATCCTGCTTGCAGGTACACCGCGATCCTAACAGGCCTAGCCCCGATGCGTGCCTGAAGTGTTGTGAGAGGTAAGTGGAAAGTCGCGGCCCACAAGACGAGTGCATCCAAGCTCAATCCAGCGATTTCCTAGTATTCCCTGTGTGAGCCAGGTGCTACATTCTACGTGCCATACAAGAGAAGCTAGCTGAACGCCTTGTCCAAAAGCAACTTACTTCGGAGAGTTGAGCTCACCCTCAGTCCCTCACAGTTGCACACTGCCTGCAGAAAGAGTTTCCAACATCTGAACCACAGGCGTTTGTCAGAGGATTGTGAGACTCAAGTGGAATAAGCAGACCTGGAGGGTGTCTCCAGCTGCAGTGGAGTGGTATTCTAGTTAGAGCCTGGCTTAGAACAGTTTTACGTTCTCAGTGCCCGAGGAACGCAGCTAGTTGAAAGGTGGCTTGTAGGCCTGCTTCCTTTTGAGAGCTGAGTTCAGGGCAGCATCCTCCCGCATCCTGATTGCCCGTAGACGTAGGTCACAGCATCCTTATGTTAGGCGCCAGAAGAGGTTGTGTGAAGAGCATGTGGAGGTGACAGGATTCTCCTCAAGTGTATCTGATCTCAATTCAGACATTGCAAACGTCCTTGTTCAATGAGAGTGTAGCTCGGTCCTAGCTCCCATCAAAGTGTCTAGCAGACATCTGCCTGCAAAGCATGCACACTTCCGAGAGTTGAGCTTATGGACTGTCCCTCCCACATCCTGCCTGCACGTACACCGCGCTAACAGGCCTAGCCCCGATGCGTGCCAGAAGTGTTGTGAGAGGTAAGTGGAAAGTCGCGGCCCAGAAGACTAGTGCATCCAAGCTCAATCCAGCGATATTTCCTAGAATTCCCTGTGTGAGCCAGGTGCTACATTCTACGTGCCATACAAGAGAAGCTAGCTGAACGCCTTGTCCAAAAGCAACTTACTTCGGAGAGTTGAGCTCACCCTCAGTCCCTCACAGTTGCACACTGCCTGCAGAAAGAGTTTCCAACATCTGAACCACAGCCGTTTGTCAGAGGCTTGTGAGACGCAAGTGGAATAAGCAGACCTGGAGGGTGTCTCCAGCTGCAGTGGAGTGGTATTCTGGGTAGCGCCTGGCTTAGAACACTGTTACGTTCTCAGTGCCCGAGGAACGCAGCTAGTTGAAAGCTGGCTTGTAGGCGTGCTTTCTTGTGCGAGCTGAGTTCAGGGCAGGACCCTCCCGCGTCCTGACTGCCCGTAGATGTAGGTCCCAGCATCCTTATGTTAGTTGCTGGAAGCGGTTGTGTGAAGAGCATGTGGAAGTGACAGGATTCTCCTCAAGTGTATCTGATCTCAATACAGACATTGCAAACGTCCTTGTTCACTTAGAGCGTAGCTCGGTCCTAGCTCCCATCAAAGTGTCTAGCAGACATCTGCCTGCAAAGCATACACACTTCTGAGAGTTGAACTTATGGACTGTCCCTCCCACATCCTGCTTGCACGTACACCGCGATCCTAACAGGCCTTACCCGATGCGTGCCTAAGTGTTGTGAGAGGTAAGTGGAAAGTCGCGGCCGACAAGACTAGTGCATCCAAGCTGAATCCAGCGATTTCCTAGTATTCCCTGTGTGACCCAGGTGCCACATCCTACGTGCCATACGAGAGAAGCTAGCTGAACGCGTTGTCCAAAAGCAACTTACTTCGGAGAGTTGAGCTCACCCTCAGTCCCTCACAGTTGCACACTGCCTGCAGAAAGAGTTTCCAACATCTGAACCACAGCCGTTTGTCAGAGGCTTGTGAGACGCAAGTGGAATAAGCAGACCTGGAGGGTGTCTCCAGCTGCAGTGGAGTGGTATTCTGGGTAGCGCCTGGCTTAGAACACTGTTACGTTCTCAGTGCCCGAGGAACGCAGCTAGTTGAAAGCTGGCTTGTAGGCGTGCTTTCTTGTGCGAGCTGAGTTCAGGGCAGGACCCTCCCGCGTCCTGACTGCCCGTAGATGTAGGTCCCAGCATCCTTATGTTAGTTGCTGGAAGCGGTTGTGTGAAGAGCATGTGGAAGTGACAGGATTCTCCTCAAGTGTATCTGATCTCAATACAGACATTGCAAACGTCCTTGTTCACTGAGAGCGTAGCTCGGTCATAGCTCCCATCAAAGTGTCTAGCAGACATCTGCCTGCAAAGCATACACACTTCCGAGAGTTGAGCTTATGGACTGTCCCTCCCACATCCTGCTTGCAGGTACACCGCGATCCTAACAGGCCTAGCCCCGATGCGTGCCTGAAGTGTTGTGAGAGGTAAGTGGAAAGTCGCGGCCCACAAGACTAGTGCATCCAAGCTCAATCCAGCGATTTCCTAGTATTCCCTGTGTGAGCCAGGTGCTACATCCTACGTGCCATACAAGAGAAGCTAGCTGAATGCCTTGTCCAAAAGCAACTTACTTCGGAGAGTTGAGCTCACCCTCAGTCCCTCACAGTTGCACACTGCCTGCAGAAAGAGTTTCCAACATCTGAACCACAGGCGTTTGTCAGAGGATTGTGAGACTCAAGTGGAATAAGCAGACCTGGAGGGTGTCTCCAGCTGCAGTGGAGTGGTATTCTCGTTAGAGCCTGTCTTAGAACAGTTTTACGTTCTCAGTGCCCGAGGAACGCAGCTAGTTGAATGCTGGCTTGTAGGCTTGCTTCCTTGTGAGAGCTGAGTTCAGGGCAGGACCCTCCCGCATCCTGACTGCCCGTAGAGGTAGGTCCCAGCATCCTTATGTTAGTTGCCGGAAGCGGTTGTGTGAAGAGCATGTGGAAGTGACAGGATTCTCCTCAAGTGTATCTGATCTCAATACAGACATTGCAAACGTCCTTGTTCAATGAGAGCGTAGCCCGGTCCTAGCTCCCATCAAAGTGTCCAGCAGACATCTGCCTACAAAGGATACACACTTCGAGAGTTGAGCTTATGGACTGTCCGTCCCACATCCTGCTTGCAGGTACACCGCGATCCTAACAGGCCTAGCCCCGATGCGTGCCTGAAGTGTTGTGAGAGGTAAGTGGAAAGTCGCGGCCCACAAGACGAGTGCATCCAAGCTCAATCCAGCGATTTCCTAGTATTCCCTGTGTGAGCCAGGTGCTACATTCTACGTGCCATACAAGAGAAGCTAGCTGAATGCCTTGTCCAAAAGCAACTTACTTCGGAGAGTTGAGCTCACCCTCAGTCCCTCACAGTTGCACACTGCCTGCAGAAAGAGTTTCCAACATCTGAACCACAGGCGTTTGTCAGAGGATTGTGAGACTCAAGTGGAATAAGCAGACCTGGAGGGTGTCTCCAGCTGCAGTGGAGTGGTATTCTAGTTAGAGCCTGGCTTAGAACAGTTTTACGTTCTCAGTGCCCGAGGAACGCAGCTAGTTGAAAGGTGGCTTGTAGGCCTGCTTCCTTTTGAGAGCTGAGTTCAGGGCAGCATCCTCCCGCATCCTGATTGCCCGTAGACGTAGGTCACAGCATCCTTATGTTAGGCGCCAGAAGAGGTTGTGTGAAGAGCATGTGGAGGTGACAGGATTCTCCTCAAGTGTATCTGATCTCAATTCAGACATTGCAAACGTCCTTGTTCAATGAGAGTGTAGCTCGGTCCTAGCTCCCATCAAAGTGTCTAGCAGACATCTGCCTGCAAAGCATGCACACTTCCGAGAGTTGAGCTTATGGACTGTCCCTCCCACATCCTGCCTGCACGTACACCGCGCTAACAGGCCTAGCCCCGATGCGTGCCAGAAGTGTTGTGAGAGGTAAGTGGAAAGTCGCGGCCCAGAAGACTAGTGCATCCAAGCTCAATCCAGCGATATTTCCTAGAATTCCCTGTGTGAGCCAGGTGCTACATTCTTCGTGCCATACAAGAGAAGCTAGCTGAACGCCTTGTCCAAAAGCAACTTACTTCGGAGAGTTGAGCTCACCCTCAGTCCCTCACAGTTGCACACTGCCTGCAGAAAGAGTTTCCAACATCTGAACCACAGCCGTTTGTCAGAGGCTTGTGAGACGCAAGTGGAATAAGCAGACCTGGAGGGTGTCTCCAGCTGCAGTGGAGTGGTATTCTGGGTAGCGCCTGGCTTAGAACACTGTTACGTTCTCAGTGCCCGAGGAACGCAGCTAGTTGAAAGCTGGCTTGTAGGCGTGCTTTCTTGTGCGAGCTGAGTTCAGGGCAGGACCCTCCCGCGTCCTGACTGCCCGTAGATGTAGGTCCCAGCATCCTTATGTTAGTTGCTGGAAGCGGTTGTGTGAAGAGCATGTGGAAGTGACAGGATTCTCCTCAAGTGTATCTGATCTCAATACAGACATTGCAAACGTCCTTGTTCACTTAGAGCGTAGCTCGGTCCTAGCTCCCATCAAAGTGTCTAGCAGACATCTGCCTGCAAAGCATACACACTTCTGAGAGTTGAACTTATGGACTGTCCCTCCCACATCCTGCTTGCACGTACACCGCGATCCTAACAGGCCTTACCCGATGCGTGCCTAAGTGTTGTGAGAGGTAAGTGGAAAGTCGCGGCCGACAAGACTAGTGCATCCAAGCTGAATCCAGCGATTTCCTAGTATTCCCTGTGTGACCCAGGTGCCACATCCTACGTGCCATACGAGAGAAGCTAGCTGAACGCGTTGTCCAAAAGCAACTTACTTCGGAGAGTTGAGCTCACCCTCAGTCCCTCACAGTTGCACACTGCCTGCAGAAAGAGTTTCCAACATCTGAACCACAGCCGTTTGTCAGAGGCTTGTGAGACGCAAGTGGAATAAGCAGACCTGGAGGGTGTCTCCAGCTGCAGTGGAGTGGTATTCTGGGTAGCGCCTGGCTTAGAACACTGTTACGTTCTCAGTGCCCGAGGAACGCAGCTAGTTGAAAGCTGGCTTGTAGGCGTGCTTTCTTGTGCGAGCTGAGTTCAGGGCAGGACCCTCCCGCGTCCTGACTGCCCGTAGATGTAGGTCCCAGCATCCTTATGTTAGTTGCTGGAAGCGGTTGTGTGAAGAGCATGTGGAAGTGACAGGATTCTCCTCAAGTGTATCTGATCTCAATACAGACATTGCAAACGTCCTTGTTCACTGAGAGCGTAGCTCGGTCCTAGCTCCCATCAAAGTGTCTAGCAGACATCTGCCTGCAAAGCATACACACTTCCGAGAGTTGAGCTTATGGACTGTCCCTCCCACATCCTGCTTGCAGGTACACCGCGATCCTAACAGGCCTAGCCCCGATGCGTGCCTGAAGTGTTGTGAGAGGTAAGTGGAAAGTCGCGGCCCACAAGACTAGTGCATCCAAGCTCAATCCAGCGATTTCCTAGTATTCCCTGTGTGAGCCAGGTGCTACATCCTACGTGCCATACAAGAGAAGCTAGCTGAATGCCTTGTCCAAAAGCAACTTACTTCGGAGAGTTGAGCTCACCCTCAGTCCCTCACAGTTGCACACTGCCTGCAGAAAGAGTTTCCAACATCTGAACCACAGGCGTTTGTCAGAGGATTGTGAGACTCAAGTGGAATAAGCAGACCTGGAGGGTGTCTCCAGCTGCAGTGGAGTGGTATTCTCGTTAGAGCCTGTCTTAGAACAGTTTTACGTTCTCAGTGCCCGAGGAACGCAGCTAGTTGAATGCTGGCTTGTAGGCTTGCTTCCTTGTGAGAGCTGAGTTCAGGGCAGGACCCTCCCGCATCCTGACTGCCCGTAGAGGTAGGTCCCAGCATCCTTATGTTAGTTGCCGGAAGCGGTTGTGTGAAGAGCATGTGGAAGTGACAGGATTCTCCTCAAGTGTATCTGATCTCAATACAGACATTGCAAACGTCCTTGTTCAATGAGAGCGTAGCCCGGTCCTAGCTCCCATCAAAGTGTCCAGCAGACATCTGCCTACAAAGGATACACACTTCGAGAGTTGAGCTTATGGACTGTCCGTCCCACACCCTGCCTGCACGTACACCGCGCTCCTAACAGGCCTAGCCCCGATGCGTGCCTGAAGTGTTGTGAGAGGTAAGTGGAAAGTCGCAGCCCAGAAGACTAGTGCATCCAAGCTCAATCCAGCGATTTCCTAATATTCCCTGTGTGAGCCAGGTGCTACATCCTACGTGCCATACGAGAGAAGCTAGCTGAAAGCCTTGTCCAAAAGCAACTTACTTCGGAGATTTGAGCTCACCCTCAGTCACTCACAGTTGCACACTGCCTGCAGAAAGAGTTTCCAACATCTGAACCACAGCCGTTTGTCAGAGGTTGTGAGACGCAAGTGGAATAAGCAGACCTGGAGGGTGTCTCCAGCTGCAGTGGAGTGGTATTCTGGGTAGCTCCTGGCTTAGAACACTGTTACGTTCTCAGTGCCCGAGGAACGCAGCTAGTGGAAATCTGGATTGAAGGCCTACTTCCCTGTGCGAGCTGAGTTCAGGGCAGGACCCTCCCGCATCCTGACTGCCCGTAGACGTAGGTCCCAGCTTCCTTATGTTAGGAGCCTGAAGCGGTTGTGTGAAGAGCATGCGGAAGTGACAGGATTCTTCTCAAGTGTATCTGATCTCAATACAGACATTGCAAACGTCCTTGTTCACTGAGAGCGTAGCTCGGTGCTAGCTCCCATCAAAGTGTCTAGCAGACATCTGCCTGCAAAGCATGCACACTTCCGAGAGTTGAGCTTATGGACTGTCCCTCCCACATCCTGCCTGCACGTACACCGCGCTCCTAACAGGCCTAGCCCCGATGCGTGCCTGAAGTGTTGTGAGAGGTAAGTGGAAAGTCGCGGCCCACAAGACTAGTGCATCCAAGCTCAATCCAGCGATATTTCCTAGAATTCCCTGTGTGACCCAGGTGCTACATCCTACGTGCCATACAAGAGAAGCTAGCTGAACGCCTTGTCCAAAGCAACTTACTTCGGAGAGTTGAGCTCACCCTCAGTCCCTCACAGTTGCACACTGCCTGCAGAAAGAGTTTCCAACATCTGAACCACAGCCGTTTGTCATTGGCTTGTGAGACGCAAGTGGAATAAGGAGACCTGGAGGGTGTCTCCAGCTGCAGTGGAGTGGTATTCTGGGTAGAGCCTGGCTTAGAACACTGTTACGTTCTCAGTGCCCGAGGAACGCAGCTAGTTGAAAGGTGGCTTGTAGGCGTGCTTCCTTTTGAGAGCTGAGTTCAGGGCAGGACCCTCCCGCATCCTGATTGCCCGTAGACGTAGGTCCCAGCATCCTTATGTTAGGCGCCAGAAGAAGTTGTGTGAAGAGCATGTGGAGGTGACAGGATTCCCTCAAGTGTATCTGATCTCAATTCAGACATTGCAAACGTCCTTGTTCAATGAGAGTGTAGCTCGGTCCTAGCTCCCATCAAAGTGTCTAGCAGACATCTGCCTGCAAAGCATGCACACTTCCCAGAGTTGAGCTTATGGACTGTCCCTCCCACATCCTGCCTGCACGTACACCGCGCTCTCAGGCCTAGCCCCGATGCGTGCCTGAAGTGTTGTGAGAGGTAAGTGGAAAGTCGCGGCCCACAAGACTAGTGCATCCAAGCTCAATCCAGCGATATTTCCTAGTATTCCCTGGTGAGCCAGGTGCTACATCGTATGTGCCATACAAGAGAAGCTAGCTGAACGCCTTGTCCAAAAGCAACTTACTGCGGAGAGTTCAGCTCACCCTCAGTCCCTCACAGTTGCACACTGCCTGCAAAAGAGTTTCCAACATCTGAACCACAGGCGTTTGTCAGAGGCTTGTGAGACGCAAGTGGAATAAGCAGACCTGGAGGGTGTCTCCAGCTGCAGTGGAGTGGTATTCTGGGTAGCTCCTGGCTTAGAACACTGTTACGTTCTCAGTGCCCGAGGAACGCAGCTAGCTGAAAGCTGGCTTGTAGGCTTGCTTCCTTGTGAGAGCTGAGTTCAGGGCAGGACCCTCCCGCATCCTGACTGCCCGTAGATGTAGGTCCCAGCATCCTTATGTTAGTTGCTGGAAGCGGTTGTGTGAAGAGCATGTGGAAGTGACAGGATTCTCCTCAAGTGTATCTGATCTCAATACAGACATTGCCAACGTCCTTGTTCAATGAGAGCGTAGCCCGGTCCTAGCTCCCATCAAAGTGTCTAGCAGACATCTGCCTACAAAGCATACACACTTCGAGAGTTGAGCTTATGGACTGTTCCTCCCACACCCTGCCTGCAAGTACACCGCGATCCTAACAGGCCTAACCCGATGCGTGCCTAAGTGTTGTGAGAGGTAAGTGGAAAGTCGCGGCCCACAAGACTAGTGCATCCAAGCTCAATCCAGCGATTTCCTAGTATTCCCTGTGTGAGCCAGGTGCTACATCCTACGTGCCATACGAGAGAAGCTAGCTGAACGCCTTGTCCAAAAGCAACTTACTTCGGAGAGTTGAGCTCACCCTCAGTCCCTCACAGTTGCACACTGCCTGCAGAAAGAGTTTCCAACATCTGAACCACAGCCGTTTGTCAGAGGCTTGTGAGACGCAAGTGGAATAAGCAGACCTGGAGGGTGTCTCCAGCTGCAGTGGAGTGGTATTCTGGGTAGCGCCTGGCTTAGAACACTGTTACGTTCTCAGTGCCCGAGGAACGCAGCTAGTTGAAAGCTGGCTTGTAGGCTTGCTTCCTTGTGAGAGCTGAGTTCAGAGCAGCACCCTCCCGCATCCTGATTGCCCGTAGACGTAGGTCACAGCATCCTTATGTTAGGCGCCAGAAGAGGTTGTGTGAAGAGCATGTGGAGGTGACAGGATTCTCCTCAAGTGTATCTGATCTCAATTCAGACATTGCAAACGTCCTTGTTCAATGAGAGTGTAGCTCGGTCCTAGCTCCCATCAAAGTGTCTAGCAGACATCTGCCTGCAAAGCATGCACACTTCCGAGAGTTGAGCTTATGGACTGTCCCTCCCACATCCTGCCTGCACGTACACCGCGCTCCTAACAGGCCTAGCCCCGATGCGTGCCTGAAGTGTTGTGAGAGGTAAGTGGAAAGTCGCGGCCCACAAGACTAGTGCATCCAAGCTCAATCCAGCGATTTCCTAGTATTCCCTGTGTGAGCCAGGTGCTACATCCTACGTGCCATACAAGAGAAGCTAGCTGAACGCCTTGTCCAAAAGCAACTTACTTCGGAGAGTTGAGCTCACCCTCAGTCCCTCACAGTTGCACACTGCCTGCAGAAAGAGTTTCCAACATCTGAACCACAGGCGTTTGTCAGAGGATTGTGAGACTCAAGTGGAATAAGCAGACCTGGAGGGTGTCTCCAGCTGCAGTGGAGTGGTATTCTCGTTAGAGCCTGGCTTAGAACAGTTTTACGTTCTCAGTGCCCGAGGAACGCAGCTAGTTGAATGCTGGCTTGTAGGCTTGCTTCTTTGTGAGAGCTGAGTTCAGGGCAGGACCCTCCCGCATCCTGACTGCCCGTAGAGGTAGGTCCCAGCATCCTTATGTTAGTTGCCGGAAGCGGTTGTGTGAAGAGCATGTGGAAGTGACAGGATTCTCCTCAAGTGTATCTGATCTCAATACAGACATTGCAAACGTCCTTGTTCAATGAGAGCGTAGCCCGGTCCTAGCTCCCATCAAAGTGTCCAGCAGACATCTGCCTACAAAGGATACACACTTCGAGAGTTGAGCTTATGGACTGTCCGTCCCACACCCTGCCTGCACGTACACCGCGATCCTAACAGGCCTAGCCCCGATGCGTGCCTGAAGTGTTGTGAGAGGTAAGTGGAAAGTCGCGGCCCACAAGACTAGTGCATCCAAGCTCAATCCAGCGATTTCCTAGTATTCCCTGTGTGAGCCAGGTGCCACATCCTACGTGCCATACGAGAGAAGCTAGCTGAACGCCTTGTCCAAAAGCAACTTACTTCGGAGAGTTGAGCTCACCCTCAGTCCGTCACAGTTGCACACTGCCTGCAGAAAGAGTTTCCAACATCTGAACCACAGCCGTTTGTCAGAGGCTTGTGAGACGCAAGTGGAATAAGCAGACCTGGAGGGTGTCTCCAGCTGCAGTGGAGTGGTATTCTGGGTAGAGCCTGGCTTAGAACACTGTTACATTCTCAGTGCCCGAGGAACGCAGCGAGTTGAAAGCTGGCTTGTAGGCGTACTTCCTTGTGCGAGCTGAGTTCAGGGCAAGACCCTCCCGCATCCTGACTGCCCGTAGAGGTAGGTCCCAGCATCCTTATGTAAGTTGCCGGAAGCGGTTGTGTGAAGAGCATGTGGAAGTGACAGGATTCTCCTCAAGTGTATCTGATCTGAATACAGAGATTGCAAACGTCCTTGTTCACTGAGAGCGTAGCTGGGTCCTAGCTCCCATCAAAGTGTCTAGCAGACATCTGCCTGCAAAGCATACACACTTCCGAGAGTTGAGCTTATGGACTGTCCCTCCCACATCCTGATTGCAGGTACACCGCGCTCCTAACAGGCCTAGCCCCGATGCGTGCCTGAAGTGTTGTGAGAGGTAAGTGGAAAGTCGCGGCCCACAAGACTAGTGCATCCAAGCTCAATCCAGCGATATTTCCTAGAATTCCCTGTGTGAGCCAGGTGCTACATTCTACGTGCCATACAAGAGAAGCTAGCTGAACGCCTTGTCCAAAAGCAACTTACTTCGGAGAGTTGAGCTCACCCTCAGTCCCTCACAGTTGCACACTGCCTGCAGAAAGAGTTTCCAACATCTGAACCACAGCCGTTTGTCAGAGGCTTGTGAGACGCAAGTGGAATAAGCAGACCTGGAGGGTGTCTCCAGCTGCAGTGGAGTGGTATTCTGGGTAGCGCCTGGCTTAGAACACTGTTACGTTCTCAGTGCCCGAGGAACGCAGCTAGTTGAAAGCTGGCTTGTAGGCGTGCTTTCTTGTGCGAGCTGAGTTCAGGGCAGGACCCTCCCGCGTCCTGACTGCCCGTAGATGTAGGTCCCAGCATCCTTATGTTAGTTGCTGGAAGCGGTTGTGTGAAGAGCATGTGGAAGTGACAGGATTCTCCTCAAGTGTATCTGATCTCAATACAGACATTGCAAACGTCCTTGTTCACTGAGAGCGTAGCTCGGTCCTAGCTCCCATCAAAGTGTCTAGCAGACATCTGCCTGCAAAGCATACACACTTCCGAGAGTTGAGCTTATGGACTGTCCCTCCCACATCCTGCTTGCAGGTACACCGCGATCCTAACAGGCCTAGCCCCGATGCGTGCCTGAAGTGTTGTGAGAGGTAAGTGGAAAGTCGCGGCCCACAAGACTAGTGCATCCAAGCTCAATCCAGCGATTTCCTAGTATTCCCTGTGTGAGCCAGGTGCTACATCCTACGTGCCATACAAGAGAAGCTAGCTGAACGCCTTGTCCAAAAGCAACTTACTTCGGAGAGTTGAGCTCACCCTCAGTCCCTCACAGTTGCACACTGCCTGCAGAAAGAGTTTCCAACATCTGAACCACAGGCGTTTGTCAGAGGATTGTGAGACTCAAGTGGAATAAGCAGACCTGGAGGGTGTCTCCAGCTGCAGTGGAGTGGTATTCTCGTTAGAGCCTGGCTTAGAACAGTTTTACGTTCTCAGTGCCCGAGGAACGCAGCTAGTTGAATGCTGGCTTGTAGGCTTGCTTCTTTGTGAGAGCTGAGTTCAGGGCAGGACCCTCCCGCATCCTGACTGCCCGTAGAGGTAGGTCCCAGCATCCTTATGTTAGTTGCCGGAAGCGGTTGTGTGAAGAGCATGTGGAAGTGACAGGATTCTCCTCAAGTGTATCTGATCTCAATACAGACATTGCAAACGTCCTTGTTCAATGAGAGCGTAGCCCGGTCCTAGCTCCCATCAAAGTGTCCAGCAGACATCTGCCTACAAAGGATACACACTTCGAGAGTTGAGCTTATGGACTGTCCGTCCCACACCCTGCCTGCACGTACACCGCGATCCTAACAGGCCTAGCCCCGATGCGTGCCTGAAGTGTTGTGAGAGGTAAGTGGAAAGTCGCGGCCCACAAGACTAGTGCATCCAAGCTCAATCCAGCGATTTCCTAGTATTCCCTGTGTGAGCCAGGTGCCACATCCTACGTGCCATACGAGAGAACCTTGCTGAACGCCTTGTCCAAAAGCAACTTACTTCGGAGAGTTGAGCTCACCCTCAGTCCGTCACAGTTGCACACTGCCTGCAGAAAGAGTTTCCAACATCTGAACCACAGCCGTTTGTCAGAGGCTTGTGAGACGCAAGTGGAATAAGCAGACCTGGAGGGTGTCTCCAGCTGCAGTGGAGTGGTATTCTGGGTAGAGCCTGGCTTAGAACACTGTTACATTCTCAGTGCCCGAGGAACGCAGCGAGTTGAAAGCTGGCTTGTAGGCGTACTTCCTTGTGCGAGCTGAGTTCAGGGCAAGACCCTCCCGCATCCTGACTGCCCGTAGAGGTAGGTCCCAGCATCCTTATGTAAGTTGCCGGAAGCGGTTGTGTGAAGAGCATGTGGAAGTGACAGGATTCTCCTCAAGTGTATCTGATCTGAATACAGAGATTGCAAACGTCCTTGTTCACTGAGAGCGTAGCTCGGTCCTAGCTCCCATCAAAGTGTCTAGCAGACATCTGCCTGCAAAGCATACACACTTCTGAGAGTTGAACTTATGGACTGTCCCTCCCACATCCTGCTTGCACGTACACCGCGATCCTAACAGGCCTACCCCGATGCGTGCCTAAGTGTTGTGAGAGGTAAGTGGAAAGTCGCGGCCGACAAGACTAGTGCATCCAAGCTCAATCCAGCGATTTCCTAGTATTCCCTGTGTGAGCCAGATGCCACATCCTAAGTGCCATACGAGAGAAGGTAGCTGAACGCCTTGTCCAAAGCAACTTACTTCGGAGAGTTGAGCTCACCCTCAGTCCGTCACAGTTGCACACTGCCTGCAGAAAGAGTTTCCAACATCTGAACCACAGCCGTTTGTCAGAGGCTTGTGAGACGCAAGTGGAATAAGCAGACCTGGAGGGTGTCTCCAGCTGCAGTGGAGTGGTATTCTGGGTAGCGCCTGGCTTAGAACACTGTTACGTTCTCAGTGCCCGAGGAACGCAGCTAGTTGAAAGCTGGCTTGTAGGCGTGCTTTCTTGTGCGAGCTGAGTTCAGGGAAGGACCCTCCCGCGTCCTGACTGCCCGTAGATGTAGGTCCCAGCATCCTTATGTTAGTTGCTGGAAGCGGTTGTGTGAAGAGCATGTGGAAGTGACAGGATTCTCCTCAAGTGTATCTGATCTCAATACAGACATTGCAAACGTCCTTGTTCACTGAGAGCGTAGCTCGGTCCTAGCTCCCATCAAAGTGTCTAGCAGACATCTGCCTGCAAAGCATACACACTTCCGAGAGTTGAGCTTATGGACTGTCCCTCCCACATCCTGCTTGCAGGTACACCGCGATCCTAACAGGCCTAGCCCCGATGCGTGCCTGAAGTGTTGTGAGAGGTAAGTGGAAAGTCGCGGCCCACAAGACTAGTGCATCCAAGCTCAATCCAGCGATTTCCTAGTATTCCCTGTGTGAGCCAGGTGCTACATCCTACGTGCCATACAAGAGAAGCTAGCTGAATGCCTTGTCCAAAAGCAACTTACTTCGGAGAGTTGAGCTCACCCTCAGTCCCTCACAGTTGCACACTGTCTGCAGAAAGAGTTTCCAACATCTGAACCACAGGCGTTTGTCAGAGGATTGTGAGACTCAAGTGGAATAAGCAGACCTGGAGGGTGTCTCCAGCTGCAGTGGAGTGGTATTCTCGTTAGAGCCTGTCTTAGAACAGTTTTACGTTCTCAGTGCCCGAGGAACGCAGCTAGTTGAATGCTGGCTTGTAGGCTTGCTTCCTTGTGAGAGCTGAGTTCAGGGCAGGACCCTCCCGCATCCTGACTGCCCGTAGAGGTAGGTCCCAGCATCCTTATGTTAGTTGCCGGAAGCGGTTGTGTGAAGAGCATGTGGAAGTGACAGGATTCTCCTCAAGTGTATCTGATCTCAATACAGACATTGCAAACGTCCTTGTTCAATGAGAGCGTAGCCCGGTCCTAGCTCCCATCAAAGTGTCCAGCGGACATCTGCCTACAAAGGATACACACTTCGAGATTTGAGCTTATGGACTGTCAGTCCCACACCCTGCCTGCACGTACACCGCGCTCCTAACAGGCCTAGCCCTGATGCGTGCCTGAAGTGTTGTGAGAGGTAAGTGGAAAGTCGCAGCCCAGAAGACTAGTGCATCCAAGCTCAATCCAGCGATTTCCTAGTATTCCCTGTGTGAGCCAGGTGCTACATCCTACGTGCCATACGAGAGAAGCTAGCTGAAAGCCTTGTCCAAAAGCAACTTACTTCGGAGATTTGAGCTCACCCTCAGTCACTCACAGTTGCACACTGCCTGCAGAAAGAGTTTCCAACATCTGAACCACAGCCGTTTGTCAGAGGTTGTGAGACGCAAGTGGAATAAGCAGACCTGGAGGGTGTCTCCAGCTGCAGTGGAGTGGTATTCTGGGTAGCTCCTGGCTTAGAACACTGTTACGTTCTCAGTGCCCGAGGAACGCAGCTAGTGGAAATCTGGATTGTAGGCCTACTTCCCTGTGCGAGCTGAGTTCAGGGCAGGACCCTCCCGCATCCTGACTGCCCGTAGACGTAGGTCCCAGCATCCTTATGTTAGGAGCCGGAAGCGGTTGTGTGAAGAGCATGCGGAAGTGACAGGATTCTTCTCAAGTGTATCTGATCTCAATACAGACATTGCAAACGTCCTTGTTCACTGAGAGCGTAGCTCGGTGCTAGCTCCCATCAAAGTGTCTAGCAGACATCTGCCTGCAAAGCATGCACACTTCCGAGAGTTGAGCTTATGGACTGTCCCTCCCACATCCTGCCTGCACGTACACCGCGCTCCTAACAGGCCTAGCCCCGATGCGTGCCTGAAGTGTTGTGAGAGGTAAGTGGAAAGTCGCGGCCCACAAGACTAGTGCATCCAAGCTCAATCCAGCGATATTTCCTAGAATTCCCTGTGTGACCCAGGTGCTACATCCTACGTGCCATACAAGAGAAGCTAGCTGAACGCCTTGTCCAAAGCAACTTACTTCGGAGAGTTGAGCTCACCCTCAGTCCCTCACAGTTGCACACTGCCTGCAGAAAGAGTTTCCAACATCTGAACCACAGCCGTTTGTCATTGGCTTGTGAGACGCAAGTGGAATAAGGAGACCTGGAGGGTGTCTCCAGCTGCAGTGGAGTGGTATTCTGGGTAGAGCCTGGCTTAGAACACTGTTACGTTCTCAGTGCCCGAGGAACGCAGCTAGTTGAAAGGTGGCTTGTAGGCGTGCTTCCTTTTGAGAGCTGAGTTCAGGGCAGGACCCTCCCGCATCCTGATTGCCCGTAGACGTAGGTCCCAGCATCCTTATGTTAGGCGCCAGAAGAAGTTGTGTGAAGAGCATGTGGAGGTGACAGGATTCCCTCAAGTGTATCTGATCTCAATTCAGACATTGCAAACGTCCTTGTTCAATGAGAGTGTAGCTCGGTCCTAGCTCCCATCAAAGTGTCTAGCAGACATCTGCCTGCAAAGCATGCACACTTCCCAGAGTTGAGCTTATGGACTGTCCCTCCCACATCCTGCCTGCACGTACACCGCGCTATCAGGCCTAGCCCCGATGCGTGCCTGAAGTGTTGTGAGAGGTAAGGGGAAAGTCGCGGCCCACAAGACTAGTGCATCCAAGCTCAATCCAGCGATATTTCCTAGTATTCCCTGGTGAGCCAGGTGCTACATCGTATGTGCCATACAAGAGAAGCTAGCTGAACGCCTTGTCCAAAAGCAACTTACTGCGGAGAGTTCAGCTCACCCTCAGTCCCTCACAGTTGCACACTGCCTGCAAAAGAGTTTCCAACATCTGAACCACAGGCGTTTGTCAGAGGCTTGTGAGACGCAAGTGGAATAAGCAGACCTGGAGGGTGTCTCCAGCTGCAGTGGAGTGGTATTCTGGGTAGCTCCTGGCTTAGAACACTGTTACGTTCTCAGTGCCCGAGGAACGCAGCTAGCTGAAAGCTGGCTTGTAGGCTTGCTTCCTTGTGAGAGCTGAGTTCAGGGCAGGACCCTCCCGCATCCTGACTGCCCGTAGATGTAGGTCCCAGCATCCTTATGTTAGTTGCTGGAAGCGGTTGTGTGAAGAGCATGTGGAAGTGACAGGATTCTCCTCAAGTGTATCTGATCTCAATACAGACATTGCCAACGTCCTTGTTCAATGAGAGCGTAGCCCGGTCCTAGCTCCCATCAAAGTGTCTTGCAGACATCTGCCTACAAAGCATACACACTTCGAGAGTTGAGCTTATGGACTGTTCCTCCCACACCCTGCCTGCACGTACACCGCGATCCTAACAGGCCTAACCCGATGCGTGCCTAAGTGTTGTGAGAGGTAAGTGGAAAGTCGCGGCCCACAAGACTAGTGCATCCAAGCTCAATCCAGCGATTTCCTAGTATTCCCTGTGTGAGCCAGGTGCTACATCCTACGTGCCATACGAGAGAAGCTAGCTGAACGCCTTGTCCAAAAGCAACTTACTTCGGAGAGTTGAGCTCACCCTCAGTCCCTCACAGTTGCACACTGCCTGCAGAAAGAGTTTCCAACATCTGAACCACAGCCGTTTGTCAGAGGCTTGTGAGACGCAAGTGGAATAAGCAGACCTGGAGGGTGTCTCCAGCTGCAGTGGAGTGGTATTCTGGGTAGCGCCTGGCTTAGAACACTGTTACGTTCTCAGTGCCCGAGGAACGCAGCTAGTTGAAAGCTGGCTTGTAGGCTTGCTTCCTTGTGAGAGCTGAGTTCAGAGCAGCACCCTCCCGCATCCTGATTGCCCGTAGACGTAGGTCACAGCATCCTTATGTTAGGCGCCAGAAGAGGTTGTGTGAAGAGCATGTGGAGGTGACAGGATTCTCCTCAAGTGTATCTGATCTCAATTCAGACATTGCAAACGTCCTTGTTCAATGAGAGTGTAGCTCGGTCCTAGCTCCCATCAAAGTGTCTAGCAGACATCTGCCTGCAAAGCATGCACACTTCCGAGAGTTGAGCTTATGGACTGTCCCTCCCACATCCTGCCTGCACGTACACCGCGCTCCTAACAGGCCTAGCCCCGATGCGTGCCTGAAGTGTTGTGAGAGGTAAGTGGAAAGTCGCGGCCCACAAGACTAGTGCATCCAAGCTCAATCCAGCGATTTCCTAGTATTCCCTGTGTGAGCCAGATGCTACATCCTAAGTGCCATACGAGAGAAGCTAGCTGAACGCCTTGTCCAAAGCAACTTACTTCGGAGAGTTGAGCTCACACTCAGTCCGTCACAGTTGCACACTGCCTGCAGAAAGAGTTTCCAACATCTGAACCACAGGCGTTTGTCAGAGGCTTGTGAGACGCAAGTGGAATAAGCAGACCTGGAGGGTGTCTCCAGCTGCAGTGGAGTGGTATTCTGGGTAGCGCCTGGCTTAGAACACTGTTACGTTCTCAGTGCCCGAGGAACGCAGCTAGTTGAAAGCTGGCTTGTAGGCGTGCTTTGTTGTGCGAGCTGAGTTCAGGGAAGGACCCTCCCGCGTCCTGACTGCCCGTAGATGTAGGTCCCAGCATCCTTATGTTAGTTGCTGGAAGCGGTTGTGTGAAGAGCATGTGGAAGTGACAGGATTCTCCTCAAGTGTATCTGATCTGAATACAGAGATTGCAAACGTCCTTGTTCACTGAGAGCGTAGCTCGGTCCTAGCTCCCATCAAAGTGTCTAGCAGACATCTGCCTGCAAAGCATACACACTTCCGAGAGTTGAGCTTATGGTCTGTCCCTCCCACATCCTGATTGCAGGTACACCGCGATCCTAACAGGCCTAGCCCCGATGCGTGCCTGAAGTGTTGTGAGAGGTAAGTGGAAAGTCGCGGCCCACAAGACTAGTGCATCCAAGCTCAATCCAGCGATATTTCCTAGAATTCCCTGTGTGAGCCAGGTGCTACATTCTACGTGCCATACAAGAGAAGCTAGCTGAACGCCTTGTCCAAAAGCAACTTACTTCGGAGAGTTGAGCTCACCCTCAGTCCCTCACAGTTGCACACTGCCTGCAGAAAGAGTTTCCAACATCTGAACCACAGCCGTTTGTCAGAGGCTTGTGAGACGCAAGTGGAATAAGCAGACCTGGAGGGTGTCTCCAGCTGCAGTGGAGTGGTATTCTGGGTAGCGCCTGGCTTAGAACACTGTTACGTTCTCAGTGCCCGAGGAACGCAGCTAGTTGAAAGCTGGCTTGTAGGCGTGCTTTCTTGTGCGAGCTGAGTTCAGGGCAGGACCCTCCCGCGTCCTGACTGCCCGTAGATGTAGGTCCCAGCATCCTTATGTTAGTTGCTGGAAGCGGTTGTGTGAAGAGCATGTGGAAGTGACAGGATTCTCCTCAAGTGTATCTGATCTCAATACAGACATTGCAAACGTCCTTGTTCACTGAGAGCGTAGCTCGGTCCTAGCTCCCATCAAAGTGTCTAGCAGACATCTGCCTGCAAAGCATACACACTTCCGAGAGTTGAGCTTATGGACTGTCCCTCCCACATCCTGCTTGCAGGTACACCGCGATCCTAACAGGCCTAGCCCCGATGCGTGCCTGAAGTGTTGTGAGTGGTAAGTGGAAAGTCGCGGCCCACAAGACTAGTGCATCCAAGCTCAATCCAGCGATTTCCTAGTATTCCCTGTGTGAGCCAGGTGCTACATCCTACGTGCCATACAAGAGAAGCTAGCTGAACGCCTTGTCCAAAAGCAACTTACTTCGGAGAGTTGAGCTCACCCTCAGTCCCTCACAGTTGCACACTGCCTGCAGAAAGAGTTTCCAACATCTGAACCACAGGCGTTTGTCAGAGGATTGTGAGACTCAAGTGGAATAAGCAGACCTGGAGGGTGTCTCCAGCTGCAGTGGAGTGGTATTCTCGTTAGAGCCTGGCTTAGAACAGTTTTACGTTCTCAGTGCCCGAGGAACGCAGCTAGTTGAATGCTGGCTTGTAGGCTTGCTTCTTTGTGAGAGCTGAGTTCAGGGCAGGACCCTCCCGCATCCTGACTGCCCGTAGAGGTAGGTCCCAGCATCCTTATGTTAGTTGCCGGAAGCGGTTGTGTGAAGAGCATGTGGAAGTGACAGGATTCTCCTCAAGTGTATCTGATCTCAATACAGACATTGCAAACGTCCTTGTTCAATGAGAGCGTAGCCCGGTCCTAGCTCCCATCAAAGTTTCCAGCAGACATCTGCCTACAAAGGATACACACTTCGAGAGTTGAGCTTATGGACTGTCCGTCCCACACCCTGCCTGCACGTACACCGCGCTCCTAACAGGCCTAGCCCCGATGCGTGCCTGAAGTGTTGTGAGAGGTAAGTGGAAAGTCGCGGCCCACAAGACTAGTGCATCCAAGCTCAATCCAGCGATTTCCTAGTATTCCCTGTGTGAGCCAGGTGCCACATCCTACGTGCCATACGAGAGAAGCTAGCTGAACGCCTTGTCCAAAAGCAACTTACTTCGGAGAGTTGAGCTCACCCTCAGTCCGTCACAGTTGCACACTGCCTGCAGAAAGAGTTTCCAACATCTGAACCACAGCCGTTTGTCAGAGGCTTGTGAGACGCAAGTGGAATAAGCAGACCTGGAGGGTGTCTCCAGCTGCAGTGGAGTGGTATTCTGGGTAGAGCCTGGCTTAGAACACTGTTACATTCTCAGTGCCCGAGGAACGCAGCGAGTTGAAAGCTGGCTTGTAGGCGTACTTCCTTGTGCGAGCTGAGTTCAGGGCAAGTCCCTCCCGCATCCTGACTGCCCGTAGAGGTAGGTCCCAGCATCCTTATGTAAGTTGCCGGAAGCGGTTGTGTGAAGAGCATGTGGAAGTGACAGGATTCTCCTCAAGTGTATCTGATCTGAATACAGAGATTGCAAACGTCCTTGTTCACTGAGAGCGTAGCTCGGTCCTAGCTCCCATCAAAGTGTCTAGCAGACATCTGCCTGCAAAGCATACACACTTCCGAGAGTTGAGCTTATGGACTGTCCCTCCCACATCCTGATTGCAGGTACACCGCGCTCCTAACAGGCCTAGCCCCGATGCGTGCCTGAAGTGTTGTGAGAGGTAAGTGGAAAGTCGCGGCCCACAAGACTAGTGCATCCAAGCTCAATCCAGCGATATTTCCTAGAATTCCCTGTGTGAGCCAGGTGCTACATTCTACGTGCCATACAAGAGAAGCTAGCTGAACGCCTTGTCCAAAAGCAACTTACTTCGGAGAGTTGAGCTCACCCTCAGTCCCTCACAGTTGCACACTGCCTGCAGAAAGAGTTTCCAACATCTGAACCACAGCCGTTTGTCAGAGGCTTGTGAGACGCAAGTGGAATAAGCAGACCTGGAGGGTGTCTCCAGCTGCAGTGGAGTGGTATTCTGGGTAGCGCCTGGCTTAGAACACTGTTACGTTCTCAGTGCCCGAGGAACGCAGCTAGTTGAAAGCTGGCTTGTAGGCGTGCTTTCTTGTGCGAGCTGAGTTCAGGGCAGGACCCTCCCGCGTCCTGACTGCCCGTAGATGTAGGTCCCAGCATCCTTATGTTAGTTGCTGGAAGCGGTTGTGTGAAGAGCATGTGGAAGTGACAGGATTCTCCTCAAGTGTATCTGATCTCAATACAGACATTGCAAACGTCCTTGTTCACTGAGAGCGTAGCTCGGTCCTAGCTCCCATCAAAGTGTCTAGCAGACATCTGCCTGCAAAGCATACACACTTCCGAGAGTTGAGCTTATGGACTGTCCCTCCCACATCCTGCTTGCAGGTACACCGCGATCCTAACAGGCCTAGCCCCGATGCGTGCCTGAAGTGTTGTGAGAGGTAAGTGGAAAGTCGCGGCCCACAAGACTAGTGCATCCAAGCTCAATCCAGCGATTTCCTAGTATTCCCTGTGTGAGCCAGGTGCTACATCCTACGTGCCATACAAGAGAAGCTAGCTGAACGCCTTGTCCAAAAGCAACTTACTTCGGAGAGTTGAGCTCACCCTCAGTCCCTCACAGTTGCACACTGCCTGCAGAAAGAGTTTCCAACATCTGAACCACAGGCGTTTGTCAGAGGATTGTGAGACTCAAGTGGAATAAGCAGACCTGGAGGGTGTCTCCAGCTGCAGTGGAGTGGTATTCTCGTTAGAGCCTGGCTTAGAACAGTTTTACGTTCTCAGTGCCCGAGGAACGCAGCTAGTTGAATGCTGGCTTGTAGGCTTGCTTCTTTGTGAGAGCTGAGTTCAGGGCAGGACCCTCCCGCATCCTGACTGCCCGTAGAGGTAGGTCCCAGCATCCTTATGTTAGTTGCCGGAAGCGGTTGTGTGAAGAGCATGTGGAAGTGACAGGATTCTCCTCAAGTGTATCTGATCTCAATACAGACATTGCAAACGTCCTTGTTCAATGAGAGCGTAGCCCGGTCCTAGCTCCCATCAAAGTGTCCAGCAGACATCTGCCTACAAAGGATACACACTTCGAGAGTTGAGCTTATGGACTGTCCGTCCCACACCCTGCCTGCACGTACACCGCGATCCTAACAGGCCTAGCCCCGATGCGTGCCTGAAGTGTTGTGAGAGGTAAGTGGAAAGTCGCGGCCCACAAGACTAGTGCATCCAAGCTCAATCCAGCGATTTCCTAGTATTCCCTGTGTGAGCCAGGTGCCACATCCTACGTGCCATACGAGAGAAGCTAGCTGAACGCCTTGTCCAAAAGCAACTTACTTCGGAGAGTTGAGCTCACCCTCAGTCCGTCACAGTTGCACACTGCCTGCAGAAAGAGTTTCCAACATCTGAACCACAGCCGTTTGTCAGAGGCTTGTGAGACGCAAGTGGAATAAGCAGACCTGGAGGGTGTCTCCAGCTGCAGTGGAGTGGTATTCTGGGTAGAGCCTGGCTTAGAACACTGTTACATTCTCAGTGCCCGAGGAACGCAGCGAGTTGAAAGCTGGCTTGTAGGCGTACTTCCTTGTGCGAGCTGAGTTCAGGGCAAGACCCTCCCGCATCCTGACTGCCCGTAGAGGTAGGTCCCAGCATCCTTATGTAAGTTGCCGGAAGCGGTTGTGTGAAGAGCATGTGGAAGTGACAGGATTCTCCTCAAGTGTATCTGATCTGAATACAGAGATTGCAAACGTCCTTGTTCACTGAGAGCGTAGCTCGGTCCTAGCTCCCATCAAAGTGTCTAGCAGACATCTGCCTGCAAAGCATACACACTTCCGAGAGTTGAGCTTATGGACTGTCCCTCCCACATCCTGCTTGCACGTACACCGCGATCCTAACAGGCCTAGCCCCGATGCGTGCCTGAAGTGTTGTGAGAGGTAAGTGGAAAGTCGCGGCCCACAAGACTAGTGCATCCAAGCTCAATCCAGCGATTTCCTAGTATTCCCTGTGTGAGCCAGGTGCTACATTCTACGTGCCATACAAGAGAAGCTAGCTGAACGCCTTGTCCAAAAGCAACTTACTTCGGAGAGTTGAGCTCACCCTCAGTCCCTCACAGTTGCACACTGCCTGCAGAAAGAGTTTCCAACATCTGAACCACAGGCGTTTGTCAGAGGATTGTGAGACTCAAGTGGAATAAGCAGACCTGGAGGGTGTCTCCAGCTGCAGTGGAGTGGTATTCTAGTTAGAGCCTGGCTTAGAACAGTTTTACGTTCTCAGTGCCCGAGGAACGCAGCTAGTTGAAAGGTGGCTTGTAGGCCTGCTTCCTTTTGAGAGCTGAGTTCAGGGCAGCACCCTCCCGCATCCTGATTGCCCGTAGACGTAGGTCACAGCATCCTTATGTTAGGCGCCAGAAGAGGTTGTGTGAAGAGCATGTGGAGGTGACAGGATTCTCCTCAAGTGTATCTGATCTCAATTCAGACATTGCAAACGTCCTTGTTCAATGAGAGTGTAGCTCGGTCCTAGCTCCCATCAAAGTGTCTAGCAGACATCTGCCTGCAAAGCATGCACACTTCCGAGAGTTGAGCTTATGGACTGTCCCTCCCACATCCTGCCTGCACGTACACCGCGCTAACAGGCCTAGCCCCGATGCGTGCCAGAAGTGTTGTGAGAGGTAAGTGGAAAGTCGCGGCCCACAAGACTAGTGCATCCAAGCTCAATCCAGCGATATTTCCTAGAATTCCCTGTGTGAGCCAGGTGCTACATTCTACGTGCCATACAAGAGAAGCTAGCTGAACGCCTTGTCCAAAAGCAACTTACTTCGGAGAGTTGAGCTCACCCTCAGTCCCTCACAGTTGCACACTGCCTGCAGAAAGAGTTTCCAACATCTGAACCACAGCCGTTTGTCAGAGGCTTGTGAGACGCAAGTGGAATAAGCAGACCTGGAGGGTGTCTCCAGCTGCAGTGGAGTGGTATTCTGGGTAGCGCCTGGCTTAGAACACTGTTACGTTCTCAGTGCCCGAGGAACGCAGCTAGTTGAAAGCTGGCTTGTAGGCGTGCTTTCTTGTGCGAGCTGAGTTCAGGGCAGGACCCTCCCGCGTCCTGACTGCCCGTAGATGTAGGTCCCAGCATCCTTATGTTAGTTGCTGGAAGCGGTTGTGTGAAGAGCATGTGGAAGTGACAGGATTCTCCTCAAGTGTATCTGATCTCAATACAGACATTGCAAACGTCCTTGTTCACTTAGAGCGTAGCTCGGTCCTAGCTCCCATCAAAGTGTCTAGCAGACATCTGCCTGCAAAGCATACACACTTCTGAGAGTTGAACTTATGGACTGTCCCTCCCACATCCTGCTTGCACGTACACCGCGATCCTAACAGGCCTAACCCGATGCGTGCCTAAGTGTTGTGAGAGGTAAGTGGAAAGTCGCGGCCGACAAGACTAGTGCATCCAAGCTGAATCCAGCGATTTCCTAGTATTCCCTGTGTGACCCAGGTGCCACATCCTACGTGCCATACGAGAGAAGCTAGCTGAACGCGTTGTCCAAAAGCAACTTACTTCGGAGAGTTGAGCTCACCCTCAGTCCCTCACAGTTGCACACTGCCTGCAGAAAGAGTTTCCAACATCTGAACCACAGCCGTTTGTCAGAGGCTTGTGAGACGCAAGTGGAATAAGCAGACCTGGAGGGTGTCTCCAGCTGCAGTGGAGTGGTATTCTGGGTAGCGCCTGGCTTAGAACACTGTTACGTTCTCAGTGCCCGAGGAACGCAGCTAGTTGAAAGCTGGCTTGTAGGCGTGCTTTCTTGTGCGAGCTGAGTTCAGGGCAGGACCCTCCCGCGTCCTGACTGCCCGTAGATGTAGGTCCCAGCATCCTTATGTTAGTTGCTGGAAGCGGTTGTGTGAAGAGCATGTGGAAGTGACAGGATTCTCCTCAAGTGTATCTGATCTCAATACAGACATTGCAAACGTCCTTGTTCACTGAGAGCGTAGCTCGGTCCTAGCTCCCATCAAAGTGTCTAGCAGACATCTGCCTGCAAAGCATACACACTTCCGAGAGTTGAGCTTATGGACTGTCCCTCCCACATCCTGCTTGCAGGTACACCGCGATCCTAACAGGCCTAGCCCCGATGCGTGCCTGAAGTGTTGTGAGAGGTAAGTGGAAAGTCGCGGCCCACAAGACTAGTGCATCCAAGCTCAATCCAGCGATTTCCTAGTATTCCCTGTGTGAGCCAGGTGCTACATCCTACGTGCCATACAAGAGAAGCTAGCTGAATGCCTTGTCCAAAAGCAACTTACTTCGGAGAGTTGAGCTCACCCTCAGTCCCTCACAGTTGCACACTGCCTGCAGAAAGAGTTTCCAACATCTGAACCACAGGCGTTTGTCAGAGGATTGTGAGACTCAAGTGGAATAAGCAGACCTGGAGGGTGTCTCCAGCTGCAGTGGAGTGGTATTCTCGTTAGAGCCTGTCTTAGAACAGTTTTACGTTCTCAGTGCCCGAGGAACGCAGCTAGTTGAATGCTGGCTTGTAGGCTTGCTTCCTTGTGAGAGCTGAGTTCAGGGCAGGACCCTCCCGCATCCTGACTGCCCGTAGAGGTAGGTCCCAGCATCCTTATGTTAGTTGCCGGAAGCGGTTGTGTGAAGAGCATGTGGAAGTGACAGGATTCTCCTCAAGTGTATCTGATCTCAATACAGACATTGCAAACGTCCTTGTTCAAAGAGAGCGTAGCCCGGTCCTAGCTCCCATCAAAGTGTCCAGCAGACATCTGCCTACAAAGGATACACACTTCGAGAGTGAGCTTATGGACTGTCCGTCCCACACCCTGCCTGCACGTACACCGCGCTCCTAACAGGCCTAGCCCCGATGCGTGCCTGAAGTGTTGTGAGAGGTAAGTGGAAAGTCGCAGCCCAGAAGACTAGTGCATCCAAGCTCAATCCAGCGATTTCCTAATATTCCCTGTGTGAGCCAGGTGCTACATCCTACGTGCCATACGAGAGAAGCTAGCTGAAAGCCTTGTCCAAAAGCAACTTACTTCGGAGATTTGAGCTCACCCTCAGTCACTCACAGTTGCACACTGCCTGCAGAAAGAGTTTCCAACATCTGAACCACAGCCGTTTGTCAGAGGTTGTGAGACGCAAGTGGAATAAGCAGACCTGGAGGGTGTCTCCAGCTGCAGTGGAGTGGTATTCTGGGTAGCTCCTGGCTTAGAACACTGTTACGTTCTCAGTGCCCGAGGAACGCAGCTAGTGGAAATCTGGATTGTAGGCCTACTTCCCTGTGCGAGCTGAGTTCAGGGCAGGACCCTCCCGCATCCTGACTGCCCGTAGACGTAGGTCCCAGCTTCCTTATGTTAGGAGCCGGAAGCGGTTGTGTGAAGAGCATGCGGAAGTGACAGGATTCTTCTCAAGTGTATCTGATCTCAATACAGACATTGCAAACGTCCTTGTTCACTGAGAGCGTAGCTCGGTGCTAGCTCCCATCAAAGTGTCTAGCAGACATCTGCCTGCAAAGCATGCACACTTCCGAGAGTTGAGCTTATGGACTGTCCCTCCCACATCCTGCCTGCACGTACACCGCGCTCCTAACAGGCCTAGCCCCGATGCGTGCCTGAAGTGTTGTGAGAGGTAAGTGGAAAGTCGCGGCCCACAAGACTAGTGCATCCAAGCTCAATCCAGCGATATTTCCTAGAATTCCCTGTGTGACCCAGGTGCTACATCCTACGTGCCATACAAGAGAAGCTAGCTGAACGCCTTGTCCAAAGCAACTTACTTCGGAGAGTTGAGCTCACCCTCAGTCCCTCACAGTTGCACACTGCCTGCAGAAAGAGTTTCCAACATCTGAACCACAGCCGTTTGTCATTGGCTTGTGAGACGCAAGTGGAATAAGGAGACCTGGAGGGTGTCTCCAGCTGCAGTGGAGTGGTATTCTGGGTAGAGCCTGGCTTAGAACACTTTTACGTTCTCAGTGCCCGAGGAACGCAGCTAGTTGAAAGGTGGCTTGTAGGCGTGCTTCCTTTTGAGAGCTGAGTTCAGGGCAGGACCCTCCCGCATCCTGATTGCCCGTAGACGTAGGTCCCAGCATCCTTATGTTAGGCGCCAGAAGAAGTTGTGTGAAGAGCATGTGGAGGTGACAGGATTCCCTCAAGTGTATCTGATCTCAATTCAGACATTGCAAACGTCCTTGTTCAATGAGAGTGTAGCTCGGTCCTAGCTCCCATCAAAGTGTCTAGCAGACATCTGCCTGCAAAGCATGCACACTTCCCAGAGTTGAGCTTATGGACTGTCCCTCCCACATCCTGCCTGCACGTACACCGCGCTCTCAGGCCTAGCCCCGATGCGTGCCTGAAGTGTTGTGAGAGGTAAGTGGAAAGTCGCGGCCCACAAGACTAGTGCATCCAAGCTCAATCCAGCGATATTTCCTAGTATTCCCTGGTGAGCCAGGTGCTACATCGTATGTGCCATACAAGAGAAGCTAGCTGAACGCCTTGTCCAAAAGCAACTTACTGCGGAGAGTTCAGCTCACCCTCAGTCCCTCACAGTTGCACACTGCCTGCAAAAGAGTTTCCAACATCTGAACCACAGGCGTTTGTCAGAGGCTTGTGAGACGCAAGTGGAATAAGCAGACCTGGAGGGTGTCTCCAGCTGCAGTGGAGTGGTATTCTGGGTAGCTCCTGGCTTAGAACACTGTTACGTTCTCAGTGCCCGAGGAACGCAGCTAGCTGAAAGCTGGCTTGTAGGCTTGCTTCCTTGTGAGAGCTGAGTTCAGGGCAGGACCCTCCCGCATCCTGACTGCCCGTAGATGTAGGTCCCAGCATCCTTATGTTAGTTGCTGGAAGCGGTTGTGTGAAGAGCATGTGGAAGTGACAGGATTCTCCTCAAGTGTATCTGATCTCAATACAGACATTGCCAACGTCCTTGTTCAATGAGAGCGTAGCCCGGTCCTAGCTCCCATCAAAGTGTCTAGCAGACATCTGCCTACAAAGCATACACACTTCGAGAGTTGAGCTTATGGACTGTTCCTCCCACACCCTGCCTGCAAGTACACCGCGATCCTAACAGGCCTAACCCGATGCGTGCCTAAGTGTTGTGAGAGGTAAGTGGAAAGTCGCGGCCCACAAGACTAGTGCATCCAAGCTCAATCCAGCGATTTCCTAGTATTCCCTGTGTGAGCCAGGTGCTACATCCTACGTGCCATACGAGAGAAGCTAGCTGAACGCCTTGTCCAAAAGCAACTTACTTCGGAGAGTTGAGCTCACCCTCAGTCCCTCACAGTTGCACACTGCCTGCAGAAAGAGTTTCCAACATCTGAACCACAGCCGTTTGTCAGAGGCTTGTGAGACGCAAGTGGAATAAGCAGACCTGGAGGGTGTCTCCAGCTGCAGTGGAGTGGTATTCTGGGTAGCGCCTGGCTTAGAACACTGTTACGTTCTCAGTGCCCGAGGAACGCAGCTAGTTGAAAGCTGGCTTGTAGGCTTGCTTCCTTGTGAGAGCTGAGTTCAGAGCAGCACCCTCCCGCATCCTGATTGCCCGTAGACGTAGGTCACAGCATCCTTATGTTAGGCGCCAGAAGAGGTTGTGTGAAGAGCATGTGGAGGTGACAGGATTCTCCTCAAGTGTATCTGATCTCAATTCAGACATTGCAAACGTCCTTGTTCAATGAGAGTGTAGCTCGGTCCTAGCTCCCATCAAAGTGTCTAGCAGACATCTGCCTGCAAAGCATGCACACTTCCGAGAGTTGAGCTTATGGACTGTCCCTCCCACATCCTGCCTGCACGTACACCGCGCTCCTAACAGGCCTAGCCCCGATGCGTGCCTGAAGTGTTGTGAGAGGTAAGTGGAAAGTCGCGGCCCACAAGACTAGTGCATCCAAGCTCAATCCAGCGATTTCCTAGTATTCCCTGTGTGAGCCAGGTGCTACATCCTACGTGCCATACAAGAGAAGCTAGCTGAACGCCTTGTCCAAAAGCAACTTACTTCGGAGAGTTGAGCTCACCCTCAGTCCCTCACAGTTGCACACTGCCTGCAGAAAGAGTTTCCAACATCTGAACCACAGGCGTTTGTCAGAGGATTGTGAGACTCAAGTGGAATAAGCAGACCTGGAGGGTGTCTCCAGCTGCAGTGGAGTGGTATTCTCGTTAGAGCCTGGCTTAGAACAGTTTTACGTTCTCAGTGCCCGAGGAACGCAGCTAGTTGAATGCTGGCTTGTAGGCTTGCTTCTTTGTGAGAGCTGAGTTCAGGGCAGGACCCTCCCGCATCCTGACTGCCCGTAGAGGTAGGTCCCAGCATCCTTATGTTAGTTGCCGGAAGCGGTTGTGTGAAGAGCATGTGGAAGTGACAGGATTCTCCTCAAGTGTATCTGATCTCAATACAGACATTGCAAACGTCCTTGTTCAATGAGAGCGTAGCCCGGTCCTAGCTCCCATCAAAGTGTCCAGCAGACATCTGCCTACAAAGGATACACACTTCGAGAGTTGAGCTTATGGACTGTCCGTCCCACACCCTGCCTGCACGTACACCGCGATCCTAACAGGCCTAGCCCCGATGCGTGCCTGAAGTGTTGTGAGAGGTAAGTGGAAAGTCGCGGCCCACAAGACTAGTGCATCCAAGCTCAATCCAGCGATTTCCTAGTATTCCCTGTGTGAGCCAGGTGCCACATCCTACGTGCCATACGAGAGAAGCTAGCTGAACGCCTTGTCCAAAAGCAACTTACTTCGGAGAGTTGAGCTCACCCTCAGTCCGTCACAGTTGCACACTGCCTGCAGAAAGAGTTTCCAACATCTGAACCACAGCCGTTTGTCAGAGGCTTGTGAGACGCAAGTGGAATAAGCAGACCTGGAGGGTGTCTCCAGCTGCAGTGGAGTGGTATTCTGGGTAGAGCCTGGCTTAGAACACTGTTACATTCTCAGTGCCCGAGGAACGCAGCGAGTTGAAAGCTGGCTTGTAGGCGTACTTCCTTGTGCGAGCTGAGTTCAGGGCAAGACCCTCCCGCATCCTGACTGCCCGTAGAGGTAGGTCCCAGCATCCTTATGTAAGTTGCCGGAAGCGGTTGTGTGAAGAGCATGTGGAAGTGACAGGATTCTCCTCAAGTGTATCTGATCTGAATACAGAGATTGCAAACGTCCTTGTTCACTGAGAGCGTAGCTCGGTCCTAGCTCCCATCAAAGTGTCTAGCAGACATCTGCCTGCAAAGCATACACACTTCTGAGAGTTGAACTTATGGACTGTCCCTCCCACATCCTGCTTGCACGTACACCGCGATCCTAACAGGCCTACCCCGATGCGTGCCTAAGTGTTGTGAGAGGTAAGTGGAAAGTCGCGGCCGACAAGACTAGTGCATCCAAGCTCAATCCAGCGATTTCCTAGTATTCCCTGTGTGAGCCAGATGCCACATCCTAAGTGCCATACGAGAGAAGGTAGCTGAACGCCTTGTCCAAAGCAACTTACTTCGGAGAGTTGAGCTCACCCTCAGTCCGTCACAGTTGCACACTGCCTGCAGAAAGAGTTTCCAACATCTGAACCACAGCCGTTTGTCAGAGGCTTGTGAGACGCAAGTGGAATAAGCAGACCTGGAGGGTGTCTCCAGCTGCAGTGGAGTGGTATTCTGGGTAGCGCCTGGCTTAGAACACTGTTACGTTCTCAGTGCCCGAGGAACGCAGCTAGTTGAAAGCTGGCTTGTAGGCGTGCTTTCTTGTGCGAGCTGAGTTCAGGGAAGGACCCTCCCGCGTCCTGACTGCCCGTAGATGTAGGTCCCAGCATCCTTATGTTAGTTGCTGGAAGCGGTTGTGTGAAGAGCATGTGGAAGTGACAGGATTCTCCTCAAGTGTATCTGATCTCAATACAGACATTGCAAACGTCCTTGTTCACTGAGAGCGTAGCTCGGTCCTAGCTCCCATCAAAGTGTCTAGCAGACATCTGCCTGCAAAGCATACACACTTCCGAGAGTTGAGCTTATGGACTGTCCCTCCCACATCCTGCTTGCAGGTACACCGCGATCCTAACAGGCCTAGCCCCGATGCGTGCCTGAAGTGTTGTGAGAGGTAAGTGGAAAGTCGCGGCCCACAAGACTAGTGCATCCAAGCTCAATCCAGCGATATTTCCTAGAATTCCCTGTGTGAGCCAGGTGCTACATTCTACGTGCCATACAAGAGAAGCTAGCTGAACGCCTTGTCCAAAAGCAACTTACTTGGGAGAGTTGAGCTCACCCTCAGTCCCTCACAGTTGCACACTGCCTGCAGAAAGAGTTTCCAACATCTGAACCACAGCCGTTTGTCAGAGGCTTGTGAGACGCAAGTGGAATAAGCAGACCTGGAGGGTGTCTCCAGCTGCAGTGGAGTGGTATTCTGGGTAGCGCCTGGCTTAGAACACTGTTACGTTCTCAGTGCCCGAGGAACGCAGCTAGTTGAAAGCTGGCTTGTAGGCGTGCTTTCTTGTGCGAGCTGAGTTCAGGGCAGGACCCTCCCGCGTCCTGACTGCCCGTAGATGTAGGTCCCAGCATCCTTATGTTAGTTGCTGGAAGCGGTTGTGTGAAGAGCATGTGGAAGTGACAGGATTCTCCTCAAGTGTATCTGATCTCAATACAGACATTGCAAACGTCCTTGTTCACTGAGAGCGTAGCTCGGTCCTAGCTCCCATCAAAGTGTCTAGCAGACATCTGCCTGCAAAGCATACACACTTCCGAGAGTTGAGCTTATGGACTGTCCCTCCCACATCCTGCTTGCAGGTACACCGCGATCCTAACAGGCCTAGCCCCGATGCGTGCCTGAAGTGTTGTGAGAGGTAAGTGGAAAGTCGCGGCCCACAAGACTAGTGCATCCAAGCTCAATCCAGCGATTTCCTAGTATTCCCTGTGTGAGCCAGGTGCTACATTCTACGTGCCATACAAGAGAAGCTAGCTGAACGCCTTGTCCAAAAGCAACTTACTTCGGAGAGTTGAGCTCACCCTCAGTCCCTCACAGTTGCACACTGCCTGCAGAAAGAGTTTCCAACATCTGAACCACAGGCGTTTGTCAGAGGATTGTGAGACTCAAGTGGAATAAGCAGACCTGGAGGGTGTCTCCAGCTGCAGTGGAGTGGTATTCTCGTTAGAGCCTGGCTTAGAACAGTTTTACGTTCTCAGTGCCCGAGGAACGCAGCTAGTTGAAAGGTGGCTTGTAGGCCTGCTTCCTTTTGAGAGCTGAGTTCAGGGCAGCACCCTCCCGCATCCTGATTGCCCGTAGACGTAGGTCACAGCATCCTTATGTTAGGCGCCAGAAGAGGTTGTGTGAAGAGCATGTGGAGGTGACAGGATTCTCCTCAAGTGTATCTGATCTCAATTCAGACATTGCAAACGTCCTTGTTCAATGAGAGTGTAGCTCGGTCCTAGCTCCCATCAAAGTGTCTAGCAGACATCTGCCTGCAAAGCATGCACACTTCCGAGAGTTGAGCTTATGGACTGTCCCTCCCACATCCTGCCTGCACGTACACCGCGCTAACAGGCCTAGCCCCGATGCGTGCCAGAAGTGTTGTGAGAGGTAAGTGGAAAGTCGCGGCCCACAAGACTAGTGCATCCAAGCTCAATCCAGCGATATTTCCTAGAATTCCCTGTGTGAGCCAGGTGCTACATTCTACGTGCCATACAAGAGAAGCTAGCTGAACGCCTTGTCCAAAAGCAACTTACTTCGGAGAGTTGAGCTCACCCTCAGTCCCTCACAGTTGCACACTGCCTGCAGAAAGAGTTTCCAACATCTGAACCACAGCCGTTTGTCAGAGGCTTGTGAGACGCAAGTGGAATAAGCAGACCTGGAGGGTGTCTCCAGCTGCAGTGGAGTGGTATTCTGGGTAGCGCCTGGCTTAGAACACTGTTACGTTCTCAGTGCCCGAGGAACGCAGCTAGTTGAAAGCTGGCTTGTAGGCGTGCTTTCTTGTGCGAGCTGAGTTCAGGGCAGGACCCTCCCGCGTCCTGACTGCCCGTAGATGTAGGTCCCAGCATCCTTATGTTAGTTGCTGGAAGCGGTTGTGTGAAGAGCATGTGGAAGTGACAGGATTCTCCTCAAGTGTATCTGATCTCAATACAGACATTGCAAACGTCCTTGTTCACTTAGAGCGTAGCTCGGTCCTAGCTCCCATCAAAGTGTCTAGCAGACATCTGCCTGCAAAGCATACACACTTCTGAGAGTTGAACTTATGGACTGTCCCTCCCACATCCTGCTTGCACGTACACCGCGATCCTAACAGGCCTAACCCGATGCGTGCCTAAGTGTTGTGAGAGGTAAGTGGAAAGTCGCGGCCGACAAGACTAGTGCATCCAAGCTGAATCCAGCGATTTCCTAGTATTCCCTGTGTGACCCAGGTGCCACATCCTACGTGCCATACGAGAGAAGCTAGCTGAACGCGTTGTCCAAAAGCAACTTACTTCGGAGAGTTGAGCTCACCCTCAGTCCCTCACAGTTGCACACTGCCTGCAGAAAGAGTTTCCAACATCTGAACCACAGCCGTTTGTCAGAGGCTTGTGAGACGCAAGTGGAATAAGCAGACCTGGAGGGTGTCTCCAGCTGCAGTGGAGTGGTATTCTGGGTAGCGCCTGGCTTAGAACACTGTTACGTTCTCAGTGCCCGAGGAACGCAGCTAGTTGAAAGCTGGCTTGTAGGCGTGCTTTCTTGTGCGAGCTGAGTTCAGGGCAGGACCCTCCCGCGTCCTGACTGCCCGTAGATGTAGGTCCCAGCATCCTTATGTTAGTTGCTGGAAGCGGTTGTGTGAAGAGCATGTGGAAGTGACAGGATTCTCCTCAAGTGTATCTGATCTCAATACAGACATTGCAAACGTCCTTGTTCACTTAGAGCGTAGCTCGGTCCTAGCTCCCATCAAAGTGTCTAGCAGACATCTGCCTGCAAAGCATACACACTTCTGAGAGTTGAACTTATGGACTGTCCCTCCCACATCCTGCTTGCACGTACACCGCGATCCTAACAGGCCTAACCCGATGCGTGCCTAAGTGTTGTGAGAGGTAAGTGGAAAGTCGCGGCCGACAAGACTAGTGCATCCAAGCTGAATCCAGCGATTTCCTAGTATTCCCTGTGTGACCCAGGTGCCACATCCTACGTGCCATACGAGAGAAGCTAGCTGAACGCGTTGTCCAAAAGCAACTTACTTCGGAGAGTTGAGCTCACCCTCAGTCCCTCACAGTTGCACACTGCCTGCAGAAAGAGTTTCCAACATCTGAACCACAGCCGTTTTTCAGAGGCTTGTGAGACGCAAGTGGAATAAGCAGACCTGGAGGGTGTCTCCAGCTGCAGTGGAGTGGTATTCTGGGTAGCGCCTGGCTTAGAACACTGTTACGTTCTCAGTGCCCGAGGAACGCAGCTAGTTGAAAGCTGGCTTGTAGGCGTGCTTTCTTGTGCGAGCTGAGTTCAGGGCAGGACCCTCCCGCGTCCTGACTGCCCGTAGATGTAGGTCCCAGCATCCTTATGTTAGTTGCTGGAAGCGGTTGTGTGAAGAGCATGTGGAAGTGACAGGATTCTCCTCAAGTGTATCTGATCTCAATACAGACATTGCAAACGTCCTTGTTCACTGAGAGCGTAGCTCGGTCCTAGCTCCCATCAAAGTGTCTAGCAGACATCTGCCTGCAAAGCATACACACTTCCGAGAGTTGAGCTTATGGACTGTCCCTCCCACATCCTGCTTGCAGGTACACCGCGATCCTAACAGGCCTAGCCCCGATGCGTGCCTGAAGTGTTGTGAGAGGTAAGTGGAAAGTCGCGGCCCACAAGACTAGTGCATCCAAGCTCAATCCAGCGATTTCCTAGTATTCCCTGTGTGAGCCAGGTGCTACATCCTACGTGCCATACAAGAGAAGCTAGCTGAATGCCTTGTCCAAAAGCAACTTACTTCGGAGAGTTGAGCTCACCCTCAGTCCCTCACAGTTGCACACTGCCTGCAGAAAGAGTTTCCAACATCTGAACCACAGGCGTTTGTCAGAGGATTGTGAGACTCAAGTGGAATAAGCAGACCTGGAGGGTGTCTCCAGCTGCAGTGGAGTGGTATTCTCGTTAGAGCCTGTCTTAGAACAGTTTTACGTTCTCAGTGCCCGAGGAACGCAGCTAGTTGAATGCTGGCTTGTAGGCTTGCTTCCTTGTGAGAGCTGAGTTCAGGGCAGGACCCTCCCGCATCCTGACTGCCCGTAGAGGTAGGTCCCAGCATCCTTATGTTAGTTGCCGGAAGCGGTTGTGTGAAGAGCATGTGGAAGTGACAGGATTCTCCTCAAGTGTATCTGATCTCAATACAGACATTGCAAACGTCCTTGTTCAATGAGAGCGTAGCCCGGTCCTAGCTCCCATCAAAGTGTCCAGCAGACATCTGCCTACAAAGGATACACACTTCGAGAGTTGAGCTTATGGACTGTCAGTCCCACACCCTGCCTGCACGTACACCGCGCTCCTAACAGGCCTAGCCCCGATGCGTGCCTGAAGTGTTGTGAGAGGTAAGTGGAAAGTCGCAGCCCAGAAGACTAGTGCATCCAAGCTCAATCCAGCGATTTCCTAGTATTCCCTGTGTGAGCCAGGTGCTACATCCTACGTGCCATACGAGAGAAGCTAGCTGAAAGCCTTGTCCAAAAGCAACTTACTTCGGAGATTTGAGCTCACCCTCAGTCACTCACAGTTGCACACTGCCTGCAGAAAGAGTTTCCAACATCTGAACCACAGCCGTTTGTCAGAGGTTGTGAGACGCAAGTGGAATAAGCAGACCTGGAGGGTGTCTCCAGCTGCAGTGGAGTGGTATTCTGGGTAGCTCCTGGCTTAGAACACTGTTACGTTCTCAGTGCCCGAGGAACGCAGCTAGTGGAAATCTGGATTGTAGGCCTACTTCCCTGTGCGAGCTGAGTTCAGGGCAGGACCCTACCGCATCCTGACTGCCCGTAGACGTAGGTCCCAGCATCCTTATGTTAGGAGCCGGAAGCGGTTGTGTGAAGAGCATGCGGAAGTGACAGGATTCTTCTCAAGTGTATCTGATCTCAATACAGACATTGCAAACGTCCTTGTTCACTGAGAGCGTAGCTCGGTGCTAGCTCCCATCAAAGTGTCTAGCAGACATCTGCCTGCAAAGCATGCACACTTCCGAGAGTTGAGCTTATGGACTGTCCCTCCCACATCCTGCCTGCACGTACACCGCGCTCCTAACAGGCCTAGCCCCGATGCGTGCCTGAAGTGTTGTGAGAGGTAAGTGGAAAGTCGCGGCCCACAAGACTAGTGCATCCAAGCTCAATCCAGCGATATTTCCTAGAATTCCCTGTGTGACCCAGGTGCTACATCCTACGTGCCATACAAGAGAAGCTAGCTGAACGCCTTGTCCAAAGTAACTTACTTCGGAGAGTTGAGCTCAACCTCAGTCCCTCACAGTTGCACACTGCCTGCAGAAAGAGTTTCCAACATCTGAACCACAGCCGTTTGTCATTGGCTTGTGAGACGCAAGTGGAATAAGGAGACCTGGAGGGTGTCTCCAGCTGCAGTGGAGTGGTATTCTGGGTAGAGCCTGGCTTAGAACACTGTTACGTTCTCAGTGCCCGAGGAACGCAGCTAGTTGAAAGGTGGCTTGTAGGCGTGCTTCCTTTTGAGAGCTGAGTTCAGGGCAGGACCCTCCCGCATCCTGATTGCCCGTAGACGTAGGTCCCAGCATCCTTATGTTAGGCGCCAGAAGAAGTTGTGTGAAGAGCATGTGGAGGTGACAGGATTCCCTCAAGTGTATCTGATCTCAATTCAGACATTGCAAACGTCCTTGTTCAATGAGAGTGTAGCTCGGTCCTAGCTCCCATCAAAGTGTCTAGCAGACATCTGCCTGCAAAGCATGCACACTTCCCAGAGTTGAGCTTATGGACTGTCCCTCCCACATCCTGCCTGCACGTACACCGCGCTCTCAGGCCTAGCCCCGATGCGTGCCTGAAGTGTTGTGAGAGGTAAGTGGAAAGTCGCGGCCCACAAGACTAGTGCATCCAAGCTCAATCCAGCGATATTTCCTAGTATTCCCTGGTGAGCCAGGTGCTACATCGTATGTGCCATACAAGAGAAGCTAGCTGAACGCCTTGTCCAAAAGCAACTTACTGCGGAGAGTTCAGCTCACCCTCAGTCCCTCACAGTTGCACACTGCCTGCAAAAGAATTTCCAACATCTGAACCACAGGCGTTTGTCAGAGGCTTGTGAGACGCAAGTGGAATAAGCAGACCTGGAGGGTGTCTCCAGCTGCAGTGGAGTGGTATTCTGGGTAGCTCCTGGCTTAGAACACTGTTACGTTCTCAGTGCCCGAGGAACGCAGCTAGCTGAAAGCTGGCTTGTAGGCTTGCTTCCTTGTGAGAGCTGAGTTCAGGGCAGGACCCTCCCGCATCCTGACTGCCCGTAGATGTAGGTCCCAGCATCCTTATGTTAGTTGCTGGAAGCGGTTGTGTGAAGAGCATGTGGAAGTGACAGGATTCTCCTCAAGTGTATCTGATCTCAATACAGACATTGCCAACGTCCTTGTTCAATGAGAGCGTAGCCCGGTCCTAGCTCCCATCAAAGTGTCTAGCAGACATCTGCCTACAAAGCATACACACTTCGAGAGTTGAGCTTATGGACTGTTCCTCCCACACCCTGCCTGCACGTACACCGCGATCCTAACAGGCCTAACCCGATGCGTGCCTAAGTGTTGTGAGAGGTAAGTGGAAAGTCGCGGCCCACAAGACTAGTGCATCCAAGCTCAATCCAGCGATTTCCTAGTATTCCCTGTGTGAGCCAGGTGCTACATCCTACGTGCCATACGAGAGAAGCTAGCTGAACGCCTTGTCCAAAAGCAACTTACTTCGGAGAGTTGAGCTCACCCTCAGTCCCTCACAGTTGCACACTGCCTGCAGAAAGAGTTTCCAACATCTGAACCACAGCCGTTTGTCAGAGGCTTGTGAGACGCAAGTGGAATAAGCAGACCTGGAGGGTGTCTCCAGCTGCAGTGGAGTGGTATTCAGGGTAGCGCCTGGCTTAGAACACTGTTACGTTCTCAGTGCCCGAGGAACGCAGCTAGTTGAAAGCTGGCTTGTAGGCTTGCTTCCTTGTGAGAGCTGAGTTCAGAGCAGCACCCTCCCGCATCCTGATTGCCCGTAGACGTAGGTCACAGCATCCTTATGTTAGGCGCCAGAAGAGGTTGTGTGAAGAGCATGTGGAGGTGACAGGATTCTCCTCAAGTGTATCTGATCTCAATTCAGACATTGCAAACGTCCTTGTTCAATGAGAGTGTAGCTCGGTCCTAGCTCCCATCAAAGTGTCTAGCAGACATCTGCCTGCAAAGCATGCACACTTCCGAGAGTTGAGCTTATGGACTGTCCCTCCCACATCCTGCCTGCACGTACACCGCGCTCCTAACAGGCCTAGCCCCGATGCGTGCCTGAAGTGTTGTGAGAGGTAAGTGGAAAGTCGCGGCCCACAAGACTAGTGCATCCAAGCTCAATCCAGCGATTTCCTAGTATTCCCTGTGTGAGCCAGATGCTACATCCTAAGTGCCATACGAGAGAAGCTAGCTGAACGCCTTGTCCAAAGCAACTTACTTCGGAGAGTTGAGCTCACACTCAGTCCGTCACAGTTGCACACTGCCTGCAGAAAGAGTTTCCAACATCTGAACCACAGGCGTTTGTCAGAGGCTTGTGAGACGCAAGTGGAATAAGCAGACCTGGAGGGTGTCTCCAGCTGCAGTGGAGTGGTATTCTGGTTAGCGCCTGGCTTAGAACACTGTTACGTTCTCAGTGCCCGAGGAACGCAGCTAGTTGAAAGCTGGCTTGTAGGCGTGCTTTGTTGTGCGAGCTGAGTTCAGGGAAGGACCCTCCCGCGTCCTGACTGCCCGTAGATGTAGGTCCCAGCATCCTTATGTTAGTTGCTGGAAGCGGTTGTGTGAAGAGCATGTGGAAGTGACAGGATTCTCCTCAAGTGTATCTGATCTGAATACAGAGATTGCAAACGTCCTTGTTCACTGAGAGCGTAGCTCGGTCCTAGCTCCCATCAAAGTGTCTAGCAGACATCTGCCTGCAAAGCATACACACTTCCGAGAGTTGAGCTTATGGACTGTCCCTCCCACATCCTGATTGCAGGTACACCGCGATCCTAACAGGCCTAGCCCCGATGCGTGCCTGAAGTGTTGTGAGAGGTAAGTGGAAAGTCGCGGCCCACAAGACTAGTGCATCCAAGCTCAATCCAGCGATATTTCCTAGAATTCCCTGTGTGAGCCAGGTGCTACATTCTACGTGCCATACAAGAGAAGCTAGCTGAACGCCTTGTCCAAAAGCAACTTACTTCGGAGAGTTGAGCTCACCCTCAGTCCCTCACAGTTGCACACTGCCTGCAGAAAGAGTTTCCAACATCTGAACCACAGCCGTTTGTCAGAGGCTTGTGAGACGCAAGTGGAATAAGCAGACCTGGAGGGTGTCTCCAGCTGCAGTGGAGTGGTATTCTGGGTAGCGCCTGGCTTAGAACACTGTTACGTTCTCAGTGCCCGAGGAACGCAGCTAGTTGAAAGCTGGCTTGTAGGCGTGCTTTCTTGTGCGAGCTGAGTTCAGGGCAGGACCCTCCCGCGTCCTGACTGCCCGTAGATGTAGGTCCCAGCATCCTTATGTTAGTTGCCGGAAGCGGTTGTGTGAAGAGCATGTGGAAGTGACAGGATTCTCCTCAAGTGTATCTGATCTCAATACAGACATTGCAAACGTCCTTGTTCACTGAGAGCGTAGCTCGGTCCTAGCTCCCATCAAAGTGTCTAGCAGACATCTGCCTGCAAAGCATACACACTTCCGAGAGTTGAGCTTATGGACTGTCCCTCCCACATCCTGCTTGCAGGTACACCGCGATCCTAACAGGCCTAGCCCCGATGCGTGCCTGAAGTGTTGTGAGTGGTAAGTGGAAAGTCGCGGCCCACAAGACTAGTGCATCCAAGCTCAATCCAGCGATTTCCTAGTATTCCCTGTGTGAGCCAGGTGCTACATCCTACGTGCCATACAAGAGAAGCTAGCTGAACGCCTTGTCCAAAAGCAACTTACTTCGGAGAGTTGAGCTCACCCTCAGTCCCTCACAGTTGCACACTGCCTGCAGAAAGAGTTTCCAACATCTGAACCACAGGCGTTTGTCAGAGGATTGTGAGACTCAAGTGGAATAAGCAGACCTGGAGGGTGTCTCCAGCTGCAGTGGAGTGGTATTCTCGTTAGAGCCTGGCTTAGAACAGTTTTACGTTCTCAGTGCCCGAGGAACGCAGCTAGTTGAATGCTGGCTTGTAGGCTTGCTTCTTTGTGAGAGCTGAGTTCAGGGCAGGACCCTCCCGCATCCTGACTGCCCGTAGAGGTAGGTCCCAGCATCCTTATGTTAGTTGCCGGAAGCGGTTGTGTGAAGAGCATGTGGAAGTGACAGGATTCTCCTCAAGTGTATCTGATCTCAATACAGACATTGCAAACGTCCTTGTTCAATGAGAGCGTAGCCCGGTCCTAGCTCCCATCAAAGTGTCCAGCAGACATCTGCCTACAAAGGATACACACTTCGAGAGTTGAGCTTATGGACTGTCCGTCCCACACCCTGCCTGCACGTACACCGCGATCCTAACAGGCCTAGCCCCGATGCGTGCCTGAAGTGTTGTGAGAGGTAAGTGGAAAGTCGCGGCCCACAAGACTAGTGCATCCAAGCTCAATCCAGCGATTTCCTAGTATTCCCTGTGTGAGCCAGGTGCCACATCCTACGTGCCATACGAGAGAAGCTAGCTGAACGCCTTGTCCAAAAGCAACTTACTTCGGAGAGTTGAGCTCACCCTCAGTCCGTCACAGTTGCACACTGCCTGCAGAAAGAGTTTCCAACATCTGAACCACAGCCGTTTGTCAGAGGCTTGTGAGACGCAAGTGGAATAAGCAGACCTGGAGGGTGTCTCCAGCTGCAGTGGAGTGGTATTCTGGGTAGAGCCTGGCTTAGAACACTGTTACATTCTCAGTGCCCGAGGAACGCAGCGAGTTGAAAGCTGGCTTGTAGGCGTACTTCCTTGTGCGAGCTGAGTTCAGGGCAAGACCCTCCCGCATCCTGACTGCCCGTAGAGGTAGGTCCCAGCATCCTTATGTAAGTTGCCGGAAGCGGTTGTGTGAAGAGCATGTGGAAGTGACAGGATTCTCCTCAAGTGTATCTGATCTGAATACAGAGATTGCAAACGTCCTTGTTCACTGAGAGCGTAGCTCGGTCCTAGCTCCCATCAAAGTGTCTAGCAGACATCTGCCTGCAAAGCATACACACTTCCGAGAGTTGAACTTATGGACTGTCCCTCCCACATCCTGCTTGCACGTACACCGCGATCCTAACAGGCCTACCCCGATGCGTGCCTAAGTGTTGTGAGAGGTAAGTGGAAAGTCGCGGCCGACAAGACTAGTGCATCCAAGCTCAATCCAGCGATTTCCTAGTATTCCCTGTGTGAGCCAGATGCCACATCCTAAGTGCCATACGAGAGAAGGTAGCTGAACGCCTTGTCCAAAGCAACTTACTTCGGAGAGTTGAGCTCACCCTCAGTCCGTCACAGTTGCACACTGCCTGCAGAAAGAGTTTCCAACATCTGAACCACAGGCGTTTGTCAGAGGCTTGTGAGACGCAAGTGGAATAAGCAGACCTGGAGGGTGTCTCCAGCTGCAGTGGAGTGGTATTCTGGGTAGCGCCTGGCTTAGAACACTGTTACGTTCTCAGTGCCCGAGGAACGCAGCTAGTTGAAAGCTGGCTTGTAGGCGTGCTTTCTTGTGCGAGCTGAGTTCAGGGAAGGACCCTCCCGCGTCCTGACTGCCCGTAGATGTAGGTCCCAGCATCCTTATGTTAGTTGCTGGAAGCGGTTGTGTGAAGAGCATGTGGAAGTGACAGGATTCTCCTCAAGTGTATCTGATCTCAATACAGACATTGCAAACGTCCTTGTTCACTGAGAGCGTAGCTCGGTCCTAGCTCCCATCAAAGTGTCTAGCAGACATCTGCCTGCAAAGCATACACACTTCCGAGAGTTGAGCTTATGGACTGTCCCTCCCACATCCTGCTTGCAGGTACACCGCGATCCTAACAGGCCTAGCCGCGATGCGTGCCTGAAGTGTTGTGAGAGGTAAGTGGAAAGTCGCGGCCCACAAGACTAGTGCATCCAAGCTCAATCCAGCGATTTCCTAGTATTCCCTGTGTGAGCCAGATGCCACATCCTAAGTGCCATACGAGAGAAGGTAGCTGAACGCCTTGTCCAAAGCAACTTACTTCGGAGAGTTGAGCTCACCCTCAGTCCGTCACAGTTGCACACTGCCTGCAGAAAGAGTTTCCAACATCTGAACCACAGGCGTTTGTCAGAGGCTTGTGAGACGCAAGTGGAATAAGCAGACCTGGAGGGTGTCTCCAGCTGCAGTGGAGTGGTATTCTGGGTAGCGCCTGGCTTAGAACACTGTTACGTTCTCAGTGCCCGAGGAACGCAGCTAGTTGAAAGCTGGCTTGTAGGCGTGCTTTCTTGTGCGAGCTGAGTTCAGGGAAGGACCCTCCCGCGTCCTGACTGCCCGTAGATGTAGGTCCCAGCATCCTTATGTTAGTTGCTGGAAGCGGTTGTGTGAAGAGCATGTGGAAGTGACAGGATTCTCCTCAAGTGTATCTGATCTCAATACAGACATTGCAAACGTCCTTGTTCACTGAGAGCGTAGCTCGGTCCTAGCTCCCATCAAAGTGTCTAGCAGACATCTGCCTGCAAAGCATACACACTTCCGAGAGTTGAGCTTATGGACTGTCCCTCCCACATCCTGATTGCAGGTACACCGCGATCCTAACAGGCCTAGCCCCGATGCGTGCCTGAAGTGTTGTGAGAGGTAAGTGGAAAGTCGCGGCCCACAAGACTAGTGCATCCAAGCTCAATCCAGCGATATTTCCTAGAATTCCCTGTGTGAGCCAGGTGCTACATTCTACGTGCCATACAAGAGAAGCTAGCTGAACGCCTTGTCCAAAAGCAACTTACTTCGGAGAGTTGAGCTCACCCTCAGTCCCTCACAGTTGCACACTGCCTGCAGAAAGAGTTTCCAACATCTGAACCACAGCCGTTTGTCAGAGGCTTGTGAGACGCAAGTGGAATAAGCAGACCTGGAGGGTGTCTCCAGCTGCAGTGGAGTGGTATTCTGGGTAGCGCCTGGCTTAGAACACTGTTACGTTCTCAGTGCCCGAGGAACGCAGCTAGTTGAAAGCTGGCTTGTAGGCGTGCTTTCTTGTGCGAGCTGAGATCAGGGCAGGACCCTCCCGCGTCCTGACTGCCCGTAGATGTAGGTCCCAGCATCCTTATGTTAGTTGCTGGAAGCGGTTGTGTGAAGAGCATGTGGAAGTGACAGGATTCTCCTCAAGTGTATCTGATCTCAATACAGACATTGCAAACGTCCTTGTTCACTGAGAGCGTAGCTCGGTCCTAGCTCCCATCAAAGTGTCTAGCAGACATCTGCCTGCAAAGCATACACACTTCCGAGAGTTGAGCTTATGGACTGTCCCTTCCACATCCTGCTTGCAGGTACACCGCGATCCTAACAGGCCTAGCCCCGATGCGTGCCTGAAGTGTTGTGAGAGGTAAGTGGAAAGTCGCGGCCCACAAGACTAGTGCATCCAAGCTCAATCCAGCGATTTCCTAGTATTCCCTGTGTGAGCCAGGTGCTACATTCTACGTGCCATACAAGAGAAGCTAGCTGAACGCCTTGTCCAAAAGCAACTTACTTCGGAGAGTTGAGCTCACCCTCAGTCCCTCACAGTTGCACACTGCCTGCAGAAAGAGTTTCCAACATCTGAACCACAGGCGTTTGTCAGAGGATTGTGAGACTCAAGTGGAATAAGCAGACCTGGAGGGTGTCTCCAGCTGCAGTGGAGTGGTATTCTAGTTAGAGCCTGGCTTAGAACAGTTTTACGTTCTCAGTGCCCGAGGAACGCAGCTAGTTGAAAGGTGGCTTGTAGGCCTGCTTCCTTTTGAGAGCTGAGTTCAGGGCAGCACCCTCCCGCATCCTGATTGCCCGTAGACGTAGGTCACAGCATCCTTATGTTAGGCGCCAGAAGAGGTTGTGTGAAGAGCATGTGGAGGTGACAGGATTCTCCTCAAGTGTATCTGATCTCAATTCAGACATTGCAAACGTCCTTGTTCAATGAGAGTGTAGCTCGGTCCTAGCTCCCATCAAAGTGTCTAGCAGACATCTGCCTGCAAAGCATGCACACTTCCGAGAGTTGAGCTTATGGACTGTCCCTCCCACATCCTGCCTGCACGTACACCGCGCTAACAGGCCTAGCCCCGATGCGTGCCAGAAGTGTTGTGAGAGGTAAGTGGAAAGTCGCGGCCCACAAGACTAGTGCATCCAAGCTCAATCCAGCGATATTTCCTAGAATTCCCTGTGTGAGCCAGGTGCTACATTCTACGTGCCATACAAGAGAAGCTAGCTGAACGCCTTGTCCAAAAGCAACTTACTTCGGAGAGTTGAGCTCACCCTCAGTCCCTCACAGTTGCACACTGCCTGCAGAAAGAGTTTCCAACATCTGAACCACAGGCGTTTGTCAGAGGCTTGTGAGACGCAAGTGGAATAAGCAGACCTGGAGGGTGTCTCCAGCTGCAGTGGAGTGGTATTCTGGGTAGCGCCTGGCTTAGAACACTGTTACGTTCTCAGTGCCCGAGGAACGCAGCTAGTTGAATGCTGGCTTGTAGGCGTGCTTTCTTGTGAGAGCTGAGTTCAGGGCAGGACCCTCCCGCGTCCTGACTGCCCGTAGATGTAGGTCCCAGCATCCTTATGTTAGTTGCTGGAAGCGGTTGTGTGAAGAGCATGTGGAAGTGACAGGATTCTCCTCAAGTGTATCTGATCTCAATACAGACATTGCAAACGTCCTTGTTCACTTAGAGCGTAGCTCGGTCCTAGCTCCCATCAAAGTGTCTAGCAGACATCTGCCTGCAAAGCATACACACTTCTGAGAGTTGAACTTATGGACTGTCCCTCCCACATCCTGCTTGCACGTACACCGCGATCCTAACAGGCCTAACCCGATGCGTGCCTAAGTGTTGTGAGAGGTAAGTGGAAAGTCGCGGCCGACAAGACTAGTGCATCCAAGCTGAATCCAGCGATTTCCTAGTATTCCCTGTGTGACCCAGGTGCCACATCCTACGTGCCATACGAGAGAAGCTAGCTGAACGCGTTGTCCAAAAGCAACTTACTTCGGAGAGTTGAGCTCACCCTCAGTCCCTCACAGTTGCACACTGCCTGCAGAAAGAGTTTCCAACATCTGAACCACAGCCGTTTGTCAGAGGCTTGTGAGACGCAAGTGGAATAAGCAGACCTGGAGGGTGTCTCCACCTGCAGTGGAGTGGTATTCTGGGTAGCGCCTGGCTTAGAACACTGTTACGTTCTCAGTGCCCGAGGAACGCAGCTAGTTGAAAGCTGGCTTGTAGGCGTGCTTTCTTGTGCGAGCTGAGTTCAGGGCAGGACCCTCCCGCGTCCTGACTGCCCGTAGATGTAGGTCCCAGCATCCTTATGTTAGTTGCTGGAAGCGGTTGTGTGAAGAGCATGTGGAAGTGACAGGATTCTCCTCAAGTGTATCTGATCTCAATACAGACATTGCAAACGTCCTTGTTCACTTAGAGCGTAGCTCGGTCCTAGCTCCCATCAAAGTGTCTAGCAGACATCTGCCTGCAAAGCATACACACTTCTGAGAGTTGAACTTATGGACTGTCCCTCCCACATCCTGCTTGCACGTACACCGCGATCCTAACAGGCCTAACCCGATGCGTGCCTAAGTGTTGTGAGAGGTAAGTGGAAAGTCGCGGCCGACAAGACTAGTGCATCCAAGCTGAATCCAGCGATTTCCTAGTATTCCCTGTGTGACCCAGGTGCCACATCCTACGTGCCATACGAGAGAAGCTAGCTGAACGCGTTGTCCAAAAGCAACTTACTTCGGAGAGTTGAGCTCACCCTCAGTCCCTCACAGTTGCACACTGCCTGCAGAAAGAGTTTCCAACATCTGAACCACAGCCGTTTGTCAGAGGCTTGTGAGACGCAAGTGGAATAAGCAGACCTGGAGGGTGTCTCCAGCTGCAGTGGAGTGGTATTCTGGGTAGCGCCTGGCTTAGAACACTGTTACGTTCTCAGTGCCCGAGGAACGCAGCTAGTTGAAAGCTGGCTTGTAGGCGTGCTTTCTTGTGCGAGCTGAGTTCAGGGAAGGACCCTCCCGCGTCCTGACTGCCCGTAGATGTAGGTCCCAGCATCCTTATGTTAGTTGCTGGAAGCGGTTGTGTGAAGAGCATGTGGAAGTGACAGGATTCTCCTCAAGTGTATCTGATCTCAATACAGACATTGCAAACGTCCTTGTTCACTGAGAGCGTAGCTCGGTCCTAGCTCCCATCAAAGTGTCTAGCAGACATCTGCCTGCAAAGCATACACACTTCCGAGAGTTGAGCTTATGGACTGTCCCTCCCACATCCTGCTTGCAGGTACACCGCGATCCTAACAGGCCTAGCCCCGATGCGTGCCTGAAGTGTTGTGAGAGGTAAGTGGAAAGTCGCGGCCCACAAGACTAGTGCATCCAAGCTCAATCCAGCGATTTCCTAGTATTCCCTGTGTGAGCCAGGTGCTACATCCTACGTGCCATACAAGAGAAGCTAGCTGAATGCCTTGTCCAAAAGCAACTTACTTCGGAGAGTTGAGCTCACCCTCAGTCCCTCACAGTTGCACACTGCCTGCAGAAAGAGTTTCCAACATCTGAACCACAGGCGTTTGTCAGAGGATTGTGAGACTCAAGTGGAATAAGCAGACCTGGAGGGTGTCTCCAGCTGCAGTGGAGTGGTATTCTCGTTAGAGCCTGTCTTAGAACAGTTTTACGTTCTCAGTGCCCGAGGAACGCAGCTAGTTGAATGCTGGCTTGTAGGCTTGCTTCCTTGTGAGAGCTGAGTTCAGGGCAGGACCCTCCCGCATCCTGACTGCCCGTAGAGGTAGGTCCCAGCATCCTTATGTTAGTTGCCGGAAGCGGTTGTGTGAAGAGCATGTGGAAGTGACAGGATTCTCCTCAAGTGTATCTGATCTCAATACAGACATTGCAAACGTCCTTGTTCAATGAGAGCGTAGCCCGGTCCTAGCTCCCATCAAAGTGTCCAGCAGACATCTGCCTACAAAGGATACACACTTCGAGAGTTGAGCTTATGGACTGTCAGTCCCACACCCTGCCTGCACGTACACCGCGCTCCTAACAGGCCTAGCCCCGATGCGTGCCTGAAGTGTTGTGAGAGGTAAGTGGAAAGTCGCAGCCCAGAAGACTAGTGCATCCAAGCTCAATCCAGCGATTTCCTAGTATTCCCTGTGTGAGCCAGGTGCCACATCCTACGTGCCATACGAGAGAAGCTAGCTGAAAGCCTTGTCCAAAAGCAACTTACTTCGGAGATTTGAGCTCACCCTCAGTCACTCACAGTTGCACACTGCCTGCAGAAAGAGTTTCCAACATCTGAACCACAGCCGTTTGTCAGAGGTTGTGAGACGCAAGTGGAATAAGCAGACCTGGAGGGTGTCTCCAGCTGCAGTGGAGTGGTATTCTGGGTAGCTCCTGGCTTAGAACACTGTTACGTTCTCAGTGCCCGAGGAACGCAGCTAGTGGAAATCTGGATTGTAGGCCTACTTCCCTGTGCGAGCTGAGTTCAGGGCAGGACCCTCCCGCATCCTGACTGCCCGTAGACGTAGGTCCCAGCATCCTTATGTTAGGAGCCGGAAGCGGTTGTGTGAAGAGCATGCGGAAGTGACAGGATTCTTCTCAAGTGTATCTGATCTCAATACAGACATTGCAAACGTCCTTGTTCACTGAGAGCGTAGCTCGGTGCTAGCTCCCATCAAAGTGTCTAGCAGACATCTGCCTGCAAAGCATGCACACTTCCGAGAGTTGAGCTTATGGACTGTCCCTCCCACATCCTGCCTGCACGTACACCGCGCTCCTAACAGGCCTAGCCCCGATGCGTGCCTGAAGTGTTGTGAGAGGTAAGTGGAAAGTCGCGGCCCACAAGACTAGTGCATCCAAGCTCAATCCAGCGATATTTCCTAGAATTCCCTGTGTGACCCAGGTGCTACATCCTACGTGCCATACAAGAGAAGCTAGCTGAACGCCTTGTCCAAAGCAACTTACTTCGGAGAGTTGAGCTCACCCTCAGTCCCTCACAGTTGCACACTGCCTGCAGAAAGAGTTTCCAACATCTGAACCACAGCCGTTTGTCATTGGCTTGTGAGACGCAAGTGGAATAAGGAGACCTGGAGGGTGTCTCCAGCTGCAGTGGAGTGGTATTCTGGGTAGAGCCTGGCTTAGAACACTGTTACGTTCTCAGTGCCCGAGGAACGCAGCTAGTTGAAAGGTGGCTTGTAGGCGTGCTTCCTTTTGAGAGCTGAGTTCAGGGCAGGACCCTCCCGCATCCTGATTGCCCGTAGACGTAGGTCCCAGCATCCTTATGTTAGGCGCCAGAAGAAGTTGTGTGAAGAGCATGTGGAGGTGACAGGATTCCCTCAAGTGTATCTGATCTCAATTCAGACATTGCAAACGTCCTTGTTCAATGAGAGTGTAGCTCGGTCCTAGCTCCCATCAAAGTGTCTAGCAGACATCTGCCTGCAAAGCATGCACACTTCCCAGAGTTGAGCTTATGGACTGTCCCTCCCACATCCTGCCTGCACGTACACCGCGCTATCAGGCCTAGCCCCGATGCGTGCCTGAAGTGTTGTGAGAGGTAAGTGGAAAGTCGCGGCCCACAAGACTAGTGCATCCAAGCTCAATCCAGCGATATTTCCTAGTATTCCCTGGTGAGCCAGGTGCTACATCGTATGTGCCATACAAGAGAAGCTAGCTGAACGCCTTGTCCAAAAGCAACTTACTGCGGAGAGTTCAGCTCACCCTCAGTCCCTCACAGTTGCACACTGCCTGCAAAAGAATTTCCAACATCTGAACCACAGGCGTTTGTCAGAGGCTTGTGAGACGCAAGTGGAATAAGCAGACCTGGAGGGTGTCTCCAGCTGCAGTGGAGTGGTATTCTGGGTAGCTCCTGGCTTAGAACACTGTTACGTTCTCAGTGCCCGAGGAACGCAGCTAGCTGAAAGCTGGCTTGTAGGCTTGCTTCCTTGTGAGAGCTGAGTTCAGGGCAGGACCCTCCCGCATCCTGACTGCCCGTAGATGTAGGTCCCAGCATCCTTATGTTAGTTGCTGGAAGCGGTTGTGTGAAGAGCATGTGGAAGTGACAGGATTCTCCTCAAGTGTATCTGATCTCAATACAGACATTGCCAACGTCCTTGTTCAATGAGAGCGTAGCCCGGTCCTAGCTCCCATCAAAGTGTCTAGCAGACATCTGCCTACAAAGCATACACACTTCGAGAGTTGAGCTTATGGACTGTTCCTCCCACACCCTGCCTGCACGTACACCGCGATCCTAACAGGCCTAACCCGATGCGTGCCTAAGTGTTGTGAGAGGTAAGTGGAAAGTCGCGGCCCACAAGACTAGTGCATCCAAGCTCAATCCAGCGATTTCCTAGTATTCCCTGTGTGAGCCAGGTGCTACATCCTACGTGCCATACGAGAGAAGCTAGCTGAACGCCTTGTCCAAAAGCAACTTACTTCGGAGAGTTGAGCTCACCCTCAGTCCCTCACAGTTGCACACTGCCTGCAGAAAGAGTTTCCAACATCTGAACCACAGCCGTTTGTCAGAGGCTTGTGAGACGCAAGTGGAATAAGCAGACCTGGAGGGTGTCTCCAGCTGCAGTGGAGTGGTATTCTGGGTAGCGCCTGGCTTAGAACACTGTTACGTTCTCAGTGCCCGAGGAACGCAGCTAGTTGAAAGCTGGCTTGTAGGCTTGCTTCCTTGTGAGAGCTGAGTTCAGAGCAGCACCCTCCCGCATCCTGATTGCCCGTAGACGTAGGTCACAGCATCCTTATGTTAGGCGCCAGAAGAGGTTGTGTGAAGAGCATGTGGAGGTGACAGGATTCTCCTCAAGTGTATCTGATCTCAATTCAGACATTGCAAACGTCCTTGTTCAATGAGAGTGTAGCTCGGTCCTAGCTCCCATCAAAGTGTCTAGCAGACATCTGCCTGCAAAGCATGCACACTTCCGAGAGTTGAGCTTATGGACTGTCCCTCCCACATCCTGCCTGCACGTACACCGCGCTCCTAACAGGCCTAGCCCCGATGCGTGCCTGAAGTGTTGTGAGAGGTAAGTGGAAAGTCGCGGCCCACAAGACTAGTGCATCCAAGCTCAATCCAGCGATTTCCTAGTATTCCCTGTGTGAGCCAGATGCTACATCCTAAGTGCCATACGAGAGAAGCTAGCTGAACGCCTTGTCCAAAGCAACTTACTTCGGAGAGTTGAGCTCACACTCAGTCCGTCACAGTTGCACACTGCCTGCAGAAAGAGTTTCCAACATCTGAACCACAGGCGTTTGTCAGAGGCTTGTGAGACGCAAGTGGAATAAGCAGACCTGGAGGGTGTCTCCAGCTGCAGTGGAGTGGTATTCTGGGTAGCGCCTGGCTTAGAACACTGTTACGTTCTCAGTGCCCGAGGAACGCAGCTAGTTGAAAGCTGGCTTGTAGGCGTGCTTTGTTGTGCGAGCTGAGTTCAGGGAAGGACCCTCCCGCGTCCTGACTGCCCGTAGATGTAGGTCCCAGCATCCTTATGTTAGTTGCTGGAAGCGGTTGTGTGAAGAGCATGTGGAAGTGACAGGATTCTCCTCAAGTGTATCTGATCTGAATACAGAGATTGCAAACGTCCTTGTTCACTGAGAGCGTAGCTCGGTCCTAGCTCCCATCAAAGTGTCTAGCAGACATCTGCCTGCAAAGCATACACACTTCCGAGAGTTGAGCTTATGGACTGTCCCTCCCACATCCTGATTGCAGGTACACCGCGATCCTAACAGGCCTAGCCCCGATGCGTGCCTGAAGTGTTGTGAGAGGTAAGTGGAAAGTCGCGGCCCACAAGACTAGTGCATCCAAGCTCAATCCAGCGATATTTCCTAGAATTCCCTGTGTGAGCCAGGTGCTACATTCTACGTGCCATACAAGAGAAGCTAGCTGAACGCCTTGTCCAAAAGCAACTTACTTCGGAGAGTTGAGCTCACCCTCAGTCCCTCACAGTTGCACACTGCCTGCAGAAAGAGTTTCCAACATCTGAACCACAGCCGTTTGTCAGAGGCTTGTGAGACGCAAGTGGAATAAGCAGACCTGGAGGGTGTCTCCAGCTGCAGTGGAGTGGTATTCTGGGTAGCGCCTGGCTTAGAACACTGTTACGTTCTCAGTGCCCGAGGAACGCAGCTAGTTGAAAGCTGGCTTGTAGGCGTGCTTTCTTGTGCGAGCTGAGTTCAGGGCAGGACCCTCCCGCGTCCTGACTGCCCGTAGATGTAGGTCCCAGCATCCTTATGTTAGTTGCTGGAAGCGGTTGTGTGAAGAGCATGTGGAAGTGACAGGATTCTCCTCAAGTGTATCTGACCTCAATACAGACATTGCAAACGTCCTTGTTCACTGAGAGCGTAGCTCGGTCCTAGCTCCCATCAAAGTGTCTAGCAGACATCTGCCTGCAAAGCATACACACTTCCGAGAGTTGAGCTTATGGACTGTCCCTCCCACATCCTACTTGCAGGTACACCGCGATCCTAACAGGCCTAGCCCCGATGCGTGCCTGAAGTGTTGTGAGTGGTAAGTGGAAAGTCGCGGCCCACAAGACTAGTGCATCCAAGCTCAATCCAGCGATTTCCTAGTATTCCCTGTGTGAGCCAGGTGCTACATCCTACGTGCCATACAAGAGAAGCTAGCTGAACGCCTTGTCCAAAAGCAACTTACTTCGGAGAGTTGAGCTCACCCTCAGTCCCTCACAGTTGCACACTGCCTGCAGAAAGAGTTTCCAACATCTGAACCACAGGCGTTTGTCAGAGGCTTGTGAGACTCAAGTGGAATAAGCAGACCTGGAGGGTGTCTCCAGCTGCAGTGGAGTGGTATTCTCGTTAGAGCCTGGCGTAGAACAGTTTTACGTTCTCAGTGCCCGAGGAACGCAGCTAGTTGAATGCTGGCTTGTAGGCTTGCTTCTTTGTGAGAGCTGAGTTCAGGGCAGGACCCTCCCGCATCCTGACTGCCCGTAGAGGTAGGTCCCAGCATCCTTATGTTAGTTGCCGGAAGCGGTTGTGTGAAGAGCATGTGGAAGTGACAGGATTCTCCTCAAGTGTATCTGATCTCAATACAGACATTGCAAACGTCCTTGTTCAATGAGAGCGTAGCCCGGTCCTAGCTCCCATCAAAGTTTCCAGCAGACATCTGCCTACAAAGGATACACACTTCGAGAGTTGAGCTTATGGACTGTCCGTCCCACACCCTGCCTGCACGTACACCGCGATCCTAACAGGCCTAGCCCCGATGCGTGCCTGAAGTGTTGTGAGAGGTAAGTGGAAAGTCGCGGCCCACAAGACTAGTGCATCCAAGCTCAATCCAGCGATTTCCTAGTATTCCCTGTGTGAGCCAGGTGCCACATCCTACGTGCCATACGAGAGAAGCTAGCTGAACGCCTTGTCCAAAAGCAACTTACTTCGGAGAGTTGAGCTCACCCTCAGTCCGTCACAGTTGCACACTGCCTGCAGAAAGAGTTTCCAACATCTGAACCACAGCCGTTTGTCAGAGGCTTGTGAGACGCAAGTGGAATAAGCAGACCTGGAGGGTGTCTCCAGCTGCAGTGGAGTGGTATTCTGGGTAGAGCCTGGCTTAGAACACTGTTACATTCTCAGTGCCCGAGGAACGCAGCGAGTTGAAAGCTGGCTTGTAGGCGTACTTCCTTGTGCGAGCTGAGTTCAGGGCAAGACCCTCCCGCATCCTGACTGCCCGTAGAGGTAGGTCCCAGCATCCTTATGTAAGTTGCCGGAAGCGGTTGTGTGAAGAGCATGTGGAAGTGACAGGATTCTCCTCAAGTGTATCTGATCTGAATACAGAGATTGCAAACGTCCTTGTTCACTGAGAGCGTAGCTCGGTCCTAGCTCCCATCAAAGTGTCTAGCAGACATCTGCCTGCAAAGCATACACACTTCCGAGAGTTGAGCTTATGGACTGTCCCTCCCACATCCTGATTGCAGGTACACCGCGCTCCTAACAGGCCTAGCCCCGATGCGTGCCTGAAGTGTTGTGAGAGGTAAGTGGAAAGTCGCGGCCCACAAGACTAGTGCATCCAAGCTCAATCCAGCGATATTTCCTAGAATTCCCTGTGTGAGCCAGGTGCTACATTCTACGTGCCATACAAGAGAAGCTAGCTGAACGCCTTGTCCAAAAGCAACTTACTTCGGAGAGTTGAGCTCACCCTCAGTCCCTCACAGTTGCACACTGCCTGCAGAAAGAGTTTCCAACATCTGAACCACAGGCGTTTGTCAGAGGCTTGTGAGACGCAAGTGGAATAAGCAGACCTGGAGGGTGTCTCCAGCTGCAGTGGAGTGGTATTCTGGGTAGCGCCTGGCTTAGAACACTGTTACGTTCTCAGTGCCCGAGGAACGCAGCTAGTTGAAAGCTAGCTTGTAGGCGTGCTTTCTTGTGCGAGCTGAGTTCAGGGCAGGACCCTCCCGCGTCCTGACTGCCCGTAGATGTAGGTCCCAGCATCCTTATGTTAGTTGCTGGAAGCGGTTGTGTGAAGAGCATGTGGAAGTGACAGGATTCTCCTCAAGTGTATCTGATCTCAATACAGACATTGCAAACGTCCTTGTTCACTGAGAGCGTAGCTCGGTCCTAGCTCCCATCAAAGTGTCTAGCAGACATCTGCCTGCAAAGCATACACACTTCCGAGAGTTGAGCTTATGGACTGTCCCTCCCACATCCTGCTTGCAGGTACACCGCGATCCTAACAGGCCTAGCCCCGATGCGTGCCTGAAGTGTTGTGAGAGGTAAGTGGAAAGTCGCGGCCCACAAGACTAGTGCATCCAAGCTCAATCCAGCGATTTCCTAGTATTCCCTGTGTGAGCCAGGTGCTACATCCTACGTGCCATACAAGAGAAGCTAGCTGAACGCCTTGTCCAAAAGCAACTTACTTCGGAGAGTTGAGCTCACCCTCAGTCCCTCACAGTTGCACACTGCCTGCAGAAAGAGTTTCCAACATCTGAACCACAGGCGTTTGTCAGAGGATTGTGAGACTCAAGTGGAATAAGCAGACCTGGAGGGTGTCTCCAGCTGCAGTGGAGTGGTATTCTCGTTAGAGCCTGGCTTAGAACAGTTTTACGTTCTCAGTGCCCGAGGAACGCAGCTAGTTGAATGCTGGCTTGGAGGCTTGCTTCTTTGTGAGAGCTGAGTTCAGGGCAGGACCCTCCCGCATCCTGACTGCCCGTAGAGGTAGGTCCCAGCATCCTTATGTTAGTTGCCGGAAGCGGTTGTGTGAAGAGCATGTGGAAGTGACAGGATTCTCCTCAAGTGTATCTGATCTCAATACAGACATTGCAAACGTCCTTGTTCAATGAGAGCGTAGCCCGGTCCTAGCTCCCATCAAAGTGTCCAGCAGACATCTGCCTACAAAGGATACACACTTCGAGAGTTGAGCTTATGGACTGTCCGTCCCACACCCTGCCTGCACGTACACCGCGATCCTAACAGGCCTAGCCCCGATGCGTGCCTGAAGTGTTGTGAGAGGTAAGTGGAAAGTCGCGGCCCACAAGACTAGTGCATCCAAGCTCAATCCAGCGATTTCCTAGTATTCCCTGTGTGAGCCAGGTGCCACATCCTACGTGCCATACGAGAGAAGCTAGCTGAACGCCTTGTCCAAAAGCAACTTACTTCGGAGAGTTGAGCTCACCCTCAGTCCGTCACAGTTGCACACTGCCTGCAGAAAGAGTTTCCAACATCTGAACCACAGCCGTTTGTCAGAGGCTTGTGAGACGCAAGTGGAATAAGCAGACCTGGAGGGTGTCTCCAGCTGCAGTGGAGTGGTATTCTGGGTAGAGCCTGGCTTAGAACACTGTTACATTCTCAGTGCCCGAGGAACGCAGCGAGTTGAAAGCTGGCTTGTAGGCGTACTTCCTTGTGCGAGCTGAGTTCAGGGCAAGACCCTCCCGCATCCTGACTGCCCGTAGAGGTAGGTCCCAGCATCCTTATGTAAGTTGCCGGAAGCGGTTGTGTGAAGAGCATGTGGAAGTGACAGGATTCTCCTCAAGTGTATCTGATCTGAATACAGAGATTGCAAACGTCCTTGTTCACTGAGAGCGTAGCTCGGTCCTAGCTCCCATCAAAGTGTCTAGCAGACATCTGCCTGCAAAGCATACACACTTCTGAGAGTTGAACTTATGGACTGTCCCTCCCACATCCTGCTTGCACGTACACCGCGATCCTAACAGGCCTACCCCGATGCGTGCCTAAGTGTTGTGAGAGGTAAGTGGAAAGTCGCGGCCCACAAGACTAGTGCATCCAAGCTCAATCCAGCGATTTCCTAGTATTCCCTGTGTGAGCCAGATGCCACATCCTAAGTGCCATACGAGAGAAGGTAGCTGAACGCCTTGTCCAAAGCAACTTACTTCGGAGAGTTGAGCTCACCCTCAGTCCGTCACAGTTGCACACTGCCTGCAGAAAGAGTTTCCAACATCTGAACCACAGGCGTTTGTCAGAGGCTTGTGAGACGCAAGTGGAATAAGCAGACCTGGAGGGTGTCTCCAGCTGCAGTGGAGTGGTATTCTGGGTAGCGCCTGGCTTAGAACACTGTTACGTTCTCAGTGCCCGAGGAACGCAGCTAGTTGAAAGCTGGCTTGTAGGCGTGCTTTCTTGTGCGAGCTGAGTTCAGGGCAGGACCCTCCCGCGTCCTGACTGCCCGTAGATGTAGGTCCCAGCATCCTTATGTTAGTTGCTGGAAGCGGTTGTGTGAAGAGCATGTGGAAGTGACAGGATTCTCCTCAAGTGTATCTGATCTCAATACAGACATTGCAAACGTCCTTGTTCACTGAGAGCGTAGCTCGGTCCTAGCTCCCATCAAAGTGTCTAGCAGACATCTGCCTGCAAAGCATACACACTTCCGAGAGTTGAGCTTATGGACTGTCCCTCCCACATCCTGCTTGCAGGTACACCGCGATCCTAACAGGCCTAGCCCCGATGCGTGCCTGAAGTGTTGTGAGAGGTAAGTGGAAAGTCGCGGCCCACAAGACTAGTGCATCCAAGCTCAATCCAGCGATTTCCTAGTATTCCCTGTGTGAGCCAGGTGCTACATTCTACGTGCCATACAAGAGAAGCTAGCTGAACGCCTTGTCCAAAAGCAACTTACTTCGGAGAGTTGAGCTCACCCTCAGTCCCTCACAGTTGCACACTGCCTGCAGAAAGAGTTTCCAACATCTGAACCACAGGCGTTTGTCAGAGGATTGTGAGACTCAAGTGGAATAAGCAGACCTGGAGGGTGTCTCCAGCTGCAGTGGAGTGGTATTCTAGTTAGAGCCTGGCTTAGAACAGTTTTACGTTCTCAGTGCCCGAGGAACGCAGCTAGTTGAAAGGTGGCTTGTAGGCCTGCTTCCTTTTGAGAGCTGAGTTCAGGGCAGCACCCTCCCGCATCCTGATTGCCCGTAGACGTAGGTCACAGCATCCTTATGTTAGGCGCCAGAAGAGGTTGTGTGAAGAGCATGTGGAGGTGACAGGATTCTCCTCAAGTGTATCTGATCTCAATTCAGACATTGCAAACGTCCTTGTTCAATGAGAGTGTAGCTCGGTCCTAGCTCCCATCAAAGTGTCTAGCAGACATCTGCCTGCAAAGCATGCACACTTCCGAGAGTTGAGCTTATGGACTGTCCCTCCCACATCCTGCCTGCACGTACACCGCGCTAACAGGCCTAACCCGATGCGTGCCTAAGTGTTGTGAGAGGTAAGTGGAAAGTCGCGGCCGACAAGACTAGTGCATCCAAGCTGAATCCAGCGATTTCCTAGTATTCCCTGTGTGACCCAGGTGCCACATCCTACGTGCCATACGAGAGAAGCTAGCTGAACGCGTTGTCCAAAAGCAACTTACTTCGGAGAGTTGAGCTCACCCTCAGTCCCTCACAGTTGCACACTGCCTGCAGAAAGAGTTTCCAACATCTGAACCACAGCCGTTTGTCAGAGGCTTGTGAGACGCAAGTGGAATAAGCAGACCTGGAGGGTGTCTCCAGCTGCAGTGGAGTGGTATTCTGGGTAGCGCCTGGCTTAGAACACTGTTACATTCTCAGTGCCCGAGGAACGCAGCTAGTTGAAAGCTGGCTTGTAGGCGTGCTTTCTTGTGCGAGCTGAGTTCAGGGCAGGACCCTCCCGCGTCCTGACTGCCCGTAGATGTAGGTCCCAGCATCCTTATGTTAGTTGCTGGAAGCGGTTGTGTGAAGAGCATGTGGAAGTGACAGGATTCTCCTCAAGTGTATCTGATCTCAATACAGACATTGCAAACGTCCTTGTTCACTGAGAGCGTAGCTCGGTCCTAGCTCCCATCAAAGTGTCTAGCAGACATCTGCCTGCAAAGCATACACACTTCCGAGAGTTGAGCTTATGGACTGTCCCTCCCACATCCTGCTTGCAGGTACACCGCGATCCTAACAGGCCTAGCCCCGATGCGTGCCTGAAGTGTTGTGAGAGGTAAGTGGAAAGTCGCGGCCCACAAGACTAGTGCATCCAAGCTCAATCCAGCGATTTCCTAGTATTCCCTGTGTGAGCCAGGTGCTACATCCTACGTGCCATACAAGAGAAGCTAGCTGAATGCCTTGTCCAAAAGCAACTTACTTCGGAGAGTTGAGCTCACCCTCAGTCCCTCACAGTTGCACACTGCCTGCAGAAAGAGTTTCCAACATCTGAACCACAGGCGTTTGTCAGAGGATTGTGAGACTCAAGTGGAATAAGCAGACCTGGAGGGTGTCTCCAGCTGCAGTGGAGTGGTATTCTCGTTAGAGCCTGTCTTAGAACAGTTTTACGTTCTCAGTGCCCGAGGAACGCAGCTAGTTGAATGCTGGCTTGTAGGCTTGCTTCCTTGTGAGAGCTGAGTTCAGGGCAGGACCCTCCCGCATCCTGACTGCCCGTAGAGGTAGGTCCCAGCATCCTTATGTTAGTTGCCGGAAGCGGTTGTGTGAAGAGCATGTGGAAGTGACAGGATTCTCCTCAAGTGTATCTGATCTCAATACAGACATTGCAAACGTCCTTGTTCAATGAGAGCGTAGCCCGGTCCTAGCTCCCATCAAAGTGTCCAGCAGACATCTGCCTACAAAAGATACACACTTCGAGAGTTGAGCTTATGGACTGTCCGTCCCACACCCTGCCTGCACGTACACCGCGCTCCTAACAGGCCTAGCCCCGATGCGTGCCTGAAGTGTTGTGAGAGGTAAGTGGAAAGTCGCAGCCCAGAAGACTAGTGCATCCTAGCTCAATCCAGCGATTTCCTAATATTCCCTGTGTGAGCCAGGTGCTACATCCTACGTGCCATACGAGAGAAGCTAGCTGAAAGCCTTGTCCAAAAGCAACTTACTTCGGAGATTTGAGCTCACCCTCAGTCACTCACAGTTGCACACTGCCTGCAGAAAGAGTTTCCAACATCTGAACCACAGCCGTTTGTCAGAGGTTGTGAGACACAAGTGGAATAAGCAGACCTGGAGGGTGTCTCCAGCTGCAGTGGAGTGGTATTCTAGTTAGAGCCTGGCTTAGAACAGTTTTACGTTCTCAGTGCCCGAGGAACGCAGCTAGTTGAAAGGTGGCTTGTAGGCCTGCTTCCTTTTGAGAGCTGAGTTCAGGGCAGCACCCTCCCGCATCCTGATTGCCCGTAGACGTAGGTCACAGCATCCTTATGTTCGGCGCCAGAAGAGGTTGTGTGAAGAGCATGTGGAGGTGACAGGATTCTCCTCAAGTGTATCTGATCTCAATTCAGACATTGCAAACGTCCTTGTTCAATGAGAGTGTAGCTCGGTCCTAGCTCCCATCAAAGTGTCTAGCAGACATCTGCCTGCAAAGCATGCACACTTCCGAGAGTTGAGCTTATGGACTGTCCCTCCCACATCCTGCCTGCACGTACACCGCGCTAACAGGCCTAGCCCCGATGCGTGCCAGAAGTGTTGTGAGAGGTAAGTGGAAAGTCGCGGCCCACAAGACTAGTGCATCCAAGCTCAATCCAGCGATATTTCCTAGAATTCCCTGTGTGAGCCAGGTGCTACATTCTACGTGCCATACAAGAGAAGCTAGCTGAACGCCTTGTCCAAAAGCAACTTACTTCGGAGAGTTGAGCTCACCCTCAGTCCCTCACAGTTGCACACTGCCTGCAGAAAGAGTTTCCAACATCTGAACCACAGCCGTTTGTCAGAGGCTTGTGAGACGCAAGTGGAATAAGCAGACCTGGAGGGTGTCTCCAGCTGCAGTGGAGTGGTATTCTGGGTAGCGCCTGGCTTAGAACACTGTTACGTTCTCAGTGCCCGAGGAACGCAGCTAGTTGAAAGCTGGCTTGTAGGCGTGCTTTCTTGTGCGAGCTGAGTTCAGGGCAGGACCCTCCCGCGTCCTGACTGCCCGTAGATGTAGGTCCCAGCATCCTTATGTTAGTTGCTGGAAGCGGTTGTGTGAAGAGCATGTGGAAGTGACAGGATTCTCCTCAAGTGTATCTGATCTCAATACAGACATTGCAAACGTCCTTGTTCACTTAGAGCGTAGCTCGGTCCTAGCTCCCATCAAAGTGTCTAGCAGACATCTGCCTGCAAAGCATACACACTTCTGAGAGTTGAACTTATGGACTGTCCCTCCCACATCCTGCTTGCACGTACACCGCGATCCTAACAGGCCTAACCCGATGCGTGCCTAAGTGTTGTGAGAGGTAAGTGGAAAGTCGCGGCCGACAAGACTAGTGCATCCAAGCTGAATCCAGCGATTTCCTAGTATTCCCTGTGTGACCCAGGTGCCACATCCTACGTGCCATACGAGAGAAGCTAGCTGAACGCGTTGTCCAAAAGCAACTTACTTCGGAGAGTTGAGCTCACCCTCAGTCCCTCACAGTTGCACACTGCCTGCAGAAAGAGTTTCCAACATCTGAACCACAGCCGTTTGTCAGAGGCTTGTGAGACGCAAGTGGAATAAGCAGACCTGGAGGGTGTCTCCAGCTGCAGTGGAGTGGTATTCTGGGTAGCGCCTGGCTTAGAACACTGTTACGTTCTCAGTGCCCGAGGAACGCAGCTAGTTGAAAGCTGGCTTGTAGGCGTGCTTTCTTGTGCGAGCTGAGTTCAGGGCAGGACCCTCCCGCGTCCTGACTGCCCGTAGATGTAGGTCCCAGCATCCTTATGTTAGTTGCTGGAAGCGGTTGTGTGAAGAGCATGTGGAAGTGACAGGATTCTCCTCAAGTGTATCTGATCTCAATACAGACATTGCAAACGTCCTTGTTCACTGAGAGCGTAGCTCGGTCCTAGCTCCCATCAAAGTGTCTAGCAGACATCTGCCTGCAAAGCATACACACTTCCGAGAGTTGAGCTTATGGACTGTCCCTCCCACATCCTGCTTGCAGGTACACCGCGATCCTAACAGGCCTAGCCCCGATGCGTGCCTGAAGTGTTGTGAGAGGTAAGTGGAAAGTCGCGGCCCACAAGACTAGTGCATCCAAGCTCAATCCAGCGATTTCCTAGTATTCCCTGTGTGAGCCAGGTGCTACATCCTACGTGCCATACAAGAGAAGCTAGCTGAATGCCTTGTCCAAAAGCAACTTACTTCGGAGAGTTGAGCTCACCCTCAGTCCCTCACAGTTGCACACTGCCTGCAGAAAGAGTTTCCAACATCTGAACCACAGGCGTTTGTCAGAGGATTGTGAGACTCAAGTGGAATAAGCAGACCTGGAGGGTGTCTCCAGCTGCAGTGGAGTGGTATTCTCGTTAGAGCCTGTCTTAGAACAGTTTTACGTTCTCAGTGCCCGAGGAACGCAGCTAGTTGAATGCTGGCTTGTAGGCTTGCTTCCTTGTGAGAGCTGAGTTCAGGGCAGGACCCTCCCGCATCCTGACTGCCCGTAGAGGTAGGTCCCAGCATCCTTATGTTAGTTGCCGGAAGCGGTTTTGTGAAGAGCATGTGGAGGTGACAGGATTCTCCTCAAGTGTATCTGATCTCAATACAGACATTGCAAACGTCCTTGTTCAATGAGAGCGTAGCCCGGTCCTAGCTCCCATCAAAGTGTCCAGCAGACATCTGCCTACAAAGGATACACACTTCGAGAGTTGAGCTTATGGACTGTCCGTCCCACACCCTGCCTGCACGTACACCGCGCTCCTAACAGGCCTAGCCCCGATGCGTGCCTGAAGTGTTGTGAGAGGTAAGTGGAAAGTCGCAGCCCAGAAGACTAGTGCATCCAAGCTCAATCCAGCGATTTCCTAATATTCCCTGTGTGAGCCAGGTGCTACATCCTACGTGCCATACGAGAGAAGCTAGCTGAAAGCCTTGTCCAAAAGCAACTTACTTCGGAGATTTGAGCTCACCCTCAGTCACTCACAGTTGCACACTGCCTGCAGAAAGAGTTTCCAACATCTGAACCACAGCCGTTTGTCAGAGGTTGTGAGACGCAAGTGGAATAAGCAGACCTGGAGGGTGTCTCCAGCTGCAGTGGAGTGGTATTCTGGGTAGCTCCTGGCTTAGAACACTGTTACGTTCTCAGTGCCCGAGGAACGCAGCTAGTGGAAATCTGGATTGTAGGCCTAATTCCCTGTGCGAGCTGAGTTCAGGGCAGGACCCTCCCGCATCCTGACTGCCCGTAGACGTAGGTCCCAGCTTCCTTATGTTAGGAGCCGGAAGCGGTTGTGTGAAGAGCATGCGGAAGTGACAGGATTCTTCTCAAGTGTATCTGATCTCAATACAGACATTGCAAACGTCCTTGTTCACTGAGAGCGTAGCTCGGTGCTAGCTCCCATCAAAGTGTCTAGCAGACATCTGCCTGCAAAGCATGCACACTTCCGAGAGTTGAGCTTATGGACTGTCCCTCCCACATCCTGCCTGCACGTACACCGCGCTCCTAACAGGCCTAGCCCCGATGCGTGCCTGAAGTGTTGTGAGAGGTAAGTGGAAAGTCGCGGCCCACAAGACTAGTGCATCCAAGCTCAATCCAGCGATATTTCCTAGAATTCCCTGTGTGACCCAGGTGCTACATCCTACGTGCCATACAAGGGAAGCTAGCTGAACGCCTTGTCCAAAGCAACTTACTTCGGAGAGTTGAGCTCACCCTCAGTCCCTCACAGTTGCACACTGCCTGCAGAAAGAGTTTCCAACATCTGAACCACAGCCGTTTGTCATTGGCTTGTGAGACGCAAGTGGAATAAGGAGACCTGGAGGGTGTCTCCAGCTGCAGTGGAGTGGTATTCTGGGTAGAGCCTGGCTTAGAACACTGTTACGTTCTCAGTGCCCGAGGAACGCAGCTAGTTGAAAGGTGGCTTGTAGGCGTGCTTCCTTTTGAGAGCTGAGTTCAGGGCAGGACCCTCCCGCATCCTGATTGCCCGTAGACGTAGGTCCCAGCATCCTTATGTTAGGCGCCAGAAGAAGTTGTGTGAAGAGCATGTGGAGGTGACAGGATTCCCTCAAGTGTATCTGATCTCAATTCAGACATTGCAAACGTCCTTGTTCAATGAGAGTGTAGCTCGGTCCTAGCTCCCATCAAAGTGTCTAGCAGACATCTGCCTGCAAAGCATGCACACTTCCCAGAGTTGAGCTTATGGACTGTCCCTCCCACATCCTGCCTGCACGTACACCGCGCTCTCAGGCCTAGCCCCGATGCGTGCCTGAAGTGTTGTGAGAGGTAAGTGGAAAGTCGCGGCCCACAAGACTAGTGCATCCAAGCTCAATCCAGCGATATTTCCTAGTATTCCCTGGTGAGCCAGGTGCTACATCGTATGTGCCATACAAGAGAAGCTAGCTGAACGCCTTGTCCAAAAGCAACTTACTGCGGAGAGTTCAGCTCACCCTCAGTCCCTCACAGTTGCACACTGCCTGCAAAAGAGTTTCCAACATCTGAACCACAGGCGTTTGTCAGAGGCTTGTGAGACGCAAGTGGAATAAGCAGACCTGGAGGGTGTCTCCAGCTGCAGTGGAGTGGTATTCTGGGTAGCTCCTGGCTTAGAACACTGTTACGTTCTCAGTGCCCGAGGAACGCAGCTAGTTGAAAGCTGGCTTGTAGGCTTGCTTCCTTGTGAGAGCTGAGTTCAGGGCAGGACCCTCCCGCATCCTGACTGCCCGTAGATGTAGGTCCCAGCATCCTTATGTTAGTTGCTGGAAGCGGTTGTGTGAAGAGCATGTGGAAGTGACAGGATTCTCCTCAAGTGTATCTGATCTCAATACAGACATTGCCAACGTCCTTGTTCAATGAGAGCGTAGCCCGGTCCTAGCTCCCATCAAAGTGTCTAGCAGACATCTGCCTACAAAGCATACACACTTCGAGAGTTGAGCTTATGGACTGTTCCTCCCACACCCTGCCTGCAAGTACACCGCGATCCTAACAGGCCTAACCCGATGCGTGCCTAAGTGTTGTGAGAGGTAAGTGGAAAGTCGCGGCCCACAAGACTAGTGCATCCAAGCTCAATCCAGCGATTTCCTAGTATTCCCTGTGTGAGCCAGGTGCTACATCCTACGTGCCATACGAGAGAAGCTAGCTGAACGCCTTGTCCAAAAGCAACTTACTTCGGAGAGTTGAGCTCACCCTCAGTCCCTCACAGTTGCACACTGCCTGCAGAAAGAGTTTCCAACATCTGAACCACAGCCGTTTGTCAGAGGCTTGTGAGACGCAAGTGGAATAAGCAGACCTGGAGGGTGTCTCCAGCTGCAGTGGAGTGGTATTCTGGGTAGCGCCTGGCTTAGAACACTGTTACGTTCTCAGTGCCCGAGGAACGCAGCTAGTGGAAATCTGGATTGTAGGCCTACTTCCTTGTGCGAGCTGAGTTCAGGGCAGGACCCTCCCGCATCCTGACTGCCCATAGACCTAGGTCCCAGCATCCTTATTTTAGGAGCCGGAAGCGGTTGTGTGAAGAGCATGCGGAAGTGACAGGATTCTCCTCAAGTGTATCTGATCTCAATACAGACATTGTAAACGTCCTTGTTCACTGAGAGCGTGGCTCGGTGCTAGCTCCCATCAAAGTGTCTAGCAGACATCTGCCTGCAAAGCATGCACACTTCCAAGAGTTGAGCTTATGGACTGTCCCTCCCACATCCTGCCTGCACGTACACCGCGCTCCTAACAGGCCTAGCCCCGATGCGTGCCTGAAGTGTTGTGAGAGGTAAGTGGAAAGTCGCGGCCCACAAGACTAGTGCATCCAAGCTCAATCCAGCGATATTTCCTAGTATTCCCTGGTGAGCCAGGTGCTACATCCTACGTGCCATACGAGAGAAGCTAGCTGAACGCCTTGTCCAAAAGCAACTTACTTCGGAGAGTTGAGCTCACCCTCAGTCCCTCACAGTTGCACACTGCCTGCAGAAAGAGTTTCCAACATCTGAACCACAGCCGTTTGTCAGAGGCTTGTGAGACGCAAGTGGAATAAGCAGACCTGGAGGGTGTCTCCAGCTGCAGTGGAGTGGTATTCTGGGTAGCGCCTGGCTTAGAACACTGTTACGTTCTCAGTGCCCGAGGAACGCAGCTAGTTGAAAGCTGGCTTGTAGGCTTGCTTCCTTGTGAGAGCTGAGTTCAGAGCAGCACCCTCCCGCATCCTGATTGCCCGTAGACGTAGGTCACAGCATCCTTATGTTAGGCGCCAGAAGAGGTTGTGTGAAGAGCATGTGGAGGTGACAGGATTCTCCTCAAGTGTATCTGATCTCAATTCAGACATTGCAAACGTCCTTGTTCAATGAGAGTGTAGCTCGGTCCTAGCTCCCATCAAAGTGTCTAGCAGACATCTGCCTGCAAAGCATGCACACTTCCGAGAGTTGAGCTTATGGACTGTCCCTCCCACATCCTGCCTGCACGTACACCGCGCTCCTAACAGGCCTAGCCCCGATGCGTGCCTGAAGTGTTGTCAGAGGTAAGTGGAAAGTCGCGGCCCACAAGACTAGTGCATCCAAGCTCAATCCAGCGATTTCCTAGTATTCCCTGTGTGAGCCAGATGCTACATCCTAAGTGCCATACGAGAGAAGCTAGCTGAACGCCTTGTCCAAAGCAACTTACTTCGGAGAGTTGAGCTCACACTCAGTCCGTCACAGTTGCACACTGCCTGCAGAAAGAGTTTCCAACATCTGAACCACAGGCGTTTGTCAGAGGCTTGTGAGACGCAAGTGGAATAAGCAGACCTGGAGGGTGTCTCCAGCTGCAGTGGAGTGGTATTCTGGGTAGCGCCTGGCTTAGAACACTGTTACGTTCTCAGTGCCCGAGGAACGCAGCTAGTTGAAAGCTGGCTTGTAGGCGTGCTTTGTTGTGCGAGCTGAGTTCAGGGAAGGACCCTCCCGCGTCCTGACTGCCCGTAGATGTAGGTCCCAGCATCCTTATGTTAGTTGCTGGAAGCGGTTGTGTGAAGAGCATGTGGAAGTGACAGGATTCTCCTCAAGTGTATCTGATCTGAATACAGAGATTGCAAACGTCCTTGTTCACTGAGAGCGTAGCTCGGTCCTAGCTCCCATCAAAGTGTCTAGCAGACATCTGCCTGCAAAGCATACACACTTCCGAGAGTTGAGCTTATGGACTGTCCCTCCCACATCCTGATTGCAGGTACACCGCGCTCCTAACAGGCCTAGCCCCGATGCGTGCCTGAAGTGTTGTGAGAGGTAAGTGGAAAGTCGCGGCCCACAAGACTAGTGCATCCAAGCTCAATCCAGCGATATTTCCTAGAATTCCCTGTGTGAGCCAGGTGCTACATTCTACGTGCCATACAAGAGAAGCTAGCTGAACGCCTTGTCCAAAAGCAACTTACTTCGGAGAGTTGAGCTCACCCTCAGTCCCTCACAGTTGCACACTGCCTGCAGAAAGAGTTTCCAACATCTGAACCACAGCCGTTTGTCAGAGGCTTGTGAGACGCAAGTGGAATAAGCAGACCTGGAGGGTGTCTCCAGCTGCAGTGGAGTGGTATTCTGGGTAGCGCCTGGCTTAGAACACTGTTACGTTCTCAGTGCCCGAGGAACGCAGCTAGTTGAAAGCTGGCTTGTAGGCGTGCTTTCTTGTGCGAGCTGAGTTCAGGGCAGGACCCTCCCGCGTCCTGACTGCCCGTAGATGTAGGTCCCAGCATCCTTATGTTAGTTGCTGGAAGCGGTTGTGTGAAGAGCATGTGGAAGTGACAGGATTCTCCTCAAGTGTATCTGATCTCAATACAGACATTGCAAACGTCCTTGTTCACTGAGAGCGTAGCTCGGTCCTAGCTCCCATCAAAGTGTCTAGCAGACATCTGCCTGCAAAGCATACACACTTCCGAGAGTTGAGCTTATGGACTGTCCCTCCCACATCCTCCCTGCACGTACACCGCGCTAACAGGCCTAGCCCCGATGCGTGCCTGAAGTGTTGTGAGAGGTAAGTGGAAAGTCGCGGCCCACAAGACTAGTGCATCCAAGCTCAATCCAGCGATTTCCTAGTATTCCCTGTGTGAGCCAGGTGCTACATCCTACGTGCCATACAAGAGAAGCTAGCTGAACGCCTTGTCCAAAAGCAACTTACTTCGGAGAGTTGAGCTCACCCTCAGTCCCTCACAGTTGCACACTGCCTGCAGAAAGAGTTTCCAACATCTGAACCACAGGCGTTTGTCAGAGGATTGTGAGACTCAAGTGGAATAAGCAGACCTGGAGGGTGTCTCCAGCTGCAGTGGAGTGGTATTCTCGTTAGAGCCTGGCTTAGAACAGTTTTACGTTCTCAGTGCCCGAGGAACGCAGCTAGTTGAATGCTGGCTTGTAGGCTTGCTTCTTTGTGAGAGCTGAGTTCAGGGCAGGACCCTCCCGCATCCTGACTGCCCGTAGAGGTAGGTCCCAGCATCCTTATGTTAGTTGCCGGAAGCGGTTGTGTGAAGAGCATGTGGAAGTGACAGGATTCTCCTCAAGTGTATCTGATCTCAATACAGACATTGCAAACGTCCTTGTTCAATGAGAGCGTAGCCCGGTCCTAGCTCCCATCAAAGTGTCCAGCAGACATCTGCCTACAAAGGATACACACTTCGAGAGTTGAGCTTATGGACTGTCCGTCCCACACCCTGCCTGCACGTACACCGCGATCCTAACAGGCCTAGCCCCGATGCGTGCCTGAAGTGTTGTGAGAGGTAAGTGGAAAGTCGCGGCCCACAAGACTAGTGCATCCAAGCTCAATCCAGCGATATTTCCTAGAATTCCCTGTGTGAGCCAGGTGCTACATTCTACGTGCCATACAAGAGAAGCTAGCTGAACGCCTTGTCCAAAAGCAACTTACTTCGGAGAGTTGAGCTCACCCTCAGTCCCTCACAGTTGCACACTGCCTGCAGAAAGAGTTTCCAACATCTGAACCACAGCCGTTTGTCAGAGGCTTGTGAGACGCAAGTGGAATAAGCAGACCTGGAGGGTGTCTCCAGCTGCAGTGGAGTGGTATTCTGGGTAGCGCCTGGCTTAGAACACTGTTACGTTCTCAGTGCCCGAGGAACGCAGCTAGTTGAAAGCTGGCTTGTAGGCGTGCTTTCTTGTGCGAGCTGAGTTCAGGGCAGGACCCTCCCGCGTCCTGACTGCCCGTAGATGTAGGTCCCAGCATCCTTATGTTAGTTGCTGGAAGCGGTTGTGTGAAGAGCATGTGGAAGTGACAGGATTCTCCTCAAGTGTATCTGATCTCAATACAGACATTGCAAACGTCCTTGTTCACTGAGAGCGTAGCTCGGTCCTAGCTCCCATCAAAGTGTCTAGCAGACATCTGCCTGCAAAGCATACACACTTCCGAGAGTTGAGCTTATGGACTGTCCCTCCCACATCCTGCTTGCAGGTACACCGCGATCCTAACAGGCCTAGCCCCGATGCGTGCCTGAAGTGTTGTGAGAGGTAAGTGGAAAGTCGCGGCCCACAAGACTAGTGCATCCAAGCTCAATCCAGCGATTTCCTAGTATTCCCTGTGTGAGCCAGGTGCTACATTCTACGTGCCATACAAGAGAAGCTAGCTGAACGCCTTGTCCAAAAGCAACTTACTTCGGAGAGTTGAGCTCACCCTCAGTCCCTCACAGTTGCACACTGCCTGCAGAAAGAGTTTCCAACATCTGAACCACAGGCGTTTGTCAGAGGATTGTGAGACTCAAGTGGAATAAGCAGACCTGGAGGGTGTCTCCAGCTGCAGTGGAGTGGTATTCTCGTTAGAGCCTGGCTTAGAACAGTTTTACGTTCTCAGTGCCCGAGGAACGCAGCTAGTTGAAAGGTGGCTTGTAGGCCTGCTTCCTTTTGAGAGCTGAGTTCAGGGCAGCACCCTCCCGCATCCTGATTGCCCGTAGACGTAGGTCACAGCATCCTTATGTTAGGCGCCAGAAGAGGTTGTGTGAAGAGCATGTGGAGGTGACAGGATTCTCCTCAAGTGTATCTGATCTCAATTCAGACATTGCAAACGTCCTTGTTCAATGAGAGTGTAGCTCGGTCCTAGCTCCCATCAAAGTGTCTAGCAGACATCTGCCTGCAAAGCATGCACACTTCCGAGAGTTGAGCTTATGGACTGTCCCTCCCACATCCTGCCTGCACGTACACCGCGCTAACAGGCCTAGCCCCGATGCGTGCCAGAAGTGTTGTGAGAGGTAAGTGGAAAGTCGCGGCCCACAAGACTAGTGCATCCAAGCTCAATCCAGCGATATTTCCTAGAATTCCCTGTGTGAGCCAGGTGCTACATTCTACGTGCCATACAAGAGAAGCTAGCTGAACGCCTTGTCCAAAAGCAACTTACTTCGGAGAGTTGAGCTCACCCTCAGTCCCTCACAGTTGCACACTGCCTGCAGAAAGAGTTTCCAACATCTGAACCACAGCCGTTTGTCAGAGGCTTGTGAGACGCAAGTGGAATAAGCAGACCTGGAGGGTGTCTCCAGCTGCAGTGGAGTGGTATTCTGGGTAGCGCCTGGCTTAGAACACTGTTACGTTCTCAGTGCCCGAGGAACGCAGCTAGTTGAAAGCTGGCTTGTAGGCGTGCTTTCTTGTGCGAGCTGAGTTCAGGGCAGGACCCTCCCGCGTCCTGACTGCCCGTAGATGTAGGTCCCAGCATCCTTATGTTAGTTGCTGGAAGCGGTTGTGTGAAGAGCATGTGGAAGTGACAGGATTCTCCTCAAGTGTATCTGATCTCAATACAGACATTGCAAACGTCCTTGTTCACTTAGAGCGTAGCTCGGTCCTAGCTCCCATCAAAGTGTCTAGCAGACATCTGCCTGCAAAGCATACACACTTCTGAGAGTTGAACTTATGGACTGTCCCTCCCACATCCTGCCTGCACGTACACCGCGATCCTAACAGGCCTAACCCGATGCGTGCCTAAGTGTTGTGAGAGGTAAGTGGAAAGTCGCGGCCGACAAGACTAGTGCATCCAAGCTGAATCCAGCGATTCCCTAGTATTCCCTGTGTGACCCAGGTGCCACATCCTACGTGCCATACGAGAGAAGCTAGCTGAACGCGTTGTCCAAAAGCAACTTACTTCGGAGAGTTGAGCTCACCCTCAGTCCCTCACAGTTGCACACTGCCTGCAGAAAGAGTTTCCAACATCTGAACCACAGCCGTTTGTCAGAGGCTTGTGAGACGCAAGTGGAATAAGCAGACCTGGAGGGTGTCTCCAGCTGCAGTGGAGTGGTATTCTGGGTAGCGCCTGGCTTAGAACACTGTTACGTTCTCAGTGCCCGAGGAACGCAGCTAGTTGAAAGCTGGCTTGTAGGCGTGCTTTCTTGTGCGAGCTGAGTTCAGGGCAGGACCCTCCCGCGTCCTGACTGCCCGTAGATGTAGGTCCCAGCATCCTTATGTTAGTTGCTGGAAGCGGTTGTGTGAAGAGCATGTGGAAGTGACAGGATTCTCCTCAAGTGTATCTGATCTCAATACAGACATTGCAAACGTCCTTGTTCACTTAGAGCGTAGCTTGGTCCTAGCTCCCATCAAAGTGTCTAGCAGACATCTGCCTGCAAAGCATACACACTTCTGAGAGTTGAACTTATGGACTGTCCCTCCCACATCCTGCTTGCACGTACACCGCGATCCTAACAGGCCTAACCCGATGCGTGCCTAAGTGTTGTGAGAGGTAAGTGGAAAGTCGCGGCCGACAAGACTAGTGCATCCAAGCTGAATCCAGCGATTTCCTAGTATTCCCTGTGTGACCCAGGTGCCACATCCTACGTGCCATACGAGAGAAGCTAGCTGAACGCCTTGTCCAAAAGCAACTTACGTCGGAGAGTTGAGCTCACCCTCAGTCCCTCACAGTTGCACACTGCCTGCAGAAAGAGTTTCCAACATCTGAACCACAGCCGTTTGTCAGAGGCTTGTGAGACGCAAGTGGAATAAGCAGACCTGGAGGGTGTCTCCAGCTGCAGTGGAGTGGTATTCTGGGTAGCGCCTGGCTTAGAACACTGTTACGTTCTCAGTGCCCGAGGAACGCAGCTAGTTGAAAGCTGGCTTGTAGGCGTGCTTTCTTGTGCGAGCTGAGTTCAGGGCAGGACCCTCCCGCGTCCTGACTGCCCGTAGATGTAGGTCCCAGCATCCTTATGTTAGTTGCTGGAAGCGGTTGTGTGAAGAGCATGTGGAAGTGACAGGATTCTCCTCAAGTGTATCTGATCTCAATACAGACATTGCAAACGTCCTTGTTCACTGAGAGCGTAGCTCGGTCCTAGCTCCCATCAAAGTGTCTAGCAGACATCTGCCTGCAAAGCATACACACTTCCGAGAGTTGAGCTTATGGACTGTCCCTCCCACATCCTGCTTGCAGGTACACCGCGATCCTAACAGGCCTAGCCCCGATGCGTGCCTGAAGTGTTGTGAGAGGTAAGTGGAAAGTCGCGGCCCACAAGACTAGTGCATCCAAGCTCAATCCAGCGATTTCCTAGTATTCCCTGTGTGAGCCAGGTGCTACATTCTACGTGCCATACAAGAGAAGCTAGCTGAACGCCTTGTCCAAAAGCAACTTACTTCGGAGAGTTGAGCTCACCCTCAGTCCCTCACAGTTGCACACTGCCTGCAGAAAGAGTTTCCAACATCTGAACCACAGGCGTTTGTCAGAGGATTGTGAGACTCAAGTGGAATAAGCAGACCTGGAGGGTGTCTCCAGCTGCAGTGGAGTGGTATTCTCGTTAGAGCCTGGCTTAGAACAGTTTTACGTTCTCAGTGCCCGAGGAACGCAGCTAGTTGAAAGGTGGCTTGTAGGCCTGCTTCCTTTTGAGAGCTGAGTTCAGGGCAGCACCCTCCCGCATCCTGATTGCCCGTAGACGTAGGTCACAGCATCCTTATGTTAGGCGCCAGAAGAGGTTGTGTGAAGAGCATGTGGAGGTGACAGGATTCTCCTCAAGTGTATCTGATCTCAATTCAGACATTGCAAACGTCCTTGTTCAATGAGAGTGTAGCTCGGTCCTAGCTCCCATCAAAGTGTCTAGCAGACATCTGCCTGCAAAGCATGCACACTTCCGAGAGTTGAGCTTATGGACTGTCCCTCCCACATCCTGCCTGCACGTACACCGCGCTAACAGGCCTAGCCCCGATGCGTGCCAGAAGTGTTGTGAGAGGTAAGTGGAAAGTCGCGGCCCACAAGACTAGTGCATCCAAGCTCAATCCAGCGATATTTCCTAGAATTCCCTGTGTGAGCCAGGTGCTACATTCTACGTGCCATACAAGAGAAGCTAGCTGAACGCCTTGTCCAAAAGCAACTTACTTCGGAGAGTTGAGCTCACCCTCAGTCCCTCACAGTTGCACACTGCCTGCAGAAAGAGTTTCCAACATCTGAACCACAGCCGTTTGTCAGAGGCTTGTGAGACGCAAGTGGAATAAGCAGACCTGGAGGGTGTCTCCAGCTGCAGTGGAGTGGTATTCTGGGTAGCGCCTGGCTTAGAACACTGTTACGTTCTCAGTGCCCGAGGAACGCAGCTAGTTGAAAGCTGGCTTGTAGGCGTGCTTTCTTGTGCGAGCTGAGTTCAGGGCAGGACCCTCCCGCGTCCTGACTGCCCGTAGATGTAGGTCCCAGCATCCTTATGTTAGTTGCTGGAAGCGGTTGTGTGAAGAGCATGTGGAAGTGACAGGATTCTCCTCAAGTGTATCTGATCTCAATACAGACATTGCAAACGTCCTTGTTCACTTAGAGCGTAGCTCGGTCCTAGCTCCCATCAAAGTGTCTAGCAGACATCTGCCTGCAAAGCATACACACTTCTGAGAGTTGAACTTATGGACTGTCCCTCCCACATCCTGCTTGCACGTACACCGCGATCCTAACAGGCCTAACCCGATGCGTGCCTAAGTGTTGTGAGAGGTAAGTGGAAAGTCGCGGCCGACAAGACTAGTGCATCCAAGCTGAATCCAGCGATTTCCTAGTATTCCCTGTGTGACCCAGGTGCCACATCCTACGTGCCATACGAGAGAAGCTAGCTGAACGCGTTGTCCAAAAGCAACTTACTTCGGAGAGTTGAGCTCACCCTCAGTCCCTCACAGTTGCACACTGCCTGCAGAAAGAGTTTCCAACATCTGAACCACAGCCGTTTGTCAGAGGCTTGTGAGACGCAAGTGGAATAAGCAGACCTGGAGGGTGTCTCCAGCTGCAGTGGAGTGGTATTCTGGGTAGCGCCTGGCTTAGAACACTGTTACGTTCTCAGTGCCCGAGGAACGCAGCTAGTTGAAAGCTGGCTTGTAGGCGTGCTTTCTTGTGCGAGCTGAGTTCAGGGCAGGACCCTCCAGCGTCCTGACTGCCCGTAGATGTAGGTCCCAGCATCCTTATGTTAGTTGCTGGAAGCGGTTGTGTGAAGAGCATGTGGAAGTGACAGGATTCTCCTCAAGTGTATCTGATCTCAATACAGACATTGCAAACGTCCTTGTTCACTGAGAGCGTAGCTCGGTCCTAGCTCCCATCAAAGTGTCTAGCAGACATCTGCCTGCAAAGCATACACACTTCCGAGAGTTGAGCTTATGGACTGTCCCTCCCACATCCTGCTTGCAGGTACACCGCGATCCTAACAGGCCTAGCCCCGATGCGTGCCTGAAGTGTTGTGAGAGGTAAGTGGAAAGTCGCGGCCCACAAGACTAGTGCATCCAAGCTCAATCCAGCGATTTCCTAGTATTCCCTGTGTGAGCCAGGTGCTACATCCTACGTGCCATACAAGAGAAGCTAGCTGAATGCCTTGTCCAAAAGCAACTTACTTCGGAGAGTTGAGCTCACCCTCAGTCCCTCACAGTTGCACACTGCCTGCAGAAAGAGTTTCCAACATCTGAACCACAGCCGTTTGTCATTGGCTTGTGAGACGCAAGTGGAATAAGGAGACCTGGAGGGTGTCTCCAGCTGCAGTGGAGTGGTATTCTGGGTAGAGCCTGGCTTAGAACACTGTTACGTTCTCAGTGCCCGAGGAACGCAGCTAGTTGAAAGGTGGCTTGTAGGCGTGCTTCCTTTTGAGAGCTGAGTTCAGGGCAGGACCCTCCCGCATCCTGATTGCCCGTAGACGTAGGTCCCAGCATCCTTATGTTAGGCGCCAGAAGAAGTTGTGTGAAGAGCATGTGGAGGTGACAGGATTCCCTCAAGTGTATCTGATCTCAATTCAGACATTGCAAACGTCCTTGTTCAATGAGAGTGTAGCTCGGTCCTAGCTCCCATCAAAGTGTCTAGCAGACATCTGCCTGCAAAGCATGCACACTTCCCAGAGTTGAGCTTATGGACTGTCCCTCCCACATCCTGCCTGCACGTACACCGCGCTATCAGGCCTAGCCCCGATGCGTGCCTGAAGTGTTGTGAGAGGTAAGTGGAAAGTCGCGGCCCACAAGACTAGTGCATCCAAGCTCAATCCAGCGATATTTCCTAGTATTCCCTGGTGAGCCAGGTGCTACATCGTATGTGCCATACAAGAGAAGCTAGCTGAACGCCTTGTCCAAAAGCAACTTACTGCGGAGAGTTCAGCTCACCCTCAGTCCCTCACAGTTGCACACTGCCTGCAAAAGAGTTTCCAACATCTGAACCACAGGCGTTTGTCAGAGGCTTGTGAGACGCAAGTGGAATAAGCAGACCTGGAGGGTGTCTCCAGCTGCAGTGGAGTGGTATTCTGGGTAGCTCCTGGCTTAGAACACTGTTACGTTCTCAGTGCCCGAGGAACGCAGCTAGCTGAAAGCTGGCTTGTAGGCTTGCTTCCTTGTGAGAGCTGAGTTCAGGGCAGGACCCTCCCGCATCCTGACTGCCCGTAGATGTAGGTCCCAGCATCCTTATGTTAGTTGCTGGAAGCGGTTGTGTGAAGAGCATGTGGAAGTGACAGGATTCTCCTCAAGTGTATCTGATCTCAATACAGACATTGCCAACGTCCTTGTTCAATGAGAGCGTAGCCCGGTCCTAGCTCCCATCAAAGTGTCTAGCAGACATCTGCCTACAAAGCATACACACTTCGAGAGTTGAGCTTATGGACTGTTCCTCCCACACCCTGCCTGCACGTACACCGCGATCCTAACAGGCCTAGCCCCGATGCGTGCCTAAGTGTTGTGAGAGGTAAGTGGAAAGTCGCGGCCCACAAGACTAGTGCATCCAAGCTCAATCCAGCGATTTCCTAGTATTCCCTGTGTGAGCCAGGTGCTACATCCTACGTGCCATACGAGAGAAGCTAGCTGAACGCCTTGTCCAAAAGCAACTTACTTCGGAGAGTTGAGCTCACCCTCAGTCCCTCACAGTTGCACACTGCCTGCAGAAAGAGTTTCCAACATCTGAACCACAGCCGTTTGTCAGAGGCTTGTGAGACGCAAGTGGAATAAGCAGACCTGGAGGGTGTCTCCAGCTGCAGTGGAGTGGTATTCTGGGTAGCGCCTGGCTTAGAACACTGTTACGTTCTCAGTGCCCGAGGAACGCAGCTAGTTGAAAGCTGGCTTGTAGGCTTGCTTCCTTGTGAGAGCTGAGTTCAGAGCAGCACCCTCCCGCATCCTGATTGCCCGTAGACGTAGGTCCCAGCATCCTTATGTTAGTTGCTGGAAGCGGTTGTGTGAAGAGCATGTGGAAGTGACAGGATTCTCCTCAAGTGTATCTGATCTCAATACAGACATTGCAAACGTCCTTGTTCACTGAGAGCGTAGCTCGGTCCTAGCTCCCATCAAAGTGTCTAGCAGACATCTGCCTGCAAAGCATACACACTTCCAAGAGTTGAGCTTATGGACTGTCCCTCCCACATCCTGCTTGCAGGTACACCGCGATCCTAACAGGCCTAGCCCCGATGCGTGCCTGAAGTGTTGTGAGTGGTAAGTGGAAAGTCGCGGCCCACAAGACTAGTGCATCCAAGCTCAATCCAGCGATTTCCTAGTATTCCCTGTGTGAGCCAGGTGCTACATCCTACGTGCCATACAAGAGAAGCTAGCTGAACGCCTTGTCCAAAAGCAACTTACTTCGGAGAGTTGAGCTCACCCTCAGTCCCTCACAGTTGCACACTGCCTGCAGAAAGAGTTTCCAACATCTGAACCACAGGCGTTTGTCAGAGGATTGTGAGACTCAAGTGGAATAAGCAGACCTGGAGGGTGTCTCCAGCTGCAGTGGAGTGGTATTCTCGTTAGAGCCTGGCTTAGAACAGTTTTACGTTCTCAGTGCCCGAGGAACGCAGCTAGTTGAATGCTGGCTTGTAGGCTTGCTTCTTTGTGAGAGCTGAGTTCAGGGCAGGACCCTCCCGCATCCTGACTGCCCGTAGAGGTAGGTCCCAGCATCCTTATGTTAGTTGCCGGAAGCGGTTGTGTGAAGAGCATGTGGAAGTGACAGGATTCTCCTCAAGTGTATCTGATCTCAATACAGACATTGCAAACGTCCTTGTTCAATGAGAGCGTAGCCCGGTCCTAGCTCCCATCAAAGTTTCCAGCAGACATCTGCCTACAAAGGATACACACTTCGAGAGTTGAGCTTATGGACTGTCCGTCCCACACCCTGCCTGCACGTACACCGCGATCCTAACAGGCCTAGCCCCGATGCGTGCCTGAAGTGTTGTGAGAGGTAAGTGGAAAGTCGCGGCCCACAAGACTAGTGCATCCAAGCTCAATCCAGCGATTTCCTAGTATTCCCTGTGTGAGCCAGGTGCCACATCCTACGTGCCATACGAGAGAAGCTAGCTGAACGCCTTGTCCAAAAGCAACTTACTTCGGAGAGTTGAGCTCACCCTCAGTCCGTCACAGTTGCACACTGCCTGCAGAAAGAGTTTCCAACATCTGAACCACAGCCGTTTGTCAGAGGCTTGTGAGACGCAAGTGGAATAAGCAGACCTGGAGGGTGTCTCCAGCTGCAGTGGAGTGGTATTCTGGGTAGAGCCTGGCTTAGAACACTGTTACATTCTCAGTGCCCGAGGAACGCAGCGAGTTGAAAGCTGGCTTGTAGGCGTACTTCCTTGTGCGAGCTGAGTTCAGGGCAAGACCCTCCCGCATCCTGACTGCCCGTAGAGGTAGGTCCCAGCATCCTTATGTAAGTTGCCGGAAGCGGTTGTGTGAAGAGCATGTGGAAGTGACAGGATTCTCCTCAAGTGTATCTGATCTGAATACAGAGATTGCAAACGTCCTTGTTCACTGAGAGCGTAGCTCGGTCCTAGCTCCCATCAAAGTGTCTAGCAGACATCTGCCTGCAAAGCATACACACTTCCGAGAGTTGAGCTTATGGACTGTCCCTCCCACATCCTGATTGCAGGTACACCGCGCTCCTAACAGGCCTAGCCCCGATGCGTGCCTGAAGTGTTGTGAGAGGTAAGTGGAAAGTCGCGGCCCACAAGACTAGTGCATCCAAGCTCAATCCAGCGATATTTCCTAGAATTCCCTGTGTGAGCCAGGTGCTACATTCTACGTGCCATACAAGAGAAGCTAGCTGAACGCCTTGTCCAAAAGCAACTTACTTCGGAGAGTTGAGCTCACCCTCAGTCCCTCACAGTTGCACACTGCCTGCAGAAAGAGTTTCCAACATCTGAACCACAGGCGTTTGTCAGAGGATTGTGAGACTCAAGTGGAATAAGCAGACCTGGAGGGTGTCTCCAGCTGCAGTGGAGTGGTATTCTCGTTAGAGCCTGGCTTAGAACAGTTTTACGTTCTCAGTGCCCGAGGAACGCAGCTAGTTGAATGCTGGCTTGTAGGCTTGCTTCTTTGTGAGAGCTGAGTTCAGGGCAGGACCCTCCCGCATCCTGACTGCCCGTAGAGGTAGGTCCCAGCATCCTTATGTTAGTTGCCGGAAGCGGTTGTGTGAAGAGCATGTGGAAGTGACAGGATTCTCCTCAAGTGTATCTGATCTCAATACAGACATTGCAAACGTCCTTGTTCAATGAGAGCGTAGCCCGGTCCTAGCTCCCATCAAAGTGTCCAGCAGACATCTGCCTACAAAGGATACACACTTCGAGAGTTGAGCTTATGGACTGTCCGTCCCACACCCTGCCTGCACGTACACCGCGATCCTAACAGGCCTAGCCCCGATGCGTGCCTGAAGTGTTGTGAGAGGTAAGTGGAAAGTCGCGGCCCACAAGACTAGTGCATCCAAGCTCAATCCAGCGATTTCCTAGTATTCCCTGTGTGAGCCAGGTGCCACATCCTACGTGCCATACGAGAGAAGCTAGCTGAACGCCTTGTCCAAAAGCAACTTACTTCGGAGAGTTGAGCTCACCCTCAGTCCGTCACAGTTGCACACTGCCTGCAGAAAGAGTTTCCAACATCTGAACCACAGCCGTTTGTCAGAGGCTTGTGAGACGCAAGTGGAATAAGCAGACCTGGAGGGTGTCTCCAGCTGCAGTGGAGTGGTATTCTGGGTAGAGCCTGGCTTAGAACACTGTTACATTCTCAGTGCCCGAGGAACGCAGCGAGTTGAAAGCTGGCTTGTAGGCGTACTTCCTTGTGCGAGCTGAGTTCAGGGCAAGACCCTCCCGCATCCTGACTGCCCGTAGAGGTAGGTCCCAGCATCCTTATGTAAGTTGCCGGAAGCGGTTGTGTGAAGAGCATGTGGAAGTGACAGGATTCTCCTCAAGTGTATCTGATCTGAATACAGAGATTGCAAACGTCCTTGTTCACTGAGAGCGTAGCTCGGTCCTAGCTCCCATCAAAGTGTCTAGCAGACATCTGCCTGCAAAGCATACACACTTCTGAGAGTTGAACTTATGGACTGTCCCTCCCACATCCTGCTTGCACGTACACCGCGATCCTAACAGGCCTACCCCGATGCGTGCCTAAGTGTTGTGAGAGGTAAGTGGAAAGTCGCGGCCGACAAGACTAGTGCATCCAAGCTCAATCCAGCGATTTCCTAGTATTCCCTGTGTGAGCCAGATGCCACATCCTAAGTGCCATACGAGAGAAGGTAGCTGAACGCCTTGTCCAAAGCAACTTACTTCGGAGAGTTGAGCTCACCCTCAGTCCGTCACAGTTGCACACTGCCTGCAGAAAGAGTTTCCAACATCTGAACCACAGGCGTTTGTCAGAGGCTTGTGAGACGCAAGTGGAATAAGCAGACCTGGAGGGTGTCTCCAGCTGCAGTGGAGTGGTATTCTGGGTAGCGCCTGGCTTAGAACACTGTTACGTTCTCAGTGCCCGAGGAACGCAGCTAGTTGAAAGCTGGCTTGTAGGCGTGCTTTCTTGTGCGAGCTGAGTTCAGGGAAGGACCCTCCCGCGTCCTGACTGCCCGTAGATGTAGGTCCCAGCATCCTTATGTTAGTTGCTGGAAGCGGTTGTGTGAAGAGCATGTGGAAGTGACAGGATTCTCCTCAAGTGTATCTGATCTCAATACAGACATTGCAAACGTCCTTGTTCACTGAGAGCGTAGCTCGGTCCTAGCTCCCATCAAAGTGTCTAGCAGACATCTGCCTGCAAAGCATACACACTTCCGAGAGTTGAGCTTATGGACTGTCCCTCCCACATCCTGCTTGCAGGTACACCGCGATCCTAACAGGCCTAGCCCCGATGCGTGCCTGAAGTGTTGTGAGAGGTAAGTGGAAAGTCGCGGCCCACAAGACTAGTGCATCCAAGCTCAATCCAGCGATATTTCCTAGAATTCCCTGTGTGAGCCAGGTGCTACATTCTACGTGCCATACAAGAGAAGCTAGCTGAACGCCTTGTCCAAAAGCAACTTACTTCGGAGAGTTGAGCTCACCCTCAGTCCCTCACAGTTGCACACTGCCTGCAGAAAGAGTTTCCAACATCTGAACCACAGCCGTTTGTCAGAGGCTTGTGAGACGCAAGTGGAATAAGCAGACCTGGAGGGTGTCTCCAGCTGCAGTGGAGTGGTATTCTGGGTAGCGCCTGGCTTAGAACACTGTTACGTTCTCAGTGCCCGAGGAACGCAGCTAGTTGAAAGCTGGCTTGTAGGCGTGCTTTCTTGTGCGAGCTGAGTTCAGGGCAGGACCCTCCCGCGTCCTGACTGCCCGTAGATGTAGGTCCCAGCATCCTTATGTTAGTTGCTGGAAGCGGTTGTGTGAAGAGCATGTGGAAGTGACAGGATTCTCCTCAAGTGTATCTGATCTCAATACAGACATTGCAAACGTCCTTGTTCACTGAGAGCGTAGCTCGGTCCTAGCTCCCATCAAAGTGTCTAGCAGACATCTGCCTGCAAAGCATACACACTTCCGAGAGTTGAGCTTATGGACTGTCCCTCCCACATCCTGCTTGCAGGTACACCGCGATCCTAACAGGCCTAGCCCCGATGCGTGCCTGAAGTGTTGTGAGAGGTAAGTGGAAAGTCGCGGCCCACAAGACTAGTGCATCCAAGCTCAATCCAGCGATTTCCTAGTATTCCCTGTGTGAGCCAGGTGCTACATTCTACGTGCCATACAAGAGAAGCTAGCTGAACGCCTTGTCCAAAAGCAACTTACTTCGGAGAGTTGAGCTCACCCTCAGTCCCTCACAGTTGCACACTGCCTGCAGAAAGAGTTTCCAACATCTGAACCACAGGCGTTTGTCAGAGGATTGTGAGACTCAAGTGGAATAAGCAGACCTGGAGGGTGTCTCCAGCTGCAGTGGAGTGGTATTCTAGTTAGAGCCTGGCTTAGAACAGTTTTACGTTCTCAGTGCCCAAGGAACGCAGCTAGTTGAAAGGTGGCTTGTAGGCCTGCTTCCTTTTGAGAGCTGAGTTCAGGGCAGCACCCTCCCGCATCCTGATTGCCCGTAGACGTAGGTCACAGCATCCTTATGTTAGGCGCCAGAAGAGGTTGTGTGAAGAGCATGTGGAGGTGACAGGATTCTCCTCAAGTGTATCTGATCTCAATTCAGACATTGCAAACGTCCTTGTTCAATGAGAGTGTAGCTCGGTCCTAGCTCCCATCAAAGTGTCTAGCAGACATCTGCCTGCAAAGCATGCACACTTCCGAGAGTTGAGCTTATGGACTGTCCCTCCCAATCCTGCCTGCACGTACACCGCGCTAACAGGCCTAGCCCCGATGCGTGCCAGAAGTGTTGTGAGAGGTAAGTGGAAAGTCGCGGCCCAAAAGACTAGTGCATCCAAGCTCAATCCAGCGATATTTCCTAGAATTCCCTGTGTGAGCCAGGTGCTACATTCTACGTGCCATACAAGAGAAGCTAGCTGAACGCCTTGTCCAAAAGCAACTTACTTCGGAGAGTTGAGCTCACCCTCAGTCCCTCACAGTTGCACACTGCCTGCAGAAAGAGTTTCCAACATCTGAACCACAGCCGTTTGTCAGAGGCTTGTGAGACGCAAGTGGAATAAGCAGACCTGGAGGGTGTCTCCAGCTGCAGTGGAGTGGTATTCTGGGTAGCGCCTGGCTTAGAACACTGTTACGTTCTCAGTGCCCGAGGAACGCAGCTAGTTGAAAGCTGGCTTGTAGGCGTGCTTTCTTGTGCGAGCTGAGTTCAGGGCAGGACCCTCCCGCGTCCTGACTGCCCGTAGATGTAGGTCCCAGCATCCTTATGTTAGTTGCTGGAAGCGGTTGTGTGAAGAGCATGTGGAAGTGACAGGATTCTCCTCAAGTGTATCTGATCTCAATACAGACATTGCAAACGTCCTTGTTCACTTAGAGCGTAGCTCGGTCCTAGCTCCCATCAAAGTGTCTAGCAGACATCTGCCTGCAAAGCATACACACTTCTGAGAGTTGAACTTATGGACTGTCCCTCCCACATCCTGCTTGCACGTACACCGCGATCCTAACAGGCCTAACCCGATGCGTGCCTAAGTGTTGTGAGAGGTAAGTGGAAAGTCGCGGCCGACAAGACTAGTGCATCCAAGCTGAATCCAGCGATTTCCTAGTATTCCCTGTGTGACCCAGGTGCCACATCCTACGTGCCATACGAGAGAAGCTAGCTGAACGCGTTGTCCAAAAGCAACTTACTTCGGAGAGTTGAGCTCACCCTCAGTCCCTCACAGTTGCACACTGCCTGCAGAAAGAGTTTCCAACATCTGAACCACAGCCGTTTGTCAGAGGCTTGTGAGACGCAAGTGGAATAAGCAGACCTGGAGGGTGTCTCCAGCTGCAGTGGAGTGGTATTCTGGGTAGCGCCTGGCTTAGAACACTGTTACGTTCTCAGTGCCCGAGGAACGCAGCTAGTTGAAAGCTGGCTTGTAGGCGTGCTTTCTTGTGCGAGCTGAGTTCAGGGCAGGACCCTCCCGCGTCCTGACTGCCCGTAGATGTAGGTCCCAGCATCCTTATGTTAGTTGCTGGAAGCGGTTGTGTGAAGAGCATGTGGAAGTGACAGGATTCTCCTCAAGTGTATCTGATCTCAATACAGACATTGCAAACGTCCTTGTTCACTGAGAGCGTAGCTCGGTCCTAGCTCCCATCAAAGTGTCTAGCAGACATCTGCCTGCAAAGCATACACACTTCCGAGAGTTGAGCTTATGGACTGTCCCTCCCACATCCTGCTTGCAGGTACACCGCGATCCTAACAGGCCTAGCCCCGATGCGTGCCTGAAGTGTTGTGAGAGGTAAGTGGAAAGTCGCGGCCCACAAGACTAGTGCATCCAAGCTCAATCCAGCGATTTCCTAGTATTCCCTGTGTGAGCCAGGTGCTACATCCTACGTGCCATACAAGAGAAGCTAGCTGAACGCCTTGTCCAAAAGCAACTTACTTCGGAGAGTTGAGCTCACCCTCAGTCCCTCACAGTTGCACACTGCCTGCAGAAAGAGTTTCCAACATCTGAACCACAGGCGTTTGTCAGAGGATTGTGAGACTCAAGTGGAATAAGCAGACCTGGAGGGTGTCTCCAGCTGCAGTGGATTGGTATTCTCGTTAGAGCCTGTCTTAGAACAGTTTTACGTTCTCAGTGCCCGAGGAACGCAGCTAGTTGAATGCTGGCTTGTAGGCTTGCTTCCTTGTGAGAGCTGAGTTCAGGGCAGGACCCTCCCGCATCCTGACTGCCCGTAGAGGTAGGTCCCAGCATCCTTATGTTAGTTGCCGGAAGCGGTTGTGTGAAGAGCATGTGGAAGTGACAGGATTCTCCTCAAGTGTATCTGATCTCAATACAGACATTGCAAACGTCCTTGTTCAATGAGAGCGTAGCCCGGTCCTAGCTCCCATCAAAGTGTCCAGCAGACATCTGCCTACAAAGGATACACACTTCGAGAGTTGAGCTTATGGACTGTCCGTCCCACACCCTGCCTGCACGTACACCGCGCTCCTAACAGGCCTAGCCCCGATGCGTGCCTGAAGTGTTGTGAGAGGTAAGTGGAAAGTCGCGGCCCACAAGACTAGTGCATCCAAGCTCAATCCAGCGATATTTCCTAGAATTCCCTGTGTGAGTCATGTGCTACATTCTACGTGCCATACGAGAGAAGCTAGCTGAACGCCTTGTCCAAAAGCAACTTACTTCGGAGAGTTGAGCTCACCCTCAGTCCCTCACAGTTGCACACTGTCTGCAGAAAGAGTTTCCAACATCTGAACCACAGCCGTTTGTCAGAGGCTTGTGAGACGCAAGTGGAATAAGCAGACCTGGAGGGTGTCTCCAGCTGCAATGGAGTGGTATTCTGGGTAGCGCCTGGCTTAGAACACTGTTACGTTCTCAGTGCCCGAGCAACGCAGCTAGTTGAAAGCTGGCTTGTAAGCTTGCTTCCTTGTGAGAGCTGAGTTCAGGGCAGCACCCTCCCGCTTTCTGACTCCCCATAGACGTAAGTCCCAACATCCTTATGTTAGTTGCCGGAAGCTATTGTGTGAAGAGCATGTGGAAGTGACAGGATTCTCCTCAAGTGTATCTGATCTCAATACAGACATTGCAAACGTCCTTGTTCACTGAGAGCGTAGCTCGGTCCTAGCTCCAATCAAAGTGTCTAGCAGACATCTGCCTGCAAAGCATACACACTTCCGAGAGTTGAGCTTATGGACTGTCCCTCCCACATCCTGCTTGCAGGTACACCGCGATCCTAACAGGCCTAGCCCCGATGCGTGCCTGAAGTGTTGTGAGAGGTAAGTGGAAAGTCGCGGCCCACAAGACTAGTGCATCCAAGCTCAATCCAGCGATATTTCCTAGAATTCCCTGTGTGACCCAGGTGCTACATCCTACGTGCCATACAAGAGAAGCTAGCTGAATGCCTTGTCCAAAGCAACTTACTTCGGAGAGTTGAGCTCACCCTCAGTCCCTCACAGTTGCACACTGCCTGCAGAAAGAGTTTCCAACATCTGAACCACAGCCGTTTGTCATTGGCTTGTGAGACGCAAGTGGAATAAGGAGACCTGGAGGGTGTCTCCAGCTGCAGTGGAGTGGTATTCTGGGTAGAGCCTGGCTTAGAACACTGTTACGTTCTCAGTGCCCGAGGAACGCAGCTAGTTGAAAGGTGGCTTGCAGGCGTGCTTCCTTTTGAGAGCTGAGTTCAGGGCAGGACCCTCCCGCATCCTGATTGCCCGTAGACGTAGGTCCCAGCATCCTTATGTTAGGCGCCAGAAGAAGTTGTGTGAAGAGCATGTGGAGGTGACAGGATTCCCTCAAGTGTATCTGATCTCAATTCAGACATTGCAAACGTCCTTGTTCAATGAGAGTGTAGCTCGGTCCTAGCTCCCATCAAAGTGTCTAGCAGACATCTGCCTGCAAAGCATGCACACTTCCCAGAGTTGAGCTTATGGACTGTCCCTCCCACATCCTGCCTGCACGTACACCGCGCTATCAGGCCTAGCCCCGATGCGTGCCTGAAGTGTTGTGAGAGGTAAGTGGAAAGTCGCGGCCCACAAGACTAGTGCATCCAAGCTCAATCCAGCGATATTTCCTAGTATTCCCTGGTGAGCCAGGTGCTACATCGTATGTGCCATACAAGAGAAGCTAGCTGAACGCCTTGTCCAAAAGCAACTTACTGCGGAGAGTTCAGCTCACCCTCAGTCCCTCACAGTTGCACACTGCCTGCAAAAGAGTTTCCAACATCTGAACCACAGGCGTTTGTCAGAGGCTTGTGAGACGCAAGTGGAATAAGCAGACCTGGAGGGTGTCTCCAGCTGCAGTGGAGTGGTATTCTGGGTAGCTCCTGGCTTAGAACACTGTTACGTTCTCAGTGCCCGAGGAACGCAGCTAGCTGAAAGCTGGCTTGTAGGCTTGCTTCCTTGTGAGAGCTGAGTTCAGGGCAGGACCCTCCCGCATCCTGACTGCCCGTAGATGTAGGTCCCAGCATCCTTATGTTAGTTGCTGGAAGCGGTTGTGTGAAGAGCATGTGGAAGTGACAGGATTCTCCTCAAGTGTATCTGATCTCAATACAGACATTGCCAACGTCCTTGTTCAATGAGAGCGTAGCCCGGTCCTAGCTCCCATCAAAGTGTCTAGCAGACATCTGCCTACAAAGCATACACACTTCGAGAGTTGAGCTTATGGACTGTTCCTCCCACACCCTGCCTGCAAGTACACCGCGATCCTAACAGGCCTAACCCGATGCGTGCCTAAGTGTTGTGAGAGGTAAGTGGAAAGTCGCGGCCCACAAGACTAGTGCATCCAAGCTCAATCCAGCGATTTCCTAGTATTCCCTGTGTGAGCCAGGTGCTACATCCTACGTGCCATACGAGAGAAGCTAGCTGAACGCCTTGTCCAAAAGCAACTTACTTCGGAGAGTTGAGCTCACCCTCAGTCCCTCACAGTTGCACACTGCCTGCAGAAAGAGTTTCCAACATCTGAACCACAGCCGTTTGTCAGAGTCTTGTGAGACGCAAGTGGAATAAGCAGACCTGGAGGGTGTCTCCAGCTGCAGTGGAGTGGTATTCTGGGTAGCGCCTGGCTTAGAACACTGTTACGTTCTCAGTGCCCGAGGAACGCAGCTAGTGGAAATCTGGATTGTAGGCCTACTTCCTTGTGCGAGCTGAGTTCAGGGCAGGACCCTCCCGCATCCTGACTGCCCATAGACCTAGGTCCCAGCATCCTTATTTTAGGAGCCGGAAGCGGTTGTGTGAAGAGCATGCGGAAGTGACAGGATTCTCCTCAAGTGTATCTGATCTCAATACAGACATTGTAAACGTCCTTGTTCACTGAGAGCGTGGCTCGGTGCTAGCTCCCATCAAAGTGTCTAGCAGACATCTGCCTGCAAAGCATGCACACTTCCAAGAGTTGAGCTTATGGACTGTCCCTCCCACATCCTGCCTGCACGTACACCGCGCTCCTAACAGGCCTAGCCCCGATGCGTGCCTGAAGTGTTGTGAGAGGTAAGTGGAAAGTCGCGGCCCACAAGACTAGTGCATCCAAGCTCAATCCAGCGATTTCCTAGTATTCCCTGTGTGAGCCAGGTGCTACATCCTAAGTGCCATACGAGAGAAGCTAGCTGAACGCCTTGTCCAAAAGCAACTTACTTCGGAGAGTTGAGCTCACCCTCAGTCCGTCACAGTTGCACACTGCCTGCAGAAAGAGTTTCCAACATCTGAACCACAGCCGTTTGTCAGAGGCTTGTGAGACGCAAGTGGAATAAGCAGACCTGGAGGGTGTCTCCAGCTGCAGTGGAGTGGTATTCTGGGTAGCGCCTGGCTTAGAACACTGTTACGTTCTCAGTGCCCGAGGAACGCAGCTAGTTGAAAGCTGGCTTGTAGGCGTGCTTTCTTGTGCGAGCTGAGTTCAGGGCAGGACCCTCCCGCGTCCTGACTGCCCGTAGATGTAGGTCCCAGCATCCTTATGTAAGTTGCCGGAAGCGGTTGTGTGAAGAGCATGTGGAAGTGACAGGATTCTCCTCAAGTGTATCTGATCTGAATACAGAGATTGCAAACGTCCTTGTTCACTGAGAGCGTAGCTCGGTCCTAGCTCCCATCAAAGTGTCTAGCAGACATCTGCCTGCAAAGCATACACACTTCTGAGAGTTGAACTTATGGACTGTCCCTCCCACATCCTGCTTGCACATACACCGCGATCCTAACAGGCCTAACCCGATGCGTGCCTAAGTGTTGTGAGAGGTAAGTGGAAAGTCGCGGCCGACAAGACTAGTGCATCCAAGCTGAATCCAGCGATTTCCTAGTATTCCCTGTGTGAGCCAGGTGCCACATCCTACGTGCCATACGAGAGAAGCTAGCTGAATGCGTTGTCCAAAAGCAAGTTACTTCGGAGAGTTGAGCTCACCCTCAGTCCCTCACAGTTGCACACTGCCTGCAGAAAGAGTTTCCAACATCTGAACCACAGCCGTTTGTCAGAGGCTTATGAGACGCAAGTGGAATAAGCAGACCTGGAGGGTGTCTCCAGCTGCAGTAGAGTGGTATTCTGGGTAGCTCCTGGCTTAGAACACTGTTACGTTCTCAGTGCCCGAGGAACGCAGCTAGTTGAAAGGTGGCTTGTAGGCCTGCTTCCTTTTGAGAGCTGAGTTCAGGGCAGCACCCTCCCGCATCCTGATTGCCCGTAGACGTAGGTCACAGCATCCTTATGTTAGGCGCCAGAAGAGGTTGTGTGAAGAGCATGTGGAGGTGACAGGATTCTCCTCAAGTGTATCTGATCTCAATTCAGACATTGCAAACGTCCTTGTTCAATGAGAGTGTAGCTCGGTCCTAGCTCCCATCAAAGTGTCTAGCAGACATCTGCCTGCAAAGCATACACACTTCCGAGAGTTGAGCTTATGGACTGTCCCTCCCACATCCTGCCTGCACTTACACCGCGCTAACAGGCCTAGCCCCGATGCGTGCCAGAAGTGTTGTGAGAGGTAAGTGGAAAGTCGCGGCCCACAAGACTAGTGCATCCAAGCTCAATCCAGCGATATTTCCTAGAATTCCCTGTGTGAGCCAGGTGCTACATTCTACGTGCCATACAAGAGAAGCTAGCTGAACGCGTTGTCCAAAAGCAACTTACTTCGGAGAGTTGAGCTCACCCTCAGTCCCTCACAGTTGCACACTGCCTGCAGAAAGAGTTTCCAACATCTGAACCACAGCCGTTTGTCAGAGGCTTGTGAGACGCAAGTGGAATAAGCAGACCTGGAGGGTGTCTCCAGCTGCAGTGGAGTGGTATTCTGGGTAGCGCCTGGCTTAGAACACTGTTACGTTCTCAGTGCCCGAGGAACGCAGCTAGTTGAAAGCTGGCTTGTAGGCGTGCTTTCTTGTGCGAGCTGAGTTCAGGGCAGGACCCTCCCGCGTCCTGACTGCCCGTAGATGTAGGTCCCAGCATCCTTATGTTAGTTGCTGGAAGCGGTTGTGTGAAGAGCATGTGGAAGTGACAGGATTCTCCTCAAGTGTATCTGATCTCAATACAGACATTGCAAACGTCCTTGTTCACTGAGAGCGTAGCTCGGTCCTAGCTCCCATCAAAGTGTCTAGCAGACATCTGCCTGCAAAGCATACACACTTCCGAGAGTTGAGCTTATGGACTGTCCCTCCCACATCCTGCTTGCAGGTACACCGCGATCCTAACAGGCCTAGCCCCGATGCGTGCCTGAAGTGTTGTGAGAGGTAAGTGGAAAGTCGCGGCCCACAAGACTAGTGCATCCAAGCTCAATCCAGCGATTTCCTAGTATTCCCTGTGTGAGCCAGGTGCTACATCCTACGTGCCATACAAGAGAAGCTAGCTGAACGCCTTGTCCAAAAGCAACTTACTTCGGAGAGTTGAGCTCACCCTCAGTCCCTCACAGTTGCACACTGCCTGCAGAAAGAGTTTCCAACATCTGAACCACAGGCGTTTGTCAGAGGATTGTGAGACTCAAGTGGAATAAGCAGACCTGGAGGGTGTCTCCAGCTGCAGTGGAGTGGTATTCTCGTTAGAGCCTGTCTTAGAACAGTTTTACGTTCTCAGTGCCCGAGGAACGCAGCTAGTTGAATGCTGGCTTGTAGGCTTGCTTCCTTGTGAGAGCTGAGTTCAGGGCAGGACCCTCCCGCATCCTGACTGCCCGTAGAGGTAGGTCCCAGCATCCTTATGTTAGTTGCCGGAAGCGGTTGTGTGAAGAGCATGTGGAAGTGACAGGATTCTCCTCAAGTGTATCTGATCTCAATACAGACATTGCAAACGTCCTTGTTCAATGAGAGCGTAGCCCGGTCCTAGCTCCCATCAAAGTGTCCAGCAGACATCTGCCTACAAAGGATACACACTTCGAGAGTTGAGCTTATGGACTGTCCGTCCCACACCCTGCCTGCACGTACACCGCGCTCCTAACAGGCCTAGCCCCGATGCGTGCCTGAAGTGTTGTGAGAGGTAAGTGGAAAGTCGCGGCCCACAAGACTAGTGCATCCAAGCTCAATCCAGCGATATTTCCTAGAATTCCCTGTGTGAGCCATGTGCTACATTCTACGTGCCATACGAGAGAAGCTAGCTGAACGCCTTGTCCAAAAGCAACTTACTTCGGAGAGTTGAGCTCACCCTCAGTCCCTCACAGTTGCACACTGTCTGCAGAAAGAGTTTCCAACATCTGAACCACAGCCGTTTGTCAGAGGCTTGTGAGACGCAAGTGGAATAAGCAGACCTGGAGGGTGTCTCCAGCTGCAATGGAGTGGTATTCTGGGTAGCGCCTGGCTTAGAACACTGTTACGTTCTCAGTGCCCGAGCAACGCAGCTAGTTGAAAGCTGGCTTGTAAGCTTGCTTCCTTGTGAGAGCTGAGTTCAGGGCAGCACCCTCCCGCTTTCTGACTCCCCATAGACGTAGGTCCCAACATCCTTATGTTAGTTGCCGGAAGCTATTGTGTGAAGAGCATGTGGAAGTGACAGGATTCTCCTCAAGTGTATCTGATCTCAATACAGACATTGCAAACGTCCTTGTTCACTGAGAGCGTAGCTCGGTCCTAGCTCCAATCAAAGTGTCTAGCAGACATCTGCCTGCAAAGCATACACACTTCCGAGAGTTGAGCTTATGGACTGTCCCTCCCACATCCTGCTTGCACGTACACCGCGATCCTAACAGGCCTAACCCGATGCGTGCCTAAGTGTTGTGAGAGGTAAATGGAAAGTCGCGGCCCAGAAGACTAGTGCATCCAAGCTCAATCCAGCGATTTCCTAGTATTCCCTGTGTGAGCCAGGTGCTACATCCTACGTGCCATACGAAGGAAGCTAGCTGAAAGCCTTGTCCAAAAGCAACTTACTTCGGAGATTTGAGCTCACCCTCAGTCACTCACAGTTGCACACTGCCTGCAGAAAGAGTTTCCAACATCTGAACCACAGCCGTTTGTCAGAGGCTTGTGAGACGCAAGTGGAATAAGCAGACCTGGAGGGTGTCTCCAGCTGCAGTGGAGTGGTATTCTGGGTAGCTCCTGGCTTAGAACACTGTTACGTTCTCAGTGCCCGAGGAACGCAGCTAGCTGAAAGCTGGCTTGTAGGCTTGCTTCCTTGTGAGAGCTGAGTTCAGGGCAGGACCCTCCCGCATCCTGACTGCCCGTAGACGTAGGTCCCAGCATCCTTATGTTAGTTGCTGGAAGCGGTTGTGTGAAGAGCATGTGGAAGTGACAGGATTCTCCTCAAGTGTATCTGATCTCAATACAGAGATTGCAAACGTCCTTGTTCACTGAGAGCGTAGCTCGGTCCTAGCTCCCATCAATGTGTCTAGCAGACATGTGCCTGCAAACCATACACTCTTCCGAGAGTTGAGCTTATGGACTGTCCCTCCCACATCCTGCCTGCACGTACACCGCGCTCCTAACAGACCTAGCCCCGACGCGTGCCTGAAGTGTTGTGAGAGGTAAGTGGAAAGTCGCGGCCCACAAGACTAGTGCATCCAAGCTCAATCCAGCGATTTCCTAGTATTCCCTGTGTGAGCCACGTGCTACATCCTACGTGCCATACGAGAGAAGCTAGCTGAACGCCTTGTCCAAAAGCAACTTACTTCGGAGAGTTGAGCTCACCCTCAGTCCCTCACAGTTGCACACTGCCTGCAGAAAGAGTTTCCAACATCTGAACCACAGCCGTTTGTCAGAGGCTTGTGAGACGCAAGTGGAATAAGCAGACCTGGAGGGTGTCTCCAGCTGCAGTGGAGTGGTATTCTGGGTAGCGCCTGGCTTAGAAGACTGTTACGTTCTCAGTGCCCGAGGAACGCAGCTAGTTGAAAGCTGGCTTGTAGGCGTGCTTTCTTGTGCGAGCTGAGTTCAGGGCAGGACCCTCCCGCGTCCTGACTGCCCGTAGATGTAGGTCCCAGCATCCTTATGTTAGTTGCTGGAAGCGGTTGTGTGAAGAGCATGTGGAAGTGACAGGATTCTCCTCAAGTGTATCTGATCTCAATACAGACATTGCAAACGTCCTTGTTCACTGAGAGCGTAGCTCGGTCCTAGCTCCCATCAAAGTGTCTAGCAGACATCTGCCTGCAAAGCATACACACTTCCGAGAGTTGAGCTTATGGACTGTCCCTCCCACATCCTGCTTGCAGGTACACCGCGATCCTAACAGGCCTAGCCCCGATGCGTGCCTGAAGTGTTGTGAGAGGTAAGTGGAAAGTCGCGGCCCACAAGACTAGTGCATCCAAGCTCAATCCAGCGATTTCCTAGTATTCCCTGTGTGAGCCAGGTGCTACATCCTACGTGCCATACAAGAGAAGCTAGCTGAACGCCTTGTCCAAAAGCAACTTACTTCGGAGAGTTGAGCTCACCCTCAGTCCCTCACAGTTGCACACTGCCTGCAGAAAGAGTTTCCAACATCTGAACCACAGGCTTTTGTCAGAGGATTGTGAGACTCAAGTGGAATAAGCAGACCTGGAGGGTGTCTCCAGCTGCAGTGGAGTGGTATTCTCGTTAGAGCCTGGCTTAGAACAGTTTTACGTTCTCAGTGCCCGAGGAACGCAGCTAGTTGAATGCTGGCTTGTAGGCTTGCTTCTTTGTGAGAGCTGAGTTCAGGGCAGGACCCTCCCGCATCCTGACTGCCCGTAGAGGTAGGTCCCAGCATCCTTATGTTAGTTGCCGGAAGCGGTTGTGTGAAGAGCATGTGGAAGTGACAGGATTCTCCTCAAGTGTATCTGATCTCAATACAGACATTGCAAACGTCCTTGTTCAATGAGAGCGTAGCCCGGTCCTAGCTCCCATCAAAGTGTCCAGCAGACATCTGCCTACAAAGGATACACACTTCGAGAGTTGAGCTTATGGACTGTCCGTCCCACACCCTGCCTGCACGTACACCGCGATCCTAACAGGCCTAGCCCCGATGCGTGCCTGAAGTGTTGTGAGAGGTACGTGGAAAGTCGCGGCCCACAAGACTAGTGCATCCAAGCTCAATCCAGCGATTTCCTAGTATTCCCTGTGTGAGCCAGGTGCCACATCCTACGTGCCATACGAGAGAAGCTAGCTGAACGCCTTGTCCAAAAGCAACTTACTTCGGAGAGTTGAGCTCACCCTCAGTCCGTCACAGTTGCACACTGCCTGCAGAAAGAGTTTCCAACATCTGAACCACAGCCGTTTGTCAGAGGCTTGTGAGACGCAAGTGGAATAAGCAGACCTGGAGGGTGTCTCCAGCTGCAGTGGAGTGGTATTCTGGGTAGAGCCTGGCTTAGAACACTGTTACATTCTCAGTGCCCGAGGAACGCAGCGAGTTGAAAGCTGGCTTGTAGGCGTACTTCCTTGTGCGAGCTGAGTTCAGGGCAAGACCCTCCCGCATCCTGACTGCCCGTAGAGGTAGGTCCCAGCATCCTTATGTAAGTTGCCGGAAGCGGTTGTGTGAAGAGCATGTGGAAGTGACAGGATTCTCCTCAAGTGTATCTGATCTGAATACAGAGATTGCAAACGTCCTTGTTCACTGAGAGCGTAGCTCGGTCCTAGCTCCCATCAAAGTGTCTAGCAGACATCTGCCTGCAAAGCATACACACTTCTGAGAGTTGAACTTATGGACTGTCCCTCCCACATCCTGCTTGCAGGTACACAGCGATCCTAACAGGCCTAGCCCCGATGCGTGCCTGAAGTGTTGTGAGAGGTAAGTGGAAAGTCGCGGCCCACAAGACTAGTGCATCCAAGCTCAATCCAGCGATTTCCTAGTATTCCCTGTGTGAGCCAGATGCTACATCCTAAGTGCCATACGAGAGAAGCTAGCTGAACGCCTTGTCCAAAGCAACTTACTTCGGAGAGTTGAGCTCACCCTCAGTCCGTCACAGTTGCACACTGCCTGCAGAAAGAGTTTCCAACATCTGAACCACAGCCGTTTGTCAGAGGCTTGTGAGACGCAAGTGGAATAAGCAGACCTGGAGGGTGTCTCCAGCTGTAGTAGAGTGGTATTCTGGGTAGCTCCTGGCTTAGAACACTGTTACGTTCTCAGTGCCCGAGGAACGCAGCTAGTTGAAAGGTGGCTTGTAGGCCTGCTTCCTTTTGAGAGCTGAGTTCAGGGCAGGACCCTCCCGCATCCTGATTGCCCGTAGACGTAGGTCCCAGCATCCTTATGTTAGGCGCCAGAAGAGGTTGTGTGAAGAGCATGTGGAGGTGATAGGATTCTCCTCAAGTGTATCTGATCTCAATTCAGACATTGCAAACTTCCTTGTTCAATGAGAGCGTAGCTCGGTCCTAGCTCCCATCAAAGTGTCTAGCAGACATCTGCCTGCAAAGCATGCACACTTCCGAGAGTTGAGTTTATGGACTGTCCCTCCCACATCCTGCCTGCACGTACACCGCGCTAACAGGCCTAGCCCCGATGCGTGCCTGAAGTGTTGTGAGAGGTAAGTGGAAAGTCGCAGCCCACAAGACTAGTGCATCCAAGCTCAATCCAGCCTTATTTCCAAGTATTCCCTGGTGAGCCAGGTGCTACATCGTATGGGCCATACAAGAGAAGCTAGCTGAACGCCTTGTCCAAAAGCAACTTACTTCGGAGAGTTCAGCTCACCCTCAGTCCCTCACAGTTGCACACTGCCTGCAGAAAGAGTTTCCAACATCTGAACCACAGGCGTTTGTCAGAGGATTGTGAGACTCAAGTGGAATAAGCAGACCTGGAGGGTGTCTCCAGCTGCAGTGGAGTGGTATTCTGGGTAGCGCCTGGCTTAGAACACTGTTACGTTCTCAGTGCCCGAGGAACGCAGCTAGTTGAAAGCTGGCTTGTAGGCTTGCTTCCTTGTGAGAGCTGAGTTCAGGGCAGCACCCTCCCGCATCCTGATTGCCCGTAGACGTAGGTCACAGCATCCTTATGTTAGGCGCCAGAAGAGGTTGTGTGAAGAGCATGTGGAGGTGACAGGATTCTCCTCAAGTGTATCTGATCTCAATTCAGACATTGCAAACGTCCTTGTTCAATGAGAGTGTAGCTCGGTCCAAGCTCCCATCAAAGTGTCTAGCAGACATCTGCCTGCAAAGCATGCACACTTCCGAGAGTTGAGCTTATGGACTGTCCCTCCCACATCCTGCCTGCACGTACACCGTGCTCCTAACAGGCCTAGCCCCGATGCGTGCCTGAAGTGTTGTGAGAGGTAAGTGGAAAGTCGCGGCCCACAAGACTAGTGCATCCAAGCTCAATCCAGCGATTTCCTAGTATTCCCTGTGTGAGCCAGATGCTACATCCTAAGTGCCATACGAGAGAAGCTAGCTGAACGCCTTGTCCAAAGCAACTTACTTCGGAGAGTTGAGCTCACCCTCAGTCCCTCACAGTTGCACACTGCCTGCAGAAAGAGTTTCCAACATCTGAACCACAGCCGTTTGTCAGAGGCTTGTGAGACGCAAGTGGAATAAGCAGACCTGGAGGGTGTCTCCAGCTGCAGTGGAGTGGTATTCTGGGTAGCGCCTGGCTTAGAACACTGTTACGTTCTCAGTGCCCGAGGAACGCAGCTAGTTGAAAGCTGGCTTGTAGGCGTGCTTTTTGTGCGAGCTGAGTTCAGGGCAGGACCCTCCCGCGTCCTGACTGCCCGTAGATGTAGGTCTCAGCATCCTTATGTTAGTTGCTGGAAGCGGTTGTGTGAAGAGCATGTGGAAGTGACAGGATTCTCCTCAAGTGTATCTCATCTCAGTACAGACATTGCAAACGTCCTTGTTCACTGAGAGCGTAGCTCGGTCCTAGCTCCCATCAAAGTGTCTAGCAGACATCTGCCTGCAAAGCATACACACTTCCGAGAGTTGAGCTTATGGACTGTCCCTCCCACATCCTGCTTGCAGGTACACCGCGATCCTAACAGGCCTAGCCCCGATGCGTGCCTGAAGTATTGTGAGAGGTAAGTGGAAAGTCGCGGCCCACAAGACTAGTGCATCCAAGCTCAATCCAGCGATTTCCTAGTATTCCCTGTGTGAGCCAGGTGCCACATCCTACGTGCCATACGAGAGAAGCTAGCTGAACGCCTTGTCCAAAAGCAACTTACTTCGGAGAGTTGAGCTCACCCTCAGTCCGTCACAGTTGCACACTGCCTGCAGAAAGAGTTTCCAACATCTGAACCACAGCCGTTTGTCAGAGGCTTGTGAGACGCAAGTGGAATAAGCAGACCTGGAGGGTGTCTCCAGCTGCAGTGGAGTGGTATTCTGGGTAGAGCCTGGCTTAGAACACTGTTACATTCTCAGTGCCCGAGGAACGCAGCGAGTTGAAAGCTGGCTTGTAGGCGTACTTCCTTGTGCGAGCTGAGTTCAGGGCAAGACCCTCCCGCATCCTGACTGCCCGTAGAGGTAGGTCCCAGCATCCTTATGTAAGTTGCCGGAAGCGGTTGTGTGAAGAGCATGTGGAAGTGACAGGATTCTCCTCAAGTGTATCTGATCTCAATACAGAGATTGCAAACGTCCTTGTTCACTGAGAGCGTAGCTCGGTCCTAGCTCCCATCAAAGTGTCTAGCAGACATCTGCCTGCAAAGCATACACACTTCTGAGAGTTGAACTTATGGACTGTCCCTCCCACATCCTGCTTGCACGTACACCGCGATCCTAACAGGCCTACCCCGATGCGTGCCTAAGTGTTGTGAGAGGTAAGTGGAAAGTCGCGGCCGACAAGACTAGTGCATCCAAGCTCAATCCAGCGATTTCCTAGTATTCCCTGTGTGAGCCAGGTGCCACATCCTACGTGCCATACGAGAGAAGCTAGCTGAATGCGTTGTCCAAAAGCAACTTACTTCGGAGAGTTGAGCTCACCCTCAGTCACTCACAGTTGCACACTGCCTGCAGAAAGAGTTTCCAACATCTGAACCACAGCCGTTTGTCAGAGGCTTATGAGACGCAAGTGGAATAAGCAGACCTGGAGGGTGTCTCCAGCTGCAGTGGAGTGGTATTCTGGGTAGCGCCTGGCTTAGAACACTGTTACGTTCTCAGTGCCCGAGGAACGCAGCTAGTGGAAATCTGGATTGTAGGCCTACTTCCTTGTGCGAGCTGAGTTCAGGGCAGGACCCTCCCGCATCCTGACTGCCCATAGACCTAGGTCCCAGCATCCTTATGTTAGGAGCCAGAAGCGGTTGTGTGAAGAGCATGCGGAAGTGACAGGATTCTCCTCAAGTGTATCTGATCTCAATACAGACATTGTAAACGTCCTTGTTCACTGAGAGCGTAGCTCGGTGCTAGCTCCCATCAAAGTGTCTAGCAGACATCTGCCTGCAAAGCATGCACACTTCCAAGAGTTGAGCTTATGGACTGTCCCTCCCACATCCTGCCTGCACGTACACCGCGCTCCTAACAGGCCTAGCCCCGATGCGTGCCTGAAGTGTTGTGAGAGGTAAGTGGAAAGTCGCGGCCCACAAGACTAGTGCATCCAAGCTCAATCCAGCGATTTCCTAGTATTCCCTGTGTGAGCCAGGTGCTACATCCTAAGTGCCATACGAGAGAAGCTAGCTGAACGCCTTGTCCAAAAGCAACTTACTTCGGAGAGTTGAGCTCACCCTCAGTCCCTCACAGTTGCACACTGCCTGCAGAAAGAGTTTCCAACATCTGAACCACAGCCGTTTGTCAGAATCTTGTGAGACGCAAGTCGATTAAGCAGACCTGGAGGGTGTCTCCAGCTGCAGTAGAGTGGTATTCTGGGTAGCTCCTGGATTAGAACACTGTTACGTTCTCAGTGCCCGAGGAACGCAGCGAGTTGAAAGCTGGCTTGTAGGCGTACTTCCTTGTGCGAGCTGAGTTCAGGGCAAGACACTCCCGCATCCTGACTGCCCGTAGAGGTAGGTCCCAGCATCCTTATGTTAGTTGCCGGAAGCGGTTGTGTGAAGAGCATGTGGAAGTGACAGGATTCTCCTCAAGTGTATCTGATCTCAATACAGAGATTGCAAACGTCCTTGTTCACTGAGAGCGTAGCTCGGTCCTAGCTCCCATCAAAGTGTCTAGCAGACATGTGCCTGCAAACCATACACTCTTCCGAGAGTTGAGCTTATGGACTGTCCCTCCCACATCCTGCCTGCACGTACACCGCGCTCCTAACAGACCTAGCCCCGACGCGTGCCTGAAGTGTTGTGAGAGGTAAGTGGAAAGTCGCGGCCCACAAGACTAGTGCATCCAAGCTCAATCCAGCGATTTCCTAGTATTCCCTGTGTGAGCCAGGTGCTACATCCTACGTGCCATACGAGAGAAGCTAGCTGAACGCCTTGTCCAAAAGCAACTTACTTCGGAGAGTTGAGCTCACCCTCAGTCCCTCACAGTTGCACACTGCCTGCAGAAAGAGTTTCCAACATCTGAACCACAGCCGTTTGTCAGAGGTTGTGAGACGCAAGTGGAATAAGCAGACCTGGAGGGTGTCTCCAGCTGCAGTGGAGTGGTATTCTGGGTAGCGCCTGGCTTAGAACACTGTTACGTTCTCAGTGCCCGAGGAACGCAGCTAGTTGAAAGCTGGCTTGTAGGCGTGCTTTCTTGTGCGAGCTGTGTTCAGGGCAGGACCCTCCCGCGTCCTGACTGCCCGTAGATGTAGGTCCCAGCATCCTTATGTTAGTTGCTGGAAGCGGTTGTGTGAAGAGCATGTGGAAGTGACAGGATTCTCCTCAAGTGTATCTGATCTCAATACAGACATTGCAAACGTCCTTGTTCACTGAGAGCGTAGCTCGGTCCTAGCTCCCATCAAAGTGTCTAGCAGACATCTGCCTGCAAAGCATACACACTTCCGAGAGTTGAGCTTATGGACTGTCCCTCCCACATCCTGCTTGCAGGTACACCGCGATCCTAACAGGCCTAGCCCCGATGCGTGCCTGAAGTGTTGTGAGAGGTAAGTGGAAAGTCGCGGCCCACAAGACTAGTGCATCCAAGCTCAATCCAGCGATTTCCTAGTATTCCCTGTGTGAGCCAGATGCTACATCCTAAGTGCCATACGAGAGAAGCTAGCTGAACGCCTTGTCCAAAGCAACTTACTTCGGAGAGTTGAGCTCACCCTCAGTCCGTCACAGTTGCACACTGCCTGCAGAAAGAGTTTCCAACATCTGAACCACAGCCGTTTGTCAGAGGCTTGTGAGACGCAAGTGGAATAAGCAGACCTGGAGGGTGTCTCCAGCTGCAGTAGAGTGGTATTCTGGGTAGCTCCTGGCTTAGAACACTGTTACGTTCTCAGTGCCCGAGGAACGCAGCTAGTTGAAAGGTGGCTTGTAGGCGTGCTTCCTTTAGAGAGCTGAGTTCAGGGCAGGACCCTCCCGCATCCTGATTGCCCGTAGACGTAGGTCCCAGCATCCTTATGTTAGGCGCCAGAAGAGGTTTTGTGAAGAGCATGTGGAGGTGACAGGATTCTCCTCAAGTGTATCTGATCTCAATTCAGACATTGCAAACGTCCTTGTTCAATGAGAGCGTAGCTCGGTCCTAGCTCCCATCAAAGTGTCTAGCAGACATCTGCCTGCAAAGCATGCACACTTCCGAGAGTTGAGCTTATGGACTGTCCCTCCCACATCCTGCTTGCAGGTACACCGCGATCCTAACAGGCCTAGCCCCGATGCGTGCCTGAAGTGTTGTGAGAGGTAAGTGGAAAGTCGCGGCCCACAAGACTAGTGCATCCAAGCTCAATCCAGCCTTATTTCCAAGTATTCCCTGGTGAGCCAGGTGCTACATCGTATGGGCCATACAAGAGAAGCTAGCTGAACGCCTTGTCCAAAAGCAACTTACTTCGGAGAGTTGAGCTCACCCTCAGTCCCTCACAGTTGCACACTGCCTGCAGAAAGAGTTTCCAACATCTGAACCACAGCCGTTTGTCAGAGGTTGTGAGACGCAAGTGGAATAAGCAGACCTGGAGGGTGTCTCCAGCTGCAGTGGAGTGGTATTCTGGGTAGCGCCTGGCTTAGAACACTGTTATGTTCTCAGTGCCCGAGGAACGCAGCTAGCGGAAATCTGCATTGTAGGCCTACTTCCTTGTGCGAGCTGAGTTCAGGGCAGGACCCTCCCGCATCCTGACTGCCCGTAGACGTAGGTCCCAGCATCCTTATGTTAGGAGCCGGAAGCGGATGTGTGAAGAGCATGCGGAAGTGACAGGATTCTTCTCAAGTGTATCTGATCTCAATACAGACATTGCAAACGTCCTTGTTCACTGAGAGCGTAGCTCGGTGCTAGCTCCCATCAAAGTGTCTAGCAGACATCTGCCGGCAAAGCATGCACACTTCCGAGAGTTGAGCTTATGGACTGTCCCTCCCACATCCTGCCTGCACGTACACCGCGCTCCTAACTGGCCTAGCCCCGACGCGTGCCTGAAGTGTTGTGAGAGGTAAGAGGAAAGTCGCGGCCCACAAGACTAGTGCATCCAAGCTCAATCCAGCGATTTCCTAGTATTCCCTGTGTGAGCCAGGTGCTACACCCTACGTGCCATACAAGAGAAGCTAGCTAAACGCCTTGTCCAAAAGCAACTTACTTCGGAGAGTTGAGCTCACCCTCAGTCCCTCACAGTTGCACACTGCCTGCAGAAAGAGTTTCCAACATCTGAACCACAGCCGTTTGTCAGAGGTTGTGAGACGCAAGTGGAATAAGCAGACCTGGAGGGTGTCTCCAGCTGCAGTGGAGTGGTATTCTGGGTAGCTCCTGGCTTAGAACACTTTTACGTTCTCAGTGCCCGAGGAACGCAGCTAGGGGAAATCTGGATTGTAGGCCTATTTCCTTGTGCGAGCTGAGTTCAGGGCAAGACCCTCGCGCATCCTGACTGCCCGTAGAGGTAGGTCTCAGCATCCTTATGTTAGTTGCCGGTAGCGGTTGTGTGAAGAGCATGTGGAAGTGACAGGATTCTCCTCAAGTGTATCTGATCTCAATACAGAGATTGCAAACGTCCTTGTTCACTGAGAGCGTAGCTCGGTCCTAGCTCCCATTAAACTGTCTAGCAGACATCTGCCTGCAAAGCATACACACTTCCGAGAGTTGAGCTTATGGACTGTCCCTCCCACATCCTGCCTGCACGTACACCGCGCTCCTAACAGGCCTAGCCCCGACGCGTGCCTGAAGTGTTGTGAGAGGTAAGTGGAAAGTCGCGGCCCACAAGACTAGTGCATCCAAGCTCAATCCAGCGATTTCCAAGTATTCCCTGTGTGAGCCAGGTGCTACATCCTACGTGCCATACAAGAGAAGCTAGCTAAACGCCTTGTCCAAAAGCAACTTACTTCGGAGAGTTGAGCTCACCCTCAGTCACTCACAGTTGCACACTGCCTGCAGAAAGAGTTTCCAACATCTGAACCACAGCCGTTTGTCAGAGGATTGTGAGACTCAAGTGGAATAAGCAGACCTGGAGGGTGTCTCCAGCTGCAGTAGAGTGGTATTCTGGGTAGCGCCTGGCTTAGAACACTGTTACGTTCTCAGTGCCCGAGGAACGCAGCGAGTTGAAAGCTGGCTTGTAGGCCTGCTTCCTTTTGGGAGCTGAGTTCAGGGCAGCACCCTCCCGCATCCTGATTGCCCGTAGACGTAGGTCACAACATCCTTATGTTAGGCGCCAGAAGAGGTTGTGTGAAGAGCATGTGGAGGTGACAGGATTCTCCTCAAGTGTATCTGATCTCAATTCAGACATTGCAAACGTCCTTGTTCAATGAGAGTGTAGCTCGGTCCTAGCTCCCATCAAAGTGTCTAGCAGACATCTGCCTGCAAAGCATGCACACTTCCGAGAGTTGAGTTTATGGACTGTCCCTCCCACATCCTGCCTGCACGTACACCGCGCTCCTAACAGGCCTAGCCCCGACGCGTGCCTGAAGTGTTGTGAGAGGTAAGTGGAAAGTCGCGGCCCAGAAGACTAGTGCATCCAAGCTCAATCCAGCGATATTTCCTAGAATTCCCTGTGTGAGCCAGGTGCTACATCCTACGTGCCATACAAGAGAAGCTAGCTGAACGCCTTGTCCAAAAGCAACTTACTTCGGAGAGTTGAGCTCACACTCAGTCCCTCACAGTTGCACACTGCCTGCAGAAAGAGTTTCCAACATCTGAACCACAGCCGTTTGTCATTGGCTTGTGAGACGCAAGTGGAATAAGGAGACCTGGAGGGTGTCTCCAGCTGCAGTGGAGTGGTATTCTGGGTAGAGCCTGGCTTAGAACACTGTTACGTTCTCAGTGCCCGAGGAACGCAGCTAGTTGAAAGGTGGCTTGTAGGCGTGCTTCCTTTTGAGAGCTGAGTTCAGGGCAGGACCCTCCCGCATCCTGACTGCCCGTAGATGTAGGTCCCAGCATCCTTATGTTAGTTGCTGGAAGCGGTTGTGTGAAGAGCATGTGGAAGTGACAGGATTCTCCTCAAGTGTATCTGATCTCAATACAGACATTGCAAACGTCCTTGTTCAATGAGAGCGTAGCCCGGTCCTAGCTCCCATCAAAGTGTCTAGCAGACATCTGCCTGCAAAACATACACACTTCGAGAGTTGAGCTTATGGACTGTCCCTCCCACATCCTGCTTGCAGGTACACCGCGATCCTAACAGGCCTAGCCCCGATGCGTGCCTGAAGTGTTGTGAGAGGTAAGTGGAAAGTCGCGGCCCACAAGACTAGTGCATCCAAGCTCAATCCAGCGATTTCCTAGTATTCCCTGTGTGAGCCAGGTGCTACATCCTACGTGCCATACGAGAGAAGCTAGCTGAACGCATTGTCCAAAAGCAACTTACTTCGGAGAGTTGAGCTCACCCTCAGTCCCTCACAGTTGCACACTGCCTGCAGAAAGAGTTTCCAACATCTGAACCACAGCCGTTTGTCAGAGGCTTGTGAGACGCAAGTGGAATAAGCAGACCTGGAGGGTGTCACCAGCTGCAGTGGAGTGGTATTCTGGGTAGCGCCTGGCTTAGAACACTGTTACGTTCTCAGTGCCCGAGGAACGCAGCGAGTTGAAAGCTGGCTTGTAGGCGTACTTCCTTGTGCGAGCTGAGTTCAGGGCAAGACCCTCCCGCATCCTGACTGCCCGTAGAGGTAGGTCCCAGCATCCTTATGTTAGTTGCCGGAAGCGGTTGTGTGAAGAGCATGTGGAAGTGACAGGATTCTCCTCAAGTGTATCTGATCTCAATACAGAGATTGCAAACGTCCTTGTTCACTGAGAGCGTAGCTCGGTGCTAGCTCCCATCAAAGTGTCTAGCAGACATGTGCCTGCAAACCATACACTCTTCCGAGAGTTGAGCTTATGGACTGTCCCTCCCACATCCTGCCTGCACGTACACCGCGCTCCTAACAGACCTAGCCCCGACGCGTGCCTGAAGTGTTGTGAGAGGTAAGTGGAAAGTCGCGGCCCACAAGACTAGTGCATCCAAGCTCAATCCAGCGATTTCCTAGTATTCCCTGTGTGAGCCAGGTGCTACATCCTACGTGCCATACGAGAGAAGCTAGCTGAACGCCTTGTCCAAAAGCAACTTACTTCGGAGAGTTGAGCTCACCCTCAGTCCCTCACAGTTGCACACTGCCTGCAGAAAGAGTTTCCAACATCTGAACCACAGCCGTTTGTCAGAGGCTTGTGAGACGCAAGTGGAATAAGCAGACCTGGAGGGTGTCTCCAGCTGCAGTGGAGTGGTATTCTGGGTAGCGCCTGGCTTAGAACACTGTTACGTTCTCAGTGCCCGAGGAACGCAGCTAGTTGAAAGCTGGCTTGTAGGCGTGCTTTCTTGTGCGAGCTGTGTTCAGGGCAGGACCCTCCCGTGTCCTGACTGCCCGTAGATGTAGGTCCCAGCATCCTTATGTTAGTTGCTGGAAGCGGTTGTGTGAAGAGCATGTGGAAGTGACAGGATTCTCCTCAAGTGTATCTGATCTCAATACAGACATTGCAAACGTCCTTGTTCACTGAGAGCGTAGCTCGGTCCTAGCTCCCATCAAAGTGTCTAGCAGACATCTGCCTGCAAAGCATACACACTTCCGAGAGTTGAGCTTATGGACTGTCCCTCCCACATCCTGCCTGCACGTACACCGCGCTCCTAACTGGCCTAGCCCCGACGCGTGCCTGAAGTGTTGTGAGAGGTAAGAGGAAAGTCGCGGCCCACAAGACTAGTGCATCCAAGCTCAATCCAGCGATTTCCTAGTATTCCCTGTGTGAGCCAGGTGCTACATCCTACGTGCCATACAAGAGAAGCTAGCTAAACGCCTTGTCCAAAAGCAACTTACTTCGGAGAGTTGAGCTCACCCTCAGTCCCTCACAGTTGCACACTGCCTGCAGAAAGAGTTTCCAACATCTGAACCACAGCCGTTTGTCAGAGGTTGTGAGACGCAAGTGGAATAAGCAGACCTGGAGGGTGTCTCCAGCTGCAGTGGAGTGGTATTCTGGGTAGCTCCTGGCTTAGAACACTGTTACGTTCTCAGTGCCCGAGGAACGCAGCTAGGGGAAATCTGGATTGTAGGCCTATTTCCTTGTGCGAGCTGAGTTCAGGGCAAGACCCTCGCGCATCCTGACTGCCCGTAGAGGTAGGTCTCAGCATCCTTATGTTAGTTGCCGGTAGCGGTTGTGTGAAGAGCATGTGGAAGTGACAGGATTCTCCTCAAGTGTATCTGATCTCAATACAGAGATTGCAAACGTCTTTGTTCACTGAGAGCGTAGCTCGGTCCTAGCTCCCATTAAACTGTCTAGCAGACATCTGCCTGCAAACCATACACACTTCCGAGAGTTGAGCTTATGGACTGTCCCTCCCACATCCTGCCTGCACGTACACCGCGCTCCTAACAGGCCTAGCCCCGACGCGTGCCTGAAGTGTTGTGAGAGGTAAGTGGAAAGTCGCGGCCCACAAGACTAGTGCATCCAAGCTCAATCCAGCCTTATTTCCTAGTATTCCCTGGTGAGCCAGGTGCTACATCGTATGGGCCATACAAGAGAAGCTAGCTGAACGCCTTGTCCAAAAGCAACTTACTTCGGAGAGTTCAGCTCACCCTCAGTCCCTCACAGTTGCACACTGCCTGCAGAAAGAGTTTCCAACATCTGAACCACAGCCGTTTGTCAGAGGTTGTGAGACGCAAGTGGAATAAGCAGACCTGGAGGGTGTCTCCAGCTGCAGTGGAGTGGTATTCTGGGTAGCTCCTGGCTTAGAACACTGTTACGTTCTCAGTGCCCGAGGAACGCAGCTAGGGGAAATCTGGATTGTAGGCCTATTTCCTTGTGCGAGCTGAGTTCAGGGCAAGACCCTCGCGCATCCTGACTGCCCGTAGAGGTAGGTCTCAGCATCCTTATGTTAGTTGCCGGTAGCGGTTGTGTGAAGAGCATGTGGAAGTGACAGGATTCTCCTCAAGTGTATCTGATCTCAATACAGAGATTGCAAACGTCCTTGTTCACTGAGAGCGTAGCTCGGTCCTAGCTCCCATTAAACTGTCTAGCAGACATCTGCCTGCAAAGCATACACACTTCCGAGAGTTGAGCTTATGGACTGTCCCTCCCACATCCTGCCTGCACGTACACCGCGCTCCTAACAGGCCTAGCCCCGACGCGTGCCTGAAGTGTTGTGAGAGGTAAGTGGAAAGTCGCGGCCCACAAGACTAGTGCATCCAAGCTCAATCCAGCGATTTCCAAGTATTCCCTGTGTGAGCCAGGTGCTACATCCTACGTGCCATACAAGAGAAGCTAGCTAAACGCCTTGTCCAAAAGCAACTTACTTCGGAGAGTTGAGCTCACCCTCAGTCCCTCACAGTTGCACACTGCCTGCAGAAAGAGTTTCCAACATCTGAACCACAGCCGTTTGTCAGAGGATTGTGAGACTCAAGTGGAATAAGCAGACCTGGAGGGTGTCTCCAGCTGCAGTAGAGTGGTATTCTGGGTAGCGCCTGGCTTAGAACACTGTTACGTTCTCAGTGCCCGAGGAACGCAGCGAGTTGAAAGCTGGCTTGTAGGCCTGCTTCCTTTTGGGAGCTGAGTTCAGGGCAGCACCCTCCCGCATCCTGATTGCCCGTAGACGTAGGTCACAACATCCTTATGTTAGGCGCCAGAAGAGGTTGTGTGAAGAGCATGTGGAGGTGACAGGATTCTCCTCAAGTGTATCTGATCTCAATTCAGACATTGCAAACGTCCTTGTTCAATGAGAGTGTAGCTCGGTCCTAGCTCCCATCAAAGTGTCTAGCAGACATCTGCCTGCAAAGCATGCACACTTCCGAGAGTTGAGTTTATGGACTGTCCCTCCCACATCCTGCCTGCACGTACACCGCGCTCCTAACAGGCCTAGCCCCGACGCGTGCCTGAAGTGTTGTGAGAGGTAAGTGGAAAGTCGCGGCCCAGAAGACTAGTGCATCCAAGCTCAATCCAGCGATATTTCCTAGAATTCCCTGTGTGAGCCAGGTGCTACATCCTACGTGCCATACAAGAGAAGCTAGCTGAACGCCTTGTCCAAAAGCAACTTACTTCGGAGAGTTGAGCTCACCCTCAGTCCCTCACAGTTGCACACTGCCTGCAGAAAGAGTTTCCAACATCTGAACCACAGCCGTTTGTCAGAGGCTTGTGAGACGCAAGTGGAATAAGCAGACCTGGAGGGTGTCTCCAGCTGCAGTGGAGTGGTATTCTGGGTAGAGCCTGGCTTAGAACACTGTTACATTCTCAGTGCCCGAGGAACGCAGCGAGTTGAAAGCTGGCTTGTAGGCGTACTTCCTTGTGCGAGCTGAGTTCAGGGCAAGACCCTCCCGCATCCTGACTGCCCGTAGAGGTAGGTCCCAGCATCCTTATGTAAGTTGCCGGAAGCGGTTGTGTGAAGAGCATGTGGAAGTGACAGGATTCTCCTCAAGTGTATCTGATCTGAATACAGAGATTGCAAACGTCCTTGTTCACTGAGAGCGTAGCTCGGTCCTAGCTCCCATCAAAGTGTCTAGCAGACATCTGCCTGCAAAGCATACACACTTCTGAGAGTTGAACTTATGGACTGTCCCTCCCACATCCTGCTTGCAGGTACACCGCGATCCTAACAGGCCTAGCCCCGATGCGTGCCTGAAGTGTTGTGAGAGGTAAGTGGAAAGTCGCGGCCCACAAGACTAGTGCATCCAAGCTCAATCCAGCGATTTCCTAGTATTCCCTGTGTGAGCCAGGTGCTACATCCTACGTGCCATACAAGAGAAGCTAGCTGAACGCCTTGTCCAAAAGCAACTTACTTCGGAGAGTTGAGCTCACCCTCAGTCCGTCACAGTTGCACACTGCCTGCAGAAAGAGTTTCCAACATTTGAACCACAGCCGTTTGTCAGAGGCTTGTGAGACGCAAGTGGAATAAGCAGACCTGGAGGGTGTCTCCAGCTGCAGTGGAGTGGTATTCTGGGTAGAGCCTGGCTTAGAACACTGTTACATTCTCAGTGCCCGAGGAACGCAGCGAGTTGAAAGCTGGCTTGTAGGCGTACTTCCTTGTGCGAGCTGAGTTCAGGGCAAGACCCTCCCGCATCCTGACTGCCCGTAGAGGTAGGTCCCAGCATCCTTATGTAAGTTGCCGGAAGCGGTTGTGTGAAGAGCATGTGGAAGTGACAGGATTCTCCTCAAGTGTATCTGATCTGAATACAGAGATTGCAAACGTCCTTGTTCACTGAGAGCGTAGCTCGGTCCTAGCTCCCATCAAAGTGTCTAGCAGACATCTGCCTGCAAAGCATACACACTTCTGAGAGTTGAACTTATGGACTGTCCCTCCCACATCCTGCTTGCAGGTACACCGCGATCCTAACAGGCCTAGCCCCGATGCGTGCCTGAAGTGTTGTGAGAGGTAAGTGGAAAGTCGCGGCCCACAAGACTAGTGCATCCAAGCTCAATCCAGCGATTTCCTAGTATTCCCTGTGTGAGCCAGGTGCTACATCCTACGTGCCATACAAGAGAAGCTAGCTGAACGCCTTGTCCAAAAGCAACTTACTTCGGAGAGTTGAGCTCACCCTCAGTCCCTCACAGTTGCACACTGCCTGCAGAAAGAGTTTCCAACATCTGAACCACAGGCGTTTGTCAGAGGATTGTGAGACTCAAGTGGAATAAGCAGACCTGGAGGGTGTCTCCAGCTGCAGTGGAGTGGTATTCTCGTTAGAGCCTGGCTTAGAACAGTTTTACGTTCTCAGTGCCCGAGGAACGCAGCTAGTTGAAAGCTGGCTTGTAGGCTTGCTTCCTTGTGAGAGCTGAGTTCAGGGCAGGACCCTCCCGCTTTCTGACTCCCCATAGACGTAGGTCCCAACATCCTTATGTTAGGCGCCAGAAGAGGTTGTGTGAAGAGCATGTGGAAGTGACAGGATTCTCCTCAAGTGTATCTGATCTCAATACAGACATTGCAAACGTCCTTGTTCACTGAGAGCGTAGCTCGGTCCTAGCTCCAATCAAAGTGTCTAGCAGACATCTGCCTGCAAAGCATACACACTTCCGAGAGTTGAGCTTATGGACTGTCCCTCCCACATCCTGCTTGCAGGTACACCGCGATCCTAACAGGCCTAACCTGATGCGTGCCTAAGTGTTGTGAGAGGTAAGTGGAAAGTCGCGGCCCACAAGACTAGTGCATCCAAGCTCAATCCAGCGATATTTCCTAGTATTCCCTGGTGAGCCAGGTGCTACATCGTACGTGCCATACAAGAGAAGCTAGCTGAACGCCTTGTCCAAAAGCAACTTACTGCGGAGAGTTCAGCTCACCCTCAGTCCCTCACAGTTGCACACTGCCTGCAAAAGAGTTTCCAACATCTGAACCACAGGCGTTTGTCAGAGGCTTGTGAGACGCAAGTGGAATAAGCAGACCTGGAGGTTGTCTCCAGCTGCAGTGGAGTGGTATTCTGGGTAGCTCCTGGCTTAGAACACTGTTACGTTCTCAGTGCCCGAGGAACGCAGCTAGTTGAAAGCTGGCTTGTAGGCTTGCTTCCTTGTGAGAGCTGAGTTCAGGGCAGGACCCTCCCGCATCCTGACTGCCCGTAGATGTAGGTCCCAGCATCCTTATGTTAGTTGCTGGAAGCGGTTGTGTGAAGAGCATGTGGAAGTGACAGGATTCTCCTCAAGTGTATCTGATCTCAATACAGACATTGCAAACGTCCTTGTTCAATGAGAGCGTAGCCCGGTCCTAGCTCCCATCAAAGTGTCTAGCAGACATCTGCCTGCAAAGCATACACACTTCCAAGAGTTGAGCTTATGGACTGTTCCTCCCACACCCTGCCTGCACGTACACCGCGATCCTAACAGGCCTAACCCGATGCGTGCCTAAGTGTTGTGAGAGGTAAGTGGAAAGTCGCGGCCCACAAGACTAGTGCATCCAAGCTCAATCCAGCGATTTCCTAGTATTCCCTGTGTGAGCCAGGTGCTACATCCTACGTGCCATACGAGAGAAGCTAGCTGAACGCCTTGTCCAAAAGCAACTTACTTCGGAGAGTTGAGCTCACCCTCAGTCCCTCACAGTTGCACACTGCCTGCAGAAAGAGTTTCCAACATCTGAACCACAGCCGTTTGTCAGAGGCTTGTGAGACGCAAGTGGAATAAGCAGACCTGGAGGGTGTCTCCAGCTGCAGTGGAGTGGTATTCTGGGTAGCGCCTGGCTTAGAACACTGTTACGTTCTCAGTGCCCGAGGAACGCAGCTAGTTGAAAGCTGGCTTGTAGGCGTGCTTTCTTGTGCGAGCTGAGTTCAGGGCAGGACCCTCCCGCGTCCTGACTGCCCGTAGATGTAGGTCCCAGCATCCTTATGTTAGTTGCTGGAAGCGGTTGTGTGAAGAGCATGTGGAAGTGACAGGATTCTCCTCAAGTGTATCTGATCTCAATACAGACATTGCAAACGTCCTTGTTCACTGAGAGCGTAGCTCGGTCCTAGCTCCCATCAAAGTGTCTAGCAGACATCTGCCTGCAAAGCATACACACTTCCGAGAGTTGAGCTTATGGACTGTCCCTCCCACATCCTGCTAGCAGGTACACCGCGATCCTAACAGGCCTAGCCCCGATGCGTGCCTGAAGTGTTGTGAGAGGTAAGTGGAAAGTCGCGGCCCACAAGACTAGTGCATCCAAGCTCAATCCAGCCTTATTTCCAAGTATTCCCTGGTGAGCCAGGTGCCACATCCTACGTGCCATACGAGAGAAGCTAGCTGAACGCCTTGTCCAAAAGCAACTTACTTCGGAGAGTTGAGCTCACCCTCAGTCCGTCACAGTTGCACACTGCCTGCAGAAAGAGTTTCCAACATCTGAACCACAGCCGTTTGTCAGAGGCTTGTGAGACGCAAGTGGAATAAGCAGACCTGGAGGGTGTCTCCAGCTGCAGTGGAGTGGTATTCTGGGTAGAGCCTGGCTTAGAACACTGTTACATTCTCAGTGCCCGAGGAACGCAGCGAGTTGAAAGCTGGCTTGTAGGCGTACTTCCTTGTGCGAGCTGAGTTCAGGGTAAGACCCTCCCGCATCCTGACTGCCCGTAGAGGTAGGTCCCAGCATCCTTATGTAAGTTGCCGGAAGCGGTTGTGTGAAGAGCATGTGGAAGTGACAGGATTCTCCTCAAGTGTATCTGATCTGAATACAGAGATTGCAAACGTCCTTGTTCACTGAGAGCGTAGCTCGGTCCTAGCTCCCATCAAAGTGTCTAGCAGACATCTGCCTGCAAAGCATACACACTTCCGAGAGTTGAGCTTATGGACTGTCCCTCCCACATCCTGCCTGCACGTACACCGCGCTCCTAACAGGCCTAGCCCCGACGCGTGCCTGAAGTGTTGTGAGAGGTAAGTGGAAAGTCGCGGCCCACAAGACTAGTGCATCCAAGCTCAATCCAGCGATTTCCAAGTATTCCCTGTGTGAGCCAGGTGCTACATCCTACGTGCCATACAAGAGAAGCTAGCTAAACGCCTTGTCCAAAAGCAACTTACTTCGGAGAGTTGAGCTCACCCTCAGTCCCTCACAGTTGCACACTGCCTGCAGAAAGAGTTTCCAACATCTGAACCACAGCCGTTTGTCAGAGGATTGTGAGACTCAAGTGGAATAAGCAGACCTGGAGGGTGTCTCCAGCTGCAGTAGAGTGGTATTCTGGGTAGCGCCTGGCTTAGAACACTGTTACGTTCTCAGTGCCCGAGGAACGCAGCGAGTTGAAAGCTGGCTTGTAGGCCTGCTTCCTTTTGGGAGCTGAGTTCAGGGCAGCACCCTCCCGCATCCTGATTGCCCGTAGACGTAGGTCACAACATCCTTATGTTAGGCGCCAGAAGAGGTTGTGTGAAGAGCATGTGGAGGTGACAGGATTCTCCTCAAGTGTATCTGATCTCAATTCAGACATTGCAAACGTCCTTGTTCAATGAGAGTGTAGCTCGGTCCTAGCTCCCATCAAAGTGTCTAGCAGACATCTGCCTGCAAAGCATGCACACTTCCGAGAGTTGAGTTTATGGACTGTCCCTCCCACATCCTGCCTGCACGTACACCGCGCTCCTAACAGGCCTAGCCCCGACGCGTGCCTGAAGTGTTGTGAGAGGTAAGTGGAAAGTCGCGGCCCAGAAGACTAGTGCATCCAAGCTCAATCCAGCGATATTTCCTAGAATTCCCTGTGTGAGCCAGGTGCTACATCCTACGTGCCATACAAGAGAAGCTAGCTGAACGCCTTGTCCAAAAGCAACTTACTTCGGAGAGTTGAGCTCACACTCAGTCCCTCACAGTTGCACACTGCCTGCAGAAGGGTTTCCAACATCTGAACCACAGCCGTTTGTCATTGGCTTGTGAGACGCAAGTGGAATAAGGAGACCTGGAGGGTGTCTCCAGCTGCAGTGGAGTGGTATTCTGGGTAGAGCCTGGCTTAGAACACTGTTACGTTCTCAGTGCCCGAGGAACGCAGCTAGTTGAAAGCTGGCTTGTAGGCGTGCTTCCTTTTGAGAGCTGAGTTCAGGGCAGGACCCTCCCGCATCCTGACTGCCCGTAGATGTAGGTCCCAGCATCCTTATGTTAGTTGCTGGAAGCGGTTGTGTGAAGAGCATGTGGAAGTGACAGGATTCTCCTCAAGTGTATCTGATCTCAATACAGACATTGCAAAGGTCCTTGTTCAATGAGAGCGTAGCCCGGTCCTAGCTCCCATCAAAGTGTCTAGCAGACATCTGCCTGCAAAGCATACACACTTCGAGAGTTGAGCTTATGGACTGTCCCTCCCACATCCTGCTTGCAGGTACACCGCGATCCTAACAGGCCTAGCCCCGATGCGTGCCTGAAGTGTTGGGCGAGGTAAGTGGAAAGTCGCGGCCCACAAGACTAGTGCATCCAAGCTCAATCCAGCGATTTCCTAGTATTCCCTGTGTGAGCCAGGTGCTACATCCTACGTGCCATACGAGAGAAGCTAGCTGAACGCATTGTCCAAAAGCAACTTACTTCGGAGAGTTGAGCTCACCCTCAGTCCCTCACAGTTGCACACTGCCTGCAGAAAGAGTTTCCAACATCTGAACCACAGCCGTTTGTCAGAGGCTTGTGAGACGCAAGTGGAATAAGCAGACCTGGAGGGTGTCTCCAGCTGCAGTGGAGTGGTATTCTGGGTAGCGCCTGGCTTAGAACACTGTTACGTTCTCAGTGCCCGAGGAACGCAGCGAGTTGAAAGCTGGCTTGTAGGCGTACTTCCTTGTGCGAGCTGAGTTCAGGGCAAGACCCTCCCGCATCCTGACTGCCCGTAGAGGTAGGTCCCAGCATCCTTATGTTAGTTGCCGGAAGCGGTTGTGTGAAGAGCATGTGGAAGTGACAGGATTCTCCTCAAGTGTATCTGATCTCAATACAGAGATTGCAAACGTCCTTGTTCACTGAGAGCGTAGCTCGGTGCTAGCTCCCATCAAAGTGTCTAGCAGACATGTGCCTGCAAACCATACACTCTTCCGAGAGTTGAGCTTATGGACTGTCCCTCCCACATCCTGCCTGCACGTACACCGCGCTCCTAACAGACCTAGCCCCGACGCGTGCCTGAAGTGTTGTGAGAGGTAAGTGGAAAGTCGCGGCCCACAAGACTAGTGCATCCAAGCTCAATCCAGCGATTTCCTAGTATTCCCTGTGTGAGCCAGGTGCTACATCCTACGTGCCATACGAGAGAAGCTAGCTGAACGCCTTGTCCAGAAGCAACTTACTTCGGAGAGTTGAGCTCACCCTCAGTCCCTCACAGTTGCACACTGCCTGCAGAAAGAGTTTCCAACATCTGAACCACAGCCGTTTGTCAGAGGCTTGTGAGACGCAAGTGGAATAAGCAGACCTGGAGGGTGTCTCCAGCTGCAGTGGAGTGGTATTCTGGGTAGCGCCTGGCTTAGAACACTGTTACGTTCTCAGTGCCCGAGGAACGCAGCTAGTTGAAAGCTGGCTTGTAGGCGTGCTTTCTTGTGCGAGCTGTGTTCAGGGCAGGACCCTCCCGCGTCCTGACTGCCCGTAGATGTAGGTCCCAGCATCCTTATGTTAGTTGCTGGAAGCGGTTGTGTGAAGAGCATGTGGAAGTGACAGGATTCTCCTCAAGTGTATCTGATCTCAATACAGACATTGCAAACGTCCTTGTTCACTGAGAGCGTAGCTCGGTCCTAGCTCCCATCAAAGTGTCTAGCAGACATCTGCCTGCAAAGCATACACACTTCCGAGAGTTGAGCTTATGGACTGTCCCTCCCACATCCTGCCTGCACGTACACCGCGCTCCTAACTGGCCTAGCCCCGACGCGTGCCTGAAGTGTTGTGAGAGGTAAGAGGAAAGTCGCGGCCCACAAGACTAGTGCATCCAAGCTCAATCCAGCGATTTCCTAGTATTCCCTGTGTGAGCCAGGTGCTACATCCTACGTGCCATACAAGAGAAGCTAGCTAAACGCCTTGTCCAAAAGCAACTTACTTCGGAGAGTTGAGCTCACCCTCAGTCCCTCACAGTTGCACACTGCCTGCAGAAAGAGTTTCCAACATCTGAACCACAGCCGTTTGTCAGAGGTTGTGAGACGCAAGTGGAATAAGCAGACCTGGAGGGTGTCTCCAGCTGCAGTGGAGTGGTATTCTGGGTAGCTCCTGGCTTAGAACACTGTTACGTTCTCAGTGCCCGAGGAACGCAGCTAGGGGAAATCTGGATTGTAGGCCTATTTCCTTGTGCGAGCTGAGTTCAGGGCAAGACCCTCGCGCATCCTGACTGCCCGTAGAGGTAAGTCTCAGCATCCTTATGTTAGTTGCCGGTAGCGGTTGTGTGAAGAGCATGTGGAAGTGACAGGATTCTCCTCAAGTGTATCTGATCTCAATACAGAGATTGCAAACGTCCTTGTTCACTGAGAGCGTAGCTCGGTCCTAGCTCCCATTAAACTGTCTAGCAGACATCTGCCTGCAAACCATACACACTTCCGAGAGTTGAGCTTATGGACTGTCCCTCCCACATCCTGCCTGCACGTACACCGCGCTCCTAACAGGCCTAGCCCCGACGCGTGCCTGAAGTGTTGTGAGAGGTAAGTGGAAAGTCGCGGCCCACAAGACTAGTGCATCCAAGCTCAATCCAGCCTTATTTCCAAGTATTCCCTGGTGAGCCAGGTGCTACATCGTATGGGCCATACAAGAGAAGCTAGCTGAACGCCTTGTCCAAAAGCAACTTACTTCGGAGAGTTCAGCTCACCCTCAGTCCCTCACAGTTGCACACTGCCTGCAGAAAGAGTTTCCAACATCTGAACCACAGCCGTTTGTCAGAGGTTGTGAGACGCAAGTGGAATAAGCAGACCTGGAGGGTGTCTCCAGCTGCAGTGGAGTGGGATTCTGGGTAGCTCCTGGCTTAGAACACTGTTACGTTCTCAGTGCCCGAGGAACGCAGCTAGGGGAAATCTGGATTGTAGGCCTATTTCCTTGTGCGAGCTGAGTTCAGGGCAAGACCCTCGCGCATCCTGACTGCCCGTAGAGGTAGGTCTCAGCATCCTTATGTTAGTTGCCGGTAGCGGTTGTGTGAAGAGCATGTGGAAGTGACAGGATTCTCCTCAAGTGTATCTGATCTCAATACAGAGATTGCAAACGTCCTTGTTCACTGAGAGCGTAGCTCGGTCCTAGCTCCCATTAAACTGTCTAGCAGACATCTGCCTGCAAAGCATACACACTTCCGAGAGTTGAGCTTATGGACTGTCCCTCCCACATCCTGCCTGCACGTACACTGCGCTCCTAACAGGCCTAGCCCCGACGCGTGCCTGAAGTGTTGTGAGAGGTAAGTGGAAAGTCGCGGCCCACAAGACTAGTGCATCCAAGCTCAATCCAGCGATTTCCAAGTATTCCCTGTGTGAGCCAGGTGCTACATCCTACGTGCCATACAAGAGAAGCTAGCTAAACGCCTTGTCCAAAAGCAACTTACTTCGGAGAGTTGAGCTCACCCTCAGTCCCTCACAGTTGCACACTGCCTGCAGAAAGAGTTTCCAACATCTGAACCACAGCCGTTTGTCAGAGGATTGTGAGACTCAAGTGGAATAAGCAGACCTGGAGGGTGTCTCCAGCTGCAGTAGAGTGGTATTCTGGGTAGCGCCTGGCTTAGAACACTGTTACGTTCTCAGTGCCCGAGGAACGCAGCGAGTTGAAAGCTGGCTTGTAGGCCTGCTTCCTTTTGGGAGCTGAGTTCAGGGCAGCACCCTCCCGCATCCTGATTGCCCGTAGACGTAGGTCACAACATCCTTATGTTAGGCGCCAGAAGAGGTTGTGTGAAGAGCATGTGGAGGTGACAGGATTCTCCTCAAGTGTATCTGATCTCAATTCAGACATTGCAAACGTCCTTGTTCAATGAGAGCGTAGCTCGGTCCTAGCTCCCATCAAAGTGTCTAGCAGACATCTGCCTGCAAAGCATGCACACTTCCGAGAGTTGAGCTTATGGACTGTCCCTCCCACATCCTGCTTGCAGGTACACCGCGATCCTAACAGGCCTAGCCCCGATGCGTGCCTGAAGTGTTGTGAGAGGTAAGTGAAAAGTCGCGGCCCACAAGACTAGTGCATCCAAGCTCAATCCAGCCTTATTTCCAAGTATTCCCTGGTGAGCCAGGTGCCACATCCTACGTGCCATACGAGAGAAGCTAGCTGAACGCCTTGTCCAAAAGCAACTTACTTCGGAGAGTTGAGCTCACCCTCAGTCCGTCACAGTTGCACACTGCCTGCAGAAAGAGTTTCCAACATCTGAACCACAGCCGTTTGTCAGAGGCTTGTGAGACGCAAGTGGAATAAGCAGACCTGGAGGGTGTCTCCAGCTGCAGTGGAGTGGTATTCTGGGTAGAGCCTGGCTTAGAACACTGTTACATTCTCAGTGCCCGAGGAACGCAGCGAGTTGAAAGCTGGCTTGTAGGGGTACTTCCTTGTGCGAGCTGAGTTCAGGGCAAGACCCTCCCGCATCCTGACTGCCCGTAGAGGTAGGTCCCAGCATCCTTATGTAAGTTGCCGGAAGCGGTTGTGTGAAGAGCATGTGGAAGTGACAGGATTCTCCTCAAGTGTATCTGATCTGAATACAGAGATTGCAAACGTCCTTGTTCACTGAGAGCGTAGCTCGGTCCTAGCTCCCATCAAAGTGTCTAGCAGACATCTGCCTGCAAAGCATACACACTTCTGAGAGTTGAACTTATGGACTGTCCCTCCCACATCCTGCTTGCACGTACACCGCGATCCTAACAGGCCTACCCCGATGCGTGCCTAAGTGTTGTGAGAGGTAAGTGGAAAGTCGCGGCCGACAAGACTAGTGCATCCAAGCTCAATCCAGCGATTTCCTCGTATTCCCTGTGTGAGCCAGGTGCCACATCCTAGGTGCCATACGAGAGAAGCTAGCTGAACGCGTTGTCCAAAAGCAACTTACTTCAGAGAGTTGAGCTCACCCTCAGTCACTCACAGTTGCACACTGCCTGCAGAAAGAGTTTCCAACATCTGAACCACAGCCGTTTGTCAGAGGCTTATGAGACGCAAGGGGAATAAGCAGACCTGGAGGGTGTCTCCAGCTGCAGTAGAGTGGTATTCTGGGTAGCTCCTGGCTTAGAACACTGTTACGTTCTCAGTGCCCGAGGAACGCAGCTAGTTGAAAGGTGGCTTGTAGGCCTGCTTCCTTTTGAGAGCTGAGTTCAGGGCAGGACCCTCCCGCATCCTGACTGCCCGTAGATGTAGGTCCCAGCATCCTTATGTTAGTTGCTGGAAGCGGTTGTGTGAAGAGCATGTGGAAGTGACAGGATTCTCCTCAAGTGTATCTGATCTCAATACAGACATTGCAAACGTCCTTGTTCAATGAGAGCGTAGCCCGGTCCTAGCTCCCATCAAAGTGTCTAGCAGACATCTGCCTGCAAAGCATACACACTTCGAGAGTTGAGCTTATGGACTGTCCCTCCCACATCCTGCTTGCAGGTACACCGCGATCCTAACAGGCCTAGCCCCGATGCGTGCCTGAAGTGTTGTGAGAGGTAAGTGGAAAGTCGCGGCCCACAAGACTAGTGCATCCAAGCTCAATCCAGCGATTTCCTAGTATTCCCTGTGTGAGCCAGGTGCTACATCCTACGTGCCATACGAGAGAAGCTAGCTGAACGCATTGTCCAAAAGCAACTTACTTCGGAGAGTTGAGCTCACCCTCAGTCCCTCACAGTTGCACACTGCCTGCAGAAAGAGTTTCCAACATCTGAACCACAGCCGTTTGTCAGAGGCTTGTGAGACGCAAGTGGAATAAGCAGACCTGGAGGGTGTCTCCAGCTGCAGTGGAGTGGTATTCTGGGTAGCGCCTGGCTTAGAACACTGTTACGTTCTCAGTGCCCGAGGAACGCAGCGAGTTGAAAGCTGGCTTGTAGGCGTACTTCCTTGTGCGAGCTGAGTTCAGGGCAAGACCCTCCCGCATCCTGACTGCCCGTAGAGGTAGGTCCCAGCATCCTTATGTTAGTTGCCGGAAGCGGTTGTGTGAAGAGCATGTGGAAGTGACAGGATTCTCCTCAAGTGTATCTGATCTCAATACAGAGATTGCAAACGTCCTTGTTCACTGAGAGCGTAGCTCGGTCCTAGCTCCCATCAAAGTGTCTAGCAGACATCTGCCTGCAAAGCATACACACTTCCGAGAGTTGAGCTTATGGACTGTCCCTCCCACATCCTGCTTGCAGGTACACCGCGATCCTAACAGGCCTAGCCCCGATGCGTGCCTGAAGTGTTGTGAGAGGTAAGTGGAAAGTCGCGGCCCACAAGACTAGTGCATCCAAGCTCAATCCAGCCTTATTTCCAAGTATTCCCTGGTGAGCCAGGTGCCACATCCTACGTGCCATACGAGAGAAGCTAGCTGAACGCCTTGTCCAAAAGCAACTTACTTCGGAGAGTTGAGCTCACCCTCAGTCCGTCACAGTTGCACACTGCCTGCAGAAAGAGTTTCCAACATCTGAACCACAGCCGTTTGTCAGAGGCTTGTGAGACGCAAGTGGAATAAGCAGACCTGGAGGGTGTCTCCAGCTGCAGTGGAGTGGTATTCTGGGTAGAGCCTGGCTTAGAACACTGTTACATTCTCAGTGCCCGAGGAACGCAGCGAGTTGAAAGCTGGCTTGTAGGGGTACTTCCTTGTGCGAGCTGAGTTCAGGGCAAGACCCTCCCGCATCCTGACTGCCCGTAGAGGTAGGTCCCAGCATCCTTATGTAAGTAGCCGGAAGCGGTTGTGTGAAGAGCATGTGGAAGTGACAGGATTCTCCTCAAGTGTATCTGATCTGAATACAGAGATTGCAAACGTCCTTGTTCACTGAGAGCGTAGCTCGGTCCTAGCTCCCATCAAAGTGTCTAGCAGACATCTGCCTGCAAAGCATACACACTTCTGAGAGTTGAACTTATGGACTGTCCCTCCCACATCCTGCTTGCACGTACACCGCGATCCTAACAGGCCTACCCCGATGCGTGCCTAAGTGTTGTGAGAGGTAAGTGGAAAGTCGCGGCCGACAAGACTAGTGCATCCAAGCTCAATCCAGCGATTTCCTCGTATTCCCTGTGTGAGCCAGGTGCCACATCCTAGGTGCCATACGAGAGAAGCTAGCTGAACGCGTTGTCCAAAAGCAACTTACTTCGGAGAGTTGAGCTCACCCTCAGTCACTCACAGTTGCACACTGCCTGCAGAAAGAGTTTCCAACATCTGAACCACAGCCGTTTGTCAGAGGCTTATGAGACGCAAGGGGAATAAGCAGACCTGGAGGGTGTCTCCAGCTGCAGTAGAGTGGTATTCTGGGTAGCTCCTGGCTTAGAACACTGTTACGTTCTCAGTGCCCGAGGAACGCAGCTAGTTGAAAGGTGGCTTGTAGGCCTGCTTCCTTTTGAGAGCTGAGTTCAGGGCAGCACCCTCCCGCATCCTGATTGCCCGTAGACGTAGGTCACAGCATCCTTATGTTAGGCGCCAGAAGAGGTTGTGTGAAGAGCATGTGGAGGTGACAGGATTCTCCTCAAGTGTATCTGATCTCAATTCAGACATTGCAAACGTCCTTGTTCACTGAGAGCGTAGCTCGGTCCTAGCTCCCATCAAAGTGTCTAGCAGACATCTGCCTGCAAAGCATACACACTTCCGAGAGTTGAGCTCTTGGACTGTCCCTCCCACATCCTGCTTGCAGGTACACCGCGATCCTAACAGGCCTAGCCCCGTTGCGTGCCTGAAGTGTTGTGAGAGGTAAGTGGAAAGTCGCGGCCCACAAGACTAGTGCATCCAAGCTCAATCCAGCGATTTCCTAGTATTCCCTGTGTGAGCCAGGTGCTACATCCTACGTGCCATACAAGAGAAGCTAGCTGAACGCCTTGTCCAAAAGCAACTTACTTCGGAGAGTTGAGCTCACCCTCAGTCACTCACAGTTGCACACTGCCTGCAGAAAGAGTTTCCAACATCTGAACCACAGGCGTTTGTCAGAGGATTGTGAGACTCAAGTGGAATAAGCAGACCTGGAGGGTGTCTCCAGCTGCAGTGGAGTGGTATTCTCGTTAGAGCCTGGCTTAGAACAGTTTTACGTTCTCAGTGCCCGAGGAACGCAGCTAGTTGAATGCTGGCTTGTAGGCTTGCTTCCTTGTGAGAGCTGAGTTCAGGGCAGGACCCTCCCGCTTTCTGACTCCCCATAGACGTAGGTCCCAACATCCTTATGTTAGTTGCCGGAAGCTATTGTGTGAAGAGCATGTGGAAGTGACAGGATTCTCCTCAAGTGTATCTGATCTCAATACAGACATTGCAAACGTCCTTGTTCACTGAGAGCGTAGCTCGGTCCTAGCTCCAATCAAAGTGTCTAGCAGACATCTGCCTGCAAAGCATACACACTTCCGAGAGTTGAGCTTATGGACTGTCCCTCCCACATCCTGCTTGCACGTACACCGCGATCCTAACAGGCCTAACCCGATGCGTGCCTAAGTGTTGTGAGAGGTAAGTGGAAAGTCGCGGCCCACAAGACTAGTGCATCCAAGCTCAATCCAGCGATTTCCTAGTATTCCCTGTGTGAGCCAGGTGCTACATCCTACGTGCCATACGAGAGAAGCTAGCTGAACGCCTTGTCCAAAAGCAACTTACTTCGGAGAGTTGAGCTCACCCTCAGTCCCTCACAGTTGCACACTGCCTGCAGAAAGAGTTTCCAACATCTGAACCACAGCCGTTTGTCAGAGGCTTGTGAGACGCAAGTGGAATAAGCAGACCTGGAGGGTGTCTCCAGCTGCAGTGGAGTGGTATTCTGGGTAGCGCCTGGCTTAGAACACTGTTACGTTCTCAGTGCCCGAGGAACGCAGCTAGTGGAAATCTGGATTGTAGGCCTACTTCCTTGTGCGAGCTGAGTTCAGGGCAGGACCCTCCCGCATCCTGACTGCCCATAGACCTAGGTCCCAGCATCCTTATGTTAGGAGCCGGAAGCGGTTGTGTGAAGAGCATGCGGAAGTGACAGGATTCTCCTCAAGTGTATCTGATCTCAATACAGACATTGTAAACGTCCTTGTTCACTGAGAGCGTAGCTCGGTGCTAGCTCCCATCAAAGTGTCTAGCAGACATCTGCCTGCAAAGCATGCACACTTCCAAGAGTTGAGCTTATGGACTGTCCCTCCCACATCCTGCCTGCACGTACACCGCGCTCCTAACAGGCCTAGCCCCGATGCGTGCCTGAAGTGTTGTGAGAGGTAAGTGGAAAGTCGCGGCCCACAAGACTAGTGCATCCAAGCTCAATCCAGCGATTTCCTAGTATTCCCTGTGTGAGCCAGGTGCTACATCCTAAGTGCCATACGAGAGAAGCTAGCTGAACGCCTTGTCCAAAAGCAACTTACTTCGGAGAGTTGAGCTCACCCTCAGTCCCTCACAGTTGCACACTGCCTGCAGAAAGAGTTTCCAACATCTGAACCACAGCCGTTTGTCAGAGGCTTGTGAGACGCAAGTCGATTAAGCAGACCTGGAGGGTGTCTCCAGCTGCAGTAGAGTGGTATTCTGGGTAGCTCCTGGATTAGAACACTGTTACGTTCTCAGTGCCCGAGGAGCGCAGCGAGTTGAAAGCTGGCTTGTAGGCGTACTTCCTTGTGCGAGCTGAGTTCAGGGCAAGACCCTCCCGCATCCTGACTGCCCGTAGAGGTAGGTCCCAGCATCCTTATGTTAGTTGCCGGAAGCGGTTGTGTGAAGAGCATGTGGAAGTGACAGGATTCTCCTCAAGTGTATCTGATCTCAATACAGAGATTGCAAACGTCCTTGTTCACTGAGAGCGTAGCTCGGTCCTAGCTCCCATCAAAGTGTCTAGCAGACATGTGCCTGCAAACCATACACTCTTCCGAGAGTTGAGCTTATGGACTGTCCCTCCCACATCCTGCCTGCACGTACACCGCGCTCCTAACAGACCTAGCCCCGATGCGTGCCTGAAGTGTTGTGAGAGGTAAGTGGAAAGTCGCGGCCCACAAGACTAGTGCATCCAAGCTCAATCCAGCGATTTCCTAGTATTCCCTGTGTGAGCCAGGTGCTACATCCTACGTGCCATACGAGAGAAGCTAGCTGAACGCCTTGTCCAAAAGCAACTTACTTCGGAGAGTTGAGCTCACCCTCAGTCCGTCACAGTTGCACACTGCCTGCAGAAAGAGTTTCCAACATCTGAACCACAGCCGTTTGTCAGAGGTTGTGAGACGCAAGTGGAATAAGCAGACCTGGAGGGTGTCTCCAGCTGCAGTGGAGTGGTATTCTGGGTAGCGCCTGGCTTAGAACACTGTTACGTTCTCAGTGCCCGAGGAACGCAGCTAGTTGAAAGCTGGCTTGTAGGCGTGCTTTCTTGTGCGAGCTGTGTTCAGGGCAGGACCCTCCCGCGTCCTGACTGCCCGTAGATGTAGGTCCCAGCATCCTTATGTTAGTTGCTGGAAGCGGTTGTGTGAAGAGCATGTGGAAGTGACAGGATTCTCCTCAAGTGTATCTGATCTCAATACAGACATTGCAAACGTCCTTGTTCACTGAGAGCGTAGCTCGGTCCTAGCTCCCATCAAAGTGTCTAGCAGACATCTGCCTGCAAAGCATACACACTTCCGAGAGTTGAGCTTATGGACTGTCCCTCCCACATCCTGCTTGCAGGTACACCGCGATCCTAACAGGCCTAGCCCCGATGCGTGCCTGAAGTGTTGTGAGAGGTAAGTGGAAAGTCGCGGCCCACAAGACTAGTGCATCCAAGCTCAATCCAGCGATTTCCTAGTATTCCCTGTGTGAGCCAGATGCTACATCCTAAGTGCCATACGAGAGAAGCTAGCTGAACGCCTTGTCCAAAGCAACTTACTTCGGAGAGTTGAGCTCACCCTCAGTCCGTCACAGTTGCACACTGCCTGCAGAAAGAGTTTCCAACATCTGAACCACAGCCGTTTGTCAGAGGCTTGTGAGACGCAAGTGGAATAAGCAGACCTGGAGGGTGTCTCCAGCTGCAGTAGAGTGGTATTCTGGGTAGCTCCTGGCTTAGAACACTGTTACGTTCTCAGTGCCCGAGGAACGCAGCTAGTTGAAAGGTGGCTTGTAGGCGTGCTTCCTTTTGAGAGCTGAGTTCAGGGCAGGACCCTCCCGCATCCTGATTGCCCGTAGACGTAGGTCCCAGCATCCTTATGTTAGGCGCCAGAAGAAGTTGTGTTAAGAGCATGTGGAGGTGACAGGATTCCCTCAAGTGTATCTGATCTCAATTCAGACATTGCAAACGTCCTTGTTCAATGAGAGTGTAGCTCGGTCCTAGCTCCCATCAAAGTGTCTAGCAGACATCTGCCTGCAAAGCATGCACACTTCCGAGAGTTGAGCTTATGGACTGTCCCTCCCACATCCTGCCTGCACGTACACCGCGCTCCTAACAGGCCTAGCCCCGATGCGTGCCTGAAGTGTTGTGAGAGGTAAGTGGAAAGTCGCGGCCCACAAGACTAGTGCATCCAAGCTCAATCCAGCGATTTCCTAGTATTCCCTGTGTGAGCCAGATGCTACATCCTAAGTGCCATACGAGAGAAGCTAGCTGAACGCCTTGTCCAAAGCAACTTACTTCGGAGAGTTGAGCTCACCCTCAGTCCGTCACAGTTGCACACTGCCTGCAGAAAGAGTTTCCAACATCTGAACCACAGCCGTTTGTCAGAGGCTTGTGAGACGCAAGTGGAATAAGCAGACCTGGAGGGTGTCTCCAGCTGCAGTAGAGTGGTATTCTGTGTAGCTCCTGGCTTAGAACACTGTTACGTTCTCAGTGCCCGAGGAACGCAGCTAGTTGAAAGGTGGCTTGTAGGCGTGCTTCCTTTTGAGAGCTGAGTTCAGGGCAGGACCCTCCCGCATCCTGATTGCCCGTAGACGTAGGTCCCAGCATCCTTATGTTAGGCGCCAGAAGAGGTTGTGTGAAGAGCATGTGGAGGTGACAGGATTCTCCTCAAGTGTATCTGATCTCAATTCAGACATTGCAAACGTCCTTGTTCACTGAGAGCGTAGCTCGGTCCTAGCTCCCATCAAAGTGTCTAGCAGACATCTGCCTGCAAAGCATACACACTTCCGAGAGTTGAGCTCTTGGACTGTCCCTCCCACATCCTGCTTGCAGGTACACCGCGATCCTAACAGGCCTAGCCCCGTTGCGTGCCTGAAGTGTTGTGAGAGGTAAGTGGAAAGTCGCGGCCCACAAGACTAGTGCATCCAAGCTCAATCCAGCGATTTCCTAGTATTCCCTGTGTGAGCCAGGTGCTACATCCTACGTGCCATACAAGAGAAGCTAGCTGAACGCCTTGTCCAAAAGCAACTTACTTCGGAGAGTTGAGCTCACCCTCAGTCACTCACAGTTGCACACTGCCTGCAGAAAGAGTTTCCAACATCTGAACCACAGGCGTTTGTCAGAGGATTGTGAGACTCAAGTGGAATAAGCAGACCTGGAGGGTGTCTCCAGCTGCAGTGGAGTGGTATTCTCGTTAGAGCCTGGCTTAGAACAGTTTTACGTTCTCAGTGCCCGAGGAACGCAGCTAGTTGAATGCTGGCTTGTAGGCTTGCTTCCTTGTGAGAGCTGAGTTCAGGGCAGGACCCTCCCGCTTTCTGACTCCCCATAGACGTAGGTCCCAACATCCTTATGTTAGTTGCCGGAAGCTATTGTGTGAAGAGCATGTGGAAGTGACAGGATTCTCCTCAAGTGTATCTGATCTCAATACAGACATTGCAAACGTCCTTGTTCACTGAGAGCGTAGCTCGGTCCTAGCTCCAATCAAAGTGTCTAGCAGACATCTGCCTGCAAAGCATACACACTTCCGAGAGTTGAGCTTATGACTGTCCCTCCCACATCCTGCTTGCACGTACACCGCGATCCTAACAGGCCTAACCCGATGCGTGCCTAAGTGTTGTGAGAGGTAAGTGGAAAGTCGCGGCCCACAAGACTAGTGCATCCAAGCTCAATCCAGCGATTTCCTAGTATTCCCTGTGTGAGCCAGGTGCTACATCCTACGTGCCATACGAGAGAAGCTAGCTGAACGCCTTGTCCAAAAGCAACTTACTTCGGAGAGTTGAGCTCACCCTCAGTCCCTCACAGTTGCACACTGCCTGCAGGAAGAGTTTCCAACATCTGAACCACAGCCGTTTGTCAGAGGCTTGTGAGACGCAAGTGGAATAAGCAGACCTGGAGGGTGTCTCCAGCTGCAGTGGAGTGGTATTCTGGGTAGCGCCTGGCTTAGAACACTGTTACGTTCTCAGTGCCCGAGGAACGCAGCTAGTGGAAATCTGGATTGTAGGCCTACTTCCTTGTGCGAGCTGAGTTCAGGGCAGGACCCTCCCGCATCCTGACTGCCCATAGACCTAGGTCCCAGCATCCTTATGTTAGGAGCCGGAAGCGGTTGTGTGAAGAGCATGCGGAAGTGACAGGATTCTCCTCAAGTGTATCTGATCTCAATACAGACATTGTAAACGTCCTTGTTCACTGAGAGCGTAGCTCGGTGCTAGCTCCCATCAAAGTGTCTAGCAGACATCTGCCTGCAAAGCATGCACACTTCCAAGAGTTGAGCTTATGGACTGTCCCTCCCACATCCTGCCTGCACGTACACCGCGCTCCTAACAGGCCTAGCCCCGATGCGTGCCTGAAGTGTTGTGAGAGGTAAGTGGAAAGTCGCGGCCCACAAGACTAGTGCATCCAAGCTCAATCCAGCGATTTCCTAGTATTCCCTGTGTGAGCCAGGTGCTACATCCTAAGTGCCATACGAGAGAAGCTAGCTGAACGCCTTGTCCAAAAGCAACTTACTTCGGAGAGTTGAGCTCACCCTCAGTCCCTCACAGTTGCACACTGCCTGCAGAAAGAGTTTCCAACATCTGAACCACAGCCGTTTGTCAGAGGCTTGTGAGACGCAAGTCGATTAAGCAGACCTGGAGGGTGTCTCCAGCTGCAGTAGAGTGGTATTCTGGGTAGCTCCTGGATTAGAACACTGTTACGTTCTCAGTGCCCGAGGAACGCAGCGAGTTGAAAGCTGGCTTGTAGGCGTACTTCCTTGTGCGAGCTGAGTTCAGGGCAAGACCCTCCCGCATCCTGACTGCCCGTAGAGGTAGGTCCCAGCATCCTTATGTTAGTTGCCGGAAGCGGTTGTGTGAAGAGCATGTGGAAGTGACAGGATTCTCCTCAAGTGTATCTGATCTCAATACAGAGATTGCAAACGTCCTTGTTCACTGAGAGCGTAGCTCGGTCCTAGCTCCCATCAAAGTGTCTAGCAGACATGTGCCTGCAAACCATACACTCTTCCGAGAGTTGAGCTTATGGACTGTCCCTCCCACATCCTGCCTGCACGTACACCGCGCTCCTAACAGACCTAGCCCCGATGCGTGCCTGAAGTGTTGTGAGAGGTAAGTGGAAAGTCGCGGCCCACAAGACTAGTGCATCCAAGCTCAATCCAGCGATTTCCTAGTATTCCCTGTGTGAGCCAGGTGCTACATCCTACGTGCCATACGAGAGAAGCTAGCTGAACGCCTTGTCCAAAAGCAACTTACTTCGGAGAGTTGAGCTCACCCTCAGTCCGTCACAGTTGCACACTGCCTGCAGAAAGAGTTTCCAACATCTGAACCACAGCCGTTTGTCAGAGGTTGTGAGACGCAAGTGGAATAAGCAGACCTGGAGGGTGTCTCCAGCTGCAGTGGAGTGGTATTCTGGGTAGCGCCTGGCTTAGAACACTGTTACGTTCTCAGTGCCCGAGGAACGCAGCTAGTTGAAAGCTGGCTTGTAGGCGTGCTTTCTTGTGCGAGCTGTGTTCAGGGCAGGACCCTCCCGCGTCCTGACTGCCCATAGATGTAGGTCCCAGCATCCTTATGTTAGTTGCTGGAAGCGGTTGTGTGAAGAGCATGTGGAAGTGACAGGATTCTCCTCAAGTGTATCTGATCTCAATACAGACATTGCAAACGTCCTTGTTCACTGAGAGCGTAGCTCGGTCCTAGCTCCCATCAAAGTGTCTAGCAGACATCTGCCTGCAAAGCATACACACTTCCGAGAGTTGAGCTTATGGACTGTCCCTCCCACATCCTGCTTGCAGGTACACCGCGATCCTAACAGGCCTAGCCCCGATGCGTGCCTGAAGTGTTGTGAGAGGTAAGTGGAAAGTCGCGGCCCACAAGACTAGTGCATCCAAGCTCAATCCAGTGATTTCCTAGTATTCCCTGTGTGAGCCAGATGCTACATCCTAAGTGCCATACGAGAGAAGCTAGCTGAACGCCTTGTCCAAAGCAACTTACTTCGGAGAGTTGAGCTCACCCTCAGTCCGTCACAGTTGCACACTGCCTGCAGAAAGAGTTTCCAACATCTGAACCACAGCCGTTTGTCAGAGGCTTGTGAGACGCAAGTGGAATAAGCAGACCTGGAGGGTGTCTCCAGCTGCAGTAGAGTGGTATTCTGTGTAGCTCCTGGCTTAGAACACTGTTACGTTCTCAGTGCCCGAGGAACGCAGCTAGTTGAAAGGTGGCTTGTAGGCGTGCTTCCTTTTGAGAGCTGAGTTCAGGGCAGGACCCTCCCGCATCCTGATTGCCCGTAGACGTAGGTCCCAGCATCCTTATGTTAGGCGCCAGAAGAGGTTGTGTGAAGAGCATGTGGAGGTGACAGGATTCTCCTCAAGTGTATCTGATCTCAATTCAGACATTGCAAACGTCCTTGTTCAATGAGAGTGTAGCTCGGTCCTAGCTCCCATCAAAGTGTCTAGCAGACATCTGCCTGCAAAGCATCCACACTTCCGAGAGTTGAGTTTATGGACTGTCCCTCCCACATGCTGCCTGCACGTACACCGCGATCCTAACAGGCCTATCCCCGACGCGTGCCTGAAGTGTTGTGAGAGGTAAGTGGAAAGTCGCGGCCCACAAGACTAGTGCATCCAAGCTCAATCCAGCGATATTTCCTAGAATTCCCTGTGTGAGCCAGGTGCTACATCCTACGTGCCATACAAGAGAAGCTAGCTGAACGCCTTGTCCAAAAGCAACTTACTTCGGAGAGTTGAGCTCACACTCAGTCCCTCACAGTTGCACACTGCCTGCAGAAAGAGTTTCCAACATCTGAACCACAGCCGTTTGTCAGAGGCTTGTGAGACGCAAGTGGAATAAGCAGACCTGGAGGGTGTCTCCAGCTGCAGTGGAGTGGTATTCTGGGTAGAGCCTGGCTTAGAACACTGTTACATTCTCAGTGCCCGAGGAACGCAGCGAGTTGAAAGCTGGCTTGTAGGGGTACTTCCTTGTGCGAGCTGAGTTCAGGGCAAGACCCTCCCGCATCCTGACTGCCCGTAGAGGTAGGTCCCAGCATCCTTATGTAAGTAGCCGGAAGCGGTTGTGTGAAGAGCATGTGGAAGTGACAGGATTCTCCTCAAGTGTATCTGATCTGAATACAGAGATTGCAAACGTCCTTGTTCACTGAGAGCGTAGCTCGGTCCTAGCTCCCATCAAAGTGTCTAGCAGACATCTGCCTGCAAAGCATACACACTTCTGAGAGTTGAACTTATGGACTGTCCCTCCCACATCCTGCTTGCACGTACACCGCGATCCTAACAGGCCTACCCCGATGCGTGCCTAAGTGTTGTGAGAGGTAAGTGGAAAGTCGCGGCCGACAAGACTAGTGCATCCAAGCTCAATCCAGCGATTTCCTCGTATTCCCTGTGTGAGCCAGGTGCCACATCCTAGGTGCCATACGAGAGAAGCTAGCTGAACGCGTTGTCCAAAAGCAACTTACTTCGGAGAGTTGAGCTCACCCTCAGTCACTCACAGTTGCACACTGCCTGCAGAAAGAGTTTCCAACATCTGAACCACAGCCGTTTGTCAGAGGCTTATGAGACGCAAGGGGAATAAGCAGACCTGGAGGGTGTCTCCAGCTGCAGTAGAGTGGTATTCTGGGTAGCTCCTGGCTTAGAACACTGTTACGTTCTCAGTGCCCGAGGAACGCAGCTAGTTGAAAGGTGGCTTGTAGGCCTGCTTCCTTTTGAGAGCTGAGTTCAGGGCAGCACCCTCCCGCATCCTGATTGCCCGTAGACGTAGGTCACAGCATCCTTATGTTAGGCGCCAGAAGAGGTTGTGTGAAGAGCATGTGGAGGTGACAGGATTCTCCTCAAGTGTATCTGATCTCAATTCAGACATTGCAAACGTCCTTGTTCACTGAGAGCGTAGCTCGGTCCTAGCTCCCATCAAAGTGTCTAGCAGACATCTGCCTGCAAAGCATACACACTTCCGAGAGTTGAGCTCTTGGACTGTCCCTCCCACATCCTGCTTGCAGGTACACCGCGATCCTAACAGGCCTAGCCCCGTTGCGTGCCTGAAGTGTTGTGAGAGGTAAGTGGAAAGTCGCGGCCCACAAGACTAGTGCATCCAAGCTCAATCCAGCGATTTCCTAGTATTCCCTGTGTGAGCCAGGTGCTACATCCTACGTGCCATACAAGAGAAGCTAGCTGAACGCCTTGTCCAAAAGCAACTTACTTCGGAGAGTTGAGCTCACCCTCAGTCACTCACAGTTGCACACTGCCTGCAGAAAGAGTTTCCAACATCTGAACCACAGGCGTTTGTCAGAGGATTGTGAGACTCAAGTGGAATAAGCAGACCTGGAGGGTGTCTCCAGCTGCAGTGGAGTGGTATTCTCGTTAGAGCCTGGCTTAGAACAGTTTTACGTTCTCAGTGCCCGAGGAACGCAGCTAGTTGAATGCTGGCTTGTAGGCTTGCTTCCTTGTGAGAGCTGAGTTCAGGGCAGGACCCTCCCGCTTTCTGACTCCCCATAGACGTAGGTCCCAACATCCTTATGTTAGTTGCCGGAAGCTATTGTGTGAAGAGCATGTGGAAGTGACAGGATTCTCCTCAAGTGTATCTGATCTCAATACAGACATTGCAAACGTCCTTGTTCACTGAGAGCGTAGCTCGGTCCTAGCTCCAATCAAAGTGTCTAGCAGACATCTGCCTGCAAAGCATACACACTTCCGAGAGTTGAGCTTATGGACTGTCCCTCCCACATCCTGCTTGCACGTACACCGCGATCCTAACAGGCCTAACCCGATGCGTGCCTAAGTGTTGTGAGAGGTAAGTGGAAAGTCGCGGCCCACAAGACTAGTGCATCCAAGCTCAATCCAGCGATTTCCTAGTATTCCCTGTGTGAGCCAGGTGCTACATCCTACGTGCCATACGAGAGAAGCTAGCTGAACGCCTTGTCCAAAAGCAACTTACTTCGGAGAGTTGAGCTCACCCTCAGTCCCTCACAGTTGCACACTGCCTGCAGAAAGAGTTTCCAACATCTGAACCACAGCCGTTTGTCAGAGGCTTGTGAGACGCAAGTGGAATAAGCAGACCTGGAGGGTGTCTCCAGCTGCAGTGGAGTGGTATTCTGGGTAGCGCCTGGCTTAGAACACTGTTACGTTCTCAGTGCCCGAGGAACGCAGCTAGTGGAAATCTGGATTGTAGGCCTACTTCCTTGTGCGAGCTGAGTTCAGGGCAGGACCCTCCCGCATCCTGACTGCCCATAGACCTAGGTCCCAGCATCCTTATGTTAGGAGCCGGAAGCGGTTGTGTGAAGAGCATGCGGAAGTGACAGGATTCTCCTCAAGTGTATCTGATCTCAATACAGACATTGTAAACGTCCTTGTTCACTGAGAGCGTAGCTCGGTGCTAGCTCCCATCAAAGTGTCTAGCAGACATCTGCCTGCAAAGCATGCACACTTCCAAGAGTTGAGCTTATGGACTGTCCCTCCCACATCCTGCCTGCACGTACACCGCGCTCCTAACAGGCCTAGCCCCGATGCGTGCCTGAAGTGTTGTGAGAGGTAAGTGGAAAGTCGCGGCCCACAAGACTAGTGCATCCAAGCTCAATCCAGCGATTTCCTAGTATTCCCTGTGTGAGCCAGGTGCTACATCCTAAGTGCCATACGAGAGAAGCTAGCTGAACGCCTTGTCCAAAAGCAACTTACTTCGGAGAGTTGAGCTCACCCTCAGTCCCTCACAGTTGCACACTGCCTGCAGAAAGAGTTTCCAACATCTGAACCACAGCCGTTTGTCAGAGGCTTGTGAGACGCAAGTCGATTAAGCAGACCTGGAGGGTGTCTCCAGCTGCAGTAGAGTGGTATTCTGGGTAGCTCCTGGATTAGAACACTGTTACGTTCTCAGTGCCCGAGGAACGCAGCGAGTTGAAAGCTGGCTTGTAGGCGTACTTCCTTGTGCGAGCTGAGTTCAGGGCAAGACCCTCCCGCATCCTGACTGCCCGTAGAGGTAGGTCCCAGCATCCTTATGTTAGTTGCCGGAAGCGGTTGTGTGAAGAGCATGTGGAAGTGACAGGATTCTCCTCAAGTGTATCTGATCTCAATACAGAGATTGCAAACGTCCTTGTTCACTGAGAGCGTAGCTCGGTCCTAGCTCCCATCAAAGTGTCTAGCAGACATGTGCCTGCAAACCATACACTCTTCCGAGAGTTGAGCTTATGGACTGTCCCTCCCACATCCTGCCTGCACGTACACCGCGCTCCTAACAGACCTAGCCCCGATGCGTGCCTGAAGTGTTGTGAGAGGTAAGTGGAAAGTCGCGGCCCACAAGACTAGTGCATCCAAGCTCAATCCAGCGATTTCCTAGTATTCCCTGTGTGAGCCAGGTGCTACATCCTACGTGCCATACGAGAGAAGCTAGCTGAACGCCTTGTCCAAAAGCAACTTACTTCGGAGAGTTGAGCTCACCCTCAGTCCGTCACAGTTGCACACTGCCTGCAGAAAGAGTTTCCAACATCTGAACCACAGCCGTTTGTCAGAGGTTGTGAGACGCAAGTGGAATAAGCAGACCTGGAGGGTGTCTCCAGCTGCAGTGGAGTGGTATTCTGGGTAGCGCCTGGCTTAGAACACTGTTACGTTCTCAGTGCCCGAGGAACGCAGCTAGTTGAAAGCTGGCTTGTAGGCGTGCTTTCTTGTGCGAGCTGTGTTCAGGGCAGGACCCTCCCGCGTCCTGACTGCCCGTAGATGTAGGTCCCAGCATCCTTATGTTAGTTGCTGGAAGCGGTTGTGTGAAGAGCATGTGGAAGTGACAGGATTCTCCTCAAGTGTATCTGATCTCAATACAGACATTGCAAACGTCCTTGTTCACTGAGAGCGTAGCTCGGTCCTAGCTCCCATCAAAGTGTCTAGCAGACATCTGCCTGCAAAGCATACACACTTCCGAGAGTTGAGCTTATGGACTGTCCCTCCCACATCCTGCTTGCAGGTACACCGCGATCCTAACAGGCCTAGCCCCGATGCGTGCCTGAAGTGTTGTGAGAGGTAAGTGGAAAGTCGCGGCCCACAAGACTAGTGCATCCAAGCTCAATCCAGCGATTTCCTAGTATTCCCTGTGTGAGCCAGATGCTACATCCTAAGTGCCATACGAGAGAAGCTAGCTGAACGCCTTGTCCAAAGCAACTTACTTCGGAGAGTTGAGCTCACCCTCAGTCCGTCACAGTTGCACACTGCCTGCAGAAAGAGTTTCCAACATCTGAACCACAGCCGTTTGTCAGAGGCTTGTGAGACGCAAGTGGAATAAGCAGACCTGGAGGGTGTCTCCAGCTGCAGTAGAGTGGTATTCTGGGTAGCTCCTGGCTTAGAACACTGTTACGTTCTCAGTGCCCGAGGAACGCAGCTAGTTGAAAGGTGGCTTGTAGGCGTGCTTCCTTTTGAGAGCTGAGTTCAGGGCAGGACCCTCCCGCATCCTGATTGCCCGTAGACGTAGGTCCCAGCATCCTTATGTTAGGCGCCAGAAGAAGTTGTGTTAAGAGCATGTGGAGGTGACAGGATTCCCTCAAGTGTATCTGATCTCAATTCAGACATTGCAAACGTCCTTGTTCAATGAGAGTGTAGCTCGGTCCTAGCTCCCATCAAAGTGTCTAGCAGACATCTGCCTGCAAAGCATGCACACTTCCGAGAGTTGAGCTTATGGACTGTCCCTCCCACATCCTGCCTGCACGTACACCGCGCTCCTAACAGGCCTAGCCCCGATGCGTGCCTGAAGTGTTGTGAGAGGTAAGTGGAAAGTCGCGGCCCACAAGACTAGTGCATCCAAGCTCAATCCAGCGATTTCCTAGTATTCCCTGTGTGAGCCAGATGCTACATCCTAAGTGCCATACGAGAGAAGCTAGCTGAACGCCTTGTCCAAAGCAACTTACTTCGGAGAGTTGAGCTCACCCTCAGTCCGTCACAGTTGCACACTGCCTGCAGAAAGAGTTTCCAACATCTGAACCACAGCCGTTTGTCAGAGGCTTGTGAGACGCAAGTGGAATAAGCAGACCTGGAGGGTGTCTCCAGCTGCAGTAGAGTGGTATTCTGTGTAGCTCCTGGCTTAGAACACTGTTACGTTCTCAGTGCCCGAGGAACGCAGCTAGTTGAAAGGTGGCTTGTAGGCGTGCTTCCTTTTGAGAGCTGAGTTCAGGGCAGGACCCTCCCGCATCCTGATTGCCCGTAGACGTAGGTCCCAGCATCCTTATGTTAGGCGCCAGAAGAGGTTGTGTGAAGAGCATGTGGAGGTGACAGGATTCTCCTCAAGTGTATCTGATCTCAATTCAGACATTGCAAACGTCCTTGTTCACTGAGAGCGTAGCTCGGTCCTAGCTCCCATCAAAGTGTCTAGCAGACATCTGCCTGCAAAGCATACACACTTCCGAGAGTTGAGCTCTTGGACTGTCCCTCCCACATCCTGCTTGCAGGTACACCGCGATCCTAACAGGCCTAGCCCCGTTGCGTGCCTGAAGTGTTGTGAGAGGTAAGTGGAAAGTCGCGGCCCACAAGACTAGTGCATCCAAGCTCAATCCAGCGATTTCCTAGTATTCCCTGTGTGAGCCAGGTGCTACATCCTACGTGCCATACAAGAGAAGCTAGCTGAACGCCTTGTCCAAAAGCAACTTACTTCGGAGAGTTGAGCTCACCCTCAGTCACTCACAGTTGCACACTGCCTGCAGAAAGAGTTTCCAACATCTGAACCACAGGCGTTTGTCAGAGGATTGTGAGACTCAAGTGGAATAAGCAGACCTGGAGGGTGTCTCCAGCTGCAGTGGAGTGGTATTCTCGTTAGAGCCTGGCTTAGAACAGTTTTACGTTCTCAGTGCCCGAGGAACGCAGCTAGTTGAATGCTGGCTTGTAGGCTTGCTTCCTTGTGAGAGCTGAGTTCAGGGCAGGACCCTCCCGCTTTCTGACTCCCCATAGACGTAGGTCCCAACATCCTTATGTTAGTTGCCGGAAGCTATTGTGTGAAGAGCATGTGGAAGTGACAGGATTCTCCTCAAGTGTATCTGATCTCAATACAGACATTGCAAACGTCCTTGTTCACTGAGAGCGTAGCTCGGTCCTAGCTCCAATCAAAGTGTCTAGCAGACATCTGCCTGCAAAGCATACACACTTCCGAGAGTTGAGCTTATGGACTGTCCCTCCCACATCCTGCTTGCACGTACACCGCGATCCTAACAGGCCTAACCCGATGCGTGCCTAAGTGTTGTGAGAGGTAAGTGGAAAGTCGCGGCCCACAAGACTAGTGCATCCAAGCTCAATCCAGCGATTTCCTAGTATTCCCTGTGTGAGCCAGGTGCTACATCCTACGTGCCATACGAGAGAAGCTAGCTGAACGCCTTGTCCAAAAGCAACTTACTTCGGAGAGTTGAGCTCACCCTCAGTCCCTCACAGTTGCACACTGCCTGCAGAAAGAGTTTCCAACATCTGAACCACAGCCGTTTGTCAGAGGCTTGTGAGACGCAAGTGGAATAAGCAGACCTGGAGGGTGTCTCCAGCTGCAGTGGAGTGGTATTCTGGGTAGCGCCTGGCTTAGAACACTGTTACGTTCTCAGTGCCCGAGGAACGCAGCTAGTGGAAATCTGGATTGTAGGCCTACTTCCTTGTGCGAGCTGAGTTCAGGGCAGGACCCTCCCGCATCCTGACTGCCCATAGACCTAGGTCCCAGCATCCTTATGTTAGGAGCCGGAAGCGGTTGTGTGAAGAGCATGCGGAAGTGACAGGATTCTCCTCAAGTGTATCTGATCTCAATACAGACATTGTAAACGTCCTTGTTCACTGAGAGCGTAGCTCGGTGCTAGCTCCCATCAAAGTGTCTAGCAGACATCTGCCTGCAAAGCATGCACACTTCCAAGAGTTGAGCTTATGGACTGTCCCTCCCACATCCTGCCTGCACGTACACCGCGCTCCTAACAGGCCTAGCCCCGATGCGTGCCTGAAGTGTTGTGAGAGGTAAGTGGAAAGTCGCGGCCCACAAGACTAGTGCATCCAAGCTCAATCCAGCGATTTCCTAGTATTCCCTGTGTGAGCCAGGTGCTACATCCTAAGTGCCATACGAGAGAAGCTAGCTGAACGCCTTGTCCAAAAGCAACTTACTTCGGAGAGTTGAGCTCACCCTCAGTCCCTCACAGTTGCACACTGCCTGCAGAAAGAGTTTCCAACATCTGAACCACAGCCGTTTGTCAGAGGCTTGTGAGACGCAAGTCGATTAAGCAGACCTGGAGGGTGTCTCCAGCTGCAGTAGAGTGGTATTCTGGGTAGCTCCTGGATTAGAACACTGTTACGTTCTCAGTGCCCGAGGAACGCAGCGAGTTGAAAGCTGGCTTGTAGGCGTACTTCCTTGTGCGAGCTGAGTTCAGGGCAAGACCCTCCCGCATCCTGACTGCCCGTAGAGGTAGGTCCCAGCATCCTTATGTTAGTTGCCGGAAGCGGTTGTGTGAAGAGCATGTGGAAGTGACAGGATTCTCCTCAAGTGTATCTGATCTCAATACAGAGATTGCAAACGTCCTTGTTCACTGAGAGCGTAGCTCGGTCCTAGCTCCCATCAAAGTGTCTAGCAGACATGTGCCTGCAAACCATACACTCTTCCGAGAGTTGAGCTTATGGACTGTCCCTCCCACATCCTGCCTGCACGTACACCGCGCTCCTAACAGACCTAGCCCCGATGCGTGCCTGAAGTGTTGTGAGAGGTAAGTGGAAAGTAGCGGCCCACAAGACTAGTGCATCCAAGCTCAATCCAGCGATTTCCTAGTATTCCCTGTGTGAGCCAGGTGCTACATCCTACGTGCCATACGAGAGAAGCTAGCTGAACGCCTTGTCCAAAAGCAACTTACTTCGGAGAGTTGAGCTCACCCTCAGTCCGTCACAGTTGCACACTGCCTGCAGAAAGAGTTTCCAACATCTGAACCACAGCCGTTTGTCAGAGGTTGTGAGACACAAGTGGAATAAGCAGACCTGGAGGGTGTCTCCAGCTGCAGTGGAGTGGTATTCTGGGTAGCGCCTGGCTTAGAACACTGTTACGTTCTCAGTGCCCGAGGAACGCAGCTAGTTGAAAGCTGGCTTGTAGGCGTGCTTTCTTGTGCGAGCTGTGTTCAGGGCAGGACCCTCCCGCGTCCTGACTGCCCATAGATGTAGGTCCCAGCATCCTTATGTTAGTTGCTGGAAGCGGTTGTGTGAAGAGCATGTGGAAGTGACAGGATTCTCCTCAAGTGTATCTGATCTCAATACAGACATTGCAAACGTCCTTGTTCACTGAGAGCGTAGCTCGGTCCTAGCTCCCATCAAAGTGTCTAGCAGACATCTGCCTGCAAAGCATACACACTTCCGAGAGTTGAGCTTATGGACTGTCCCTCCCACATCCTGCTTGCAGGTACACCGCGATCCTAACAGGCCTAGCCCCGATGCGTGCCTGAAGTGTTGTGAGAGGTAAGTGGAAAGTCGCGGCCCACAAGACTAGTGCATCCAAGCTCAATCCAGTGATTTCCTAGTATTCCCTGTGTGAGCCAGATGCTACATCCTAAGTGCCATACGAGAGAAGCTAGCTGAACGCCTTGTCCAAAGCAACTTACTTCGGAGAGTTGAGCTCACCCTCAGTCCGTCACAGTTGCACACTGCCTGCAGAAAGAGTTTCCAACATCTGAACCACAGCCGTTTGTCAGAGGCTTGTGAGACGCAAGTGGAATAAGCAGACCTGGAGGGTGTCTCCAGCTGCAGTAGAGTGGTATTCTGTGTAGCTCCTGGCTTAGAACACTGTTACGTTCTCAGTGCCCGAGGAACGCAGCTAGTTGAAAGGTGGCTTGTAGGCGTGCTTCCTTTTGAGAGCTGAGTTCAGGGCAGGACCCTCCCGCATCCTGATTGCCCGTAGACGTAGGTCCCAGCATCCTTATGTTAGGCGCCAGAAGAGGTTGTGTGAAGAGCATGTGGAGGTGACAGGATTCTCCTCAAGTGTATCTGATCTCAATTCAGACATTGCAAACGTCCTTGTTCAATGAGAGTGTAGCTCGGTCCTAGCTCCCATCAAAGTGTCTAGCAGACATCTGCCTGCAAAGCATCCACACTTCCGAGAGTTGAGTTTATGGACTGTCCCTCCCACATGCTGCCTGCACGTACACCGCGATCCTAACAGGCCTATCCCCGACGCGTGCCTGAAGTGTTGTGAGAGGTAAGTGGAAAGTCGCGGCCCACAAGACTAGTGCATCCAAGCTCAATCCAGCGATATTTCCTAGAATTCCCTGTGTGAGCCAGGTGCTACATCCTACGTGCCATACAAGAGAAGCTAGCTGAACGCCTTGTCCAAAAGCAACTTACTTCGGAGAGTTGAGCTCACACTCAGTCCCTCACAGTTGCACACTGCCTGCAGAAAGAGTTTCCAACATCTGAACCACAGCCGTTTGTCATTGGCTTGTGAGACGCAAGTGGAATAAGGAGACCTGGAGGGTGTCTCCAGCTGCAGTGGAGTGGTATTCTGGGTAGAGCCTGGCTTAGAACACTGTTACGTTCTCAGTGCCCGAGGAACGCAGCTAGTTGAAAGGTGGCTTGTAGGCGTGCTTCCTTTTGAGAGCTGAGTTCAGGGCAGGACCCTCCCGCATCCTGATTGCCCGTAGACGTAGGTCCCAGCATCCTTATGTTAGGCGCCAGAAGAAGTTGTGTGAAGAGCATGTGGAGGTGACAGGATTCCCTCAAGTGTATCTGATCTCAATTCAGACATTGCAAACGTCCTTGTTCAATGAGAGTGTAGCTCGGTCCTAGCTCCCATCAAAGTGTCTAGCAGACATCTGCCTGCAAAGCATGCACACTTCCCAGAGTTGAGCTTATGGACTGTCCCTCCCGCATCCTGCCTGCACGTACACCGCGCTATCAGGCCTAGCCCCGATGCGTGCCTGAAGTGTTGTGAGAGGTAAGTGGAAAGTCGCGGCCCACAAGACTAGTGCATCCAAGCTCAATCCAGCGATTTCCTAGTATTCCCTGTGTGAGCCACGTGCTACATCCTACGTGCCATACGAGAGAAGCTAGCTGAACGCCTTGTCCAAAAGCAACTTACTTCGGAGAGTTGAGCTCACCCTCAGTCCGTCACAGTTGCACACTGCCTGCAGAAAGAGTTTCCAACATCTGAACCACAGCCGTTTGTCAGAGGCTTGTGAGACGCAAGTGGAATAAGCAGACCTGGAGGGTGTCTCCAGCTGCAGTGGAGTGGTATTCTGGGTAGCGCCTGGCTTAGAACACTGTTACGTTCTCAGTGCCCGAGGAACGCAGCTAGTTGAAAGCTGGCTTGTAGGCGTGCTTTCTTGTGCGAGCTGAGTTCAGGGCAGGACCCTCCCGCGTCCTGACTGCCCGTAGATGTAGGTCCCAGCATCCTTATGTTAGTTGCTGGAAGCGGTTGTGTGAAGAGCATGTGGAAGTGACAGGATTCTCCTCAAGTGTATCTGATCTCAATACAGACATTGCAAACGTCCTTGTTCACTGAGAGCGTAGCTCGGTCCTAGCTCCCATCAAAGTGTCTAGCAGACATCTGCCTGCAAAGCATACACACTTCCGAGAGTTGAGCTTATGGACTGTCCCTCCCACATCCTGCTTGCAGGTACACCGCGATCCTAACAGGCCTAGCCCCGATGCGTGCCTGAAGTGTTGTGAGAGGTAAGTGGAAAGTCGCGGCCCACAAGACTAGTGCATCCAAGCACAATCCAGCGATTTCCTAGTATTCCCTGTGTGAGCCAGGTGCTACATCCTACGTGCCATACAAGAGAAGCTAGCTGAACGCCTTGTCCAAAAGCAACTTACTTCGGAGAGTTGAGCTCACCCTCAGTCCCTCACAGTTGCACACTGCCTGCAGAAAGAGTTTCCAACATCTGAACCACAGGCGTTTGTCAGAGGATTGTGAGACTCAAGTGGAATAAGCAGACCTGGAGGGTGTCTCCAGCTGCAGTGGAGTGGTATTCTCGTTAGAGCCTGGCTTAGAACAGTTTTACGTTCTCAGTGCCCGAGGAACGCAGCTAGTTGAATGCTGGCTTGTAGGCTTGCTTCTTTGTGAGAGCTGAGTTCAGGGCAGGACCCTCCCGCATCCTGACTGCCCGTAGAGGTAGGTCCCAGCATCCTTATGTTAGTTGCCGGAAGCGGTTGTGTGAAGAGCATGTGGAAGTGACAGGATTCTCCTCAAGTGTATCTGATCTCAATACAGACATTGCAAACGTCCTTGTTCAATGAGAGCGTAGCCCGGTCCTAGCTCCCATCAAAGTGTCCAGCAGACATCTGCCTACAAAGGATACACACATCGAGAGTTGAGCTTATGGACTGTCCGTCCCACACCCTGCCTGCACGTACACCGCGATCCTAACAGGCCTAGCCCCGATGCGTGCCTGAAGTGTTGTGAGAGGTAAGTGGAAAGTCGCGGCCCACAAGACTAGTGCATCCAAGCTCAATCCAGCGATTTCCTAGTATTCCCTGTGTGAGCCAGGTGCCACATCCTACGTGCCATACGAGAGAAGCTAGCTGAACGCCTTGTCCAAAAGCAACTTACTTCGGAGAGTTGAGCTCACCCTCAGTCCGTCACAGTTGCACACTGCCTGCAGAAAGAGTTTCCAACATCTGAACCACAGCCGTTTGTCAGAGGCTTGTGAGACGCAAGTGGAATAAGCAGACCTGGAGGGTGTCTCCAGCTGCAGTGGAGTGGTATTCTGGGTAGAGCCTGGCTTAGAACACTGTTACATTCTCAGTGCCCGAGGAACGCAGCGAGTTGAAAGCTGGCTTGTAGGCGTACTTCCTTGTGCGAGCTGAGTTCAGGGCAAGACCCTCCCGCATCCTGACTGCCCGTAGAGGTAGGTCCCAGCATCCTTATGTAAGTTGCCGGAAGCGGTTGTGTGAAGAGCATGTGGAAGTGACAGGATTCTCCTCAAGTGTATCTGATCTGAATACAGAGATTGCAAACGTCCTTGTTCACTGAGAGCGTAGCTCGGTCCTAGCTCCCATCAAAGTGTCTAGCAGACATCTGCCTGCAAAGCATACACACTTCTGAGAGTTGAACTTATGGACTGTCCCTCCCACATCCTGCTTGCAGGTACACAGCGATCCTAACAGGCCTAGCCCCGATGCGTGCCTGAAGTGTTGTGAGAGGTAAGTGGAAAGTCGCGGCCCACAAGACTAGTGCATCCAAGCTCAATCCAGCGATTTCCTAGTATTCCCTGTGTGAGCCAGATGCTACATCCTAAGTGCCATACGAGAGAAGCTAGCTGAACGCCTTGTCCAAAGCAACTTACTTCGGAGAGTTGAGCTCACTCTCAGTCCGTCACAGTTGCACACTGCCTGCAGAAAGAGTTTCCAACATCTGAACCACAGCCGTTTGTCAGAGGCTTGTGAGACGCAAGTGGAATAAGCAGACCTGGAGTGTGTCTCCAGCTGCAGTAGAGTGGTATTCTGGGTAGCTCCTGGCTTAGAACACTGTTACGTTCTCAGTGCCCGAGGAACGCAGCTAGTTGAAAGGTGGCTTGTAGGCCTGCTTCCTTTTGAGAGCTGAGTTCAGGGCAGGACCCTCCCGCATCCTGATTGCCCGTAGACGTAGGTCCCAGCATCCTTATGTTAGGCGCCAGAAGAGGTTGTGTGAAGAGCATGTGGAGGTGACAGGATTCTCCTCAAGTGTATCTGATCTCAATTCAGACATTGCAAACTTCCTTGTTCAATGAGAGCGTAGCTCGGTCCTAGCTCCCATCAAAGTGTCTAGCAGACATCTGCCTGCAAAGCATACACACTTCCGAGAGTTGAGTTTATGGACTGTCCCTCCCACATCCTGCCTGCACGTACACCGCGCTAACAGGCCTAGCCCCGATGCGTGCCTGAAGTGTTGTGAGAGGTAAGTGGAAAGTCGCGGCCCACAAGACTAGTGCATCCAAGCTCAATCCAGCGATATTTCCTAGAATTCCCTGTGTGAGCCAGGTGCTACATTCTACGTGCCATACAAGAGAAGCTAGCTAAACGCCTTGTCCAAAAGCAACTTACTTCGGAGAGTTGAGCTCACCCTCAGTCCCTCACAGTTGCACACTGCCTGCAGAAAGAGTTTCCAACATCTGAACCACAGGCGTTTGTCAGAGGATTGTGAGACTCAAGTGGAATAAGCAGACCTGGAGGGTGTCTCCAGCTGCAGTGGAGTGGTATTCTGGGTAGCGCCTGGCTTAGAACACTGTTACGTTCTCAGTGCCCGAGGAACGCAGCTAGTTGAAAGCTGGCTTGTAGGCTTGCTTCCTTGTGAGAGCTGAGTTCAGGGCAGCACCCTCCCGCATCCTGATTGCCCGTAGACGTAGGTCACAGCATCCTTATGTTAGGCGCCAGAAGAGGTTGTGTGAAGAGCATGTGGAGGTGACAGGATTCTCCTCAAGTGTATCTGATCTCAATTCAGACATTGCAAACGTCCTTGTTCAATGAGAGTGTAGCTCGGTCCAAGCTCCCATCAAAGTGTCTAGCAGACATCTGCCTGCAAAGCATGCACACTTCCGAGAGTTGAGCTTATGGACTGTCCCTCCCACATCCTGCCTGCACGTACACCGCGCTCCTAACAGGCCTAGCCCCGATGCGTGCCTGAAGTGTTGTGAGAGGTAAGTGGAAAGTCGCGGCCCACAAGACTAGTGCATCCAAGCTCAATCCAGCGATTTCCTAGTATTCCCTGTGTGAGCCAGATGCTACATCCTAAGTGCCATACGAGAGAAGCTAGCTGAACGCCTTGTCCAAAGCAACTTACTTCGGAGAGTTGAGCTCACCCTCAGTCCCTCACAGTTGCACACTGCCTGCAGAAAGAGTTTCCAACATCTGAACCACAGCCGTTTGTCAGAGGCTTGTGAGACGCAAGTGGAATAAGCAGACCTGGAGGGTGTCTCCAGCTGCAGTGGAGTGGTATTCTGGGTAGCGCCTGGCTTAGAACACTGTTACGTTCTCAGTGCCCGAGGAACGCAGCTAGTTGAAAGCTGGCTTGTAGGCGTGCTTTCTTGTGCGAGCTGAGTTCAGGGCAGGACCCTCCCGCGTCCTGACTGCCCGTAGATGTAGGTCTCAGCATCCTTATGTTAGTTGCTGGAAGCGGTTGTGTGAAGAGCATGTGGAAGTGACAGGATTCTCCTCAAGTGTATCTGATCTCAATACAGACATTGCAAACGTCCTTGTTCACTGAGAGCGTAGCTCGGTCCTAGCTCCCATCAAAATGTCTAGCAGACACTGCCTGCAAAGCATACACACTTCCGAGAGTTGAGCTTATGGACTGTCCCTCCCACATCCTGCTTGCAGGTACACCGCGATCCTAACAGGCCTAGCCCCGATGCGTGCCTGAAGTATTGTGAGAGGTAAGTGGAAAGTCGCGGCCCACAAGACTAGTGCATCCAAGCTCAATCCAGCGATTTCCTAGTATTCCCTGTGTGAGCCAGGTGCCACATCCTACATGCCATACGAGAGAAGCTAGCTGAACGCCTTGTCCAAAAGCAACTTACTTCGGAGAGTTGAGCTCACCCTCAGTCCGTCACAGTTGCACACTGCCTGCAGAAAGAGTTTCCAACATCTGAACCACAGCCGTTTGTCAGAGGCTTGTGAGACGCAAGTGGAATAAGCAGACCTGGAGGGTGTCTCCAGCTGCAGTGGAGTGGTATTCTGGGTAGAGCCTGGCTTAGAACACTGTTACATTCTCAGTGCCCGAGGAACGCAGCCAGTTGAAAGCTGGCTTGTAGGCGTACTTCCTTGTGCGAGCTGAGTTCAGGGCAAGACCCTCCCGCATCCTGACTGCCCGTAGAGGTAGGTCCCAGCATCCTTATGTAAGTTGCCGGAAGCGGTTGTGTGAAGAGCATGTGGAAGTGACAGGATTCTCCTCAAGTGTATCTGATCTGAATACAGACATTGCAAACGTCCTTGTTCACTGAGAGCGTAGCTCGGTCCTAGCTCCCATCAAAGTGTCTAGCAGACATCTGCCTGCAAAGCATACACACTTCTGAGAGTTGAACTTATGGACTGTCCCTCCCACATCCTGCTTGCACGTACACCGCGATCCTAACAGGCCTAACCCAATGCGTGCCTAAGTGTTGTGAGAGGTAAGTGGAAAGTCGCGGCCGACAAGACTAGTGCATCCAAGCTCAATCCAGCGATTTCCTAGTATTCCCTGTGTGAGCCAGGTGCCACATCCTACGTGCCATACGAGAGAAGCTAGCTGAATGCGTTGTCCAAAAGCAACTTACTTCGGAGAGTTGAGCTCACCCTCAGTCACTCACAGTTGCACACTGCCTGCAGAAAGAGTTTCCAACATCTGAAACACAGCCGTTTGTCAGAGGCTTATGAGACGCAAGTGGAATAAGCAGACCTGGAGGGTGTCTCCAGCTGCAGTAGAGTGGTATTCTGGGTAGCTCCTTGCTTAGAACACTGTTACGTTCTCAGTGCCCGAGGAACGCAGCTAGTTGAAAGGTGGCTTGTAGGCCTGCTTCCTTTTGAGAGCTGAGTTCAGGGCAGCACCCTCCCGCATCCTGATTGCCCGTAGACGTAGGTCACAGCATCCTTATGTTAGGCGCCAGAAGAGGTTGTGTGAAGAGCATGTGGAGGTGACAGGATTCTCCTCAAGTGTATCTGATCTCAATTCAGACATTGCAAACGTCCTTGTTCAATGAGAGTGTAGCTCGGTCCTAGCTCCCATCAAAGTGTCTAGCAGACATCTGCCTGCAAAGCATGCACACTTCCGAGAGTTGAGCTTATGGACTGTCCCTCCCACATCCTGCCTGCACGTACACCGCGCTAACAGGCCTAGCCCCGATGCGTGCCAGAAGTGTTGTGAGAGGTAAGTGGAAAGTCGCGGCACACAAGACTAGTGCATCCAAGCTCAATCCAGCGATATTTCCTAGAATTCCCTGTGTGAGCCAGGTGCTACATTCTACGTGCCATACAAGAGAAGCTAGCTGAACGCCTTGTCCAAAAGCAACTTACTTCGGAGAGTTGAGCTCACCCTCAGTCCCTCACAGTTGCACACTGCCTGCAGAAAGAGTTTCCAACATCTGAACCACAGCCGTTTGTCAGAGGCTTGTGAGACGCAAGTGGAATAAGCAGACCTGGAGGGTGTCTCCAGCTGCAGTGGAGTGGTATTCTGGGTAGCGCCTGGCTTAGAACACTGTTACGTTCTCAGTGCCCGAGGAACGCAGCTAGTTGAAAGCTGGCTTGTAGGCGTGCTTTCTTGTGCGAGCTGAGTTCAGGGCAGGACCCTCCCGCGTCCTGACTGCCCGTAGAGGTAGGTCCCAGCATCCTTATGTTAGTTGCCGGAAGCGGTTGTGTGAAGAGCATGTGGAAGTGACAGGATTCTCCTCAAGTGTATCTGATCTCAATACAGACATTGCAAACGTCCTTGTTCAATGAGAGCGTAGCCCGGTCCTAGGTCCCATCAACGTGTCCAGCAGACATCTGCCTACAAAGGATACACACTTCGAGAGTTGAGCTTATGGACTGTCCGTCCCACACCCTGCCTGCACGTACACCGCGATCCTAACAGGCCTAGCCCCGATGCGTGCCTGAAGTGTTGTGAGAGGTAAGTGGAAAGTCGCGGCCCACAAGACTAGTGCATCCAAGCTCAATCCAGCGATTTCCTAGTATTCCCTGTGTGAGCCAGGTGCCACATCCTACGTGCCATACTAGAGAAGCTAGCTGAACGCCTTGTCCAAAAGCAACTTACTTCGGAGAGTTGAGCTCACCCTCAGTCCGTCACAGTTGCACACTGCCTGCAGAAAGAGTTTCCAACATCTGAACCACAGCCGTTTGTCAGAGGCTTGTGAGACGCAAGTGGAATAAGCAGACCTGGAGGGTGTCTCCAGCTGCAGTGGAGTGGTATTCTCGTTAGAGCCTGGCTTAGAACAGTTTTACGTTCTCAGTGCCCGAGGAACGCAGCTAGTTGAATGCTGGCTTGTAGGCTTGCTTCCTTGTGAGAGCTGAGTTCAGGGCAGGACCCTCCCGCTTTCTGACTCCCCATAGACGTAGGTCCCAACATCCTTATATTAGTTGCCGGAAGCTATTGTGTGAAGAGCATGTGGAAGTGACAGGATTCTCCTCAAGTGTATCTGATCTCAATACAGACATTGCAAACGTCCTTGTTCACTGAGAGCGTAGCTCGGTCCTAGCTCCAATCAAAGTGTCTAGCAGACATCTGCCTGCAAAGCATACACACTTCCGAGAGTTGAGCTTATGGACTGTCCCTCCCACATCCTGCTTGCACGTACACCGCGATCCTAACAGGCCTAACCCGATGCGTGCCTAAGTGTTGTGAGAGGTAAGTGGAAAGTCGCGGCCCAGAAGACTAGTGCATCCAAGCTCAATCCAGCGATTTCCTAGTATTCCCTGTGTGAGCCAGGTGCTACATCCTACGTGCCATACGAGAGAAGCTAGCTGAACGCCTTGTCCAAAAGCAACTTACTTCGGAGATTTGAGCTCACCCTCAGTCACTCACAGTTGCACACTGCCTGCAGAAAGAGTTTCCAACATCTGAACCACAGCCGTTTGTCAGAGGTTGTGAGACGCAAGTGGAATAAGCAGACCTGGAGGGTGTCTCCAGCTGCAGTGGAGTGGTATTCTGGGTAGCTCCTGGCTTAGAACACTGTTACGTTCTCAGTGCCCGAGGAACGCAGCTAGTGGAAATCTGGATTGTAGGCCTACTTCCTTGTGCGAGCTGAGTTCAGGGCAGGACCCTCCCGCATCCTGACTGCCCGAAGACGTAGGTCCCAGCATCCTTATGTTAGGAGCCGGAAGCGGTTGTGTGAAGAGCATGCGGAAGTGACAGGATTCTTCTCAAGTGTATCTGATCTCAATACAGACATTGCAAACGTCCTTGTTCACTGAGAGCGTAGCTCGGTGCTAGCTCCCATCAAAGTGTCTAGCAGACATCTGCCGGCAAAGCATGCACACTTCCTAGAGTTGAGCTTATGGACTGTCCCTCCCACATCCTGCCTGCACGTACACCGCGCTCCTAACTGGCCTAGCCCCGACGCGTGCCTGAAGTGTTGTGAGAGGTAAGTGGAAAGTCGCGGCCCACAAGACTAGTGCATCCAAGCTCAATCCAGCGATTTCCTAGTATTCCCTGTGTGAGCCAGGTGCTACATCCTACGTGCCATACAAGAGAAGCTAGCTAAACGCCTTGTCCAAAAGCAACTTACTTCGGAGAGTTGAGCTCACCCTCAGTCCCTCACAGTTGCACACTGCCTGCAGAAAGAGTTTCCAACATCCGAACCACAGCCGTTTGTCAGAGGCTTGTGAGACGCAAGTGGAATAAGAAGACCTGGAGGGTGTCTCCAGCTGCAGTGGAGTGGTATTCTGGGTAGCGCCTGGCTTAGAACACTGTTACGTTCTCAGTGCCCGAGGAACGCAGCTAGTTGAAAGCTGGCTTGTAGGCTTGCTTCCTTGTGAGAGCTGAGTTCAGGGCAGGACCCTCCCGCTTTCTGACTCCCCATAGACGTAGGTCCCAACATCCTTATGTTAGGCGCCAGAAGAGGTTGTGTGAAGAGCATGTGGAAGTGACAGGATTCTCCTCAAGTGTATCTGATCTCAATACAGACATTGCAAACGTCCTTGTTCACTGAGAGCGTAGCTCGGTCCTAGCTCCAATCAAAGTGTCTAGCAGACATCTGCCTGCAAAGCATACACACTTCCGAGAGTTGAGCTTATGGACTGTCCCTCCCACATCCTGCTTGCACGTACACCGCGATCCTAACAGGCCTAACCCGATGCGTGCCTAAGTGTTGTGAGAGGTAAGTGGAAAGTCGCGGCCCACAAGACTAGTGCATCCAAGCTCAATCCAGCGATATTTCCTAGTATTCCCTGGTGAGCCAGGTGCTACATCGTATGTGCCATACAAGAGAAGCTAGCTGAACGCCTTGTCCAAAAGCAACTTACTGCGGAGAGTTCAGCTCACCCTCAGTCCCTCACAGTTGCACACTGCCTGCAAAAGAGTTTCCAACATCTGAACCACAGGCGTTTGTCAGAGGCTTGTGAGACGCAAGTGGAATAAGCAGACCTGGAGGTTGTCTCCAGCTGCAGTGGAGTGGTATTCTGGGTAGCTCCTGGCTTAGAACACTGTTACGTTCTCAGTGCCCGAGGAACGCAGCTAGTTGAAAGCTGGCTTGTAGGCTTGCTTCCTTGTGAGAGCTGAGTTCAGGGCAGGACCCTCCCGCATCCTGACTGCCCGTAGATGTAGGTCCCAGCATCCTTATGTTAGTTGCTGGAAGCGGTTGTGTGAAGAGCATGTGGAAGTGACAGGATTCTCCTCAAGTGTATCTGATCTCAATACAGACATTGCAAACGTCCTTGTTCAATGAGAGCGTAGCCCGGTCCTAGCTCCCATCAAAGTGTCTAGCAGACATCTGCCTGCAAAGCATACACACTTCCAAGAGTTGAGCTTATGGACTGTTCCTCCCACACCCTGCCTGCACGTACACCGCGATCCTAACAGGCCTAACCCGATGCGTGCCTAAGTGTTGTGAGAGGTAAGTGGAAAGTCGCGGCCCACAAGACTAGTGCATCCAAGCTCAATCCAGCGATTTCCTAGTATTCCCTGTGTGAGCCAGGTGCTACATCCTACGTGCCATACGAGAGAAGCTAGCTGAACGCTTTGTCCAAAAGCAACTTACTTCGGAGAGTTGAGCTCACCCTCAGTCCCTCACAGTTGCACACTGCCTGCAGAAAGAGTTTCCAACATCTGAACCACAGCCGTTTGTCAGAGGCTTGTGAGACGCAAGTGGAATAAGCAGACCTGGAGGGTGTCTCCAGCTGCAGTGGAGTGGTATTCTGGGTAGCGCCTGGCTTAGAACACTGTTACGTTCTCAGTGCCCGAGGAACGCAGCTAGTTGAAAGCTGGCTTGTAGGCGTGCTTTCTTGTGCGAGCTGAGTTCAGGGCAGGACCCTCCCGCGTCCTGACTGCCCGTAGATGTAGGTCCCAGCATCCTTATGTTAGTTGCTGGAAGCGGTTGTGTGAAGAGCATGTGGAAGTGACAGGATTCTCCTCAAGTGTATCTGATCTCAATACAGACATTGCAAACGTCCTTGTTCACTGAGAGCGTAGCTCGGTCCTAGCTCCCATCAAAGTGTCTAGCAGACATCTGCCTGCAAAGCATACACACTTCCGAGAGTTGAGCTTATGGACTGTCCCTCCCACATCCTGCTTGCAGGTACACCGCGATCCTAACAGGCCTAGCCCCGATGCGTGCCTGAAGTGTTGTGAGAGGTAAGTGGAAAGTCGCGGCCCACAAGACTAGTGCATCCAAGCTCAATCCAGCCTTATTTCCAAGTATTCCCTGGTGAGCCAGGTGCCACATCCTACGTGCCATACGAGAGAAGCTAGTTGAACGCCTTGTCCAAAAGCAACTTACTTCGGAGAGTTGAGCTCACCCTCAGTCCGTCACAGTTGCACACTGCCTGCAGAAAGAGTTTCCAACATCTGAACCACAGCCGTTTGTCAGAGGCTTGTGAGACGCAAGTGGAATAAGCAGACCTGGAGGGTGTCTCCAGCTGCAGTGGAGTGGTATTCTGGGTAGAGCCTGGCTTAGAACACTGTTACATTCTCAGTGCCCGAGGAACGCAGCGAGTTGAAAGCTGGCTTGTAGGCGTACTTCCTTGTGCGAGCTGAGTTCAGGGCAAGACCCTCCCGCATCCTGACTGCCCGTAGAGGTAGATCCCAGCATCCTTATGTAAGTTGCCGGAAGCGGTTGTGTGAAGAGCATGTGGAAGTGACAGGATTCTCCTCAAGTTTATCTGATCTCAATACAGAGATTGCAAACGTCCTTGTTCACTGAGAGCGTAGCTCGGTCCTAGCTCCCATCAAAGTGTCTAGCAGACATCTGCCTGCAAAGCATACACACTTCTGAGAGTTGAACTTATGGACTGTCCCTCCCACATCCTGCTTGCACGTACACCGCGATCCTAACAGGCCTACCCCGATGCGTGCCTAAGTGTTGTGAGAGGTAAGTGGAAAGTCGCGGCCGACAAGACTAGTGCATCCAAGCTCAATCCAGCGATTTCCTAGTATTCCCTGTGTGAGCCAGGTGCCACATCCTACGTGCCATACGAGAGAAGCTAGCTGAATGCGTTGTCCAAAAGCAACTTACTTCGGAGTGTTGAGCTCACCCTCAGTCACTCACAGTTGCACACTGCCTGCAGAAAGAGTTTCCAACATCTGAACCACAGCCGTTTGTCAGAGGCTTATGAGACGCAAGTGGAATAAGCAGACCTGGAGGGTGTCTCCAGCTGCAGTAGAGTGGTATTCTGGGTAGCTCCTGGCTTAGAACACTGTTACGTTCTCAGTGCCCGAGGAACGCAGCTAGTTGAAAGGTGGCTTGTAGGCCTGCTTCCTTTTGAGAGCTGAGTTCAGGGCAGCACCCTCAAGCATCCTGATTGCCCGTAGACGTAGGTCACAGCATCCTTATGTTAGGCGCCAGAAGAGGTTGTGTGAAGAGCATGTGGAGGTGACAGGATTCTCCTCAAGTGTATCTGATCTCAATTCAGACATTGCAAACGTCCTTGTTCACTGAGAGCGTAGCTCGGTCCTAGCTCCCATCAAAGTGTCTAGCAGACATCTGCCTGCAAAGCATACACACTTCCGAGAGTTGAGCTCTTGGACTGTCCCTCCCACATCCTGCTTGCAGGTACACCGCGATCCTAACAGGCCTAGCCCCGATGCGTGCCTGAAGTGTTGTGAGAGGTAAGTGGAAAGTCGCGGCCCACAAGACTAGTGCATCCAAGCTCAATCCAGCGATTTCCTAGTATTCCCTGTGTGAGCCAGGTGCTACATCCTACGTGCCATACAAGAGAAGCTAGCTGAACGCCTTGTCCAAAAGCAACTTACTTCGGAGAGTTGAGCTCACCCTCAGTCACTCACAGTTGCACACTGCCTGCAGAAAGAGTTTCCAACATCTGAACCACAGGCGTTTGTCAGAGGATTGTGAGACTCAAGTGGAATAAGCAGACCTGGAGGGTGTCTCCAGCTGCAGTGGAGTGGTATTCTCGTTAGAGCCTGGCTTAGAACAGTTTTACGTTCTCAGTGCCCGAGGAACGCAGCTAGTTGAATGCTGGCTTGTAGGCTTGCTTCCTTGTGAGAGCTGAGTTCAGGGCAGGACCCTCCCGCTTTCTGACTCCCCATAGACGTAGGTCCCAACATCCTTATGTTAGTTGCCGGAAGCTATTGTGTGAAGAGCATGTGGAAGTGACAGGATTCTCCTCAAGTGTATCTGATCTCAATACAGACATTGCAAACGTCCTTGTTCACTGAGAGCGTAGCTCGGTCCTAGCTCCAATCAAAGTGTCTAGCAGACATCTGCCTGCAAAGCATACACACTTCCGAGAGTTGAGCTTATGGACTGTCCCTCCCACATCCTGCTTGCACGTACACCGCGATCCTAACAGGCCTAACCCGATGCGTGCCTAAGTGTTGTGAGAGGTAAGTGGAAAGTCGCGGCCCACAAGACTAGTGCATCCAAGCTCAATCCAGCGATTTCCTAGTATTCCCTGTGTGAGCCAGGTGCTACATCCTACGTGCCATACGAGAGAAGCTAGCTGAACGCCTTGTCCAAAAGCAACTTACTTCGGAGAGTTGAGCTCACCCTCAGTCCCTCACAGTTGCACACTGCCTGCAGAAAGAGTTTCCAACATCTGAACCACAGCCGTTTGTCAGAGGCTTGTGAGACGCAAGTGGAATAAGCAGACCTGGAGGGTGTCTCCAGCTGCAGTGGAGTGGTATTCTGGGTAGCGCCTGGCTTAGAACACTGTTACGTTCTCAGTGCCCGAGGAACGCAGCTAGTGGAAATCTGGATTGTAGGCCTACTTCCTTGTGCGAGCTGAGTTCAGGGCAGGACCCTCCCGCATCCTGACTGCCCATAGACCTAGGTCCCAGCATCCTTATGTTAGGAGCCGGAAGCGGTTGTGTGAAGAGCATGCGGAAGTGACAGGATTCTCCTCAAGTGTATCTGATCTCAATACAGACATTGTAAACGTCCTTGTTCACTGAGAGCGTAGCTCGGTGCTAGCTCCCATCAAAGTGTCTAGCAGACATCTGCCTGCAAAGCATGCACACTTCCAAGAGTTGAGCTTATGGACTGTCCCTCCCACATCCTGCCTGCACGTACACCGCGCTAACAGGCCTAGCCCCGATGCGTGCCAGAAGTGTTGTGAGAGGTAAGTGGAAAGTCGCGGCCCACAAGACTAGTGCATCCAAGCTCAATCCAGCGATATTTCCTAGAATTCCCTGTGTGAGCCAGGTGCTACATCCTACGTGCCATACAAGAGAAGCTAGCTGAACGCCTTGTCCAAAAGCAACTTACTTCGGAGAGTTGAGCTCACCCTCAGTCCCTCACAGTTGCACACTGCCTGCAGAAAGAGTTTCCAACATCTGAACCACAGCCGTTTGTCAGAGGCTTGTGAGACGCAAGTGGAATAAGCAGACCTGGAGGGTGTCTCCAGCTGCAGTGGAGTGGTATTCTGGGTAGCGCCTGGCTTAGAACACTGTTACGTTCTCAGTGCCCGAGGAACGCAGCTAGTTGAAAGCTGGCTTGTAGGCGTGCTTTCTTGTGCGAGCTGAGTTCAGGGAAGGACCCTCCCGCGTCCTGACTGCCCGTAGATGTAGGTCCCAGCATCCTTATGTTAGTTGCTGGAAGCGGTTGTGTGAAGAGCATGTGGAAGTGACAGGATTCTCCTCAAGTGTATCTGATCTCAATACAGACATTGCAAACGTCCTTGTTCACTGAGAGCGTAGCTCGGTCCTAGCTCCCATCAAAGTGTCTAGCAGACATCTGCCTGCAAAGCATACACACTTCCGAGAGTTGAGCTTATGGACTGTCCCTCCCACATCCTGCTTGCAGGTACACCGCGATCCTAACAGGCCTAGCCCCGATGCGTGCCTGAAGTGTTGTGAGAGGTAAGTGGAAAGTCGCGGCCCACAAGACTAGTGCATCCAAGCTCAATCCAGCGATTTCCTAGTATTCCCTGTGTGAGCCAGGTGCTACATCCTACGTGCCATACAAGAGAAGCTAGCTGAACGCCTTGTCCAAAAGCAACTTACTTCGGAGAGTTGAGCTCACCCTCAGTCCCTCACAGTTGCACACTGCCTGCAGAAAGAGTTTCCAACATCTGAACCACAGGCGTTTGTCAGAGGATTGTGAGACTCAATTGGAATAAGCAGACCTGGAGGGTGTCTCCAGCTGCAGTGGAGTGGTATTCTCGTTAGAGCCTGGCTTAGAACAGTTTTACGTTCTCAGTGCCCGAGGAACGCAGCTAGTTGAATGCTGGCTTGTAGGCTTGCTTCTTTGTGAGAGCTGAGTTCAGGGCAGGACCCTCCCGCATCCTGACTGCCCGTAGAGGTAGGTCCCAGCATCCTTATGTTAGTTGCCGGAAGCGGTTGTGTGAAGAGCATGTGGAAGTGACAGGATTCTCCTCAAGTGTATCTGATCTCAATACAGACATTGCAAACGTCCTTGTTCAATGAGAGCGTAGCCCGGTCCTAGCTCCCATCAACGTGTCCAGCAGACATCTGCCTACAAAGGATACACACTTCGAGAGTTGAGCTTATGGACTGTCCGTCCCACACCCTGCCTGCACGTACACCGCGATCCTAACAGGCCTAGCCCCGATGCGTGCCTGAAGTGTTGTGAGAGGTAAGTGGAAAGTCGCGGCCCACAAGACTAGTGCATCCAAGCTCAATCCAGCGATTTCCTAGTATTCCCTGTGTGAGCCAGGTGCCACATCCTACGTGCCATACGAGAGAAGCTAGCTGAACGCCTTGTCCAAAAGCAACTTACTTCGGAGAGTTGAGCTCACCCTCAGTCCGTCACAGTTGCACACTGCCTGCAGAAAGAGTTTCCAACATCTGAACCACAGCCGTTTGTCAGAGGCTTGTGAGACGCAAGTGGAATAAGCAGACCTGGAGGGTGTCTCCAGCTGCAGTGGAGTGGTATTCTGGGTAGAGCCTGGCTTAGAACACTGTTACATTCTCAGTGCCCGAGGAACGCAGCGAGTTGAAAGCTGGCTTGTAGGCGTACTTCCTTGTGCGAGCTGAGTTCAGGGCAAGACCCTCCCGCATCCTGACTGCCCGTAGAGGTAGGTCCCAGCATCCTTATGTAAGTTGCCGGAAGCGGTTGTGTGAAGAGCATGTGGAAGTGACAGGATTCTCCTCAAGTGTATCTGATCTGAATACAGAGATTGCAAACGTCCTTGTTCACTGAGAGCGTAGCTCGGTCCTAGCTCCCATCAAAGTGTCTAGCAGACATGTGCCTGCAAAGCATACACACTTCTGAGAGTTGAACTTATGGACTGTCCCTCCCACATCCTGCTTGCAGGTACACCGCGATCCTAACAGGCCTAGCCCCGATGCGTGCCTGAAGTGTTGTGAGAGGTAAGTGGAAAGTCGCGGCCCACAAGACTAGTGCATCCAAGCTCAATCCAGCGATTTCCTAGTATTCCCTGTGTGAGCCAGGTGCTACATCCTACGTGCCATACAAGAGAAGCTAGCTGAACGCCTTGTCCAAAAGCAACTTACTTTGGAGAGTTGAGCTCACCCTCAGTCACTCACAGTTGCACACTGCCTGCAGAAAGTGTTTCCAACATCTGAACCACAGGCGTTTGTCAGAGGATTGTGAGACTCAAGTGGAATAAGCAGACCTGGAGGGTGTCTCCAGCTGCAGTGGAGTGGTATTCTCGTTAGAGCCTGGCTTAGAACAGTTTTACGTTCTCAGTGCCCGAGGAACGCAGCTAGTTGAATGCTGGCTTGTAGGCTTGCTTCCTTGTGAGAGCTGAGTTCAGGGCAGGACCCTCCCGCTTTCTGACTCCCCATAGACGTAGGTCCCAACATCCTTATGTTAGTTGCCGGAAGCTATTGTGTGAAGAGCATGTGGAAGTGACAGGATTCTCCTCAAGTGTATCTGATCTCAATACAGACATTGCAAACGTCCTTGTTCACTGAGAGCGTAGCTCGGTCCTAGCTCCCATCAAAGTGTCTAGCAGACATCTGCCTGCAAAGCATACACACTTCCGAGAGTTGAGCTTATGGACTGTCCCTCCCACATCCTGCTTGCACGTACACCGCGATCCTAACAGGCCTAACCCGATGCGTGCCTAAGTGTTGTGAGAGGTAAGTGGAAAGTCGCGGCCCAGAAGACTAGTGCATCCAAGCTCAATCCAGCGATTTCCTAGTATTCCCTGTGTGAGCCAGGTGCTACATCCTACGTGCCATACGAGAGAAGCTAGCTGAACGCCTTGTCCAAAAGCAACTTACTTCGGAGATTTGAGCTCACCCTCAGTCACTCACAGTTGCACACTGCCTGCAGAAAGAGTTTCCAACATCTGAACCACAGCCGTTTGTCAGAGGTTGTGAGACGCAAGTGGAATAAGCAGACCTGGAGGGTGTCTCCAGCTGCAGTGGAGTGGTATTCTGGGTAGCTCCTGGCTTAGAACACTGTTACGTTCTCAGTGCCCGAGGAACGCAGCTAGTGGAAATCTGGATTGTAGGCCTACTTCCTTGTGCGAGCTGAGTTCAGGGCAGGACCCTCCCGCATCCTGACTGCCCGAAGACGTAGGTCCCAGCATCCTTATGTTAGGAGCCGGAAGCGGTTGTGTGAAGAGCATGCGGAAGTGACAGGATTCTTCTCAAGTGTATCTGATCTCAATACAGACATTGCAAACGTCCTTGTTCACTGAGAGCGTAGCTCGGTGCTAGCTCCCATCAAAGTGTCTAGCAGACATCTGCCGGCAAAGCATGCACACTTCCGAGAGTTGAGCTTATGGACTGTCCCTCCCACATCCTGCCTGCACGTACACCGCGCTCCTAACTGGCCTAGCCCCGACGCGTGCCTGAAGTGTTGTGAGAGGTAAGTGGAAAGTCGCGGCCCACAAGACTAGTGCATCCAAGCTCAATCCAGCGATTTCCTAGTATTCCCTGTGTGAGCCAGGTGCTACATCCTACGTGCCATACAAGAGAAGCTAGCTAAACGCCTTGTCCAAAAGCAACTTACTTCGGAGAGTTGAGCTCACCCTCAGTCCCTCACAGTTGCACACTGCCTGCAGAAAGAGTTTCCAACATCCGAACCACAGCCGTTTGTCAGAGGCTTGTGAGACGCAAGTGGAATAAGAAGACCTGGAGGGTGTCTCCAGCTGCAGTGGAGTGGTATTCTGGGTAGCGCCTGGCTTAGAACACTGTTACGTTCTCAGTGCCCGAGGAACGCAGCTAGTTGAAAGCTGGCTTGTAGGCTTGCTTCCTTGTGAGAGCTGAGTTCAGGGCAGGACCCTCCCGCTTTCTGACTCCCCATAGACGTAGGTCCCAACATCCTTATGTTAGGCGCCAGAAGAGGTTGTGTGAAGAGCATGTGGAAGTGACAGGATTCTCCTCAAGTGTATCTGATCTCAATACAGACATTGCAAACGTCCTTGTTCACTGAGAGCGTAGCTCGGTCCTAGCTCCAATCAAAGTGTCTAGCAGACATCTGCCTGCAAAGCATACACACTTCCGAGAGTTGAGCTTATGGACTGTCCCTCCCACATCCTGCTTGCACGTACACCGCGATCCTAACAGGCCTAACCCGATGCGTGCCTAAGTGTTGTGAGAGGTAAGTGGAAAGTCGCGGCCCACAAGACTAGTGCATCCAAGCTCAATCCAGCGATATTTCCTAGTATTCCCTGGTGAGCCAGGTGCTACATCGTATGTGCCATACAAGAGAAGCTAGCTGAACGCCTTGTCCAAAAGCAACTTACTGCGGAGAGTTCAGCTCACCCTCAGTCCCTCACAGTTGCACACTGCCTGCAAAAGAGTTTCCAACATCTGAACCACAGGCGTTTGTCAGAGGCTTGTGAGACGCAAGTGGAATAAGCAGACCTGGAGGTTGTCTCCAGCTGCAGTGGAGTGGTATTCTGGGTAGCTCCTGGCTTAGAACACTGTTACGTTCTCAGTGCCCGAGGAACGCAGCTAGTTGAAAGCTGGCTTGTAGGCTTGCTTCCTTGTGAGAGCTGAGTTCAGGGCAGGACCCTCCCGCATCCTGACTGCCCGTAGATGTAGGTCCCAGCATCCTTATGTTAGTTGCTGGAAGCGGTTGTGTGAAGAGCATGTGGAAGTGACAGGATTCTCCTCAAGTGTATCTGATCTCAATACAGACATTGCAAACGTCCTTGTTCACTGAGAGCGTATCTCGGTCCTAGCTCCCATCAAAGTGTCTAGCAGACATCTGCCTACAAAGCATACACACTTCCGAGAGTTGAGCTTATGGACTGTCCCTCCCACATCCTGCTTGCAGGTACACCGCGATCCTAACAGGCCTAGCCCCGATGCGTGCCTGAAGTGTTGTGAGAGGTAAGTGGATAGTCGCGGCCCACAAGACTAGTGCATCCAAGCTCAATCCAGCCTTATTTCCAAGTATTCCCTGGTGAGCCAGGTGCCACATCCTACGTGCCATACGAGAGAAGCTAGCTGAACGCCTTGTCCAAAAGCAACTTACTTCGGAGAGTTGAGCTCACCCTCAGTCCGTCACAGTTGCACACTGCCTGCAGAAAGAGTTTCCAACATCTGAACCACAGCCGTTTGTCAGAGGCTTGTGAGACGCAAGTGGAATAAGCAGACCTGGAGGGTGTCTCCAGCTGCAGTGGAGTGGTATTCTGGGTAGAGCCTGGCTTAGAACACTGTTACATTCTCAGTGCCCGAGGAACGCAGCGAGTTGAAAGCTGGCTTGTAGGCGTACTTCCTTGTGCGAGCTGAGTTCAGGGCAAGACCCTCCCGCATCCTGACTGCCCGTAGAGGTAGGTCCCAGCATCCTTATGTAAGTTGCCGGAAGCGGTTGTGTGAAGAGCATGTGGAAGTGACAGGATTCTCCTCAAGTGTATCTGATCTCAATACAGAGATTGCAAACGTCCTTGTTCACTGAGAGCGTAGCTCGGTCCTAGCTCCCATCAAAGTGTCTAGCAGACATCTGCCTGCAAAGCATACACACTTCTGAGAGTTGAACTTATGGACTGTCCCTCCCACATCCTGCTTGCACGTACACCGCGATCCTAACAGGCCTACCCCGATGCGTGCCTAAGTGTTGTGAGAGGTAAGTGGAAAGTCGCGGCCGACAAGACTAGTGCATCCAAGCTCAATCCAGCGATTTCCTAGTATTCCCTGTGTGAGCCAGGTGCTACATCCTACGTGCCATACGAGAGAAGCTAGCTGAACGCCTTGTCCAAAAGCAACTTACTTCGGAGAGTTGAGCTCACCCTCAGTCACTCACAGTTGCACACTGCCTGCAGAAAGAGTTTCCAACATCTGAACCACAGGCGTTTGTCAGAGGATTGTGAGACTCAAGTGGAATAAGCAGACCTGGAGGGTGTCTCCAGCTGCCGTGGAGTGGTATTCTCGTTAGAGCCTGGCTTAGAACAGTTTTACGTTCTCAGTGCCCGAGGAACGCAGCTAGTTGAATGCTGGCTTGTAGGCTTGCTTCCTTGTGAGAGCTGAGTTCAGGGCAGGACCCTCCCGCTTTCTGACTCCCCATAGACGTAGGTCCCAACATCCTTATGTTAGTTGCCGGAAGCTATTGTGTGAAGAGCATGTGGAAGTGACAGGATTCTCCTCAAGTGTATCTGATCTCAATACAGACATTGCAAACGTCCTTGTTCACTGAGAGCGTAGCTCGGTCCTAGCTCCCATCAAAGTGTCTAGCAGACATCTGCCTGCAAAGCATACACACTTCCGAGAGTTGAGCTTATGGACTGTCCCTCCCACATCCTGCTTGCACGTACACCGCGATCCTAACAGGCCTAACCCGATGCGTGCCTAAGTGTTGTGAGAGGTAAGTGGAAAGTCGCGGCCCAGAAGACTAGTGCATCCAAGCTCAATCCAGCGATTTCCTAGTATTCCCTGTGTGAGCCAGGTGCTACATCCTACGTGCCATACGAGAGAAGCTAGCTGAACGCCTTGTCCAAAAGCAACTTACTTCGGAGATTTGAGCTCACCCTCAGTCACTCACAGTTGCACACTGCCTGCAGAAAGAGTTTCCAACATCTGAACCACAGCCGTTTGTCAGAGGTTGTGAGACGCAAGTGGAATAAGCAGACCTGGAGGGTGTCTCCAGCTGCAGTGGAGTGGTATTCTGGGTAGCTCCTGGCTTAGAACACTGTTACGTTCTCAGTGCCCGAGGAACGCAGCTAGTGGAAATCTGGATTGTAGGCCTACTTCCTTGTGCGAGCTGAGTTCAGGGCAGGACCCTCCCGCATCCTGACTGCCCGAAGACGTAGGTCCCAGCATCCTTATGTTAGGAGCCGGAAGCGGTTGTGTGAAGAGCATGCGGAAGTGACAGGATTCTTCTCAAGTGTATCTGATCTCAATACAGACATTGCAAACGTCCTTGTTCACTGAGAGCGTAGCTCGGTGCTAGCTCCCATCAAAGTGTCTAGCAGACATCTGCCGGCAAAGCATGCACACTTCCGAGAGTTGAGCTTATGGACTGTCCCTCCCACATCCTGCCTGCACGTACACCGCGCTCCTAACTGGCCTAGCCCCGACGCGTGCCTGAAGTGTTGTGAGAGGTAGTGGGAAGTCGCGGCCCACAAGACTAGTGCATCCAAGCTCAATCCAGCGATTTCCTAGTATTCCCTGTGTGAGCCAGGTGCTACATCCTACGTGCCATACAAGAGAAGCTAGCTAAACGCCTTGTCCAAAAGCAACTTACTTCGGAGAGTTGAGCTCACCCTCAGTCCCTCACAGTTGCACACTGCCTGCAGAAAGAGTTTCCAACATCCGAACCACAGCCGTTTGTCAGAGGCTTGTGAGACGCAAGTGGAATAAGAAGACCTGGAGGGTGTCTCCAGCTGCAGTGGAGTGGTATTCTGGGTAGCGCCTGGCTTAGAACACTGTTACGTTCTCAGTGCCCGAGGAACGCAGCTAGTTGAAAGCTGGCTTGTAGGCTTGCTTCCTTGTGAGAGCTGAGTTCAGGGCAGGACCCTCCCGCTTTCTGACTCCCCATAGACGTAGGTCCCAACATCCTTATGTTAGGCGCCAGAAGAGGTTGTGTGAAGAGCATGTGGAAGTGACAGGATTCTCCTCAAGTGTATCTGATCTCAATACAGACATTGCAAACGTCCTTGTTCACTGAGAGCGTAGCTCGGTCCTAGCTCCCATTAAACTGTCTAGCAGACATCTGCCTGCAAACCATACACACTTCCGAGAGTTGAGCTTATGGACTGTCCCTCCCACATCCTGCCTGCACGTACACCGCGCTCCTAACAGGCCTAGCCCCGACGCGTGCCTCAAGTGTTGTGAGAGGTAAGTGGAAAATCGCGGCCCACAAGACTAGTGCATCCAAGCTCAATCCAGCCTTATTTCCAAGTATTCCCTGGTGAGCCAGGTGCTACATCGTATGGGCCATACAAGAGAAGCTAGCTGAACGCCTTGTCCAAAAGCAACTTACTTCGGAGAGTTCAGCTCACCCTCAGTCCCTCACAGTTGCACACTGCCTGCAGAAAGAGTTTCCAACATCTGAACCACAGCCGTTTGTCAGAGGTTGTGAGACGCAAGTGGAATAAGCAGACCTGGAGGGTGTCTCCAGCTGCAGTGGAGTGGTATTCTGGGTAGCTCCTGGCTTAGAACACTGTTACGTTCTCAGTGCCCGAGGAACGCAGCTAGGGGAAATCTGGATTGTAGGCCTATTTCCTTGTGCGAGCTGAGTTCAGGGCAAGACCCTCGCGCATCCTGACTGCCCGTAGAGGTAGGTCTCAGCATCCTTATGTTAGTTGCCGGTAGCGGTTGTGTGAAGAGCATGTGGAAGTGACAGGATTCTCCTCAAGTGTATCTGATCTCAATACAGAGATTGCAAACGTCCTTGTTCACTGAGAGCGTAGCTCGGTCCTAGCTCCCATTAAACTGTCTAGCAGACATCTGCCTGCAAAGCATACACACTTCCGAGAGTTGAGCTTATGGACTGTCCCTCCCACATCCTGCCTGCACGTACACCGCGCTCCTAACAGGCCTAGCCCCGACGCGTGCCTGAAGTGTTGTGAGAGGTAAGTGGAAAGTCGCGGCCCACAAGACTAGTGCATCCAAGCTCAATCCAGCGATTTCCAAGTATTCCCTGTGTGAGCCAGGTGCTACATCCTACGTGCCATACAAGAGAAGCTAGCTAAACGCCTTGTCCAAAAGCAACTTACTTCGGAGAGTTGAGCTCACCCTCAGTCCCTCACAGTTGCACACTGCCTGCAGAAAGAGTTTCCAACATCTGAACCACAGCCGTTTGTCAGAGGATTGTGAGACTCAAGTGGAATAAGCAGACCTGGAGGGTGTCTCCAGCTGCAGTAGAGTGGTATTCTGGGTAGCGCCTGGCTTAGAACACTGTTACGTTCTCAGTGCCCGAGGAACGCAGCGAGTTGAAAGCTGGCTTGTAGGCCTGCTTCCTTTTGGGAGCTGAGTTCAGGGCAGCACCCTCCCGCATCCTGATTGCCCGTAGACGTAGGTCACAACATCCTTATGTTAGGCGCCAGAAGAGGTTGTGTGAAGAGCATGTGGAGGTGACAGGATTCTCCTCAAGTGTATCTGATCTCAATTCAGACATTGCAAACGTCCTTGTTCAATGAGAGTGTAGCTCGGTCCTAGCTCCCATCAAAGTGTCTAGCAGACATCTGCCTGCAAAGCATGCACACCTCCGAGAGTTGAGTTTATGGACTGTCCCTCCCACATCCTGCCTGCACGTACACCGCGCTCCTAACAGGCCTAGCCCCGACGCGTGCCTGAAGTGTTGTGAGAGGTAAGTGGAAAGTCGCGGCCCAGAAGACTAGTGCATCCAAGCTCAATCCAGCGATATTTCCTAGAATTCCCTGTGTGAGCCAGGTGCTACATCCTACGTGCCATACAAGAGAAGCTAGCTGAACGCCTTGTCCAAAAGCAACTTACTTCGGAGAGTTGAGCTCACACTCAGTCCCTCACAGTTGCACACTGCCTGCAGAAAGAGTTTCCAACATCTGAACCACAGCCGTTTGTCATTGGCTTGTGAGACGCAAGTGGAATAAGGAGACCTGGAGGGTGTCTCCAGCTGCAGTGGAGTGGTATTCTGGGTAGAGCCTGGCTTAGAACACTGTTACGTTCTCAGTGCCCGAGGAACGCAGCTAGTTGAAAGGTGGCTTGTAGGCGTGCTTCCTTTTGAGAGCTGAGTTCAGGGCAGGACCCTCCCGCATCCTGACTGCCCGTAGATGTAGGTCCCAGCATCCTTATGTTAGTTGCTGGAAGCGGTTGTGTGAAGAGCATGTGGAAGTGACAGGATTCTCCTCAAGTGTATCTGATCTCAATACAGACATTGCAAACGTCCTTGTTCAATGAGAGCGTAGCCCGGTCCTAGCTCCCATCAAAGTGTCTAGCAGACATCTGCCTGCAAAGCATACACACTTCGAGAGTTGAGCTTATGGACTGTCCCTCCCACATCCTGCTTGCAGGTACACCGCGATCCTAACAGGCCTAGCCCCGATGCGTGCCTGAAGTGTTGTGAGAGGTAAGTGGAAAGTCGCGGCCCACAAGACTAGTGCATCCAAGCTCAATCCAGCCTTATTTCCAAGTATTCCCTGGTGAGCCAGGTGCTACATCGTATGGGCCATACAAGAGAAGCTAGCTGAACGCCTTGTCCAAAAGCAACTTACTTCGGAGAGTTCAGCTCACCCTCAGTCCCTCACAGTTGCACACTGCCTGCAGAAAGAGTTTCCAACATCTGAACCACAGCCGTTTGTCAGAGGATTGTGAGACTCAAGTGGAATAAGCAGACCTGGAGGGTGTCTCCAGCTGCAGTAGAGTGGTATTCTGGGTAGCGCCTGGCTTAGAACACTGTTACGTTCTCAGTGCCCGAGGAACGCAGCGAGTTGAAAGCTGGCTTGTAGGCCTGCTTCCTTTTGGGAGCTGAGTTCAGGGCAGCACCCTCCCGCATCCTGATTGCCCGTAGACGTAGGTCACAACATCCTTATGTTAGGTGCCAGAAGAGGTTGTGTGAAGAGCATGTGGAGGTGACAGGATTCTCCTCAAGTGTATCTGATCTCAATTCAGACATTGCAAACGTCCTTGTTCAATGAGAGTGTAGCTCGGTCCTAGCTCCCATCAAAGTGTCTAGCAGACATCTGCCTGCAAAGCATGCACACTTCCGAGAGTTGAGTTTATGGACTGTCCCTCCCACATCCTGCCTGCACGTACACCGCGCTCCTAACAGGCCTAGCCCCGACGCGTGCCTGAAGTGTTGTGAGAGGTAAGTGGAAAGTCGCGGCCCAGAAGACTAGTGCATCCAAGCTCAATCCAGCGATATTTCCTAGAATTCCCTGTGTGAGCCAGGTGCTACATCCTACGTGCCATACAAGAGAAGCTAGCTGAACGCCTTGTCCAAAAGCAACTTACTTCGGAGAGTTGAGCTCACACTCAGTCCCTCACAGTTGCACACTGCCTGCAGAAAGAGTTTCCAACATCTGAACCACAGCCGTTTGTCAGAGGTTGTGAGACGCAAGTGGAATAAGCAGACCTGGAGGGTGTCTCCAGCTGCAGTGGAGTGGTATTCTGGGTAGCGCCTGGCTTAGAACACTGTTACGTTCTCAGTGCCCGAGGAACGCAGCTAGTTGAAAGCTGGCTTGTAGGCTTGCTTCCTTGTGAGAGCTGAGTTCAGGGCAGGAACCTCCCGCTTTCTGACTCCCCATAGACGTAGGTCCCAACATCCTTATGTTAGGCGCCAGAAGAGGTTGTGTGAAGAGCATGTGGAAGTGACAGGATTCTCCTCAAGTGTATCTGATCTCAATACAGACATTGCAAACGTCCTTGTTCACTGAGAGCGTAGCTCGGTCCTAGCTCCAATCAAAGTGTCTAGCAGACATCTGCCTGCAAAGCATACACACTTCCGAGAGTTGAGCTTATGGACTGTCCCTCCCACATCCTGCTTGCACGTACACCGCGATCCTAACAGGCCTAACCCGATGCGTGCCTAAGTGTTGTGAGAGGTAAGTGGAAAGTCGCGGCCCACAAGACTAGTGCATCCAAGCTCAATCCAGCGATATTTCCTAGTATTCCCTGGTGAGCCAGGTGCTACATCGTATGTGCCATACAAGAGAAGCTAGCTGAACGCCTTGTCCAAAAGCAACTTACTGCGGAGAGTTCAGCTCACCCTCAGTCCCTCACAGTTGCACACTGCCTGCAAAAGAGTTTCCAACATCTGAACCACAGGCGTTTGTCAGAGGCTTGTGAGACGCAAGTGGAATAAGCAGACCTGGAGGTTGTCTCCAGCTGCAGTGGAGTGGTATTCTGGGTAGCGCCTGGCTTAGAACACTGTTACGTTCTCAGTGCCCGAGGAACGCAGCTAGTTGAAAGCTGGCTTGTAGGCTTGCTTCCTTGTGAGAGCTGAGTTCAGGGCAGGACCCTCCCGCATCCTGACTGCCCGTAGATGTAGGTCCCAGCATCCTTATGTTAGTTGCTGGAAGCGGTTGTGTGAAGAGCATGTGGAAGTGACAGGATTCTCCTCAAGTGTATCTGATGTCAATACAGACATTGCAAACGTCCTTGTTCAATGAGAGCGTAGCCCGGTCCTAGCTCCCATCAAAGTGTCTAGCAGACATCTGCCTGCAAAGCATACACACTTCCAAGAGTTGAGCTTATGGACTGTTCCTCCCACACCCTGCCTGCACGTACACCGCGATCCTAACAGGCCTAACCCGATGCGTGCCTAAGTGTTGTGAGAGGTAAGTGGAAAGTCGCGGCCCACAAGACTAGTGCATCCAAGCTCAATCCAGCGATTTCCTAGTATTCCCTGTGTGAGCCAGGTGCTACATCCTACGTGCCATACGAGAGAAGCTAGCTGAACGCCTTGTCCAAAAGCAACTTACTTCGGAGAGTTGAGCTCACCCTCAGTCCCTCACAGTTGCACACTGCCTGCAGAAAGAGTTTCCAACATCTGAACCACAGCCGTTTGTCAGAGGCTTGTGAGACGCAAGTGGAATAAGCAGACCTGGAGGGTGTCTCCAGCTGCAGTGGAGTGGTATTCTGGGTAGCGCCTGGCTTAGAACACTGTTACGTTCTCAGTGCCCGAGGAACGCAGCTAGTGGAAATCTGGATTGTAGGCCTACTTCCTTGTGCGAGCTGAGTTCAGGGCAGGACCCTCCCGCATCCTGACTGCCCATAGACCTAGGTCCCAGCATCCTTATGTTAGGAGCCGGAAGCGGTTGTGTGAAGAGCATGCGGAAGTGACAGGATTCTCCTCAAGTGTATCTGATCTCAATACAGACATTGTAAACGTCCTTGTTCACTGAGAGCGTAGCTCGGTGCTAGCTCCCATCAAAGTGTCTAGCAGACATCTGCCTGCAAAGCATGCACACTTCCAAGAGTTGAGCTTATGGACTGTCCCTCCCACATCCTGCCTGCACGTACACCGCGCTCCTAACAGGCCTAGCCCCGATGCGTGCCTGAAGTGTTGTGAGAGGTAAGTGGAAAGTCGCGGCCCACAAGACTAGTGCATCCAAGCTCAATCCAGCGATTTCCTAGTATTCCCTGTGTGAGCCAGGTGCTACATCCTACGTGCCATACGAGAGAAGCTAGCTGAACGCCTTGTCCAAAAGCAACTTACTGCGGAGAGTTGAGCTCACCCTCAGTCCCTCACAGTTGCACACTGCCTGCAGAAAGAGTTTCCAACATCTGAACCACAGCCGTTTGTCAGAGGCTTGTGAGACGCAAGTGGAATAAGCAGACCTGGAGGGTGTCTCCAGCTGCAGTGGAGTGGTATTCTGGGTAGCGCCTGGCTTAGAACACTGTTACGTTCTCAGTGCCCGAGGAACGCAGCGAGTTGAAAGCTGGCTTGTAGGCGTACTTCCTTGTGCGAGCTGAGTTCAGGGCAAGACCCTCCCGCATCCTGACTGCCCGTAGAGGTAGGTCCCAGCATCCTTATGTTAGTTGCCGGAAGCGGTTGTGTGAAGAGCATGTGGAAGTGACAGGATTCTCCTCAAGTGTATCTGATCTCAATACAGAGATTGCAAACGTCCTTGTTCACTGAGAGCGTAGCTCGGTGCTAGCTCCCATCAAAGTGTCTAGCAGACATGTGCCTGCAAACCATACACTCTTCCGAGAGTTGAGCTTATGGACTGTCCCTCCCACATCCTGCCTGCACGTACACCGCGCTCCTAACAGACCTAGCCCCGACGCGTGCCTGAAGTGTTGTGAGAGGTAAGTGGAAAGTCGCGGCCCACAAGACTAGTGCATCCAAGCTCAATCCAGCGATTTCCTAGTATTCCCTGTGTGAGCCAGGTGCTACATCCTACGTGCCATACGAGAGAAGCTAGCTGAACGCCTTGTCCAAAAGCAACTTACTTCGGAGAGTTGAGCTCACCCTCAGTCCCTCACAGTTGCACACTGCCTGCAGAAAGAGTTTCCAACATCTGAACCACAGCCGTTTGTCAGAGGCTTGTGAGACGCAAGTGGAATAAGCAGACCTGGAGGGTGTCTCCAGCTGCAGTGGAGTGGTATTCTGGGTAGCGCCTGGCTTAGAACACTGTTACGTTCTCAGTGCCCGAGGAACGCAGCTAGTTGAAAGCTGGCTTGTAGGCGTGCTTTCTTGTGCGAGCTGTGTTCAGGGCAGGACCCTCCCGCGTCCTGACTGCCCGTAGATGTAGGTCCCAGCATCCTTATGTTAGTTGCTGGAAGCGGTTGTGTGAAGAGCATGTGGAAGTGACAGGATTCTCCTCAAGTGTATCTGATCTCAATACAGACATTGCAAACGTCCTTGTTCACTGAGAGCGTAGCTCGGTCCTAGCTCCCATCAAAGTGTCTAGCAGACATCTGCCTGCAAAGCATACACACTTCCGAGAGTTGAGCTTATGGACTGTCCCTCCCACATCCTGCTTGCAGGTACACCGCGATCCTAACAGGCCTAGCCCCGATGCGTGCCTGAAGTGTTGTGAGAGGTAAGTGGAAAGTCGCGGCCCACAAGACTAGTGCATCCAAGCTCAATCCAGCGATTTCCTAGTATTCCCTGTGTGAGCCAGATGCTACATCCTAAGTGCCATACGAGAGAAGCTAGCTGAACGCCTTGTCCAAAGCAACTTACTTCGGAGAGTTGAGCTCACCCTCAGTCCGTCACAGTTGCACACTGCCTGCAGAAAGAGTTTCCAACATCTGAACCACAGCCGTTTGTCAGAGGATTGTGAGACTCAAGTGGAATAAGCAGACCTGGAGGGTGTCTCCAGCTGCAGTAGAGTGGTATTCTGGGTAGCGCCTGGCTTAGAACACTGTTACGTTCTCAGTGCCCGAGGAACGCAGCGAGTTGAAAGCTGGCTTGTAGGCCTGCTTCCTTTTGGGAGCTGAGCTCAGGGCAGCACCCTCCCGCATCCTGATTGTCCGTAGACGTAGGTCACAACATCCTTATGTTAGGCGCCAGAAGAGGTTGTGTGAAGAGCATGTGGAGGTGACAGGATTCTCCTCAAGTGTATCTGATCTCAATTCAGACATTGCAAACGTCCTTGTTCAATGAGAGTGTAGCTCGGTCCTAGCTCCCATCAAAGTGTCTAGCAGACATCTGCCTGCAAAGCATGCACACTTCCGAGAGTTGAGTTTATGGACTGTCCCTCCCACATCCTGCCTGCACGTACACCGCGCTCCTAACAGGCCTAGCCCCGACGCGTGCCTGAAGTGTTGTGAGAGGTAAGTGGAAAGTCGCGGCCCAGAAGACTAGTGCATCCAAGCTCAATCCAGCGATATTTCCTAGAATTCCCTGTGTGAGCCAGGTGCTACATCCTACGTGCCATACAAGAGAAGCTAGCTGAACGCCTTGTCCAAAAGCAACTTACTTCGGAGAGTTGAGCTCACACTCAGTCCCTCACAGTTGCACACTGCCTGCAGAAAGAGTTTCCAACATCTGAACCACAGCCGTTTGTCATTGGCTTGTGAGACGCAAGTGGAAAAAGGAGACCTGGAGGGTGTCTCCAGCTGCAGTGGAGTGGTATTCTGGGTAGAGCCTGGCTTAGAACACTGTTACGTTCTCAGTGCCCGAGGAACGCAGCTAGTTGAAAGCTGGCTTGTAGGCTTGCTTCCTTGTGAGAGCTGAGTTCAGGGCAGGACCCTCCCTCGTCCTGACTGCCCGTAGATGTAGGTCCCAGCATCCTTATGTTAGTTGCTGGAAGCGGTTGTGTGAAGAGCATGTGGAAGTGACAGGATTCTCCTCAAGTGTATCTGATCTCAATACAGACATTGCAAACGTCCTTGTTCACTGAGAGCGTAGCTCGGTCCTAGCTCCCATCAAAGTGTCTAGCAGACATCTGCCTGCAAAGCATACACACTTCCGAGAGTTGAGCTTATGGACTGTCCCTCCCACATCCTGCTTGCAGGTACACCGCGATCCTAACAGGCCTAGCCCCGATGCGTGCCTGAAGTGTTGTGAGAGGTAAGTGGAAAGTCGCGGCCCACAAGACTAGTGCATCCAAGCTCAATCCAGCCTTATTTCCAAGTATTCCCTGGTGAGCCAGGTGCTACATCGTATGGGCCATACAAGAGAAGCTAGCTGAACGCCTTGTCCAAAAGCAACTTACTTCGGAGAGTTCAGCTCACCCTCAGTCCCTCACAGTTGCACACTGCCTGCAGAAAGAGTTTCCAACATCTGAACCACAGCCGTTTGTCAGAGGTTGTGAGACGCAAGTGGAATAAGCAGACCTGGAGGGTGTCTCCAGCTGCAGTGGAGTGGTATTCTGGGTAGCGCCTGGCTTAGAACACTGTTACGTTCTCAGTGCCCGAGGAACGCAGCTAGTTGAAAGCTGGCTTGTAGGCTTGCTTCCTTGTGAGAGCTGAGTTCAGGGCAGGACCCTCCCGCTTTCTGACTCCCCATAGACGTAGGTCCCAACATCCTTATGTTAGGCGCCAGAAGAGGTTGTGTGAAGAGCATGTGGAAGTGACAGGATTCTCCTCAAGTGTATCTGATCTCAATACAGACATTGCAAACGTCCTTGTTCACTGAGAGCGTAGCTCGGTCCTAGCTCCAATCAAAGTGTCTAGCAGACATCTGCCTGCAAAGCATACACACTTCCGAGAGTTGAGCTTATGGACTGTCCCTCCCACATCCTGCTTGCACGTACACCGCGATCCTAACAGGCCTAACCCGATGCGTGCCTAAGTGTTGTGAGAGGAAAGTGGAAAGTCGCGGCCCACAAGACTAGTGCATCCAAGCTCAATCCAGCGATATTTCCTAGTATTCCCTGGTGAGTCAGGTGCTACATCGTATGTGCCATACAAGAGAAGCTAGCTGAACGCCTTGTCCAAAAGCAACTTACTGCGGAGAGTTCAGCTCACCCTCAGTCCCTCACAGTTGCACACTGCCTGCAAAAGAGTTTCCAACATCTGAACCACAGGCGTTTGTCAGAGGCTTGTGAGACGCAAGTGGAATAAGCAGACCTGGAGGGTGTCTCCAGCTGCAGTGGAGTGGTATTCTCGTTAGAGCCTGGCTTAGAACAGTTTTACGTTCTCAGTGCCCGAGGAACGCAGCTAGTTGAATGCTGGCTTGTAGGCTTGCTTCCTTGTGAGAGCTGAGTTCAGGGCAGGACCCTCCCGCTTTCTGACTCCCCATAGACGTAGGTCCCAAAATCCTTATGTTAGTTGCCGGAAGCTATTGTGTGAAGAGCATGTGGAAGTGACAGGATTCTCCTCAAGTGTATCTGATCTCAATACAGACATTGCAAACGTCCTTGTTCACTGAGAGCGTAGCTCGGTCCTAGCTCCAATCAAAGTGTCTAGCAGACATCTGCCTGCAAAGCATACACACTTCCGAGAGTTGAGCTTATGGACTGTCCCTCCCACATCCTGCTTGCACGTACACCGCGATCCTAACAGGCCTAACCCGATGCGTGCCTAAGTGTTGTGAGAGGTAAGTGGAAAGTCGCGGCCCACAAGACTAGTGCATCCAAGCTCAATCCAGCGATTTCCTAGTATTCCCTGTGTGAGCCAGGTGCTACATCCTACGTGCCATACGAGAGAAGCTAGCTGAACGCCTTGTCCAAAAGCAACTTACTTCGGAGAGTTGAGCTCACCCTCAGTCCCTCACAGTTGCACACTGCCTGCAGAAAGAGTTTCCAACATCTGAACCACAGCCGTTTGTCAGAGGCTTGTGAGACGCAAGTGGAATAAGCAGACCTGGAGGGTGTCTCCAGCTGCAGTGGAGTGGTATTCTGGGTAGCGCCTGGCTTAGAACACTGTTACGTTCTCAGTGCCCGAGGAACGCAGCTAGTGGAAATCTGGATTGTAGGCCTACTTCCTTGTGCGAGCTGAGTTCAGGGCAGGACCCTCCCGCATCCTGACTGCCCATAGACCTAGGTCCCAGCATCCTTATGTTAGGAGCCGGAAGCGGTTGTGTGAAGAGCATGCGGAAGTGACAGGATTCTCCTCAAGTGTATCTGATCTCAATACAGACATTGTAAACGTCCTTGTTCACTGAGAGCGTAGCTCGGTGCTAGCTCCCATCAAAGTGTCTAGCAGACATCTGCCTGCAAAGCATGCACACTTCCAAGAGTTGAGCTTATGGACTGTCCCTCCCACATCCTGCCTGCACGTACACCGCGCTCCTAACAGGCCTAGCCCCGATGCGTGCCTGAAGTGTTGTGAGAGGTAAGTGGAAAGTCGCGGCCCACAAGACTAGTGCATCCAAGCTCAATCCAGCGATTTCCTAGTATTACCTGTGTGAGCCAGGTGCTACATCCTAAGTGACCTACGAGAGAAGCTAGCTGAACGCCTTGTCCAAAAGCAACTTACTTCGGAGAGTTGAGCTCACCCTCAGTCCCTCACAGTTGCACACTGCCTGCAGAAAGAGTTTCCAACATCTGAACCACAGCCGTTTGTCAGAGGCTTGTGAGACGCAAGTCGATTAAGCAGACCTGGAGGGTGTCTCCAGCTGCAGTAGAGTGGTATTCTGGGTAGCTCCTGGATTAGAACACTGTTACGTTCTCAGTGCCCGAGGAACGCAGCGAGTTGAAAGCTGGCTTGTAGGCGTACTTCCTTGTGCGAGCTGAGTTCAGGGCAAGACCCTCCCGCATCCTGACTGCCCGTAGAGGTAGGTCCCAGCATCCTTATGTTAGTTGCCGGAAGCGGTTGTGTGAAGAGCATGTGGAAGTGACAGGATTCTCCTCAAGTGTATCTGATCTCAATACAGAGATTGCAAACGTCCTTGTTCACTGAGAGCGTAGCTCGGTCCTAGCTCCCATCAAAGTGTCTAGCAGACATGTGCCTGCAAACCATACACTCTTCCGAGAGTTGAGCTTATGGACTGTCCCTCCCACATCCTGCCTGCACGTACACCGCGCTCCTAACAGACCTAGCCCCGATGCGTGCCTGAAGTGTTGTGAGAGGTAAGTGGAAAGTCGCGGCCCACAAGACTAGTGCATCCAAGCTCAATCCAGCGATTTCCTAGTATTCCCTGTGTGAGCCAGGTGCTACATCCTACGTGCCATACGAGAGAAGCTAGCTGAACGCCTTGTCCAAAAGCAACTTACTTCGGAGAGTTGAGCTCACCCTCAGTCCGTCACAGTTGCACACTGCCTGCAGAAAGAGTTTCCAACATCTGAACCACAGCCGTTTGTCAGAGGTTGTGAGACGCAAGTGGAATAAGCAGACCTGGAGGGTGTCTCCAGCTGCAGTGGAGTGGTATTCTGGGTAGCGCCTGGCTTAGAACACTGTTACATTCTCAGTGCCCGAGGAACGCAGCGAGTTGAAAGCTGGCTTGTAGGGGTACTTCCTTGTGCGAGCTGAGTTCAGGGCAAGACCTCCCGCATCCTGACTGCCCGTAGAGGTAGGTCCCAGCATCCTTATGTAAGTTGCCGGAAGCGGTTGTGTGAAGAGCATGTGGAAGTGACAGGATTCTCCTCAAGTGTATCTGATCTGAATACAGAGATTGCAAACGTCCTTGTTCACTGAGAGCGTAGCTCGGTCCTAGCTCCCATCAAAGTGTCTAGCAGACATCTGCCTGCAAAGCATACACACTTCTGAGAGTTGAACTTATGGACTGTCCCTCCCACATCCTGCTTGCACGTACACCGCGATCCTAACAGGCCTACCCCGATGCGTGCCTAAGTGTTGTGAGAGGTAAGTGGAAAGTCGCGGCCGACAAGACTAGTGCATCCAAGCTCAATCCAGCGATTTCCTCGTATTCCCTGTGTGAGCCAGGTGCCACATCCTACGTGCCATACGAGAGAAGCTAGCTGAACGCGATGTCCAAAAGCAACTTACTTCGGAGAGTTGAGCTCACCCTCAGTCACTCACAGTTGCACACTGCCTGCAGAAAGAGTTTCCAACATCTGAACCACAGCCGTTTGTCAGAGGCTTATGAGACGCAAGTGGAATAAGCAGACCTGGAGGGTGTCTCCAGCTGCAGTAGAGTGGTATTCTGGGTAGCTCCTGGCTTAGAACACTGTTACGTTCTCAGTGCCCGAGGAACGCAGCTAGTTGAAAGGTGGCTTGTAGGCCTGCTTCCTTTTGAGAGCTGAGTTCAGGGCAGCACCCTCCCGCATCCTGATTGCCCGTAGACGTAGGTCACAGCATCCTTATGTTAGGCGCCAGAAGAGGTTGTGTGAAGAGCATGTGGAGGTGACAGGATTCTCCTCAAGTGTATCTGATCTCAATTCAGACATTGCAAACGTCCTTGTTCACTGAGAGCGTAGCTCGGTCCTAGCTCCCATCAAAGTGTCTAGCAGACATCTGCCTGCAAAGCATACACACTTCAGAGAGTTGAGCTCTTGGACTGTCCCTCCCACATCCTGCTTGCAGGTACACCGCGCTCCTAACAGGCCTAGCCCCGACGCGTGCCTGAAGTGTTGTGAGAGGTAAGTGGAAAGTCGCGGCCCAGAAGACTAGTGCATCCAAGCTCAATCCAGCGATATTTCCTAGAATTCCCTGTGTGAGCCAGGTGCTACATCCTACGTGCCATACAAGAGAAGCTAGCTGAACGCCTTGTCCAAAAGCAACTTACTTCGGAGAGTTGAGCTCACACTCAGTCCCTCACAGTTGCACACTGCCTGCAGAAAGAGTTTCCAACATCTGAACCACAGCCGTTTGTCATTGGCTTGTGAGACGCAAGTGGAATAAGGAGACCTGGAGGGTGTCTCCAGCTGCAGTGGAGTGGTATTCTGGGTAGAGCCTGGCTTAGAACACTGTTACGTTCTCAGTGCCCGAGGAACGCAGCTAGTTGAAAGCTGGCTTGTAGGCTTGCTTCCTTGTGAGAGCTGAGTTCAGGGCAGGACCCTCCCTCGTCCTGACTGCCCGTAGATGTAGGTCCCAGCATCCTTATGTTAGTTGCTGGAAGCGGTTGTGTGAAGAGCATGTGGAAGTGACAGGATTCTCCTCAAGTGTATCTGATCTCAATACAGACATTGCAAACGTCCTTGTTCACTGAGAGCGTAGCTCGGTCCTAGCTCCCATCAAAGTGTCTAGCAGACATCTGCCTGCAAAGCATACACACTTCCGAGAGTTGAGCTTATGGACTGTCCCTCCCACATCCTGCTTGCAGGTACACCGCGATCCTAACAGGCCTAGCCCCGATGCGTGCCTGAAGTGTTGTGAGAGGTAAGTGGAAAGTCGCGGCCCACAAGACTAGTGCATCCAAGCTCAATCCAGCCTTATTTCCAAGTATTCCCTGGTGAGCCAGGTGCTACATCGTATGGGCCATACAAGAGAAGCTAGCTGAACGCCTTGTCCAAAAGCAACTTACTTCGGAGAGTTCAGCTCACCCTCAGTCCCTCACAGTTGCACACTGCCTGCAGAAAGAGTTTCCAACATCTGAACCACAGCCGTTTGTCAGAGGTTGTGAGACGCAAGTGGAATAAGCAGACCTGGAGGGTGTCTCCAGCTGCAGTGGAGTGGTATTCTGGGTAGCGCCTGGCTTAGAACACTGTTACGTTCTCAGTGCCCGAGGAACGCAGCTAGTTGAAAGCTGGCTTGTAGGCTTGCTTCCTTGTGAGAGCTGAGTTCAGGGCAGGACCCTCCCGCTTTCTGACTCCCCATAGACGTAGGTCCCAACATCCTTATGTTAGGCGCCAGAAGAGGTTGTGTGAAGAGCATGTGGAAGTGACAGGATTCTCCTCAAGTGTATCTGATCTCAATACAGACATTGCAAACGTCCTTGTTCACTGAGAGCTTAGCTCGGTCCTAGCTCCAATCAAAGTGTCTAGCAGACATCTGTCTGCAAAGCATACACACTTCCGAGAGTTGAGCTTATGGACTGTCCCTCCCACATCCTGCTTGCACGTACACCGCGATCCTAACAGGCCTAACCCGATGCGTGCCTAAGTGTTGTGAGAGGAAAGTGGAAAGTCGCGGCCCACAAGACTAGTGCATCCAAGCTCAATCCAGCGATATTTCCTAGTATTCCCTGGTGAGCCAGGTGCTACATCGTATGTGCCATACAAGAGAAGCTAGCTGAACGCCTTGTCCAAAAGCAACTTACTGCGGAGAGTTCAGCTCACCCTCAGTCCCTCACAGTTGCACACTGCCTGCAAAAGAGTTTCCAACATCTGAACCACAGGCGTTTGTCAGAGGCTTGTGAGACGCAAGTGGAATAAGCAGACCTGGAGGGTGTCTCCAGCTGCAGTGGAGTGGTATTCTCGTTAGAGCCTGGCTTAGAACAGTTTTACGTTCTCAGTGCCCGAGGAACGCAGCTAGTTGAATGCTGGCTTGTAGGCTTGCTTCCTTGTGAGAGCTGAGTTCAGGGCAGGACCCTCCCGCTTTCTGACTCCCCATAGACGTAGGTCCCAAAATCCTTATGTTAGTTGCCGGAAGCTATTGTGTGAAGAGCATGTGGAAGTGACAGGATTCTCCTCAAGTGTATCTGATCTCAATACAGACATTGCAAACGTCCTTGTTCACTGAGAGCGTAGCTCGGTCCTAGCTCCAATCAAAGTGTCTAGCAGACATCTGCCTGCAAAGCATACACACTTCCGAGAGTTGAGCTTATGGACTGTCCCTCCCACATCCTGCTTGCACGTACACCGCGATCCTAACAGGCCTAACCCGATGCGTGCCTAAGTGTTGTGAGAGGTAAGTGGAAAGTCGCGGCCCACAAGACTAGTGCATCCAAGCTCAATCCAGCGATTTCCTAGTATTCCCTGTGTGAGCCAGGTGCTACATCCTACGTGCCATACGAGAGAAGCTAGCTGAACGCCTTGTCCAAAAGCAACTTACTTCGGAGAGTTGAGCTCACCCTCAGTCCCTCACAGTTGCACACTGCCTGCAGAAAGAGTTTCCAACATCTGAACCACAGCCGTTTGTCAGAGGCTTGTGAGACGCAAGTGGAATAAGCAGACCTGGAGGGTGTCTCCAGCTGCAGTGGAGTGGTATTCTGGGTAGCGCCTGGCTTAGAACACTGTTACGTTCTCAGTGCCCGAGGAACGCAGCTAGTGGAAATCTGGATTGTAGGCCTACTTCCTTGTGCGAGCTGAGTTCAGGGCAGGACCCTCCCGCATCCTGACTGCCCATAGACCTAGGTCCCAGCATCCTTATGTTAGGAGCCGGAAGCGGTTGTGTGAAGAGCATGCGGAAGTGACAGGATTCTCCTCAAGTGTATCTGATCTCAATACAGACATTGTAAACGTCCTTGTTCACTGAGAGCGTAGCTCGGTGCTAGCTCCCATCAAAGTGTCTAGCAGACATCTGCCTGCAAAGCATGCACACTTCCAAGAGTTGAGCTTATGGACTGTCCCTCCCACATCCTGCCTGCACGTACACCGCGCTCCTAACAGGCCTAGCCCCGATGCGTGCCTGAAGTGTTGTGAGAGGTAAGTGGAAAGTCGCGGCCCACAAGACTAGTGCATCCAAGCTCAATCCAGCGATTTCCTAGTATTACCTGTGTGAGCCAGGTGCTACATCCTAAGTGCCATACGAGAGAAGCTAGCTGAACGCCTTGTCCAAAAGCAACTTACTTCGGAGAGTTGAGCTCACCCTCAGTCCCTCACAGTTGCACACTGCCTGCAGAAAGAGTTTCCAACATCTGAACCACAGCCGTTTGTCAGAGGCTTGTGAGACGCAAGTCGATTAAGCAGACCTGGAGGGTGTCTCCAGCTGCAGTAGAGTGGTATTCTGGGTAGCTCCTGGATTAGAACACTGTTACGTTCTCAGTGCCCGAGGAACGCAGCGAGTTGAAAGCTGGCTTGTAGGCGTACTTCCTTGTGCGAGCTGAGTTCAGGGCAAGACCCTCCCGCATCCTGACTGCCCGTAGAGGTAGGTCCCAGCATCCTTATGTTAGTTGCCGGAAGCGGTTGTGTGAAGAGCATGTGGAAGTGACAGGATTCTCCTCAAGTGTATCTGATCTCAATACAGAGATTGCAAACGTCCTTGTTCACTGAGAGCGTAGCTCGGTCCTAGCTCCCATCAAAGTGTCTAGCAGACATGTGCCTGCAAACCATACACTCTTCCGAGAGTTGAGCTTATGGACTGTCCCTCCCACATCCTGCCTGCACGTACACCGCGCTCCTAACAGACCTAGCCCCGATGCGTGCCTGAAGTGTTGTGAGAGGTAAGTGGAAAGTCGCGGCCCACAAGACTAGTGCATCCAAGCTCAATCCAGCGATTTCCTAGTATTCCCTGTGTGAGCCAGGTGCTACATCCTACGTGCCATACGAGAGAAGCTAGCTGAACGCCTTGTCCAAAAGCAACTTACTTCGGAGAGTTGAGCTCACCCTCAGTCCGTCACAGTTGCACACTGCCTGCAGAAAGAGTTTCCAACATCTGAACCACAGCCGTTTGTCAGAGGTTGTGAGACGCAAGTGGAATAAGCAGACCTGGAGGGTGTCTCCAGCTGCAGTGGAGTGGTATTCTGGGTAGCGCCTGGCTTAGAACACTGTTACATTCTCAGTGCCCGAGGAACGCAGCGAGTTGAAAGCTGGCTTGTAGGGGTACTTCCTTGTGCGAGCTGAGTTCAGGGCAAGACCCTCCCGCATCCTGACTGCCCGTAGAGGTAGGTCCCAGCATCCTTATGTAAGTTGCCGGAAGCGGTTGTGTGAAGAGCATGTGGAAGTGACAGGATTCTCCTCAAGTGTATCTGATCTGAATACAGAGATTGCAAACGTCCTTGTTCACTGAGAGCGTAGCTCGGTCCTAGCTCCCATCAAAGTGTCTAGCAGACATCTGCCTGCAAAGCATACACACTTCTGAGAGTTGAACTTATGGACTGTCCCTCCCACATCCTGCTTGCACGTACACCGCGATCCTAACAGGCCTACCCCGATGCGTGCCTAAGTGTTGTGAGAGGTAAGTGGAAAGTCGCGGCCGACAAGACTAGTGCATCCAAGCTCAATCCAGCGATTTCCTCGTATTCCCTGTGTGAGCCAGGTGCCACATCCTACGTGCCATACGAGAGAAGCTAGCTGAACGCGATGTCCAAAAGCAACTTACTTCGGAGAGTTGAGCTCACCCTCAGTCACTCACAGTTGCACACTGCCTGCAGAAAGAGTTTCCAACATCTGAACCACAGCCGTTTGTCAGAGGCTTATGAGACGCAAGTGGAATAAGCAGACCTGGAGGGTGTCTCCAGCTGCAGTAGAGTGGTATTCTGGGTAGCTCCTGGCTTAGAACACTGTTACGTTCTCAGTGCCCGAGGAACGCAGCTAGTTGAAAGGTGGCTTGTAGGCCTGCTTCCTTTTGAGAGCTGAGTTCAGGGCAGCACCCTCCCGCATCCTGATTGCCCGTAGACGTAGGTCACAGCATCCTTATGTTAGGCGCCAGAAGAGGTTGTGTGAAGAGCATGTGGAGGTGACAGGATTCTCCTCAAGTGTATCTGATCTCAATTCAGACATTGCAAACGTCCTTGTTCACTGAGAGCGTAGCTCGGTCCTAGCTCCCATCAAAGTGTCTAGCAGACATCTGCCTGCAAAGCATACACACTTCCGAGAGTTGAGCTCTTGGACTGTCCCTCCCACATCCTGCTTGCAGGTACACCGCGATCCTAACAGGCCTAGCCCCGATGCGTGCCTGAAGTGTTGTGAGAGGTAAGTGGAAAGTCGCGGCCCACAAGACTAGTGCATCCAAGCTCAATCCAGCGATTTCCTAGTATTCCCTGTGTGAGCCAGGTGCTACATCCTACGTGCCATACAAGAGAAGCTAGCTGAACGCCTTGTCCAAAAGCAACTTACTTCGGAGAGTTGAGCTCACCCTCAGTCACTCACAGTTGCACACTGCCTGCAGAAAGAGTTTCCAACATCTGAACCACAGGCGTTTGTCAGAGGATTGTGAGACTCAAGTGGAATAAGCAGACCTGGAGGGTGTCTCCAGCTGCAGTGGAGTGGTATTCTCGTTAGAGCCTGGCTTAGAACAGTTTTACGTTCTCAGTGCCCGAGGAACGCAGCTAGTTGAATGCTGGCTTGTAGGCTTGCTTCCTTGTGAGAGCTGAGTTCAGGGCAGGACCCTCCCGCTTTCTGACTCCCCATAGACGTAGGTCCCAAAATCCTTATGTTAGTTGCCGGAAGCTATTGTGTGAAGAGCATGTGGAAGTGACAGGATTCTCCTCAAGTGTATCTGATCTCAATACAGACATTGCAAACGTCCTTGTTCACTGAGAGCGTAGCTCGGTCCTAGCTCCAATCAAAGTGTCTAGCAGACATCTGCCTGCAAAGCATACACACTTCCGAGAGTTGAGCTTATGGACTGTCCCTCCCACATCCTGCTTGCACGTACACCGCGATCCTAACAGGCCTAACCCGATGCGTGCCTAAGTGTTGTGAGAGGTAAGTGGAAAGTCGCGGCCCACAAGACTAGTGCATCCAAGCTCAATCCAGCGATTTCCTAGTATTCCCTGTGTGAGCCAGGTGCTACATCCTACGTGCCATACGAGAGAAGCTAGCTGAACGCCTTGTCCAAAAGCAACTTACTTCGGAGAGTTGAGCTCACCCTCAGTCCCTCACAGTTGCACACTGCCTGCAGAAAGAGTTTCCAACATCTGAACCACAGCCGTTTGTCAGAGGCTTGTGAGACGCAAGTGGAATAAGCAGACCTGGAGGGTGTCTCCAGCTGCAGTGGAGTGGTATTCTGGGTAGCGCCTGGCTTAGAACACTGTTACGTTCTCAGTGCCCGAGGAACGCAGCTAGTGGAAATCTGGATTGTAGGCCTACTTCCTTGTGCGAGCTGAGTTCAGGGCAGGACCCTCCCGCATCCTGACTGCCCATAGACCTAGGTCCCAGCATCCTTATGTTAGGAGCCGGAAGCGGTTGTGTGAAGAGCATGCGGAAGTGACAGGATTCTCCTCAAGTGTATCTGATCTCAATACAGACATTGTAAACGTCCTTGTTCACTGAGAGCGTAGCTCGGTGCTAGCTCCCATCAAAGTGTCTAGCAGACATCTGCCTGCAAAGCATGCACACTTCCAAGAGTTGAGCTTATGGACTGTCCCTCCCACATCCTGCCTGCACGTACACCGCGCTCCTAACAGGCCTAGCCCCGATGCGTGCCTGAAGTGTTGTGAGAGGTAAGTGGAAAGTCGCGGCCCACAAGACTAGTGCATCCAAGCTCAATCCAGCGATTTCCTAGTATTCCCTGTGTGAGCCAGGTGCTACATCCTAAGTGCCATACGAGAGAAGCTAGCTGAACGCCTTGTCCAAAAGCAACTTACTTCGGAGAGTTGAGCTCACCCTCAGTCCCTCACAGTTGCACACTGCCTGCAGAAAGAGTTTCCAACATCTGAACCACAGCCGTTTGTCAGAGGCTTGTGAGACGCAAGTCGATTAAGCAGACCTGGAGGGTGTCTCCAGCTGCAGTAGAGTGGTATTCTGGGTAGCTCCTGGATTAGAACACTGTTACGTTCTCAGTGCCCGAGGAACGCAGCGAGTTGAAAGCTGGCTTGTAGGCGTACTTCCTTGTGCGAGCTGAGTTCAGGGCAAGACCCTCCCGCATCCTGACTGCCCGTAGAGGTAGGTCCCAGCATCCTTATGTTAGTTGCCGGAAGCGGTTGTGTGAAGAGCATGTGGAAGTGACAGGATTCTCCTCAAGTGTATCTGATCTCAATACAGAGATTGAAAACGTCCTTGTTCACTGAGAGCGTAGCTCGGTCCTAGCTCCCATCAAAGTGTCTAGCAGACATCTGCCTGCAAACCATACACTCTTCCGAGAGTTGAGCTTATGGACTGTCCCTCCCACATCCTGCCTGCACGTACACCGCGCTCCTAACAGACCTAGCCCCGATGCGTGCCTGAAGTGTTGTGAGAGGTAAGTGGAAAGTCGCGGCCCACAAGACTAGTGCATCCAAGCTCAATCCAGCGATTTCCTAGTATTCCCTGTGTGAGCCAGGTGCTACATCCTACGTGCCATACGAGAGAAGCTAGCTGAACGCCTTGTCCAAAAGCAACTTACTTCGGAGAGTTGAGCTCACCCTCAGTCCGTCACAGTTGCACACTGCCTGCAGAAAGAGTTTCCAACATCTGAACCACAGCCGTTTGTCAGAGGTTGTGAGACGCAAGTGGAATAAGCAGACCTGGAGGGTGTCTCCAGCTGCAGTGGAGTGGTATTCTGGGTAGCGCCTGGCTTAGAACACTGTTACGTTCTCAGTGCCCGAGGAACGCAGCTAGTTGAAAGCTGGCTTGTAGGCGTGCTTTCTTGTGCGAGCTGTGTTCAGGGCAGGACCCTCCCGCGTCCTGACTGCCCGTAGATGTAGGTCCCAGCATCCTTATGTTAGTTGCTGGAAGCGGTTGTGTGAAGAGCATGTGGAAGTGACAGGATTCTCCTCAAGTGTATCTGATCTCAATACAGACATTGCAAACGTCCTTGTTCACTGAGAGCGTAGCTCGGTCCTAGCTCCCATCAAAGTGTCTAGCAGACATCTGCCTGCAAAGCATACACACTTCCGAGAGTTGAGCTTATGGACTGTCCCTCCCACATCCTGCTTGCAGGTACACCGCGATCCTAACAGGCCTAGCCCCGATGCGTGCCTGAAGTGTTGTGAGAGGTAAGTGGAAAGTCGCGGCCCACAAGACTAGTGCATCCAAGCTCAATCCAGCGATTTCCTAGTATTCCCTGTGTGAGCCAGATGCTACATCCTAAGTGCCATACGAGAGAAGCTAGCTGAACGCCTTGTCCAAAGCAACTTACTTCGGAGAGTTGAGCTCACCCTCAGTCCGTCACAGTTGCACACTGCCTGCAGAAAGAGTTTCCAACATCTGAACCACAGCCGTTTGTCAGAGGCTTGTGAGACGCAAGTGGAATAAGCAGACCTGGAGGGTGTCTCCAGCTGCAGTAGAGTGGTATTCTGGGTAGCTCCTGGCTTAGAACACTGTTACGTTCTCAGTGCCCGAGGAACGCAGCTAGTTGAAAGGTGGCTTGCAGGCGTGCTTCCTTTTGAGAGCTGAGTTCAGGGCAGGAACCTCCCGCATCCTGATTGCCCGTAGACGTAGGTCCCAGCATCCTTATGTTAGGCGCCAGAAGAGGTTGTGTGAAGAGCATGTGGAGGTGACAGGATTCTCCTCAAGTGTATCTGATCTCAATTCAGACATTGCAAACGTCCTTGTTCAATGAGAGCGTAGCTCGGTCCTAGCTCCCATCAAAGTGTCTAGCAGACATCTGCCTGCAAAGCATGCACACTTCCGAGAGTTGAGCTTATGGACTGTCCCTCCCACATCCTGCTTGCAGGTACACCGCGATCCTAACAGGCCTAGCCCCGATGCGTGCCTGAAGTGTTGTGAGAGGTAAGTGGAAAGTCGCGGCCCACAAGACTAGTGCATCCAAGCTCAATCCAGCCTTATTTCCAAGTATTCCCTGGTGAGCCAGGTGCTACATCGTATGGGCCATACAAGAGAAGCTAGCTGAACGCCTTGTCCAAAAGCAACTTACTTCGGAGAGTTGAGCTCACCCTCAGTCCCTCACAGTTGCACACTGCCTGCAGAAAGAGTTTCCAACATCTGAACCACAGCCGTTTGTCAGAGGTTGTGAGACGCAAGTGGAATAAGCAGACCTGGAGGGTGTCTCCAGCTGCAGTGGAGTGGTATTCTGGGTAGCGCCTGGCTTAGAACACTGTTACGTTCTCAGTGCCCGAGGAACGCAGCTAGCGGAAATCTGGATTGTAGGCCTACTTCCTTGTGCGAGCTGAGTTCAGGGCAGGACCCTCCCGCATCCTGACTGCCCGTAGACGTAGGTCCCAGCATCCTTATGTTAGGAGCCGGAAGCGGTTGTGTGAAGAGCATGCGGAAGTGACAGGATTCTTCTCAAGTGTATCTGATCTCAATACAGACATTGGAAACGTCCTTGTTCACTGAGAGCGTAGCTCGGTGCTAGCTCCCATCAAAGTGTCTAGCAGACATCTGCCGGCAAAGCATGCACACTTCCGAGAGTTGAGCTTATGGACTGTCCCTCCCACATCCTGCCTGCACGTACACCGCGCTCCTAACTGGCCTAGCCCCGACGCGTGCCTGAAGTGTTGTGAGAGGTAAGTGGAAAGTCGCGGCCCACAAGACTAGTGCATCCAAGCTCAATCCAGCGATTTCCTAGTATTCCCTGTGTGAGCCAGGTGCTACATCCTACGTGCCATACAAGAGAAGCTAGCTAAACGCCTTGTCCAAAAGCAACTTACTTCGGAGAGTTGAGCTCACCCTCAGTCCCTCACAGTTGCACACTGCCTGCAGAAAGAGTTTCCAACATCTGAACCACAGCCGTTTGTCAGAGGTTGTGAGACGCAAGTGGAATAAGCAGACCTGGAGGGTGTCTCCAGCTGCAGTGGAGTGGTATTCTGGGTAGCTCCTGGCTTAGAACACTGTTACGTTCTCAGTGCCCGAGGAACGCAGCTAGGGGAAATCTGGATTGTAGGCCTATTTCCTTGTGCGAGCTGAGTTCAGGGCAAGACCCTCGCGCATCCTGACTGCCTGTAGAGGTAGGTCTCAGCATCCTTATGTTAGTTGCCGGTAGCGGTTGTGTGAAGAGCATGTGGAAGTGACAGGATTCTCCTCAAGTGTATCTGATCTCAATACAGAGATTGCAAACGTCCTTGTTCACTGAGAGCGTAGCTCGGTCCTAGCTCCCATTAAACTGTCTAGCAGACATCTGCCTGCAAACCATACACACTTCCGAGAGTTGAGCTTATGGACTGTCCCTCCCACATCCTGCCTGCACGTACACCGCGCTCCTAACAGGCCTAGCCCCGACGCGTGCCTGAAGTGTTGTGAGAGGTAAGTGGAAAGTCGCGGCCCACAAGACTAGTGCATCCAAGCTCAATCCAGCCTTATTTCCAAGTATTCCCTGGTGAGCCAGGTGCTACATCGTATGGGCCATACAAGAGAAGCTAGCTGAACGCCTTGTCCAAAAGCAACTTACTTCGGAGAGTTCAGCTCACCCTCAGTCCCTCACAGTTGCACACTGCCTGCAGAAAGAGTTTCCAACATCTGAACCACAGCCGTTTGTCAGAGGTTGTGAGACGCAAGTGGAATAAGCAGACCTGGAGGGTGTCTCCAGCTGCAGTGGAGTGGTATTCTGGGTAGCTCCTGGCTTAGAACACTGTTACGTTCTCAGTGCCCGAGGAACGCAGCTAGGGGAAATCTGGATTGTAGGCCTATTTCCTTGTGCGAGCTGAGTTCAGGGCAAGACCCTCGCGCATCCTGACTGCCCGTAGAGGTAGGTCTCAGCATCCTTATGTTAGTTGCCGGTAGCGGTTGTGTGAAGAGCATGTGGAAGTGACAGGATTCTCCTCAAGTGTATCTGATCTCAATACAGAGATTGCAAACGTCCTTGTTCACTGAGAGCGTAGCTCGGTCCTAGCTCCCATTAAACTGTCTAGCAGACATCTGCCTGCAAAGCATACACACTTCCGAGAGTTGAGCTTATGGACTGTCCCTCCCACATCCTGCCTGCACGTACACCGCGCTCCTAACAGGCCTAGCCCCGACGCGTGCCTGAAGTGTTGTGAGAGGTAAGTGGAAAGTCGCGGCCCACAAGACTAGTGCATCCAAGCTCAATCCAGCGATTTCCTAGTATTCCCTGTGTGAGCCAGGTGCTACATCCTACGTGCCATACAAGAGAAGCTAGCTAAACGCCTTGTCCAAAAGCAACTTACTTCGGAGAGTTGAGCTCACCCTCAGTCCCTCACAGTTGCACACTGCCTGCAGAAAGAGTTTCCAACATCTGAACCACAGCCGTTTGTCAGAGGATTGTGAGACTCAAGTGGAATAAGCAGACCTGGAGGGTGTCTCCAGCTGCAGTAGAGTGGTATTCTGGGTAGCGCCTGGCTTAGAACACTGTTACGTTCTCAGTGCCCGAGGAACGCAGCGAGTTGAAAGCTGGCTTGTAGGCCTGCTTCCTTTTGGGAGCTGAGTTCAGGGCAGCACCCTCCCGCATCCTGATTGCCCGTAGACGTAGGTCACAACATCCTTATGTTAGGCGCCAGAAGAGGTTGTGTGAAGAGCATGTGGAGGTGACAGGATTCTCCTCAAGTGTATCTGATCTCAATTCAGACATTGCAAACGTCCTTGTTCAATGAGAGTGTAGCTCGGTCCTAGCTCCCATCAAAGTGTCTAGCAGACATCTGCCTGCAAAGCATGCACACTTCCGAGAGTTGAGTTTATGGACTGTCCCTCCCACATCCTGCCTGCACGTACACCGCGCTCCTAACAGGCCTAGCCCCGATGCGTGCCTGAAGTGTTGTGAGAGGTAAGTGGAAAGTCGCGGCCCACAAGACTAGTGCATCCAAGCTCAATCCAGCCTTATTTCCAAGTATTCCCTGGTGAGCCAGGTGCTACATCGTATGGGCCATACAAGAGAAGCTAGCTGAACGCCTTGTCCAAAAGCAACTTACTTCGGAGAGTTCAGCTCACCCTCAGTCCCTCACAGTTGCACACTGCCTGCAGAAAGAGTTTCCAACATCTGAACCACAGCCGTTTGTCAGAGGCTTGTGAGACGCAAGTGGAATAAGCAGACCTGGAGGGTGTCTCCAGCTGCAGTAGAGTGGTATTCTGGGTAGCGCCTGGCTTAGAACACTGTTACGTTCTCAGTGCCCGAGGAACGCAGCGAGTTGAAAGCTGGCTTGTAGGCCTGCTTCCTTTTGGGAGCTGAGTTCAGGGCAGCACCCTCCCGCATCCTGATTGCCCGTAGACGTAGGTCACAACATCCTTATGTTAGGCGCCAGAAGAGGTTGTGTGAAGAGCATGTGGAGGTGACAGGATTCTCCTCAAGTGTATCTGATCTCAATTCAGACATTGCAAACGTCCTTGTTCAATGAGAGTGTAGCTCGGTCCTAGCTCCCATCAAAGTGTCTAGCAGACATCTGCCTGCAAAGCATGCACACTTCCGAGAGTTGAGTTTATGGACTGTCCCTCCCACATCCTGCCTGCACGTACACCGCGCTCCTAACAGGCCTAGCCCCGATGCGTGCCTGAAGTGTTGTGAGAGGTAAGTGGAAAGTCGCGGCCCAGAAGACTAGTGCATCCAAGCTCAATCCAGCGATATTTCCTAGAATTCCCTGTGTGAGCCAGGTGCTACATCCTACGTGCCATACAAGAGAAGCTAGCTGAACGCCTTGTCCAAAAGCAACTTACTTCGGAGAGTTGCGCTCACACTCAGTCCCTCACAGTTGCACACTGCCTGCAGAAAGAGTTTCCAACATCTGAACCACAGCCGTTTGTCATTGGCTTGTGAGACGCAAGTGGAACAAGGAGACCTGGAGGGTGTCTCCAGCTGCAGTGGAGTGGTATTCTGGGTAGAGCCTGGCTTAGAACACTGTTACGTTCTCAGTGCCCGAGGAACGCAGCTAGTTGAAAGCTGGCTTGTAGGCTTGCTTCCTTGTGAGAGCTGAGTTCAGGGCAGGACCCTCCCTCGTCCTGACTGCCCGTAGATGTAGGTCCCAGCATCCTTATGTTAGTTGCTGGAAGCGTTTGTGTGAAGAGCATGTGGAAGTGACAGGATTCTCCTCAAGTGTATCTGATCTCAATACAGACATTGCAAACGTCCTTGTTCACTGAGAGCGTAGCTCGGTCCTAGCTCCCATCAAAGTGTCTAGCAGACATCTGCCTGCAAAGCATACACACTTCCGAGAGTTGAGCTTATGGACTGTCCCTCCCACATCCTGCTTGCAGGTACACCGCGATCCTAACAGGCCTAGCCCCGATGCGTGCCTGAAGTGTTGTGAGAGGTAAGTGGAAAGTCGCGGCCCACAAGACTAGTGCATCCAAGCTCAATCCAGCCTTATTTCCAAGTATTCCCTGGTGAGCCAGGTGCTATATCGTATGGGCCATACAAGAGAAGCTAGCTGAACGCCTTGTCCAAAAGCAACTTACTTCGGAGAGTTGAGCTCACCCTCAGTCCCTCACAGTTGCACACTGCCTGCAGAAAGAGTTTCCAACATCTGAACCACAGCCGTTTGTCAGAGGTTGTGAGACGCAAGTGGAATAAGCAGACCTGGAGGGTGTCTCCAGCTGCAGTGGAGTGGTATTCTGGGTAGCGCCTGGCTTAGAACACTGTTACGTTCTCAGTGCCCGAGGAACGCAGCTAGTTGAAAGCTGGCTTGTAGGCGTGCTTTCTTGTGCGAGCTGAGTTCAGGGCAGGACCCTCCCGCGTCCTGACTGCCCGTAGATGTAGGTCCCAGCATCCTTATGTTAGTTGCTGGAAGCGGTTGTGTGAAGAGCATGTGGAAGTGACAGGATTCTCCTCAAGTGTATCTGATCTCAATACAGACATTGCAAACGTCCTTGTTCAATGAGAGCGTAGCTCGGTCCTAGCTCCCATCAAAGTGTCTAGCAGACATCTGCCTGCAAAGCATACACACTTCCGAGAGTTGAGCTTATGGACTGTCCCTCCCACATCCTGCTTGCAGGTACACCGCGATCCTAACAGGATTAGCCCCGATGCGTGCCTGAAGTGTTGTGAGAGGTAAGTGGAAAGTCGCGGCCCACAAGACTAGTGCATCCAAGCTCAATCCAGCCTTATTTCCAAGTATTCCCTGGTGAGCCAGGTGCTACATCGTATGGGCCATACAAGAGAAGCTAGCTGAACGCCTTGTCCAAAAGCAACTTACTTCGGAGAGTTGAGCTCACCCTCAGTCCCTCACAGTTGCACACTGCCTGCAGAAAGATTTTCCAACATCTGAACCACAGCCGTTTGTCAGAGGTTGTGAGACGCAAGTGGAATAAGCAGACCTGGAGGGTGTCTCCAGCTGCAGTGGAGTGGTATTCTGGGTAGCTCCTGGCTTAGAACACTGTTACGTTCTCAGTGCCCGAGGAACGCAGCTAGGGGAAATCTGGATTGTAGGCCTATTTCCTTGTGCGAGCTGAGTTCAGGGCAAGACCCTCGCGCATCCTGACTGCCGTAGAGGTAGGTCTCAGCATCCTTATGTTAGTTGCCGGTAGCGGTTGTGTGAAGAGCATGTGGAAGTGACAGGATTCTCCTCAAGTGTATCTGATCTCAATACAGAGATTGCAAACGTCCTTGTTCACTGAGAGCGTAGCTCGGTCCTAGCTCCCATTAAACTGTCTAGCAGACATCTGCCTGCAAAGCATACACACTTCCGAGAGTTGAGCTTATGGACTGTCCCTCCCACATCCTCCCTGCAGGTACACCGCGCTCCTAACTGGCCTAGCCCCGACGCGTGCCTGAAGTGTTGTGAGAGGTAAGTGGAAAGTCGCGGCCCACAAGACTAGTGCATCCAAGCTCAATCCAGCGATATTTCCTAGAATTCCCTGTGTGACCCAGGTGCTACGTCCTACGTGCCATACAAGAGAAGCTAGCTGAACGCCTTGTCCAAAGCAACTTACTTCGGAGAGTTGAGCTCACCCTCAGTCCCTCACAGTTGCACACTGCCTGCAGAAAGAGTTTCCAACATCTAAACCACAGCCGTTTGTCAGAGGCTTGTGAGACGCAAGTGGAATAAGCAGACCTGGAGGGTGTCTCCAGCTGCAGTGGAGTGGTATTCTGGGTAGCTCCTGGCTTAGAACACTGTTACGTTCTCAGTGCCCGAGGAACGCAGCGAGTTGAAAGCTGGCTTGTAGGCCTGCTTCCTTTTGAGAGCTGAGTTCAGGGCAGCACCTTCCCGCATCCTGATTGCCCGTAGACGTAGGTAACAACATCCTTATGTTAGGCGCCAGAAGAGGTTGTGTGAAGAGCATGTGGAGGTGACAGGATTCTCCTCAAGTGTATCTGATCTCAATTCAGACATTGCAAACGTCCTTGTTCAATGAGAGTGTAGCTCGGTCCTAGCTCCCATCAAAGTGTCTAGCAGACATCTGCCTGCAAAGCATGCACACTTCCGAGAGTTGAGCTTATGGACTGTCCCTCCCACATCCTGCCTGCACGTACACCGCGCTAACAGGCCTAGCCCCGATGCGTGCCTGAAGTGTTGTGAGAGGTAAGTGGAAAGTCGCGGCCCACAAGACTAGTGCATCCAAGCTCAATCCAGCGATTTCCTAGTATTCCCTGTGTGAGCCAGATGCTACATCCTAAGTGCCATACGAGAGAAGCTAGCTGAACGCCTTGTCCAAAGCAACTTACTTCGGAGAGTTGAGCTCACCCTCAGTCCGTCACAGTTGCACACTGCCTGCAGAAAGAGTTTCCAACATCTGAACCACAGCCGTTTGTCAGAGGCTTGTGAGACGCAAGTGGAATAAGCAGACCTGGAGGGTGTCTCCAGCTGCAGTAGAGTGGTATTCTGGGTAGCTCCTGGCTTAGAACACTGTTACGTTCTCAGTGCCCGAGGAACGCAGCTAGTTGAAAGGTGGCTTGTAGGCCTGCTTCCTTTTGAGAGCTGAGTTCAGGGCAGCACCCTCCCGCATCCTGATTGCCCGTAGACGTAGGTCACAGCATCCTTATGTTAGGCGCCAGAAGAGGTTGTGTGAAGAGCATGTGGAGGTGACAGGATTCTCCTCAAGTGTATCTGATCTCAATTCAGACATTGCAAACGTCCTTGTTCAATGAGAGTGTAGCTCGGTCCTAGCTCCCATCAAAGTGTCTAGCAGACATCTGCCTGCAAAGCATGCACACTTCCGAGAGTTGAGCTTATGGACTGTCCCTCCCACATCCTGCTTGCACGTACACCGCGATCCTAACAGGCCTAACCCGATGCGTGCCTAAGTGTTGTGAGAGGTAAGTGGAAAGTCGCGGCCCACAAGACTAGTGCATCCAAGCTCAATCCAGCGATATTTCCTAGTATTCCCTGGTGAGCCAGGTGCTACATCGTATGTGCCATACAAGAGAAGCTAGCTGAACGCCTTGTCCAAAAGCAACTTACTGCGGAGAGTTCAGCTCACCCTCAGTCCCTCACAGTTGCACACTGCCTGCAAAAGAGTTTCCAACATCTGAACCACAGGCGTTTGTCAGAGGCTTGTGAGACGCAAGTGGAATAAGCAGACCTGGAGGGTGTCTCCAGCTGCAGTGGAGTGGTATTCTCGTTAGAGCCTGGCTTAGAACAGTTTTACGTTCTCAGTGCCCGAGGAACGCAGCTAGTTGAATGCTGGCTTGTAGGGGTACTTCCTTGTGCGAGCTGAGTTCAGGGCAAGACCCTCCCGCATCCTGACTGCCCGTAGAGGTAGGTCCCAGCATCCTTATGTAAGTTGCCGGAAGCGGTTGTGTGAAGAGCATGTGGAAGTGACAGGATTCTCCTCAAGTGTATCTGATCTGAATACAGAGATTGCAAACGTCCTTGTTCACTGAGAGCGTAGCTCGGTCCTAGCTCCCATCAAAGTGTCTAGCAGACATCTGCCTGCAAAGCATACACACTTCTGAGAGTTGAACTTATGGACTGTCCCTCCCACATCCTGCTTGCACGTACACCGCGATCCTAACAGGCCTACCCCGATGCGTGCCTAAGTGTTGTGAGAGGTAAGTGGAAAGTCGCGGCCGACAAGACTAGTGCATCCAAGCTCAATCCAGCGATTTCCTCGTATTCCCTGTGTGAGCCAGGTGCCACATCCTACGTGCCATACGAGAGAAGCTAGCTGAACGCGATGTCCAAAAGCAACTTACTTCGGAGAGTTGAGCTCACCCTCAGTCACTCACAGTTGCACACTGCCTGCAGAAAGAGTTTCCAACATCTGAACCACAGCCGTTTGTCAGAGGCTTATGAGACGCAAGTGGAATAAGCAGACCTGGAGGGTGTCTCCAGCTGCAGTAGAGTGGTATTCTGGGTAGCTCCTGGCTTAGAACACTGTTACGTTCTCAGTGCCCGAGGAACGCAGCTAGTTGAAAGGTGGCTTGTAGGCCTGCTTCCTTTTGAGAGCTGAGTTCAGGGCAGCACCCTCCCGCATCCTGATTGCCCGTAGACGTAGGTCACAGCATCCTTATGTTAGGCGCCAGAAGAGGTTGTGTGAAGAGCATGTGGAGGTGACAGGATTCTCCTCAAGTGTATCTGATCTCAATTCAGACATTGCAAACGTCCTTGTTCACTGAGAGCGTAGCTCGGTCCTAGCTCCCATCAAAGTGTCTAGCAGACATCTGCCTGCAAAGCATACACACTTCCGAGAGTTGAGCTCTTGGACTGTCCCTCCCACATCCTGCTTGCAGGTACACCGCGATCCTAACAGGCCTAGCCCCGATGCGTGCCTGAAGTGTTGTGAGAGGTAAGTGGAAAGTCGCGGCCCACAAGACTAGTGCATCCAAGCTCAATCCAGCGATTTCCTAGTATTCCCTGTGTGAGCCAGGTGCTACATCCTACGTGCCATACAAGAGAAGCTAGCTGAACGCCTTGTCCAAAAGCAACTTACTTAGGAGAGTTGAGCTCACCCTCAGTCACTCACAGTTGCACACTGCCTGCAGAAAGAGTTTCCAACATCTGAACCACAGGCGTTTGTCAGAGGATTGTGAGACTCAAGTGGAATAAGCAGACCTGGAGGGTGTCTCCAGCTGCAGTGGAGTGGTATTCTCGTTAGAGCCTGGCTTAGAACAGTTTTACGTTCTCAGTGCCCGAGGAACGCAGCTAGTTGAATGCTGGCTTGTAGGCTTGCTTCCTTGTGAGAGCTGAGTTCAGGGCAGGACCCTCCCGCTTTCTGACTCCCCATAGACGTAGGTCCCAAAATCCTTATGTTAGTTGCCGGAAGCTATTGTGTGAAGAGCATGTGGAAGTGACAGGATTCTCCTCAAGTGTATCTGATCTCAATACAGACATTGCAAACGTCCTTGTTCACTGAGAGCGTAGCTCGGTCCTAGCTCCAATCAAAGTGTCTAGCAGACATCTGCCTGCAAAGCATACACACTTCCGAGAGTTGAGCTTATGGACTGTCCCTCCCACATCCTGCTTGCACGTACACCGCGATCCTAACAGGCCTAACCCGATGCGTGCCTAAGTGTTGTGAGAGGTAAGTGGAAAGTCGCGGCCCACAAGACTAGTGCATCCAAGCTCAATCCAGCGATTTCCTAGTATTCCCTGTGTGAGCCAGGTGCTACATCCTACGTGCCATACGAGAGAAGCTAGCTGAACGCCTTGTCCAAAAGCAACTTACTTCGGAGAGTTGAGCTCACCCTCAGTCCCTCACAGTTGCACACTGCCTGCAGAAAGAGTTTCCAACATCTGAACCACAGCCGTTTGTCAGAGGCTTGTGAGACGCAAGTGGAATAAGCAGACCTGGAGGGTGTCTCCAGCTGCAGTGGAGTGGTATTCTGGGTAGCGCCTGGCTTAGAACACTGTTACGTTCTCAGTGCCCGAGGAACGCAGCTAGTGGAAATCTGGATTGTAGGCCTACTTCCTTGTGCGAGCTGAGTTCAGGGCAGGACCCTCCCGCATCCTGACTGCCCATAGACCTAGGTCCCAGCATCCTTATGTTAGGAGCCGGAAGCGGTTGTGTGAAGAGCATGCGGAAGTGACAGGATTCTCCTCAAGTGTATCTGATCTCAATACAGACATTGTAAACGTCCTTGTTCACTGAGAGCGTAGCTCGGTGCTAGCTCCCATCAAAGTGTCTAGCAGACATCTGCCTGCAAAGCATGCACACTTCCAAGAGTTGAGCTTATGGACTGTCCCTCCCACATCCTGCCTGCACGTACACCGCGCTCCTAACAGGCCTAGCCCCGATGCGTGCCTGAAGTGTTGTGAGAGGTAAGTGGAAAGTCGCGGCCCACAAGACTAGTGCATCCAAGCTCAATCCAGCGATTTCCTAGTATTCCCTGTGTGAGCCAGGTGCTACATCCTAAGTGCCATACGAGAGAAGCTAGCTGAACGCCTTGTCCAAAAGCAACTTACTTCGGAGAGTTGAGCTCACCCTCAGTCCCTCACAGTTGCACACTGCCTGCAGAAAGAGTTTCCAACATCTGAACCACAGCCGTTTGTCAGAGGCTTGTGAGACGCAAGTCGATTAAGCAGACCTGGAGGGTGTCTCCAGCTGCAGTAGAGTGGTATTCTGGGTAGCTCCTGGATTAGAACACTGTTACGTTCTCAGTGCCCGAGGAACGCAGCGAGTTGAAAGCTGGCTTGTAGGCGTACTTCCTTGTGCGAGCTGAGTTCAGGGCAAGACCCTCCCGCATCCTGACTGCCCGTAGAGGTAGGTCCCAGCATCCTTATGTTAGTTGCCGGAAGCGGTTGTGTGAAGAGCATGTGGAAGTGACAGGATTCTCCTCAAGTGTATCTGATCTCAATACAGAGATTGAAAACGTCCTTGTTCACTGAGAGCGTAGCTCGGTCCTAGCTCCCATCAAAGTGTCTAGCAGACATCTGCCTGCAAACCATACACTCTTCCGAGAGTTGAGCTTATGGACTGTCCCTCCCACATCCTGCCTGCACGTACACCGCGCTCCTAACAGACCTAGCCCCGATGCGTGCCTGAAGTGTTGTGAGAGGTAAGTGGAAAGTCGCGGCCCACAAGACTAGTGCATCCAAGCTCAATCCAGCGATTTCCTAGTATTCCCTGTGTGAGCCAGGTGCTACATCCTACGTGCCATACGAGAGAAGCTAGCTGAACGCCTTGTCCAAAAGCAACTTACTTCGGAGAGTTGAGCTCACCCTCAGTCCGTCACAGTTGCACACTGCCTGCAGAAAGAGTTTCCAACATCTGAACCACAGCCGTTTGTCAGAGGTTGTGAGACGCAAGTGGAATAAGCAGACCTGGAGGGTGTCTCCAGCTGCAGTGGAGTGGTATTCTGGGTAGCGCCTGGCTTAGAACACTGTTACGTTCTCAGTGCCCGAGGAACGCAGCTAGTTGAAAGCTGGCTTGTAGGCGTGCTTTCTTGTGCGAGCTGTGTTCAGGGCAGGACCCTCCCGCGTCCTGACTGCCCGTAGATGTAGGTCCCAGCATCCTTATGTTAGTTGCTGGAAGCGGTTGTGTGAAGAGCATGTGGAAGTGACAGGATTCTCCTCAAGTGTATCTGATCTCAATACAGACATTGCAAACGTCCTTGTTCACTGAGAGCGTAGCTCGGTCCTAGCTCCCATCAAAGTGTCTAGCAGACATCTGCCTGCAAAGCATACACACTTCCGAGAGTTGAGCTTATGGACTGTCCCTCCCACATCCTGCTTGCAGGTACACCGCGATCCTAACAGGCCTAGCCCCGATGCGTGCCTGAAGTGTTGTGAGAGGTAAGTGGAAAGTCGCGGCCCACAAGACTAGTGCATCCAAGCTCAATCCAGCGATTTCCTAGTATTCCCTGTGTGAGCCAGATGCTACATCCTAAGTGCCATACGAGAGAAGCTAGCTGAACGCCTTGTCCAAAGCAACTTACTTCGGAGAGTTGAGCTCACCCTCAGTCCGTCACAGTTGCACACTGCCTGCAGAAAGAGTTTCCAACATCTGAACCACAGCCGTTTGTCAGAGGCTTGTGAGACGCAAGTGGAATAAGCAGACCTGGAGGGTGTCTCCAGCTGCAGTAGAGTGGTATTCTGGGTAGCTCCTGGCTTAGAACACTGTTACGTTCTCAGTGCCCGAGGAACGCAGCTAGTTGAAAGGTGGCTTGCAGGCGTGCTTCCTTTTGAGAGCTGAGTTCAGGGCAGGAACCTCCCGCATCCTGATTGCCCGTAGACGTAGGTCCCAGCATCCTTATGTTAGGCGCCAGAAGAGGTTGTGTGAAGAGCATGTGGAGGTGACAGGATTCTCCTCAAGTGTATCTGATCTCAATTCAGACATTGCAAACGTCCTTGTTCAATGAGAGCGTAGCTCGGTCCTAGCTCCCATCAAAGTGTCTAGCAGACATCTGCCTGCAAAGCATGCACACTTCCGAGAGTTGAGCTTATGGACTGTCCCTCCCACATCCTGCTTGCAGGTACACCGCGATCCTAACAGGCCTAGCCCCGATGCGTGCCTGAAGTGTTGTGAGAGGTAAGTGGAAAGTCGCGGCCCACAAGACTAGTGCATCCAAGCTCAATCCAGCCTTATTTCCAAGTATTCCCTGGTGAGCCAGGTGCTACATCGTATGGGCCATACAAGAGAAGCTAGCTGAACGCCTTGTCCAAAAGCAACTTACTTCGGAGAGTTGAGCTCACCCTCAGTCCCTCACAGTTGCACACTGCCTGCAGAAAGAGTTTCCAACATCTGAACCACAGCCGTTTGTCAGAGGTTGTGAGACGCAAGTGGAATAAGCAGACCTGGAGGGTGTCTCCAGCTGCAGTGGAGTGGTATTCTGGGTAGCGCCTGGCTTAGAACACTGTTACGTTCTCAGTGCCCGAGGAACGCAGCTAGCGGAAATCTGGATTGTAGGCCTACTTCCTTGTGCGAGCTGAGTTCAGGGCAGGACCCTCCCGCATCCTGACTGCCCGTAGACGTAGGTCCCAGCATCCTTATGTTAGGAGCCGGAAGCGGTTGTGTGAAGAGCATGCGGAAGTGACAGGATTCTTCTCAAGTGTATCTGATCTCAATACAGACATTGGAAACGTCCTTGTTCACTGAGAGCGTAGCTCGGTGCTAGCTCCCATCAAAGTGTCTAGCAGACATCTGCCGGCAAAGCATGCACACTTCCGAGAGTTGAGCTTATGGACTGTCCCTCCCACATCCTGCCTGCACGTACACCGCGCTCCTAACTGGCCTAGCCCCGACGCGTGCCTGAAGTGTTGTGAGAGGTAAGTGGAAAGTCGCGGCCCACAAGACTAGTGCATCCAAGCTCAATCCAGCGATTTCCTAGTATTCCCTGTGTGAGCCAGGTGCTACATCCTACGTGCCATACAAGAGAAGCTAGCTAAACGCCTTGTCCAAAAGCAACTTACTTCGGAGAGTTGAGCTCACCCTCAGTCCCTCACAGTTGCACACTGCCTGCAGAAAGAGTTTCCAACATCTGAACCACAGCCGTTTGTCAGAGGTTGTGAGACGCAAGTGGAATAAGCAGACCTGGAGGGTGTCTCCAGCTGCAGTGGAGTGGTATTCTGGGTAGCTCCTGGCTTAGAACACTGTTACGTTCTCAGTGCCCGAGGAACGCAGCTAGGGGAAATCTGGATTGTAGGCCTATTTCCTTGTGCGAGCTGAGTTCAGGGCAAGACCCTCGCGCATCCTGACTGCCCGTAGAGGTAGGTCTCAGCATCCTTATGTTAGTTGCCGGTAGCGGTTGTGTGAAGAGCATGTGGAAGTGACAGGATTCTCCTCAAGTGTATCTGATCTCAATACAGAGATTGCAAACGTCCTTGTTCACTGAGAGCGTAGCTCGGTCCTAGCTCCCATTAAACTGTCTAGCAGACATCTGCCTGCAAACCATACACACTTCCGAGAGTTGAGCTTATGGACTGTCCCTCCCACATCCTGCCTGCACGTACACCGCGCTCCTAACAGGCCTAGCCCCGACGCGTGCCTGAAGTGTTGTGAGAGGTAAGTGGAAAGTCGCGGCCCACAAGACTAGTGCATCCAAGCTCAATCCAGCCTTATTTCCAAGTATTCCCTGGTGAGCCAGGTGCTACATCGTATGGGCCATACAAGAGAAGCTAGCTGAACGCCTTGTCCAAAAGCAACTTACTTCGGAGAGTTCAGCTCACCCTCAGTCCCTCACAGTTGCACACTGCCTGCAGAAAGAGTTTCCAACATCTGAACCACAGCCGTTTGTCAGAGGTTGTGAGACGCAAGTGGAATAAGCAGACCTGGAGGGTGTCTCCAGCTGCAGTGGAGTGGTATTCTGGGTAGCTCCTGGCTTAGAACACTGTTACGTTCTCAGTGCCCGAGGAACGCAGCTAGGGGAAATCTGGATTGTAGGCCTATTTCCTTGTGCGAGCTGAGTTCAGGGCAAGACCCTCGCGCATCCTGACTGCCCGTAGAGGTAGGTCTCAGCATCCTTATGTTAGTTGCCGGTAGCGGTTGTGTGAAGAGCATGTGGAAGTGACAGGATTCTCCTCAAGTGTATCTGATCTCAATACAGAGATTGCAAACGTCCTTGTTCACTGAGAGCGTAGCTCGGTCCTAGCTCCCATTAAACTGTCTAGCAGACATCTGCCTGCAAAGCATACACACTTCCGAGAGTTGAGCTTATGGACTGTCCCTCCCACATCCTGCCTGCACGTACACCGCGCTCCTAACAGGCCTAGCCCCGACGCGTGCCTGAAGTGTTGTGAGAGGTAAGTGGAAAGTCGCGGCCCACAAGACTAGTGCATCCAAGCTCAATCCAGCGATTTCCTAGTATTCCCTGTGTGAGCCAGGTGCTACATCCTACGTGCCATACAAGAGAAGCTAGCTAAACGCCTTGTCCAAAAGCAACTTACTTCGGAGAGTTGAGCTCACCCTCAGTCCCTCACAGTTGCACACTGCCTGCAGAAAGAGTTTCCAACATCTGAACCACAGCCGTTTGTCAGAGGATTGTGAGACTCAAGTGGAATAAGCAGACCTGGAGGGTGTCTCCAGCTGCAGTAGAGTGGTATTCTGGGTAGCGCCTGGCTTAGAACACTGTTACGTTCTCAGTGCCCGAGGAACGCAGCGAGTTGAAAGCTGGCTTGTAGGCCTGCTTCCTTTTGGGAGCTGAGTTCAGGGCAGCACCCTCCCGCATCCTGATTGCCCGTAGACGTAGGTCACAACATCCTTATGTTAGGCGCCAGAAGAGGTTGTGTGAAGAGCATGTGGAGGTGACAGGATTCTCCTCAAGTGTATCTGATCTCAATTCAGACATTGCAAACGTCCTTGTTCAATGAGAGTGTAGCTCGGTCCTAGCTCCCATCAAAGTGTCTAGCAGACATCTGCCTGCAAAGCATGCACACTTCCGAGAGTTGAGTTTATGGACTGTCCCTCCCACATCCTGCCTGCACGTACACCGCGCTCCTAACAGGCCTAGCCCCGATGCGTGCCTGAAGTGTTGTGAGAGGTAAGTGGAAAGTCGCGGCCCACAAGACTAGTGCATCCAAGCTCAATCCAGCCTTATTTCCAAGTATTCCCTGGTGAGCCAGGTGCTACATCGTATGGGCCATACAAGAGAAGCTAGCTGAACGCCTTGTCCAAAAGCAACTTACTTCGGAGAGTTCAGCTCACCCTCAGTCCCTCACAGTTGCACACTGCCTGCAGAAAGAGTTTCCAACATCTGAACCACAGCCGTTTGTCAGAGGCTTGTGAGACGCAAGTGGAATAAGCAGACCTGGAGGGTGTCTCCAGCTGCAGTAGAGTGGTATTCTGGGTAGCGCCTGGCTTAGAACACTGTTACGTTCTCAGTGCCCGAGGAACGCAGCGAGTTGAAAGCTGGCTTGTAGGCCTGCTTCCTTTTGGGAGCTGAGTTCAGGGCAGCACCCTCCCGCATCCTGATTGCCCGTAGACGTAGGTCACAACATCCTTATGTTAGGCGCCAGAAGAGGTTGTGTGAAGAGCATGTGGAGGTGACAGGATTCTCCTCAAGTGTATCTGATCTCAATTCAGACATTGCAAACGTCCTTGTTCAATGAGAGTGTAGCTCGGTCCTAGCTCCCATCAAAGTGTCTAGCAGACATCTGCCTGCAAAGCATGCACACTTCCGAGAGTTGAGTTTATGGACTGTCCCTCCCACATCCTGCCTGCACGTACACCGCGCTCCTAACAGGCCTAGCCCCGATGCGTGCCTGAAGTGTTGTGAGAGGTAAGTGGAAAGTCGCGGCCCAGAAGACTAGTGCATCCAAGCTCAATCCAGCGATATTTCCTAGAATTCCCTGTGTGAGCCAGGTGCTACATCCTACGTGCCATACAAGAGAAGCTAGCTGAACGCCTTGTCCAAAAGCAACTTACTTCGGAGAGTTGCGCTCACACTCAGTCCCTCACAGTTGCACACTGCCTGCAGAAAGAGTTTCCAACATCTGAACCACAGCCGTTTGTCATTGGCTTGTGAGACGCAAGTGGAATAAGGAGACCTGGAGGGTGTCTCCAGCTGCAGTGGAGTGGTATTCTGGGTAGAGCCTGGCTTAGAACACTGTTACGTTCTCAGTGCCCGAGGAACGCAGCTAGTTGAAAGCTGGCTTGTAGGCTTGCTTCCTTGTGAGAGCTGAGTTCAGGGCAGGACCCTCCCTCGTCCTGACTGCCCGTAGATGTAGGTCCCAGCATCCTTATGTTAGTTGCTGGAAGCGGTTGTGTGAAGAGCATGTGGAAGTGACAGGATTCTCCTCAAGTGTATCTGATCTCAATACAGACATTGCAAACGTCCTTGTTCACTGAGAGCGTAGCTCGGTCCTAGCTCCCATCAAAGTGTCTAGCAGACATCTGCCTGCAAAGCATACACACTTCCGAGAGTTGAGCTTATGGACTGTCCCTCCCACATCCTGCTTGCAGGTACACCGCGATCCTAACAGGCCTAGCCCCGATGCGTGCCTGAAGTGTTGTGAGAGGTAAGTGGAAAGTCGCGGCCCACAAGACTAGTGCATCCAAGCTCAATCCAGCCTTATTTCCAAGTATTCCCTGGTGAGCCAGGTGCTATATCGTATGGGCCATACAAGAGAAGCTAGCTGAACGCCTTGTCCAAAAGCAACTTACTTCGGAGAGTTGAGCTCACCCTCAGTCCCTCACAGTTGCACACTGCCTGCAGAAAGAGTTTCCAACATCTGAACCACAGCCGTTTGTCAGAGGTTGTGAGACGCAAGTGGAATAAGCAGACCTGGAGGGTGTCTCCAGCTGCAGTGGAGTGGTATTCTGGGTAGCGCCTGGCTTAGAACACTGTTACGTTCTCAGTGCCCGAGGAACGCAGCTAGTTGAAAGCTGGCTTGTAGGCGTGCTTTCTTGTGCGAGCTGAGTTCAGGGCAGGACCCTCCCGCGTCCTGACTGCCCGTAGATGTAGGTCCCAGCATCCTTATGTTAGTTGCTGGAAGCGGTTGTGTGAAGAGCATGTGGAAGTGACAGGATTCTCCTCAAGTGTATCTGATCTCAATACAGACATTGCAAACGTCCTTGTTCAATGAGAGCGTAGCTCGGTCCTAGCTCCCATCAAAGTGTCTAGCAGACATCTGCCTGCAAAGCATACACACTTCCGAGAGTTGAGCTTATGGACTGTCCCTCCCACATCCTGCTTGCAGGTACACCGCGATCCTAACAGGATTAGCCCCGATGCGTGCCTGAAGTGTTGTGAGAGGTAAGTGGAAAGTCGCGGCCCACAAGACTAGTGCATCCAAGCTCAATCCAGCCTTATTTCCAAGTATTCCCTGGTGAGCCAGGTGCTACATCGTATGGGCCATACAAGAGAAGCTAGCTGAACGCCTTGTCCAAAAGCAACTTACTTCGGAGAGTTGAGCTCACCCTCAGTCCCTCACAGTTGCACACTGCCTGCAGAAAGATTTTCCAACATCTGAACCACAGCCGTTTGTCAGAGGTTGTGAGACGCAAGTGGAATAAGCAGACCTGGAGGGTGTCTCCAGCTGCAGTGGAGTGGTATTCTGGGTAGCTCCTGGCTTAGAACACTGTTACGTTCTCAGTGCCCGAGGAACGCAGCTAGGGGAAATCTGGATTGTAGGCCTATTTCCTTGTGCGAGCTGAGTTCAGGGCAAGACCCTCGCGCATCCTGACTGCCGTAGAGGTAGGTCTCAGCATCCTTATGTTAGTTGCCGGTAGCGGTTGTGTGAAGAGCATGTGGAAGTGACAGGATTCTCCTCAAGTGTATCTGATCTCAATACAGAGATTGCAAACGTCCTTGTTCACTGAGAGCGTAGCTCGGTCCTAGCTCCTATTAAACTGTCTAGCAGACATCTGCCTGCAAAGCATACACACTTCCGAGAGTTGAGCTTATGGACTGTCCCTCCCACATCCTCCCTGCAGGTACACCGCGCTCCTAACTGGCCTAGCCCCGACGCGTGCCTGAAGTGTTGTGAGAGGTAAGTGGAAAGTCGCGGCCCACAAGACTAGTGCATCCAAGCTCAATCCAGCGATATTTCCTAGAATTCCCTGTGTGACCCAGGTGCTACGTCCTACGTGCCATACAAGAGAAGCTAGCTGAACGCCTTGTCCAAAGCAACTTACTTCGGAGAGTTGAGCTCACCCTCAGTCCCTCACAGTTGCACACTGCCTGCAGAAAGAGTTTCCAACATCTAAACCACAGCCGTTTGTCAGAGGCTTGTGAGACGCAAGTGGAATAAGCAGACCTGGAGGGTGTCTCCAGCTGCAGTGGAGTGGTATTCTGGGTAGCTCCTGGCTTAGAACACTGTTACGTTCTCAGTGCCCGAGGAACGCAGCGAGTTGAAAGCTGGCTTGTAGGCCTGCTTCCTTTTGAGAGCTGAGTTCAGGGCAGCACCTTCCCGCATCCTGATTGCCCGTAGACGTAGGTAACAACATCCTTATGTTAGGCGCCAGAAGAGGTTGTGTGAAGAGCATGTGGAGGTGACAGGATTCTCCTCAAGTGTATCTGATCTCAATTCAGACATTGCAAACGTCCTTGTTCAATGAGAGTGTAGCTCGGTCCTAGCTCCCATCAAAGTGTCTAGCAGACATCTGCCTGCAAAGCATGCACACTTCCGAGAGTTGAGCTTATGGACTGTCCCTCCCACATCCTGCCTGCACGTACACCGCGCTAACAGGCCTAGCCCCGATGCGTGCCTGAAGTGTTGTGAGAGGTAAGTGGAAAGTCGCGGCCCACAAGACTAGTGCATCCAAGCTCAATCCAGCGATTTCCTAGTATTCCCTGTGTGAGCCAGATGCTACATCCTAAGTGCCATACGAGAGAAGCTAGCTGAACGCCTTGTCCAAAGCAACTTACTTCGGAGAGTTGAGCTCACCCTCAGTCCGTCACAGTTGCACACTGCCTGCAGAAAGAGTTTCCAACATCTGAACCACAGCCGTTTGTCAGAGGCTTGTGAGACGCAAGTGGAATAAGCAGACCTGGAGGGTGTCTCCAGCTGCAGTAGAGTGGTATTCTGGGTAGCTCCTGGCTTAGAACACTGTTACGTTCTCAGTGCCCGAGGAACGCAGCTAGTTGAAAGGTGGCTTGTAGGCCTGCTTCCTTTTGAGAGCTGAGTTCAGGGCAGCACCCTCCCGCATCCTGATTGCCCGTAGACGTAGGTCACAGCATCCTTATGTTAGGCGCCAGAAGAGGTTGTGTGAAGAGCATGTGGAGGTGACAGGATTCTCCTCAAGTGTATCTGATCTCAATTCAGACATTGCAAACGTCCTTGTTCAATGAGAGTGTAGCTCGGTCCTAGCTCCCATCAAAGTGTCTAGCAGACATCTGCCTGCAAAGCATGCACACTTCCGAGAGTTGAGCTTATGGACTGTCCCTCCCACATCCTGCTTGCACGTACACCGCGATCCTAACAGGCCTAACCCGATGCGTGCCTAAGTGTTGTGAGAGGTAAGTGGAAAGTCGCGGCCCACAAGACTAGTGCATCCAAGCTCAATCCAGCGATATTTCCTAGTATTCCCTGGTGAGCCAGGTGCTACATCGTATGTGCCATACAAGAGAAGCTAGCTGAACGCCTTGTCCAAAAGCAACTTACTGCGGAGAGTTCAGCTCACCCTCAGTCCCTCACAGTTGCACACTGCATGCAAAAGAGTTTCCAACATCTGAACCACAGGCGTTTGTCAGAGGCTTGTGAGACGCAAGTGGAATAAGCAGACCTGGAGGTTGTCTCCAGCTGCAGTGGAGTGGTATTCTGGGTAGCTCCTGGCTTAGAACACTGTTACGTTCTCAGTGCCCGAGGAACGCAGCTAGTTGAAAGCTGGCTTGTAGGCTTGCTTCCTTGTGAGAGCTGAGTTCAGGGCAGGACCCTCCCGCATCCTGACTGCCCGTAGATGTAGGTCCCAGCATCCTTATGTTAGTTGCTGGAAGCGGTTGTGTGAAGAGCATGTGGAAGTGACAGGATTCTCCTCAAGTGTATCTGATCTCAATACAGACATTGCAAACGTCCTTGTTCAATGAGAGCGTAGCCCGGTCCTAGCTCCCATGAAAGTGTCTAGCAGACATCTGCCTGCAAAGCATACACACTTCGAGAGTTGAGCTTATGGACTGTCCTCTCACATCCTGCTTGCAGGTACACCGCGATCCTAACAGGCCTAGCCCCGATGCGTGCCTGAAGTGTTGTGAGAGGTAAGTGGAAAGTCGCGGCCCACAAGACTAGTGCATCCAAGCTCAATCCAGCCTTATTTCCAAGTATTCCCTGGTGAGCCAGGTGCTACATCGTATGGGCCATACAAGAGAAGCTAGCTGAACGCCTTGTCCAAAAGCAACTTACTTCGGAGAGTTCAGCTCACCCTCAGTCCCTCACAGTTGCACACTGCCTGCAGAAAGAGTTTCCAACATCTGAACCACAGCCGTTTGTCAGAGGTTGTGAGACGCAAGTGGAATAAGCAGACCTGGAGGGTGTCTCCAGCTGCAGTGGAGTGGTATTCTGGGTAGCTCCTGGCTTAGAACACTGTTACGTTCTCAGTGCCCGAGGAACGCAGCTAGGGGAAATCTGGATTGTAGGCCTATTTCCTTGTGCGAGCTGAGTTCAGGGCAAGACCCTCGCGCATCCTGACTGCCCGTAGAGGTAGGTCTCAGCATCCTTATGTTAGTTGCCGGTAGCGGTTGTGTGAAGAGCATGTGGAAGTGACAGGATTCTCCTCAAGTGTATCTGATCTCAATACAGAGATTGCAAACGTCCTTGTTCACTGAGAGCGTAGCTCGGTCCTAGCTCCCATTAAACTGTTTAGCAGACATCTGCCTGCAAAGCATACACACTTCCGAGAGTTGAGCTTATGGACTGTCCCTCCCACATCCTGCCTGCACGTACACCGCGCTCCTAACAGGCATAGCCCCGACGCGTGCCTGAAGTGTTGTGAGAGGTAAGTGGAAAGTCGCGGCCCACAAGACTAGTGCATCCAAGCTCAATCCAGCGATTTCCTAGTATTCCCTGTGTGAGCCAGGTGCTACATCCTACGTGCCATACAAGAGAAGCTAGCTAAACGCCTTGTCCAAAAGCAACTTACTTCGGAGAGTTGAGCTCACCCTCCGTCCCTCACAGTTGCACACTGCCTGCAGAATGAGTTTCCAACATCTGAACCACAGCCGTTTGTCAGAGGATTGTGAGACTCAAGTGGAATAAGCAGACCTGGAGGGTGTCTCCAGCTGCAGTAGAGTGGTATTCTGGGTAGCGCCTGGCTTAGAACACTGTTACGTTCTCAGTGCCCGAGGAACGCAGCGAGTTGAAAGCTGGCTTGTAGGCCTGCTTCCTTTTGGGAGCTGAGTTCAGGGCAGCACCCTCCCGCATCCTGATTGCCCGTAGACGTAGGTCACAACATCCTTATGTTAGGCGCCAGAAGAGGTTGTGTGAAGAGCATGTGGAGGTGACAGGATTCTCCTCAAGTGTATCTGATCTCAATTCAGACATTGCAAACGTCCTTGTTCAATGAGAGTGTAGCTCGGTCCTAGCTCCCATCAAAGTGTCTAGCAGACATCTGCCTGCAAAGCATGCACACTTCCGAGAGTTGAGTTTATGGACTGTCCCTCCCACATCCTGCCTGCACGTACACCGCGCTCCTAACAGGCCTAGCCCCGACGCGTGCCTGAAGTGTTGTGAGAGGTAAGTGGAAAGTCGCGGCCCAGAAGACTAGTGCATCCAAGCTCAATCCAGCGATATTTCCTAGAATTCCCTGTGTGAGCCAGGTGCTACATCCTACGTGCCATACAAGAGAAGCTAGCTGAACGCCTTGTCCAAAAGCAACTTACTTCGGAGAGTTGAGCTCACACTCAGTCCCTCACAGTTGCACACTGCCTGCAGAAAGAGTTTCCAACATCTGAACCACAGGCGTTTGTCATTGGCTTGTGAGACGCAAGTGGAATAAGGAGACCTGGAGGGTGTCTCCAGCTGCAGTGGAGTGGTATTCTGGGTAGAGCCTGGCTTAGAACACTGTTACGTTCTCAGTGCCCGAGGAACGCAGCTAGTTGAAAGCTGGCTTGTAGGCTTGCTTCCTTGTGAGAGCTGAGTTCAGGGCAGGACCCTCCCTCGTCCTGACTGCCCGTAGATGTAGGTCCCAGCATCCTTATGTTAGTTGCTGGAAGCGGTTGTGTGAAGAGCATGTGGAAGTGACAGGATTCTCCTCAAGTGTATCTGATCTCAATACAGACATTGCAAACGTCCTTGTTCACTGAGAGCGTAGCTCGGTCCTAGCTCCCATCAAAGTGTCTAGCAGACATCTGCCTGCAAAGCATACACACTTCCGAGAGTTGAGCTTATGGACTGTCCCTCCCACATCCTGCTTGCAGGTACACCGCGATCCTAACAGGCCTAGCCCCGATGCGTGCCTGAAGTGTTGTGAGAGGTAAGTGGAAAGTCGCGGCCCACAAGACTAGTGCATCCAAGCTCAATCCAGCCTTATTTCCAAGTATTCCCTGGTGAGCCAGGTGCTACATCGTATGGGCCATACAAGAGAAGCTAGCTGAACGCCTTGTCCAAAAGCAACTTACTTCGGAGAGTTGAGCTCACCCTCAGTCCCTCACAGTTGCACACTGCCTGCAGAAAGAGTTTCCAACATCTGAACCACAGCCGTTTGTCAGAGGTTGTGAGACGCAAGTGGAATAAGCAGACCTGGAGGGTGTCTCCAGCTGCAGTGGAGTGGTATTCTGGGTAGCTCCTGGCTTAGAACACTGTTACGTTCTCAGTGCCCGAGGAACGCAGCTAGTTGAAAGCTGGCTTGTAGGCCTGCTTCCTTTTGAGAGCTGAGTTCAGGGCCGGACCCTCCCGCATCCTGATTGCCCGTAGACGTAGGTCACAGCATCCTTATGTTAGGCGCCAGAAGAGGTTGTGTGAAGAGCATGTGGAGGTGACAGGATTCTCCTCAAGTGTATCTGATCTCAATTCAGACATTGCAAACGTCCTTGTTCAATGAGAGTGTAGCTCGGTCCTAGCTCCCATCAAAGTGTCTAGCAGACATCTGCCTGCAAAGCATGCACACTTCCGAGAGTTGAGCTTATGGACTGTCCCTCCCACATCCTGCCTGCACGTACACCGCGCTAACAGGCCTAGCCCCGATGCGTGCCTGAAGTGTTGTGAGAGGTAAGTGGAAAGTCGCGGCCCACAAGACTAGTGCATCCAAGCTCAATCCAGCGATTTCCTAGTATTCCCTGTGTGAGCCAGATGCTACATCCTAAGTGCCATACGAGAGAAGCTAGCTGAACGCCTTGTCCAAAGCAACTTACTTCGGAGAGTTGAGCTCACCCTCAGTCCGTCACAGTTGCACACTGCCTGCAGAAAGAGTTTCCAACATCTGAACCACAGCCGTTTGTCAGAGGCTTGTGAGACGCAAGTGGAATAAGCAGACCTGGAGGGTGTCTCCAGCTGCAGTGGAGTGGTATTCTGGGTAGCGCCTGGCTTAGAACACTGTTACGTTCTCAGTGCCCGAGGAACGCAGCTAGTTGAAAGCTGGCTTGTAGGCGTGCTTCCTTGTGCGAGCTGAGTTCAGGGCAGGACCCTCCCGCGTCCTGACTGCCCGTAGATGTAGGTCCCAGCATCCTTATGTTAGTTGCTGGAAGCGGTTGTGTGAAGAGCATGTGGAAGTGACAGGATTCTCCTCAAGTGTATCTGATCTCAATACAGACATTGCAAACGTCCTTGTTCACTGAGAGCGTAGCTCGGTCCTAGCTCCAATCAAAGTGTCTAGCAGACATCTGCCTGCAAAGCATACACACTTCCGAGAGTTGAGCTTATGGACTGTCCCTCCCACATCCTGCTTGCAGGTACACCGCGATCCTAACAGGCCTAGCCCCGATGCGTGCCTGAAGTGTTGTGAGAGGTAAGTGGAAAGTCGCGGCCCACAAGACTAGTGCATCCAAGCTCAATCCAGCGATTTCCTAGTATTCCCTGTGTGAGCCAGGTGCTACATCCTACGTGCCATACAAGAGAAGCTAGCTAAACGCCTTGTCCAAAAGCAACTTACTTCGGAGAGTTGAGCTCACCCTCAGTCCCTCACAGTTGCACACTGCCTGCAGAAAGAGTTTCCAACATCTGAACCACAGCCGTTTGTCAGAGGATTGTGAGACTCAAGTGGAATAAGCAGACCTGGAGGGTGTCTCCAGCTGCAGTAGAGTGGTATTCTGGGTAGCGCCTGGCTTAGAACACTGTTACGTTCTCAGTGCCCGAGGAACGCAGCGAGTTGAAAGCTGGCTTGTAGGCCTGCTTCCTTTTGGGAGCTGAGTTCAGGGCAGCACCCTCCCGCATCCTGATTGCCCGTAGACGTAGGTCACAACATCCTTATGTTAGGCGCCAGAAGAGGTTGTGTGAAGAGCATGTGGAGGTGACAGGATTCTCCTCAAGTGTATCTGATCTCAATTCAGACATTGCAAACGTCCTTGTTCAATGAGAGTGTAGCTCGGTCCTAGCTCCCATCAAAGTGTCTAGCAGACATCTGCCTGCAAAGCATGCACACTTCCGAGAGTTGAGTTTATGGACTGTCCCTCCCACATCCTGCCTGCACGTACACCGCGCTCCTAACAGGCCTAGCCCCGATGCGTGCCTGAAGTGTTGTGAGAGGTAAGTGGAAAGTCGCGGCCCACAAGACTAGTGCATCCAAGCTCAATCCAGCCTTATTTCCAAGTATTCCCTGGTGAGCCAGGTGCTACATCGTATGGACCATACAAGAAAAGCTAGCTGAACGCCTTGTCCAAAAGCAACTTACTTCGGAGAGTTCAGCTCACCCTCAGTCCCTCACAGTTGCACACTGCCTGCAGAAAGAGTTTCCAACATCTGAACCACAGCCGTTTGTCAGAGGATTGTGAGACTCAAGTGGAATAAGCAGACCTGGAGGGTGTCTCCAGCTGCAGTAGAGTGGTATTCTGGGTAGCGCCTGGCTTAGAACACTGTTACGTTCTCAGTGCCCGAGGAACGCAGCGAGTTGAAAGCTGGCTTGTAGGCCTGCTTCCTTTTGGGAGCTGAGTTCAGGGCAGCACCCTCCCGCATCCTGATTGCCCGTAGACGTAGGTCACAACATCCTTATGTTAGGCGCCAGAAGAGGTTGTGTGAAGAGCATGTGGAGGTGACAGGATTCTCCTCAAGTGTATCTGATCTCAATTCAGACATTGCAAACGTCCTTGTTCAATGAGAGTGTAGCTCGGTCCTAGCTCCCATCAAAGTGTCTAGCAGACATCTGCCTGCAAAGCATGCACACTTCCGAGAGTTGAGTTTATGGACTGTCCCTCCCACATCCTGCCTGCACGTACACCGCGCTCCTAACAGGCCTAGCCCCGACGCGTGCCTGAAGTGTTGTGAGAGGTAAGTGGAAAGTCGCGGCCCAGAAGACTAGTGCATCCAAGCTCAATCCAGCGATATTTCCTAGAATTCCCTGTGTGAGCCAGGTGCTACATCCTACGTGCCATACAAGAGAAGCTAGCTGAACGCCTTGTCCAAAAGCAACTTACTTCGGAGAGTTGAGCTCACACTCAGTCCCTCACAGTTGCACACTGCCTGCAGAAAGAGTTTCCAACATCTGAACCACAGCCGTTTGTCATTGGCTTGTGAGACGCAAGTGGAATAAGGAGACCTGGAGGGTGTCTCCAGCTGCAGTGGAGTGGTATTCTGGGTAGAGCCTGGCTTAGAACACTGTTACGTTCTCAGTGCCCGAGGAACGCAGCTAGTTGAAAGCTGGCTTGTAGGCTTGCTTCCTTGTGAGAGCTGAGTTCAGGGCAGGACCCTCCCTCGTCCTGACTGCCCGTAGATGTAGGTCCCAGCATCCTTATGTTAGTTGCTGGAAGCGGTTGTGTGAAGAGCATGTGGAAGTGACAGGATTCTCCTCAAGTGTATCTGATCTCAATACAGACATTGCAAACGTCCTTGTTCAATGAGAGTGTAGCTCGGTCCTAGCTCCCATCAAAGTGTCTAGCAGACATCTGCCTGCAAAGCATGCACACTTCCGAGAGTTGAGCTTATGGACTGTCCCTCCCACATCCTGCCTGCACGTACACCGCGCTAACAGGCCTAGCCCCGATGCGTGCCTGAAGTGTTGTGAGAGGTAAGTGGAAAGTCGCGGCCCACAAGACTAGTGCATCCAAGCTCAATCCAGCGATTTCCTAGTATTCCCTGTGTGAGCCAGATGCTACATCCTAAGTGCCATACGAGAGAAGCTAGCTGAACGCCTTGTCCAAAGCAACTTACTTCGGAGAGTTTAGCTCACCCTCAGTCCGTCACAGTTGCACACTGCCTGCAGAAAGAGTTTCCAACATCTGAACCACAGCCGTTTGTCAGAGGCTTGTGAGACGCAAGTGGAATAAGCAGACCTGGAGGGTGTCTCCAGCTGCAGTAGAGTGGTATTCTGGGTAGCTCCTGGCTTAGAACACTGTTACGTTCTCAGTGCCCGAGGAACGCAGCTAGTTGAAAGGTGGCTTGTAGGCCTGCTTCCTTTTGAGAGCTGAGTTCAGGGCAGCACCCACCCGCATCCTGATTGCCCGTAGACGTAGGTCACAGCATCCTTATGTTAGGCGCCAGAAGAGGTTGTGTGAAGAGCATGTCGAGGTGACAGGATTCTCCTCAAGTGTATCTGATCTCAATTCAGACATTGCAAACGTCCTTGTTCAATGAGAGTGTAGCTCGGTCCTAGCTCCCATCAAAGTGTCTAGCAGACATCTGCCTGCAAAGCATGCACACTTCCGAGAGTTGAGCTTATGGACTGTCCCTCCCACATCCTGCCTGCACGTACACCGCGCTAACAGGCCTAGCCCCGATGCGTGCCTGAAGTGTTGTGAGAGGTAAGTGGAAAGTCGCGGCCCACAAGACTAGTGCATCCAAGCTCAATCCAGCGATTTCCTAGTATTCCCTGTGTGAGCCAGATGCTACATCCTAAGTGCCATACGAGAGAAGCTAGCTGAACGCCTTGTCCAAAGCAACTTACTTCGGAGAGTTGAGCTCACCCTCAGTCCGTCACAGTTGCACACTGCCTGCAGAAAGAGTTTCCAACATCTGAACCACAGCCGTTTGTCAGAGGCTTGTGAGACGCAAGTGGAATAAGCAGACCTGGAGGGTGTCTCCAGCTGCAGTGGAGTGGTATTCTGGGTAGCGCCTGGCTTAGAACACTGTTACGTTCTCAGTGCCCGAGGAACGCAGCTAGTTGAAAGCTGGCTTGTAGGCGTGCTTCCTTGTGCGAGCTGAGTTCAGGGCAGGACCCTCCCGCGTCCTGACTGCCCGTAGATGTAGGTCCCAGCATCCTTATGTTAGTTGCTGGAAGCGGTTGTGTGAAGAGCATGTGGAAGTGACAGGATTCTCCTCAAGTGTATCTGATCTCAATACAGACATTGCAAACGTCCTTGTTCACTGAGAGCGTAGCTCGGTCCTAGCTCCAATCAAAGTGTCTAGCAGACATCTGCCTGCAAAGCATACACACTTCCGAGAGTTGAGCTTATGGACTGTCCCTCCCACATCCTGCTTGCAGGTACACCGCGATCCTAACAGGCCTAGCCCCGATGCGTGCCTGAAGTGTTGTGAGAGGTAAGTGGAAAGTCGCGGCCCACAAGACTAGTGCATCCAAGCTCAATCCAGCCTTATTTCCAAGTATTCCCTGGTGAGCCAGGTGCTACATCGTATGGGCCATACAAGAGAAGCTAGCTGAACGCCTTGTCCAAAAGCAACTTACTTCGGAGAGTTGAGCTCACCCTCAGTCCCTCACAGTTGCACACTGCCTGCAGAAAGAGTTTCCATCATCTGAACCACAGCCGTTTGTCAGAGGTTGTGAGACGCAAGTGGAATAAGCAGACCTGGAGGGTGTCTCCAGCTGCAGTGGAGTGGTATTCTGGGTAGCGCCTGGCTTAGAACACTGTTACGTTCTCAGTGCCCGAGGAACGCAGCTAGTTGAAAGCTGGCTTGTAGGCGTGCTTTCTTGTGCGAGCTGAGTTCAGGGCAGGACCCTCCCGCGTCCTGACTGCCCGTAGATGTAAGTCCCAGCATCCTTATGTTAGTTGCTGGAAGCGGTTGTGTGAAGAGCATGTGGAAGTGACAGGATTCTCCTCAAGTGTATCTGATCTCAATACAGACATTGCAAACGTCCTTGTTCACTGAGAGCGTAGCTCGGTCCTAGCTCCCATCAAAGTGTCTAGCAGACATCTGCCTGCAAAGCATACACACTTCCGAGAGTTGAGCTTATGGACTGTCCCTCCCACATCCTGCTTGCAGGTACACCGCGATCCTAACAGGCCTAGCCCCGATGCGTGCCTGAAGTGTTGTGAGAGGTAAGTGGAAAGTCGCGGCCCACAAGACTAGTGCATCCAAGCTCAATCCAGCGATATTTCCTAGAATTCCCTGTGTGACCCAGGTGCTACGTCCTACGTGCCATACAAGAGAAGCTAGCTGAACGCCTTGTCCAAAGCAACTTACTTCGGAGAGTTGAGCTCACCCTCAGTCCCTCACAGTTGCACACTGCCTGCAGAAAGAGTTTCCAACATCTAAACCACAGCCGTTTGTCAGAGGCTTGTGAGACGCAAGTGGAATAAGCAGACCTGGAGGGTGTCTCCAGCTGCAGTGGAGTGGTATTCTGGGTAGCTCCTGGCTTAGAACACTGTTACGTTCTCAGTGCCCGAGGAACGCAGCTAGTTGAAAGCTGGCTTGTAGGCTTGCTTCCTTCTGAGAGCTGAGTTCAGGGCAGGACCCTCCCGCATCCTGACTGCCCGTAGACGTAGGTCCCAGCATCCTTATGTTAGGCGCCAGAAGAGGTTGTGTGAAGAGCATGTGGAGGTGACAGGATTCTCCTCAAGTGTATCTGATCTCAATTCAGACATTGCAAACGTCCTTGTTCAATGAGAGTGTAGCTCGGTCCTAGCTCCCATCAAAGTGTCTAGCAGACATCTGCCTGCAAAGCATGCACACTTCCGAGAGTTGAGCTTATGGACTGTCCCTCCCACATCCTGCCTGCACGTACACCGCGCTCCTAACAGGCCTAGCCCCGATGCGTGCCTGAAGTGTTGTGCGAGGTAAGTGGAAAGTCGCGGCCCACAAGACTAGTGCATCCAAGCTCAATCCAGCGATTTCCTAGTATTCCCTGTGTGAGCCAGATGCTACATCCTAAGTGCCATACGAGAGAAGCTAGCTGAACGCCTTGTCCAAAGCAACTTACTTCGGAGAGTTGAGCTCACCCTCAGTCCGTCACAGTTTCACACTGCCTGCAGAAAGAGTTTCCAACATCTGAACCACAGCCGTTTGTCAGAGGCTTGTGAGACGCAAGTGGAATAAGCAGACCTGGAGGGTGTCTCCAGCTGCAGTAGAGTGGTATTCTGGGTAGCTCCTGGCTTAGAACACTGTTACGTTCTCAGTGCCCGAGGAACGCAGCTAGTTGAAAGGTGGCTTGTAGGCCTGCTTCCTTTTGAGAGCTGAGTTCAGGGCAGCACCCTCCCGCATCCTGATTGCCCGTAGACGTAGGTCACAGCATCCTTATGTTAGGCGCCAGAAGAGGTTGTGTGAAGAGCATGTGGAGGTGACAGGATTCTCCTCAAGTGTATCTGATCTCAATTCAGACATTGCAAACGTCCTTGTTCAATGAGAGTGTAGCTCAGTCCTAGCTCCCATCAAAGTGTCTAGCAGACATCTGCCTGCAAAGCATGCACACTTCCGAGAGTTGAGCTCATGGACTGTCCCTCCCACATCCTGCCTGCACGTACACCGCGCTCCTAACAGGCCTAGCACCGATGCGTGCCTGAAGTGTTGTGAGAGGTAAGTGGAAAGTCGCGGCCCACAAGACTAGTGCATCCAAGCTCAATCCAGCGATTTCCTAGTATTCCCTGTGTGAGCCAGATGCTACATCCTAAGTGCCATACGAGAGAAGCTAGCTGAACGCCTTGTCCAAAGCAACTTACTTCGGAGAGTTGAGCTCACCCTCAGTCCGTCACAGTTGCACACTGCCTCCAGAAAGAGTTTCCAACATCTGAACCACAGCCGTTTGTCAGAGGCTTGTGAGACGCAAGTGGAATAAGCAGACCTGGAGGGTGTCTCCAGCTGCAGTGGAGTGGTATTCTGGGTAGCGCCTGGCTTAGAACACTGTTACGTTCTCAGTGCCCGAGGAACGCAGCTAGTTGAAAGCTGGCTTGTAGGCGTGCTTTCTTGTGCGAGCTGAGTTCAGGGCAGGACCCTCCCGCGTCCTGACTGCCCGTAGATGTAGGTCCCAGCATCCTTATGTTAGTTGCTGGAAGCGGTTGTGTGAAGAGCATGTGGAAGTGACAGGATTCTCCTCAAGTGTATCTGATCTCAATACAGACATTGCAAACGTCCTTGTTCACTGAGAGCGTAGCTCGGTGCTAGCTCCCATCAAAGTGTCTAGCAGACATCTGCCTGCAAAGCATGCACACTTCTGAGAGTTGAGCTTATGGACTGTCCCTCCCACATCCTGCCTGCACGTACACCGCGCTCCTAACAGGCCTAGCCCCGATGCGTGCCTGAAGTGTTGTGAGAGGTAAGTGGAAAGTCGCGGCCCACAAGACTAGTGCATCCAAGCTCAATCCAGCGATATTTCCTAGAATTCCCTGTGTGACCCAGGTGCTACGTCCTACGTGCCATACAAGAGAAGCTAGCTGAACGCCTTGTCCAAAGCAACTTACTTCGGAGAGTTGAGCTCACCCTCAGTCCCTCACAGTTGCACACTGCCTGCAGAAAGAGTTTCCAACATCTAAACCACAGCCGTTTTTCAGAGGCTTGTGAGACGCAAGTGGAATAAGCAGACCTGGAGGGTGTCTCCAGCTGCAGTGGAGTGGTATTCTGGGTAGCTCCTGGCTTAGAACACTGTTACGTTCTCAGTGCCCGAGGAACGCAGCTAGTTGAAAGCTGGCTTGTAGGCTTGCTTCCTTCTGAGAGCTGAGTTCAGGGCAGGACCCTCCCGCATCCTGACTGCCCATAGACGTAGGTCCCAGCATCCTTATGTTAGGCGCCAGAAGAGGTTGTGTGAAGAGCATGTGGAGGTGACAGGATTCTCCTCAAGTGTATCTGATCTCAATTCAGACATTGCAAACGTCCTTGTTCAATGAGAGTGTAGCTCGGTCCTAGCTCCCATCAAAGAGTCTAGCAGACATCTGCCTGCAAAGCATGCACACTTCCGAGAGTTGAGCTTATGGACTGTCCCTCCCACATCCTTCCTGCACGTACACCGCGCTCCTAACAGGCCTAGCCCCGATGCGTGCCTGAAGTGTTGTGAGAGGTAAGTGGAAAGTCGCGGCCCACAAGACTAGTGCATCCAAGCTCAATCCAGCGATTTCCTAGTATTCCCTGTGTGAGCCAGATGCTACATCCTAAGTGCCATACGAGAGAAGCTAGCTGAACGCCTTGTCCAAAGCAACTTACTTCGGAGAGTTGAGCTCACCCTCAGTCCGTCACAGTTGCACACTGCCTGCAGAAAGATTTTCCAACATCTGAACCACAGGCGTTTGTCAGAGGCTTGTGAGACGCAAGTGGAATAAGCAGACCTGGAGGGTGTCTCCAGCTGCAGTAGAGTGGTATTCTGGGTAGCTCCTGGCTTAGAACACTGTTACGTTCTCAGTGCCCGAGGAACGCAGCTAGTTGAAAGGTGGCTTGTAGGCGTGCTTCCTTTTGAGAGCTGAGTTCAGGGCAGGACCCTCCCGCATCCTGATTGCCCGTAGACGTAGGTCCCAGCATCCTTATGTTAGGCGCCAGAAGAGGTTGTGTGAAGAGCATGTGGAGGTGACAGGATTCTCCTCAAGTGTATCTGATCTCAATTCAGACATTGCAAACGTCCTTGTTCAATGAGAGTGTAGCTCGGTCCTAGCTCCCATCAAAGTGTCTAGCAGACATCTGCCTGCAAAGCATACACACTTCGAGAGTTGAGCTTATGGACTGTTCCTCCCACACCCTGCCTGCACGTACACCGCGATCCTAACAGGCCTAACCCGATGCGTGCCTAAGTGTTGTGAGAGGTAAGTGGAAAGTCGCGGCCCACAAGACTAGTGCATCCAAGCTCAATCCAGCGATTTCCTAGTATTCCCTGTGTGAGCCAGGTGCTACATCCTACGTGCCATACGAGAGAAGCTAGCTGAACGCCTTGTCCAAAAGCAACTTACTTCGGAGAGTTGAGCTCACCCTCAGTCCCTCACAGTTGCACACTGCCTGCAGAAAGAGTTTCCAACATCTGAACCACAGCCGTTTGTCAGAGGCTTGTGAGACGCAAGTGGAATAAGCAGACCTGGAGGGTGTCTCCAGCTGCAGTGGAGTGGTATTCTGGGTAGCGCCTGGCTTAGAACACTGTTACGTTCTCAGTGCCCGAGGAACGCAGCTAGTGGAAATCTGGATTGTAGGCCTACTTCCTTGTGCGAGCTGAGTTCAGGGCAAGACCCTCCCGCATCCTGACTGCCCATAGACCTAGGTCCCAGCATCCTTATGTTAGGAGCCGGAAGCGGTTGTGTGAAGGGCATGCGGAAGTGACAGGATTCTCCTCAAGTGTATCTGATCTCAATACAGACATTGCAAACGTCCTTGTTCACTGAGAGCGTAGCTCGGTGCTAGCTCCCATCAAAGTGTCTAGCAGACATCTGCCTGCAAAGCATACACACTTCCGAGAGTTGAGCTTATGGACTGTCCCTCCCACATCCTGCTTGCACGTACACCGCGATCCTAACAGGCCTAGCCCCGATGCGTGCCTGAAGTGTTGTGAGAGGTAAGTGGAAAGTCGCGGCCCACAAGACTAGTGCATCCAAGCTCAATCCAGCGATATTTCCTAGTATTCCCTGGTGAGCCAGGTGCTACATCGTATGTGCCATACAAGAGAAGCTAGCTGAACGCCTTGTCCAAAAGCAACTTACTGCGGAGAGTTCAGCTCACCCTCAGTCCCTCACAGTTGCACACTGCCTGCAAAAGAGTTTCCAACATCTGAACCACAGGCGTTTGTCAGAGGCTTGTGAGACGCAAGTGGAATAAGCAGACCTGGAGGGTGTCTCCAGCTGCAGTGGAGTGGTATTCTGGGTAGCTCCTGGCTTAGAACACTGTTACGTTCTCAGTGCCCGAGGAACGCAGCTAGCTGAAAGCTGGCTTGTAGGCTTGCTTCCTTGTGAGAGCTGAATTCAGGGCAGGACCCTCCCGCATCCTGACTGCCCGTAGATGTAGGTCCCAGCATCCTTATGTTAGTTGCTGGAAGCGGTTGTGTGAAGAGCATGTGGAAGTGACAGGATTCTCCTCAAGTGTATCTGATCTCAATACAGACATTGCAAACGTCCTTGTTCAATGAGAGCGTAGCCCGGTCCTAGCTCCCATCAAAGTGTCTAGCAGACATCTGCCTACAAAGCATACACACTTCGAGAGTTGAGCTTATGGACTGTTCCTCCCACACCCTGCCTGCACGTACACCGCGATCCTAACAGGCCTAACCCGATGCGTGCCTAAGTGTTGTGAGAGGTAAGTGGAAAGTCGCGGCCCACAAGACTAGTGCATCCAAGCTCAATCCAGCGATTTCCTAGTATTCCCTGTGTGAGCCAGGTGCTACATCCTACGTGCCATACGAGAGAAGCTAGCTGAACGCCTTGTCCAAAAGCAACTTACTTCGGAGAGTTGAGCTCACCCTCAGTCCCTCACAGTTGCACACTGCCTGCAGAAAGAGTTTCCAACATCTGAACCACAGCCGTTTGTCAGAGGCTTGTGAGACGCAAGTGGAATAAGCAGACCTGGAGGGTGTCTCCAGCTGCAGTGGAGTGGTATTCTGGGTAGCGCCTGGCTTAGAACACTGTTACGTTCTCAGTGCCCGAGGAACGCAGCTAGTGGAAATCTGGATTGTAGGCCTACTTCCTTGTGCGAGCTGAGTTCAGGGCAAGACCCTCCCGCATCCTGACTGCCCATAGACCTAGGTCCCAGCATCCTTATGTTAGGAGCCGGAAGCGGTTGTGTGAAGAGCATGCGGAAGTGACAGGATTCTCCTCAAGTGTATCTGATCTCAATACAGACATTGCAAACGTCCTTGTTCACTGAGAGCGTAGCTCGGTGCTAGCTCCCATCAAAGTGTCTAGCAGACATCTGCCTGCAAAGCATACAAACTTCCGAGAGTTGAGCTTATGGACTGTCCCTCCCACATCCTGCTTGCACGTACACCACGATCCTAACAGGCCTAGCCCCGATGCGTGCCTGAAGTGTTGTGAGAGGTAAGTGGAAAGTCGCGGCCCACAAGACTAGTGCATCCAAGCTCAATCCAGCGATATTTCCTAGTATTCCCTGGTGAGCCAGGTGCTACATCGTATGTGCCATACAAGAGAAGCTAGCTGAACGCCTTGTCCAAAAGCAACTTACTGCGGAGAGTTCAGCTCACCCTCAGTCCCTCACAGTTGCACACTGCCTGCAAAAGAGTTTCCAACATCTGAACCACAGGCGTTTGTCAGAGGCTTGTGAGATGCAAGTGGAATAAGCAGACCTGGAGGGTGTCTCCAGCTGCAGTGGAGTGGTATTCTGGGTAGCTCCTGGCTTAGAACACTGTTACGTTCTCAGTGCCCGAGGAACGCAGCTAGCTGAAAGCTGGCTTGTAGGCTTGCTTCCTTGTGAGAGCTGAGTTCAGGGCAGGACCCTCCCGCATCCTGACTGCCCGTAGATGTAGGTCCCAGCATCCTTATGTTAGTTGCTGGAAGCGGTTGTGTGAAGAGCATGTGGAAGTGACAGGATTCTCCTCAAGTGTATCTGATCTCAATACAGACATTGCAAACGTCCTTGTTCAATGAGAGCGTAGCCCGGTCCTAGCTCCCATCAAAGTGTCTAGCAGACATCTGCCTACAAAGCATACACACTTCGAGAGTTGAGCTTATGGACTGTTCCTCCCACACCCTGCCTGCACGTACACCGCGATCCTAACAGGCCTAACCCGATGCGTGCCTAAGTGTTGTGAGAGGTATGCGGAAAGTCGCGGCCCACAAGACTAGTGCATCCAAGCTCAATCCAGCGATTTCCTAGTATTCCCTGTGTGAGCCAGGTGCTACATCCTACGTGCCATACGAGAGAAGCTAGCTGAACGCCTTGTCCAAAAGCAACTTACTTCGGAGAGTTGAGCTCACCCTCAGTCCCTCACAGTTGCACACTGCCTGCAGAAAGAGTTTCCAACATCTGAACCACAGCCGTTTGTCAGAGGCTTGTGAGACGCACGTGGAATAAGCAGACCTGGAGGGTGTCTCCAGCTGCAGTGGAGTGGTATTCTGGGTAGCGCCTGGCTTAGAACACTGTTACGTTCTCAGTGCCCGAGGAACGCAGCTAGTGGAAATCTGGATTGTAGGCCTACTTCCTTGTGCGAGCTGAGTTCAGGGCAAGACCCTCCCGCATCCTGACTGCCCGTAGAGGTAGGTCCCAGCATCCTTATGTTAGTTGCCGGAAGCGGTTGTGTGAAGAGCATGCGGAAGTGACAGGATTCTCCTCAAGTGTATCTGATCTCAATACAGAGATTGCAAACGTCCTTGTTCACTGAGAGCGTAGCTCGGTGCTAGCTCCCATCAAAGTGTCTAGCAGACATGTGCCTGCAAAGCATACACTCTTCCGAGAGTTGAGCTTATGGACTGTCCCTCCCACATCCTGCCTGCACGTACACCGCGCTCCTAACAGGCCTAGCCCCGACGCGTGCCTGAAGTGTTGTGAGAGGTAAGTGGAAAGTCGCGGCCCACAAGACTAGTGCATCCAAGCTCAATCCAGCGATTTCCTAGTATTCCCTGTGTGAGCCAGGTGCCACATCCTACGTGCCATACGAGAGAAGCTAGCTGAACGCCTTGTCCAAAAGCAACTTACTTCGGAGAGTTGAGCTCACCCTCAGTCCGTCACAGTTGCACACTGCCTGCAGAAAGAGTTTCCAACATCTGAACCACAGCCGTTTGTCAGAGGCTTGTGAGACGCAAGTGGAATAAGCAGACCTGGAGGGTGTCTCCAGCTGCAGTGGAGTGGTATTCTGGGTAGAGCCTGGCTTAGAACACTGTTACATTCTCAGTGCCCGAGGAACGCAGCGAGTTGAAAGCTGGCTTGTAGGCGTACTTCCTTGTGCGAGCTGAGTTCAGGGCAAGACCCTCCCGCATCCTGACTGCCCGTAGAGGTAGGTCCCAGCATCCTTATGTAAGTTGCCGGAAGCGGTTGTGTGAAGAGCATGTGGAAGTGACAGGATTCTCCTCAAGTGTATCTGATCTCAATACAGACATTGCAAACGTCCTTGTTCACTGAGAGCGTAGCTCGGTCCTAGCTCCCATCAAAGTGTCTAGCAGACATCTGCCTGCAAAGCATACACACTTCTGAGAGTTGAACTTATGGACTGTCCCTCCCACATCCTCCTTGCACGTACACCGCGATCCTAACAGGCCTAACACGATGCGTGCCTAAGTGTTGTGAGAGGTAAGTGGAAAGTCGCGGCCGACAAGTCTAGTGCATCCAAGCTCAATCCAGCGATTTCCTAGTATTCCCTGTGTGAGCCAGGTGCCACATCCTACGTGCCATACGAGAGAAGCTAGCTGAACGCGTTGTTCAAAAGCAACTTACTTCGGAGAGTTGAGCTCCCCTCAGTCACTCACAGTTGCACACTGCCTGCAGAAAGAGTTTCCAACATCTGAACCACAGCCGTTTGTCAGAGGCTTATGAGACGCAAGTGGAATAAGCAGACCTGGAGGGTGTCTCCAGCTGCAGTAGAGTGGTATTCTGGGTAGCTCCTGGCTTAGAACACTGTTACGTTCTCAGTGCCCGAGGAACGCAGCTAGTTGAAAGCTGGCTTGTAGGCGTGCTTTCTTGTGCGAGCTGAGTTGAGGGCAGGACCCTCCCGCGTCCTGACTGCCCGTAGATGTAGGTCCCAGCATCCTTATGTTAGTTGCTGGAAGCGGTTGTGTGAAGAGCATGTGGAAGTGACAGGATTCTCCTCAAGTGTATCTGATCTCAATACAGACATTGCAAACGTCCTTGTTCACTGAGAGCGTAGCTCGGTCCTAGCTCCCATCAAAGTGTCTAGCAGACATCTGCCTGCAAAGCATACACACTTCCGAGAGTTGAGCTTATGGACTGTCCCTCCCACATCCTGCTTGCACGTATACCGCGATCCTAACAGGCCTAGCCCCGATGCGTGCCTGAAGTGTTGTGAGAGGTAAGTGGAAAGTCGCGGCCCACAAGACTAGTGCATCCAAGCTCAATCCAGCCTTATTTCCAAGTATTCCCTGGTGAGCCAGGTGCTACATCGTATGGGCCATACAAGAGAAGCTAGCTGAACGCCTTGTCCAAAAGCAACTTACTTCGGAGAGTTGAGCTCAACCTCAGTCCCTCACAGTTGCACACTGCCTGCAGAAAGAGTTTCCAACATCTGAACCACAGCCGTTTGTCAGAGGTTGTGAGACGCAAGTGGAATAAGCAGACCTGGAGGGTGTCTCCAGCTGCAGTGGAGTGGTATTCTGGGTAGCGCCTGGCTTAGAACACTGTTACGTTCTCAGTGCCCGAGGAACGCAGCTAGTTGAAAGCTGGCTTGTAGGCTTGCTTCCTTGTGAGAGCTGAGTTCAGGGCAGGACCCTCCCGCTTTCTGACTCCCCATAGACGTAGGTCCCAACATCCTTATGTTAGGCGCCAGAAGAGGTTGTGTGAAGAGCATGTGGAAGTGACAGGATTCTCCTCAAGTGTATCTGATCTCAATACAGACATTGCAAACGTCCTTGTTCACTGAGAGCGTAGCTCGGTCCTAGCTCCAATCAAAGTGTCTAGCAGACATCTGCCTGCAAAGCATACACACTTCCGAGAGTTGAGCTTATGGACTGTCCCTCCCACATCCTGCTTGCACGTACACCGCGATCCTAACAGGCCTAACCCGATGCGTGCCTAAGTGTTGTGAGAGGTAAGTGGAAAGTCGCGGCCCACAAGACTAGTGCATCCAAGCTCAATCCAGCGATATTTCCTAGTATTCCCTGGTGAGCCAGGTGCTACATCGTATGTGCCATACAAGAGAAGCTAGCTGAACGCCTCGTCCAAAAGCAACTTACTGCGGAGAGTTCAGCTCACCCTCAGTCCCTCACAGTTGCACACTGCCTGCAAAAGAGTTTCCAACATCTGAACCACAGGCGTTTGTCAGAGGCTTGTGAGACGCAAGTGGAATAAGCAGACCTGGAGGTTGTCTCCAGCTGCAGTGGAGTGGTATTCTGGGTAGCTCCTGGCTTAGAACACTGTTACGTTCTCAGTGCCCGAGGAACGCAGCTAGTTGAAAGCTGGCTTGTAGGCTTGCTTCCTTGTGAGAGCTGAGTTCAGGGCAGGACCCTCCCGCATCCTGACTGCCCGTAGATGTAGGTCCCAGCATCCTTATGTTAGTTGCTGGAAGCGGTTGTGTGAAGAGCATGTGGAAGTGACAGGATTCTCCTCAAGTGTATCTGATCTCAATACAGACATTGCAAACGTCCTTGTTCCCTGAGAGCGTAGCTCGGTCCTAGCTCCCATCAAAGTGTCTAGCAGACATCTGCCTGCAAAGCATACACACTTCCAAGAGTTGAGCTTATGGACTGTTCCTCCCACACCCTGCCTGCACGTACACCGCGATCCTAACAGGCCTAACCCGATGCGTGCCTAAGTGTTGTGAGAGGTAAGTGGAAAGTCGCGGCCCACAAGACTAGTGCATCCAAGCTCAATCCAGCGATTTCCTAGTATTCCCTGTGTGAGCCAGGTGCTACATCCTACGTGCCATACGAGAGAAGCTAGCTGAACGCCTTGTCCAAAAGCAACTTACTTCGGAGAGTTGAGCTCACCCTCAGTCCCTCACAGTTGCACACTGCCTGCAGAAAGAGTTTCCAACATCTGAACCACAGCCGTTTGTCAGAGGCTTGTGAGACGCAAGTGGAATAAGCAGACCTGGAGGGTGTCTCCAGCTGCAGTGGAGTGGTATTCTGGGTAGCGCCTGGCTTAGAACACTGTTACGTTCTCAGTGCCCGAGGAACGCAGCTAGTGGAAATCTGGATTGTAGGCCTACTTCCTTGTGCGAGCTGAGTTCAGGGCAGGACCCTCCCGCATCCTGACTGCCCATAGACCTAGGTCCCAGCATCCTTATGTTAGGAGCCGGAAGCGGTTGTGTGAAGAGCATGCGGAAGTGACAGGATTCTCCTCAAGTGTATCTGATCTCAATACAGACATTGTAAACGTCCTTGTTCACTGAGAGCGTAGCTCGGTGCTAGCTCCCATCAAAGTGTCTAGCAGACATCTGCCTGCAAAGCATGCACACTTCCAAGAGTTGAGCTTATGGACTGTCCCTCCCACATCCTGCCTGCACGTACACCGCGCTCCTAACAGGCCTAGCCCCGATGCGTGCCTGAAGTGTTGTGAGAGGTAAGTGGAAAGTCGCGGCCCACAAGACTAGTGCATCCAAGCTCAATCCAGCGATTTCCTAGTATTCCCTGTGTGAGCCAGGTGCTACATCCTACGTGCCATACGAGAGAAGCTAGCTGAACGCATTGTCCAAAAGCAACTTACTTCGGAGAGTTGAGCTCACCCTCAGTCCCTCACAGTTGCACACTGCCTGCAGAAAGAGTTTCCAACATCTGAACCACAGCCGTTTGTCAGAGGCTTGTGAGACGCAAGTGGAATAAGCAGACCTGGAGGGTGTCTCCAGCTGCAGTGGAGTGGTATTCTGGGTAGCGCCTGGCTTAGAACACTGTTACGTTCTCAGTGCCCGAGGAATGCAGCGAGTTGAAAGCTGGCTTGTAGGCGTACTTCCTTGTGCGAGCTGAGTTCAGGGCAAGACCCTCCCGCATCCTGACTGCCCGTAGAGGTAGGTCCCAGCATCCTTATGTTAGTTGCCGGAAGCGGTTGTGTGAAGAGCATGTGGAAGTGACAGGATTCTCCTCAAGTGTATCTGATCTCAATACAGAGATTGCAAACGTCCTTGTTCACTGAGAGCGTAGCTCGGTGCTAGCTCCCATCAAAGTGTCTAGCAGACATGTGCCTGCAAACCATACACTCTTCCGAGAGTTGAGCTTATGGACTGTCCCTCCCACATCCTGCCTGCACGTACACCGCGCTCCTAACAGACCTAGCCCCAACGCGTGCCTGAAGTGTTGTGAGAGGTAAGTGGAAAGTCGCGGCCCACAAGACTAGTGCATCCAAGCTCAATCCAGCGATTTCCTAGTATTCCCTGTGTGAGCCAGGTGCTACATCCTACGTGCCATACGAGAGAAGCTAGCTGAACGCCTTGTCCAAAAGCAACTTACTTCGGAGAGTTGAGCTCACCCTCAGTCCCTCACAGTTGCACACTGCCTGCAGAAAGAGTTTCCAACATCTGAACCACAGCCGTTTGTCAGAGGCTTGTGAGACGCAAGTGGAATAAGCAGACCTGGAGGGTGTCTCCAGCTGCAGTGGAGTGGTATTCTGGGTAGCTCCTGGCTTAGAACACTGTTACGTTCTCAGTGCCCGAGGAACGCAGCTAGTTGAAAGCTGGCTTGTAGGCGTGCTTTCTTGTGCGAGCTGTGTTCAGGGCAGGACCCTCCCGCGTCCTGACTGCCCGTAGATGTAGGTCCCAGCATCCTTATGTTAGTTGCTGGAAGCGGTTGTGTGAAGAGCATGTGGAAGTGACAGGATTCTCCTCAAGTGTATCTGATCTCAATACAGACATTGCAAACGTCCTTGTTCACTGAGAGCGTAGCTCGGTCCTAGCTCCCATCAAAGTGTCTAGCAGACATCTGCCTGCAAAGCATACACACTTCCGAGAGTTGAGCTCTTGGACTGTCCCTCCCACATCCTGCTTGCAGGTACACCGCGATCCTAACAGGCCTAGCCCCGTTGCGTGCCTGAAGTGTTGTGAGAGGTAAGTGGAAAGTCGCGGCCCACAAGACTAGTGCATCCAAGCTCAATCCAGCGATTTCCTAGTATTCCCTGTGTGAGCCAGGTGCTACATCCTACGTGCCATACAAGAGAAGCTAGCTGAACGCCTTGTCCAAAAGCAACTTACTTCGGAGAGTTGAGCTCACCCTCAGTCACTCACAGTTGCACACTGCCTGCAGAAAGAGTTTCCAACATCTGAACCACAGGCGTTTGTCAGAGGATTGTGAGACTCAAGTGGAATAAGCAGACCTGGAGGGTGTCTCCAGCTGCAGTGGAGTGGTATTCTCGTTAGAGCCTGGCTTAGAACAGTTTTACGTTCTCAGTGCCCGAGGAACGCAGCTAGTTGAATGCTGGCTTGTAGGCTTGCTTCCTTGTGAGAGCTGAGTTCAGGGCAGGACCCTCCCGCTTTCTGACTCCCCATAGACGTAGGTCCCAACATCCTTATGTTAGTTGCCGGAAGCTATTGTGTGAAGAGCATGTGGAAGTGACAGGATTCTCCTCAAGTGTATCTGATCTCAATACAGACATTGCAAACGTCCTTGTTCACTGAGAGCGTAGCTCGGTCCTAGCTCCAATCAAAGTGTCTAGCAGACATCTGCCTGCAAAGCATACACACTTCCGAGAGTTGAGCTTATGGACTGTCCCTCCCACATCCTGCTTGCACGTACACCGCGATCCTAACAGGCCTAACCCGATGCGTGCCTAAGTGTTGTGAGAGGTAAGTGGAAAGTCGCGGCCCACAAGACTAGTGCATCCAAGCTCAATCCAGCGATTTCCTAGTATTCCCTGTGTGAGCCAGGTGCTACATCCTACGTGCCATACGAGAGAAGCTAGCTGAACGCCTTGTCCAAAAGCAACTTACTTCGGAGAGTTGAGCTCACCCTCAGTCCCTCACAGTTGCACACTGCCTGCAGAAAGAGTTTCCAACATCTGAACCACAGCCGTTTGTCAGAGGCTTGTGAGACGCAAGTGGAATAAGCAGACCTGGAGGGTGTCTCCAGCTGCAGTGGAGTGGTATTCTGGGTAGCGCCTGGCTTAGAACACTGTTACGTTCTCAGTGCCCGAGGAACGCAGCTAGTGGAAATCTGGATTGTAGGCCTACTTCCTTGTGCGAGCTGAGTTCAGGGCAGGACCCTCCCGCATCCTGACTGCCCATAGACCTAGGTCCCAGCATCCTTATGTTAGGAGCCGGAAGCGGTTGTGTGAAGAGCATGCGGAAGTGACAGGATTCTCCTCAAGTGTATCTGATCTCAATACAGACATTGTAAACGTCCTTGTTCACTGAGAGCGTAGCTCGGTGCTAGCTCCCATCAAAGTGTCTAGCAGACATCTGCCTGCAAAGCATGCACACTTCCAAGAGTTGAGCTTATGGACTGTCCCTCCCACATCCTGCCTGCACGTACACCGCGCTCCTAACAGGCCTAGCCCCGATGCGTGCCTGAAGTGTTGTGAGAGGTAAGTCGAAAGTCGCGGCCCACAAGACTAGTGCATCCAAGCTCAATCCAGCGATTTCCTAGTATTCCCTGTGTGAGCCAGGTGCTACATCCTAAGTGCCATACGAGAGAAGCTAGCTGAACGCCTTGTCCAAAAGCAACTTACTTCGGAGAGTTGAGCTCACCCTCAGTCCCTCACAGTTGCACACTGCCTGCAGAAAGAGTTTCCAACATCTGAAACACAGCCGTTTGTCAGAGGCTTGTGAGACGCAAGTCGATTAAGCAGACCTGGAGGGTGTCTCCAGCTGCAGTAGAGTGGTATTCTGGGTAGCTCCTGGATTAGAACACTGTTACGTTCTCAGTGCCCGAGGAACGCAGCGAGTTGAAAGCTGGCTTGTAGGCGTACTTCCTTGTGCGAGCTGAGTTCAGGGCAAGACCCTCCCGCATCCTGACTGCCCGTAGAGGTAGGTCCCAGCATCCTTATGTTAGTTGCCGGAAGCGGTTGTGTGAAGAGCATGTGGAAGTGACAGGATTCTCCTCAAGTGTATCTGATCTCAATACAGAGATTGCAAACGTCCTTGTTCACTGAGAGCGTAGCTCGGTCCTAGCTCCCATCAAAGTGTCTAGCAGACATGTGCCTGCAAACCATACACTCTTCCGAGAGTTGAGCTTATGGACTGTCCCTCCCACATCCTGCCTGCACGTACACCGCGCTCCTAACAGACCTAGCCCCGATGCGTGCCTGAAGTGTTGTGAGAGGTAAGTGGAAAGTCGCGGCCCACAAGACTAGTGCATCCAAGCTCAATCCAGCGATTTCCTAGTATTCCCTGTGTGAGCCAGGTGCTACATCCTACGTGCCATACGAGAGAAGCTAGCTGAACGCCTTGTCCAAAAGCAACTTACTTCGGAGAGTTGAGCTCACCCTCAGTCCCTCACAGTTGCACACTGCCTGCAGAAAGAGTTTCCAACATCTGAACCACAGCCGTTTGTCAGAGGCTTGTGAGACGCAAGTGGAATAAGCAGACCTGGAGGGTGTCTCCAGCTGCAGTGGAGTGGTATTCTGGGTAGCTCCTGGCTTAGAACACTGTTACGTTCTCAGTGCCCGAGGAACGCAGCGAGTTGAAAGCTGGCTTGTAGGCGTACTTCCTTGTGCGAGCTGAGTTCAGGGCAAGACCCTCCCGCATCCTGACTGCCCGTAGAGGTAGGTCCCAGCATCCTTATGTTAGTTGCTGGAAGCGGTTGTGTGAAGAGCATGTGGAAGTGACAGGATTCTCCTCAAGTGTATCTGATCTCAATACAGACATTGCAAACGTCCTTGTTCACTGAGAGCGTAGCTCGGTCCTAGCTCCCATCAAAGTGTCTAGCAGACATCTGCCTGCAAAGCATACACACTTCCGAGAGTTGAGCTTATGGACTGTCCCTCCCACATCCTGCTTGCAGGTACACCGCGATCCTAACAGGCCTAGCCCCGATGCGTGCCTGAAGTGTTGTGAGAGGTAAGTGGAAAGTCGCGGCCCACAAGACTAGTGCATCCAAGCTCAATCCAGCGATTTCCTAGTATTCCCTGTGTGAGCCAGATGCTACATCCTAAGTGCCATACGAGAGAAGCTAGCTGAACGCCTTGTCCAAAGCAACTTACTTCGGAGAGTTGAGCTCACCCTCAGTCCGTCACAGTTGCACACTGCCTGCAGAAAGAGTTTCCAACATCTGAACCACAGCCGTTTGTCAGAGGCTTGTGAGACGCAAGTGGAATAAGCAGACCTGGAGGGTGTCTCCAGCTGCAGTAGAGTGGTATTCTGGGTAGCTCCTGGATTAGAACACTGTTACGTTCTCAGTGCCCGAGGAACGCAGCTAGTTGAAAGGTGGCTTGTAGGCGTGATTCCTTTTGAGAGCTGAGTTCAGGGCAGGACCCTCCCGCATCCTGATTGCCCGTAGACGTAGGTCCCAGCATCCTTATGTTAGGCGCCAGAAGAAGTTGTGTTAAGAGCATGTGGAGGTGACAGGATTCCCTCAAGTGTATCTGATCTCAATTCAGACATTGCAAACGTCCTTGTTCAATGAGAGTGTAGCTCGGTCCTAGCTCCCATCAAAGTGTCTAGCAGACATCTGCCTGCAAAGCATGCACACTTCCGAGAGTTGAGCTTATGGACTGTCCCTCCCACATCCTGCCTGCACGTACACCGCGCTCCTAACAGGCCTAGCCCCGATGCGTGCCTGAAGTGTTGTGAGAGGTAAGTGGAAAGTCGCGGCCCACAAGACTAGTGCATCCAAGCTCAATCCAGCGATTTCCTAGTATTCCCTGTGTGAGCCAGATGCTACATCCTAAGTGCCATACGAGAGAAGCTAGCTGAACGCCTTGTCCAAAGCAACTTACTTCGGAGAGTTGAGCTCACCCTCAGTCCGTCACAGTTGCACACTGCCTGCAGAAAGAGTTTCCAACATCTGAACCACAGCCGTTTGTCAGAGGCTTGTGAGACGCAAGTGGAATAAGCAGACCTGGAGGGTGTCTCCAGCTGCAGTAGAGTGGTATTCTGTGTAGCTCCTGGCTTAGAACACTGTTACGTTCTCAGTGCCCGAGGAACGCAGCTAGTTGAAAGGTGGCTTGTAGGCGTGCTTCCTTTTGAGAGCTGAGTTCAGGGCAGGACCCTCCCGCATCCTGATTGCCCGTAGACGTAGGTCCCAGCATCCTTATGTTAGGCGCCAGAAGAGGTTGTGTGAAGAGCATGTGGAGGTGACAGGATTCTCCTCAAGTGTATCTGATCTCAATTCAGACATTGCAAACGTCCTTGTTCAATGAGAGTGTAGCTCGGTCCTAGCTCCCATCAAAGTGTCTAGCAGACATCTGCCTACAAAGCATCCACACTTCCGAGAGTTGAGTTTATGGACTGTCCCTCCCACATGCTGCCTGCACGTACACCGCGCTCCTAACAGGCCTATCCCCGACGCGTGCCTGAAGTGTTGTGAGAGGTAAGTGGAAAGTCGCGGCCCACAAGACTAGTGCATCCAAGCTCAATCCAGCGATATTTCCTAGAATTCCCTGTGTGAGCCAGGTGCTACATCCTACGTGCCATACAAGAGAAGCTAGCTGAACGCCTTGTCCAAAAGCAACTTACTTCGGAGAGTTGAGCTCACACTCAGTCCCTCACAGTTGCACACTGCCTGCAGAAAGAGTTTCCAACATCTGAACCACAGCCGTTTGTCATTGGCTTGTGAGACGCAAGTGGAATAAGGAGACCTGGAGGGTGTCTCCAGCTGCAGTGGAGTGGTATTCTGGGTAGAGCCTGGCTTAGAACACTGTTACGTTCTCAGTGCCCGAGGAACGCAGCTAGTTGAAAGGTGGCTTGTAGGCGTGCTTCCTTTTGAGAGCTGAGTTCAGGGCAGGACCCTCCCGCATCCTGATTGCCCGTAGACGTAGGTCCCAGCATCCTTATGTTAGGCGCCAGAAGAAGTTGTGTGAGGAGCATGTGGAGGTGACAGGATTCCCTCAAGTGTATCTGATCTCAATTCAGACATTGCAAACGTCCTTGTTCAATGAGAGTGTAGCTCGGTCCTAGCTCCCATCAAAGTGTCTAGCAGACATCTGCCTGCAAAGCATGCACACTTCCCAGAGTTGAGCTTATGGACTGTCCCTCCCGCATCCTGCCTGCACGTACACCGCGCTATCAGGCCTAGCCCCGATGCGTGCCTGAAGTGTTGTGAGAGGTAAGTGGAAAGTCGCGGCCCACAAGACTAGTGCATCCAAGCTCAATCCAGCGATATTTCCTAGTATTCCCTGGTGAGCCAGGTGCTACATCGTATGTGCCATACAAGAGAAGCTAGCTGAACGCCTTGTCCAAAAGCAACTTACTGCGGAGAGTTCAGCTCACCCTCAGTCCCTCACAGTTGCACACTGCCTGCAAAAGAGTTTCCAACATCTGAACCACAGGCGTTTGTCAGAGGCTTGTGAGACGCAAGTGGAATAAGCAGACCTGGAGGGTGTCTCCAGCTGCAGTGGAGTGGTATTCTGGGTAGCTCCTGGCTTAGAACACTGTTACGTTCTCAGTGCCCGAGGAACGCAGCTAGCTGAAAGCTGGCTTGTAGGCTTGCTTCCTTGTGAGAGCTGAGTTCAGGGCAGGACCCTCCCGCATCCTGACTGCCCGTAGATGTAGGTCCCAGCATCCTTATGTTAGTTGCTGGAAGCGGTTGTGTGAAGAGCATGTGGAAGTGACAGGATTCTCCTCAAGTGTATCTGATCTCAATACAGAGATTGCAAACGTCCTTGTTCACTGAGAGCGTAGCTCGGTCCTAGCTCCCATCAATGTGTCTAGCAGACATGTGCCTGCAAACCATACACTCTTCCGAGAGTTGAGCTTATGGACTGTCCCTCCCACATCCTGCCTGCACGTACACCGCGCTCCTAACAGACCTAGCCCCGACGCGTGCCTGAAGTGTTGTGAGAGGTAAGTGGAAAGTCGCGGCCCACAAGACTAGTGCATCCAAGCTCAATCCAGCGATTTCCTAGTATTCCCTGTGTGAGCCACGTGCTACATCCTACGTGCCATACGAGAGAAGCTAGCTGAACGCCTTGTCCAAAAGCAACTTACTTCGGAGAGTTGAGCTCACCCTCAGTCCGTCACAGTTGCACACTGCCTGCAGAAAGAGTTTCCAACATCTGAACCACAGCCGTTTGTCAGAGGCTTGTGAGACGCAAGTGGAATAAGCAGACCTGGAGGGTGTCTCCAGCTGCAGTGGAGTGGTATTCTGGGTAGCGCCTGGGTTAGAACACTGTTACGTTCTCAGTGCCCGAGGAACGCAGCTAGTTGAAAGCTGGCTTGTAGGCGTGCTTTCTTGTGCGAGCTGAGTTCAGGGCAGGACCCTCCCGCGTCCTGACTGCCCGTAGATGGAGGTCCCAGCATCCTTATGTTAGTTGCTGGAAGCGGTTGTGTGAAGAGCCTGTGGAAGTGACAGGATTCTCCTCAAGTGTATCTGATCTCAATACAGACATTGCAAACGTCCTTGTTCCCTGAGAGCGTAGCTCGGTCCTAGCTCCCATCAAAGTGTCTAGCAGACATCTGCCTGCAAAGCATACACACTTCCGAGAGTTGAGCTTATGGACTGTCCCTCCCACATCCTGCTTGCAGGTACACCGCGATCCTAACAGTCCTAGCCCCGATGCGTGCCTGAAGTGTTGTGAGAGGTAAGTGGAAAGTCGCGGCCCACAAGACTAGTGCATCCAAGCTCAATCCAGCGATTTCCTAGTATTCCCTGTGTGAGCCAGGTGCTACATCCTACGTGCCATACAAGAGAAGCTAGCTGAACGCCTTGTCCAAAAGCAACTTACTTCGGAGAGTTGAGCTCACCCTCAGTCCCTAACAGTTGCACACTGCCTGCAGAAAGAGTTTCCAACATCTGAACCACAGGCGTTTGTCAGAGGATTGTGAGACTCAAGTGGAATAAGCAGACCTGGAGGGTGTCTCCAGCTGCAGTGGAGTGGTATTCTCGTTAGAGCCTGGCTTAGAACAGTTTTACGTTCTCAGTGCCCGAGGAACGCAGCTAGTTGAATGCTGGCTTGTAGGCTTGCTTCTTTGTGAGAGCTGAGTTCAGGGCAGGACCCTCCCGCATCCTGACTGCCCGTAGAGGTAGGTCCCAGCATCCTTATGTTAGTTGCCGGAAGCGGTTGTGTGAAGAGCATGTGGAAGTGACAGGATTCTCCTCAAGTGTATCTGATCTCAATACAGACATTGCAAACGTCCTTGTTCAATGAGAGCGTAGCCCGGTCCTAGCTCCCATCAAAGTGTCCAGCAGACATCTGCCTACAAAGGATACACACTTCGAGAGTTGAGCTTATGGACTGTCCGTCCCACACCCTGCCTGCACGTACACCGCGATCCTAACAGGCCTAGCCCCGATGCGTGCCTGAAGTGTTGTGAGAGGTAAGTGGAAAGTCGCGGCCCACAAGACTAGTGCATCCAAGCTCAATCCAGCGATTTCCTAGTATTCCCTGTGTGAGCCAGGTGCCACATCCTACGTGCCATACGAGAGAAGCTAGCTGAACGCCTTGTCCAAAAGCAACTTACTTCGGAGAGTTGAGCTCACCCTCAGTCCGTCACAGTTGCACACTGCCTGCAGAAAGAGTTTCCAACATCTGAACCACAGCCGTTTGTCAGAGGCTTGTGAGACGCAAGTGGAATAAGCAGACCTGGAGGGTGTCTCCAGCTGCAGTGGAGTGGTATTCTGGGTAGAGCCTGGCTTAGAACACTGTTACATTCTCAGTGCCCGAGGAACGCAGCGAGTTGAAAGCTGGCTTGTAGGCGTACTTCCTTGTGCGAGCTGAGTTCAGGGCAAGACCGTCCCGCATCCTGACTGCCCGTAGAGGTAGGTCCCAGCATCCTTATGTAAGTTGCCGGAAGCGGTTGTGTGAAGAGCATGTGGAAGTGACAGGATTCTCCTCAAGTGTATCTGATCTGAATACAGAGATTGCAAACGTCCTTGTTCACTGAGAGCGTAGCTCGGTCCTAGCTCCCATCAAAGTGTCTAGCAGACACTGCCTGCAAAGCATACACACTTCTGAGAGTTGAACTTATGGACTGTCCCTCCCACATCCTGCTTGCAGGTACACAGCGATCCTAACAGGCCTAGCCCCGATGCGTGCCTGAAGTGTTGTGAGAGGTAAGTGGAAAGTCGCGGCCCACAAGACTAGTGCATCCAAGCTCAATCCAGCGATTTCCTAGTATTACCTGTGTGAGCCAGATGCTACATCCTAAGTGCCATACGAGAGAAGCTAGCTGAACGCCTTGTCCAAAGCAACTTACTTCGGAGAGTTGAGCTCACTCTCAGTCCGTCACAGTTGCACACTGCCTGCAGAAAGAGTTTCCAACATCTGAACCACAGCCGTTTGTCAGAGGCTTGTGAGACGCAAGTGGAATAAGCAGACCTGGAGTGTGTCTCCAGCTGCAGTAGAGTGGTATTCTGGGTAGCTCCTGGCTTAGAACACTGTTACGTTCTCAGTGCCCGAGGAACGCAGCTAGTTGAAAGGTGGCTTGTAGGCCTGCTTCCTTTTGAGAGCTGAGTTCAGGGCAGGACCCTCCCGCATCCTGATTGCCCGTAGACGTAGGTCCCAGCATCCTTATGTTAGGCGCCAGAAGAGGTTGTGTGAAGAGCATGTGGAGGTGACAGGATTCTCCTCAAGTGTATCTGATCTCAATTCAGACATTGCAAACTTCCTTGTTCAATGAGAGCGTAGCTCGGTCCTAGCTCCCATCAAAGTGTCTAGAAGACATCTGCCTGCAAAGCATGCACACTTCCGAGAGTTGAGTTTATGGACTGTCCCTCCCACATCCTGCCTGCACGTACACCGCGCTAACAGGCCTAGCCCCGATGCGTGCCTGAAGTGTTGTGAGAGGTAAGTGGAAAGTCGCGGCCCACAAGACTAGTGCATCCAAGCTCAATCCAGCGATATTTCCTAGAATTCCCTGTGTGAGCCAGGTGCTACATTCTACGTGCCATACAAGAGAAGCTAGCTAAACGCCTTGTCCAAAAGCAACTTACTTCGGAGAGTTGAGCTCACCCTCAGTCCCTCACAGTTGCACACTGCCTGCAGAAAGAGTTTCCAACATCTGAACCACAGGCGTTTGTCAGAGGATTGTGAGACTCAAGTGGAATAAGCAGACCTGGAGGGTGTCTCCAGCTGCAGTGGAGTGGTATTCTGGGTAGCGCCTGGCTTAGAACACTGTTACGTTCTCAGTGCCCGAGGAACGCAGCTAGTTGAAAGCTGGCTTGTAGGCTTGCTTCCTTGTGAGAGCTGAGTTCAGGGCAGCACCCTCCCGCATCCTGATTGCCCGTAGACGTAGGTCACAGCATCCTTATGTTAGGCGCCAGAAGAGGTTGTGTGAAGAGCATGTGGAGGTGACAGGATTCTCCTCAAGTGTATCTGATCTCAATTCAGACATTGCAAACGTCCTTGTTCAATGAGAGTGTAGCTCGGTCCAAGCTCCCATCAAAGTGTCTAGCAGACATCTGCCTGCAAAGCATGCACACTTCCGAGAGTTGAGCTTATGGACTGTCCCTCCCACATCCTGCCTGCACGTACACCGCGCTCCTAACAGGCCTAGCCCCGATGCGTGCCTGAAGTGTTGTGAGAGGTAAGTGGAAAGTCGCGGCCCACAAGACTAGTGCATCCAAGCTCAATCCAGCGATTTCCTAGTATTCCCTGTGTGAGCCAGATGCTACATCCTAAGTGCCATACGAGAGAAGCTAGCTGAACGCCTTGTCCAAAGCAACTTACTTCGGAGAGTTGAGCTCACCCTCAGTCCCTCACAGTTGCACACTGCCTGCAGAAAGAGTTTCCAACATCTGAACCACAGCCGTTTGTCAGAGGCTTGTGAGACGCAAGTGGAATAAGCAGACCTGGAGGGTGTCTCCAGCTGCAGTGGAGTGGTATTCTGGGTAGCGCCTGGCTTAGAACACTGTTACGTTCTCAGTGCCCGAGGAACGCAGCGAGTTGAAAGCTGGCTTGTAGGCGTGCTTTCTTGTGCGAGCTGAGTTCAGGGCAGGACCCTCCCGCGTCCTGACTGCCCGTAGATGTAGGTCTCAGCATCCTTATGTTAGTTGCTGGAAGCGGTTGTGTGAAGAGCATGTGGAAGTGACAGGATTCTCCTCAAGTGTATCTGATCTCAATACAGACATTGCAAACGTCCTTGTTCACTGAGAGCGTAGCTCGGTCCTAGCTCCCATCAAAGTGTCTAGCAGACACTGCCTGCAAAGCATACACACTTCCGAGAGTTGAGCTTATGGACTGTCCCTCCCACATCCTGCTTGCAGGTACACCGCGATCCTAACAGGCCTAGCCCCGATGCGTGCCTGAAGTATTGTGAGAGGTAAGTGGAAAGTCGCGGCCCACAAGACTAGTGCATCCAAGCTCAATCCAGCGATTTCCTAGTATTCCCTGTGTGAGCCAGGTGCCACATCCTACGTGCCATACGAGAGAAGCTAGCTGAACGCCTTGTCCAAAAGCAACTTACTTCGGAGAGTTGAGCTCACCCTCAGTCCGTCACAGTTGCACACTGCCTGCAGAAAGAGTTTCCAACATCTGAACCACAGCCGTTTGTCAGAGGCTTGTGAGACGCAAGTGGAATAAGCAGACCTGGAGGGTGTCTCCAGCTGCAGTGGAGTGGTATTCTGGGTAGAGCCTGGCTTAGAACACTGTTACATTCTCAGTGCCCGAGGAACGCAGCGAGTTGAAAGCTGGCTTGTAGGCGTACTTCCTTGTGCGAGCTGAGTTCAGGGCAAGACCCTCCCGCATCCTGACTGCCCGTAGAGGTAGGTCCCAGCATCCTTATGTAAGTTGCCGGAAGCGGTTGTGTGAAGAGCATGTGGAAGTGACAGGATTCTCCTCAAGTGTATCTGATCTGAATACAGACATTGCAAACGTCCTTGTTCACTGAGAGCGTAGCTCGGTCCTAGCTCCCATCAAAGTGTCTAGCAGACATCTGCCTGCAAAGCATACACACTTCCGAGAGTTGAACTTATGGACTGTCCCTCCCACATCCTGCTTGCACGTACACCGCGATCCTAACAGGCCTAACCCGATGCGTGCCTAAGTGTTGTGAGAGGTAAGTGGAAAGTCGCGGCCGACAAGACTAGTGCATCCAAGCTCAATCCAGCGATTTCCTAGTATTCCCTGTGTGAGCCAGGTGCCACATCCTACGTGCCATACGAGAGAAGCTAGCTGAATGCGTTGTCGAAAAGCAACTTACTTCGGAGAGTTGAGCTCACCCTCAGTCACTCACAGTTGCACACTGCCTGCAGAAAGAGTTTCCAACATCTGAACCACAGCCGTTTGTCAGAGGCTTATGAGACGCAAGTGGAATAAGCAGACCTGGAGGGTGTCTCCAGCTGCAGTAGAGTGGTATTCTGGGTAGCTCCTGGCTTAGAACACTGTTACGTTCTCAGTGCCCGAGGAACGCAGCTAGTTGAAAGGTGGCTTGTAGGCCTGCTTCCTTTTGAGAGCTGAGTTCAGGGCAGCACCCTCCCGCATCCTGATTGCCCGTAGACGTAGGTCACAGCATCCTTATGTTAGGCGCCAGAAGAGGTTGTGTGAAGAGCATGTGGAGGTGACAGGATTCTCCTCAAGTGTATCTGATCTCAATTCAGACATTGCAAACGTCCTTGTTCAATGAGAGTGTAGCTCGGTCCTAGCTCCCATCAAAGTGTCTAGCAGACATCTGCCTGCAAAGCATGCACACTTCCGAGAGTTGAGCTTATGGACTGTCCCTCCCACATCCTGCCTGCACGTACACCGCGCTAACAGGCCTAGCCCCGATGCGTGCCAGAAGTGTTGTGAGAGGTAAGTGGAAAGTCGCGGCACACAAGACTAGTGCATCCAAGCTCAATCCAGCGATATTTCCTAGAATTCCCTGTGTGAGCCAGGTGCTACATTCTACGTGCCATACAAGAGAAGCTAGCTGAACGCCTTGTCCAAAAGCAACTTACTTCGGAGAGTTGAGCTCACCCTCAGTCCCTCACAGTTGCACACTGCCTGCAGAAAGAGTTTCCAACATCTGAACCACAGCCGTTTGTCAGAGGCTTGTGAGACGCAAGTGGAATAAGCAGACCTGGAGGGTGTCTCCAGCTGCAGTGGAGTGGTATTCTGGGTAGAGCCTGGCTTAGAACACTGTTACATTCTCAGTGCCCGAGGAACGCAGCGAGTTGAAAGCTGGCTTGTAGGCGTACTTCCTTGTGCGAGCTGAGTTCAGGGCAAGACCCTCCCGCATCCTGACTGCCCGTAGAGGTAGGTCCCAGCATCCTTATGTAAGTTGCCGGAAGCGGTTGTGTGAAGAGCATGTGGAAGTGACAGGATTCTCCTCAAGTGTATCTGATCTGAATACAGAGATTGCAAACGTCCTTGTTCACTGAGAGCGTAGCTCGGTCCTAGCTCCCATCAAAGTGTCTAGCAGACATCTGCCTGCAAAGCATACACACTTCTGAGAGTTGAACTTATGGACTGTCCCTCCCACATCCTGCTTGCAGGTACACCGCGATCCTAACAGGCCTAGCCCCGATGCGTGCCTGAAGTGTTGTGAGAGGTAAGTGGAAAGTCGCGGCCCACAAGACTAGTGCATCCAAGCTCAATCCAGCGATTTCCTAGTATTCCCTGTGTGAGCCAGGTGCTACATCCTACGTGCCATACGAGAGAAGCTAGCTGAACGCCTTGACCAAAAGCAACTTACTTCGGAGATTTGAGCTCACCCTCAGTCACTCACAGTTGCACACTGCCTGCAGAAAGAGTTTCCAACATCTGAACCACAGCCGTTTGTCATAGGTTGTGAGACGCAAGTGGAATAAGCAGACCTGGAGGGTGTCTCCAGCTGCAGTGGAGTGGTATTCTGGGTAGCTCCTGGCTTAGAACACTGTTACGTTCTCAGTGCCCGAGGAACGCAGCTAGTGGAAATCTGGATTGTAGGCCTACTTCCTTGTGCGAGCTGAGTTCAGGGCAGGACCCTCCCGCATCCTGACTGCCCGAAGACGTAGGTCCCAGCATCCTTATGTTAGGAGCCGGAAGCGGTTGTGTGAAGAGCATGCGGAAGTGACAGGATTCTTCTCAAGTGTATCTGATCTCAATACAGACATTGCAAACGTCCTTGTTCACTGAGAGCGTAGCTCGGTGCTAGCTCCCATCAAAGTGTCTAGCAGACATCTGCCGGCAAAGCATGCACACTTCCGAGAGTTGAGCTTATGGACTGTCCCTCCCACATCCTGCCTGCACGTACACCGCGCTCCTAACTGGCCTAGCCCCGACGCGTGCCTGAAGTGTTGTGAGAGGTAAGTGGAAAGTCGCGGCCCACAAGACTAGTGCATCCAAGCTCAATCCAGCGATTTCCTAGTATTCCCTGTGTGAGCCAGGTGCTACATCCTACGTGCCATACGAGAGAAGCTAGCTGAACGCCTTGTCCAAAAGCAACTTACTTCGGAGAGTTGAGCTCACCCTCAGTCCCTCACAGTTGCACACTGCCTGCAGAAAGAGTTTCCAACATCTGAACCACAGCCGTTTGTCAGAGGCTTGTGAGACGCAAGTGGAATAAGCAGACCTGGAGGGTGTCTCCAGCTGCAGTGGAGTGGTATTCTGGGTAGCGCCTGGCTTAGAACACTGTTACGTTCTCAGTGCCCGAGGAACGCAGCTAGTGGAAATCTGGATTGTAGGCCTACTTCCTTGTGCGAGCTGAGTTCAGGGCAAGACCCTCCCGCATCCTGACTGCCCATAGACCTAGGTCCCAGCATCCTTATGTGAGGAGCCGGAAGCGGTTGTGTGAAGAGCATGCGGAAGTGACAGGATTCTCCTCAAGTGTATCTGATCTCAATTCAGACATTGCAAACGTCCTTGTTCACTGAGAGCGTAGCTCGGTGCTAGCTCCCATCAAAGTGTCTAGCAGACATCTGCCTGCAAAGCATACACACTTCCGAGAGTTGAGCTTATGGACTGTCCCTCCCACATCCTGCTTGCACGTACACCGCGATCCTAACAGGCCTAGCCCCGATGCGTGCCTGAAGTGTTGTGAGAGGTAAGTGGAAAGTCGCGGCCCACAAGACTAATGCATACAAGCTCAATCCTGCGATTTCCTAGTATTCCCTGTGTGAGCCAGGTGCTACATCCTAAGTGCCATACGAGAGAAGCTAGCTGAACGCCTTGTCCAAAAGCAACTTACTTCGGAGAGTTGAGCTCACCCTCAGTCCGTCACAGTTGCACACTGCCTGCAGAAAGAGTTTCCAACATCTGAACCACAGCCGTTTGTCAGAGGCTTGTGAGACGCAAGTGGAATAAGCAGACCTGGAGGGTGTCTCCAGCTGCAGTAGAGTGGTATTCTGGGTAGCTCCTGGATTAGAACACTGTTACGTTCTCAGTGCCCGAGGAACGCAGCTAGTTGAAAGCTGGCTTGTAGGCGTACTTCCTTGTGCGAGCTGAGTTCAGGGCAAGACCCTCCCGCATCCTGACTGCCCGTAGAGGTAGGTCCCAGCATCCTTATGTTAGTTGCCGGAAGCGGTTGTGTGAAGAGCATGTGGAAGTGACAGGATTCTCCTCAAGTGTATCTGATCTCAATACAGAGATTGCAAACGTCCTTGTTCACTGAGAGCGTAGCTCGGTCCTAGCTCCCATCAAAGTGTGTAGCAGACATGTGCCTGCAAACCATACACTCTTCCGAGAGTTGAGCTTATGGACTGTCCCTCCCACATCCTGCCTGCACGTACACCGCGCTCCTAACAGACCTAGCCCCGACGCGTGCCTGAAGTGTTGTGAGAGGTAAGTGGAAAGTCGCGGCCCACAAGACTAGTGCATCCAAGCTCAATCCAGCGATTTCCTAGTATTCCCTGTGTGAGCCAGGTGCCACATCCTACGTGCCATACGAGAGAAGCTAGCTGAACGCCTTGTCCAAAAGCAACTTACTTCGGAGAGTTGAGCTCACCCTCAGTCCGTCACAGTTGCACACTGCCTGCAGAAAGAGTTTCCAACATCTGAACCACAGCCGTTTGTCAGAGGCTTGTGAGACGCAAGTGGAATAAGCAGACCTGGAGGGTGTCTCCAGCTGCAGTGGAGTGGTATTCTGGGTAGAGCCTGGCTTAGAACACTGTTACATTCTCAGTGCCCGAGGAACGCAGCGAGTTGAAAGCTGGCTTGTAGGCGTACTTCCTTGTGCGAGCTGAGTTCAGGGCAAGACCCTCCCGCATCCTGACTGCCCGTAGAGGTAGGTCCCAGCATCCTTATGTAAGTTGCCGGAAGCGGTTGTGTGAAGAGCATGTGGAAGTGACAGGATTCTCCTCAAGTGTATCTGATCTCAATACAGACATTGCAAACGTCCTTGTTCACTGAGAGCGTAGCTCGGTCCTAGCTCCCATCAAAGTGTCTAGCAGACATCTGCCTGCAAAGCATACACACTTCTGAGAGTTGAACTTATGGACTGTCCCTCCCACATCCTCCTTGCACGTACACCGCGATCCTAACAGGCCTAACACGATGCGTGCCTAAGTGTTGTGAGAGGTAAGTGGAAAGTCGCGGCCGACAAGTCTAGTGCATCCAAGCTCAATCCAGCGATTTCCTAGTATTCCCTGTGTGAGCCAGGTGCCACATTCTACGTGCCATACGAGAGAAGCTAGCTGAACGCGTTGTTCAAAAGCAACTTACTTCGGAGAGTTGAGCTCCCCTCAGTCACTCACAGTTGCACACTGCCTGCAGAAAGAGTTTCCAACATCTGAACCACAGCCGTTTGTCAGAGGCTTATGAGACGCAAGTGGAATAAGCAGACCTGGAGGGTGTCTCCAGCTGCAGTAGAGTGGTATTCTGGGTAGCTCCTGGCTTAGAACACTGTTACGTTCTCAGTGCCCGAGGCACGCAGCTAGTTGAAAGCTGGCTTGTAGGCGTGCTTTCTTGTGCGAGCTGAGTTGAGGGCAGGACCCTCCCGCGTCCTGACTGCCCGTAGATGTAGGTCCCAGCATCCTTATGTTAGTTGCTGGAAGCGGTTGTGTGAAGAGCATGTGGAAGTGACAGGATTCTCCTCAAGTGTATCTGATCTCAATACAGACATTGCAAACGTCCTTGTTCACTGAGAGCGTAGCTCGGTCCTAGCTCCCATCAAAGTGTCTAGCAGACATCTGCCTGCAAAGCATACACACTTCCGAGAGTTGAGCTTATGGACTGTCCCTCCCACATCCTGCTTGCACGTACACCGCGATCCTAACAGGCCTAGCCCCGATGCGTGCCTGAAGTGTTGTGAGAGGTAAGTGGAAAGTCGCGGCCCACAAGACTAGTGCATCCAAGCTCAATCCAGCCTTATTTCCAAGTATTCCCTGGTGAGCCAGGTGCTACATCGTATGGGCCATACAAGAGAAGCTAGCTGAACGCCTTGTCCAAAAGCAACTTACTTCGGAGAGTTGAGCTCACCCTCAGTCCCTCACAGTTGCACACTGCCTGCAGAAAGAGTTTCCAACATCTGAACCACAGCCGTTTGTCAGAGGTTGTGAGACGCAAGTGGAATAAGCAGACCTGGAGGGTGTCTCCAGCTGCAGTGGAGTGGTATTCTGGGTAGCGCCTGGCTTAGAACACTGTTACGTTCTCAGTGCCCGAGGAACGCAGCTAGTTGAAAGCTGGCTTGTAGGCTTGCTTCCTTGTGAGAGCTGAGTTCAGGGCAGGACCCTCCCGCATCCTGACTGCCCGTAGATGTAGGTCCCAGCATCCTTATGTTAGTTGCTGGAAGCGGTTGTGTGAAGAGCATGTGGAAGTGACAGGATTCTCCTCAAGTGTATCTGATCTCAATACAGACATTGCAAACGTCCTTGTTCCCTGAGAGCGTAGCTCGGTCCTAGCTCCCATCAAAGTGTCTAGCAGACATCTGCCTGCAAAGCATACACACTTCCAAGAGTTGAGCTTATGGACTGTTCCTCCCACACCCTGCCTGCACGTACACCGCGATCCTAACAGGCCTAACCCGATGCGTGCCTAAGTGTTGTGAGAGGTAAGTGGAAAGTCGCAGCCCACAAGACTAGTGCATCCAAGCTCAATCCAGCGATTTCCTAGTATTCCCTGTGTGAGCCAGGTGCTACATCCTACGTGCCATACGAGAGAAGCTAGCTGAACGCCTTGTCCAAAAGCAACTTACTTCGGAGAGTTGAGCTCACCCTCAGTCCCTCACAGTTGCACACTGCCTGCAGAAAGAGTTTCCAACATCTGAACCACAGCCGTTTGTCAGAGGCTTGTGAGACGCAAGTGGAATAAGCAGACCTGGAGGGTGTCTCCAGCTGCAGTGGAGTGGTATTCTGGGTAGCGCCTGGCTTAGAACACTGTTACGTTCTCAGTGCCCGAGGAACGCAGCTAGTGGAAATCTGGATTGTAGGCCTACTTCCTTGTGCGAGCTGAGTTCAGGGCAGGACCCTCCCGCATCCTGACTGCCCATAGACCTAGGTCCCAGCATCCTTATGTTAGGAGCCGGAAGCGGTTGTGTGAAGAGCATGCGGAAGTGACAGGATTCTCCTCAAGTGTATCTGATCTCAATACAGACATTGTAAACGTCCTTGTTCACTGAGAGCGTAGCTCGGTGCTAGCTCCCATCAAAGTGTCTAGCAGACATCTGCCTGCAAAGCATGCACACTTCCAAGAGTTGAGCTTATGGACTGTCCCTCCCACATCCTGCCTGCACGTACACCGCGCTCCTAACAGGCCTAGCCCCGATGCGTGCCTGAAGTGTTGTGAGAGGTAAGTGGAAAGTCGCGGCCCACAAGACTAGTGCATCCAAGCTCAATCCAGCGATTTCCTAGTATTCCCTGTGTGAGCCAGGTGCTACATCCTACGTGCCATACGAGAGAAGCTAGCTGAACGCCTTGTCCAAAAGCAACTTACTTCGGAGAGTTGAGCTCACCCTCAGTCCCTCACAGTTGCACACTGCCTGCAGAAAGAGTTTCCAACATCTGAACCACAGCCGTTTGTCAGAGGCTTGTGAGACGCAAGTGGAATAAGCAGACCTGGAGGGTGTCTCCAGCTGCAGTGGAGTGGTATTCTGGGTAGCGCCTGGCTTAGAACACTGTTACGTTCTCAGTGCCCGAGGAACGCAGCTAGTTGAAAGCTGGCTTGTAGGCGTGCTTTCTTGTGCGAGCTGTGTTCAGGGCAGGACCCTCCCGCGTCCTGACTGCCCGTAGATGTAGGTCCCAGCATCCTTATGTTAGTTGCTGGAAGCGGTTGTGTGAAGAGCATGTGGAAGTGACAGGATTCTCCTCAAGTGTATCTGATCTCAATACAGACATTGCAAACGTCCTTGTTCACTGAGAGCGTAGCTCGGTCCTAGCTCCCATCAAAGTGTCTAGCAGACATCTGCCTGCAAAGCATACACACTTCCGAGAGTTGAGCTCTTGGACTGTCCCTCCCACATCCTGCTTGCAGGTACACCGCGATCCTAACAGGCCTAGCCCCGTTGCGTGCCTGAAGTGTTGTGAGAGGTAAGTGGAAAGTCGCGGCCCACAAGACTAGTGCATCCAAGCTCAATCCAGCGATTTCCTAGTATTCCCTGTGTGAGCCAGGTGCTACATCCTACGTGCCATACAAGAGAAGCTAGCTGAACGCCTTGTCCAAAAGCAACTTACTTCGGAGAGTTGAGCTCACCCTCAGTCACTCACAGTTGCACACTGCCTGCAGAAAGAGTTTCCAACATCTGAACCACAGGCGTTTGTCAGAGGATTGTGAGACTCAAGTGGAATAAGCAGACCTGGAGGGTGTCTCCAGCTGCAGTGGAGTGGTATTCTCGTTAGAGCCTGGCTTAGAACAGTTTTACGTTCTCAGTGCCCGAGGAACGCAGCTAGTTGAATGCTGGCTTGTAGGCTTGCTTCCTTGTGAGAGCTGAGTTCAGGGCAGGACCCTCCCGCTTTCTGACTCCCCATAGACGTAGGTCCCAACATCCTTATGTTAGTTGCCGGAAGCTATTGTGTGAAGAGCATGTGGAAGTGACAGGATTCTCCTCAAGTGTATCTGATCTCAATACAGACATTGCAAACGTCCTTGTTCACTGAGAGCGTAGCTCGGTCCTAGCTCCAATCAAAGTGTCTAGCAGACATCTGCCTGCAAAGCATACACACTTCCGAGAGTTGAGCTTATGGACTGTCCCTCCCACATCCTGCTTGCACGTACACCGCGATCCTAACAGGCCTAACCCGATGCGTGCCTAAGTGTTGTGAGAGGTAAGTGGAAAGTCGCGGCCCACAAGACTAGTGCATCCAAGCTCAATCCAGCGATTTCCTAGTATTCCCTGTGTGAGCCAGGTGCTACATCCTACGTGCCATACGAGAGAAGCTAGCTGAACGCCTTGTCCAAAAGCAACTTACTTCGGAGAGTTGAGCTCACCCTCAGTCCCTCACAGTTGCACACTGCCTGCAGAAAGAGTTTCCAACATCTGAACCACAGCCGTTTGTCAGAGGCTTGTGAGACGCAAGTGGAATAAGCAGACCTGGAGGGTGTCTCCAGCTGCAGTGGAGTGGTATTCTGGGTAGCGCCTGGCTTAGAACACTGTTACGTTCTCAGTGCCCGAGGAACGCAGCTAGTGGAAATCTGGATTGTAGGCCTACTTCCTTGTGCGAGCTGAGTTCAGGGCAGGACCCTCCCGCATCCTGACTGCCCATAGACCTAGGTCCCAGCATCCTTATGTTAGGAGCCGGAAGCGGTTGTGTGAAGAGCATGCGGAAGTGACAGGATTCTCCTCAAGTGTATCTGATCTCAATACAGACATTGTAAACGTCCTTGTTCACTGAGAGCGTAGCTCGGTGCTAGCTCCCATCAAAGTGTCTAGCAGACATCTGCCTGCAAAGCATGCACACTTCCAAGAGTTGAGCTTATGGACTGTCCCTCACACATCCTGCCTGCACGTACACCGCGCTCCTAACAGGCCTAGCCCCGATGCGTGCCTGAAGTGTTGTGAGAGGTAAGTGGAAAGTCGCGGCCCACAAGACTAGTGCATCCAAGCTCAATCCAGCGATTTCCTAGTATTCCCTGTGTGAGCCAGGTGCTACATCCTAAGTGCCATACGAGAGAAGCTAGCTGAACGCCTTGTCCAAAAGCAACTTACTTCGGAGAGTTGAGCTCACCCTCAGTCCCTCACAGTTGCACACTGCCTGCAGAAAGAGTTTCCAACATCTGAACCACAGCCGTTTGTCAGAGGCTTGTGAGACGCAAGTCGATTAAGCAGACAAGGAGGGTGTCTCCAGCTGCAGTAGAGTGGTATTCTGGGTAGCTCCTGGATTAGAACACTGTTACGTTCTCAGTGCCCGAGGAACGCAGCGAGTTGAAAGCTGGCTTGTAGGCGTACTTCCTTGTGCGAGCTGAGTTCAGGGCAAGACCCTCCCGCATCCTGACTGCCCGTAGAGGTAGGTCCCAGCATCCTTATGTTAGTTGCCGGAAGCGGTTGTGTGAAGAGCATGTGGAAGTGACAGGATTCTCCTCAAGTGTATCTGATCTCAATACAGAGATTGCAAACGTCCTTGTTCACTGAGAGCGTAGCTCGGTCCTCGCTCCCATCAAAGTGTCTAGCAGACATGTGCCTGCAAACCATACACTCTTCCGAGAGTTGAGCTTATGGACTGTCCCTCCCACATCCTGCCTGCACGTACACCGCGCTCCTAACAGACCTAGCCCCGATGCGTGCCTGAAGTGTTGTGAGAGGTAAGTGGAAAGTCGCGGCCCACAAGACTAGTGCATCCAAGCTCAATCCAGCGATTTCCTAGTATTCCCTGTGTGAGCCACGTGCTACATCCTACGTGCCATACGAGAGAAGCTAGCTGAACGCCTTGTCCAAAAGCAACTTACTTCGGAGAGTTGAGCTCACCCTCAGTCCGTCACAGTTGCACACTGCCTGCAGAAAGAGTTTCCAACATCTGAACCACAGCCGTTTGTCAGAGGCTTGTGAGACGCAAGTGGAATAAGCAGACCTGGAGGGTGTCTCCAGCTGCAGTGGAGTGGTATTCTGGGTAGCGCCTGGCTTAGAACACTGTTACGTTCTCAGTGCCCGAGGAACGCAGCTAGTTGAAAGCTGGCTTGTAGGCGTGCTTTCTTGTGCGAGCTGAGTTCAGGGCAGGACCCTCCCGCGTCCTGACTGCCCGTAGATGTAGGTCCCAGCATCCTTATGTTAGTTGCTGGAAGCGGTTGTGTGAAGAGCATGTGGAAGTGACAGGATTCTCCTCAAGTGTATCTGATCTCAATACAGACATTGCAAACGTCCTTGTTCACTGAGAGCGTAGCTCGGTCCTAGCTCCCATCAAAGTGTCTAGCAGACATCTGCCTGCAAAGCATACACACTTCCGAGAGTTGAGCTTATGGACTGTCCCTCCCACATCCTGCTTGCAGGTACACCGCGATCCTAACAGGCCTAGCCCCGATGCGTGCCTGAAGTGTTGTGAGAGGTAAGTGGAAAGTCGCGGCCCACAAGACTAGTGCATCCAAGCTCAATCCAGCGATTTCCTAGTATTCCCTGTGTGAGCCAGGTGCTACATCCTACGTGCCATACAAGAGAAGCAGGCTGAACGCCTTGTCCAAAAGCAACTTACTTCGGAGAGTTGAGCTCACCCTCAGTCCCTCACAGTTGCACACTGCCTGCAGAAAGAGTTTCCAACATCTGAACCACAGGCGTTTGTCAGAGGATTGTGAGACTCAAGTGGAATAAGCAGACCTGGAGGGTGTCTCCAGCTGCAGTGGAGTGGTATTCTCGTTAGAGCCTGGCTTAGAACAGTTTTACGTTCTCAGTGCCCGAGGAACGCAGCTAGTTGAATGCTGGCTTGTAGGCTTGCTTCTTTGTGAGAGCTGAGTTCAGGGCAGGACCCTCCCGCATCCTGACTGCCCGTAGAGGTAGGTCCCAGCATCCTTATGTTAGTTGCCGGAAGCGGTTGTGTGAAGAGCATGTGGAAGTGACAGGATTCTCCTCAAGTGTATCTGATCTCAATACAGACATTGCAAACGTCCTTGTTCAATGAGAGCGTAGCCCGGTCCTAGCTCCCATCAAAGTGTCCAGCAGACATCTGCCTACAAAGGATACACACTTCGAGAGTTGAGCTTATGGACTGTCCGTCCCACACCCTGCCTGCACGTACACCGCGATCCTAACAGGCCTAGCCCCGATGCGTGCCTGAAGTGTTGTGAGAGGTAAGTGGAAAGTCGCGGCCCACAAGACTAGTGCATCCAAGCTCAATCCAGCGATTTCCTAGTATTCCCTGTGTGAGCCAGGTGCCACATCCTACGTGCCATACGAGAGAAGCTAGCTGAACGCCTTGTCCAAAAGCAACTTACTTCGGAGAGTTGAGCTCACCCTCAGTCCGTCACAGTTGCACACTGCCTGCAGAAAGAGTTTCCAACATCTGAACCACAGCCGTTTGTCAGAGGCTTGTGAGACGCAAGTGGAATAAGCAGACCTGGAGGGTGTCTCCAGCTGCAGTGGAGTGGTATTCTGGGTAGAGCCTGGCTTAGAACACTGTTACATTCTCAGTGCCCGAGGAACGCAGCGAGTTGAAAGCTGGCTTGTAGGCGTACTTCCTTGTGAGAGCTGAGTTCAGGGCAAGACCCTCCCGCATCCTGACTGCCCGTAGAGGTAGGTCCCAGCATCCTTATGTAAGTTGCCGGAAGCGGTTGTGTGAAGAGCATGTGGAAGTGACAGGATTCTCCTCAAGTGTATCTGATCTGAATACAGAGATTGCAAACGTCCTTGTTCACTGAGAGCGTAGCTCGGTCCTAGCTCCCATCAAAGTGTCTAGCAGACATCTGCCTGCAAAGCATACACACTTCCGAGAGTTGAGCTTATGGACTGTCCCTCCCACATCCTGCCTGCACGTACACCGCGCTCCTAACAGGCCTAGCCCCGATGCGTGCCTGAAGTGTTGTGAGAGGTAAGTGGAAAGTCGCGGCCCACAAGACTAGTGCATCCAAGCTCAATCCAGCGATTTCCTAGTATTCCCTGTGTGAGCCAGATGCTACATCCTAAGTGCCATACGAGAGAAGCTAGCTGAACGCCTTGTCCAAAGCAACTTACTTCGGAGAGTTGAGCTCACCCTCAGTCCCTCACAGTTGCACACTGCCTGCAGAAAGAGTTTCCAACATCTGAACCACAGCCGTTTGTCAGAGGCTTGTGAGACGCAAGTGGAATAAGCAGACCTGGAGGGTGTCTCCAGCTGCAGTGGAGTGGTATTCTGGGTAGCGCCTGGCTTAGAACACTGTTACGTTCTCAGTGCCCGAGGAACGCAGCTAGTTGAAAGCTGGCTTGTAGGCGTGCTTTCTTGTGCGAGCTGAGTTCAGGGCAGGACCCTCCCGCGTCCTGACTGCCCGTAGATGTAGGTCTCAGCATCCTTATGTTAGTTGCTGGAAGCGGTTGTGTGAAGAGCATGTGGAAGTGACAGGATTCTCCTCAAGTGTATCTGATCTGAATACAGACATTGCAAACGTCCTTGTTCACTGAGAGCGTAGCTCGGTCCTAGCTCCCATCAAAGTGTCTAGCAGACACTGCCTGCAAAGCATACACACTTCCGAGAGTTGAGCTTATGGACTGTCCCTCCCACATCCTGCTTGCAGGTACACCGCGATCCTAACAGGCCTAGCCCCGATGCGTGCCTGAAGTATTGTGAGAGGTAAGTGGAAAGTCGCGGCCCACAAGACTAGTGCATCCAAGCTCAATCCAGCGATTTCCTAGTATTCCCTGTGTGAGCCAGGTGCCACATCCTACGTGCCATACGAGAGAAGCTAGCTGAACGCCTTGTCCAAAAGCAACTTACTTCGGAGAGTTGAGCTCACCCTCAGTCCGTCACAGTTGCACACTGCCTGCAGAAAGAGTTTCCAACATCTGAACCACAGCCGTTTGTCAGAGGCTTGTGAGACGCAAGTGGAATAAGCAGACCTGGAGGGTGTCTCCAGCTGCAGTGGAGTGGTATTCTGGGTAGAGCCTGGCTTAGAACACTGTTACATTCTCAGTGCCCGAGGAACGCAGCGAGTTGAAAGCTGGCTTGTAGGCGTACTTCCTTGTGCGAGCTGAGTTCAGGGCAAGACCCTCCCGCATCCTGACTGCCCGTAGAGGTAGGTCCCAGCATCCTTATGTAAGTTGCCGGAAGCGGTTGTGTGAAGAGCATGTGGAAGTGACAGGATTCTCCTCAAGTGTATCTGATCTGAATACAGACATTGCAAACGTCCTTGTTCACTGAGAGCGTAGCTCGGTCCTAGCTCCCATCAAAGTGTCTAGCAGACATCTGCCTGCAAAGCATACACACTTCTGAGAGTTGAACTTATGGACTGTCCCTCCCACATCCTGCTTGCACGTACACCGCGATCCTAACAGGCCTAACCCGATGCGTGCCTAAGTGTTGTGAGAGGTAAGTGGAAAGTCGCGGCCGACAAGACTAGTGCATCCAAGCTCAATCCAGCGATTTCCTAGTATTCCCTGTGTGAGCCAGGTGCCACATCCTACGTGCCATACGAGAGAAGCTAGCTGAATGCGTTGTCCAAAAGCAACTTACTTCGGAGAGTTGAGCTCACCCTCAGTCACTCACAGTTGCACACTGCCTGCAGAAAGAGTTTCCAACATCTGAACCACAGCCGTTTGTCAGAGGCTTATGAGACGCAAGTGGAATAAGCAGACCTGGAGGGTGTCTCCAGCTGCAGTAGAGTGGTATTCTGGGTAGCTCCTGGCTTAGAACACTGTTACGTTCTCAGTGCCCGAGGAACGCAGCTAGTTGAAAGGTGGCTTGTAGGCCTGCTTCCTTTTGAGAGCTGAGTTCAGGGCAGCACCCTCCCGCATCCTGATTGCCCGTAGACGTAGGTCACAGCATCCTTATGTTAGGCGCCAGAAGAGGTTGTGTGAAGAGCATGTGGAGGTGACAGGATTCTCCTCAAGTGTATCTGATCTCAATTCAGACATTGCAAACGTCCTTGTTCAATGAGAGTGTAGCTCGGTCCTAGCTCCCATCAAAGTGTCTAGCAGACATCTGCCTGCAAAGCATGCACACTTCCGAGAGTTGAGCTTATGGACTGTCCCTCCCACATCCTGCCTGCACGTAAACCGCGCTAACAGGCCTAGCCCCGATGCGTGCCAGAAGTGTTGTGAGAGGTAAGTGGAAAGTCGCGGCACACAAGACTAGTGCATCCAAGCTCAATCCAGCGATATTTCCTCGAATTCCCTGTGTGAGCCAGGTGCTACATTCTACGTGCCATACAAGAGAAGCTAGCTGAACGCCTTGTCCAAAAGCAACTTACTTCGGAGAGTTGAGCTCACCCTCAGTCCCTCACAGTTGCACACTGCCTGCAGAAAGAGTTTCCAACATCTGAACCACAGGCGTTTGTCAGAGGCTTGTGAGACGCAAGTGGAATAAGCAGACCTGGAGGGTGTCTCCAGCTGCAGTGGAGTGGTATTCTGGGTAGCGCCTGGCTTAGAACACTGTTACGTTCTCAGTGCCCGAGGAACGCAGCTAGTTGAAAGCTGGCTTGTAGGCGTGCTTTCTTGTGCGAGCTGAGTTCAGGGCAGGACCCTCCCGCGTCCTGACTGCCCGTAGATGTAGGTCCCAGCATCCTTATGTTAGTTGCTGGAAGCGGTTGTGTGAAGAGCATGTGGAAGTGACAGGATTCTCCTCAAGTGTATCTGATCTCAATACAGACATTGCAAACGTCCTTGTTCACTGAGAGCGTAGCTCGGTCCTAGCTCCCATCAAAGTGTCTAGCAGACATCTGCCTGCAAAGCATACACACTTCCGAGAGTTGAGCTTATGGACTGTCCCTCCCACATCCTGCTTGCAGGTACACCGCGATCCTAACAGGCCTAGCCCCGATGCGTGCCTGAAGTGTTGTGAGAGGTAAGTGGAAAGTCGCGGCCCACAAGACTAGTGCATCCAAGCTCAATCCAGCGATTTCCTAGTATTCCCTGTGTGAGCCAGGTGCTACATCCTACGTGCCATACAAGAGAAGCTAGCTGAACGCCTTGTCCAAAAGCAACTTACTTCGGAGAGTTGAGCTCACCCTCAGTCCCTCACAGTTGCACACTGCCTGCAGAAAGAGTTTCCAACATCTGAACCACAGGCGTTTGTCAGAGGATTGTGAGACTCAAGTGGAATAAGCAGACCTGGAGGGTGTCTCCAGCTGCAGTGGAGTGGTATTCTCGTTAGAGCCTGGCTTAGAACAGTTTTACGTTCTCAGTGCCCGAGGAACGCAGCTAGTTGAATGCTGGCTTGTAGGCTTGCTTCTTTGTGAGAGCTGAGTTCAGGGCAGGACCCTCCCGCATCCTGACTGCCCGTAGAGGTAGGTCCCAGCATCCTTATGTTAGTTGCCGGAAGCGGTTGTGTGAAGAGCATGTGGAAGTGACAGGATTCTCCTCAAGTGTATCTGATCTCAATACAGACATTGCAAACGTCCTTGTTCAATGAGAGCGTAGCCCGGTCCTAGCTCCCATCAACGTGTCCAGCAGACATCTGCCTACAAAGGATACACACTTCGAGAGTTGAGCTTATGGACTGTCCGTCCCACACCCTGCCTGCACGTACACCGCGATCCTAACAGGCCTAGCCCCGATGCGTGCCTGAAGTGTTGTGAGAGGTAAGTGGAAAGTCGCGGCCCACAAGACTAGTGCATCCAAGCTCAATCCAGCGATTTCCTAGTATTCCCTGTGTGAGCCAGGTGCCACATCCTACGTGCCATACGAGAGAAGCTAGCTGAACGCCTTGTCCAAAAGCAACTTACTTCGGAGAGTTGAGCTCACCCTCAGTCCGTCACAGTTGCACACTGCCTGCAGAAAGAGTTTCCAACATCTGAACCACAGCCGTTTGTCAGAGGCTTGTGAGACGCAAGTGGAATAAGCAGACCTGGAGGGTGTCTCCAGCTGCAGTGGAGTGGTATTCTGGGTAGAGCCTGGCTTAGAACACTGTTACATTCTCAGTGCCCGAGGAACGCAGCGAGTTGAAAGCTGGCTTGTAGGCGTACTTCCTTGTGCGAGCTGAGTTCAGGGCAAGACCCTCCCGCATCCTGACTGCCCGTAGAGGTAGGTCCCAGCATCCTTATGTAAGTTGCCGGAAGCGGTTGTGTGAAGAGCATGTGGAAGTGACAGGATTCTCCTCAAGTGTATCTGATCTGAATACAGAGATTGCAAACGTCCTTGTTCACTGAGAGCGTAGCTCGGTCCTAGCTCCCATCAAAGTGTCTAGCAGACATCTGCCTGCAAAGCATACACACTTCTGAGAGTTGAACTTATGGACTGTCCCTCCCACATCCTGCTTGCAGGTACACCGCGATCCTAACAGGCCTAGCCCCGATGCGTGCCTGAAGTGTTGTGAGAGGTAAGTGGAAAGTCGCGGCCCACAAGACTAGTGCATCCAAGCTCAATCCAGCGATTTCCTAGTATTCCCTGTGTGAGCCAGGTGCTACATCCTACGTGCCATACAAGAGAAGCTAGCTGAACGCCTTGTCCAAAAGCAACTTACTTCGGAGAGTTGAGCTCACCCTCAGTCCGTCACAGTTGCACACTGCCTGCAGAAAGAGTTTCCAACATCTGAACCACAGCCGTTTGTCAGAGGCTTGTGAGACGCAAGTGGAATAAGCAGACCTGGAGGGTGTCTCCAGCTGCAGTGGAGTGGTATTCTGGGTAGAGCCTGGCTTAGAACACTGTTACATTCTCAGTGCCCGAGGAACGCAGCGAGTTGAAAGCTGGCTTGTAGGCGTACTTCCTTGTGCGAGCTGAGTTCAGGGCAAGACCCTCCCGCATCCTGACTGCCCGTAGAGGTAGGTCCCAGCATCCTTATGTAAGTTGCCGGAAGCGGTTGTGTGAAGAGCATGTGGAAGTGACAGGATTCTCCTCAAGTTTATCTGATCTCAATACAGAGATTGCAAACGTCCTTGTTCACTGAGAGCGTAGCTCGGTCCTAGCTCCCATCAAAGTGTCTAGCAGACATCTGCCTGCAAAGCATACACACTTCTGAGAGTTGAACTTATGGACTGTCCCTCCCACATCCTGCTTGCACGTACACCGCGATCCTAACAGGCCTACCCCGATGCGTGCCTAAGTGTTGTGAGAGGTAAGTGGAAAGTCGCGGCCGACAAGACTAGTGCATCCAAGCTCAATCCAGCGATTTCCTAGTATTCCCTGTGTGAGCCAGGTGCCACATCCTACGTGCCATACGAGAGAAGCTAGCTGAATGCGTTGTCCAAAAGCAACTTACTTCGGAGAGTTGAGCTCACCCTCAGTCACTCACAGTTGCACACTGCCTGCAGAAAGAGTTTCCAACATCTGAACCACAGCCGTTTGTCAGAGGCTTATGAGACGCAAGTGGAATAAGCAGACCTGGAGGGTGTCTCCAGCTGCAGTAGAGAGGTATTCTGGGTAGCTCCTGGCTTAGAACACTGTTACGTTCTCAGTGCCCGAGGAACGCAGCTAGTTGAAAGGTGGCTTGTAGGCCTGCTTCCTTTTGAGAGCTGAGTTCAGGGCAGCACCCTCCCGCATCCTGATTGCCCGTAGACGTAGGTCACAGCATCCTTATGTTAGGCGCCAGAAGAGGTTGTGTGAAGAGCATGTGGAGGTGACAGGATTCTCCTCAAGTGTATCTGATCTCAATTCAGACATTGCAAACGTCCTTGTTCACTGAGAGCGTAGCTCGGTCCTAGCTCCCATCAAAGTGTCTAGCAGACATCTGCCTGCAAAGCATACACACTTCCGAGAGTTGAGCTCTTGGACTGTCCCTCCCACATCCTGCTTGCAGGTACACCGCGATCCTAACAGGCCTAGCCCCGATGCGTGCCTGAAGTGTTGTGAGAGGTAAGTGGAAAGTCGCGGCCCACAAGACTAGTGCATCCAAGCTCAATCCAGCGATTTCCTAGTATTCCCTGTGTGAGCCAGGTGCTACATCCTACGTGCCATACAAGAGAAGCTAGCTGAACGCCTTGTCCAAAAGCAACTTACTTCGGAGAGTTGAGCTCACCCTCAGTCACTCACAGTTGCACACTGCCTGCAGAAAGAGTTTCCAACATCTGAACCACAGGCGTTTGTCAGAGGATTGTGAGACTCAAGTGGAATAAGCAGACCTGGAGGGTGTCTCCAGCTGCAGTGGAGTGGTATTCTCGTTAGAGCCTGGCTTAGAACAGTTTTACGTTCTCAGTGCCCGAGGAACGCAGCTAGTTGAATGCTGGCTTGTAGGCTTGCTTCCTTGTGAGAGCTGAGTTCAAGGCAGGACCCTCCCGCATCCTGACTGCCCATAGACCTAGGTCCCAGCATCCTTATGTTAGGAGCCGGAAGCGGTTGTGTGAAGAGCATGCGGAAGTGACAGGATTCTCCTCAAGTGTATCTGATCTCAATACAGACATTGTAAACGTCCTTGTTCACTGAGAGCGTAGCTCGGTCCTAGCTCCAATCAAAGTGTCTAGCAGACATCTGCCTGCAAAGCATACACACTTCCGAGAGTTGAGCTTATGGACTGTCCCTCCCACATCCTGCTTGCACGTACACCGCGATCCTAACAGGCCTAACCCGATGCGTGCCTAAGTGTTGTGAGAGGTAAGTGGAAAGTCGCGGCCCACAAGACTAGTGCATCCAAGCTCAATCCAGCGATTTCCTAGTATTCCCTGTGTGAGCCAGGTGCTACATCCTACGTGCCATACGAGAGAAGCTAGCTGAACGCCTTGTCCAAAAGCAACTTACTTCGGAGAGTTGAGCTCACCCTCAGTCCCTCACAGTTGCACACTGCCTGCAGAAAGAGTTTCCAACATCTGAACCACAGCCGTTTGTCAGAGGCTTGTGAGACGCAAGTGGAATAAGCAGACCTGGAGGGTGTCTCCAGCTGCAGTGGAGTGGTATTCTGGGTAGCGCCTGGCTTAGAACACTGTTACGTTCTCAGTGCCCGAGGAACGCAGCTAGTGGAAATCTGGATTGTAGGCCTACTTCCTTGTGCGAGCTGAGTTCAGGGCAGGACCCTCCCGCATCCTGACTGCCCATAGACCTAGGTCCCAGCATCCTTATGTTAGGAGCCGGAAGCGGTTGTGTGAAGAGCATGCGGAAGTGACAGGATTCTCCTCAAGTGTATCTGATCTCAATACAGACATTGTAAACGTCCTTGTTCACTGAGAGCGTAGCTCGGTGCTAGCTCCCATCAAAGTGTCTAGCAGACATCTGCCTGCAAAGCATGCACACTTCCAAGAGTTGAGCTTATGGACTGTCCCTCCCACATCCTGCCTGCACGTACACCGCGCTCCTAACAGGCCTAGCCCCGATGCGTGCCTGAAGTGTTGTGAGAGGTAAGTGGAAAGTCGCGGCCCACAAGACTAGTGCATCCAAGCTCAATCCAGCGATTTCCTAGTATTCCCTGTGTGAGCCAGGTGCTACATCCTAAGTGCCATACGAGAGAAGCTAGCTGAACGCCTTGTCCAAAAGCAACTTACTTCGGAGAGTTGAGCTCACCCTCAGTCCCTCACAGTTGCACACTGCCTGCAGAAAGAGTTTCCAACATCTGAACCACAGGCGTTTGTCAGAGGCTTGTGAGACGCAAGTCGATTAAGCAGACCTGGAGGGTGTCTCCAGCTGCAGTAGAGTGGTATTCTGGGTAGCTCCTGGATTAGAACACTGTTACGTTCTCAGTGCCCGAGGAACGCAGAGAGTTGAAAGCTGGCTTGTAGGCGTACTTCCTTGTGCGAGCTGAGTTCAGGGCAAGACCCTCCCGCATCCTGACTGCCCGTAGAGGTAGGTCCCAGCATCCTTATGTTAGTTGCCTGAAGCGGTTGTGTGAAGAGCATGTGGAAGTGACAGGATTCTCCTCAAGTGTATCTGATCTCAATACAGAGATTGCAAACGTCCTTGTTCACTGAGAGCGTAGCTCGGTCCTAGCTCCCATCAAAGTGTCTAGCAGACATCTGCCTGCAAACCATACACTCTTCCGAGAGTTGAGCTTATGGACTGTCCCTCCCACATCCTGCCTGCACGTACACCGCGCTCCTAACAGACCTAGCCCCGATGCGTGCCTGAAGTGTTGTGAGAGGTAAGTGGAAAGTCGCGGCCCACAAGACTAGTGCATCCAAGCTCAATCCAGCGATTTCCTAGTATTCCCTGTGTGAGCCAGGTGCTACATCCTACGTGCCATACGAGAGAAGCTAGCTGAACGCCTTGTCCAAAAGCAACTTACTTCGGAGAGTTGAGCTCACCCTCAGTCCGTCACAGTTGCACACTGCCTGCAGAAAGAGTTTCCAACATCTGAACCACAGCCGTTTGTCAGAGGTTGTGAGACGCAAGTGGAATAAGCAGACCTGGAGGGTGTCTCCAGCTGCAGTGGAGTGGTATTCTGGGTAGCGCCTGGCTTAGAACACTGTTACGTTCTCAGTGCCCGAGGAACGCAGCTAGTTGAAAGCTGGCTTGTAGGCGTGCTTTCTTGTGCGAGCTGTGTTCAGGGCAGGACCCTCCCGCGTCCTGACTGCCCGTAGATGTAGGTCCCAGCATCCTTATGTTAGTTGCTGGAAGCGGTTGTGTGAAGAGCATGTGGAAGTGACAGGATTCTCCTCAAGTGTATCTGATCTCAATACAGACATTGCAAACGTCCTTGTTCACTGAGAGCGTAGCTCGGTCCTAGCTCCCATTAAAGTGTCTAGCAGACATCTGCCTGCAAAGCATACACACTTCCGAGAGTTGAGCTTATGGACTGTCCCTCCCACATCCTGCTTGCAGGTACACCGCGATCCTAACAGGCCTAGCCCCGATGCGTGCCTGAAGTGTTGTGAGAGGTAAGTGGAAAGTCGCGGCCCACAAGACTAGTGCATCCAAGCTCAATCCAGCGATTTCCTAGTATTCCCTGTGTGAGCCAGATGCTACATCCTAAGTGCCATACGAGAGAAGCTAGCTGAACGCCTTGTCCAAAGCAACTTACTTCGGAGAGTTGAGCTCACCCTCAGTCCGTCACAGTTGCACACTGCCTGCAGAAAGAGTTTCCAACATCTGAACCACAGCCGTTTGTCAGAGGCTTGTGAGACGCAAGTGGAATAAGCAGACCTGGAGGGTGTCTCCAGCTGCAGTAGAGTGGTATTCTGGGTAGCTCCTGGCTTAGAACACTGTTACGTTCTCAGTGCCCGAGGAACGCAGCTAGTTGAAAGGTGGCTTGTAGGCGTGCTTCCTTTTGAGAGCTGAGTTCAGGGCAGGAACCTCCCGCATCCTGATTGCCCGTAGACGTAGGTCCCAGCATCCTTATGTTAGGCGCCAGAAGAGGTTGTGTGAAGAGCATGTGGAGGTGACAGGATTCTCCTCAAGTGTATCTGATCTCAATTCAGACATTGCAAACGTCCTTGTTCAATGAGAGCGTAGCTCGGTCCTAGCTCCCATCAAAGTGTCTAGCAGACATCTGCCTGCAAAGCATGCACACTTCCGAGAGTTGAGCTTATGGACTGTCCCTCCCACATCCTGCTTGCAGGTACACCGCGATCCTAACAGGCCTAGCCCCGATGCGTGCCTGAAGTGTTGTGAGAGGTAAGTGGAAAGTCGCGGCCCACAAGACTAGTGCATCCAAGCTCAATCCAGCCTTATTTCCAAGTATTCCCTGGTGAGCCAGGTGCTACATCGTATGGGCCATACAAGAGAAGCTAGCTGAACGCCTTGTCCAAAAGCAACTTACTTCGGAGAGTTGAGCTCACCCTCAGTCCCTCACAGTTGCACACTGCCTGCAGAAAGAGTTTCCAACATCTGAACCACAGCCGTTTGTCAGAGGTTGTGAGACGCAAGTGGAATAAGCAGACCTGGAGGGTGTCTCCAGCTGCAGTGGAGTGGTATTCTGGGTAGCGCCTGGCTTAGAACACTGTTACGTTCTCAGTGCCCGAGGAACGCAGCTAGCGGAAATCTGGATTGTAGGCCTATTTCCTTGTGCGAGCTGAGTTCAGGGCAAGACCCTCGCGCATCCTGACTGCCCGTAGAGGTAGGTCTCAGCATCCTTATGTTAGTTGCCGGTAGCGGTTGTGTGAAGAGCATGTGGAAGTGACAGGATTCTCCTCAAGTGTATCTGATCTCAATACAGAGATTGCAAACGTCCTTGTTCACTGAGAGCGTAGCTCGGTCCTAGCTCCCATTAAACTGTCTAGCAGACATCTGCCTGCAAACCATACACACTTCCGAGAGTTGAGCTTATGGACTGTCCCTCCCACATCCTGCCTGCACGTACACCGCGCTCCTAACAGGCCTAGCCCCGACGCGTGCCTGAAGTGTTGTGAGAGGTAAGTGGAAAGTCGCGGCCCACAAGACTAGTGCATCCAAGCTCAATCCAGCCTTATTTCCAAGTATTCCCTGGTGAGCCAGGTGCTACATCGTATGGGCCATACAAGAGAAGCTAGCTGAACGCCTTGTCCAAAAGCAACTTACTTCGGAGAGTTGAGCTCACCCTCAGTCCCTCACAGTTGCACACTGCCTGCAGAAAGAGTTTCCAACATCTGAACCACAGCCGTTTGTCAGAGGTTGTGAGACGCAAGTGGAATAAGCAGACCTGGAGGGTGTCTCCAGCTGCAGTGGAGTGGTATTCTGGGTAGCTCCTGGCTTAGAACACTGTTACGTTCTCAGTGCCCGAGGAACGCAGCTAGGGGAAATCTGGATTGTAGGCCTATTTCCTTGTGCGAGCTGAGTTCAGGGCAAGACCCTCGCGCATCCTGACTGCCCGTAGAGGTAGGTCTCAGCATCCTTATGTTAGTTGCCGGTAGCGGTTGTGTGAAGAGCATGTGGAAGTGACAGGATTCTCCTCAAGTGTATCTGATCTCAATACAGAGATTGCAAACGTCCTTGTTCACTGAGAGCGTAGCTCGGTCCTAGCTCCCATTAAACTGTCTAGCAGACATCTGCCTGCAAAGCATACACACTTCCGAGAGTTGAGCTTATGGACTGTCCCTCCCACATCCTGCCTGCACGTACACCGCGCTCCTAACAGGCCTAGCCCCGACGCGTGCCTGAAGTGTTGTGAGAGGTAAGTGGAAAGTCGCGGCCCACAAGACTAGTGCATCCAAGCTCAATCCAGCGATTTCCTAGTATTCCCTGTGTGAGCCAGGTGCTACATCCTACGTGCCATACAAGAGAAGCTAGCTAAACGCCTTGTCCAAAAGCAACTTACTTCGGAGAGTTGAGCTCACCCTCAGTCCCTCACAGTTGCACACTGCCTGCAGAAAGAGTTTCCAACATCTGAACCACAGCCGTTTGTCAGAGGATTGTGAGACTCAAGTGGAATAAGCAGACCTGGAGGGTGTCTCCAGCTGCAGTAGAGTGGTATTCTGGGTAGCGCCTGGCTTAGAACACTGTTACGTTCTCAGTGCCCGAGGAACGCAGCGAGTTGAAAGCTGGCTTGTAGGCCTGCTTCCTTTTGGGAGCTGAGTTCAGGGCAGCACCCTCCCGCATCCTGATTGCCCGTAGACGTAGGTCACAACATCCTTATGTTAGGCGCCAGAAGAGGTTGTGTGAAGAGCATGTGGAGGTGACAGGATTCTCCTCAAGTGTATCTGATCTCAATTCAGACATTGCAAACGTCCTTGTTCAATGAGAGTGTAGCTCGGTCCTAGCTCCCATCAAAGTGTCTAGCAGACATCTGCCTGCAAAGCATGCACACTTCCGAGAGTTGAGTTTATGGACTGTCCCTCCCACATCCTGCCTGCACGTACACCGCGCTCCTAACAGGCCTAGCCCCGATGCGTGCCTGAAGTGTTGTGAGAGGTAAGTGGAAAGTCGCGGCCCACAAGACTAGTGCATCCAAGCTCAATCCAGCCTTATTTCCAAGTATTCCCTGGTGAGCCAGGTGCTACATCGTATGGGCCATACAAGAGAAGCTAGCTGAACGCCTTGTCCAAAAGCAACTTACTTCGGAGAGTTCAGCTCACCCTCAGTCCCTCACAGTTGCACACTGCCTGCAGAAAGAGTTTCCAACATCTGAACCACAGCCGTTTGTCAGAGGATTGTGAGACTCAAGTGGAATAAGCAGACCTGGAGGGTGTCTCCAGCTGCAGTAGAGTGGTATTCTGGGTAGCGCCTGGCTTAGAACACTGTTACGTTCTCAGTGCCCGAGGAACGCAGCGAGTTGAAAGCTGGCTTGTAGGCCTGCTTCCTTTTGGGAGCTGAGTTCAGGGCAGCACCCTCCCGCATCCTGATTGCCCGTAGACGTAGGTCACAACATCCTTATGTTAGGCGCCAGAAGAGGTTGTGTGAAGAGCATGTGGAGGTGACAGGATTCTCCTCAAGTGTATCTGATCTCAATTCAGACATTGCAAACGTCCTTGTTCAATGAGAGTGTAGCTCGGTCCTAGCTCCCATCAAAGTGTCTAGCAGACATCTGCCTGCAAAGCATGCACACTTCCGAGAGTTGAGTTTATGGACTGTCCCTCCCACATCCTGCCTGCACGTACACCGCGATCCTAACAGGCCTAGCCCCGACGCGTGCCTGAAGTGTTGTGAGAGGTAAGTGGAAAGTCGCGGCCCAGAAGACTAGTGCATCCAAGCTCAATCCAGCGATATTTCCTAGAATTCCCTGTGTGAGCCAGGTGCTACATCCTACGTGCCATACAAGAGAAGCTAGCTGAACGCCTTGTCCAAAAGCAACTTACTTCGGAGAGTTGAGCTCACACTCAGTCCCTCACAGTTGCACACTGCCTGCAGAAAGAGTTTCCAACATCTGAACCACAGCCGTTTGTCATTGGCTTGTGAGACGCAAGTGGAATAAGGAGACCTGGAGGGTGTCTCCAGCTGCAGTGGAGTGGTATTCTGGGTAGAGCCTGGCTTAGAACACTGTTACGTTCTCAGTGCCCGAGGAACGCAGCTAGTTGAAAGCTGGCTTGTAGGCTTGCTTCCTTGTGAGAGCTGAGTTCAGGGCAGGACCCTCCCTCGTCCTGACTGCCCGTAGATGTAGGTCCCAGCATCCTTATGTTAGTTGCTGGAAGCGGTTGTGTGAAGAGCATGTGGAAGTGACAGGATTCTCCTCAAGTGTATCTGATCTCAATACAGACATTGCAAACGTCCTTGTTCACTGAGAGCGTAGCTCGGTCCTAGCTCCCATCAAAGTGTCTAGCAGACATCTGCCTGCAAAGCATACACACTTCCGAGAGTTGAGCTTATGGACTGTCCCTCCCACATCCTGCTTGCAGGTACACCGCGATCCTAACAGGCCTAGCCCCGATGCGTGCCTGAAGTGTTGTGAGAGGTAAGTGGAAAGTCGCGGCCCACAAGACTAGTGCATCCAAGCTCAATCCAGCCTTATTTCCAAGTATTCCCTGGTGAGCCAGGTGCTACATCGTATGGGCCATACAAGAGAAGCTAGCTGAACGCCTTGTCCAAAAGCAACTTACTTCGGAGAGTTGAGCTCACCCTCAGTCCCTCACAGTTGCACACTGCCTGCAGAAAGAGTTTCCAACATCTGAACCACAGCCGTTTGTCAGAGGTTGTGAGACGCAAGTGGAATAAGCAGACCTGGAGGGTGTCTCCAGCTGCAGTGGAGTGGTATTCTGGGTAGCGCCTGGCTTAGAACACTGTTACGTTCTCAGTGCCCGAGGAACGCAGCTAGTTGAAAGCTGGCTTGTAGGCGTGCTTTCTTGTGCGAGCTGAGTTCAGGGCAGGACCCTCCCGCGTCCTGACTGCCCGTAGATGTAGGTCCCAGCATCCTTATGTTAGTTGCTGGAAGCGGTTGTGTGAAGAGCATGTGGAAGTGACAGGATTCTCCTCAAGTGTATCTGATCTCAATACAGACATTGCAAACGTCCTTGTTCACTGAGAGCGTAGCTCGGTCCTAGCTCCCATCAAAGTGTCTAGCAGACATCTGCCTGCAAAGCATACACACTTCCGAGAGTTGAGCTTATGGACTGTCCCTCCCACATCCTGCTTGCAGGTACACCGCGATCCTAACAGGCCTAGCCCCGATGCGTGCCTGAAGTGTTGTGAGAGGTAAGTGGAAAGTCGCGGCCCACAAGACTAGTGCATCCAAGCTCAATCCAGCCTTATTTCCAAGTATTCCCTGGTGAGCCAGGTGCTACATCGTATGGGCCATACAAGAGAAGCTAGCTGAACGCCTTGTCCAAAAGCAACTTACTTCGGAGAGTTGAGCTCACCCTCAGTCCCTCACAGTTGCACACTGCCTGCAGAAAGAGTTTCCAACATCTGAACCACAGCCGTTTGTCAGAGGTTGTGAGACGCAAGTGGAATAAGCAGACCTGGAGGGTGTCTCCAGCTGCAGTGGAGTGGTATTCTGGGTAGCTCCTGGCTTAGAACACTGTTACGTTCTCAGTGCCCGAGGAACGCAGCTAGGGGAAATCTGGATTGTAGGCCTATTTCCTTGTGCGAGCTGAGTTCAGGGCAAGACCCTCGCGCATCCTGACTGCCGTAGAGGTAGGTCTCAGCATCCTTATGTTAGTTGCCGGTAGCGGTTGTGTGAAGAGCCTGTGGAAGTGACAGGATTCTCCTCAAGTGTATCTGATCTCAATACAGAGATTGCAAACGTCCTTGTTCACTGAGAGCGTAGCTCGGTCCTAGCTCCCATTAAACTGTCTAGCAGACATCTGCCTGCAAAGCATACACACTTCCGAGAGTTGAGCTTATGGACTGTCCCTCCCACATCCTCCCTGCAGGTACACCGCGCTCCTAACTGGCCTAGCCCCGACGCGTGCCTGAAGTGTTGTGAGAGGTAAGTGGAAAGTCGCGGCCCACAAGACTAGTGCATCCAAGCTCAATCCAGCGATATTTCCTAGAATTCCCTGTGTGACCCAGGTGCTACGTCCTACGTGCCATACAAGAGAAGCTAGCTGAACGCCTTGTCCAAAGCAACTTACTTCGGAGAGTTGAGCTCACCCTCAGTCCCTCACAGTTGCACACTGCCTGCAGAAAGAGTTTCCAACATCTAAACCACAGCCGTTTGTCAGAGGCTTGTGAGACGCAAGTGGAATAAGCAGACCTGGAGGGTGTCTCCAGCTGCAGTGGAGTGGTATTCTGGGTAGCTCCTGGCTTAGAACACTGTTACGTTCTCAGTGCCCGAGGAACGCAGCGAGTTGAAAGCTGGCTTGTAGGCCTGCTTCCTTTTGAGAGCTGAGTTCAGGGCAGCACCCTCCCGCATCCTGATTGCCCGTAGACGTAGGTAACAACATCCTTATGTTAGGCGCCAGAAGAGGTTGTGTGAAGAGCATGTGGAGGTGACAGGATTCTCCTCAAGTGTATCTGATCTCAATTCAGACATTGCAAACGTCCTTGTTCAATGAGAGTGTAGCTCGGTCCTAGCTCCCATCAAAGTGTCTAGCAGACATCTGCCTGCAAAGCATGCACACTTCCGAGAGTTGAGCTTATGGACTGTCCCTCCCACATCCTGCCTGCACGTACACCGCGCTAACAGGCCTAGCCCCGATGCGTGCCTGAAGTGTTGTGAGAGGTAAGTGGAAAGTCGCGGCCCACAAGACTAGTGCATCCAAGCTCAATCCAGCGATTTCCTAGTATTCCCTGTGTGAGCCAGATGCTACATCCTAAGTGCCATACGAGAGAAGCTAGCTGAACGCCTTGTCCAAAGCAACTTACTTCGGAGAGTTGAGCTCACCCTCAGTCCGTCACAGTTGCACACTGCCTGCAGAAAGAGTTTCCAACATCTGAACCACAGCCGTTTGTCAGAGGCTTGTGAGACGCAAGTGGAATAAGCAGACCTGGAGGGTGTCTCCAGCTGCAGTAGAGTGGTATTCTGGGTAGCTCCTGGCTTAGAACACTGTTACGTTCTCAGTGCCCGAGGAACGCAGCTAGTTGAAAGGTGGCTTGTAGGCCTGCTTCCTTTTGAGAGCTGAGTTCAGGGCAGCACCCTCCCGCATCCTGATTGCCCGTAGACGTAGGTCACAGCATCCTTATGTTAGGCGCCAGAAGAGGTTGTGTGAAGAGCATGTGGAGGTGACAGGATTCTCCTCAAGTGTATCTGATCTCAATTCAGACATTGCAAACGTCCTTGTTCAATGAGAGTGTAGCTCGGTCCTAGCTCCCATCAAAGTGTCTAGCAGACATCTGCCTGCAAAGCATGCACACTTCCGAGAGTTGAGCTTATGGACTGTCCCTCCCACATCCTGCTTGCACGTACACCGCGATCCTAACAGGCCTAACCCGATGCGTGCCTAAGTGTTGTGAGAGGTAAGTGGAAAGTCGCGGCCCACAAGACTAGTGCATCCAAGCTCAATCCAGCGATATTTCCTAGTATTCCCTGGTGAGCCAGGTGCTACATCGTATGTGCCATACAAGAGAAGCTAGCTGAACGCCTTGTCCAAAAGCAACTTACTGCGGAGAGTTCAGCTCACCCTCAGTCCCTCACAGTTGCACACTGCATGCAAAAGAGTTTCCAACATCTGAACCACAGGCGTTTGTCAGAGGCTTGTGAGACGCAAGTGGAATAAGCAGACCTGGAGGTTGTCTCCAGCTGCAGTGGAGTGGTATTCTGGGTAGCTCCTGGCTTAGAACACTGTTACGTTCTCAGTGCCCGAGGAACGCAGCTAGTTGAAAGCTGGCTTGTAGGCTTGCTTCCTTGTGAGAGCTGAGTTCAGGGCAGGACCCTCCCGCATCCTGACTGCCCGTAGATGTAGGTCCCAGCATCCTTATGTTAGTTGCTGGAAGCGGTTGTGTGAAGAGCATGTGGAAGTGACAGGATTCTCCTCAAGTGTATCTGATCTCAATACAGACATTGCAAACGTCCTTGTTCAATGAGAGCGTAGCCCGGTCCTAGCTCCCATGAAAGTGTCTAGCAGACATCTGCCTGCAAAGCATACACACTTCGAGAGTTGAGCTTATGGACTGTCCTCCCACATCCTGCTTGCAGGTACACCGCGATCCTAACAGGCCTAGCCCCGATGCGTGCCTGAAGTGTTGTGAGAGGTAAGTGGAAAGTCGCGGCCCACAAGACTAGTGCATCCAAGCTCAATCCAGCCTTATTTCCAAGTATTCCCTGGTGAGCCAGGTGCTACATCGTATGGGCCATACAAGAGAAGCTAGCTGAACGCCTTGTCCAAAAGCAACTTACTTCGGAGAGTTCAGCTCACCCTCAGTCCCTCACAGTTGCACACTGCCTGCAGAAAGAGTTTCCAACATCTGAACCACAGCCGTTTGTCAGAGGTTGTGAGACGCAAGTGGAATAAGCAGACCTGGAGGGTGTCTCCAGCTGCAGTGGAGTGGTATTCTGGGTAGCTCCTGGCTTAGAACACTGTTACGTTCTCAGTGCCCGAGGAACGCAGCTAGGGGAAATCTGGATTGTAGGCCTATTTCCTTGTGCGAGCTGAGTTCAGGGCAAGACCCTCGCGCATCCTGACTGCCCGTAGAGGTAGGTCTCAGCATCCTTATGTTAGTTGCCGGTAGCGGTTGTGTGAAGAGCATGTGGAAGTGACAGGATTCTCCTCAAGTGTATCTGATCTCAATACAGAGATTGCAAACGTCCTTGTTCACTGAGAGCGTAGCTCGGTCCTAGCTCCCATTAAACTGTCTAGCAGACATCTGCCTGCAAAGCATACACACTTCCGAGAGTTGAGCTTATGGACTGTCCCTCCCACATCCTGCCTGCACGTACACCGCGCTCCTAACAGGCATAGCCCCGACGCGTGCCTGAAGTGTTGTGAGAGGTAAGTGGAAAGTCGCGGCCCACAAGACTAGTGCATCCAAGCTCAATCCAGCGATTTCCTAGTATTCCCTGTGTGAGCCAGGTGCTACATCCTACGTGCCATACAAGAGAAGCTAGCTAAACGCCTTGTCCAAAAGCAACTTACTTCGGAGAGTTGAGCTCACCCTCAGTCCCTCACAGTTGCACACTGCCTGCAGAATGAGTTTCCAACATCTGAACCACAGCCGTTTGTCAGAGGATTGTGAGACTCAAGTGGAATAAGCAGACCTGGAGGGTGTCTCCAGCTGCAGTAGAGTGGTATTCTGGGTAGCGCCTGGCTTAGAACACTGTTACGTTCTCAGTGCCCGAGGAACGCAGCGAGTTGAAAGCTGGCTTGTAGGCCTGCTTCCTTTTGGGAGCTGAGTTCAGGGCAGCACCCTCCCGCATCCTGATTGCCCGTAGACGTAGGTCACAACATCCTTATGTTAGGCGCCAGAAGAGGTTGTGTGAAGAGCATGTGGAGGTGACAGGATTCTCCTCAAGTGTATCTGATCTCAATTCAGACATTGCAAACGTCCTTGTTCAATGAGAGTGTAGCTCGGTCCTAGCTCCCATCAAAGTGTCTAGCAGACATCTGCCTGCAAAGCATGCACACTTCCGAGAGTTGAGTTTATGGACTGTCCCTCCCACATCCTGCCTGCACGTACACCGCGCTCCTAACAGGCCTAGCCCCGACGCGTGCCTGAAGTGTTGTGAGAGGTAAGTGGAAAGTCGCGGCCCAGAAGACTAGTGCATCCAAGCTCAATCCAGCGATATTTCCTAGAATTCCCTGTGTGAGCCAGGTGCTACATCCTACGTGCCATACAAGAGAAGCTAGCTGAACGCCTTGTCCAAAAGCAACTTACTTCGGAGAGTTGAGCTCACACTCAGTCCCTCACAGTTGCACACTGCCTGCAGAAAGAGTTTCCAACATCTGAACCACAGGCGTTTGTCATTGGCTTGTGAGACGCAAGTGGAATAAGGAGACCTGGAGGGTGTCTCCAGCTGCAGTGGAGTGGTATTCTGGGTAGAGCATGGCTTAGAACACTGTTACGTTCTCAGTGCCCGAGGAACGCAGCTAGTTTAAAGCTGGCTTGTAGGCTTGCTTCCTTGTGAGAGCTGAGTTCAGGGCAGGACCCTCCCTCGTCCTGACTGCCCGTAGATGTAGGTCCCAGCATCCTTATGTTAGTTGCTGGAAGCGGTTGTGTGAAGAGCATGTGGAAGTGACAGGATTCTCCTCAAGTGTATCTGATCTCAATACAGACATTGCAAACGTCCTTGTTCACTGAGAGCGTAGCTCGGTCCTAGCTCCAATCAAAGTGTCTAGCAGACATCTGCCTGCAAAGCATACACACTTCCGAGAGTTGAGCTTATGGACTGTCCCTCCCACATCCTGCTTGCAGGTACACCGCGATCCTAACAGGCCTAGCCCCGATGCGTGCCTGAAGTGTTGTGAGAGGTAAGTGGAAAGTCGCGGCCCACAAGACTAGTGCATCCAAGCTCAATCCAGCCTTATTTCCAAGTATTCCCTGGTGAGCCAGGTGCTACATCGTATGGGCCATACAAGAGAAGCTAGCTGAACGCCTTGTCCAAAAGCAACTTACTTCGGAGAGTTGAGCTCACCCTCAGTCCCTCACAGTTGCACACTGCCTGCAGAAAGAGTTTCCAACATCTGAACCACAGCCGTTTGTCAGAGGTTGTGAGACGCAAGTGGAATAAGCAGACCTGGAGGGTGTCTCCAGCTGCAGTGGAGTGGTATTCTGGGTAGAGCATGGCTTAGAACACTGTTACGTTCTCAGTGCCCGAGGAACGCAGCTAGTTGAAAGCTGGCTTGTAGGCCTGCTTCCTTTTGAGAGCTGAGTTCAGGGCAGCACCCTCCCGCATCCTGATTGCCCGTAGACGTAGGTCACAGCATCCTTATGTTAGGCGCCAGAAGAGGTTGTGTGAAGAGCATGTGGAGGTGACAGGATTCTCCTCAAGTGTATCTGATCTCAATTCAGACATTGCAAACGTCCTTGTTCACTGAGAGCGTAGCTCGGTCCTAGCTCCCATCAAAGTGTCTAGCAGACATCTGCCTGCAAAGCATACACACTTCCGAGAGTTGAGCTTATGGACTGTCCCTCCCACATCCTGCTTGCAGGTACACCGCGATCCTAACAGGCCTAGCCCCGATGCGTGCCTGAAGTGTTGTGAGAGGTAAGTGGAAAGTCGCGGCCCACAAGACTAGTGCATCCAAGCTCAATCCAGCCTTATTTCCAAGTATTCCCTGGTGAGCCAGGTGCTACATCGTATGGGCCATACAAGAGAAGCTAGCTGAACGCCTTGTCCAAAAGCAACTTACTTCGGAGAGTTGAGCTCACCCTCAGTCCCTCACAGTTGCACACTGCCTGCAGAAAGAGTTTCCAACATCTGAACCACAGCCGTTTGTCAGAGGTTGTGAGACGCAAGTGGAATAAGCAGACCTGGAGGGTGTCTCCAGCTGCAGTGGAGTGGTATTCTGGGTAGCTCCTGGCTTAGAACACTGTTACGTTCTCAGTGCCCGAGGAACGCAGCTAGTTGAAAGCTGGCTTGTAGGCCTGCTTCCTTTTGAGAGCTGAGTTCAGGGCAGGACCCTCCCGCATCCTGATTGCCCGTAGACGTAGGTCACAACATCCTTATGTTAGGCGCCAGAAGAGGTTGTGTGAAGAGCATGTGGAGGTGACAGGATTCTCCTCAAGTGTATCTGATCTCAATTCAGACATTGCAAACGTCCTTGTTCAATGAGAGTGTAGCTCGGTCCTAGCTCCCATCAAAGTGTCTAGCAGACATCTGCCTGCAAAGCATGCACACTTCCGAGAGTTGAGCTTATGGACTGTCCCTCCCACATCCTGCCTGCACGTACACCGCGCTAACAGGCCTAGCCCCGATGCGTGCCTGAAGTGTTGTGAGAGGTAAGTGGAAAGTCGCGGCCCACAAGACTAGTGCATCCAAGCTCAATCCAGCGATTTCCTAGTATTCCCTGTGTGAGCCAGATGCTACATCCTAAGTGCCATACGAGAGAAGCTAGCTGAACGCCTTGTCCAAAGCAACTTACTTCGGAGAGTTTAGCTCACCCTCAGTCCGTCACAGTTGCACACTGCCTGCAGAAAGAGTTTCCAACATCTGAACCACAGCCGTTTGTCAGAGGCTTGTGAGACGCAAGTGGAATAAGCAGACCTGGAGGGTGTCTCCAGCTGCAGTGGAGTGGTATTCTGGGTAGCTCCTGGCTTAGAACACTGTTACGTTCTCAGTGCCCGAGGAACGCAGCTAGTTGAAAGGTGGCTTGTAGGCCTGCTTCCTTTTGAGAGCTGAGTTCAGGGCAGCACCCTCCCGCATCCTGATTGCCCGTAGACGTAGGTCACAGCATCCTTATGTTAGGCGCCAGAAGAGGTTGTGTGAAGAGCATGTGGAGGTGACAGGATTCTCCTCAAGTGTATCTGATCTCAATTCAGACATTGCAAACGTCCTTGTTCAATGAGAGTGTAGCTCGGTCCTAGCTCCCATCAAAGTGTCTAGCAGACATCTGCCTGCAAAGCATGCACACTTCCGAGAGTTGAGCTTATGGACTGTCCCTCCCACATCCTGCCTGCACGTACACCGCGCTAACAGGCCTAGCCCCGATGCGTGCCTGAAGTGTTGTGAGAGGTAAGTGGAAAGTCGCGGCCCACAAGACTAGTGCATCCAAGCTCAATCCAGCGATTTCCTAGTATTCCCTGTGTGAGCCAGATGCTACATCCTAAGTGCCATACGAGAGAAGCTAGCTGAACGCCTTGTCCAAAGCAACTTACTTCGGAGAGTTGAGCTCACACTCAGTCCCTCACAGTTGCACACTGCCTGCAGAAAGAGTTTCCAACATCTGAACCACAGCCGTTTGTCAGAGGCTTGTGAGACGCAAGTGGAATAAGCAGACCTGGAGGGTGTCTCCAGCTGCAGTGGAGTGGTATTCTGGGTAGCGCCTGGCTTAGAACACTGTTACGTTCTCAGTGCCCGAGGAACGCAGCTAGTTGAAAGCTGGCTTGTAGGCGTGCTTCCTTGTGCGAGCTGAGTTCAGGGCAGGACCCTCCCGCGTCCTGACTGCCCGTAGATGTAGGTCCCAGCATCCTTATGTTAGTTGCTGGAAGCGGTTGTGTGAAGAGCATGTGGAAGTGACAGGATTCTCCTCAAGTGTATCTGATCTCAATACAGACATTGCAAACGTCCTTGTTCACTGAGAGCGTAGCTCGGTGCTAGCTCCCATCAAAGTGTCTAGCAGACATCTGCCTGCAAAGCATGCACACTTCCGAGAGTTGAGCTTATGGACTGTCCCTCCCACATCCTGCCTGCACGTACACCGCGCTCCTAACAGGCCTAGCCCCGATGCGTGCCTGAAGTGTTGTGAGAGGTAAGTGGAAAGTCGCGGCCCACAAGACTAGTGCATCCAAGCTCAATCCAGCGATATTTCCTAGAATTCCCTGTGTGACCCAGGTGCTACGTCCTACGTGCCATACAAGAGAAGCTAGCTGAACGCCTTGTCCAAAGCAACTTACTTCGGAGAGTTGAGCTCACCCTCAGTCCCTCACAGTTGCACACTGCCTGCAGAAAGAGTTTCCAACATCTAAACCACAGCCGTTTTTCAGAGGCTTGTGAGACGCAAGTGGAATAAGCAGACCTGGAGGGTGTCTCCAGCTGCAGTGGAGTGGTATTCTGGGTAGCTCCTGGCTTAGAACACTGTTACGTTCTCAGTGCCCGAGGAACGCAGCTAGTTGAAAGCTGGCTTGTAGGCTTGCTTCCTTCTGAGAGCTGAGTTCAGGGCAGGACCCTCCCGCATCCTGACTGCCCATAGACGTAGGTCCCAGCATCCTTATGTTAGGCGCCAGAAGAGGTTGTGTGAAGAGCATGTGGAGGTGACAGGATTCTCCTCAAGTGTATCTGATCTCAATTCAGACATTGCAAACGTCCTTGTTCAATGAGAGTGTAGCTCGGTCCTAGCTCCCATCAAAGTGTCTAGCAGACATCTGCCTGCAAAGCATGCACACTTCCGAGAGTTGAGCTTATGGACTGTCCCTCCCACATCCTTCCTGCACGTACACCGCGCTCCTAACAAGCCTAGCCCCGATGCGTGCCTGAAGTGTTGTGAGAGGTAAGTGGAAAGTCGCGGCCCACAAGACTAGTGCATCCAAGCTCAATCCAGCGATTTCCTAGTATTCCCTGTGTGAGCCAGATGCTACATCCTAAGTGCCATACGAGAGAAGCTAGCTGAACGCCTTGTCCAAAGCAACTTACTTCGGAGAGTTGAGCTCACCCTCAGTCCGTCACAGTTGCACACTGCCTGCAGAAAGATTTTCCAACATCTGAACCACAGGCGTTTGTCAGAGGCTTGTGAGACGCAAGTGGAATAAGCAGACCTGGAGGGTGTCTCCAGCTGCAGTAGAGTGGTATTCTGGGTAGCTCCTGGCTTAGAACACTGTTACGTTCTCAGTGCCCGAGGAACGCAGCTAGTTGAAAGGTGGCTTGTAGGCGTGCTTCCTTTTGAGAGCTGAGTTCAGGGCAGGACCCTCCCGCATCCTGATTGCCCGTAGACGTAGGTCCCAGCATCCTTATGTTAGGCGCCAGAAGAGGTTGTGTGAAGAGCATGTGGAGGTGACAGGATTCTCCTCAAGTGTATCTGATCTCAATTCAGACATTGCAAACGTCCTTGTTCAATGAGAGTGTAGCTCGGTCCTAGCTCCCATCAAAGTGTCTAGCAGACATCTGCCTACAAAGCATACACACTTCGAGAGTTGAGCTTATGGACTGTTCCTCCCACACCCTGCCTGCACGTACACCGCGATCCTAACAGGCCTAACCAGATGCGTGCCTAAGTGTTGTGAGAGGTAAGTGGAAAGTCGCGGCCCACAAGACTAGTGCATCCAAGCTCAATCCAGCGATTTCCTAGTATTCCCTGTGTGAGCCAGGTGCTACATCCTACGTGCCATACGAGAGAAGCTAGCTGAACGCCTTGTCCAAAAGCAACTTCCTTCGGAGAGTTGAGCTCACCCTCAGTCCCTCACAGTTGCACACTGCCTGCAGAAAGAGTTTCCAACATCTGAACCACAGCCGTTTGTCAGAGGCTTGTGAGACGCAAGTGGAATAAGCAGACCTGGAGGGTGTCTCCAGCTGCAGTGGAGTGGTATTCTGGGTAGCGCCTGGCTTAGAACACTGTTACGTTCTCAGTGCCCGAGGAACGCAGCTAGTGGAAATCTGGATTGTAGGCCTACTTCCTTGTGCGAGCTGAGTTCAGGGCAAGACCCTCCCGCATCCTGACTGCCCATAGACCTAGGTCCCAGCATCCTTATGTTAGGAGCCGGAAGCGGTTGTGTGAAGGGCATGCGGAAGTGACAGGATTCTCCTCAAGTGTATCTGATCTCAATACAGACATTGCAAACGTCCTTGTTCACTGAGAGCGTAGCTCGGTGCTAGCTCCCATCAAAGTGTCTAGCAGACATCTGCCTGCAAAGCATACACACTTCCGAGAGTTGAGCTTATGGACTGTCCCTCCCACATCCTGCTTGCACGTACACCGCGATCCTAACAGGCCTAGCCCCGATGCGTGCCTGAAGTGTTGTGAGAGGTAAGTGGAAAGTCGCGGCCCACAAGACTAGTGCATCCAAGCTCAATCCAGCGATATTTCCTAGTATTCCCTGGTGAGCCAGGTGCTACATCGTATGTGCCATACAAGAGAAGCTAGCTGAACGCCTTGTCCAAAAGCAACTTACTGCGGAGAGTTCAGCTCACCCTCAGTCCCTCACAGTTGCACACTGCCTGCAAAAGAGTTTCCAACATCTGAACCACAGGCGTTTGTCAGAGGCTTGTGAGACGCAAGTGGAATAAGCAGACCTGGAGGGTGTCTCCAGCTGCAGTGGAGTGGTATTCTGGGTAGCTCCTGGCTTAGAACACTGTTACGTTCTCAGTGCCCGAGGAACGCAGCTAGCTGAAAGCTGGCTTGTAGGCTTGCTTCCTTGTGAGAGCTGAATTCAGGGCAGGACCCTCCCGCATCCTGACTGCCCGTAGATGTAGGTCCCAGCATCCTTATGTTAGTTGCTGGAAGCGGTTGTGTGAAGAGCATGTGGAAGTGACAGGATTCTCCTCAAGTGTATCTGATCTCAATACAGACATTGCAAACGTCCTTGTTCAATGAGAGCGTAGCCCGGTCCTAGCTCCCATCAAAGTGTCTAGCAGACATCTGCCTACAAAGCATACACACTTCGAGAGTTGAGCTTATGGACTGTTCCTCCCACACCCTGCCTGCACGTACACCGCGATCCTAACAGGCCTAACCCGATGCGTGCCTAAGTGTTGTGAGAGGTAAGTGGAAAGTCGCGGCCCACAAGACTAGTGCATCCAAGCTCAATCCAGCGATTTCCTAGTATTCCCTGTGTGAGCCAGGTGCTACATCCTACGTGCCATACGAGAGAAGCTAGCTGAACGCCTTGTCCAAAAGCAACTTACTTCGGAGAGTTGAGCTCACCCTCAGTCCCTCACAGTTGCACACTGCCTGCAGAAAGAGTTTCCAACATCTGAACCACAGCCTTTTGTCAGAGGCTTGTGAGACGCAAGTGGAATAAGCAGACCTGGAGGGTGTCTCCAGCTGCAGTGGAGTGGTATTCTGGGTAGCGCCTGGCTTAGAACACTGTTACGTTCTCAGTGCCCGAGGAACGCAGCTAGTGGAAATCTGGATTGTAGGCCTACTTCCTTGTGCGAGCTGAGTTCAGGGCAAGACCCTCCCGCATCCTGACTGCCCATAGACCTAGGTCCCAGCATCCTTATGTTAGGAGCCGGAAGCGGTTGTGTGAAGAGCATGCGGAAGTGACAGGATTCTCCTCAAGTGTATCTGATCTCAATACAGACATTGCAAACGTCCTTGTTCACTGAGAGCGTAGCTCGGTGCTAGCTCCCATCAAAGTGTCTAGCAGACATCTGCCTGCAAAGCATACAAACTTCCGAGAGTTGAGCTTATGGACTGTCCCTCCCACATCCTCCTTGCACGTACACCGCGATCCTAACAGGCCTAGCCCCGATGCGTGCCTGAAGTGTTGTGAGAGGTAAGTGGAAAGTCGCGGCCCACAAGACTAGTGCATCCAAGCTCAATCCAGCGATATTTCCTAGTATTCCCTGGTGAGCCAGGTGCTACATCGTATGTGCCATACAAGAGAAGCTAGCTGAACGCCTTGTCCAAAAGCAACTTACTGCGGAGAGTTCAGCTCACCCTCAGTCCCTCACAGTTGCACACTGCCTGCAAAAGAGTTTCCAACATCTGAACCACAGGCGTTTGTCAGAGGCTTGTGAGACGCAAGTGGAATAAGCAGACCTGGAGGGTGTCTCCAGCTGCAGTGGAGTGGTATTCTGGGTAGCTCCTGGCTTAGAACACTGTTACGTTCTCAGTGCTCGAGGAACGCAGCTAGCTGAAAGCTGGCTTGTAGGCTTGCTTCCTTGTGAGAGCTGAGTTCAGGGCAGGACCCTCCCGCATCCTGACTGCCCGTAGATGTAGGTCCCAGCATCCTTATGTTAGTTGCTGGAAGCGGTTGTGTGAAGAGCATGTGGAAGTGACAGGATTCTCCTCAAGTGTATCTGATCTCAATACAGACATTGCAAACGTCCTTGTTCAATTAGAGCGTAGCCCGGTCCTAGCTCCCATCAAAGTGTCTAGCAGACATCTGCCTACAAAGCATACACACTTCGAGAGTTGAGCTTATGGACTGTTCCTCCCACACCCTGCCTGCACGTACACCGCGATCCTAACAGGCCTAACCCGATGCGTGCCTAAGTGTTGTGAGAGGTATGTGGAAAGTCGCGGCCCACAAGACTAGTGCATCCAAGCTCAATCCAGCGATTTCCTAGTATTCCCTGTGTGAGCCAGGTGCTACATCCTACGTGCCATACGAGAGAAGCTAGCTGAACGCCTTGTCCAAAAGCAACTTACTTCGGAGAGTTGAGCTCACCCTCAGTCCCTCACAGTTGCACACTGCCTGCAGAAAGAGTTTCCAACATCTGAACCACAGCCGTTTGTCAGAGGCTTGTGAGACGCAAGTGGAATAAGCAGACCTGGAGGGTGTCTCCAGCTGCAGTGGAGTGGTATTCTGGGTAGCGCCTGGCTTAGAACACTGTTACGTTCTCAGTGCCCGAGGAACGCAGCTAGTGGAAATCTGGATTGTAGGCCTACTTCCTTGTGCGAGCTGAGTTCAGGGCAAGACCCTCCCGCATCCTGACTGCCCATAGACCTAGGTCCCAGCATCCTTATGTGAGGAGCCGGAAGCGGTTGTGTGAAGAGCATGCGGAAGTGACAGGATTCTCCTCAAGTGTATCTGATCTCAATACAGACATTGCAAACGTCCTTGTTCACTGAGAGCGTAGCTCGGTGCTAGCTCCCATCAAAGTGTCTAGCAGACATCTGCCTGCAAAGCATACACACTTCCGAGAGTTGAGCTTATGGACTGTCCCTCCCACATCCTGCTTGCACGTACACCGCGATCCTAACAGGCCTAGCCCCGATGCGTGCCTGAAGTGTTGTGAGAGGTAAGTGGAAAGTCGCGGCCCACAAGACTAATGCATACAAGCTCAATCCTGCGATTTCCTAGTATTCCCTGTGTGAGCCAGGTGCTACATCCTAAGTGCCATACGAGAGAAGCTAGCTGAACGCCTTGTCCAAAAGCAACTTACTTCGGAGAGTTGAGCTCACCCTCAGTCCGTCACAGTTGCACACTGCCTGCAGAAAGAGTTTCCAACATCTGAACCACAGCCGTTTGTCAGAGGCTTGTGAGACGCAAGTGGAATAAGCAGACCTGGAGGGTGTCTCCAGCTGCAGTAGAGTGGTATTCTGGGTAGCTCCTGGATTAGAACACTGTTACGTTCTCAGTGCCCGAGGAACGCAGCTAGTTGAAAGCTGGCTTGTAGGCGTACTTCCTTGTGCGTGGTGAGTTCAGGGCAAGACCCTCCCGCATCCTGACTGCCCGTAGAGGTAGGTCCCAGCATCCTTATGTTAGTTGCCGGAAGCGGTTGTGTGAAGAGCATGTGGAAGTGACAGGATTCTCCTCAAGTGTATCTGATCTCAATACAGAGATTGCAAACGTCCTTGTTCACTGAGAGCGTAGCTCGGTCCTAGCTCCCATCAAAGTGTCTAGCAGACATGTGCCTGCAAACCATACACTCTTCCAAGAGTTGAGCTTATGGACTGTCCCTCCCACATCCTGCCTGCACGTACACCGCGCTCCTAACAGACCTAGCCCCGACGCGTGCCTGAAGTGTTGTGAGAGGTAAGTGGAAAGTCGCGGCCCACAAGACTAGTGCATCCAAGCTCAATCCAGCGATTTCCTAGTATTCCCTGTGTGAGCCAGGTGCCACATCCTACGTGCCATACGAGAGAAGCTAGCTGAACGCCTTGTCCAAAAGCAACTTACTTCGGAGAGTTGAGCTCACCCTCAGTCCGTCACAGTTGCACACTGCCTGCAGAAAGAGTTTCCAACATCTGAACCACAGCCTTTTGTCAGAGGCTTGTGAGACGCAAGTGGAATAAGCAGACCTGGAGGGTGTCTCCAGCTGCAGTGGAGTGGTATTCTGGGTAGAGCCTGGCTTAGAACACTGTTACATTCTCAGTGCCCGAGGAACGCAGCGAGTTGAAAGCTGGCTTGTAGGCGTACTTCCTTGTGCGAGCTGAGTTCAGGGCAAGACCCTCCCGCATCCTGACTGCCCGTAGAGGTAGGTCCCAGCATCCTTATGTAAGTTGCCGGAAGCGGTTGTGTGAAGAGCATGTGGAAGTGACAGGATTCTCCTCAAGTGTATCTGATCTCAATACAGACATTGCAAACGTCCTTGTTCACTGAGAGCGTAGCTCGGTCCTAGCTCCCATCAAAGTGTCTAGCAGACATCTGCCTGCAAAGCATACACACTTCTGAGAGTTGAACTTATGGACTGTCCCTCCCACATCCTCCTTGCACGTACACCGCGATCCTAACAGGCCTAACACGATGCGTGCCTAAGTGTTGTGAGAGGTAAGTGGAAAGTCGCGGCCGACAAGTCTAGTGCATCCAAGCTCAATCCAGCGATTTCCTAGTATTCCCTGTGTGAGCCAGGTGCCACATCCTACGTGCCATACGAGAGAAGCTAGCTGAACGCGTTGTTCAAAAGCAACTTACTTCGGAGAGTTGAGCTCCCCTCAGTCACTCACAGTTGCACACTGCCTGCAGAAAGAGTTTCCAACATCTGAACCACAGCCGTTTGTCAGAGGCTTATGAGACGCAAGTGGAATAAGCAGACCTGGAGGGTGTCTCCAGCTGCAGTAGAGTGGTATTCTGGGTAGCTCCTGGCTTAGAACACTGTTACGTTCTCAGTGCCCGAGGAACGCAGCTAGTTGAAAGCTGGCTTGTAGGCGTGCTTTCTTGTGCGAGCTGAGTTGAGGGCAGCACCCTCCCGCGTCCTGACTGCCCGTAGATGTAGGTCCCAGCATCCTTATGTTAGTTGCTGGAAGCGGTTGTGTGAAGAGCATGTGGAAGTGACAGGATTCTCCTCAAGTGTATCTGATCTCAATACAGACATTGCAAACGTCCTTGTTCACTGAGAGCGTAGCTCGGTCCTAGCTCCCATCAAAGTGTCTAGCAGACATCTGCCTGCAAAGCATACACACTTCCGAGAGTTGAGCTTATGGACTGTCCCTCCCACATCCTGCTTGCACGTACACCGCGATCCTAACAGGCCTAGCCCCGATGCGTGCCTGAAGTGTTGTGAGAGGTAAGTGGAAAGTCGCGGCCCACAAGACTAGTGCATCCAAGCTCAATCCAGCCTTATTTCCAAGTATTCCCTGGTGAGCCAGGTGCTACATCGTATGGGCCATACAAGAGAAGCTAGCTGAACGCCTTGTCCAAAAGCAACTTACTTCGGAGAGTTGAGCTCACCCTCAGTCCCTCACAGTTGCACACTGCCTGCAGAAAGAGTTTCCAACATCTGAACCACAGCCGTTTGTCAGAGGTTGTGAGACGCAAGTGGAATAAGCAGACCTGGAGGGTGTCTCCAGCTGCAGTGGAGTGGTATTCTGGGTAGCGCCTGGCTTAGAACACTGTTACGTTCTCAGTGCCCGAGGAACGCAGCTAGTTGAAAGCTGGCTTGTAGGCTTGCTTCCTTGTGAGAGCTGAGTTCAGGGCAGGACCCTCCCGCTTTCTGACTCCCCATAGACGTAGGTCCCAACATCCTTATGTTAGGCGCCAGAAGAGGTTGTGTGAAGAGCATGTGGAAGTGACAGGATTCTCCTCAAGTGTATCTGATCTCAATACAGACATTGCAAACGTCCTTGTTCACTGAGAGCGTAGCTCGGTCCTAGCTCCAATCAAAGTGTCTAGCAGACATCTGCCTGCAAAGCATACACACTTCCGAGAGTTGAGCTTATGGACTGTCCCTCCCACATCCTGCTTGCACGTACACCGCGATCCTAACAGGCCTAACCCGATGCGTGCCTAAGTGTTGTGAGAGGTAAGTGGAAAGTCGCGGCCCACAAGACTAGTGCATCCAAGCTCAATCCAGCGATATTTCCTAGTATTCCCTGGTGAGCCAGGTGCTACATCGTATGTGCCATACAAGAGAAGCTAGCTGAACGCCTTGTCCAAAAGCAACTTACTGCGGAAAGTTCAGCTCACCCTCAGTCCCTCACAGTTGCACACTGCCTGCAAAAGAGTTTCCAACATCTGAACCACAGGCGTTTGTCAGAGGCTTGTGAGACGCAAGTGGAATAAGCAGACCTGGAGGGTGTCTCCAGCTGCAGTGGAGTGGTATTCTGGGTAGCTCCTGGCTTAGAACACTGTTACGTTCTCAGTGCCCGAGGAACGCAGCTAGTTGAAAGCTGGCTTGTAGGCTTGCTTCCTTGTGAGAGCTGAGTTCAGGGCAGGACCCTCCCGCATCCTGACTGCCCGTAGATGTAGGTCCCAGCATCCTTATGTTAGTTGCTGGAAGCGGTTGTGTGAAGAGCATGTGGAAGTGACAGGATTCTCCTCAAGTGTATCTGATCTCAATACAGACATTGCAAACGTCCTTGTTCACTGAGAGCGTAGCTCGGTCCTAGCTCCCATCAAAGTGTCTAGCAGACATCTGCCTGCAAAGCATACACACTTCCAAGAGTTGAGCTTATGGACTGTTCCTCCCACACCCTGCCTGCACGTACACCGCGATCCTAACAGGCCTAACCCGATGCGTGCCTAAGTGTTGTGAGAGGTAAGTGGAAAGTCGCGGCCCACAAGACTAGTGCATCCAAGCTCAATCCAGCGATTTCCTAGTATTCCCTGTGTGAGCCAGGTGCTACATCCTACGTGCCATACGAGAGAAGCTAGCTGAACGCCTTGTCCAAAAGCAACTTACTTCGGAGAGTTGAGCTCACCCTCAGTCCCTCACAGTTGCACACTGCCTGCAGAAAGAGTTTCCAACATCTGAACCACAGCCGTTTGTCAGAGGCTTGTGAGACGCAAGTGGAATAAGCAGACCTGGAGGGTGTCTCCAGCTGCAGTGGAGTGGTATTCTGGGTAGCGCCTGGCTTAGAACACTGTTACGTTCTCAGTGCCCGAGGAACGCAGCTAGTGGAAATCTGGATTGTAGGCCTACTTCCTTGTGCGAGCTGAGTTCAGGGCAGGACCCTCCCGCATCCTGACTGCCCATAGACCTAGGTCCCAGCATCCTTATGTTAGGAGCCGGAAGCGGTTGTGTGAAGAGCATGCGGAAGTGACAGGATTCTCCTCAAGTGTATCTGATCTCAATACAGACATTGTAAACGTCCTTGTTCACTGAGAGCGTAGCTCGGTGCTAGCTCCCATCAAAGTGTCTAGCAGACATCTGCCTGCAAAGCATGCACACTTCCAAGAGTTGAGCTTATGGACTGTCCCTCCCACATCCTGCCTGCACGTACACCGCGCTCCTAACAGGCCTAGCCCCGATGCGTGCCTGAAGTGTTGTGAGAGGTAAGTGGAAAGTCGCGGCCCACAAGACTAGTGCATCCAAGCTCAATCCAGCGATTTCCTAGTATTCCCTGTGTGAGCCAGGTGCTACATCCTACGTGCCATACGAGAGAAGCTAGCTGAACGCATTGTCCAAAAGCAACTTACTTCGGAGAGTTGAGCTCACCCTCAGTCCCTCACAGTTGCACACTGCCTGCAGAAAGAGTTTCCAACATCTGAACCACAGCCGTTTGTCAGAGGCTTGTGAGACGCAAGTGGAATAAGCAGACCTGGAGGGTGTCTCCAGCTGCAGTGGAGTGGTATTCTGGGTAGCGCCTGGCTTAGAACACTGTTACGTTCTCAGTGCCCGAGGAACGCAGCGAGTTGAAAGCTGGCTTGTAGGCGTACTTCCTTGTGCGAGCTGAGTTCAGGGCAAGACCCTCCCGCATCCTGACTGCCCGTAGAGGTAGGTCCCAGCATCCTTATGTTAGTTGCCGGAAGCGGTTGTGTGAAGAGCATGTGGAAGTGACAGGATTCTCCTCAAGTGTATCTGATCTCAATACAGAGATTGCAAACGTCCTTGTTCACTGAGAGCGTAGCTCGTTGCTAGCTCCCATCAAAGTGTCTAGCAGACATGTGCCTGCAAACCATACACTCTTCCGAGAGTTGAGCTTATGGACTGTCCCTCCCACATCCTGCCTGCACGAACACCGCGCTCCTAACAGACCTAGCCCCAACGCGTGCCTGAAGTGTTGTGAGAGGTAAGTGGAAAGTCGCGGCCCACAAGACTAGTGCATCCAAGCTCAATCCAGCGATTTCCTAGTATTCCCTGTGTGAGCCAGGTGCTACATCCTACGTGCCATACGAGAGAAGCTAGCTGAACGCCTTGTCCAAAAGCAACTTACTTCGGAGAGTTGAGCTCACCCTCAGTCCCTCACAGTTGCACACTGCCTGCAGAAAGAGTTTCCAACATCTGAACCACAGCCGTTTGTCAGAGGCTTGTGAGACGCAAGTGGAATAAGCAGACCTGGAGGGTGTCTCCAGCTGCAGTGGAGTGGTATTCTGGGTAGCGCCTGGCTTAGAACACTGTTACGTTCTCAGTGCCCGAGGAACGCAGCTAGTTGAAAGCTGGCTTGTAGGCGTGCTTTCTTGTGCGAGCTGTGTTCAGGGCAGGACCCTCCCGCGTCCTGACTGCCCGTAGATGTAGGTCCCAGCATCCTTATGTTAGTTGCTGGAAGCGGTTGTGTGAAGAGCATGTGGAAGTGACAGGATTCTCCTCAAGTGTATCTGATCTCAATACAGACATTGCAAACGTCCTTGTTCACTGAGAGCGTAGCTCGGTCCTAGCTCCCATCAAAGTGTCTAGCAGACATCTGCCTGCAAAGCATACACACTTCCGAGAGTTGAGCTTATGGACTGTCCCTCCCACATCCTGCTTGCAGGTACACCGCGATCCTAACAGGCCTAGCCCCGATGCGTGCCTGAAGTGTTGTGAGAGGTAAGTGGAAAGTCGCGGCCCACAAGACTAGTGCATCCAAGCTCAATCCAGCGATTTCCTAGTATTCCCTGTGTGAGCCAGATGCTACATCCTAAGTGCCATACGAGAGAAGCTAGCTGAACGCCTTGTCCAAAGCAACTTACTTCGGAGAGTTGAGCTCACCCTCAGTCCGTCACAGTTGCACACTGCCTGCAGAAAGAGTTTCCAACATCTGAACCACAGCCGTTTGTCAGAGGCTTGTGAGACGCAAGTGGAATAAGCAGACCTGGAGGGTGTCTCCAGCTGCAGTAGAGTGGTATTCTGGGTAGCTCCTGGCTTAGAACACTGTTACGTTCTCAGTGACCGAGGAACGCAGCTAGTTGAAAGGTGGCTTGTAGGCGTGCTTCCTTTTGAGAGCTGAGTTCAGGGCAGGACCCTCCCGCATCCTGATTGCCCGTAGACGTAGGTCCCAGCATCCTTATGTTAGGCGCCAGAAGAGGTTGTGTGAAGAGCATGTGGAGGTGACAGGATTCTCCTCAAGTGTATCTGATCTCAATTCAGACATTGCAAACGTCCTTGTTCAATGAGAGCGTAGCTCGGTCCTAGCTCCCATCAAAGTGTCTAGCAGACATCTGCCTGCAAAGCATGCACACTTCCGAGAGTTGAGCTTATGGACTGTCCCTCCCACATCCTGCTTGCAGGTACACCGCGATCCTAACAGGCCTAGCCCCGATGCGTGCCTGAAGTGTTGTGAGAGGTAAGTGGAAAGTCGCGGCCCACAAGACTAGTGCATCCAAGCTCAATCCAGCGATTTCCTAGTATTCCCTGTGTGAGCCAGGTGCCACATCCTACGTGCCATACGAGAGAAGCTAGCTGAACGCCTTGTCCAAAAGCAACTTACTTCGGAGAGTTGAGCTCACCCTCAGTCCGTCACAGTTGCACACTGCCTGCAGAAAGAGTTTCCAACATCTGAACCACAGCCGTTTGTCAGAGGCTTGTGAGACGCAAGTGGAATAAGCAGACCTGGAGGGTGTCTCCAGCTGCAGTGGAGTGGTATTCTGGGTAGAGCCTGGCTTAGAACACTGTTACATTCTCAGTGCCCGAGGAACGCAGCGAGTTGAAAGCTGGCTTGTAGGCGTACTTCCTTGTGCGAGCTGAGTTCAGGGCAGGACCCTCCCGCATCCTGACTGCCCGTAGAGGTAGGTCCCAGCATCCTTATGTAAGTTGCCGGAAGCGGTTGTGTGAAGAGCATGTGGAAGTGACAGGATTCTCCTCAAGTGTATCTGATCTGAATACAGAGATTGCAAACGTCCTTGTTCACTGAGAGCGTAGCTCGGTCCTAGCTCCCATCAAAGTGTCTAGCAGACATCTGCCTGCAAAGCATACACACTTCTGAGAGTTGAACTTATGGACTGTCCCTCCCACATCCTGCTTGCACGTACACCGCGATCCTAACAGGCCTAACCCGATGCGTGCCTGAAGTGTTGTGAGAGGTAAGTGGAAAGTCGCGGCCGACAACACTAGTGCATCCAAGCTCAATCCAGCGATTTCCTAGTATTCCCTGTGTGAGCCAGGTGCCACATCCTACGTGCCATACGAGAGAAGCTAGCTGAACGCGTTGTCCAAAAGCAACTTACTTCGGAGAGTTGAGCTCACCCTCAGTCACTCACAGTTGCACACTGCCTGCAGAAAGAGTTTCCAACATCTGAACCACAGCCGTTTGTCAGAGGCTTATGAGACGCAAGTGGAATAAGCAGACCTGGAGGGTGTCTCCAGCTGCAGTAGAGTGGTATTCTGGGTAGCTCCTGGCTTAGAACACTGTTACGTTCTCAGTGCCCGAGGAACGCAGCTAGTTGAAAGGTGGCTTGTAGGCCTGCTTCCTTTTGAGAGCTGAGTTCAGGGCAGCACCCTCCCGCATCCTGATTGCCCGTTGACGTAGGTCACAGCATCCTTATGTTAGGCGCCAGAAGAGGTTGTGTGAAGAGCATGTGGAGGTGACAGGATTCTCCTCAAGTGTATCTGATCTCAATTCAGACATTGCAAACGTCCTTGTTCACTGAGAGCGTAGCTCGGTCCTAGCTCCCATCAAAGTGTCTAGCAGACATCTGCCTGCAAAGCATACACACTTCCGAGAGTTGAGCTTATGGACTGTCCCTCCCACATCCTGCTTGCAGGTACACCGCGATCCTAACAGGCCTAGCCCCGATGCGTGCCTGAAGTGTTGTGAGAGGTAAGTGGAAAGTCGCGGCCCACAAGACTAGTGCATCCAAGCTCAATCCAGCCTTATTTCCAAGTATTCCCTGGTGAGCCAGGTGCCACATCCTACGTGCCATACGAGAGAAGCTAGCTGAACGCCTTGTCCAAAAGCAACTTACTTCGGAGAGTTGAGCTCACCCTCAGTCCGTCACAGTTGCACACTGCCTGCAGAAAGAGTTTCCAACATCTGAACCACAGCCGTTTGTCAGAGGCTTGTGAGACGCAAGTGGAATAAGCAGACCTGGAGGGTGTCTCCAGCTGCAGTGGAGTGGTATTCTGGGTAGAGCCTGGCTTAGAACACTGTTACATTCTCAGTGCCCGAGGAATGCAGCGAGTTGAAAGCTGGCTTGTAGGGGTACTTCCTTGTGCGAGCTGAGTTCAGGGCAGGACCCTCCCGCATCCTGACTGCCCATAGACCTAGGTCCCAGCATCCTTATGTTAGGAGCCGGAAGCGGTTGTGTGAAGAGCATGCGGAAGTGACAGGATTCTCCTCAAGTGTATCTGATCTCAATACAGACATTGTAAACGTCCTTGTTCACTGAGAGCGTAGCTCGGTGCTAGCTCCCATCAAAGTGTCTAGCAGACATCTGCCTGCAAAGCATGCACACTTCGAGAGTTGAGCTTATGGACTGTCCCTCCCACATCCTGCCTGCACGTACACCGCGCTCCTAACAGGCCTAGCCCCGATGCGTGCCTGAAGTGTTGTGAGAGGTAAGTGGAAAGTCGCGGCCCACAAGACTAGTGCATCCAAGCTCAATCCAGCGATTTCCTAGTATTCCCTGTGTGAGCCAGGTGCTACATCCTAAGTGCCATACGAGAGAAGCTAGCTGAACGCCTTGTCCAAAAGCAACTTACTTCGGAGAGTTGAGCTCACCCTCAGTCCCTCACAGTTGCACACTGCCTGCAGAAAGAGTTTCCAACATCTGAACCACAGCCGTTTGTCAGAGGCTTGTGAGACGCAAGTCGATTAAGCAGACCTGGAGGGTGTCTCCAGCTGCAGTAGAGTGGTATTCTGGGTAGCTCCTGGATTAGAACACTGTTACGTTCTCAGTGCCCGAGGAACGCAGCGAGTTGAAAGCTGGCTTGTAGGCGTACTTCCTTGTGCGAGCTGAGTTCAGGGCAAGACCCTCCCGCATCCTGACTGCCCGTAGAGGTAGGTCCCAGCATCCTTATGTTAGTTGCCGGAAGCGGTTGTGTGAAGAGCATGTAAAAGTGACAGGATTCTCCTCAAGTGTATCTGATCTCAATACAGAGATTGCAAACGTCCTTGTTCACTGAGAGCGTAGCTCGGTCCTCGCTCCCATCAAAGTGTCTAGCAGACATGTGCCTGCAAACCATACACTCTTCCGAGAGTTGAGCTTATGGACTGTCCCTCCCACATCCTGCCTGCACGTACACCGCGCTCCTAACAGACCTAGCCCCGATGCGTGCCTGAAGTGTTGTGAGAGGTAAGTGGAAAGTCGCGGCCCACAAGACTAGTGCATCCAAGCTCAATCCAGCGATTTCCTAGTATTCCCTGTGTGAGCCAGGTGCTACATCCTACGTGCCATACGAGAGAAGCTAGCTGAACGCCTTGTCCAAAAGCAACTTACTTCGGAGAGTTGAGCTCACCCTCAGTCCGTCACAGTTGCACACTGCCTGCAGAAAGAGTTTCCAACATCTGAACCACAGCCGTTTGTCAGAGGTTGTGAGACGCAAGTGGAATAAGCAGACCTGGAGGGTGTCTCCAGCTGCAGTGGAGTGGTATTCTGGGTAGCGCCTGGCTTAGAACACTGTTACGTTCTCAGTGCCCGAGGAACGCAGCTAGTTGAAAGCTGGCTTGTAGGCGTGCTTTCTTGTGCGAGCTGTGTTCAGGGCAGGACCCTCCCGCGTCCTGACTGCCCGTAGATGTAGGTCCCAGCATCCTTATGTTAGTTGCTGGAAGCGGTTGTGTGAAGAGCATGTGGAAGTGACAGGATTCTCCTCAAGTGTATCTGATCTCAATACAGACATTGCAAACGTCCTTGTTCACTGAGAGCGTAGCTCGGTCCTAGCTCCCATCAAAGTGTCTAGCAGACATCTGCCTGCAAAGCATACACACTTCCGAGAGTTGAGCTTATGGACTGTCCCTCCCACATCCTGCTTGCAGGTACACCGCGATCCTAACAGGCCTAGCCCCGATGCGTGCCTGAAGTGTTGTGAGAGGTAAGTGGAAAGTCGCGGCCCACAAGACTAGTGCATCCAAGCTCAATCCAGCGATTTCCTAGTATTCCCTGTGTGAGCCAGATGCTACATCCTAAGTGCCATACGAGAGAAGCTAGCTGAACGCCTTGTCCAAAGCAACTTACTTCGGAGAGTTGAGCTCACCCTCAGTCCGTCACAGTTGCACACTGCCTGCAGAAAGAGTTTCCAACATCTGAACCACAGCCGTTTGTCAGAGGCTTGTGAGACGCAAGTGGAATAAGCAGACCTGGAGGGTGTCTCCAGCTGCAGTAGAGTGGTATTCTGGGTAGCTCCTGGCTTAGAACACTGTTACGTTCTCAGTGCCCGAGGAACGCAGCTAGTTGAAAGGTGGCTTGTAGGCGTGCTTCCTTTTGAGAGCTGAGTTCAGGGCAGGACCCTCCCGCATCCTGATTGCCCGTAGACGTAGGTCCCAGCATCCTTATGTTAGGCGCCAGAAGAGGTTGTGTGAAGAGCATGTGGAGGTGACAGGATTCTCCTCAAGTGTATCTGATCTCAATTCAGACATTGCAAACGTCCTTGTTCAATGAGAGCGTAGCTCGGTCCTAGCTCCCATCAAAGTGTCTAGCAGACATCTGCCTGCAAAGCATGCACACTTCCGAGAGTTGAGCTTATGGACTGTCCCTCCCACATCCTGCTTGCAGGTACACCGCGATCCTAACAGGCCTAGCCCCGATGCGTGCCTGAAGTGTTGTGAGAGGTAAGTGGAAAGTCGCGGCCCACAAGACTAGTGCATCCAAGCTCAATCCAGCCTTATTTCCAAGTATTCCCTGGTGAGCCAGGTGCTACATCGTATGGGCCATACAAGAGAAGCTAGCTGAACGCCTTGTCCAAAAGCAACTTACTTCGGAGAGTTGAGCTCACCCTCAGTCCCTCACAGTTGCACACTGACTGCAGAAAGAGTTTCCAACATCTGAACCACAGCCGTTTGTCAGAGGTTGTGAGACGCAAGTGGAATAAGCAGACCTGGAGGGTGTCTCCAGCTGCAGTGGAGTGGTATTCTGGGTAGCGCCTGGCTTAGAACACTGTTACGTTCTCAGTGCCCGAGGAACGCAGCTAGCGGAAATCTGGATTGTAGGCCTACTTCCTTGTGCGAGCTGAGTTCAGGGCAGGACCCTCCCGCATCCTGTCTGCCCGTAGACGTAGGTCCCAGCATCCTTATGTTAGGAGCCGGAAGCGGTTGTGTGAAGAGCATGCGGAAGTGACAGGATTTTCTCAAGTGTATCTGATCTCAATACAGACATTGCAAACGTCCTTGTTCACTGAGAGCGTAGCTCGGTGCTAGCTCCCATCAAAGTGTCTAGCAGACATCTGCCGGCAAAGCATGCACACTTCCGAGAGTTGAGCTTATGGACTGTCCCTCCCACATCCTGCCTGCACGTACACCGCGCTCCTAACTGGCCTAGCCCCGACGCGTGCCTGAAGTGTTGTGAGAGGTAAGTGGAAAGTCGCGGCCCACAAGACTAGTGCATCCAAGCTCAATCCAGCGATTTCCTAGTATTCCCTGTGTGAGCCAGGTGCTACATCCTACGTGCCATACAAGAGAAGCTCGCTAAACGCCTTGTCCAAAAGCAACTTACTTCGGAGAGTTGAGCTCACCCTCAGTCCCTCACAGTTGCACACTGCCTGCAGAAAGAGTTTCCAACATCTGAACCACAGCCGTTTGTCAGAGGTTGTGAGACGCAAGTGGAATAAGCAGACCTGGAGGGTGTCTCCAGCTGCAGTGGAGTGGTATTCTGGGTAGCTCCTGGCTTAGAACACTGTTACGTTCTCAGTGCCCGAGGAACGCAGCTAGGGGAAATCTGGATTGTAGGCCTATTTCCTTGTGCGAGCTGAGTTCAGGGCAAGACCCTCGCGCATCCTGACTGCCCGTAGAGGTAGGTCTCAGCATCCTTATGTTAGTTGCCGGTAGCGGTTGTGTGAAGAGCATGTGGAAGTGACAGGATTCTCCTCAAGTGTATCTGATCTCAATACAGAGATTGCAAACGTCCTTGTTCACTGAGAGCGTAGCTCGGTCCTAGCTCCCATTAAACTGTCTAGCAGACATCTGCCTGCAAACCATACACACTTCCGAGAGTTGAGCTTATGGACTGTCCCTCCCACATCCTGCCTGCACGTACACCGCGCTCCTAACAGGCCTAGCCCAGACGCGTGCCTGAAGTGTTGTGAGAGGTAAGTGGAAAGTCGCGGCCCACAAGACTAGTGCATCCAAGCTCAATCCAGCCTTATTTCCAAGTATTCCCTGGTGAGCCAGGTGCTACATCGTATGGGCCATACAAGAGAAGCTAGCTGAACGCCTTGTCCAAAAGCAACTTACTTCGGAGAGTTCAGCTCACCCTCAGTCCCTCACAGTTGCACACTGCCTGCAGAAAGAGTTTCCAACATCTGAACCACAGCCGTTTGTCAGAGGTTGTGAGACGCAAGTGGAATAAGCAGACCTGGAGGGTGTCTCCAGCTGCAGTGGAGTGGTTTTCTGGGTAGCTCCTGGCTTAGAACACTGTTACGTTCTCAGTGCCCGAGGAACGCAGCTAGGGGAAATCTGGATTGTAGGCCTATTTCCTTGTGCGAGCTGAGTTCAGGGCAAGACCCTCGCGCATCCTGACTGCCCGTAGAGGTAGGTCTCAGCATCCTTATGTTAGTTGCCGGTAGCGGTTGTGTGAAGAGCATGTGGAAGTGACAGGATTCTCCTCAAGTGTATCTGATCTCAATACAGAGATTGCAAACGTCCTTGTTCACTGAGAGCGTAGCTCGGTCCTAGCTCCCATTAAACTGTCTAGCAGACATCTGCCTGCAAAGCATACACACTTCCGAGAGTTGAGCTTATGGACTGTCCCTCCCACATCCTGCCTGCACGTACACCGCGCTCCTAACAGGCCTAGCCCCGACGCGTGCCTGAAGTGTTGTGAGAGGTAAGTGGAAAGTCGCGGCCCACAAGACTAGTGCATCCAAGCTCAATCCAGCGATTTCCTAGTATTCCCTGTGTGAGCCAGGTGCCACATCCTACGTGCCATACGAGAGAAGCTAGCTGAACGCCTTGTCCAAAAGCAACTTACTTCGGAGAGTTGAGCTCACCCTCAGTCCGTCACAGTTGCACACTGCCTGCAGAAAGAGTTTCCAACATCTGAACCACAGCCGTTTGTCAGAGGCTTGTGAGACGCAAGTGGAATAAGCAGACCTGGAGGGTGTCTCCAGCTGCAGTGGAGTGGTATTCTGGGTAGCGCCTGGCTTAGAACACTGTTACGTTCTCAGTGCCCGAGGAACGCAGCTAGTTGAAAGCTGGCTTGTAGGCGTGCTTTCTTGTGCGAGGTGAGTTCAGGGCAGGACCCTCCCGCGTCCTGACTGCCCGTAGATGTAGGTCCCAGCATCCTTATGTTAGTTGCTGGAAGCGGTTGTGTGAAGAGCATGTGGAAGTGACAGGATTCTCCTCAAGTGTATCTGATCTCAATACAGACATTGCAAACGTCCTTGTTCACTGAGAGCGTAGCTCGGTCCTAGCTCCCATCAAAGTGTCTAGCAGACATCTGCCTGCAAAGCATACACACTTCCGAGAGTTGAGCTTATGGACTGTCCCTCCCACATCCTGCTTGCAGGTACACCGCGATCCTAACAGGCCTAGCCCCGATGCGTGCCTGAAGTGTTGTGAGAGGTAAGTGGAAAGTCGCGGCCCACAAGACTAGTGCATCCAAGCTCAATCCAGCCTTATTTCCAAGTATTCCCTGGTGAGCCAGGTGCTACATCGTATGGGCCATACAAGAGAAGCTAGCTGAACGCCTTGTCCAAAAGCAACTTACTTCGGAGATTTGAGCTCACCCTCAGTCACTCACAGTTGCACACTGCCTGCAGAAAGAGTTTCCAACATCTGAACCACAGCCGTTTGTCAGAGGTTGTGAGACGCAAGTGGAATAAGCAGACCTGGAGGGTGTCTCCAGCTGCAGTGGAGTGGTATTCTGGGTAGCTCCTGGCTTAGAAGACTGTTACGTTCTCAGTGCCCGAGGAACGCAGCTAGTGGAAATCTGGATTGTAGGCCTACTTACTTGTGCGAGCTGAGTTCAGGGCAGGACCCTCCCGCATCCTGACTGCCCGTAGACGTAGGTCCCAGCATCCTTATGTTAGAAGCCAGAAGCGGTTGTGTGAAGAGCATGCGGAAGTGACAGGATTCTCCTCGTGTATCTGATCTCAATACAGACATTGCAAACGTCCTTGTTCACTGAGAGCGTAGCTCGGTCCTAGCTCCCATCAAAGTGTCTAGCAGACATCTGCCTGCAAAGCATACACACTTCCGAGAGTTGAGCTTATGGACTGTCCCTCCCACATCCTGCTTGCAGGTACACCGCGATCCTAACAGGCCTAGCCCCGATGCGTGCCTGAAGTGTTGTGAGAGGTAAGTGGAAAGTCGCGGCCCACAAGACTAGTGCATCCAAGCTCAATCCAGCCTTATTTCCAAGTATTCCCTGGTGAGCCAGGTGCTACATCGTATGGGCCATACAAGAGAAGCTAGCTGAACGCCTTGTCTAAAAGCAACTTACTTCGGAGATTTGAGCTCACCCTCAGTCACTCACAGTTGCACACTGCCTGCAGAAAGTTTCCAACATCTGAACCACAGCCGTTTGTCAGAGGTTGTGAGACGCAAGTGGAATAAGCAGACCTGGAGGGTGTCTCCAGCTGCAGTGGAGTGGTATTCTGGGTAGCTCCTGGCTTAGAACACTGTTACGTTCTCAGTGCCCGAGGAACGCAGCTAGTTGAAAGCTGGCTTGTAGGCGTGCTTCCTTGTGAGAGCTGAGTTCAGGGCAGGACCCTCCCGCATCCTGACTGCCCGTAGACGTAGGTCCCAGCATCCTTATGTTAGGCGCCAGAAGAGGTTGTGTGAAGAGCATGTGGAGGTGACAGGATTCTCCTCAAGTGTATCTGATCTCAATTCAGACATTGCAAACGTCCTTGTTCAATGAGAGTGTAGCTCGGTCCTAGCTCCCATCAAAGTGTCTAGCAGACATCTGCCTGCAAAGCATGCACACTTCCGAGAGTTGAGCTTATGGACTGTCCCTCACACATCCTGCCTGCACGTACACCGCGCTCCTAACAGGCCTAGCCCCGATGCGTGCCTGAAGTGTTGTGAGAGGTAAGTGGAAAGTCGCGGCCCACAAGACTAGTGCATCCAAGCTCAATCCAGCGATTTCCTAGTATTCCCTGTGTGAGCCAGATGCTACATCCTAAGTGCCATACGAGAGAAGCTAGCTGAACGCCTTGTCCAAAGCAACTTACTTCGGAGAGTTGAGCTCACCCTCAGTCCGTCACAGTTGCACACTGCCTGCAGAAAGAGTTTCCAACATCTGAACCACAGCCGTTTGTCAGAGGCTTGTGAGACGCAAGTGGAATAAGCAGACCTGGAGGGTGTCTCCAGCTGCAGTAGAGTGGTATTCTGGGTAGCTCCTGGCTTAGAACACTGTTACGTTCTCAGTGCCCGAGGAACGCAGCTAGTTGAAAGGTGGCTTGTAGGCCTGCTTCCTTTTGAGAGCTGAGTTCAGGGCAGCACCCTCCCGCATCCTGATTGCCCGTAGACGTAGGTCACAGCATCCTTATGTTAGGCGCCAGAAGAGGTTGTGTGAAGAGCATGTGGAGGTGACAGGATTCTCCTCAAGTGTATCTGATCTCAATTCAGACATTGCAAACGTCCTTGTTCAATGAGAGTGTAGCTCGGTCCTAGCTCCCATCAAAGTGTCTAGCAGACATCTGCCTGCAAAGCATGCACACTTCCGAGAGTTGAGCTCATGGACTGTCCCTCCCACATCCTGCCTGCACGTACACCGCGCTCCTAACAGGCCTAGCTCCGATGCGTGCCTGAAGTGTTGTGAGAGGTAAGTGGAAAGTCGCGGCCCACAAGACTAGTGCATCCAAGCTCAATCCAGCGATTTCCTAGTATTCCCTGTGTGAGCCAGATGCTACATCCTAAGTGCCATACGAGAGAAGCTAGCTGAACGCCTTGTCCAAAGCAACTTACTTCGGAGAGTTGAGCTCACCCTCAGTCCGTCACAGTTGCACACTGCCTGCAGAAAGAGTTTCCAACATCTGAACCACAGCCGTTTGTCAGAGGCTTGTGAGACGCAAGTGGAATAAGCAGACCTGGAGGGTGTCTCCAGCTGCAGTGGAGTGGTATTCTGGGTAGCGCCTGGCTTAGAACACTGTTACGTTCTCAGTGCCCGAGGAACGCAGCTAGTTGAAAGCTGGCTTGTAGCCGTGCTTTCTTGTGCGAGCTGAGTTCAGGGCAGGACCCTCCCGCGTCCTGACTGCCCGTAGATGTAGGTCCCAGCATCCTTATGTTAGTTGCTGGAAGCGGTTGTGTGAAGAGCATGTGGAAGTGACAGGATTCTCCTCAAGTGTATCTGATCTCAATACAGACATTGCAAACGTCCTTGTTCACTGAGAGCGTAGCTCGGTCCTAGCTCCCATCAAAGTGTCTAGCAGACATCTGCCTGCAAAGCATACACACTTCCGAGAGTTGAGCTTATGGACTGTCCCTCCCACATCCTGCTTGCAGGTACACCGCGATCCTAACAGGCCTAGCCCCGATGCGTGCCTGAAGTGTTGTGAGAGGTAAGTGGAAAATCGCGGCCCACAAGACTAGTGCATCCAAGCTCAATCCAGCCTTATTTCCAAGTATTCCCTGGTGAGCCAGGTGCTACATCGTATGGGCCATACAAGAGAAGCTAGCTGAACGCCTTGTCCAAAAGCAACTTACTTCGGAGAGTTCAGCTCACCCTCAGTCCCTCACAGTTGCACACTGCCTGCAGAAAGAGTTTCCAACATCTGAAACACAGCCGTTTGTCAGAGGTTGTGAGACGCAAGTGGAATAAGCAGACCTGGAGGGTGTCTCCAGCTGCAGTGGAGTGGTATTCTGGGTAGCGCCTGGCTTAGAACACTGTTACGTTCTCAGTGCCCGAGGAACGCAGCTAGTTGAAAGCTGGCTTGTAGGCGTGCTTTCTTGTGCGAGCTGAGTTCAGGGCAGGACCCTCCCGCGTCCTGACTGCCCGTAGACGTAGGTCCCAGCATCCTTATGTTAGAAGCCAGAAGCGGTTGTGTGAAGAGCATGCGGAAGTGACAGGATTCTCCTCGTGTATCTGATCTCAATACAGACATTGCAAACGTCCTTGTTCACTGAGAGCGTAGCTCGGTGCTAGCTCCCATCAAAGTGTCTAGCAGACATCTGCCTGCAAAGCATGCACACTTCCGAGAGTTGAGCTTATGGACTGTCCCTCCCACATCCTGCCTGCACGTACACCGCGCTCCTAACAGGCCTAGCCCCGATGCGTGCCTGAAGTGTTGTGAGAGGTAAGTGGAAAGTCGCGGCCCACAAGACTAGTGCATCCAAGCTCAATCCAGCGATATTTCCTAGAATTCCCTGTGTGACCCAGGTGCTACGTCCTACGTGCCATACAAGAGAAGCTAGCTGAACGCCTTGTCCAAAGCAACTTACTTCGGAGAGTTGAGCTCACCCTCAGTCCCTCACAGTTGCACACTGCCTGCAGAAAGAGTTTCCAACATCTAAACCACAGCCGTTTTTCAGAGGCTTGTGAGACGCAAGTGGAATAAGCAGACCTGGAGGGTGTCTCCAGCTGCAGTGGAGTGGTATTCTGGGTAGCTCCTGGCTTAGAACACTGTTACGTTCTCAGTGCCCGAGGAACGCAGCTAGTTGAAAGCTGGCTTGTAGGCTTGCTTCCTTCTGAGAGCTGAGTTCAGGGCAGGACCCTCCCGCATCCTGACTGCCCGTAGACGTAGGTCCCAGCATCCTTATGTTAGTTGCTGGAAGCGGTTGTGTGAAGAGCATGTGGAGGTGACAGGATTCTCCTCAAGTGTATCTGATCTCAATACAGACATTGCAAACGTCCTTGTTCAATGAGAGTGTAGCTCGGTCCTAGCTCCCATCAAAGTGTCTAGCAGACATCTGCCTGCAAAGCATGCACACTTCCGAGAGTTGAGCTTATGGACTGTCCCTCCCACATCCTTCCTGCACGTACACCGCGCTCCTAACAGGCCTAGCCCCGATGCGTGCCTGAAGTGTTGTGAGAGGTAAGTGGAAAGTCGCGGCCCACAAGACTAGTGCATCCAAGCTCAATCCAGCGATTTCCTAGTATTCCCTGTGTGAGCCAGATGCTACATCCTAAGTGCCATACGAGAGAAGCTAGCTGAACGCCTTGTCCAAAGCAACTTACTTCGGAGAGTTGAGCTCACCCTCAGTCCGTCACAGTTGCACACTGCCTGCAGAAAGATTTTCCAACATCTGAACCACAGGCGTTTGTCAGAGGCTTGTGAGACGCAAGTGGAATAAGCAGACCTGGAGGGTGTCTCCAGCTGCAGTAGAGTGGTATTCAGGGTAGCTCCTGGCTTAGAACACTGTTACGTTCTCAGTGCCCGAGGAACGCAGCTAGTTGAAAGGTGGCTTGTAGGCGTGCTTCCTTTTGAGAGCTGAGTTCAGGGCAGGACCCTCCCGCATCCTGATTGCCCGTAGACGTAGGTCCCAGCATCCTTATGTTAGGCGCCAGAAGAGGTTGTGTGAGGAGCATGTGGAGGTGACAGGATTCTCCTCATGTGTATCTGATCTCAATTCAGACATTGCAAACGTCCTTGTTCAATGAGAGTGTAGCTCGGTCCTAGCTCCCATCAAAGTGTCTAGCAGACATCTGCCTACAAAGCATACACACTTCGAGAGTTGAGCTTATGGACTGTTCCTCCCACACCCTGCCTGCACGTACACCGCGATCCTAACAGGCCTAACCCGATGCGTGCCTAAGTGTTGTGAGAGGTAAGTGGAAAGTCGCGGCCCACAAGACTAGTGCATCCAAGCTCAATCCAGCGATTTCCTAGTATTCCCTGTGTGAGCCAGGTGCTACATCCTACGTGCCATACGAGAGAAGCTAGCTGAACGCCTTGTCCAAAAGCAACTTACTTCGGAGAGTTGAGCTCACCCTCAGTCCCTCACAGTTGCACACTGCCTGCAGAAAGAGTTTCCAACATCTGAACCACAGCCGTTTGTCAGAGGCTTGTGAGACGCAAGTGGAATAAGCAGACCTGGAGGGTGTCTCCAGCTGCAGTGGAGTGGTATTCTGGGTAGCGCCTGGCTTAGAACACTGTTACGTTCTCAGTGCCCGAGGAACGCAGCTAGTGGAAATCTGGATTGTAGGCCTACTTCCTTGTGCGAGCTGAGTTCAGGGCAAGACCCTCCCGCATCCTGACTGCCCATAGACCTAGGTCCCAGCATCCTTATGTTAGGAGCCGGAAGCTTTTGTGTGAAGGGCATGCGGAAGTGACAGGATTCTCCTCAAGTGTATCTGATCTCAATACAGACATTGCAAACGTCCTTGTTCACTGAGAGCGTAGCTCGGTGCTAGCTCCCATCAAGGTGTCTAGCAGACATCTGCCTGCAAAGCATACACACTTCCGAGAGTTGAGCTTATGGACTGTCCCTCCCACATCCTGCTTGCACGTACACCGCGATCCTAACAGGCCTAGCCCCGATGCGTGCCTGAAGTGTTGTGAGAGGTAAGTGGAAAGTCGCGGCCCACAAGACTAGTGCATCCAAGCTCAATCCAGCGATATTTCCTAGTATTCCCTGTGTGAGCCAGGTGCTACATCGTATGTGCCATACAAGAGAAGCTAGCTGAACGCCTTGTCCAAAAGCAACTTACTGCGGAGAGTTCAGCTCACCCTCAGTCCCTCACAGTTGCACACTGCCTGCAAAAGAGTTTCCAACATCTGAACCACAGGCGTTTGTCAGAGGCTTGTGAGACGCAAGTGGAATAAGCAGACCTGGAGGGTGTCTCCAGCTGCAGTGGAGTGGTATTCTGGGTAGCTCCTGGCTTAGAACACTGTTACGTTCTCAGTGCCCGAGGAACGCAGCTAGCTGAAAGCTGGCTTGTAGGCTTGCTTCCTTGTGAGAGCTGAATTCAGGGCAGGACCCTCCCGCATCCTGACTGCCCGTAGATGTAGGTCCCAGCATCCTTATGTTAGTTGCTGGAAGCGGTTGTGTGAAGAGCATGTGGAAGTGACAGGATTCTCCTCAAGTGTATCTGATCTCAATACAGACATTGCAAACGTCCTTGTTCAATGAGAGCGTAGCCCGGTCCTAGCTCCCATCAAAGTGTCTAGCAGACATCTGCCTACAAAGCATACACACTTCGAGAGTTGAGCTTATGGACTGTTCCTCCCACACCCTGCCTGCACGTACACCGCGATCCTAACAGGCCTAACCCGATGCGTGCCTAAGTGTTGTGAGAGGTAAGTGGAAAGTCGCGGCCCACAAGACTAGTGCATCCAAGCTCAATCCAGCGATTTCCTAGTATTCCCTGTGTGAGCCAGGTGCTACATCCTACGTGCCATACGAGAGAAGCTAGCTGAACGCCTTGTCCAAAAGCAACTTACTTCGGAGAGTTGAGCTCACCCTCAGTCCCTCACAGTTGCACACTGCCTGCAGAAAGAGTTTCCAACATCTGAACCACAGCCGATTGTCAGAGGCTTGTGAGACGCAAGTGGAATAAGCAGACCTGGAGGGTGTCTCCAGCTGCAGTGGAGTGGTATTCTGGGTAGCGCCTGGCTTAGAACACTGTTACGTTCTCAGTGCCCGAGGAACGCAGCTAGTGGAAATCTGGATTGTAGGCCTACTTCCTTGTGCGAGCTGAGTTCAGGGCAAGACCCTCCCGCATCCTGACTGCCCATAGACCTAGGTCCCAGCATCCTTATGTTAGGAGCCGGAAGCGGTTGTGTGAAGAGCATGCGGAAGTGACAGGATTCTCCTCAAGTGTATCTGATCTCAATACAGACATTGCAAACGTCCTTGTTCACTGAGAGCGTAGCTCGGTGCTAGCTCCCATCAAAGTGTCTAGCAGACATCTGCCTGCAAAGCATACACACTTCCGAGAGTTGAGCTTATGGACTGTCCCTCCCACATCCTGCTTGCACGTACACCGCGATCCTAACAGGCCTAGCCCCGATGCGTGCCTGAAGTGTTGTGAGAGGTAAGTGGAAAGTCGCGGCCCACAAGACTAGTGCATCCAAGCTCAATCCAGCGATATTTCCTAGTATTCCCTGGTGAGCCAGGTGCTACATCGTATGTGCCATACAAGAGAAGCTAGCTGAACGCCTTGTCCAAAAGCAACTTACTGCGGAGAGTTCAGCTCACCCTCAGTCCCTCACAGTTGCACACTGCCTGCAAAAGAGTTTCCAACATCTGAACCACAGCCGTTTGTCAGAGGCTTGTGAGACGCAAGTGGAATAAGCAGACCTGGAGGGTGTCTCCAGCTGCAGTGGAGTGGTATTCTGGGTAGCTCCTGGCTTAGAACACTGTTACGTTCTCAGTGCCCGAGGAACGCAGCTAGCTGAAAGCTGGCTTGTAGGCTTGCTTCCTTGTGAGAGCTGAGTTCAGGGCAGGACCCTCCCGCATCCTGACTGCCCGTAGATGTAGGTCCCAGCATCCTTATGTTAGTTGCTGGAAGCGGTTGTGTGAAGAGCATGTGGAAGTGACAGGATTCTCCTCAAGTGTATCTGATCTCAATACAGACATTGCAAACGTCCTTGTTCACTGAGAGCGTAGCTCGGTCCTAGCTCCCATCAAAGTGTCTAGCAGACATCTGCCTGCAAAGCATACACACTTCTGAGAGTTGAACTTATGGACTGTCCCTCCCACATCCTCCTTGCACGTACACCGCGATCCTAACAGGCCTAACACGATGCGTGCCTAAGTGTTGTGAGAGGTAAGTGGAAAGTCGCGGCCGACAAGTCTAGTGCATCCAAGCTCAATCCAGCGATTTCCTAGTATTCCCTGTGTGAGCCAGGTGCCACATCCTACGTGCCATACGAGAGAAGCTAGCTGAACGCGTTGTTCAAAAGCAACTTACTTCGGAGAGTTGAGCTCCCCTCAGTCACTCACAGTTGCACACTGCCTGCAGAAAGAGTTTCCAACATCTGAACCACAGCCGTTTGTCAGAGGCTTATGAGACGCAAGTGGAATAAGCAGACCTGGAGGGTGTCTCCAGCTGCAGTAGAGTGGTATTCTGGGTAGCTCCTGGCTTAGAACACTGTTACGTTCTCAGTTCCCGAGGAACGCAGCTAGTTGAAAGCTGGCTTGTAGGCGTGCTTTCTTGTGCGAGCTGAGTTGAGGGCAGGACCCTCCCGCGTCCTGACTGCCCGTAGATGTAGGTCCCAGCATCCTTATGTTAGTTGCTGGAAGCGGTTGTGTGAAGAGCATGTGGAAGTGACAGGATTCTCCTCAAGTGTATCTGATCTCAATACAGACATTGCAAACGTCCTTGTTCACTGAGAGCGTAGCTCGGTCCTAGCTCCCATCAAAGTGTCTAGCAGACATCTGCCTGCAAAGCATACACACTTCCGAGAGTTGAGCTTATGGACTGTCCCTCCCACATCCTGCTTGCAGGTACACCGCGATCCTAACAGGCCTAGCCCCGATGCGTGCCTGAAGTGTTGTGAGAGGTAAGTGGAAAGTCGCAGCCCACAAGACTAGTGCATCCAAGCTCAATCCAGCCTTATTTCCAAGTATTCCCTGGTGAGCCAGGTGCTACATCATATGGGCCATACAAGAGAAGCTAGCTGAACGCCTTGTCCAAAAGCTACTTACTTCGGAGAGTTCAGCTCACCCTCAGTCCCTCACAGTTGCACACTGCCTGCAGAAAGAGTTTCCAACATCTGAACCACAGCCGTTTGTCAGAGGTTGTGAGACGCAAGTGGAATAAGCAGACCTGGAGGGTGTCTCCAGCTGCAGTGGAGTGGTATTCTGGGTAGCGCCTGGCTTAGAACACTGTTACGTTCTCAGTGCCCGAGGAACGCAGCTAGTTGAAAGCTGGCTTGTAGGCTTGCTTCCTTGTGAGAGCTGAGTTCAGGGCAGGACCCTCCCGCTTTCTGACTCCCCATAGACGTAGGTCCCAACATCCTTATGTTAGGCGCCAGAAGAGGTTGTGTGAAGAGCATGTGGAAGTGACAGGATTCTCCTCAAGTGTATCTGATCTCAATACAGACATTGCAAACGTCCTTGTTCACTGAGAGCGTAGCTCGGTCCTAGCTCCAATCAAAGTGTCTAGCAGACATCTGCCTGCAAAGCATACACACTTCCGAGAGTTGAGCTTATGGACTGTCCCTCCCACATCCTGCTTGCACGTACACCGCGATCCTAACAGGCCTAACCCGATGCGTGCCTAAGTGTTGTGAGAGGTAAGTGGAAAGTCGCGGCCCACAAGACTAGTGCATCCAAGCTCAATCCAGCGATATTTCCTAGTATTCCCTGGTGACCCAGGTGCTACATCGTATGTCCCATACAAGAGAAGCTAGCTGAACGCCTTGTCCAAAAGCAACTTACTGCGGAGAGTTCAGCTCACCCTCAGTCCCTCACAGTTGCACACTGCCTGCAAAAGAGTTTCCAACATCTGAACCACAGGCGTTTGTCAGAGGCTTGTGAGACGCAAGTGGAATAAGCAGACCTGGAGGTTGTCTCCAGCTGCAGTGGAGTGGTATTCTGGGTAGCTCCTGGCTTAGAACACTGTTACGTTCTCAGTGCCCGAGGAACGCAGCTAGTTGAAAGCTGGCTTGTAGGCTTGCTTCCTTGTGAGAGCTGAGTTCAGGGCAGGACCCTCCCGCATCCTGACTGCCCGTAGATGTAGGTCCCAGCATCCTTATGTTAGTTGCTGGAAGCGGTTGTGTGAAGAGCATGTGGAAGTGACAGGATTCTCCTCAAGTGTATCTGATCTCAATACAGACATTGCAAACGTCCTTGTTCACTGAGAGCGTAGCTCGGTCCTAGCTCCCATCAAAGTGTCTAGCAGACATCTGCCTGCAAAGCATACACACTTCCAAGAGTTGAGCTTATGGACTGTTCCTCCCACACCCTGCCTGCACGTACACCGCGATCCTAACAGGCCTAACCCGATGCGTGCCTAAGTGTTGTGAGAGGTAAGTGGAAAGTCGCGGCCCACAAGACTAGTGCATCCAAGCTCAATCCAGCGATTTCCTAGTATTCCCTGTGTGAGCCAGGTGCTACATCCTACGTGCCATACGAGAGAAGCTAGCTGAACGCCTTGTCCAAAAGCAACTTACTTCGGAGAGTTGAGCTCACCCTCAGTCCCTCACAGTTGCACACTGCCTGCAGAAAGAGTTTCCAACATCTGAACCACAGCCGTTTGTCAGAGGCTTGTGAGACGCAAGTGGAATAAGCAGACCTGGAGGGTGTCTCCAGCTGCAGTGGAGTGGTATTCTGGGTAGCGCCTGGCTTAGAACACTGTTACGTTCTCAGTGCCCGAGGAACGCAGCTAGTGGAAATCTGGATTGTAGGCCTACTTCCTTGTGCGAGCTGAGTTCAGGGCAGGACCCTCCCGCATCCTGACTGCCCATAGACCTAGGTCCCAGCATCCTTATGTTAGGAGCCGGAAGCGGTTGTGTGAAGAGCATGCGGAAGTGACAGGATTCTCCTCAAGTGTATCTGATCTCAATACAGACATTGTAAACGTCCTTGTTCACTGAGAGCGTAGCTCGGTGCTAGCTCCCATCAAAGTGTCTAGCAGACATCTGCCTGCAAAGCATGCACACTTCCAAGAGTTGAGCTTATGGACTGTCCCTCCCACATCCTGCCTGCACGTACACCGCGCTCCTAACAGGCCTAGCCCCGATGCGTGCCTGAAGTGTTGTGAGAGGTAAGTGGAAAGTCGCGGCCCACAAGACTAGTGCATCCAAGCTCAATCCAGCGATTTCCTAGTATTCCCTGTGTGAGCCAGGTGCTACATCCTACGTGCCATACGAGAGAAGCTAGCTGAACGCATTGTCCAAAAGCAACTTACTGCGGAGAGTTCAGCTCACCCTCAGTCCCTCACAGTTGCACACTGCCTGCAGAAAGAGTTTCCAACATCTGAACCACAGCCGTTTGTCAGAGGCTTGTGAGACGCAAGTGGAATAAGCAGACCTGGAGGGTGTCTCCAGCTGCAGTGGAGTGGTATTCTGGGTAGCGCCTGGCTTAGAACACTGTTACGTTCTCAGTGCCCGAGGAACGCAGCGAGTTGAAAGCTGGCTTGTAGGCGTACTTCCTTGTGCGAGCTGAGTTCAGGGCAAGACCCTCCCGCATCCTGACTGCCCGTAGAGGTAGGTCCCAGCATCCTTATGTTAGTTGCCGGAAGCGGTTGTGTGAAGAGCATGTGGAAGTGACAGGATTCTCCTCAAGTGTATCTGATCTCAATACAGAGATTGCAAACGTCCTTGTTCACTGAGAGCGTAGCTCGGTGCTAGCTCCCATCAAAGTGTCTAGCAGACATGTGCCTGCAAACCATACACTCTTCCGAGAGTTGAGCTTATGGACTGTCCCTCCCACATCCTGCCTGCACGTACACCGCGCTCCTAACAGACCTAGCCCCGACGCGTGCCTGAAGTGTTGTGAGAGGTAAGTGGAAAGTCGCGGCCCACAAGACTAGTGCATCCAAGCTCAATCCAGCGATTTCCTAGTATTCCCTGTGTGAGCCAGGTGCTACATCCTACGTGCCATACGAGAGAAGCTAGCTGAACGCCTTGTCCAAAAGCAACTTACTTCGGAGAGTTGAGCTCACCCTCAGTCCCTCACAGTTGCACACTGCCTGCAGAAAGAGTTTCCAACATCTGAACCACAGCCGTTTTTCAGAGGCTTGTGAGACGCAAGTGGAATAAGCAGACCTGGAGGGTGTCTCCAGCTGCAGTGGAATGGTATTCTGGGTAGCGCCTGGCTTAGAACACTGTTACGTTCTCAGTGCCCGAGGAACGCAGCTAGTTGAAAGCTGGCTTGTAGGCGTGCTTTCTTGTGCGAGCTGTGTTCAGGGCAGGACCCTCCCGCGTCCTGACTGCCCGTAGATGTAGGTCCCAGCATCCTTATGTTAGTTGCTGGAAGCGGTTGTGTGAAGAGCATGTGGAAGTGACAGGATTCTCCTCAAGTGTATCTGATCTCAATACAGACATTGCAAACGTCCTTGTTCACTGAGAGCGTAGCTCGGTCCTAGCTCCCATCAAAGTGTCTAGCAGACATCTGCCTGCAAAGCATACACACTTCCGAGAGTTGAGCTTATGGACTGTCCCTCCCACATCCTGCTTGCAGGTACACCGCGATCCTAACAGGCCTAGCCCCGATGCGTGCCTGAAGTGTTGTGAGAGGTAAGTGGAAAGTCGCGGCCCACAAGACTAGTGCATCCAAGCTCAATCCAGCGATTTCCTAGTATTCCCTGTGTGAGCCAGATGCTACATCCTAAGTGCCATACGAGAGAAGCTAGCTGAACGCCTTGTCCAAAGCAACTTACTTCGGAGAGTTGAGCTCACCCTCAGTCCGTCACAGTTGCACACTGCCTGCAGAAAGAGTTTCCAACATCTGAACCACAGCCGTTTGTCAGAGGCTTGTGAGACGCAAGTGGAATAAGCAGACCTGGAGGGTGTCTCCAGCTGCAGTAGAGTGGTATTCTGGGTAGCTCCTGGCTTAGAACACTGTTACGTTCTCAGTGACCGAGGAACGCAGCTAGTTGAAAGGTGGCTTGTAGGCGTGCTTCCTTTTGAGAGCTGAGTTCAGGGCAGGACCCTCCCGCATCCTGATTGCCCGTAGACGTAGGTCCCAGCATCCTTATGTTAGCGCCAGAAGAGGTTGTGTGAAGAGCATGTGGAGGTGACAGGATTCTCCTCAAGTGTATCTGATCTCAATTCAGACATTGCAAACGTCCTTGTTCAATGAGAGCGTAGCTCGGTCCTAGCTCCCATCAAAGTGTCTAGCAGACATCTGCCTGCAAAGCATGCACACTTCCGAGAGTTGAGCTTATGGACTGTCCCTCCCACATCCTGCTTGCAGGTACACCGCGATCCTAACAGGCCTAGCCCCGATGCGTGCCTGAAGTGTTGTGAGAGGTAAGTGGAAAGTCGCGGCCCACAAGACTAGTGCATCCAAGCTCAATCCATCGATTTCCTAGTATTCCCTGTGTGAGCCAGGTGCCACATCCTACGTGCCATACGAGAGAAGCTAGCTGAACGCCTTGTCCAAAAGCAACTTACTTCGGAGAGTTGAGCTCACCCTCAGTCCGTCACAGTTGCACACTGCCTGCAGAAAGAGTTTCCAACATCTGAACCACAGCCGTTTGTCAGAGGCTTGTGAGACGCAAGTGGAATAAGCAGACCTGGAGGGTGTCTCCAGCTGCAGTGGAGTGGTATTCTGGGTAGAGCCTGGCTTAGAACACTGTTACATTCTCAGTGCCCGAGGAACGCAGCGAGTTGAAAGCTGGCTTGTAGGCGTACTTCCTTGTGCGAGCTGAGTTCAGGGCAGGACCCTCCCGCATCCTGACTGCCCGTAGAGGTAGGTCCCAGCATCCTTATGTAAGTTGCCGGAAGCGGTTGTGTGAAGAGCATGTGGAAGTGACAGGATTCTCCTCAAGTGTATCTGATCTGAATACAGAGATTGCAAACGTCCTTGTTCACTGAGAGCGTAGCTCGGTCCTAGCTCCCATCAAAGTGTCTAGCAGACATCTGCCTGCAAAGCATACACACTTCTGAGAGTTGAACTTATGGACTGTCCCTCCCACATCCTGCTTGCACGTACACCGCGATCCTAACAGGCCTAACCGGATGCGTGCCTAAGTGTTGTGAGAGGTAAGTGGAAAGTCGCGGCCGACAACACTAGTGCATCCAAGCTCAATCCAGCGATTTCCTAGTATTCCCTGTGTGAGCCAGGTGCCACATCCTACGTGCCATACGAGAGAAGCTAGCTGAACGCGTTGTCCAAAAGCAACTTACTTCGGAGAGTTGAGCTCACCCTCAGTCACTCACAGTTGCACACTGCCTGCAGAAAGAGTTTCCAACATCTGAACCACAGCCGTTTGTCAGAGGCTTATGAGACGCAAGTGGAATAAGCAGACCTGGAGGGTGTCTCCAGCTGCAGTAGAGTGGTATTCTGGGTAGCTCCTGGCTTAGAACACTGTTACGTTCTCAGTGCCCGAGGAACGCAGCTAGTTGAACGGTGGCTTGTAGGCCTGCTTCCTTTTGAGAGCTGAGTTCAGGGCAGCACCCTCCCGCATCCTGATTGCCCGTAGACGTAGGTCCCAGCATCCTTATGTTAGGCGCCAGAAGAGGTTGTGTGAAGAGCATGTGGAGGTGACAGGATTCTCCTCAAGTGTATCTGATCTCAATTCAGACATTGCAAACGTCCTTGTTCACTGAGAGCGTAGCTCGGTCCTAGCTCCCATCAAAGTGTCTAGCAGACATCTGCCTGCAAAGCATACACACTTCCGAGAGTTGAGCTTATGGACTGTCCCTCCCACATCCTGCTTGCAGGTACACCGCGATCCTAACAGGCCTAGCCCCGATGCGTGCCTGAAGTGTTGTGAGAGGTAAGTGGAAAGTCGCGGCCCACAAGACTAGTGCATCCAAGCTCAATCCAGCCTTATTTCCAAGTATTCCCTGGTGAGCCAGGTGCCACATCCTACGTGCCATACGAGAGAAGCTAGCTGAACGCCTTGTCCAAAAGCAACTTACTTCGGAGAGTTGAGCTCAACCTCAGTCCGTCACAGTTGCACACTGCCTGCAGAAAGAGTTTCCAACATCTGAACCACAGCCGTTTGTCAGAGGCTTGTGAGACGCAAGTGGAATAAGCAGACCTGGAGGGTGTCTCCAGCTGCAGTGGAGTGGTATTCTGGGTAGAGCCTGGCTTAGAACACTGTTACATTCTCAGTGCCCGAGGAACGCAGCGAGTTGAAAGCTGGCTTGTAGGGGTACTTCCTTGTGCGAGCTGAGTTCAGGGCAAGACCCTCCCGCATCCTGAATGCCCGTAGAGGTAGGTCCCAGCATCCTTATGTAAGTTGCCGGAAGCGGTTGTGTGAAGAGCATGTGGAAGTGACAGGATTCTCCTCAAGTGTATCTGATCTGAATACAGAGATTGCAAACGTCCTTGTTCACTGAGAGCGTAGCTCAGTCCTAGCTCCCATCAAAGTGTCTAGCAGACATCTGCCTGCAAAGCATACACACTTCTGAGAGTTGAACTTATGGACTGTCCCTCCCACATCCTGCTTGCACGTACACCGCGATCCTAACAGGCCTACCCCGATGCGTGCCTAAGTGTTGTGAGAGGTAAGTGGAAAGTCGCGGCCGACAAGACTAGTGCATCCAAGCTCAATCCAGCGATTTCCTAGAATTCCCTGTGTGAGCCAGGTGCCACATCCTACGTGCCATACGAGAGAAGCTAGCTGAACGCGTTGTCCAAAAGCAACTTACTTCGGAGAGTTGAGCTCACCCTCAGTCACTCACAGTTGCACACTGCCTGCAGAAAGAGTTTCCAACATCTGAACCACAGCCGTTTGTCAGAGGCTTATGAGACGCAAGTGGAATAAGCAGACCTGGAGGGTGTCTCCAGCTGCAGTAGAGTGGTATTCTGTGTAGCTCCTGGCTTAGAACACTGTTACGTTCTCAGTGCCCGAGGAACGCAGCTAGTTGAAAGGTGGCTTGTAGGCCTGCTTCCTTTTGAGAGCTGAGATCAGGGCAGCACCCTCCCGCATCCTGATTGCCCGTAGACGTAGGTCACAGCATCCTTATGTTAGGCGCCAGAAGAGGTTGTGTGAAGAGCATGTGGAGGTGACAGGATTCTCCTCAAGTGTATCTGATCTCAATTCAGACATTGCAAACGTCCTTGTTCACTGAGAGCGTAGCTCGGTCCTAGCTCCCATCAAAGTGTCTAGCAGACATCTGCCTGCAAAGCATACACACTTCCGAGAGTTGAGCTCTTGGACTGTCCCTCCCACATCCTGCTTGCAGGTACACCGCGATCCTAACAGGCCTAACCAGATGCGTGCCTAAGTGTTGTGAGAGGTAAGTGGAAAGTCGCGGCCCACAAGACTAGTGCATCCAAGCTCAATCCAGCGATTTCCTAGTATTCCCTGTGTGAGCCAGGTGCTACATCCTACGTGCCATACGAGAGAAGCTAGCTGAACGCCTTGTCCAAAAGCAACTTACTTCGGAGAGTTGAGCTCACCCTCAGTCCCTCACAGTTGCACACTGCCTGCAGAAAGAGTTTCCAACATCTGAACCACAGCCGTTTGTCAGAGGCTTGTGAGACGCAAGTGGAATAAGCAGACCTGGAGGGTGTCTCCAGCTGCAGTGGAGTGGTATTCTGGGTAGCGCCTGGCTTAGAACACTGTTACGTTCTCAGTGCCCGAGGAACGCAGCTAGTGGAAATCTGGATTGTAGGCCTACTTCCTTGTGCGAGCTGAGTTCAGGGCAGGACCCTCCCGCATCCTGACTGCCCATAGACCTAGGTCCCAGCATCCTTATGTTAGGAGCCGGAAGCGGTTGTGTGAAGAGCATGCGGAAGTGACAGGATTCTCCTCAAGTGTATCTGATCTCAATACAGACATTGTAAACGTCCTTGTTCACTGAGAGCGTAGCTCGGTGCTAGCTCCCATCAAAGTGTCTAGCAGACATCTGCCTGCAAAGCATGCACACTTCGAGAGTTGAGCTTATGGACTGTCCCTCCCACATCCTGCCTGCACGTACACCGCGCTCCTAACAGGCCTAGCCCCGATGCGTGCCTGAAGTGTTGTGAGAGGTAAGTGGAAAGTCGCGGCCCACAAGACTAGTGCATCCAAGCTCAATCCAGCGATTTCCTAGTATTCCCTGTGTGAGCCAGGTGCTACATCCTAAGTGCCATACGAGAGAAGCTAGCTGAACGCCTTGTCCAAAAGCAACTTACTTCGGAGAGTTGAGCTCACCCTCAGTCCCTCACAGTTGCACACTGCCTGCAGAAAGAGTTTCCAACATCTGAACCACAGCCGTTTGTCAGAGGCTTGTGAGACGCAAGTCGATTAAGCAGACCTGGAGGGTGTCTCCAGCTGCAGTAGAGTGGTATTCTGGGTAGCTCCTGGATTAGAACACTGTTACGTTCTCAGTGCCCGAGGAACGCAGCGAGTTGAAAGCTAGCTTGTAGGCGTACTTCCTTGTGCGAGCTGAGTTCAGGGCAAGACCCTCCCGCATCCTGACTGCCCGTAGAGGTAGGTCCCAGCATCCTTATGTTAGTTGCCGGAAGCGGTTGTGTGAAGAGCATGTGGAAGTGACAGGATTCTCCTCAAGTGTATCTGATCTCAATACAGAGATTGCAAACGTCCTTGTTCACTGAGAGCGTAGCTCGGTCCTAGCTCCCATCAAAGTGTCTAGCAGACATGTGCCTGCAAACCATACACTCTTCCGAGAGTTGAGCTTATGGACTGTCCCTCCCACATCCTGCCTGCACGTACACCGCGCTCCTAACAGACCTAGCCCCGATGCGTGCCTGAAGTGTTGTGAGAGGTAAGTGGAAAGTCGCGGCCCACAAGACTAGTGCATCCAAGCTCAATCCAGCGATTTCCTAGTATTCCCTGTGTGAGCCAGGTGCTACATCCTACGTGCCATACGAGAGAAGCTAGCTGAACGCCTTGTCCAAAAGCAACTTACTTCGGAGAGTTGAGCTCACCCTCAGTCCCTCACAGTTGCACACTGCCTGCAGAAAGAGTTTCCAACATCTGAACCACAGCCGTTTGTCAGAGGTTGTGAGACGCAAGTGGAATAAGCAGACCTGGAGGGTGTCTCCAGCTGCAGTGGAGTGGTATTCTGGGTAGCGCCTGGCTTAGAACACTGTTACGTTCTCAGTGCCCGAGGAACGCAGCTAGTTGAAAGCTGGCTTGTAGGCGTGCTTTCTTGTGCGAGCTGTGTTCAGGGCAGGACCCTCCCGCGTCCTGACTGCCCGTAGATGTAGGTCCCAGCATCCTTATGTTAGTTGCTGGAAGCGGTTGTGTGAAGAGCATGTGGAAGTGACAGGATTCTCCTCAAGTGTATCTGATCTCAATACAGACATTGCAAACGTCCTTGTTCACTGAGAGCGTAGCTCGGTCCTAGCTCCCATCAAAGTGTCTAGCAGACATCTGCCTGCAAAGCATACACACTTCCGAGAGTTGAGCTTATGGACTGTCCCTCCCACATCCTGCTTGCAGGTACACCGCGATCCTAACAGGCCTAGCCCCGATGCGTGCCTGAAGTGTTGTGAGAGGTAAGTGGAAAGTCGCGGCCCACAAGACTAGTGCATCCAAGCTCAATCCAGCGATTTCCTAGTATTCCCTGTGTGAGCCAGATGCTACATCCTAAGTGCCATACGAGAGAAGCTAGCTGAACGCCTTGTCCAAAGCAACTTACTTCGGAGAGTTGGGCTCACCCTCAGTCCGTCACAGTTGCACACTGCCTGCAGAAAGAGTTTCCAACATCTGAACCACAGCCGTTTGTCAGAGGCTTGTGAGACGCAAGTGGAATAAGCAGACCTGGAGGGTGTCTCCAGCTGCAGTAGAGTGGTATTCTGGGTAGCTCCTGGCTTAGAACACTGTTACGTTCTCAGTGCCCGAGGAACGCAGCTAGTTGAAAGGTGGCTTGTAGGCGTGCTTCCTTTTGAGAGCTGAGTTCAGGGCAGGACCCTCCCGCATCCTGATTGCCCGTAGACGTAGGTCCCAGCATCCTTATGTTAGGCGCCAGAAGAGGTTGTGTGAAGAGCATGTGGAGGTGACAGGATTCTCCTCAAGTGTATCTGATCTCAATTCAGACATTGCAAACGTCCTTGTTCAATGAGAGCGTAGGTCGGTCCTAGCTCCCATCAAAGTGTCTAGCAGACATCTGCCTGCAAAGCATGCACACTTCCGAGAGTTGAGCTTATGGACTGTCCCTCCCACATCCTGCTTGCAGGCACACCGCGATCCTAACAGGCCTAGCCCCGATGCGTGCCTGAAGTGTTGTGAGAGGTAAGTGGAAAGTCGCGGCCCACAAGACTAGTGCATCCAAGCTCAATCCAGCCTTATTTCCAAGTATTCCCTGGTGAGCCAGGTGCTACATCGTATGGGTCATACAAGAGAAGCTAGCTGAACGCCTTGTCCAAAAGCAACTTACTTCGGAGAGTTGAGCTCACCCTCAGTCCCTCACAGTTGCACACTGCCTGCAGAAAGAGTTTCCAACATCTGAACCACAGCCGTTTGTCAGAGGTTGTGAGACGCAAGTGGAATAAGCAGACCTGGAGGGTGTCTCCAGCTGCAGTGGAGTGGTATTCTGGGTAGCGCCTGGCTTAGAACACTGTTACGTTCTCAGTGCCCGAGGAACGCAGCTAGCGGAAATCTGGATTGTAGGCCTACTTCCTTGTGCGAGCTGAGTTCAGGGCAGGACCCTCCCGCATCCTGACTGCCCGTAGACGTAGGTCCCAGCATCCTTATGTTAGGAGCCGGAAGCGGTTGTGTGAAGAGCATGCGGAAGTGACAGGATTTTCTCAAGTGTATCTGATCTCAATACAGACATTGCAAACGTCCTTGTTCACTGAGAGCGTAGCTCGGTGCTAGCTCCCATCAAAGTGTCTAGCAGACATCTGCCGGCAAAGCATGCACACTTCCGAGAGTTGAGCTTATGGACTGTCCCTCCCACATCCTGCCTGCACGTACACCGCGCTCCTAACTGGCCTAGCCCCGACGCGTGCCTGAAGTGTTGTGAGAGGTAAGTGGAAAGTCGCGGCCCACAAGACTAGTGCATCCAAGCTCAATCCAGCGATTTCCTAGTATTCCCTGTGTGAGCCAGGTGCTACATCCTACGTGCCATACAAGAGAAGCTAGCTAAACGCCTTGTCCAAAAGCAACTTACTTCGGAGAGTTGAGCTCACCCTCAGTCCCTCACAGTTGCACACTGCCTGCAGAAAGAGTTTCCAACATCTGAACCACAGCCGTTTGTCAGAGGTTGTGAGACGCAAGTGGAATAAGCAGACCTGGAGGGTGTCTCCAGCTGCAGTGGAGTGGTATTCTGGGTAGCTCCTGGCTTAGAACACTGTTACGTTCTCAGTGCCCGAGGAATGCAGCTAGGGGAAATCTGGATTGTAGGCCTATTTCCTTGTGCGAGCTGAGTTCAGGGTAAGACCCTCGCGCATCCTGACTGCCCGTAGAGGTAGGTCTCAGCATCCTTATGTTAGTTGCCGGTAGCGGTTGTGTGAAGAGCATGTGGAAGTGACAGGATTCTCCTCAAGTGTATCTGATCTCAATACAGACATTGCAAACGTCCTTGTTCACTGAGAGCGTAGCTCGGTCCTAGCTCCCATTAAACTGTCTAGCAGACATCTGCCTGCAAACCATACACACTTCCGAGAGTTGAGCTTATGGACTGTCCCTCCCACATCCTGCCTGCACGTACACCGCGCTCCTAACAGGCCTAGCCCCGACGCGTGCCTGAAGTGTTGTGAGAGGTAAGTGGAAAGTCGCGGCCCACAAGACTAGTGCATCCAAGCTCAATCCAGCCTTATTTCCAAGTATTCCCTGGTGAGCCAGGTGCTACATCGTATGGGCCATACAAGAGAAGCTAGCTGAACGCCTTGTCCAAAAGCAACTTACTTCGGAGAGTTCAGCTCACCCTCAGTCCCTCACAGTTGCACACTGCCTGCAGAAAGAGTTTCCAACATCTGAACCACAGCCGTTTGTCAGAGGCTTGTGAGACGCAAGTGGAATAAGCAGACCTGGAGGGTGTCTCCAGCTGCAGTGGAGTGGTATTCTGGGTAGCTCCTGGCTTAGAACACTGTTACGTTCTCAGTGCCCGAGGAACGCAGCTAGGGGAAATCTGGATTGTAGGCCTATTTCCTTGTGCGAGCTGAGTTCAGGGCAAGACCCTCGCGCATCCTGACTGCCCGTAGAGGTAGGTCTCAGCATCCTTATGTTAGTTGCCGGTAGCGGTTGTGTGAAGAGCATGTGGAAGTGACAGGATTCTCCTCAAGTGTATCTGATCTCAATACAGAGATTGCAAACGTCCTTGTTCACTGAGAGCGTAGCTCGGTCCTAGCTCCCATTAAACTGTCTAGCAGACATCTGCCTGCAAAGCATACACACTTCCGAGAGTTGAGCTTATGGACTGTCCCTCCGACATCCTGCCTGCACGTACACCGCGCTCCTAACAGGCCTAGCCCCGACGCGTGCCTGAAGTGTTGTGAGAGGTAAGTGGAAAGTCGCGGCCCACAAGACTAGTGCATCCAAGCTCAATCCAGCGATTTCCTAGTATTCCCTGTGTGAGCCAGGTGCCACATCCTACGTGCCATACGAGAGAAGCTAGCTGAACGCCTTGTCCAAAAGCAACTTACTTCGGAGAGTTGAGCTCACCCTCAGTCCGTCACAGTTGCACACTGCCTGCAGAAAGAGTTTCCAACATCTGAACCACAGCCGTTTGTCAGAGGCTTGTGAGACGCAAGTGGAATAAGCAGACCTGGAGGGTGTCTCCAGCTGCAGTGGAGTGGTATTCTGGGTAGAGCCTGGCTTAGAACACTGTTACATTCTCAGTGCCCGAGGAACGCAGCGAGTTGAAAGCTGGTTTGTAGGCGTACTTCCTTGTGCGAGCTGAGTTCAGGGCAAGACCCTCCCGCATCCTGACTGCCCGTAGAGGTAGGTCCCAGCATCCTTATGTAAGTTGCCGGAAGCGGTTGTGTGAAGAGCATGTGGAAGTGACAGGATTCTCCTCAAGTGTATCTGATCTGAATACAGAGATTGCAAACGTCCTTGTTCACTGAGAGCGTAGCTCGGTCCTAGCTCCCATCAAAGTGTCTAGCAGACATCTGCCTGCAAAGCATACACACTTCTGAGAGTTGAACTTATGGACTGTCCCTCCCACATCCTGCTTGCACGTACACCGCGATCCTAACAGGCCTACCCCGATGCGTGCCTAAGTGTTGTGAGAGGTAAGTGGAAAGTCGCGGCCGACAAGACTAGTGCATCCAAGCTCAATCCAGCGATTTCCTAGTATTCCCTGTGTGAGCCAGATGCCACATCCTAAGTGCCATACGAGAGAAGCTAGCTGAACGCCTTGTCCAAAAGCAACTTACTTCGGAGAGTTGAGCTCACCCTCAGTCCCTCACAGTTGCACACTGCCTGCAGAAAGAGTTTCCAACATCTGAACCACAGCCGTTTGTCAGAGGTTGTGAGACGCAAGTGGAATAAGCAGACCTGGAGGGTGTCTCCAGCTGCAGTGGAGTGGTATTCTGGGTAGCGCCTGGCTTAGAACACTGTTACGTTCTCAGTGCCCGAGGAACGCAGCTAGTTGAAAGCTGGCTTGTAGGCGTGCTTTCTTGTGCGAGCTGAGTTCAGGGCAGGACCCTCCCGCGTCCTGACTGCCCGTAGACGTAGGTCCCAGCACCCTTATGTAAGTTGCCGGAAGCGGTTGTGTGAAGAGCATGTGGAAGTGACAGGATTCTCCTCAAGTGTATCTGATCTCAATACAGACATTGCAAACGTCCTTGTTCACTGAGAGCGTAGCTCGGTCCTAGCTCCCATCAAAGTGTCTAGCAGACATCTGCCTGCAAAGCATGCACACTTCCGAGAGTTGAGTTTATGGACTGTCCCTCCCACATCCTGCCTGCACGTACACCGCGCTAACAGGCCTAGCCCCAATGCGTGCCTGAAGTGTTGTGAGAGGTAAGTGGAAAGTCGCGGCCCACAAGACTAGTGCATCCAAGCTCAATCCAGCGATATTTCCTAGAATTCCCTGTGTGAGCCAGGTGCTACATTCTACGTGCCATACAAGAGAAGCTAGCTAAACGCCTTGTCCAAAAGCAACTTACTTCGGAGAGTTGAGCTCACCCTCAGTCCCTCACAGTTGCACACTGCCTGCAGAAAGAGTTTCCAACATCTGAACCACAGGCGTTTGTCAGAGGATTGTGAGACTCAAGTGGAATAAGCAGACCTGGAGGGTGTCTCCAGCTGCAGTGGAGTGGTATTCTGGGTAGCGCCTGGCTTAGAACACTGTTACGTTCTCAGTGCCCGAGGAACGCAGCTAGTTGAAAGCTGGCTTGTAGGCTTGCTTCCTTGTGAGAGCTGAGTTCAGGGCAGCACCCTCCCGCATCCTGATTGCCCGTAGACGTAGGTCACAGCATCCTTATGTTAGGCGCCAGAAGAGGTTGTGGGAAGAGCATGTGGAGGTGACAGGATTCTCCTCAAGTGTATCTGATCTCAATTCAGACATTGCAAACGTCCTTGTTCAATGAGAGTGTAGCTCGGTCCTAGCTCCCATCAAAGTGTCTAGCAGACATCTGCCTGCAAAGCATGCACACTTCCGAGAGTTGAGCTTATGGACTGTCCCTCCCACATCCTGCCTGCACGTACACCGCGCTCCTAACAGGCCTAGCCCCGATGCGTGCCTGAAGTGTTGTGAGAGGTAAGTGGAAAGTCGCGGCCCACAAGACTAGTGCATCCAAGCTCAATCCAGCGATTTCCTAGTATTCCCTGTGTGAGCCAGATGCTACATCCTAAGTGCCATACGAGAGAAGCTAGCTGAACGCCTTGTCCAAAGCAACTTACTTCGGAGAGTTGAGCTCACCCTCAGTCCCTCACAGTTGCACACTGCCTGCAGAAAGAGTTTCCAACATCTGAACCACAGCCGTTTGTCAGAGGCTTGTGAGACGCAAGTGGAATAAGCAGACCTGGAGGGTGTCTCCAGCTGCAGTGGAGTGGTATTCTGGGTAGCGCCTGGCTTAGAACACTGTTACGTTCTCAGTGCCCGAGGAACGCAGCTAGGGGAAATCTGGATTGTAGGCCTATTTCCTTGTGCGAGCTGAGTTCAGGGCAAGACCCTCGCGCATCCTGACTGCCCGTAGAGGTAGGTCTCAGCATCCTTATGTTAGTTGCCGGTAGCGGTTGTGTGAAGAGCATGTGGAAGTGACAGGATTCTCCTCAAGTGTATCTGATCTCAATACAGAGATTGCAAACGTCCTTGTTCACTGAGAGCGTAGCTCGGTCCTAGCTCCCATTAAACTGTCTAGCAGACATCTGCCTGCAAAGCATACACACTTCCGAGAGTTGAGCTTATGGACTGTCCCTCCCACATCCTGCCTGCACGTACACCGCGCTCCTAACAGGCCTAGCCCCGACGCGTGCCTGAAGTGTTGTGAGAGGTAAGTGGAAAGTCGCGGCCCACAAGACTAGTGCATCCAAGCTCAATCCAGCGATTTCCTAGTATTCCCTGTGTGAGCCAGGTGCCACATCCTACGTGCCATACGAGAGAAGCTAGCTGAACGCCTTGTCCAAAAGCAACTTACTTCGGAGAGTTGAGCTCACCCTCAGTCCGTCACAGTTGCACACTGCCTGCAGAAAGAGTTTCCAACATCTGAACCACAGCCGTTTGTCAGAGGCTTGTGAGACGCAAGTGGAATAAGCAGACCTGGAGGGTGTCTCCAGCTGCAGTGGAGTGGTATTCTGGGTAGAGCCTGGCTTAGAACACTGTTACATTCTCAGTGCCCGAGGAACGCAGCGAGTTGAAAGCTGGTTTGTAGGCGTACTTCCTTGTGCGAGCTGAGTTCAGGGCAAGACCCTCCCGCATCCTGACTGCCCGTAGAGGTAGGTCCCAGCATCCTTATGTAAGTTGCCGGAAGCGGTTGTGTGAAGAGCATGTGGAAGTGACAGGATTCTCCTCAAGTGTATCTGATCTGAATACAGAGATTGCAAACGTCCTTGTTCACTGAGAGCGTAGCTCGGTCCTAGCTCCCATCAAAGTGTCTAGCAGACATCTGCCTGCAAAGCATACACACTTCTGAGAGTTGAACTTATGGACTGTCCCTCCCACATCCTGCTTGCACGTACACCGCGATCCTAACAGGCCTACCCCGATGCGTGCCTAAGTGTTGTGAGAGGTAAGTGGAAAGTCGCGGCCGACAAGACTAGTGCATCCAAGCTCAATCCAGCGATTTCCTAGTATTCCCTGTGTGAGCCAGATGCCACATCCTAAGTGCCATACGAGAGAAGCTAGCTGAACGCCTTGTCCAAAAGCAACTTACTTCGGAGAGTTGAGCTCACCCTCAGTCCCTCACAGTTGCACACTGCCTGCAGAAAGAGTTTCCAACATCTGAACCACAGCCGTTTGTCAGAGGTTGTGAGACGCAAGTGGAATAAGCAGACCTGGAGGGTGTCTCCAGCTGCAGTGGAGTGGTATTCTGGGTAGCGCCTGGCTTAGAACACTGTTACGTTCTCAGTGCCCGAGTAACGCAGCTAGTTGAAAGCTGGCTTGTAGGCGTGCTTTCTTGTGCGAGCTGAGTTCAGGGCAGGACCCTCCCGCTTTCTGACTCCCCATAGACGTAGGTCCCAACATCCTTATGTTAGTTGCCGGAAGCTATTGTGTGAAGAGCATGTGGAAGTGACAGGATTCTCCTCAAGTGTATCTGATCTCAATACAGACATTGCAAACGTCCTTGTTCACTGAGAGCGTAGCTCGGTCCTAGCTCCAATCAAAGTGTCTAGCAGACATCTGCCTGCAAAGCATACACACTTCCGAGAGTTGAGCTTATGGACTGTCCCTCCCACATCCTGCTTGCACGTACACCGCGATCCTAACAGGCCTAACCCGATGCGTGCCTAAGTGTTGTGAGAGGTAAGTGGAAAGTCGCGGCCCAGAAGACTAGTGCATCCAAGCTCAATCCAGCGATTTCCTAGTATTCCCTGTGTGAGCCAGGTGCTACATCCTACGTGCCATACGAGAGAAGCTAGCTGAAAGCCTTGTCCAAAAGCAACTTACTTCGGAGATTTGAGCTCACCCTCAGTCACTCACAGTTGCACACTGCCTGCAGAAAGAGTTTCCAACATCTGAACCACAGCCGTTTGTCAGAGGTTGTGAGACGCAAGTGGAATAAGCAGACCTGGAGGGTGTCTCCAGCTGCAGTGGAGTGGTATTCTGGGTAGCTCCTGGCTTAGAACACTGTTACGTTCTCAGTGCCCGAGGAACGCAGCTAGTGGAAATCTGGATTGTAGGCCTACTTCCTTGTGCGAGCTGAGTTCAGGGCAGGACCCTCCCGCATCCTGACTGCCCGTAGACGTAGGTCCCAGCATCCTTATGTTAGGAGCCGGAAGCGGTTGTGTGAAGAGCATGCGGAAGTGACAGGATTCTTCTCAAGTGTATCTGATCTCAATACAGACATTGCAAACGTCCTTGTTCACTGAGAGCGTAGCTCGGTGCTAGCTCCCATCAAAGTGTCTAGCAGACATCTGCCTGCAAAGCATGCACACTTCCGAGAGTTGAGCTTATGGACTGTCCCTCCCACATCCTGCCTGCACGTACACCGCGCTCCTAACAGGCCTAGCCCCGATGCGTGCCTGAAGTGTTGTGAGAGGTAAGTGGAAAGTCGCGGCCCACAAGACTAGTGCATCCAAGCTCAATCCAGCGATATTTCCTAGAATTCCCTGTGTGACCCAGGTGCTACATCCTACGTGCCATACAAGAGAAGCTAGCTGAACGCCTTGTCCAAAGCAACTTACTTCGGAGAGTTGAGCTCACCCTCAGTCCCTCACAGTTGCACACTGCCTGCAGAAAGAGTTTCCAACATCTAAACCACAGCCGTTTGTCAGAGGCTTGTGAGACGCAAGTGGAATAAGCAGACCTGGAGGGTGTCTCCAGCTGCAGTAGAGTGGTATTCTGGGTAGCTCCTGGCTTAGAACACTGTTACGTTCTCAGTGCCCGAGGAACGCAGCTAGTTGAAAGCTGGCTTGTAGGCTTGCTTCCTTGTGAGAGCTGAGTTCAGGGCAGGACCCTCCCGCATCCTGACTGCCCGTAGACGTAGGTCCCAGCATCCTTATGTTAGGCGCCAGAAGAGGTTGTGTGAAGAGCATGTGGAGGTGACAGGATTCTCCTCCAGTGTATCTGATCTCAATTCAGACATTGCAAACGTCCTTGTTCACTGAGAGTGTAGCTCGGTCCTAGCTCCCATCAAAGTGTCTAGCAGACATCTGCCTGCAAAGCATGCACACTTCCGAGAGTTGAGCTTATGGACTGTCCCTCCCACATCCTGCCTGCACGTACACCGCGCTCCTAACAGGCCTAGCCCCGATGCGTGCCTGAAGTGTTGTGAGAGGTAAGTGGAAAGTCGCGGCCCACAAGACTAGTGCATCCAAGCTCAATCCAGCGATTTCCTAGTATTCCCTGTGTGAGCCAGATGCTACATCCTAAGTGCCATACGAGGGAAGCTAGCTGAACGCCTTGTCCAAAGCAACTTACTTCGGAGAGTTGAGCTCACCCTCAGTCCGTCAAAGTTGCACACTGCCTGCAGAAAGAGTTTCCAACATCTGAACCACAGCCGTTTGTCAGAGGCTTGTGAGACGCAAGTGGAATAAGCAGACCTGGAGGGTGTCTCCAGCTGCAGTAGAGTGGTATTCTGGGTAGCTCCTGGCTTAGAACACTGTTACGTTCTCAGTGCCCGAGGAACGCAGCTAGTTGAAAGGTGGCTTGTAGGCGTGCTTCCTTTTGAGAGCTGAGTTCAGGGCAGGACCCTCCCGCATCCTGATTGCCCGTAGACGTAGGTCCCAGCATCCTTATGTTAGGCGCCAGAAGAGGTTGTGTGAAGAGCATGTGGAGGTGACAGGATTCTCCTCAAGTGTATCTGATCTCAATTCAGACATTGCAAACGTCCTTGTTCAATGAGAGTGTAGCTCGGTCCTAGCTCCCATCAAAGTGTCTAGCAGACATCTGCCTGCAAAGCATGCACACTTCCGAGAGTTGAGTTTATGGACTGTCCCTCCCACATGCTGCCTGCACGTACACCGCGCTCCTAACAGGCCTAGCCCCGACGCGTGCCTGAAGTGTTGTGAGAGGTAAGTGGAAAGTCGCGGCCCACAAGACTAGTGCATCCAAGCTCAATCCAGCGATTTCCTAGTATTCCCTGTGTGAGCCAGGTGCCACATCCTACGTGCCATACGAGAGAAGCTAGCTGAACGCCTTGTCCAAAAGCAACTTACTTCGGAGAGTTGAGCTCACCCTCAGTCCGTCACAGTTGCACACTGCCTGCAGAAAGAGTTTCCAACATCTGAACCACAGCCGTTTGTCAGAGGCTTGTGAGACGCAAGTGGAATAAGCAGACCTGGAGGGTGTCTCCAGCTGCAGTGGAGTGGTATTCTGGGTAGAGCCTGGCTTAGAACACTGTTACATTCTCAGTGCCCGAGGAACGCAGCGAGTTGAAAGCTGGTTTGTAGGCGTACTTCCTTGTGCGAGCTGAGTTCAGGGCAAGACCCTCCCGCATCCTGACTGCCCGTAGAGGTAGGTCCCAGCATCCTTATGTAAGTTGCCGGAAGCGGTTGTGTGAAGAGCATGTGGAAGTGACAGGATTCTCCTCAAGTGTATCTGATCTGAATACAGAGATTGCAAACGTCCTTGTTCACTGAGAGCGTAGCTCGGTCCTAGCTCCCATCAAAGTGTCTAGCAGACATCTGCCTGCAAAGCATACACACTTCTGAGAGTTGAACTTATGGACTGTCCCTCCCACATCCTGCTTGCACGTACACCGCGATCCTAACAGGCCTACCCCGATGCGTGCCTAAGTGTTGTGAGAGGTAAGTGGAAAGTCGCGGCCGACAAGACTAGTGCATCCAAGCTCAATCCAGCGATTTCCTAGTATTCCCTGTGTGAGCCAGATGCCACATCCTAAGTGCCATACGAGAGAAGCTAGCTGAACGCCTTGTCCAAAAGCAACTTACTTCGGAGAGTTGAGCTCACCCTCAGTCCCTCACAGTTGCACACTGCCTGCAGAAAGAGTTTCCAACATCTGAACCACAGCCGTTTGTCAGAGGTTGTGAGACGCAAGTGGAATAAGCAGACCTGGAGGGTGTCTCCAGCTGCAGTGGAGTGGTATTCTGGGTCGCGCCTGGCTTAGAACACTGTTACGTTCTCAGTGCCCGAGTAACGCAGCTAGTTGAAAGCTGGCTTGTAGGCGTGCTTTCTTGTGCGAGCTGAGTTCAGGGCAGGACCCTCCCGCTTTCTGACTCCCCATAGACGTAGGTCCCAACATCCTTATGTTAGTTGCCGGAAGCTATTGTGTGAAGAGCATGTGGAAGTGACAGGATTCTCCTCAAGTGTATCTGATCTCAATACAGACATTGCAAACGTCCTTGTTCACTGAGAGCGTAGCTCGGTCCTAGCTCCAATCAAAGTGTCTAGCAGACATCTGCCTGCAAAGCATACACACTTCCGAGAGTTGAGCTTATGGACTGTCCCTCCCACATCCTGCTTGCACGTACACCGCGATCCTAACAGGCCTAACCCGATGCGTGCCTAAGTGTTGTGAGAGGTAAGTGGAAAGTCGCGGCCCAGAAGACTAGTGCATCCAAGCTCAATCCAGCGATTTCCTAGTATTCCCTGTGTGAGCCAGGTGCTACATCCTACGTGCCATACGAGAGAAGCTAGCTGAAAGCCTTGTCCAAAAGCAACTTACTTCGGAGATTTGAGCTCACCCTCAGTCACTCACAGTTGCACACTGCCTGCAGAAAGAGTTTCCAACATCTGAACCACAGCCGTTTGTCAGAGGTTGTGAGACGCAAGTGGAATAAGCAGACCTGGAGGGTGTCTCCAGCTGCAGTGGAGTGGTATTCTGGGTAGCTCCTGGCTTAGAACACTGTTACGTTCTCAGTGCCCGAGGAACGCAGCTAGTGGAAATCTGGATTGTAGGCCTACTTCCTTGTGCGAGCTGAGTTCAGGGCAGGACCCTCCCGCATCCTGACTGCCCGTAGACGTAGGTCCCAGCATCCTTATGTTAGGAGCCGGAAGCGGTTGTGTGAAGAGCATGCGGAAGTGACAGGATTCTTCTCAAGTGTATCTGATCTCAATACAGACATTGCAAACGTCCTTGTTCACTGAGAGCGTAGCTCGGTGCTAGCTCCCATCAAAGTGTCTAGCAGACATCTGCCTGCAAAGCATGCACACTTCCGAGAGTTGAGCTTATGGACTGTCCCTCCCACATCCTGCCTGCACGTACACCGCGCTCCTAACAGGCCTAGCCCCGATGCGTGCCTGAAGTGTTGTGAGAGGTAAGTGGAAAGTCGCGGCCCACAAGACTAGTGCATCCAAGCTCAATCCAGCGATATTTCCTAGAATTCCCTGTGTGACCCAGGTGCTACATCCTACGTGCCATACAAGAGAAGCTAGCTGAACGCCTTGTCCAAAGCAACTTACTTCGGAGAGTTGAGCTCACCCTCAGTCCCTCACAGTTGCACACTGCCTGCAGAAAGAGTTTCCAACATCTAAACCACAGCCGTTTGTCAGAGGCTTGTGAGACGCAAGTGGAATAAGCAGACCTGGAGGGTGTCTCCAGCTGCAGTAGAGTGGTATTCTGGGTAGCTCCTGGCTTAGAACACTGTTACGTTCTCAGTGCCCGAGGAACGCAGCTAGTTGAAAGCTGGCTTGTAGGCTTGCTTCCTTGTGAGAGCTGAGTTCAGGGCAGGACCCTCCCGCATCCTGACTGCCCGTAGACGTAGGTCCCAGCATCCTTATGTTAGGCGCCAGAAGAGGTTGTGTGAAGAGCATGTGGAGGTGACAGGATTCTCCTCCAGTGTATCTGATCTCAATTCAGACATTGCAAACGTCCTTGTTCACTGAGAGTGTAGCTCGGTCCTAGCTCCCATCAAAGTGTCTAGCAGACATCTGCCTGCAAAGCATGCACACTTCCGAGAGTTGAGCTTATGGACTGTCCCTCCCACATCCTGCCTGCACGTACACCGCGCTCCTAACAGGCCTAGCCCCGATGCGTGCCTGAAGTGTTGTGAGAGGTAAGTGGAAAGTCGCGGCCCACAAGACTAGTGCATCCAAGCTCAATCCAGCGATTTCCTAGTATTCCCTGTGTGAGCCAGATGCTACATCCTAAGTGCCATACGAGGGAAGCTAGCTGAACGCCTTGTCCAAAGCAACTTACTTCGGAGAGTTGAGCTCACCCTCAGTCCCTCACAGTTGCACACTGCCTGCAGAAAGAGTTTCCAACATCTGAACCACAGCCGTTTGTCAGAGGCTTGTGAGACGCAAGTGGAATAAGCAGACCTGGAGGGTGTCTCCAGCTGCAGTGGAGTGGTATTCTGGGTAGCGCCTGGCTTAGAACACTGTTACGTTCTCAGTGCCCGAGGAACGCAGCTAGTGGAAATCTGGATTGTAGGCCTACTTCCTTGTGCGAGCTGAGTTCAGGGCAGGACCCTCCCGCATCCTGACTGCCCATAGACCTAGGTCCCAGCATCCTTATTTTAGGAGCCGGAAGCGGTTGTGTGAAGAGCATGCGGAAGTGACAGGATTCTCCTCAAGTGTATCTGATCTCAATACAGACATTGTAAACGTCCTTGTTCACTGAGAGCGTAGCTCGGTGCTAGCTCCCATCAAAGTGTCTAGCAGACATCTGCCTGCAAAGCATGCACACTTCCAAGAGTTGAGCTTATGGACTGTCCCTCCCACATCCTGCCTGCACGTACACCGCGCTCCTAACAGGCCTAGCCCCGATGCGTGCCTGAAGTGTTGTGAGAGGTAAGTGGAAAGTCGCGGCCCACAAGACTAGTGCATCCAAGCTCAATCCAGCGATTTCCTAGTATTCCCTGTGTGAGCCAGGTGCTACATCCTAAGTGCCATACGAGAGAAGCTAGCTGAACGCCTTGTCCAAAAGCAACTTACTTCGGAGAGTTGAGCTCACCCTCAGTCCGTCACAGTTGCACACTGCCTGCAGAAAGAGTTTCCAACATCTGAACCACAGGCGTTTGTCAGAGGATTGTGAGACTCAAGTGGAATAAGCAGACCTGGAGGGTGTCTCCAGCTGCAGTGGAGTGGTATTCTGGGTAGCGCCTGGCTTAGAACACTGTTACGTTCTCAGTGCCCGAGGAACGCAGCTAGTTGAAAGCTGGCTTGTAGGCTTGCTTCCTTGTGAGAGCTGAGTTCAGGGCAGCACCCTCCCGCATCCTGATTGCCCGTAGACGTAGGTCACAGCATCCTTATGTTAGGCGCCAGAAGAGGTTGTGTGAAGAGCATGTGGAGGTGACAGGATTCTCCTCAAGTGTATCTGATCTCAATTCAGACATTGCAAACGTCCTTGTTCAATGAGAGTGTAGCTCGGTCCTAGCTCCCATCAAAGTGTCTAGCAGACATCTGCCTGCAAAGCATGCACACTTCCGAGAGTTGAGCTTATGGACTGTCCCTCCCACATCCTGCCTGCACGTACACCGCGCTCCTAACAGGCCTAGCCCCGATGCGTGCCTGAAGTGTTGTGAGAGGTAAGTGGAAAGTCGCGGCCCACAAGACAAGTGCATCCAAGCTCAATCCAGCGATTTCCTAGTATTCCCTGTGTGAGCCAGATGCTACATCCTAAGTGCCATACGAGAGAAGCTAGCTGAACGCCTTGTCCAAAGCAACTTACTTCGGAGAGTTGAGCTCACCCTCAGTCCCTCACAGTTGCACACTGCCTGCAGAAAGAGTTTCCAACATCTGAACCACAGCCGTTTGTCAGAGGCTTGTGAGACGCAAGTGGAATAAGCAGACCTGGAGGGTGTCTCCAGCTGCAGTGGAGTGGTATTCTGGGTAGCGCCTGGCTTAGAACACTGTTACGTTCTCAGTGCCCGAGGAACGCAGCTAGTTGAAAGCTGGCTTGTAGGCGTGCTTTCTTGTGCGAGCTGAGTTCAGGGCAGGACCCTCCCGCGTCCTGACTGCCCGTAGATGTAGGTCCCAGCATCCTTATGTAAGTTGCCGGAAGCGGTTGTGTGAAGAGCATGTGGAAGTGACAGGATTCTCCTCAAGTGTATCTGATCTGAATACAGATATTGCAAACGTCCTTGTTCACTGAGAGCGTAGCTCGGTCCTAGCTCCCATCAAAGTGTCTAGCAGACATCTGCCTGCAAAGCATACACACTTCTGAGAGTTGAACTTATGGACTGTCCCTCCCACATCCTGCTTGCACGTACACCGCGATCCTAACAGGCCTAACCCGATGCGTGCCTAAGTGTTGTGAGAGGTAAGTGGAAAGTCGCGGCCGACAAGACTAGTGCATCCAAGCTCAATCCAGCGATTTCCTAGTATTCCCTGTGTGAGCCAGGTGCCACATCCTACGTGCCATACGAGAGAAGCTAGCTGAATGCGTTGTCCAAAAGCAAGTTACTTCGGAGAGTTGAGCTCACCCTCAGTCCCTCACAGTTGCACACTGCCTGCAGAAAGAGTTTCCAACATCTGAACCACAGCCGTTTGTCAGAGGCTTATGAGACGCAAGTGGAATAAGCAGACCTGGAGGGTGTCTCCAGCTGCAGTAGAGTTGTATTCTGGGTAGCTCCTGGCTTAGAACACTGTTACGTTCTCAGTGCCCGAGGAACGCAGCTAGTTGAAAGGTGGCTTGTAGGCCTGCTTCCTTTTGAGAGCTGAGTTCAGGGCAGCACCCTCCCGCATCCTGATTGCCCGTAGACGTAGGTCACAGCATCCTTATGTTAGGCGCCAGAAGAGGTTGTGTGAAGAGCATGTGGAGGTGACAGGATTCTCCTCAAGTGTATCTGATCTCAATACAGACATTGCAAACGTCCTTGTTCAATGAGAGTGTAGCTCGGTCCTAGCTCCCATCAAAGTGTCTAGCAGACATCTGCCTGCAAAGCATACACACTTCCGAGAGTTGAGCTTATGGACTGTCCCTCCCACATCCTGCCTGCACGTACACCGCGCTAACAGGCCTAGCCCTGATGCGTGCCAGAAGTGTTGTGAGAGGTAAGTGGAAAGTCGCGGCCCACAAGACTAGTGCATCCAAGCTCAATCCAGCGATATTTCCTAGAATTCCCTGTGTGAGCCAGGTGCTACATTCTACGTGCCATACAAGAGAAGCTAGCTGAACGCCTTGTCCAAAAGCAACTTACTTCGGAGAGTTGAGCTCACCCTCAGTCCCTCACAGTTGCACACTGCCTGCAGAAAGAGTTTCCAACATCTGAACCACAGCCGTTTGTCAGAGGCTTGTGAGACGCAAGTGGAATAAGCAGACCTGGAGGGTGTCTCCAGCTGCAGTGGAGTGGTATTCTGGGTAGCGCCTGGCTTAGAACACTGTTACGTTCTCAGTGCCCGAGGAACGCAGCTAGTTGAAAGCTGGCTTGTAGGCGTGCTTTCTTGTGCGAGCTGAGTTCAGGGCAGGACCCTCCCGCGTCCTGACTGCCCGTAGATGTAGGTCCCAGCATCCTTATGTTAGTTGCTGGAAGCGGTTGTGTGAAGAGCATGTGGAAGTGACAGGATTCTCCTCAAGTGTATCTGATCTCAATACAGACATTGCAAACGTCCTTGTTCACTTAGAGCGTAGCTCGGTCCTAGCTCCCATCAAAGTGTCTAGCAGACATCTGCCTGCAAAGCATACACACTTCTGAGAGTTGAACTTATGGACTGTCCCTCCCACATCCTGCTTGCACATACACCGCGATCCTAACAGGCCTAACCCGATGCGTGCCTAAGTGTTGTGAGAGGTAAGTGGAAAGTCGCGGCCGACAAGACTAGTGCATCCAAGCTGAATCCAGCGATTTCCTAGTATTCCCTGTGTGACCCAGGTGCCACATCCTACGTGCCATACGAGAGAAGCTAGCTGAACGCGTTGTCCAAAAGCAACTTACTTCGGAGAGTTGAGCTCACCCTCAGTCCCTCACAGTTGCACACTGCCTGCAGAAAGAGTTTCCAACATCTGAACCACAGCCGTTTGTCAGAGGCTTGTGAGACGCAAGTGGAATAAGCAGACCTGGAGGGTGTCTCCAGCTGCAGTGGAGTGGTATTCTGGGTAGCGCCTGGCTTAGAACACTGTTACGTTCTCAGTGCCCGAGGAACGCAGCTAGTTGAAAGCTGGCTTGTAGGCGTGCTTTCTTGTGCGAGCTGAGTTCAGGGCAGGACCCTCCCGCGTCCTGACTGCCCGTAGATGTAGGTCCCAGCATCCTTATGTTAGTTGCTGGAAGCGGTTGTGTGAAGAGCATGTGGAAGTGACAGGATTCTCCTCAAGTGTATCTGATCTCAATACAGACATTGCAAACGTCCTTGTTCACTGAGAGCGTAGCTCGGTCCTAGCTCCCATCAAAGTGTCTAGCAGACATCTGCCTGCAAAGCATACACACTTCCGAGAGTTGAGCTTATGGACTGTCCCTCCCACATCCTGCTTGCAGGTACACCGCGATCCTAACAGGCCTAGCCCCGATGCGTGCCTGAAGTGTTGTGAGAGTTAAGTGGAAAGTCGCGGCCCACAAGACTAGTGCATCCAAGCTCAATCCAGCGATTTCCTAGTATTCCCTGTGTGAGCCAGGTGCTACATCCTACGTGCCATACAAGAGAAGCTAGCTGAATGCCTTGTCCAAAAGCAACTTACTTCGGAGAGTTGAGCTCACCCTCAGTCCCTCACAGTTGCACACTGCCTGCAGAAAGAGTTTCCAACATCTGAACCACAGGCGTTTGTCAGAGGATTGTGAGACTCAAGTGGAATAAGCAGACCTGGAGGGTGTCTCCAGCTGCAGTGGAGTGGTATTCTCGTTAGAGCCTGTCTTAGAACAGTTTTACATTCTCAGTGCCCGAGGAACGCAGCTAGTTGAATGCTGGCTTGTAGGCTTGCTTCCTTGTGAGAGCTGAGTTCAGGGCAGGACCCTCCCGCATCCTGACTGCCCGTAGAGGTAGGTCCCAGCATCCTTATGTTAGTTGCCGGAAGCGGTTGTGTGAAGAGCATGTGGAAGTGACAGGATTCTCCTCAAGTGTATCTGATCTCAATACAGACATTGCAAACGTCCTTGTTCAATGAGAGCGTAGCCCGGTCCTAGCTCCCATCAAAGTGTCCAGCAGACATCTGCCTACAAAGGATACACACTTCGAGAGTTGAGCTTATGGACTGTCCGTCCCACACCCTGCCTGCACGTACACCGCGCTCCTAACAGGCCTAGCCCCGATGCGTGCCTGAAGTGTTGTGAGAGGTAAGTGGAAAGTCGCGGCCCACAAGACTAGTGCATCCAAGCTCAATCCAGCGATATTTCCTAGAATTCCCTGTGTGAGCCATGTGCTACATTCTACGTGCCATACGAGAGAAGCTAGCTGAACGCCTTGTCCAAAAGCAACTTACTTCGGAGAGTTGAGCTCACCCTCAGTCCCTCACAGTTGCACACTGTCTGCAGAAAGAGTTTCCAACATCTGAACCACAGCCGTTTGTCAGAGGCTTGTGAGACGCAAGTGGAATAAGCAGACCTGGAGGGTGTCTCCAGCTGCAATGGAGTGGTATTCTGGGTAGCGCCTGGCTTAGAACACTGTTACGTTCTCAGTGCCCGAGCAACGCAGCTAGTTGAAAGCTGGCTTGTAGGCTTGCTTCCTTGTGAGAGCTGAGTTCAGGGCAGGACCCTCCCGCTTTCTGACTCCCCATAGACGTAGGTCCCAACATCCTTATGTTAGTTGCCGGAAGCTATTGTGTGAAGAGCATGTGGAAGTGACAGGATTCTCCTCAAGTGTATCTGATCTCAATACAGACATTGCAAACGTCCTTGTTCACTGAGAGCGTAGCTCGGTCCTAGCTCCAATCAAAGTGTCTAGCAGACATCTGCCTGCAAAGCATACACACTTCCGAGAGTTGAGCTTATGGACTGTCCCTCCCACATCCTGCTTGCACGTACACCGCGATCCTAACAGGCCTAACCCGATGCGTGCCTAAGTGTTGTGAGAGGTAAGTGGAAAGTCGCGGCCCAGAAGACTAGTGCATCCAAGCTCAATCCAGCGATTTCCTAGTATTCCCTGTGTGAGCCAGGTGCTACATCCTACGTGCCATACGAGAGAAGCTACCAGAAAGCCTTGTCCAAAAGCAACTTTCTTCGGAGATTTGAGCTCACCCTCAGTCACTCACAGTTGCACACTGCCTGCAGAAAGAGTTTCCAACATCTGAACCACAGCCGTTTGTCAGAGGTTGTGAGACGCAAGTGGAATAAGCAGACCTGGAGGGTGTCTCCAGCTGCAGTGGAGTGGTATTCTGGGTAGCTCCTGGCTTAGAACACTGTTACGTTCTCAGTGCCCGAGGAACGCAGCTAGTGGAAATCTGGATTGTAGGCCTACTTCCTTGTGCGAGCTGAGTTCAGGGCAGGACCCTCCCGCATCCTGACTGCCCGTAGACGTAGGTCCCAGCATCCTTATGTTAGGAGCCGGAAGCGGTTGTGTGAAGAGCATGCAGAAGTGACAGGATTCTTCTCAAGTGTATCTGATCTCAATACAGACATTGCAAACGTCCTTGTTCACTGAGAGCGTAGCTCGGTGCTAGCTCCCATCAAAGTGTCTAGCAGACATCTGCCTGCAAAGCATGCACACTTCCGAGAGTTGAGCTTATGGACTGTCCCTCCCACATCCTGCCTGCACGTACACCGCGCTCCTAACAGGCCTAGCCCCGATGCGTGCCTGAAGTGTTGTGAGAGGTAAGTGGAAAGTCGCGGCCCACAAGACTAGTGCATCCAAGCTCAATCCAGCGATATTTCCTAGAATTCCCTGTGTGACCCAGGTGCTACATCCTACGTGCCATACAAGAGAAGCTAGCTGAACGCCTTGTCCAAAGCAACTTACTTCGGAGAGTTGAGCTCACCCTCAGTCCCTCACAGTTGCACACTGCCTGCAGAAAGAGTTTCCAACATCTAAACCACAGCCGTTTGTCAGAGGCTTGTGAGACGCAAGTGGAATAAGCAGACCTGGAGGGTGTCTCCAGCTGCAGTAGAGTGGTATTCTGGGTAGCTCCTGGCTTAGAACACTGTTACGTTCTCAGTGCCCGAGGAACGCAGCTAGTTGAAAGCTGGCTTGTAGGCTTGCTTCCTTGTGAGAGCTGAGTTCAGGGCAGGACCCTCCCGCATCCTGACTGCCCGTAGACGTAGGTCCCAGCATCCTTATGTTAGGCGCCAGAAGAGGTTGTGTGAAGAGCATGTGGAGGTGACAGGATTCTCCTCCAGTGTATCTGATCTCAATTCAGACATTGCAAACGTCCTTGTTCAATGAGAGCGTAGCTCGGTCCTAGCTCCCATCAAAGTGTCTAGCAGACATCTGCCTGCAAAGCATGCACACTTCCGAGAGTTGAGCTTATGGACTGTCCCTCCCACATCCTGCCTGCACGTACACCGCGCTCCTAACAGGCCTAGCCCCGATGCGTGCCTGAAGTGTTGTGAGAGGTAAGTGGAAAGTCGTGGCCCACAAGACTAGTGCATCCAAGCTCAATCCAGCGATTTCCTAGTATTCCCTGTGTGAGCCAGATGCTACATCCTAAGTGCCATACGAGAGAAGCTAGCTGAACGCCTTGTCCAAAGCAACTTACTTCGGAGAGTTGAGCTCACCCTCAGTCCGTCACAGTTGCACACTGCCTGCAGAAAGAGTTTCCAACATCTGAACCACAGCCGTTTGTCAGAGGCTTGTGAGACGCAAGTGGAATAAGCAGACCTGGAGGGTGTCTCCAGCTGCAGTAGAGTGGTATTCTGGGTAGCTCCTGGCTTAGAACACTGTTACGTTCTCAGTGCCCGAGGAACGCAGCTAGTTGAAAGGTGGCTTGTAGGCGTGCTTCCTTTTGAGAGCTGAGTTCAGGGCAGGACCCTCCCGCATCCTGATTGCCCGTAGACGTAGGTCCCAGCATCCTTATGTTAGGCGCCAGAAGAGGTTGTGTGAAGAGCATGTGGAGGTGACAGGATTCTCCTCAAGTGTATCTGATCTCAATTCAGACATTGCAAACGTCCTTGTTCAATGAGAGTGTAGCTCGGTCCTAGCTCCCATCAAAGTGTCTAGCAGACATCTGCCTGCAAAGCATGCACACTTCCGAGAGTTGAGTTTATGGACTGTCCCTCCCACATGCTGCCTGCACGTACACCGCGCTCCTAACAGGCCTAGCCCCGACGCGTGCCTGAAGTGTTGTGAGAGGTAAGTGGAAAGTCGCGGCCCACAAGACTAGTGCATCCAAGCTCAATCCAGCGATATTTCCTAGAATTCCCTGTGTGAGCCAGGTGCTACATCCTACGTGCCATACAAGAGAAGCTAGCTGAACGCCTTGTCCAAAAGCAACTTACTTCGGAGAGTTGAGCTCACACTCAGTCCCTCACAGTTGCACACTGCCTGCAGAAAGAGTTTCCAACATCTGAACCACAGCCGTTTGTCATTGGCTTGTGAGACGCAAGTGGAATAAGGAGACCTGGAGGGTGTCTCCAGCTGCAGTGGAGTGGTATTCTGGGTAGAGCCTGGCTTAGAACACTGTTACGTTCTCAGTGCCCGAGGAACGCAGCTAGTTGAAAGGTGGCTTGTAGGCGTGCTTCCTTTTGAGAGCTGAGTTCAGGGCAGGACCCTCCCGCATCCTGATTGCCCGTAGACGTAGGTCCCAGCATCCTTATGTTAGGCGCCAGAAGAAGTTGTGTGAAGAGCATGTGGAGGTGACAGGATTCCCTCAAGTGTATCTGATCTCAATTCAGACATTGCAAACGTCCTTGTTCAATGAGAGTGTAGCTCGGTCCTAGCTCCCATCAAAGTGTCTAGCAGACATCTGCCTGCAAAGCATGCACACTTCCCAGAGTTGAGCTTATGGACTGTCCCTCCCACATCCTGCCTGCACGTACACCGCGCTATCAGGCCTAGCCCCGATGCGTGCCTGAAGTGTTGTGAGAGGTAAGTGGAAAGTCGCGGCCCACAAGACTAGTGCATCCAAGCTCAATCCAGCGATATTTCCTAGTATTCCCTGTTGAGCCAGGTGCTACATCGTATGTGCCATACAAGAGAAGCTAGCTGAACGCCTTGTCCAAAAGCAACTTACTGCGGAGAGTTCAGCTCACCCTCAGTCCCTCACAGTTGCACACTGCCTGCAAAAGAGTTTCCAACATCTGAACCACAGGCGTTTGTCAGAGGCTTCTGAGACGCAAGTGGAATAAGCAGACCTGGAGGGTGTCTCCAGCTGCAGTGGAGTGGTATTCTGGGTAGCTCCTGGCTTAGAACACTGTTACGTTCTCAGTGCCCGAGGAACGCAGCTAGCTGAAAGCTGGCTTGTAGGCTTGCTTCCTTGTGAGAGCTGAGTTCAGGGCAGGACCCTCCCGCATCCTGACTGCCCGTAGATGTAGTTCCCAGCATCCTTATGTTAGTTGCTGGAAGCGGTTGTGTGAAGAGCATGTGGAAGTGACAGGATTCTCCTCAAGTGTATCTGATCTCAATACAGACATTGCCAACGTCCTTGTTCAATGAGAGCGTAGCCCGGTCCTAGCTCCCATCAAAGTGTCTAGCAGACATCTGCCTGCAAAGCATGCACACTTCCGAGAGTTGAGCTTATGGACTGTCCCTCCCACATCCTGCCTGCACGTACACCGCGCTCCTAACAGGCCTAGCCCCGATGCGTGCCTGAAGTGTTGTGAGAGGTAAGTGGAACGTCGCGGCCCACAAGACTAGTGCATCCAAGCTCAATCCAGCGATTTCCTAGTATTCCCTGTGTGAGCCAGGTGCTACATCCTAAGTTCCATACGAGAGAAGCTAGCTGAACGCCTTGTCCAAAAGCAACTTACTTCGGAGAGTTGAGCTCACCCTCAGTCCGTCACAGTTGCACACTGCCTGCAGAAAGAGTTTCCAACATCTGAACCACAGCCGTTTGTCAGAGGCTTGTGAGACGCAAGTCGATTAAGCAGACCTGGAGGGTGTCTCCAGCTGCAGTAGAGTGGTATTCTGGGTAGCTCCTGGATTAGAACACTGTTACGTTCTCAGTGCCCGAGGAACGCAGCGAGTTGAAAGCTGGCTTGTAGGCGTACTTCCTTGTGCGAGCTGAGTTCAGGGCAAGACCCTCCCGCATCCTGACTGCCCGTAGAGGTAGGTCCCAGCATCCTTATGTTAGTTGCCGGAAGCGGTTGTGTGAAGAGCATGTGGAAGTGACAGGATTCTCCTCAAGTGTATCTGATCTCAATACAGACATTGCAAACGTCCTTGTTCAATGAGAGCGTAGCCCGGTCCTAGCTCCCATCAAAGTGTCCAGCAGACATCTGCCTACAAAGGATACACACTTCGAGAGTTGAGCTTATGGACTGTCCGTCCCACACCCTGCCTGCACGTACACCGCGCTCCTAACAGGCCTAGCCCCGATGCGTGCCTGAAGTGTTGTGAGAGGTAAGTGGAAAGTCGCGGCCCACAAGACTAGTGCATCCAAGCTCAATCCAGCGATATTTCCTAGAATTCCCTGTGTGAGCCATGTGCTACATTCTACGTGCCATACGAGAGAAGCTAGCTGAACGCCTTGTCCAAAAGCAACTTACTTCGGAGAGTTGAGCTCACCCTCAGTCCCTCACAGTTGCACACTGTCTGCAGAAAGAGTTTCCAACATCTGAACCACAGCCGTTTGTCAGAGGCTTGTGAGACGCAAGTGGAATAAGCAGACCTGGAGGGTGTCTCCAGCTGCAATGGAGTGGTATTCTGGGTAGCGCCTGGCTTAGAACACTGTTACGTTCTCAGTGCCCGAGCAACGCAGCTAGTTGAAAGCTGGCTTGTAGGCTTGCTTCCTTGTGAGAGCTGAGTTCAGGGCAGGACCCTGCCGCTTTCTGACTCCCCATAGACGTAGGTCCCAACATCCTTATGTTAGTTGCCGGAAGCTATTGTGTGAAGAGCATGTGGAAGTGACAGGATTCTCCTCAAGTGTATCTGATCTCAATACAGACATTGCAAACGTCCTTGTTCACTGAGAGCGTAGCTCGGTCCTAGCTCCAATCAAAGTGTCTAGCAGACATCTGCCTGCAAAGCATACACACTTCCGAGAGTTGAGCTTATGGACTGTCCCTCCCACATCCTGCTTGCACGTACACCGCGATCCTAACAGGCCTAACCCGATGCGTGCCTAAGTGTTGTGAGAGGTAAGTGGAAAGTCGCGGCCCACAAGACTAGTGCATCCAAGCTCAATCCAGCGATTTCCTAGTATTCCCTGTGTGAGCCAGGTGCTACATCCTACGTGCCATACGAGAGAAGCTAGCTGAAAGCCTTGTCCAAAAGCAACTTTCTTCGGAGATTTGAGCTCACCCTCAGTCACTCACAGTTGCACACTGCCTGCAGAAAGAGTTTCCAACATCTGAACCACAGCCGTTTGTCAGAGGTTGTGAGACGCAAGTGGAATAAGCAGACCTGGAGGGTGTCTCCAGCTGCAGTGGAGTGGTATTCTGGGTAGCTCCTGGCTTAGAACACTGTTACGTTCTCAGTGCCCGAGGAACGCAGCTAGTGGAAATCTGGATTGTAGGCCTACTTCCTTGTGCGAGCTGAGTTCAGGGCAGGACCCTCCCGCATCCTGACTGCCCGTAGACGTAGGTCCCAGCATCCTTATGTTAGGAGCCGGAAGCGGTTGTGTGAAGAGCATGCGGAAGTGACAGGATTCTTCTCAAGTGTATCTGATCTCAATACAGACATTGCAAACGTCCTTGTTCACTGAGAGCGTAGCTCGGTGCTAGCTCCCATCAAAGTGTCTAGCAGACATCTGTCTGCAAAGCATGCACACTTCCGAGAGTTGACCTTATGGACTGTCCCTCCCACATCCTGCCTGCACGTACACCGCGCTCCTAACAGGCCTAGCCCCGATGCGTGCCTGAAGTGTTGTGAGAGGTAAGTGGAAAGTCGCGGCCCACAAGACTAGTGCATCCAAGCTCAATCCAGCGATATTTCCTAGAATTCCCTGTGTGACCCAGGTGCTACATCCTACGTGCCATACAAGAGAAGCTAGCTGAACGCCTTGTCCAAAGCAACTTACTTCGGAGAGTTGAGCTCACCCTCAGTCCCTCACAGTTGCACACTGCCTGCAGAAAGAGTTTCCAACATCTAAACCACAGCCGTTTGTCAGAGGCTTGTGAGACGCAAGTGGAATAAGCAGACCTGGAGGGTGTCTCCAGCTGCAGTAGAGTGGTATTCTGGGTAGCTCCTGGCTTAGAACACTGTTACGTTCTCAGTGCCCGAGGAACGCAGCTAGTTGAAAGCTGGCTTGTAGGCTTGCTTCCTTGTGAGAGCTGAGTTCAGGGCAGGACCCTCCCGCATCCTGACTGCCCGTAGACGTAGGTCCCAGCATCCTTATGTTAGGCGCCAGAAGAGGTTGTGTGAAGAGCATGTGGAGGTGACAGGATTCTCCTCCAGTGTATCTGATCTCAATTCAGACATTGCAAACGTCCTTGTTCAATGAGAGTGTAGCTCGGTCCTAGCTCCCATCAAAGTGTCTAGCAGACATCTGCCTGCAAAGCATGCACACGTCCGAGAGTTGAGCTTATGGACTGTCCCTCCCACATCCTGCCTGCACGTACACCGCGCTCCTAACAGGCCTAGCCCCGATGCGTGCCTGAAGTGTTGTGAGAGGTAAGTGGAAAGTCGCGGCCCACAAGACTAGTGCATCCAAGCTCAATCCAGCGATTTCCTAGTATTCCCTGTGTGAGCCAGATGCTACATCCTAAGTGCCATACGAGGGAAGCTAGCTGAACGCCTTGTCCAAAGCAACTTACTTCGGAGAGTTGAGCTCACCCTCAGTCCGTCACAGTTGCACACTGCCTGCAGAAAGAGTTTCCAACATCTGAACCACAGCCGTTTGTCAGAGGCTTGTGAGACGCAAGTGGAATAAGCAGACCTGGAGGGTGTCTCCAGCTGCAGTAGAGTGGTATTCTGGGTAGCTCCTGGCTTAGAACACTGTTACGTTCTCAGTGCCCGAGGAACGCAGCTAGTTGAAAGGTGGCTTGTAGGCGTGCTTCCTTTTGAGAGCTGAGTTCAGGGCAGGACCCTCCCGCATCCTGATTGCCCGTAGACGTAGGTCCCAGCATCCTTATGTTAGGCGCCAGAAGAGGTTGTGTGAAGAGCATGTGGAGGTGACAGGATTCTCCTCAAGTGTATCTGATCTCAATTCAGACATTGCAAACGTCCTTGTTCAATGAGAGTGTAGCTCGGTCCTAGCTCCCATCAAAGTGTCTAGCAGACATCTGCCTGCAAAGCATGCACACTTCCGAGAGTTGAGTTTATGGACTGTCCCTCCCACATCCTGCCTGCACGTACACCGCGCTCCTAACAGGCCTAGCCCCGATGCGTGCCTGAAGTGTTGTGAGAGGTAAGTGGAAAGTCGCGGCCCACAAGACTAGTGCATCCAAGCTCAATCCAGCGATTTCCTAGTATTCCCTGTGTGAGCCAGATGCTACATCCTAAGTGCCATACGAGAGAAGCTAGCTGAACGCCTTGTCCAAAGCAACTTACTTCGGAGAGTTGAGCTCACCCTCAGTCCCTCACAGTTGCACACTGCCTGCAGAAAGAGTTTCCAACATCTGAACCACAGCCGTTTGTCAGAGGCTTGTGAGACGCAAGTGGAATAAGCAGACCTGGAGGGTGTCTCCAGCTGCAGTGGAGTGGTATTCTGGGTAGCGCCTGGCTTAGAACACTGTTACGTTCTCAGTGCCCGAGGAACGCAGCTAGTTGAAAGCTGGCTTGTAGGCGTGCTTTCTTGTGCGAGCTGAGTTCAGGGCAGGACCCTCCCGCGTCCTGACTGCCCGTAGATGTAGGTCCCAGCATCCTTATGTAAGTTGCCGGAAGCGGTTGTGTGAAGAGCATGTGGAAGTGACAGGATTCTCCTCAAGTGTATCTGATCTGAATACAGATATTGCAAACGTCCTTGTTCACTGAGAGCGTAGCTCGGTCCTAGCTCCCATCAAAGTGTCTAGCAGACATCTGCCTGCAAAGCATACACACTTCTGAGAGTTGAACTTATGGACTGTCCCTCCCACATCCTGCTTGCACGTACACCGCGATCCTAACAGGCCTAACCCGATGCGTGCCTAAGTGTTGTGAGAGGTAAGTGGAAAGTCGTGGCCGACAAGACTAGTGCATCCAAGCTCAATCCAGCGATTTCCTAGTATTCCCTGTGTGAGCCAGGTGCCACATCCTACGTGCCATACGAGAGAAGCTAGCTGAATGCGTTGTCCAAAAGCAAGTTACTTCGGAGAGTTGAGCTCACCCTCAGTCCCTCACAGTTGCACACTGCCTGCAGAAAGAGTTTCCAACATCTGAACCACAGCCGTTTGTCAGAGGCTTATGAGACGCAAGTGGAATAAGCAGACCTGGAGGGTGTCTCCAGCTGCAGTAGAGTTGTATTCTGGGTAGCTCCTGGCTTAGAACACTGTTACGTTCTCAGTGCCCGAGGAACGCAGCTAGTTGAAAGGTGGCTTGTAGGCCTGCTTCCTTTTGAGAGCTGAGTTCAGGGCAGCACCCTCCCGCATCCTGATTGCCCGTAGACGTAGGTCACAGCATCCTTATGTTAGGCGCCAGAAGAGGTTGTGTGAAGAGCATGTGGAGGTGACAGGATTCTCCTCAAGTGTATCTGATCTCAATTCAGACATTGCAAACGTCCTTGTTCAATGAGAGTGTAGCTCGGTCCTAGCTCCCATCAAAGTGTCTAGCAGACATCTGCCTGCAAAGCATACACACTTCCGAGAGTTGAGCTTATGGACTGTCCCTCCCACATCCTGCCTGCACGTACACCGCGCTAACAGGCCTAGCCCCGATGCGTGCCAGAAGTGTTGTGAGAGGTAAGTGGAAAGTCGCGGCCCACAAGACTAGTGCATCCAAGCTCAATCCAGCGATATTTCCTAGAATTCCCTGTGTGAGCCAGGTGCTACATTCTACGTGCCATACAAGAGAAGCTAGCTGAACGCCTTGTCCAAAAGCAACTTACTTCGGAGAGTTGAGCTCACCCTCAGTCCGTCACAGTTGCACACTGCCTGCAGAAAGAGTTTCCAACATCTGAACCACAGCCGTTTGTCAGAGGCTTGTGAGACGCAAGTGGAATAAGCAGACCTGGAGGGTGTCTCCAGCTGCAGTGGAGTGGTATTCTGGGTAGCGCCTGGCTTAGAACACTGTTACGTTCTCAGTGCCCGAGGAACGCAGCTAGTTGAAAGCTGGCTTGTAGGCGTGCTTTCTTGTGCGAGCTGAGTTCAGGGCAGGACCCTCCCGCGTCCTGACTGCCCGTAGATGTAGGTCCCAGCATCCTTATGTTAGTTGCTGGAAGCGGTTGTGTGAAGAGCATGTGGAAGTGACAGGATTCTCCTCAAGTGTATCTGATCTCAATACAGACATTGCAAACGTCCTTGTTCACTTAGAGCGTAGCTCGGTCCTAGCTCCCATCAAAGTGTCTAGCAGACATCTGCCTGCAAAGCATACACACTTCTGAGAGTTGAACTTATGGACTGTCCCTCCCACATCCTGCTTGCACGTACACCGCGATCCTAACAGGCCTAACCCGATGCGTGCCTAAGTGTTGTGAGAGGTAAGTGGAAAGTCGCGGCCGACAAGACTAGTGCATCCAAGCTGAATCCAGCGATTTCCTAGTATTCCCTGTGTGACCCAGGTGCCACATCCTACGTGCCATACGAGAGAAGCTAGCTGAACGCGTTGTCCAAAAGCAACTTACTTCGGAGAGTTGAGCTCACCCTCAGTCCCTCACAGTTGCACACTGCCTGCAGAAAGAGTTTCCAACATCTGAACCACAGCCGTTTGTCAGAGGCTTGTGAGACGCAAGTGGAATAAGCAGACCTGGAGGGTGTCTCCAGCTGCAGTGGAGTGGTATTCTGGGTAGCGCCTGGCTTAGAACACTGTTACGTTCTCAGTGCCCGAGGAACGCAGCTAGTTGAAAGCTGGCTTGTAGGCGTGCTTTCTTGTGCGAGCTGAGTTCAGGGCAGGACCCTCCCGCGTCCTGACTGCCCGTAGATGTAGGTCCCAGCATCCTTATGTTAGTTGCTGGAAGCGGTTGTGTGAAGAGCATGTGGAAGTGACAGGATTCTCCTCAAGTGTATCTGATCTCAATACAGACATTGCAAACGTCCTTGTTCACTGAGAGCGTAGCTCGGTCCTAGCTCCCATCAAAGTGTCTAGCAGACATCTGCCTGCAAAGCATACACACTTCCGAGAGTTGAGCTTATGGACTGTCCCTCCCACATCCTGCCTGCAGGTACACCGCGATCCTAACAGGCCTAGGCCCGATGCGTGCCTGAAGTGTTGTGAGAGGTAAGTGGAAAGTCGCGGCCCACAAGACTAGTGCATCCAAGCTCAATCCAGCGATTTCCTAGTATTCCCTGTGTGAGCCAGGTGCTACATCCTACGTGCCATACAAGAGAAGCTAGCTGAATGCCTTGTCCAAAAGCAACTTACTTCGGAGAGTTGAGCTCACCCTCAGTCCCTCACAGTTGCACACTGCCTGCAGAAAGAGTTTCCAACATCTGAACCACAGGCGTTTGTCAGAGGATTGTGAGACTCAAGTGGAATAAGCAGACCTGGAGGGTGTCTCCAGCTGCAGTGGAGTGGTATTCTCGTTAGAGCCTGTCTTAGAACAGTTTTACGTTCTCAGTGCCCGAGGAACGCAGCTAGTTGAATGCTGGCTTGTAGGCTTGCTTCCTTGTGAGAGCTGAGTTCAGGGCAGGACCCTCCCGCATCCTGACTGCCCGTAGAGGTAGGTCCCAGCATCCTTATGTTAGTTGCCGGAAGCGGTTGTGTGAAGAGCATGCGGAAGTGACAGGATTCTCCTCAAGTGTATCTGATCTCAATACAGACATTGCAAACGTCCTTGTTCACTGAGAGCGTAGCTCGGTGCTAGCTCCCATCAAAGTGTCCAGCAGACATCTGCCTGCAAAGCATGCACACTTCCGAGAGTTGAGCTTATGGACTGTCCCTCCCACATCCTGCCTGCACGTACACCGCGCTCCTAACAGGCCTAGCCCCGATGCGTGCCTGAAGTGTTGTGAGAGGTAAGTGGAAAGTCGCGGCCCACAAGACTAGTGCATCCAAGCTCAATCCAGCGATATTTCCTAGAATTCCCTGTGTGACCCAGGTGCTACATCCTACGTGCCATACAAGAGAAGCTAGCTGAACGCCTTGTCCAAAGCAACTTACTTCGGAGAGTTGAGCTCACCCTCAGTCCCTCACAGTTGCACACTGCCTGCAGAAAGAGTTTCCAGCATCTAAACCACAGCCGTTTGTCAGAGGCTTGTGAGACGCAAGTGGAATAAGCAGACCTGGAGGGTGTCTCCAGCTGCAGTAGAGTGGTATTCTGGGTAGCTCCTGGCTTAGAACACTGTTACGTTCTCAGTGCCCGAGGAACGCAGCTAGTTGAAAGCTGGCTTGTAGGCTTGCTTCCTTGTGAGAGCTGAGTTCAGGGCAGGACCCTCCCGCATCCTGACTGCCCGTAGACGTAGGTCCCAGCATCCTTATGTTAGGCGCCAGAAGAGGTTGTGTGAAGAGCATGTGGAGGTGACAGGATTCTCCTCCAGTGTATCTGATCTCAATTCAGACATTGCAAACGTCCTTGTTCAATGAGAGCGTAGCTCGGTCCTAGCTCCCATCAAAGTGTCTAGCAGACATCTGCCTGCAAAGCATGCACACTCCCGAGAGTTGAGCTTATGGACTGTCCCTCCCACATCCTGCCTGCACGTACACCGCGCTCCTAACAGGCCTAGCCCCGATGCGTGCCTGAAGTGTTGTGAGAGGTAAGTGGAAAGTCGCGGCCCACAAGACTAGTGCATCCAAGCTCAATCCAGCGATTTCCTAGTATTCCCTGTGTGAGCCAGATGCTACATCCTAAGTGCCATACGAGAGAAGCTAGCTGAACGCCTTGTCCAAAGCAACTTACTTCGGAGAGTTGAGCTCACCCTCAGTCCGTCACAGTTGCACACTGCCTGCAGAAAGAGTTTCCAACATCTGAACCACAGCCGTTTGTCAGAGGCTTGTGAGACGCAAGTGGAATAAGCAGACCTGGAGGGTGTCTCCAGCTGCAGTAGAGTGGTATTCTGGGTAGCTCCTGGCTTAGAACACTGTTACGTTCTCAGTGCCCGAGGAACGCAGCTAGTTGAAAGGTGGCTTGTAGGCGTGCTTCCTTTTGAGAGCTGAGTTCAGGGCAGGACCCTCCCGCATCCTGATTGCCCGTAGACGTAGGTCCCAGCATCCTTATGTTAGGCGCCAGAAGAGGTTGTGTGAAGAGCATGTGGAGGTGACAGGATTCTCCTCAAGTGTATCTGATCTCAATTCAGACATTGCAAACGTCCTTGTTCAATGAGAGTGTAGCTCGGTCCTAGCTCCCATCAAAGTGTCTAGCAGACATCTGCCTGCAAAGCATGCACACTTCCGAGAGTTGAGTTTATGGACTGTCCCTCCCACATGCTGCCTGCACGTACACCGCGCTCCTAACAGGCCTAGCCCCGACGCGTGCCTGAAGTGTTGTGAGAGGTAAGTGGAAAGTCGCGGCCCACAAGACTAGTGCATCCAAGCTCAATCCAGCGATATTTCCTAGAATTCCCTGTGTGAGCCAGGTGCTACATCCTACGTGCCATACAAGAGAAGCTAGCTGAACGCCTTGTCCAAAAGCAACTTACTTCGGAGAGTTGAGCTCACACTCAGTCCCTCACAGTTGCACACTGCCTGCAGAAAGAGTTTCCAACATCTGAACCACAGCCGTTTGTCATTGGCTTGTGAGACGCAAGTGGAATAAGGAGACCTGGAGGGTGTCTCCAGCTGCAGTGGAGTGGTATTCTGGGTAGAGCCTGGCTTAGAACACTGTTACGTTCTCAGTGCCCGAGGAACGCAGCTAGTTGAAAGGTGGCTTGTAGGCGTGCTTCCTTTTGAGAGCTGAGTTCAGGGCAGGACCCTCCCGCATCCTGATTGCCCGTAGACGTAGGTCCCAGCATCCTTATGTTAGGCGCCAGAAGAAGTTGTGTGAAGAGCATGTGGAGGTGACATCATTCCCTCAAGTGTATCTGATCTCAATTCAGACATTGCAAACGTCCTTGTTCAATGAGAGTGTAGCTCGGTCCTAGCTCCCATCAAAGTGTCTAGCAGACATCTGCCTGCAAAGCATGCACACTTCCCAGAGTTGAGCTTATGGACTGTCCCTCCCACATCCTGCCTGCACGTACACCGCGCTATCAGGCCTAGCCCCGATGCGTGCCTGAAGTGTTGTGAGAGGTAAGTGGAAAGTCGCGGCCCACAAGACTAGTGCATCCAAGCTCAATCCAGCGATATTTCCTAGTATTCCCTGGTGAGCCAGGTGCTACATCGTATGTGCCATACAAGAGAAGCTAGCTGAACGCCTTGTCCAAAAGCAACTTACTGCGGAGAGTTCAGCTCACCCTCAGTCCCTCACAGTTGCACACTGCCTGCAAAAGAGTTTCCAACATCTGAACCACAGGCGTTTGTCAGAGGCTTCTGAGACGCAAGTGGAATAAGCAGACCTGGAGGGTGTCTCCAGCTGCAGTGGAGTGGTATTCTGGGTAGCTCCTGGCTTAGAACACTGTTACGTTCTCAGTGCCCGAGGAACGCAGCTAGCTGAAAGCTGGCTTGTAGGCTTGCTTCCTTGTGAGAGCTGAGTTCAGGGCAGGACCCTCCCGCATCCTGACTGCCCGTAGATGTAGGTCCCAGCATCCTTATGTTAGTTGCTGGAAGCGGTTGTGTGAAGAGCATGTGGAAGTGACAGGATTCTCCTCAAGTGTATCTGATCTCAATACAGACATTGCCAACGTCCTTGTTCAATGAGAGCGTAGCCCGGTCCTAGCTCCCATCAAAGTGTCTAGCAGACATCTGCCTGCAAAGCATGCACACTTCCGAGAGTTGAGCTTATGGACTGTCCCTCCCACATCCTGCCTGCACGTACACCGCGCTCCTAACAGGCCTAGCCCCGATGCGTGCCTGAAGTGTTGTGAGAGGTAAGTGGAACGTCGCGGCCCACAAGACTAGTGCATCCAAGCTCAATCCAGCGATTTCCTAGTATTCCCTGTGTGAGCCAGGTGCTACATCCTAAGTGCCATACGAGAGAAGCTAGCTAAACGCCTTGTCCAAAAGCAACTTACTTCGGAGAGTTGAGCTCACCCTCAGTCCGTCACAGTTGCACACTGCCTGCAGAAAGAGTTTCCAACATCTGAACCACAGCCGTTTGTCAGAGGCTTGTGAGACGCAAGTCGATTAAGCAGACCTGGAGGGTGTCTCCAGCTGCAGTAGAGTGGTATTCTGGGTAGCTCCTGGATTAGAACACTGTTACGTTCTCAGTGCCCGAGGAACGCAGCGAGTTGAAAGCTGGCTTGTAGGCGTACTTCCTTGTGCGAGCTGAGTTCAGGGCAAGACCCTCCCGCATCCTGACTGCCCGTAGAGGTAGGTCCCAGCATCCTTATGTTAGTTGCCGGAAGCGGTTGTGTGAAGAGCATGTGGAAGTGACAGGATTCTCCTCAAGTGTATCTGATCTCAATACAGAGATTGCAAACGTCCTTGTTCACTGAGAGCGTAGCTCGGTCCTAGCTCCCATCAAAGTGTCTAGCAGACATGTGCCTGCAAACCATACACTCTTCCGAGAGTTGAGCTTATGGACTGTCCCTCCCACATCCTGCCTACACGTACACCGCGCTCCTAACAGACCTAGCCCCGACGCGTGCCTGAAGTGTTGTGAGAGGTAAGTGGAAAGTCGCGGCCCACAAGACTAGTGCATCCAAGCTCAATCCAGCGATTTCCTAGTATTCCCTGTGTGAGCCACGTGCTACATCCTACGTGCCATACGAGAGAAGCTAGCTGAACGCCTTGTCCAAAAGCAACTTACTTCGGAGAGTTGAGCTCACCCTCAGTCCGTCACAGTTGCACACTGCCTGCAGAAAGAGTTTCCAACATCTGAACCACAGGCGTTTGTCAGAGGCTTGTGAGACGCAAGTGGAATAAGCAGACCTGGAGGGTGTCTCCAGCTGCAGTGGAGTGGTATTCTGGGTAGCGCCTGGCTTAGAACACTGTTACGTTCTCAGTGCCCGAGGAACGCAGCTAGTTGAAAGCTGGCTTGTAGGCGTGCTTTCTTGTGCGAGCTGAGTTCAGGGCAGGACCCTCCCGCGTCCTGACTGCCCGTAGATGTAGGTCCCAGCATCCTTATGTTAGTTGCTGGAAGCGGTTGTGTGAAGAGCATGTGGAAGTGACAGGATTCTCCTCAAGTGTATCTGATCTCAATACAGACATTGCAAACGTCCTTGTTCACTGAGAGCGTAGCTCGGTCCTAGCTCCCATCAAAGTGTCTAGCAGACATCTGCCTGCAAAGCATACACACTTCCGAGAGTTGAGCTTATGGACTGTCCCTCCCACATCCTGCTTGCAGGTACACCGCGATCCTAACAGGCCTAGCCCCGATGCGTGCCTGAAGTGTTGTGAGAGGTAAGTGGAAAGTCGCGGCCCACAAGACTAGTGCATCCAAGCTCAATCCAGCGATTTCCTAGTATTCCCTGTGTGAGCCAGATGCTACATCCTAAGTGCCATACGAGAGAAGCTAGCTGAACGCCTTGTCCAAAGCAACTTACTTCGGAGAGTTGAGCTCACCCTCAGTCCGTCACAGTTGCACACTGCCTGCAGAAAGAGTTTCCAACATCTGAACCACAGCCGTTTGTCAGAGGCTTGTGAGACGCAAGTGGAATAAGCAGACCTGGAGGGTGTCTCCAGCTGCAGTAGAGTGGTATTCTGGGTAGCTCCTGGCTTAGAACACTGTTACGTTCTCAGTGCCCGAGGAACGCAGCTAGTTGAAAGGTGGCTTGTAGGCGTGCTTCCTTTTGAGAGCTGAGTTCAGGGCAGGACCCTCCCGCATCCTGATTGCCCGTAGACGTAGGTCCCAGCATCCTTATGTTAGGCGCCAGAAGAGGTTGTGTGAAGAGCATGTGGAGGTGACAGGATTCTCCTCAAGTGTATCTGATCTCAATTCAGACATTGCAAACGTCCTTGTTCAATGAGAGCGTAGCTCGGTCCTAGCTCCCATCAAAGTGTCTAGCAGACATCTGCCTGCAAAGCATGCACACTTCCGAGAGTTGAGCTTATGGACTGTCCCTCCCACATCCTGCCTGCACGTACACCGCGCTAACAGGCCTAGCCCCGATGCGTGCCTGAAGTGTTGTGAGAGGTAAGTGGAAAGTCGCGGCCCACAAGACTAGTGCATCCAAGCTCAATCCAGCGATATTTCCTAGAATTCCCTGTGTGAGCCAGGTGCTACATTCTACGTGCCATACAAGAGAAGCTAGCTGAATGCCTTGTCCAAAAGCAACTTACTTCGGAGAGTTGAGCTCACCCTCAGTCCCTCACAGTTGCACACTGCCTGCAGAAAGAGTTTCCAACATCTGAACCACAGGCGTTTGTCAGAGGATTGTGAGACTCAAGTGGAATAAGCAGACCTGGAGGGTGTCTCCAGCTGCAGTGGAGTGGTATTCTCGTTAGAGCCTGTCTTAGAACAGTTTTACTTTCTCAGTGCCCGAGGAACGCAGCTAGTTGAATGCTGGCTTGTAGGCTTGCTTCCTTGTGAGAGCTGAGTTCAGGGCAGGACCCTCCCGCATCCTGACTGCCCGTAGAGGTAGGTCCCAGCATCCTTATGTTAGTTGCCGGAAGCGGTTGTGTGAAGAGCATGTGGAAGTGACAGGATTCTCCTCAAGTGTATCTGATCTCAATACAGACATTGCAAACGTCCTTGTTCACTGAGAGCGTAGCTCGGTGCTAGCTCCCATCAAAGTGTCTAGCAGACATCTGCCTGCAAAGCATGCACACTTCCGAGAGTTGAGCTTATGGACTGTCCCTCCCACATCCTGCCTGCACGTACACCGCGCTCCTAACAGGCCTAGCCCCGATGCGTGCCTGAAGTGTTGTGAGAGGTAAGTGGAAAGTCGCGGCCCACAAGACTAGTGCATCCAAGCTCAATCCAGCGATATTTCCTAGAATTCCCTGTGTGACCCAGGTGCTACATCCTACGTGCCATACAAGAGAAGCTAGCTGAACGCCTTGTCCAAAGCAACTTACTTCGGAGAGTTGAGCTCACCCTCAGTCCCTCACAGTTGCACACTGCCTGCAGAAAGAGTTTCCAACATCTAAACCACAGCCGTTTGTCAGAGGCTTGTGAGACGCAAGTGGAATAAGCAGACCTGGAGGGTGTCTCCAGCTGCAGTAGAGTGGTATTCTGGGTAGCTCCTGGCTTAGAACACTGTTACGTTCTCAGTGCCCGAGGAACGCAGCTAGTTGAAAGCTGGCTTGTAGGCTTGCTTCCTTGTGAGAGCTGAGTTCAGGGCAGGACCCTCCCGCATCCTGACTGCCCGTAGACGTAGGTCCCAGCATCCTTATGTTAGGCGCCAGAAGAGGTTGTGTGAAGAGCATGTGGAGGTGACAGGATTCTCCTCCAGTGTATCTGATCTCAATTCAGACATTGCAAACGTCCTTGTTCAATGAGAGTGTAGCTCGGTCCTAGCTCCCATCAAAGTGTCTAGCAGACATCTGCCTGCAAAGCATGCACACTTCCGAGAGTTGAGCTTATGGACTGTCCCTCCCACATCCTGCCTGCACGTACACCGCGCTCCTAACAGGCCTAGCCCCGATGCGTGCCTGAAGTGTTGTGAGAGGTAAGTGGAAAGTCGCGGCCCACAAGACTAGTGCATCCAAGCTCAATCCAGCGATATTTCCTAGAATTCCCTGTGTGAGCCAGGTGCTACATCCTACGTGCCATACAAGAGAAGCTAGCTGAACGCCTTGTCCAAAAGGAACTTACTTCGGAGAGTTGAGCTCACACTCAGTCCCTCACAGTTGCACACTGCCTGCAGAAAGAGTTTCCAACATCTGAACCACAGCCGTTTGTCATTGGCTTGTGAGACGCAAGTGGAATAAGGAGACCTGGAGGGTGTCTCCAGCTGCAGTGGAGTGGTATTCTGGGTAGAGCCTGGCTTAGAACACTGTTATGTTCTCAGTGCCCGAGGAACGCAGCTAGTTGAAAGGTGGCTTGTAGGCGTGCTTCCTTTTGAGAGCTGAGTTCAGGGCAGGACCCTCCCGCATCCTGATTGCCCGTAGACGTAGGTCCCAGCATCCTTATGTTAGGCGCCAGAAGAAGTTGTGTGAAGAGCATGTGGAGGTGACAGGATTCCCTCAAGTGTATCTGATCTCAATTCAGACATTGCAAACGTCCTTGTTCAATGAGAGTGTAGCTCGGTCCTAGCTCCCATCAAAGTGTCTAGCAGACATCTGCCTGCAAAGCATGCACACTTCCCAGAGTTGAGCTTATGGACTGTCCCTCCAGCATCCTGCCTGCACGTACACCGCGCTATCAGGCCTAGCCCCGATGCGTGCCTGAAGTGTTGTGAGAGGTAAGTGGAAAGTCGCGGCCCACAAGACTAGTGCATCCAAGCTCAATCCAGCGATATTTCCTAGTATATCCTGGTGAGCCAGGTGCTACATCGTATGTGCCATACAAGAGAAGCTAGCTGAACGCCTTGTCCAAAAGCAACTTACTGCGGAGAGTTCAGCTCACCCTCAGTCCCTCACAGTTGCACACTGCCTGCAAAAGAGTTTCCAACATCTGAACCACAGGCGTTTGTCAGAGGCTTGTGAGACGCAAGTGGAATAAGCAGACCTGGAGGGTGTCTCCAGCTGCAGTGGAGTGGTATTCTGGGTAGCTCCTGGCTTAGAACACTGTTACGTTCTCAGTGCCCGAGGAACGCAGCTAGCTGAAAGCTGGCTTGTAGGCTTGCTTCCTTGTGAGAGCTGAGTTCAGGGCAGGACCCTCCCGCATCCTGACTGCCCGTAGATGTAGGTCCCAGCATCCTTATGTTAGTTGCTGGAAGCGGTTGTGTGAAGAGCATGTGGAAGTGACAGGATTCTCCTCAAGTGTATCTGATCTCAATACAGAGATTGCAAACGTCCTTGTTCACTGAGAGCGTAGCTCGGTCCTAGCTCCCATCAATGTGTCTAGCAGACATATGCCTGCAAACCATACACTCTTCCGAGAGTTGAGCTTATGGACTGTCCCTCCCACATCCTGCCTGCACGTACACCGCGCTCCTAACAGACCTAGCCCCGACGCGTGCCTGAAGTGTTGTGAGAGGTAAGTGGAAAGTCGCGGCCCACAAGACTAGTGCATCCAAGCTCAATCCAGCGATTTCCTAGTATTCCCTGTGTGAGCCACGTGCTACATCCTACGTGCCATACGAGAGAAGCTAGCTGAACGCCTTGTCCAAAAGCAACTTACTTCGGAGAGTTGAGCTCACCCTCAGTCCGTCACAGTTGCACACTGCCTGCAGAAAGAGTTTCCAACATCTGAACCACAGCCGTTTGTCAGAGGCTTGTGAGACGCAAGTGGAATAAGCAGACCTGGAGGGTGTCTCCAGCTGCAGTGGAGTGGTATTCTGGGTAGCGCCTGGCTTAGAACACTGTTACGTTCTCAGTGCCCGAGGAACGCAGCTAGTTGAAAGCTGGCTTGTAGGCGTGCTTTCTTGTGCGAGCTGAGTTCAGGGCAGGACCCTCCCGCGTCCTGACTGCCCGTAGATGTAGGTCCCAGCATCCTTATGTTAGTTGCTGGAAGCGGTTGTGTGAAGAGCATGTGGAAGTGACAGGATTCTCCTCAAGTGTATCTGATCTCAATACAGACATTGCAAACGTCCTTGTTCACTGAGAGCGTAGCTCGGTCCTAGCTCCCATCAAAGTGTCTAGCAGACATCTGCCTGCAAAGCATACACACTTCCGAGAGTTGAGCTTATGGACTGTCCCTCCCACATCCTGCTTGCAGGTACACCGCGATCCTAACAGGCCTAGCCCCGATGCGTGCCTGAAGTGTTGTGAGAGGTAAGTGGAAAGTCGCGGCCCACAAGACTAGTGCATCCAAGCTCAATCCAGCGATTTCCTAGTATTCCCTGTGTGAGCCAGGTGCTACATCCTACGTGCCATACAAGAGAAGCTAGCTGAACGCCTTGTCCAAAAGCAACTTACTTCGGAGAGTTGAGCTCACCCTCAGTCCCTCACAGTTGCACACTGCCTGCAGAAAGAGTTTCCAACATCTGAACCACAGGCGTTTGTCAGAGGATTGTGAGACTCAAGTGGAATAAGCAGACCTGGAGGGTGTCTCCAGCTGCAGTGGAGTGGTATTCTCGTTAGAGCCTGGCTTAGAACAGTTTTACGTTCTCAGTGCCTGAGGAACGCAGCTAGTTGAATGCTGGCCTGTAGGCTTGCTTCTTTGTGAGAGCTGAGTTCAGGGCAGGACCCTCCCGCATCCTGACTGCCCGTAGAGGTAGGTCCCAGCATCCTTATGTTAGTTGCCGGAAGCGGTTGTGTGAAGAGCATGTGGAAGTGACAGGATTCTCCTCAAGTGTATCTGATCTCAATACAGACATTGCAAACGTCCTTGTTCAATGAGAGCGTAGCCCGGTCCTAGCTCCCATCAAAGTGTCCAGCAGACATCTGCCTACAAAGGATACACACTTCGAGAGTTGAGCTTATGGACTGTCCGTCCCACACCCTGCCTGCACGTACACCGCGATCCTAACAGGCCTAGCCCCGATGCGTGCCTGAAGTGTTGTGAGAGGTAAGTGGAAAGTCGCGGCCCACAAGACTAGTGCATCCAAGCTCAATCCAGCGATTTCCTAGTATTCCCTGTGTGAGCCAGGTGCCACATCCTACGTGCCATACGAGAGAAGCTAGCTGAACGCCTTGTCCAAAAGCAACTTACTTCGGAGAGTTGAGCTCACCCTCAGTCCGTCACAGTTGCACACTGCCTGCAGAAAGAGTTTCCAACATCTGAACCACAGCCGTTTGTCAGAGGCTTGTGAGACGCAAGTGGAATAAGCAGACCTGGAGGGTGTCTCCAGCTGCAGTGGAGTGGTATTCTGGGTAGAGCCTGGCTTAGAACACTGTTACATTCTCAGTGCCCGAGGAACGCAGCGAGTTGAAAGCTGGCTTGTAGGCGTACTTCCTTGTGCGAGCTGAGTTCAGGGCAAGACCCTCCCGCATCCTGACTGCCCGTAGAGGTAGGTCCCAGCATCCTTATGTAAGTTGCCGGAAGCGGTTGTGTGAAGAGCATGTGGAAGTGACAGGATTCTCCTCAAGTGTATCTGATCTGAATACAGAGATTGCAAACGTCCTTGTTCACTGAGAGCGTAGCTCGGTCCTAGCTCCCATCAAAGTGTCTAGCAGACATCTGCCTGCAAAGCATACACACTTCTGAGAGTTGAACTTATGGACTGTCCCTCCCACATCCTGCTTGCAGGTGCACAGCGATCCTAACAGGCCTAGCCCCGATGCGTGCCTGAAGTGTTGTGAGAGGTAAGTGGAAAGTCGCGGCCCACAAGACTAGTGCATCCAAGCTCAATCCAGCGATTTCCTAGTATTCCCTGTGTGAGCCAGATGCTACATCCTAAGTGCCATACGAGAGAAGCTAGCTGAACGCCTTGTCCAAAGCAACTTACTTCGGAGAGTTGAGCTCACTCTCAGTCCGTCACAGTTGCACACTGCCTGCAGAAAGAGTTTCCAACATCTGAACCACAGCCGTTTGTCAGAGGCTTGTGAGACGCAAGTGGAATAAGCAGACCTGGAGGGTGTGTCCAGCTGCAGTAGAGTGGTATTCTGGGTAGCTCCTGGCTTAGAACACTGTTACGTTCTCAGTGCCCGAGGAACGCAGCTAGTTGAAAGGTGGCTTGTAGGCCTGCTTCCTTTTGAGAGCTGAGTTCAGGGCAGGACCCTCCCGCATCCTGATTGCCCGTAGACGTAGGTCCCAGCATCCTTATGTTAGGCGCCAGAAGAGGTTGTGTGAAGAGCATGTGGAGGTGACAGGATTCTCCTCAAGTGTATCTGATCTCAATTCAGACATTGCAAACTTCCTTGTTCAATGAGAGCGTAGCTCGGTCCTAGCTCCCATCAAAGTGTCTAGCAGACATCTGCCTGCAAAGCATGCACACTTCCGAGAGTTGAGTTTATGGACTGTCCCTCCCACATCCTGCCTGCACGTACACCGCGCTAACAGGCCTAGCCCCGATGCGTGCCTGAAGTGTTGTGAGAGGTAAGTGGAAAGTCGCGGCCCACAAGACTAGTGCATCCAAGCTCAATCCAGCGATATTTCCTAGAATTCCCTGTGTGAGCCAGGTGCTACATTCTACGTGCCATACAAGAGAAGCTAGCTAAACGCCTTGTCCAAAAGCAACTTACTTCGGAGAGTTGAGCTCACCCTCAGTCCCTCACAGTTGCACACTGCCTGCAGAAAGAGTTTCCAACATCTGAACCACAGGCGTTTGTCAGAGGATTGTGAGACTCAAGTGGAATAAGCAGACCTGGAGGGTGTCTCCAGCTGCAGTGGAGTGGTATTCTGGGTAGCGCCTGGCTTAGAACACTGTTACGTTCTCAGTGCCCGAGGAACGCAGCTAGTTGAAAGCTGGCTTGTAGGCTTGCTTCCTTGTGAGAGCTGAGTTCAGGGCAGCACCCTCCCGCATCCTGATTGCTCGTAGACGTAGGTCACAGCATCCTTATGTTAGTTGCCGGAAGCGGTTGTGTGAAGAGCATGTGGAGGTGACAGGATTCTCCTCAAGTGTATCTGATCTCAATACAGACATTGCAAACGTCCTTGTTCAATGAGAGTGTAGCTCGGTCCAAGCTCCCATCAAAGTGTCTAGCAGACATCTGCCTGCAAAGCATGCACACTTCCGAGAGTTGAGCTTATGGACTGTCCCTCCCACATCCTGCCTGCACGTACACCGCGCTCCTAACAGGCCTAGCCCCGATGCGTGCCTGAAGTGTTGTGAGAGGTAAGTGGAAAGTCGCGGCCCACAAGACTAGTGCATCCAAGCTCAATCCAGCGATTTCCTAGTATTCCCTGTGTGAGCCAGATGCTACATCCTAAGTGCCATACGAGAGAAGCTAGCTGAACGCCTTGTCCAAAGCAACTTACTTCGGAGAGTTGAGCTCACCCTCAGTCCCTCACAGTTGCACACTGCCTGCAGAAAGAGTTTCCAACATCTGAACCACAGCCGTTTGTCAGAGGCTTGTGAGACGCAAGTGGAATAAGCAGACCTGGAGGGTGTCTCCAGCTGCAGTGGAGTGGTATTCTGGGTAGCGCCTGGCTTAGAACACTGTTACGTTCTCAGTGCCCGAGGAACGCAGCTAGTTGAAAGCTGGCTTGTAGGCGTGCTTTCTTGTGCGAGCTGAGTTCAGGGCAGGACCCTCCCGCGTCCTGACTGCCCGTAGATGTAGGTCTCAGCATCCTTATGTTAGTTGCTGGAAGCGGTTGTGTGAAGAGCATGTGGAAGTGACAGGATTCTCCTCAAGTGTATCTGATCTCAATACAGACATTGCAAACGTCCTTGTTCACTGAGAGCGTAGCTCGGTCCTAGCTCCCATCAAAGTGTCTAGCAGACATCTGCCTGCAAAGCATACACACTTCCGAGAGTTGAGCTTATGGACTGTCCCTCCCACATCCTGCTTGCAGGTACACCGCGATCCTAACAGGCCTAGCCCCGATGCGTGCCTGAAGTATTGTGAGAGGTAAGTGGAAAGTCGCGGCCCACAAGACTAGTGCATCCAAGCTCAATCCAGCGATTTCCTAGTATTCCCTGTGTGAGCCAGGTGCCACATCCTACGTGCCATACGAGAGAAGCTAGCTGAACGCCTTGTCCAAAAGCAACTTACTTCGGAGAGTTGAGCTCACCCTCAGTCCGTCACAGTTGCACACTGCCTGCAGAAAGAGTTTCCAACATCTGAACCACAGCCGTTTGTCAGAGGCTTGTGAGACGCAAGTGGAATAAGCAGACCTGGAGGGTGTCTCCAGCTGCAGTGGAGTGGTATTCTGGGTAGAGCCTGGCTTAGAACACTGTTACATTCTCAGTGCCCGAGGAACGCAGCGAGTTGAAAGCTGGCTTGTAGGCGTACTTCCTTGTGCGAGCTGAGTTCAGGGCAAGACCCTCCCGCATCCTGACTGCCCGTAGAGGTAGGTCCCAGCATCCTTATGTAAGTTGCCGGAAGCGGTTGTGTGAAGAGCATGTGGAAGTGACAGGATTCTCCTCAAGTGTATCTGATCTGAATACAGAGATTGCAAACGTCCTTGTTCACTGAGAGCGTAGCTCGGTCCTAGCTCCCATCAAAGTGTCTAGCAGACATCTGCCTGCAAAGCATACACACTTCTGAGAGTTGAACTTATGGACTGTCCCTCCCACATCCTGCTTGCACGTACACCGCGATCCTAACAGGCCTAACCCGATGCGTGCCTAAGTGTTGTGAGAGGTAAGTGGAAAGTCACGGCCGACAAGACTAGTGCATCCAAGCTCAATCCAGCGATTTCCTAGTATTCCCTGTGTGAGCCAGGTGCCACATCCTACGTGCCATACGAGAGAAGCTAGCTGAATGCGTTGTCCAAAAGCAACTTACTTCGGAGAGTTGAGCTCACCCTCAGTCACTCACAGTTGCACACTGCCTGCAGAAAGAGTTTCCAACATCTGAACCACAGCCGTTTGTCAGAGGCTTATGAGACGCAAGTGGAATAAGCAGACCTGGAGGGTGTCTCCAGCTGCAGTAGAGTGGTATTCTGGGTAGCTCCTGGCTTAGAACACTGTTACGTTCTCAGTGCCCGAGGAACGCAGCTAGTTGAAAGGTGGCTTGTAGGCCTGCTTCCTTTTGAGAGCTGAGTTCAGGGCAGCACCCTCCCGCATCCTGATTGCCCGTAGACGTAGGTCACAGCATCCTTATGTTAGGCGCCAGAAGAGGTTGTGTGAAGAGCATGTGGAGGTGACAGGATTCTCCTCAAGTGTATCTGATCTCAATTCAGACATTGCAAACGTCCTTGTTCAATGAGAGTGTAGCTCGGTCCTAGCTCCCATCAAAGTGTCTAGCAGACATCTGCCTGCAAAGCATGCACACTTCCGAGAGTTGAGCTTATGGACTGTCCCTCCCACTTCCTGCCTGCACGTACACCGCGCTAACAGGCCTAGCCCCGATGCGTGCCAGAAGTGTTGTGAGAGGTAAGTGGAAAGTCGCGGCCCACAAGACTAGTGCATCCAAGCTCAATCCAGCGATATTTCCTAGAATTCCCTGTGTGAGCCAGGTGCTACATTCTACGTGCCATACAAGAGAAGCTAGCTGAACGCCTTGTCCAAAAGCAACTTACTTCGGAGAGTTGAGCTCACCCTCAGTCCCTCACAGTTGCACACTGCCTGCAGAAAGAGTTTCCAACATCTGAACCACAGCCGTTTGTCAGAGGCTTGTGAGACGCAAGTGGAATAAGCAGACCTGGAGGGTGTCTCCAGCTGCAGTGGAGTGGTATTCTGGGTAGCGCCTGGCTTAGAACACTGTTACGTTCTCAGTGCCCGAGGAACGCAGCTAGTTGAAAGCTGGCTTGTAGGCGTGCTTTCTTGTGCGAGCTGAGTTCAGGGCAGGACCCTCCCGCGTCCTGACTGCCCGTAGATGTAGGTCCCAGCATCCTTATGTTAGTTGCTGGAAGCGGTTGTGTGAAGAGCATGTGGAAGTGACAGGATTCTCCTCAAGTGTATCTGATCTCAATACAGACATTGCAAACGTCCTTGTTCACTGAGAGCGTAGCTCGGTCCTAGCTCCCATCAAAGTGTCTAGCAGACATCTGCCTGCAAAGCATACACACTTCCGAGAGTTGAGCTTATGGACTGTCCCTCCCACATCCTGCTTGCAGGTACACCGCGATCCTAACAGGCCTAGCCCCGATGCGTGCCTGAAGTGTTGTGAGAGGTAAGTGGAAAGTCGCGGCCCACAAGACTAGTGCATCCAAGCTCAATCCAGCGATTTCCTAGTATTCCCTGTGTGAGCCAGGTGCTACATCCTACGTGCCATACAAGAGAAGCTAGCTGAACGCCTTGTCCAAAAGCAACTTACTTCGGAGAGTTGAGCTCACCCTCAGTCCCTCACAGTTGCACACTGCCTGCAGAAAGAGTTTCCAACATCTGAACCACAGGCGTTTGTCAGAGGATTGTGAGACTCAAGTGGAATAAGCAGACCTGGAGGGTGTCTCCAGCTGCAGTGGAGTGGTATTCTCGTTAGAGCCTGGCTTAGAACAGTTTTACGTTCTCAGTGCCCGAGGAACGCAGCTAGTTGAATGCTGGCTTGTAGGCTTGCTTCTTTGTGAGAGCTGAGTTCAGGGCAGGACCCTCCCGCATCCTGACTGCCCGTAGAGGTAGGTCCCAGCATCCTTATGTTAGTTGCCGGAAGCGGTTGTGTGAAGAGCATGTGGAGGTGACAGGATTCTCCTCAAGTGTATCTGATCTCAATTCAGACATTGCAAACGTCCTTGTTCAATGAGAGTGTAGCTCGGTCCAAGCTCCCATCAAAGTGTCTAGCAGACATCTGCCTGCAAAGCATGCACACTTCCGAGAGTTGAGCTTATGGACTGTCCCTCCCACATCCTGCCTGCACGTACACCGCGCTCCTAACAGGCCTAGCCCCGATGCGTGCCTGAAGTGTTGTGAGAGGTAAGTGGAAAGTCGCGGCCCACAAGACTAGTGCATCCAAGCTCAATCCAGCGATTTCCTAGTATTCCCTGTGTGAGCCAGATGCTACATCCTAAGTGCCATACGAGAGAAGCTAGCTGAACGCCTTGTCCAAAGCAACTTACTTCGGGGAGTTGAGCTCACCCTCAGTCCCTCACAGTTGCACACTGCCTGCAGAAAGAGTTTCCAACATCTGAACCACAGCCGTTTGTCAGAGGCTTGTGAGACGCAAGTGGAATAAGCAGACCTGGAGGGTGTCTCCAGCTGCAGTGGAGTGGTATTCTGGGTAGCGCCTGGCTTAGAACACTGTTACGTTCTCAGTGCCCGAGGAACGCAGCTAGTTGAAAGCTGGCTTGTAGGCGTGCTTTCTTGTGCGAGCTGAGTTCAGGGCAGGACCCTCCCGCGTCCTGACTGCCCGTAGATGTAGGTCTCAGCATCCTTATGTTAGTTGCAGGAAGCGGTTGTGTGAAGAGCATGTGGAAGTGACAGGATTCTCCTCAAGTGTATCTGATCTCAATACAGACATTGCAAACGTCCTTGTTCACTGAGAGCGTAGCTCGGTCCTAGCTCCCATCAAAGTGTCTAGCAGACATCTGCCTGCAAAGCATACACACTTCCGAGAGTTGAGCTTATGGACTGTCCCTCCCACATCCTGCTTGCAGGTACACCGCGATCCTAACAGGCCTAGCCCCGATGCGTGCCTGAAGTATTGTGAGAGGTAAGTGGAAAGTCGCGGCCCACAAGACTAGTGCATCCAAGCTCAATCCAGCGATTTCCTAGTATTCCCTGTGTGAGCCAGGTGCCACATCCTACGTGCCATACGAGAGAAGCTAGCTGAACGCCTTGTCCAAAAGCAACTTACTTCGGAGAGTTGAGCTCACCCTCAGTCCGTCACAGTTGCACACTGCCTGCAGAAAGAGTTTCCAACATCTGAACCACAGCCGTTTGTCAGAGGCTTGTGAGACGCAAGTGGAATAAGCAGACCTGGAGGGTGTCTCCAGCTGCAGTGGAGTGGTATTCTGGGTAGAGCCTGGCTTAGAACACTGTTACATTCTCAGTGCCCGAGGAACGCAGCGAGTTGAAAGCTGGCTTGTAGGCGTACTTCCTTGTGCGAGCTGAGTTCAGGGCAAGACCCTCCCGCATCCTGACTGCCCGTAGAGGTAGGTCCCAGCATCCTTATGTAAGTTGCCGGAAGCGGTTGTGTGAAGAGCATGTGGAAGTGACAGGATTCTCCTCAAGTGTATCTGATCTGAATACAGAGATTGCAAACGTCCTTGTTCACTGAGAGCGTAGCTCGGTCCTAGCTCCCATCAAAGTGTCTAGCAGACATCTGCCTGCAAAGCATACACACTTCTGAGAGTTGAACTTATGGACTGTCCCTCCCACATCCTGCTTGCACGTACACCGCGATCCTAACAGGCCTAACCCGATGCGTGCCTAAGTGTTGTGAGAGGTAAGTGGAAAGTCGCGGCCGACAAGACTAGTGCATCCAAGCTCAATCCAGCGATTTCCTAGTATTCCCTGTGTGAGCCAGGTGCCACATCCTACGTGCCATACGAGAGAAGCTAGCTGAATGCGTTGTCCAAAAGCAACTTACTTCGGAGAGTTGAGCTCACCCTCAGTCACTCACAGTTGCACACTGCCTGCAGAAAGAGTTTCCAACATCTGAACCACAGCCGTTTGTCAGAGGCTTATGAGACGCAAGTGGAATAAGCAGACCTGGAGGGTGTCTCCAGCTGCAGTAGAGTGGTATTCTGGGTAGCTCCTGGCTTAGAACACTGTTACGTTCTCAGTGCCCGAGGAACGCAGCTAGTTGAAAGGTGGCTTGTAGGCCTGCTTCCTTTTGAGAGCTGAGTTCAGGGCAGCACCCTCCCGCATCCTGATTGCCCGTAGACGTAGGTCACAGCATCCTTATGTTAGGCGCCAGAAGAGGTTGTGTGAAGAGCATGTGGAGGTGACAGGATTCTCCTCAAGTGTATCTGATCTCAATTCAGACATTGCAAACGTCCTTGTTCAATGAGAGTGTAGCTCGGTCCTAGCTCCCATCAAAGTGTCTAGCAGACATCTGCCTGCAAAGCATGCACACTTCCGAGAGTTGAGCTTATGGACTGTCCCTCCCACTTCCTGCCTGCACGTACACCGCGCTAACAGGCCTAGCCCCGATGCGTGCCAGAAGTGTTGTGAGAGGTAAGTGGAAAGTCGCGGCCCACAAGACTAGTGCATCCAAGCTCAATCCAGCGATATTTCCTAGAATTCCCTGTGTGAGCCAGGTGCTACATTCTACGTGCCATACAAGAGAAGCTAGCTGAACGCCTTGTCCAAAAGCAACTTACTTCGGAGAGTTGAGCTCACCCTCAGTCCCTCACAGTTGCACACTGCCTGCAGAAAGAGTTTCCAACATCTGAACCACAGCCGTTTGTCAGAGGCTTGTGAGACGCAAGTGGAATAAGCAGACCTGGAGGGTGTCTCCAGCTGCAGTGGAGTGGTATTCTGGGTAGCGCCTGGCTTAGAACACTGTTACGTTCTCAGTGCCCGAGGAACGCAGCTAGTTGAAAGCTGGCTTGTAGGCGTGCTTTCTTGTGCGAGCTGAGTTCAGGGCAGGACCCTCCCGCGTCCTGACTGCCCGTAGATGTAGGTCCCAGCATCCTTATGTTAGTTGCTGGAAGCGGTTGTGTGAAGAGCATGTGGAAGTGACAGGATTCTCCTCAAGTGTATCTGATCTCAATACAGACATTGCAAACGTCCTTGTTCACTGAGAGCGTAGCTCGGTCCTAGCTCCCATCAAAGTGTCTAGCAGACATCTGCCTGCAAAGCATACACACTTCCGAGAGTTGAGCTTATGGACTGTCCCTCCCACATCCTGCTTGCAGGTACACCGCGATCCTAACAGGCCTAGCCCCGATGCGTGCCTGAAGTGTTGTGAGAGGTAAGTGGAAAGTCGCGGCCCACAAGACTAGTGCATCCAAGCTCAATCCAGCGATTTCCTAGTATTCCCTGTGTGAGCCAGGTGCTACATCCTACGTGCCATACAAGAGAAGCTAGCTGAACGCCTTGTCCAAAAGCAACTTACTTCGGAGAGTTGAGCTCACCCTCAGTCCCTCACAGTTGCACACTGCCTGCAGAAAGAGTTTCCAACATCTGAACCACAGGCGTTTGTCAGAGGATTGTGAGACTCAAGTGGAATAAGCAGACCTGGAGGGTGTCTCCAGCTGCAGTGGAGTGGTATTCTCGTTAGAGCCTGGCTTAGAACAGTTTTACGTTCTCAGTGCCCGAGGAACGCAGCTAGTTGAATGCTGGCTTGTAGGCTTGCTTCTTTGTGAGAGCTGAGTTCAGGGCAGGACCCTCCCGCATCCTGACTGCCCGTAGAGGTAGGTCCCAGCATCCTTATGTTAGTTGCCGGAAGCGGTTGTGTGAAGAGCATGTGGAGGTGACAGGATTCTCCTCAAGTGTATCTGATCTCAATTCAGACATTGCAAACGTCCTTGTTCAATGAGAGTGTAGCTCGGTCCAAGCTCCCATCAAAGAGTCTAGCAGACATCTGCCTGCAAAGCATGCACACTTCCGAGAGTTGAGCTTATGGACTGTCCCTCCCACATCCTGCCTGCACGTACACCGCGCTCCTAACAGGCCTAGCCCCGATGCGTGCCTGAAGTGTTGTGAGAGGTAAGTGGAAAGTCGCGGCCCACAAGACTAGTGCATCCAAGCTCAATCCAGCGATTTCCTAGTATTCCCTGTGTGAGCCAGATGCTACATCCTAAGTGCCATACGAGAGAAGCTAGCTGAACGCCTTGTCCAAAGCAACTTACTTCGGGGAGTTGAGCTCACCCTCAGTCCCTCACAGTTGCACACTGCCTGCAGAAAGAGTTTCCAACATCTGAACCACAGCCGTTTGTCAGAGGCTTGTGAGACGCAAGTGGAATAAGCAGACCTGGAGGGTGTCTCCAGCTGCAGTGGAGTGGTATTCTGGGTAGCGCCTGGCTTAGAACACTGTTACGTTCTCAGTGCCCGAGGAACGCAGCTAGTTGAAAGCTGGCTTGTAGGCGTGCTTTCTTGTGCGAGCTGAGTTCAGGGCAGGACCCTCCCGCGTCCTGACTGCCCGTAGATGTAGGTCTCAGCATCCTTATGTTAGTTGCAGGAAGCGGTTGTGTGAAGAGCATGTGGAAGTGACAGGATTCTCCTCAAGTGTATCTGATCTCAATACAGACATTGCAAACGTCCTTGTTCACTGAGAGCGTAGCTCGGTCCTAGCTCCCATCAAAGTGTCTAGCAGACATCTGCCTGCAAAGCATACACACTTCCGAGAGTTGAGCTTATGGACTGTCCCTCCCACATCCTGCTTGCAGGTACACCGCGATCCTAACAGGCCTAGCCCCGATGCGTGCCTGAAGTATTGTGAGAGGTAAGTGGAAAGTCGCGGCCCACAAGACTAGTGCATCCAAGCTCAATCCAGCGATTTCCTAGTATTCCCTGTGTGAGCCAGGTGCCACATCCTACGTGCCATACGAGAGAAGCTAGCTGAACGCCTTGTCCAAAAGCAACTTACTTCGGAGAGTTGAGCTCACCCTCAGTCCGTCACAGTTGCACACTGCCTGCAGAAAGAGTTTCCAACATCTGAACCACAGCCGTTTGTCAGAGGCTTGTGAGACGCAAGTGGAATAAGCAGACCTGGAGGGTGTCTCCAGCTGCAGTGGAGTGGTATTCTGGGTAGAGCCTGGCTTAGAACACTGTTACATTCTCAGTGCCCGAGGAACGCAGCGAGTTGAAAGCTGGCTTGTAGGCGTACTTCCTTGTGCGAGCTGAGTTCAGGGCAAGACCCTCCCGCATCCTGACTGCCCGTAGAGGTAGGTCCCAGCATCCTTATGTAAGTTGCCGGAAGCGGTTGTGTGAAGAGCATGTGGAAGTGACAGGATTCTCCTCAAGTGTATCTGATCTGAATACAGAGATTGCAAACGTCCTTGTTCACTGAGAGCGTAGCTCGGTCCTAGCTCCCATCAAAGTGTCTAGCAGACATCTGCCTGCAAAGCATACACACTTCTGAGAGTTGAACTTATGGACTGTCCCTCCCACATCCTGCTTGCACGTACACCGCGATCCTAACAGGCCTAACCCGATGCGTGCCTAAGTGTTGTGAGAGGTAAGTGGAAAGTCGCGGCCGACAAGACTAGTGCATCCAAGCTCAATCCAGCGATTTCCTAGTATTCCCTGTGTGAGCCAGGTGCCACATCCTACGTGCCATACGAGAGAAGCTAGCTGAATGCGTTGTCCAAAAGCAACTTACTTCGGAGAGTTGAGCTCACCCTCAGTCACTCACAGTTGCACACTGCCTGCAGAAAGAGTTTCCAACATCTGAACCACAGCCGTTTGTCAGAGGCTTATGAGACGCAAGTGGAATAAGCAGACCTGGAGGGTGTCTCCAGCTGCAGTAGAGTGGTATTCTGGGTAGCTCCTGGCTTAGAACACTGTTACGTTCTCAGTGCCCGAGGAACGCAGCTAGTTGAAAGGTGGCTTGTAGGCCTGCTTCCTTTTGAGAGCTGAGTTCAGGGCAGCACCCTCCCGCATCCTGATTGCCCGTAGACGTAGGTCACAGCATCCTTATGTTAGGCGCCAGAAGAGGTTGTGTGAAGAGCATGTGGAGGTGACAGGATTCTCCTCAAGTGTATCTGATCTCAATTCAGACATTGCAAACGTCCTTGTTCAATGAGAGTGTAGCTCGGTCCTAGCTCCCATCAAAGTGTCTAGAGACATCTGCCTGCAAAGCATGCACACTTCCGAGAGTTGAGCTTATGGACTGTCCCTCCCACTTCCTGCCTTCACGTACACCGCGCTAACAGGCCTAGCCCCGATGCGTGCCAGAAGTGTTGTGAGAGGTAAGTGGAAAGTCGCGGCCCACAAGACTAGTGCATCCAAGCTCAATCCAGCGATATTTCCTAGAATTCCCTGTGTGAGCCAGGTGCTACATTCTACGTGCCATACAAGAGAAGCTAGCTGAACGCCTTGTCCAAAAGCAACTTACTTCGGAGAGTTGAGCTCACCCTCAGTCCCTCACAGTTGCACACTGCCTGCAGAAAGAGTTTCCAACATCTGAACCACAGCCGTTTGTCAGAGGCTTGTGAGACGCAAGTGGAATAAGCAGACCTGGAGGGTGTCTCCAGCTGCAGTGGAGTGGTATTCTGGGTAGCGCCTGGCTTAGAACACTGTTACGTTCTCAGTGCCCGAGGAACGCAGCTAGTTGAAAGCTGGCTTGTAGGCGTGCTTTCTTGTGCGAGCTGAGTTCAGGGCAGGACCCTCCCGCGTCCTGACTGCCCGTAGATGTAGGTCCCAGCATCCTTATGTTAGTTGCTGGAAGCGGTTGTGTGAAGAGCATGTGGAAGTGACAGGATTCTCCTCAAGTGTATCTGATCTCAATACAGACATTGCAAACGTCCTTGTTCACTGAGAGCGTAGCTCGGTCCTAGCTCCCATCAAAGTGTCTAGCAGACATCTGCCTGCAAAGCATACACACTTCTGAGAGTTGAGCTTATGGACTGTCCCTCCCACATCCTGCTTGCACGTACACCGCGATCCTAACAGGCCTACCCCGATGCGTGCCTAAGTGTTGTGAGAGGTAAGTGGAAAGTCGCGGCCGACAAGACTAGTGCATCCAAGCTCAATCCAGTGATTTCCTAGTATTCCCTGTGTGAGCCAGGTGCCACATCCTACGTGCCATACGAGAGAAGCTAGCTGAATGCGTTGTCCAAAAGCAACTTACTTCGGAGAGTTGAGCTCACCCTCAGTCACTCACAGTTGCACACTGCCTGCAGAAAGAGTTTCCAACATCTGAACCACAGCCGTTTGTCAGAGGCTTATGAGACGCAAGTGGAATAAGCAGACCTGGAGGGTGTCTCCAGCTGCAGTAGAGTGGTATTCTGGGTAGCTCCTGGCTTAGAACACTGTTACGTTCTCAGTGCCCGAGGAACGCAGCTAGTTGAAAGGTGGCTTGTAGGCCTGCTTCCTTTTGAGAGCTGAGTTCAGGGCAGCACCCTCCCGCATCCTGATTGCCCGTAGACGTAGGTCACAGCATCCTTATGTTAGGCGCCAGAAGAGGTTGTGTGAAGAGCATGTGGAGGTGACAGGATTCTCCTCAAGTGTATCTGATCTCAATTCAGACATTGCAAACGTCCTTGTTCACTGAGAGCGTAGCTCGGTCCTAGCTCCCATCAAAGTGTCTAGCAGACATCTGCCTGCAAAGCATACACACTTCCGAGAGTTGAGCTCTTGGACTGTCCCTCCCACATCCTGCTTGCAGGTACACCGCGATCCTAACAGGCCTAGCCCCGATGCGTGCCTGAAGTGTTGTGAGAGGTAAGTGGAAAGTCGCGGCCCACAAGACTAGTGCATCCAAGCTCAATCCAGCGATTTCCTAGTATTCCCTGTGTGAGCCAGGTGCTACATCCTACGTGCCATACAAGAGAAGCTAGCTGAACGCCTTGTCCAAAAGCAACTTACTTCGGAGAGTTGAGCTCACCCTCAGTCACTCACAGTTGCACACTGCCTGCAGAAAGAGTTTCCAACATCTGAACCACAAGCGTTTGTCAGAGGATTGTGAGACTCAAGTGGAATAAGCAGACCTGGAGTGTGTCTCCAGCTGCAGTGGAGTGGTATTCTCGTTAGAGCCTGGCTTAGAACAGTTTTACGTTCTCAGTGCCCGAGGAACGCAGCTAGTTGAATGCTGGCTTGTAGGCTTGCTTCCTTGTGAGAGCTGAGTTCAGGGCAGGACCCTCCCGCTTTCTGACTCCCCATAGACGTAGGTCCCAACATCCTTATGTTAGTTGCCGGAAGCTATTGTGTGAAGAGCATGTGGAAGTGACAGGATTCTCCTCAAGTGTATCTGATCTCAATACAGACATTGCAAACGTCCTTGTTCACTGAGAGCGTAGCTCGGTCCTAGCTCCAATCAAAGTGTCTAGCAGACATCTGCCTGCAAAGCATACACACTTCCGAGAGTTGAGCTTATGGACTGTCCCTCCCACATCCTGCTTGCACGTACACCGCGATCCTAACAGGCCTAACCCGATGCGTGCCTAAGTGTTGTGAGAGGTAAGTGGAAAGTCGCGGCCCACAAGACTAGTGCATCCAAGCTCAATCCAGCGATTTCCTAGTATTCCCTGTGTGAGCCAGGTGCTACATCCTACGTGCCATACGAGAGAAGCTAGCTGAACGCCTTGTCCAAAAGCAACTTACTTCGGAGAGTTGAGCTCACCCTCAGTCCCTCACAGTTGCACACTGCCTGCAGAAAGAGTTTCCAACATCTGAACCACAGCCGTTTGTCAGAGGCTTGTGAGACGCAAGTGGAATAAGCAGACCTGGAGGGTGTCTCCAGCTGCAGTGGAGTGGTATTCTGGGTAGCGCCTGGCTTAGAACACTGTTACGTTCTCAGTGCCCGAGGAACGCAGCTAGTGGAAATCTGGATTGTAGGCCTACTTCCTTGTGCGAGCTGAGTTCAGGGCAGGACCCTCCCGCATCCTGACTGCCCATAGACCTAGGTCCCAGCATCCTTATGTTAGGAGCCGGAAGCGGTTGTGTGAAGAGCATGCGGAAGTGACAGGATTCTCCTCAAGTGTATCTGATCTCAATACAGACATTGTAAACGTCCTTGTTCACTGAGAGCGTAGCTCGGTGCTAGCTCCCATCAAAGTGTCTAGCAGACATCTGCCTGCAAAGCATGCACACTTCCAAGAGTTGAGCTTATGGACTGTCCCTCCCACATCCTGCCTGCACGTACACCGCGCTCCTAACAGGCCTAGCCCCGATGCGTGCCTGAAGTGTTGTGAGAGGTAAGTGGAAAGTCGCGGCCCACAAGACTAGTGCATCCAAGCTCAATCCAGCGATTTCCTAGTATTCCCTGTGTGAGCCAGGTGCTACATCCTAAGTGCCATACGAGAGAAGCTAGCTGAACGCCTTGTCCAAAAGCAACTTACTTCGGAGAGTTGAGCTCACCCTCAGTCCCTCACAGTTGCACACTGCCTGCAGAAAGAGTTTCCAACATCTGAACCACAGCCGTTTGTCAGAGGCTTCTGAGACGCAAGTCGATTAAGCAGACCTGGAGGGTGTCTCCAGCTGCAGTAGAGTGGTATTCTGGGTAGCTCCTGGATTAGAACACTGTTACGTTCTCAGTGCCCGAGGAACGCAGCGAGTTGAAAGCTGGCTTGTAGGCGTACTTCCTTGTGCGAGCTGAGTTCAGGGCAAGACCCTCCCGCATCCTGACTGCCCGTAGAGGTAGGTCCCAGCATCCTTATGTTAGTTGCCGGAAGCGGTTGTGTGAAGAGCATGTGGAAGTGACAGGATTCTCCTCAAGTGTATCTGATCTCAATACAGAGATTGCAAACGTCCTTGTTCACTGAGAGCGTAGCTCGGTCCTAGCTCCCATCAAAGTGTCTAGCAGACATGTGCCTGCAAACCATACATTCTTCCGAGAGTTGAGCTTATGGACTGTCCCTCCCACATCCTGCCTGCACGTACACCGCGCTCCTAACAGACCTAGCCCCGACGCGTGCCTGAAGTGTTGTTAGAGGTAAGTGGAAAGTCGCGGCCCACAAGACTAGTGCATCCAAGCTCAATCCAGCGATTTCCTAGTATTCCCTGTGTGAGCCAGGTGCTACATCCTACGTGCCATACGAGAGAAGCTAGCTGAACGCCTTGTCCAAAAGCAACTTACTTCGGAGAGTTGAGCTCACCCTCAGTCCGTCACAGTTGCACACTGCCTGCAGAAAGAGTTTCCAACATCTGAACCACAGCCGTTTGTCAGAGGTTGTGAGACGCAAGTGGAATAATCAGACCTGGAGGGTGTCTCCAGCTGCAGTGGAGTGGTATTCTGGGTAGCTCCTGGCTTAGAACACTGTTACGTTCTCAGTGCCCGAGGAACGCAGCTAGTTGAAAGCTGGCTTGTAGGCGTGCTTTCTTGTGCGAGCTGTGTTCAGGGCAGGACCCTCCCGCGTCCTGACTGCCCGTAGATGTAGGTCCCAGCATCCTTATGTTAGTTGCTGGAAGCGGTTGTGTGAAGAGCATGTGGAAGTGACAGGATTCTCCTCAAGTGTATCTGATCTCAATACAGACATTGCAAACGTCCTTGTTCACTGAGAGCGTAGCTCGGTCCTAGCTCCCATCAAAGTGTCTAGCAGACATCTGCCTGCAAAGCATACACACTTCCGAGAGTTGAGCTTATGGACTGTCCCTCCCACATCCTGCTTGCAGGTACACCGCGATCCTAACAGGCCTAGCCCCGATGCGTGCCTGAAGTGTTGTGAGAGGTAAGTGGAAAGTCGCGGCCCACAAGACTAGTGCATCCAAGCTCAATCCAGCGATTTCCTAGTATTCCCTGTGTGAGCCAGATGCTACATCCTAAGTGCCATACGAGAGAAGCTAGCTGAACGCCTTGTCCAAAGCAACTTACTTCGGAGAGTTGAGCTCACCCTCAGTCCGTCACAGTTGCACACTGCCTGCAGAAAGAGTTTCCAACATCTGAACCACAGCCGTTTGTCAGAGGCTTGTGAGACGCAAGTGGAATAAGCAGACCTGGAGGGTGTCTCCAGCTGCAGTAGAGTGGTATTCTGGGTAGCTCCTGGCTTAGAACACTGTTATGTTCTCAGTGCCCGAGGAACGCAGCTAGTTGAAAGGTGGCTTGTAGGCGTGCTTCCTTTTGAGAGCTGAGTTCAGGGCAAGACCCTCGCGCATCCTGACTGCCCGTAGAGGTAGGTCTCAGCATCCTTATGTTAGTTGCCGGTAGCGGTTGTGTGAAGAGCATGTGGAAGTGACAGGATTCTCCTCAAGTGTATCTGATCTCAATACAGAGATTGCAAACGTCCTTGTTCACTGAGAGCGTAGCTCGGTCCTAGCTCCCATTAAACTGTCTAGCAGACATCTGCCTGCAAACCATACACACTTCCGAGAGTTGAGCTTATGGACTGTCCCTCCCACATCCTGCCTGCACGTACACCGCGCTCCTAACAGGCCTAGCCCCGACGCGTGCCTGAAGTGTTGTGAGAGGTAAGTGGAAAGTCGCGGCCCACAAGACTAGTACATCCAAGCTCAATCCAGCCTTATTTCCAAGTATTCCCTGGTGAGCCAGGTGCTACATCGTATGGGCCATACAAGAGAAGCTAGCTGAACGCCTTGTCCAAAAGCAACTTACTTCGGAGAGTTCAGCTCACCCTCAGTCCCTCACAGTTGCACACTGCCTGCAGAAAGAGTTTCCAACATCTGAACCACAGCCGTTTGTCAGAGGTTGTGAGACGCAAGTGGAATAAGCAGACCTGGAGGGTGTCTCCAGCTGCAGTGGAGTGGTATTCTGGGTAGCTCCTGGCTTAGAACACTGTTACGTTCTCAGTGCCCGAGGAACGCAGCTAGGGGAAATCTGGATTGTAGGCCTATTTCCTTGTGCGAGCTGAGTTCAGGGCAAGACCCTCGCGCATCCTGACTGCCCGTAGAGGTAGGTCTCAGCATCCTTATGTTAGTTGCCGGTAGCGGTTGTGTGAAGAGCATGTGGAAGTGACAGGATTCTCCTCAAGTGTATCTGATCTCAATACAGAGATTGCAAACGTCCTTGTTCACTGAGAGCGTAGCTCGGTCCTAGCTCCCATTAAACTGTCTAGCAGACATCTGCCTGCAAAGCATACACACTTCCGAGAGTTGAGCTTATGGACTGTCCCTCCCACATCCTGCCTGCACGTACACCGCGCTCCTAACAGGCCTAGCCCCGACGCGTGCCTGAAGTGTTGTGAGAGGTAAGTGGAAAGTCGCGGCCCACAAGACTAGTGCATCCAAGCTCAATCCAGCGATTTCCAAGTATTCCCTGTGTGAGCCAGGTGCTACATCCTACGTGCCATACAAGAGAAGCTAGCTAAACGCCTTGTCCAAAAGCAACTTACTTCGGAGAGTTGAGCTCACCCTCAGTCCCTCACAGTTGCACACTGCCTGCAGAAAGAGTTTCCAACATCTGAACCACAGCCGTTTGTCAGAGGATTGTGAGACTCAAGTGGAATAAGCAGACCTGTAGGGTGTCTCCAGCTGCAGTAGAGTGGTATTCTGGGTAGCGCCTGGCTTAGAACACTGTTACGTTCTCAGTGCCCGAGGAACGCAGCGAGTTGAAAGCTGGCTTGTAGGCCTGCTTCCTTTTGGGAGCTGAGTTCAGGGCAGCACCCTCCCGCATCCTGATTGCCCGTAGACGTAGGTCACAACATCCTTATGTTAGGCGCCAGAAGAGGTTGTGTGAAGAGCATGTGGAGGTGACAGGATTCTCCTCAAGTGTATCTGATCTCAATTCAGACATTGCAAACGTCCTTGTTCAATGAGAGTGTAGCTCGGTCCTAGCTCCCATCAAAGTGTCTAGCAGACATCTGCCTGCAAAGCATGCACACTTCCGAGAGTTGAGTTTATGGACTGTCCCTCCCACATCCTGCCTGCACGTACACCGCGCTCCTAACAGGCCTAGCCCCGACGCGTGCCTGAAGTGTTGTGAGAGGTAAGTGGAAAGTCGCGGCCCAGAAGACTAGTGCATCCAAGCTCAATCCAGCGATATTTCCTAGAATTCCCTGTGTGAGCCAGGTGCTACATCCTACGTGCCATACAAGAGAAGCTAGCTGAACGCCTTGTCCAAAAGCAACTTACTTCGGAGAGTTGAGCTCACACTCAGTCCCTCACAGTTGCACACTGCCTGCAGAAAGAGTTTCCAACATCTGAACCACAGCCGTTTGTCATTGGCTTGTGAGACGCAAGTGGAATAAGGAGACCTGGAGGGTGTCTCCAGCTGCAGTGGAGTGGTATTCTGGGTAGAGCCTGGCTTAGAACACTGTTACGTTCTCAGTGCCCGAGGAACGCAGCTAGTTGAAAGCTGGCTTGTAGGCTTGCTTCCTTGTGAGAGCTGAGTTCAGGGCAGGACCCTCCCTCGTCCTGACTGCCCGTAGATGTAGGTCCCAGCATCCTTATGTTAGTTGCTGGAAGCGGTTGTGTGAAGAGCATGTGGAAGTGACAGGATTCTCCTCAAGTGTATCTGATCTCAATACAGACATTGCAAACGTCCTTGTTCACTGAGAGCGTAGCTCGGTCCTAGCTCCCATCAAAGTGTCTAGCAGACATCTGCCTGCAAAGCATACACACTTCCGAGAGTTGAGCTTATGGACTGTCCCTCCCACATCCTGCTTGCAGGTACACCGCGATCCTAACAGGCCTAGCCCCGATGCGTGCCTGAAGTGTTGTGAGAGGTAAGTGGAAAGTCGCGGCCCACAAGACTAGTGCATCCAAGCTCAATCCAGCCTTATTTCCAAGTATTCCCTGGTGAGCCAGGTGCTACATCGTATGGGCCATACAAGAGAAGCTAGCTGAACGCCTTGTCCAAAAGCAACTTACTTCGGAGAGTTCAGCTCACCCTCAGTCCCTCACAGTTGCACACTGCCTGCAGAAAGAGTTTCCAACATCTGAACCACAGCCGTTTGTCAGAGGTTGTGAGACGCAAGTGGAATAAGCAGACCTGGAGGGTGTCTCCAGCTGCAGTGGAGTGGTATTCTGGGTAGCGCCTGGCTTAGAACACTGTTACGTTCTCAGTGCCCGAGGAACGCAGCTAGTTGAAAGCTGGCTTGTAGGCTTGCTTCCTTGTGAGAGCTGAGTTCAGGGCAGGACCCTCCCGCTTTCTGACTCCCCATAGACGTAGGTCCCAACATCCTTATGTTAGGCGCCAGAAGAGGTTGTGTGAAGAGCATGTGGAAGTGACAGGATTCTCCTCAAGTGTATCTGATCTCAATACAGACATTGCAAACGTCCTTGTTCACTGAGAGCGTAGCTCGGTCCTAGCTCCAATCAAAGTGTCTAGCAGACATCTGCCTGCAAAGCATACACACTTCCGAGAGTTGAGCTTATGGACTGTCCCTCCCACATCCTGCTTGCACGTACACCGCGATCCTAACAGGCCTAACCCGATGCGTGCCTAAGTGTTGTGAGAGGTAAGTGGAAAGTCGCGGCCCACAAGACTAGTGCATCCAAGCTCAATCCAGCGATATTTCCTAGTATTCCCTGGTGAGCCAGGTGCTACATCGTATGTGCCATACAAGAGAAGCTAGCTGAACGCCTTGTCCAAAAGCAACTTACTGCGGAGAGTTCAGCTCACCCTCAGTCCCTCACAGTTGCACACTGCCTGCAAAAGAGTTTCCAACATCTGAACCACAGGCGTTTGTCAGAGGCTTGTGAGACGCAAGTGGAATAAGCAGACCTGGAGGTTGTCTCCAGCTGCAGTGGAGTGGTATTCTGGGTAGCTCCTGGCTTAGAACACTGTTACGTTCTCAGTGCCCGAGGAACGCAGCTAGTTGAAAGCTGGCTTGTAGGCTTGCTTCCTTGTGAGAGCTGAGTTCAGGGCAGGACCCTCCCTCGTCCTGACTGCCCGTAGATGTAGGTCCCAGCATCCTTATGTTAGTTGCTGGAAGCGGTTGTGTGAAGAGCATGTGGAAGTGACAGGATTCTCCTCAAGTGTATCTGATCTCAATACAGACATTGCAAACGTCCTTGTTCACTGAGAGCGTAGCTCGGTCCTAGCTCCCATCAAAGTGTCTAGCAGACATCTGCCTGCAAAGCATACACACTTCCGAGAGTTGAGCTTATGGACTGTCCCTCCCACATCCTGCTTGCAGGTACACCGCGATCCTAACAGGCCTAGCCCCGATGCGTGCCTGAAGTGTTGTGAGAGGTAAGTGGAAAGTCGCGGCCCACAAGACTAGTGCATCCAAGCTCAATCCAGCCTTATTTCCAAGTATTCCCTGGTGAGCCAGGTGCTACATCGTATGGGCCATACAAGAGAAGCTAGCTGAACGCCTTGTCCAAAAGCAACTTACTTCGGAGAGTTCAGCTCACCCTCAGTCCCTCACAGTTGCACACTGCCTGCAGAAAGAGTTTCCAACATCTGAACCACAGCCGTTTGTCAGAGGTTGTGAGACGCAAGTGGAATAAGCAGACCTGGAGGGTGTCTCCAGCTGCAGTGGAGTGGTATTCTGGGTAGCGCCTGGCTTAGAACACTGTTACGTTCTCAGTGCCCGAAGAACGCAGCTAGTTGAAAGCTGGCTTGTAGGCTTGCTTCCTTGTGAGAGCTGAGTTCAGGGCAGGACCCTCCCGCTTTCTGACTCCCCATAGACGTAGGTCCCAACATCCTTATGTTAGGCGCCAGAAGAGGTTGTGTGAAGAGCATGTGGAAAATGACAGGATTCTCCTCAAGTGTATCTGATCTCAATACAGACATTGCAAACGTCCTTGTTCACTGAGAGCGTAGCTCGGTCCTAGCTCCAATCAAAGTGTCTAGCAGACATCTGCCTGCAAAGCATACACACTTCCGAGAGTTGAGCTTATGGACTGTCCCTCCCACATCCTGCTTGCACGTACACCGCGATCCTAACAGGCCTAACCCGATGCGTGCCTAAGTGTTGTGAGAGGTAAGTGGAAAGTCGCGGCCCACAAGACTAGTGCATCCAAGCTCAATCCAGCGATATTTCCTAGTATTCCCTGGTGAGCCAGGTGCTACATCGTATGTGCCATACAAGAGAAGCTAGCTGAACGCCTTGTCCAAAAGCAACTTACTGCGGAGAGTTCAGCTCACCCTCAGTCCCTCACAGTTGCACACTGCCTGCAAAAGAGTTTCCAACATCTGAACCACAGCCGTTTGTCAGAGGCTTGTGAGACGCAAGTGGAATAAGCAGACCTGGAGGTTGTCTCCAGCTGCAGTGGAGTGGTATTCTGGGTAGCTCCTGGCTTAGAACACTGTTACGTTCTCAGTGCCCGAGGAACGCAGCTAGTTGAAAGCTGGCTTGTAGGCTTGCTTCCTTGTGAGAGCTGAGTTCAGGGCAGGACCCTCCCGCATCCTGACTGCCCGTAGATGTAGGTCCCAGCATCCTTATGTTAGTTGCTGGAAGCGGTTGTGTGAAGAGCATGTGGAAGTGACAGGATTCTCCTCAAGTGTATCTGATCTCAATACAGACATTGCAAACGTCCTTGTTCAATGAGAGCGTAGCCCGGTCCTAGCTCCCATCAAAGTGTCTAGCAGACATCTGCCTGCAAAGCATGCACACTTCCAAGAGTTGAGCTTATGGACTGTCCCTCCCACATCCTGCCTGCACGTACACCGCGCTCCTAACAGGCCTAGCCCCGATGCGTGCCTGAAGTGTTGTGAGAGGTAAGTGGAAAGTCGCGGCCCACAAGACTAGTGCATCCAAGCTCAATCCAGCGATTTCCTAGTATTCCCTGTGTGAGCCAGGTGCTACATCCTACGTGCCATACGAGAGAAGCTAGCTGAACGCATTGTCCAAAAGCAACTTACTTCGGAGAGTTGAGCTCACCCTCAGTCCCTCACAGTTGCACACTGCCTGCAGAAAGAGTTTCCAACATCTGAACCACAGCCGTTTGTCAGAGGCTTGTGAGACGCAAGTGGAATAAGCAGACCTGGAGGGTGTCTCCAGCTGCAGTGGAGTGGTATTCTGGGTAGCGCCTGGCTTAGAACACTGTTACGTTCTCAGTGCCCGAGGAACGCAGCGAGTTGAAAGCTGGCTTGTAGGCGTACTTCCTTGTGCGAGCTGAGTTCAGGGCAAGACCCTCCCGCATCCTGACTGCCCGTAGAGGTAGGTCCCAGCATCCTTATGTTAGTTGCCGGAAGCGGTTGTGTGAAGAGCATGTGGAAGTGACAGGATTCTCCTCAAGTGTATCTGATCTCAATACAGAGATTGCAAACGTCCTTGTTCACTGAGAGCGTAGCTCGGTGCTAGCTCCCATCAAAGTGTCTAGCAGACATGTGCCTGCAAACCATACACTCTTCCGAGAGTTGAGCTTATGGACTGTCCCTCCCACATCCTGCCTGCACGTACACCGCGCTCCTAACAGACCTAGCCCCGACGCGTGCCTGAAGTGTTGTGAGAGGTAAGTGGAAAGTCGCGGCCCACAAGACTAGTGCATCCAAGCTCAATCCAGCGATTTCCTAGTATTCCCTGTGTGAGCCAGGTGCTACATCCTACGTGCCATACGAGAGAAGCTAGCTGAACGCCTTGTCCAAAAGCAACTTACTTCGGAGAGTTGAGCTCACCCTCAGTCCCTCACAGTTGCACACTGCCTGCAGAAAGAGTTTCCAACATCTGAACCACAGGCGATTGTCAGAGGCTTGTGAGACGCAAGTGGAATAAGCAGACCTGGAGGGTGTCTCCAGCTGCAGTGGAGTGGTATTCTGGGTAGCGCCTGGCTTAGAACACTGTTACGTTCTCAGTGCCCGAGGAACGCAGCTAGTTGAAAGCTGGCTTGTAGGCGTGCTTTCTTGTGCGAGCTGTGTTCAGGGCAGGACCCTCCCGCGTCCTGACTGCCCGTAGATGTAGGTCCCAGCATCCTTATGTTAGTTGCTGGAAGCGGTTGTGTGAAGAGCATGTGGAAGTGACAGGATTCTCCTCAAGTGTATCTGATCTCAATACAGACATTGCAAACGTCCTTGTTCACTGAGAGCGTAGCTCGGTCCTAGCTCCCATCAAAGTGTCTAGCAGACATCTGCCTGCAAAGCATACACACTTCCGAGAGTTGAGCTTATGGACTGTCCCTCCCACATCCTGCTTGCAGGTACACCGCGATCCTAACAGGCCTAGCCCCGATGCGTGCCTGAAGTGTTGTGAGAGGTAAGTGGAAAGTCGCGGCCCACAAGACTAGTGCATCCAAGCTCAATCCAGCGATTTCCTAGTATTCCCTGTGTGAGCCAGATGCTACATCCTAAGTGCCATACGAGAGAAGCTAGCTGAACGCCTTGTCCAAAGCAACTTACTTCGGAGAGTTGAGCTCACCCTCAGTCCGTCACAGTTGCACACTGCCTGCAGAAAGAGTTTCCAACATCTGAACCACAGCCGTTTGTCAGAGGCTTGTGAGACGCAAGTGGAATAAGCAGACCTGGAGGGTGTCTCCAGCTGCAGTAGAGTGGTATTCTGGGTAGCTCCTGGCTTAGAACACTGTTACGTTCTCAGTGACCGAGGAACGCAGCTAGTTGAAAGGTGGCTTGTAGGCGTGCTTCCTTTTGAGAGCTGAGTTCAGGGCAGGACCCTCCCGCATCCTGATTGCCCGTAGACGTAGGTCCCAGCATCCTTATGTTAGGCGCCAGAAGAGGTTGTGTGAAGAGCATGTGGAGGTGACAGGATTCTCCTCAAGTGTATCTGATCTCAATTCAGACATTGCAAACGTCCTTGTTCAATGAGAGCGTAGCTCGGTCCTAGCTCCCATCAAAGTGTCTAGCAGACATCTGCCTGCAAAGCATGCACACTTCCGAGAGTTGAGCTTATGGACTGTCCCTCCCACATCCTGCTTGCAGGTACACCGCGATCCTAACAGGCCTAGCCCCGATGCGTGCCTGAAGTGTTGTGAGAGGTAAGTGGAAAGTCGCGGCCCACAAGACTAGTGCATCCAAGCTCAATCCAGCGATTTCCTAGTATTCCCTGTGTGAGCCAGGTGCCACATCCTACGTGCCATACGAGAGAAGCTAGCTGAACGCCTTGTCCAAAAGCAACTTACTTCGGAGAGTTGAGCTCACCCTCAGTCCGTCACAGTTGCACACTGCCTGCAGAAAGAGTTTCCAACATCTGAACCACAGCCGTTTGTCAGAGGCTTGTGAGACGCAAGTGGAATAAGCAGACCTGGAGGGTGTCTCCAGCTGCAGTGGAGTGGTATTCTGGGTAGAGCCTGGCTTAGAACACTGTTACATTCTCAGTGCCCGAGGAACGCAGCGAGTTGAAAGCTGGCTTGTAGGCGTACTTCCTTGTGCGAGCTGAGTTCAGGGCAGGACCCTCCCGCATCCTGACTGCCCGTAGAGGTAGGTCCCAGCATCCTTATGTAAGTTGCCGGAAGCGGTTGTGTGAAGAGCATGTGGAAGTGACAGGATTCTCCTCAAGTGTATCTGATCTGAATACAGAGATTGCAAACGTCCTTGTTCACTGAGAGCGTAGCTCGGTCCTAGCTCCCATCAAAGTGTCTAGCAGACATCTGCCTGCAAAGCATACACACTTCTGAGAGTTGAACTTATGGACTGTCCCTCCCACATCCTGCTTGCACGTACACCGCGATCCTAACAGGCCTACCCCGATGCGTGCCTAAGTGTTGTGAGAGGTAAGTGGAAAGTCGCGGCCGACAAGACTAGTGCATCCAAGCTCAATCCAGCGATTTCCTCGTATTCCCTGTGTGAGCCAGGTGCCACATCCTACGTGCCATACGAGAGAAGCTAGCTGAACGCGTTGTCCAAAAGCAACTTACTTCGGAGAGTTGAGCTCACCCTCAGTCACTCACAGTTGCACACTGCCTGCAGAAAGAGTTTCCAACATCTGAACCACAGCCGTTTGTCAGAGGCTTATGAGACGCAAGTGGAATAAGCAGACCTGGAGGGTGTCTCCAGCTGCAGTAGAGTGGTATTCTGGGTAGCTCCTGGCTTAGAACACTGTTACGTTCTCATTGCCCGAGGAACGCAGCTAGTTGAAAGGTGGCTTGTAGGCCTGCTTCCTTTTGAGAGCTGAGTTCAGGGCAGCACCCTCCCGCATCCTGATTGCCCGTAGACGTAGGTCACAGCATCCTTATGTTAGGCGCCAGAAGAGGTTGTGTGAAGAGCATGTGGAGGTGACAGGATTCTCCTCAAGTGTATCTGATCTCAATTCAGACATTGCAAACGTCCTTGTTCACTGAGAGCGTAGCTCGGTCCTAGCTCCCATCAAAGTGTCTAGCAGACATCTGCCTGCAAAGCATACACACTTCCGAGAGTTGAGCTCTTGGACTGTCCCTCCCACATCCTGCTTGCAGGTACACCGCGATCCTAACAGGCCTAGCCCCGATGCGTGCCTGAAGTGTTGTGAGAGGTAAGTGGAAAGTCGCGGCCCACAAGACTAGTGCATCCAAGCTCAATCCAGCGATTTCCTAGTATTCCCTGTGTGAGCCAGGTGCTACATCCTACGTGCCATACAAGAGAAGCTAGCTGAACGCCTTGTCCAAAAGCAACTTACTTCGGAGAGTTGAGCTCACCCTCAGTCACTCACAGTTGCACACTGCCTGCAGAAAGAGTTTCCAACATCTGAACCACAGGCGTTTGTCAGAGGATTGTGAGACTCAAGTGGAATAAGCAGACCTGGAGGGTGTCTCCAGCTGCAGTGGAGTGGTATTCTCGTTAGAGCCTGGCTTAGAACAGTTTTACGTTCTCAGTGCCCGAGGAACGCAGCTAGTTGAATGCTGGCTTGTAGGCTTGCTTCCTTGTGAGAGCTGAGTTCAGGGCAGGACCCTCCCGCTTTCTGACTCCCCATAGACGTAGGTCCCAACATCCTTATGTTAGTTGCCGGAAGCTATTGTGTGAAGAGCATGTGGAAGTGACAGGATTCTCCTCAAGTGTATCTGATCTCAATACAGACATTGCAAACGTCCTTGTTCACTGAGAGCGTAGCTCGGTCCTAGCTCCAATCAAAGTGTCTAGCAGACATCTGCCTGCAAAGCATACACACTTCCGAGAGTTGAGCTTATGGACTGTCCCTCCCACATCCTGCTTGCACGTACACCGCGATCCTAACAGGCCTAACCCGATGCGTGCCTAAGTGTTGTGAGAGGTAAGTGGAAAGTCGCGGCCCACAAGACTAGTGCATCCAAGCTCAATCCAGCGATTTCCTAGTATTCCCTGTGTGAGCCAGGTGCTACATCCTACGTGCCATACGAGAGAAGCTAGCTGAACGCCTTGTCCAAAGCAACTTACTTCGGAGAGTTGAGCTCACCCTCAGTCCCTCACAGTTGCACACTGCCTGCAGAAAGAGTTTCCAACATCTGAACCACAGCCGTTTGTCAGAGGCTTGTGAGACGCAAGTGGAATAAGCAGACCTGGAGGGTGTCTCCAGCTGCAGTGGAGTGGTATTCTGGGTAGCGCCTGGCTTAGAACACTGTTACGTTCTCAGTGCCCGAGGAACGCAGCTAGTGGAAATCTGGATTGTAGGCCTACTTCCTTGTGCGAGCTGAGTTCAGGGCAGGACCCTCCCGCATCCTGACTGCCCATAGACCTAGGTCCCAGCATCCTTATGTTAGGAGCCGGAAGCGGTTGTGTGAAGAGCATGCGGAAGTGACAGGATTCTCCTCAAGTGTATCTGATCTCAATACAGACATTGTAAACGTCCTTGTTCACTGAGAGCGTAGCTCGGTGCTAGCTCCCATCAAAGTGTCTAGCAGACATCTGCCTGCAAAGCATGCACACTTCCAAGAGTTGAGCTTATGGACTGTCCCTCCCACATCCTGCCTGCACGTACACCGCGCTCCTAACAGGCCTAGCCCGATGCGTGCCTGAAGTGTTGTGAGAGGTAAGTGGAAAGTCGCGGCCCACAAGACTAGTGCATCCAAGCTCAATCCAGCGATTTCCTAGTATTCCCTGTGTGAGCCAGGTGCTACATCCTAAGTGCCATACGAGAGAAGCTAGCTGAACGCCTTGTCCAAAAGCAACTTACTTCGGAGAGTTGAGCTCACCCTCAGTCCCTCACAGTTGCACACTGCCTGCAGAAAGAGTTTCCAACATCTGAACCACAGCCGTTTGTCAGAGGCTTGTGAGACGCAAGTCGATTAAGCAGACCTGGAGGGTGTCTCCAGCTGCAGTAGAGTGGTATTCTGGGTAGCTCCTGGATTAGAACACTGTTACGTTCTCAGTGCCCGAGGAACGCAGCGAGTTGAAAGCTGGCTTGTAGGCGTACTTCCTTGTGCGAGCTGAGTTCAGGGCAAGACCCTCCCGCATCCTGACTGCCCGTAGAGGTAGGTCCCAGCATCCTTATGTTAGTTGCCGGAAGCGGTTGTGTGAAGAGCATGTGGAAGTGACAGGATTCTCCTCAAGTGTATCTGATCTCAATACAGAGATTGCAAACGTCCTTGTTCACTGAGAGCGTAGCTCGGTCCTAGCTCCCATCAAAGTGTCTAGCAGACATGTGCCTGCAAACCATACACTCTTCCGAGAGTTGAGCTTATGGACTGTCCCTCCCACATCCTGCCTGCACGTACACCACGCTCCTAACAGACCTAGCCCCGATGCGTGCCTGAAGTGTTGTGAGAGGTAAGTGGAAAGTCGCGGCCCACAAGACTAGTGCATCCAAGCTCAATCCAGCGATTTCCTAGTATTCCCTGTGTGAGCCAGGTGCTACATCCTACGTGCCATACAAGAGAAGCTAGCTGAACGCCTTGTCCAAAAGCAACTTACTTCGGAGAGTTGAGCTCACCCTCAGTCCGTCACAGTTGCACACTGCCTGCAGAAAGAGTTTCCAACATCTGAACCACAGCCGTTTGTCAGAGGTTGTGAGACGCAAGTGGAATAAGCAGACCTGGAGGGTGTCTCCAGCTGCAGTGGAGTGGTATTCTGGGTAGCGCCTGGCTTAGAACACTGTTACGTTCTCAGTGCCCGAGGAACGCAGCTAGTTGAAAGCTGGCTTGTAGGCGTGCTTTCTTGTGCGAGCTGTGTTCAGGGCAGGACCCTCCCGCGTCCTGACTGCCCGTAGATGTAGGTCCCAGCATCCTTATGTTAGTTGCTGGAAGCGGTTGTGTGAAGAGCATGTGGAAGTGACAGGATTCTCCTCAAGTGTATCTGATCTCAATACAGACATTGCAAACGTCCTTGTTCACTGAGAGCGTAGCTCGGTCCTAGCTCCCATCAAAGTGTCTAGCAGACATCTGCCTGCAAAGCATACACACTTCCGAGAGTTGAGCTTATGGATTGTCCCTCCCACATCCTGCTTGCAGGTACACCGCGATCCTAACAGGCCTAGCCCCGATGCGTGCCTGAAGTGTTGTGAGAGGTAAGTGGAAAGTCGCGGCCCACAAGACTAGTGCATCCAAGCTCAATCCAGCGATTTCCTAGTATTCCCTGTGTGAGCCAGATGCTACATCCTAAGTGCCATACGAGAGAAGCTAGCTGAACGCCTTGTCCAAAGCAACTTACTTCGGAGAGTTGAGCTCACCCTCAGTCCGTCACAGTTGCACACTGCCTGCAGAAAGAGTTTCCAACATCTGAACCACAGCCGTTTGTCAGAGGCTTGTGAGACGCAAGTGGAATAAGCAGACCTGGAGGGTGTCTCCAGCTGCAGTAGAGTGGTATTCTGGGTAGCTCCTGGCTTAGAACACTGTTACATTCTCAGTGCCCGAGGAACGCAGCTAGTTGAAAGGTGGCTTGTAGGCGTGCTTCCTTTTGAGAGCTGAGTTCAGGGCAGGACCCTCCCGCATCCTGATTGCCCGTAGACGTAGGTCCCAGCATCCTTATGTTAGGCGCCAGAAGAGGTTGTATGAAGAGCATGTGGAGGTGACAGGATTCTCCTCAAGTGTATCTGATCTCAATTCAGACATTGCAAACGTCCTTGTTCAATGAGAGCGTAGCTCGGTCCTAGCTCCCATCAAAGTGTCTAGCAGACATCTGCCTGCAAAGCATGCACACTTCCGAGAGTTGAGCTTATGGACTGTCCCTCCCACATCCTGCTTGCAGGTACACCGCGATCCTAACAGGCCTAGCCCCGATGCGTGCCTGAAGTGTTGTGAGAGGTAAGTGGAAAGTCGCGGCCCACAAGACTAGTGCATCCAAGCTCAATCCAGCCTTATTTCCAAGTATTCCCTGGTGAGCCAGGTGCTACATCGTATGGGCCATACAAGAGAAGCTAGCTGAACGCCTTGTCCAAAAGCAACTTACTTCGGAGAGTTGAGCTCACCCTCAGTCCCTCACAGTTGCACACTGCCTGCAGAAAGAGTTTCCAACATCTGAACCACAGCCGTTTGTCAGAGGATTGTGAGACTCAAGTGGAATAAGCAGACCTGGAGGGTGTCTCCAGCTGCAGTAGAGTGGTATTCTGGGTAGCGCCTGGCTTAGAACACTGTTACGTTCTCAGTGCCCGAGGAACGCAGCGAGTTGAAAGCTGGCTTGTAGGCCTGCTTCCTTTTGGGAGCTGAGTTCAGGGCAGCACCCTCCCGCATCCTGATTGCCCGTAGACGTTGGTCACAACATCCTTATGTTAGGCGCCAGAAGAGGTTGTGTGAAGAGCATGTGGAGGTGACAGGATTCTCCTCAAGTGTATCTGATCTCAATTCAGACATTGCAAACGTCCTTGTTCAATGAGAGTGTAGCTCGGTCCTAGCTCCCATCAAAGTGTCTAGCAGACATCTGCCTGCAAAGCATGCACACTTCCGAGAGTTGAGTTTATGGACTGTCCCTCCCACATCCTGCCTGCACGTACACCGCGCTCCTAACAGGCCTAGCCCCGACGCGTGCCTGAAGTGTTGTGAGAGGTAAGTGGAAAGTCGCGGCCCAGAAGACTAGTGCATCCAAGCTCAATCCAGCGATATTTCCTAGAATTCCCTGTGTGAGCCAGGTGCTACATCCTACGTGCCATACAAGAGAAGCTAGCTGAACGCCTTGTCCAAAAGCAACTTACTTCGGAGAGTTGAGCTCACACTCAGTCCGTCACAGTTGCACACTGCCTGCAGAAAGAGTTTCCAACATCTGAACCACAGCAGTTTGTCATTGGCTTGTGAGACGCAAGTGGAATAAGGAGACCTGGAGGGTGTCTCCAGCTGCAGTGGAGTGGTATTCTGGGTAGAGCCTGGCTTAGAACACTGTTACGTTCTCAGTGCCCGAGGAACGCAGCTAGTTGAAAGCTGGCTTGTAGGCTTGCTTCCTTGTGAGAGCTGAGTTCAGGGCAGGACCCTCCCTCGTCCTGACTGCCCGTAGATGTAGGTCCCAGCATCCTTATGTTAGTTGCTGGAAGCGGTTGTGTGAAGAGCATGTGGAAGTGACAGGATTCTCCTCAAGTGTATCTGATCTCAATACAGACATTGCAAACGTCCTTGTTCACTGAGAGCGTAGCTCGGTCCTAGCTCCCATCAAAGTGTCTAGCAGACATCTGCCTGCAAAGCATACACACTTCCGAGAGTTGAGCTTATGGACTGTCCCTCCCACATCCTGCTTGCAGGTACACCGCGATCCTAACAGGCCTAGCCCCGATGCGTGCCTGAAGTGTTGTGAGAGGTAAGTGGAAAGTCGCGGCCCACAAGACTAGTGCATCCAAGCTCAATCCAGCCTTATTTCCAAGTATTCCCTGGTGAGCCAGGTGCTACATCGTATGGGCCATACAAGAGAAGCTAGCTGAACGCCTTGTCCAAAAGCAACTTACTTCGGAGAGTTGAGCTCACCCTCAGTCCCTCACAGTTGCACACTGCCTGCAGAAAGAGTTTCCAACATCTGAACCACAGCCGTTTGTCAGAGGTTGTGAGACGCAAGTGGAATAAGCAGACCTGGAGGGTGTCTCCAGCTGCAGTGGAGTGGTTTTCTGGGTAGCGCCTGGCTTAGAACACTGTTACGTTCTCAGTGCCCGAGGAACGCAGCTAGTTGAAAGCTGGCTTGTAGGCGTGCTTTCTTGTGCGAGCTGAGTTCAGGGCAGGACCCTCCCGCGTCCTGACTGCCCGTAGATGTAGGTCCCAGCATCCTTATGTTAGTTGCTGGAAGCGGTTGTGTGAAGAGCATGTGGAAGTGACAGGATTCTCCTCAAGTGTATCTGATCTCAATACAGACATTGCAAACGTCCTTGTTCACTGAGAGCGTAGCTCGGTCCTAGCTCCCATCAAAGTGTCTAGCAGACATCTGCCTGCAAAGCATACACACTTCCGAGAGTTGAGCTTATGGACTGTCCCTCCCACATCCTGCTTGCAGGTACACCGCGATCCTAACAGGCCTAGCCCCGATGCGTGCCTGAAGTGTTGTGAGAGGTAAGTGGAAAGTCGCGGCCCACAAGACTAGTGCATCCAAGCTCAATCCAGCCTTATTTCCAAGTATTCCCTGGTGAGCCAGGTGCTACATCGTATGGGCCATACAAGAGAAGCTAGCTGAACGCCTTGTCCAAAAGCAACTTACTTCGGAGAGTTGAGCTCACCCTCAGTCCCTCACAGTTGCACACTGCCTGCAGAAAGAGTTTCCAACATCTGAACCACAGCCGTTTGTCAGAGGTTGTGAGACGCAAGTGGAATAAGCAGACCTGGAGGGTGTCTCCAGCTGCAGTGGAGTGGTATTCTGGGTAGCTCCTGGCTTAGAACACTGTTACGTTCTCAGTGCCCGAGGAACGCAGCTAGGGGAAATCTGGATTGTAGGCCTATTTCCTTGTGCGAGCTGAGTTCAGGGCAAGACCCTCGCGCATCCTGACTGCCGTAGAGGTAGGTCTCAGCATCCTTATGTTAGTTGCCGGTAGCGGTTGTGTGAAGAGCATGTGGAAGTGACAGGATTCTCCTCAAGTGTATCTGATCTCAATACAGAGATTGCAAACGTCCTTGTTCACTGAGAGCGTAGCTCGGTCCTAGCTCCCATTAAACTGTCTAGCAGACATCTGCCTGCAAACCATACACACTTCCGAGAGTTGAGCTTATGGACTGTCCCTCCCACATCCTCCCTGCAGGTACACCGCGCTCCTAACTGGCCTAGCCCCGACGCGTGCCTGAAGTGTTGTGAGAGGTAAGTGGAAAGTCGCGGCCCACAAGACTAGTGCATCCAAGCTCAATCCAGCGATATTTCCTAGAATTCCCTGTGTGACCCAGGTGCTACGTCCTACGTGCCATACAAGAGAAGCTAGCTGAACGCCTTGTCCAAAGCAACTTACTTCGGAGAGTTGAGCTCACCCTCAGTCCCTCACAGTTGCACACTGCCTGCAGAAAGAGTTTCCAACATCTAAACCACAGCCGTTTGTCAGAGGCTTGTGAGACGCAAGTGGAATAAGCAGACCTGGAGGGTGTCTCCAGCTGCAGTGGAGTGGTATTCTGGGTAGCTCCTGGCTTAGAACACTGTTACGTTCTCAGTGCCCGAGGAACGCAGCGAGTTGAAACCTGGCTTGTAGGCCTGCTTCCTTTTGGGAGCTGAGTTCAGGGCAGCACCCTCCCGCATCCTGATTGCCCGTAGACGTAGGTCACAACATCCTTATGTTAGGCGCCAGAAGAGGTTGTGTGAAGAGCATGTGGAGGTGACAGGATTCTCCTCAAGTGTATCTGATCTCAATTCAGACATTGCAAACGTCCTTGTTCAATGAGAGTGTAGCTCGGTCCTAGCTCCCATCAAAGTGTCTAGCAGACATCTGCCTGCAAAGCATGCACACTTCCGAGAGTTGAGTTTATGGACTGTCCCTCCCACATCCTGCCTGCACGTACACCGCGCTCCTAACAGGCCTAGCCCCGACGCGTGCCTGAAGTGTTGTGAGAGGTAAGTGGAAAGTCGCGGCCCAGAAGACTAGTGCATCCAAGCTCAATCCAGCGATATTTCCTAGAATTCCCTGTGTGAGCCAGGTGCTACATCCTACGTGCCATACAAGAGAAGCTAGCTGAACGCCTTGTCCAAAAGCAACTTACTTCGGAGAGTTGAGCTCACACTCAGTCCCTCACAGTTGCACACTGCCTGCAGAAAGAGTTTCCAACATCTGAACCACAGCCGTTTGTCATTGGCTTGTGAGACGCAAGTGGAATAAGGAGACCTGGAGGGTGTCTCCAGCTGCAGTGGAGTGGTATTCTGGGTAGAGCCTGGCTTAGAACACTGTTACGTTCTCAGTGCCCGAGGAACGCAGCTAGTTGAAAGCTGGCTTGTAGGCTTGCTTCCTTGTGAGAGCTGAGTTCAGGGCAGGACCCTCCCTCGTCCTGACTGCCCGTAGATGTAGGTCCCAGCATCCTTATGTTAGTTGCTGGAAGCGGTTGTGTGAAGAGCATGTGGAAGTGACAGGATTCTCCTCAAGTGTATCTGATCTCAATACAGACATTGCAAACGTCCTTGTTCACTGAGAGCGTAGCTCGGTCCTAGCTCCCATCAAAGTGTCTAGCAGACATCTGCCTGCAAAGCATACACACTTCCGAGAGTTGAGCTTATGGACTGTCCCTCCCACATCCTGCTTGCAGGTACACCGCGATCCTAACAGGCCTAGCCCCGATGCGTGCCTGAAGTGTTGTGAGAGGTAAGTGGAAAGTCGCGGCCCACAAGACTAGTGCATCCAAGCTCAATCCAGCCTTATTTCCAAGTATTCCCTGGTGAGCCAGGTGCTACATCGTATGGGCCATACAAGAGAAGCTAGCTGAACGCCTTGTCCAAAAGCAACTTACTTCGGAGAGTTGAGCTCACCCTCAGTCCCTCACAGTTGCACACTGCCTGCAGAAAGAGTTTCCAACATCTGAACCACAGCCGTTTGTCAGAGGTTGTGAGACGCAAGTGGAATAAGCAGACCTGGAGGGTGTCTCCAGCTGCAGTGGAGTGGTATTCTGGGTAGCTCCTGGCTTAGAACACTGTTACGTTCTCAGTGCCCGAGGAACGCAGCTAGTTGAAAGCTGGCTTGTAGGCCTGCTTCCTTTTGAGAGCTGAGTTCAGGGCAGGACCCTCCCGCATCCTGATTGCCCGTAGACGTCGGTCACAACATCCTTATGTTAGGCGCCAGAAGAGGTTGTGTGAAGAGCATGTGGAGGTGACAGGATTCTCCTCAAGTGTATCTGATCTCAATTCAGACATTGCAAACGTCCTTGTTCAATGAGAGTGTAGCTCGGTCCTAGCTCCCATCAAAGTGTCTAGCAGACATCTGCCTGCAAAGCATGCACACTTCCGAGAGTTGAGCTTATGGACTGTCCCTCCCACATCCTGCCTGCACGTACACCGCGCTAACAGGCCTAGCCCCGATGCGTGCCTGAAGTGTTGTGAGAGGTAAGTGGAAAGTCGCGGCCCACAAGACTAGTGCATCCAAGCTCAATCCAGCGATTTCCTAGTATTCCCTGTGTGAGCCAGATGCTACATCCTAAGTGCCATACGAGAGAAGCTAGCTGAACGCCTTGTCCAAAGCAACTTACTTCGGAGAGTTGAGCTCACCCTCAGTCCGTCACAGTTGCACACTGCCTGCAGAAAGAGTTTCCAACATCTGAACCACAGCCGTTTGTCAGAGGCTTGTGAGACGCAAGTGGAATAAGCAGACCTGGAGGGTGTCTCCAGCTGCAGTAGAGTGGTATTCTGGGTAGCTCCTGGCTTAGAACACTGTTACGTTCTCAGTGCCCGAGGAACGCAGCTAGTTGAAAGGTGGCTTGTAGGCCTGCTTCCTTTTGAGAGCTGAGTTCAGGGCAGCACCCTCCCGCATCCTGATTGCCCGTAGACGTAGGTCACAGCATCCTTATGTTAGGCGCCAGAAGAGGTTGTGTGAAGAGCATGTGGAGGTGACAGGATTCTCCTCAAGTGTATCTGATCTCAATTCAGACATTGCAAACGTCCTTGTTCAATGAGAGTGTAGCTCGGTCCTAGCTCCCATCAAAGTGTCTAGCAGACATCTGCCTGCAAAGCATGCACACTTCCGAGAGTTGAGCTTATGGACTGTCCCTCCCACATCCTGCCTGCACGTACACCGCGCTAACAGGCCTAGCCCCGATGCGTGCCTGAAGTGTTGTGAGAGGTAAGTGGAAAGTCGCGGCCCACAAGACTAGTGCATCCAAGCTCAATCCAGCGATTTCCTAGTATTCCCTGTGTGAGCCAGATGCTACATCCTAAGTGCCATACGAGAGAAGCTAGCTGAACGCCTTGTCCAAAGCAACTTACTTCGGAGAGTTGAGCTCACCCTCAGTCCGTCACAGTTGCACACTGCCTGCAGAAAGAGTTTCCAACATCTGAACCACAGCCGTTTGTCAGAGGCTTGTGAGACGCAAGTGGAATAAGCAGACCTGGAGGGTGTCTCCAGCTGCAGTGGAGTGGTATTCTGGGTAGCGCCTGGCTTAGAACACTGTTACGTTCTCAGTGCCCGAGGAACGCAGCTAGTTGAAAGCTGGCTTGTAGGCGTGCTTCCTTGTGCGAGCTGAGTTCAGGGCAGGACCCTCCCGCGTCCTGACTGCCCGTAGATGTAGGTCCCAGCATCCTTATGTTAGTTGCTGGAAGCGGTTGTGTGAAGAGCATGTGGAAGTGACAGGATTCTCCTCAAGTGTATCTGATCTCAATACAGACATTGCAAACGTCCTTGTTCACTGAGAGCGTAGCTCGGTCCTAGCTCCAATCAAAGTGTCTAGCAGACATCTGCCTGCAAAGCATACACACTTCCGAGAGTTGAGCTTATGGACTGTCCCTCCCACATCCTGCTTGCAGGTACACCGCGATCCTAACAGGCCTAGCCCCGATGCGTGCCTGAAGTGTTGTGAGAGGTAAGTGGAAAGTCGCGGCCCACAAGACTAGTGCATCCAAGCTCAATCCAGCCTTATTTCCAAGTATTCCCTGGTGAGCCAGGTGCTACATCGTATGGGCCATACAAGAGAAGCTAGCTGAACGCCTTGTCCAAAAGCAACTTACTTCGGAGAGTTGAGCTCACCCTCAGTCCCTCACAGTTGCACACTGCCTGCAGAAAGAGTTTCCAACATCTGAACCACAGCCGTTTGTCAGAGGTTGTGAGAGGCAAGTGGAATAAGCAGACCTGGAGGGTGTCTCCAGCTGCAGTGGAGTGGTATTCTGGGTAGCGCCTGGCTTAGAACACTGTTACGTTCTCAGTGCCCGAGGAACGCAGCTAGTTGAAAGCTGGCTTGTAGGCGTGCTTTCTTGTGCGAGCTGAGTTCAGGGCAGGACCCTCCCGCGTCCTGACTGCCCGTAGATGTAAGTCCCAGCATCCTTATGTTAGTTGCTGGAAGCGGTTGTGTGAAGAGCATGTGGAAGTGACAGGATTCTCCTCAAGTGTATCTGATCTCAATACAGACATTGCAAACGTCCTTGTTCACTGAGAGCGTAGCTCGGTCCTAGCTCCCATCAAAGTGTCTAGCAGACATCTGCCTGCAAAGCATACAAACTTCCGAGAGTTGAGCTTATGGACTGTCCCTCCCACATCCTGCTTGCAGGTACACCGCGATCCTAACAGGCCTAGCCCCGATGCGTGCCTGAAGTGTTGTGAGAGGTAAGTGGAAAGTCGCGGCCCACAAGACTAGTGCATCCAAGCTCAATCCAGCGATATTTCCTAGAATTCCCTGTGTGACCCAGGTGCTACGTCCTACGTGCCATACAAGAGAAGCTAGCTGAACGCCTTGTCCAAAGCAACTTACTTCGGAGAGTTGAGCTCACCCTCAGTCCCTCACAGTTGCACACTGCCTGCAGAAAGAGTTTCCAACATCTAAACCACAGCCGTTTGTCAGAGGCTTGTGAGACGCAAGTGGAATAAGCAGACCTGGAGGGTGTCTCCAGCTGCAGTGGAGTGGTATTCTGGGTAGCTCCTGGCTTAGAACACTGTTACGTTCTCAGTGCCCGAGGAACGCAGCTAGTTGAAAGCTGGCTTGTAGGCTTGCTTCCTTCTGAGAGCTGAGTTCAGGGCAGGACCCTCCCGCATCCTGACTGCCCGTAGACGTAGGTCCCAGCATCCTTATGTTAGGCGCCAGAAGAGGTTGTGTGAAGAGCATGTGGAGGTGACAGGATTCTCCTCAAGTGTATCTGATCTCAATTCAGACATTGCAAACGTCCTTGTTCAATGAGAGTGTAGCTCGGTCCTAGCTCCCATCAAAGTGTCTAGCAGACATCTGCCTGCAAAGCATGCACACTTCCGAGAGTTGAGCTCATGGACTGTCCCTCCCACATCCTGCCTGCACGTACACCGCGCTCCTAACAGGCCTAGCACCGATGCGTGCCTGAAGTGTTGTGAGAGGTAAGTGGAAAGTCGCGGCCCACAAGACTAGTGCATCCAAGCTCAATCCAGCGATTTCCTAGTATTCCCTGTGTGAGCCAGATGCTACATCCTAAGTGCCATACGAGAGAAGCTAGCTGAACGCCTTGTCCAAAGCAACTTACTTCGGAGAGTTGAGCTCACCCTCAGTCCGTCACAGTTGCACACTGCCTGCAGAAAGAGTTTCCAACATCTGAACCACAGGCGTTTGTCAGAGGCTTGTGAGACGCAAGTGGAATAAGCAGACCTGGAGGGTGTCTCCAGCTGCAGTGGAGTGGTATTCTGGGTAGCGCCTGGCTTAGAACACTGTTACGTTCTCAGTGCCCGAGGAACGCAGCTAGTTGAAAGCTGGCTTGTAGGCGTGCTTTCTTGTGCGAGCTGAGTTCAGGGCAGGACCCTCCCGCGTCCTGACTGCCCGTAGATGTAGGTCCCAGCATCCTTATGTTTGTTGCTGGAAGCGGTTGTGTGAAGAGCATGTGGAAGTGACAGGATTCTCCTCAAGTGTATCTGATCTCAATACAGACATTGCAAACGTCCTTGTTCACTGAGAGCGTAGCTCGGTCCTAGCTCCCATCAAAGTGTCTAGCAGACATCTGCCTGCAAAGCATACACACTTCCGAGAGTTGAGCTTATGGACTGTCCCTCCCACATCCTGCTTGCAGGTACACCGCGATCCTAACAGGCCTAGCCCCGATGCGTGCCTGAAGTGTTGTGAGAGGTAAGTGGAAAGTCGCGGCCCACAAGACTAGTGCATCCAAGCTCAATCCAGCCTTATTTCCAAGTATTCCCTGGTGAGCCAGGTGCTACATCGTATGGGCCATACAAGAGAAGCTAGCTGAACGCCTTGTCCAAAAGCAACTTACTTCGGAGAGTTCAGCTCACCCTCAGTCCCTCACAGTTGCACACTGCCTGCAGAAAGAGTTTCCAACATCTGAACCACAGCCGTTTGTCAGAGGTTGTGAGAGGCAAGTGGAATAAGCAGACCTGGAGGGTGTCTCCAGCTGCAGTGGAGTGGTATTCTGGGTAGCGCCTGGCTTAGAACACTGTTACGTTCTCAGTGCCCGAGGAACGCAGCTAGTTGAAAGCTGGCTTGTAGGCGTGCTTTCTTGTGCGAGCTGAGTTCAGGGCAGGACCCTCCCGCGTCCTGACTGCCCGTAGATGTAGGTCCCAGCATCCTTATGTTAGTTGCTGGAAGCGGTTGTGTGAAGAGCATGTGGAAGTGACAGGATTCTCCTCAAGTGTATCTGATCTCAATACAGACATTGCAAACGTCCTTGTTCACTGAGAGCGTAGCTCGGTCCTAGCTACCATCAAAGTGTCTAGCAGACATCTGCCTGCAAAGCATACACACTTCCGAGAGTTGAGCTTATGGACTGTCCCTCCCACATCCTGCTTGCAGGTACACCTTGATCCTAACAGGCCTAGCCCCGATGCGTGCCTGAAGTGTTGTGAGAGGTAAGTGGAAAGTCGCGGCCCACAAGACTAGTGCATCCAAGCTCAATCCAGCCTTATTTCCAAGTATTCCCTGGTGAGCCAGGTGCTACATCGTATGGGCCATACAAGAGAAGCTAGCTGAACGCCTTGTCCAAAAGCAACTTACTTCGGAGAGTTCAGCTCACCCTCAGTCCCTCACAGTTGCACACTGCCTGCAGAAAGAGTTTCCAACATCTGAACCACAGCCGTTTGTCAGAGGTTGTGAGACGCAAGTGGAATAAGCAGACCTGGAGGGTGTCTCCAGCTGCAGTGGAGTGGTATTCTGGGTAGCGCCTGGCTTAGAACACTGTTACGTTCTCAGTGCCCGAGGAACGCAGCTAGTTGAAAGCTGGCTTGTAGGCGTGATTTCTTGTGCGAGCTGAGTTCAGGGCAGGACCCTCCCGCGTCCTGACTGCCCGTAGATGTAGGTCCCAGCATCCTTATGTTAGTTGCTGGAAGCGGTTGTGTGAAGAGCATGTGGAAGTGACAGGATTCTCCTCAAGTGTATCTGATCTCAATACAGACATTGCAAACGTCCTTGTTCACTGAGAGCGTAGCTCGGTCCTAGCTCCCATCAAAGTGTCCAGCAGACATCTGCCTGCAAAGCATACACACTTCCGAGAGTTGAGCTTATGGACTGTCCCTCCCACATCCTGCTTGCAGGTACACTGCGATCCTAACAGGCCTAGCCCCGATGCGTGCCTGAAGTGTTGTGAGAGGTAAGTGGAAAGTCGCGGCCCACAAGACTAGTGCATCCAAGCTCAATCCAGCCTTATTTCCAAGTATTCCCTGGTGAGCCAGGTGCTACATCGTATGGGCCATACAAGAGAAGCTAGCTGAACGCCTTGTCCAAAAGCAACTTACTTCGGAGAGTTCAGCTCACCCTCAGTCCCTCACAGTTGCACACTGTCTGCAGAAAGAGTTTCCAACATCTGAACCACAGCCGTTTGTCAGAGGTTGTGAGACGCAAGTGGAATAAGCAGACCTGGAGGGTGTCTCCAGCTGCAGTGCAGTGGTATTCTGGGTAGCTCCTGGCTTAGAACACTGTTACGTTCTCAGTGCCCGAGGAACGCAGCTAGGGGAAATCTGGATTGTAGGCCTATTTCCTTGTGCGAGCTGAGTTCAGGGCAAGACCCTCGCGCATCCTGACTGCCCGTAGAGGTAGGTCTCAGCATCCTTATGTTAGTTGCCGGTAGCGGTTGTGTGAAGAGCATGTGGAAGTGACAGGATTCTCCTCAAGTGTATCTGATCTCAATACAGAGATTGCAAACGTCCTTGTTCACTGAGAGCGTAGCTCGGTCCTAGCTCCCATTAAACTGTCTAGCAGACATCTGCCTGCAAACCATACACACTTCCGAGAGTTGAGCTTATGGACTGTCCCTCCCACATCCTCCCTGCAGGTACACCGCGCTCCTAACTGGCCTAGCCCCGACGCGTGCCTGAAGTGTTGTGAGAGGTAAGTGGAAAGTCGCGGCCCACAAGACTACTGCATCCAAGCTCAATCCAGCGATTTCCTAGTATTCCCTGTGTGAGCCAGGTGCTACATCCTACGTGCCATACAAGAGAAGCTAGCTGAACGCCTTGTCCAAAAGCAACTTACTTCGGAGAGTTGAGCTCACCCTCAGTCCCTCACAGTTGCACACTGCCTGCAGAAAGAGTTTCCAACATCTGAACCACAGGCGTTTGTCAGAGGATTGTGAGACTTAAGTGGAATAAGCAGACCTGGAGGGTGTCTCCAGCTGCAGTGGAGTGGTATTCTCGTTAGAGCCTGGCTTAGAACAGTTTTACGTTCTCAGTGCCCGAGGAACGCAGCTAGTTGAATGCTGGCTTGTAGGCTTGCTTCCTTGTGAGAGCTGAGTTCAGGGCAGGACCCTCCCGCATCCTGACTGCCCGTAGATGTAGGTCCCAGCATCCTTATGTTAGTTGCTGGAAGCGGTTGTGTGAAGAGCATGTGGAAGTGACAGGATTTTCCTCAAGTGTATCTGATCTCAATACAGACATTGCAAACGTCCTTGTTCACTGAGAGCGTAGCTCGGTCCTAGCTCCAATTAAAGTGTCTAGCAGACATCTGCCTGCAAAGCATACACACTTCCGAGAGTTGAGCTTATGGACTGTCCCTCCCACATCCTGCTTGCACGTACACCGCGATCCTAACAGGCCTAACCCGATGCGTGCCTAAGTGTTGTGAGAGGTAAGTGGAAAGTCGCGGCCCACAAGACTAGTGCATCCAAGCTCAATCCAGCGATTTCCTAGTATTCCCTGTGTGAGCCAGGTGCTACATCCTACGTGCCATACGAGAGAAGCTAGCTGAACGCCTTGTCCAAAAGCAACTTACTTCGGAGATTTGAGCTCACCCTCAGTCACTCACAGTTGCACACTGCCTGCAGAAAGAGTTTCCAACATCTGAACCACAGCCGTTTGTCAGAGGTTGTGAGACGCAAGTGGAATAAGCAGACCTGGAGGGTGTCTCCAGCTGCAGTGGAGTGGTATTCTGGGTAGCTCCTGGCTTAGAAGACTGTTACGTTCTCAGTGCCCGAGGAACGCAGCTAGTGGAAATCTGGATTGTAGGCCTACTTACTTGTGCGAGCTGAGTTCAGGGCAGGACCCTCCCGCATCCTGACTGCCCGTAGACGTAGGTCCCAGCATCCTTATGTTAGAAGCCAGAAGCGGTTGTGTGAAGAGCATGCGGAAGTGACAGGATTCTCCTCGTGTATCTGATCTCAATACAGACATTGCAAACGTCCTTGTTCACTGAGAGCGTAGCTCGGTCCTAGCTCCCATCAAAGTGTCTAGCAGACATCTGCCTGCAAAGCATACACACTTCCGAGAGTTGAGCTTATGGACTGTCCCTCCCACATCCTGCTTGCAGGTACACCGCGATCCTAACAGGCCTAGCCCCGATGCGTGCCTGAAGTGTTGTGAGAGGTAAGTGGAAAGTCGCGGCCCACAAGACTAGTGCATCCAAGCTCAATCCAGCCTTATTTCCAAGTATTCCCTGGTGAGCCAGGTGCTACATCGTATGGGCCATACAAGAGAAGCTAGCTGAACGCCTTGTCCAAAAGCAACTTACTTCGGAGATTTGAGCTCACCCTGAGTCACTCACAGTTGCACACTGCCTGCAGAAAGAGTTTCCAACATCTGAACCACAGCCGTTTGTCAGAGGTTGTGAGACGCAAGTGGAATAAGCAGACCTGGAGGGTGTCTCCAGCTGCAGTGGAGTGGTATTCTGGGTAGCTCCTGGCTTAGAACACTGTTACGTTCTCAGTGCCCGAGGAACGCAGCTAGTTGAAAGCTGGCTTGTAGGCGTGCTTCCTTGTGAGAGCTGAGTTCAGGGCAGGACCCTCCCGCATCCTGACTGCCCGTAGACGTAGGTCCCAGCATCCTTATGTTAGGCGCCAGAAGAGGTTGTGTGAAGAGCATGTGGAGGTGACAGGATTCTCCTCAAGTGTATCTGATCTCAATTCAGACATTGCAAACGTCCTTGTTCAATGAGAGTGTAGCTCGGTCCTAGCTCCCATCAAAGTGTCTAGCAGACATCTGCCTGCAAAGCATGCACACTTCCGAGAGTTGAGCTTATGGACTGTCCCTCACACATCCTGCCTGCACGTACACCGCGCTCCTAACAGGCCTAGCCCCGATGCGTGCCTGAAGTGTTGTGAGAGGTAAGTGGAAAGTCGCGGCCCACAAGACTAGTGCATCCAAGCTCAATCCAGCGATTTCCTAGTATTCCCTGTGTGAGCCAGATGCTACATCCTAAGTGCCATACGAGAGAAGCTAGCTGAACGACTTGTCCAAAGCAACTTACTTCGGAGAGTTGAGCTCACCCTCAGTCCGTCACAGTTGCACACTGCCTGCAGAAAGAGTTTCCAACATCTGAACCACAGCCGTTTGTCAGAGGCTTGTGAGACGCAAGTGGAATAAGCAGACCTGGAGGGTGTCTCCAGCTGCAGTAGAGTGGTATTCTGGGTAGCTCCTGGCTTAGAACACTGTTACGTTCTCAGTGCCCGAGGAACGCAGCTAGTTGAAAGGTGGCTTGTAGGCCTGCTTCCTTTTGAGAGCTGAGTTCAGGGCAGCACCCTCCCGCATCCTGATTGCCCGTAGACGTAGGTCACAGCATCCTTATGTTAGGCGCCAGAAGAGGTTGTGTGAAGAGCATGTGGAGGTGACAGGATTCTCCTCAAGTGTATCTGATCTCAATTCAGACATTGCAAACGTCCTTGTTCAATGAGAGTGTAGCTCGGTCCTAGCTCCCATCAAAGTGTCTAGCAGACATCTGCCTGCAAAGCATGCACACTTCCGAGAGTTGAGCTCATGGACTGTCCCTCCCACATCCTGCCTGCACGTACACCGCGATCCTAACAGGCCTAGCCCCGATGCGTGCCTGAAGTGTTGTGAGAGGTAAGTGGAAAGTCGCGGCCCACAAGACTAGTGCATCCAAGCTCAATCCAGCCTTATTTCCAAGTATTCCCTGGTGAGCCAGGTGCTACATCGTATGGGCCATACAAGAGAAGCTAGCTGAACGCCTTGTCCAAAAGCAACTTACTTCGGAGAGTTGAGCTCACCCTCAGTCCCTCACAGTTGCACACTGCCTGCAGAAAGAGTTTCCAACATCTGAACCACAGCCGTTTGTCAGAGGTTGTGAGACGCAAGTGGAATAAGCAGACCTGGAGGGTGTCTCCAGCTGCAGTGGAGTGGAATTCTGGGTAGCGCCTGGCTTAGAACACTGTTACGTTCTCAGTGCCCGAGGAACGCAGCTAGTTGAAAGCTGGCTTGTAGGCGTGCTTTCTTGTGCGAGCTGAGTTCAGGGCAGGACCCTCCCGCGTCCTGACTGCCCGTAGATGTAGGTTCCAGCATCCTTATGTTAGTTGCTGGAAGCGGTTGTGTGAAGAGCATGTGGAAGTGACAGGATTCTCCTCAAGTGTATCTGATCTCAATACAGACATTGCAAACGTCCTTGTTCACTGAGAGCGTAGCTCGGTCCTAGCTACCATCAAAGTGTCTAGCAGACATCTGCCTGCAAAGCATACACACTTCCGAGAGTTGAGCTTATGGACTGTCCCTCCCACATCCTGCTTGCAGGTACACCGCGATCCTAACAGGCCTAGCCCCGATGCGTGCCTGAAGTGTTGTGAGAGGTAAGTGGAAAGTCGCGGCCCACAAGACTAGTGCATCCAAGCTCAATCCAGCCTTATTTCCAAGTATTCCCTGGTGAGCCAGGTGCTACATCCTACGTGCCATACAAGAGAAGCTAGCTGAACGCCTTGTCCAAAAGCAACTTACTTCGGAGAGTTGAGCTCACCCTCAGTCCCTCACAGTTGCACACTGCCTGCAGAAAGAGTTTCAAACATCTGAAACACAGCCGTTTGTCAGAGGTTGTGAGACGCAAGTGGAATAAGCAGACCTGGAGGGTGTCTCCAGCTGCAGTGGAGTGGTATTCTGGGTAGCGCCTGGCTTAGAACACTGTTACGTTCTCAGTGCCCGAGGAACGCAGCTAGTTGAAAGCTGGCTTGTAGGCGTGCTTTCTTGTGCGAGCTGAGTTCAGGGCAGGACCCTCCCGCGTCCTGACTGCCCGTAGACGTAGGTCCCAGCATCCTTATGTTAGAAGCCAGAAGCGGTTGTGTGAAGAGCATGCGGAAGTGACAGGATTCTCCTCGTGTATCTGATCTCAATACAGACATTGCAAACGTCCTTGTTCACTGAGAGCGTAGCTCGGTGCTAGCTCCCATCAAAGTGTCTAGCAGACATCTGCCTGCAAAGCATGCACACTTCCGAGAGTTGAGCTTATGGACTGTCCCTCCCACATCCTGCCTGCACGTACACCGCGCTCCTAACAGGCCTAGCCCCGATGCGTGCCTGAAGTGTTGTGAGAGGTAAGTGGAAAGTCGCGGCCCACAAGACTAGTGCATCCAAGCTCAATCCAGCGATATTTCCAAGAATTCCCTGTGTGACCCAGGTGCTACGTCCTACGTGCCATACAAGAGAAGCTAGCTGAACGCCTTGTCCAAAGCAACTTACTTCGGAGAGTTGAGCTCACCCTCAGTCCCTCACAGTTGCACACTGCCTGCAGAAAGAGTTTCCAACATCTAAACCACAGCCGTTTGTCAGAGGCTTGTGAGACGCAAGTGGAATAAGCAGACCTGGAGGGTGTCTCCAGCTGCAGTGGAGTGGTATTCTGGGTAGCTCCTGGCTTAGAACACTGTTACGTTCTCAGTGCCCGAGGAACGCAGCTAGTTGAAAGCTGGCTTGTAGGCTTGCTTCCTTCTGAGAGCTGAGTTCAGGGCAGGACCCTCCCGCATCCTGACTGCCCGTAGACGTAGGTCCCAGCATCCTTATGTTAGGCGCCAGAAGAGGTTGTGTGAAGAGCATGTGGAGGTGACAGGATTCTCCTCAAGTGTATCTGATCTCAATTCAGACATTGCAAACGTCCTTGTTCAATGAGAGTGTAGCTCGGTCCTAGCTCCCATCAAAGTGTCTAGCAGACATCTGCCTGCAAAGCATGCACACTTCCGAGAGTTGAGCTTATGGACTGTCCCTCCCACATCCTTCCTGCACGTACACCGCGCTCCTAACAGGCCTAGCCCCGATGCGTGCCTGAAGTGTTGTGAGAGGTAAGTGGAAAGTCGCGGCCCACAAGACTAGTGCATCCAAGCTCAATCCAGCGATTTCCTAGTATTCCCTGTGTGAGCCAGATGCTACATCCTAAGTGCCATACGAGAGAAGCTAGCTGAACGCCTTGTCCAAAGCAACTTACTTCGGAGAGTTGAGCTCACCCTCAGTCCGTCACAGTTGCACACTGCCTGCAGAAAGATTTTCCAACATCTGAACCACAGGCGTTTGTCAGAGGCTTGTGAGACGCAAGTGGAATAAGCAGACCTGGAGGGTGTCTCCAGCTGCAGTAGAGTGGTATTCTGGGTAGCTCCTGGCTTAGAACACTGTTACGTTCTCAGTGCCCGAGGAACGCAGCTAGTTGAAAGGTGGCTTGTAGGCGTGCTTCCTTTTGAGAGCTGAGTTCAGGGCAGGACCCTCCCGCATCCTGATTGCCCGTAGACGTAGGTCCCAGCATCCTTATGTTAGGCGCCAGAAGAGGTTGTGTGAAGAGCATGTGGAGGTGACAGGATTCTCCTCAAGTGTATCTGATCTCAATTCAGACATTGCAAACGTCCTTGTTCAATGAGAGTGTAGCTCGGTCCTAGCTCCCATCAAAGTGTCTAGCAGACATCTGCCTGCAAAGCATGCACACTTCCCAGAGTTGAGCTTACGGACTGTCCCTCCCACATCCTGCCTGCACGTACACCGCGCTATCAGGCCTAGCCCCGATGCGTGCCTGAAGTATTGTGAGAGGTAAGTGGAAAGTCGCGGCCCACAAGACTAGTGCATCCAAGCTCAATCCAGCGATATTTCCTAGTATTCCCTGGTGAGCCAGGTGCTACATCGTATGTGCCATACAAGAGAAGCTAGCTGAACGCCTTGTCCAAAAGCAACTTACTGCGGAGAGTTCAGCTCACCCTCAGTCCCTCACAGTTGCACACTGCCTGCAAAAGAGTTTCCAACATCTGAACCACAGGCGTTTGTCATAGGCTTGGAGAAGCAAGTGGAATAAGCAGACCTGGAGGGTGTCTCCAGCTGCAGTGGAGTGGTATTCTGGGTAGCTCCTGGCTTAGAACACTGTTACGTTCTCAGTGCCCGAGGAACGCAGCTAGCTGAAAGCTGGCTTGTAGGCTTGCTTCCTTGTGAGAGCTGAGTTCAGGGCAGGACCCTCCCGCATCCTGACTGCCCGTAGATGTAGGTCCCAGCATCCTTATGTTAGTTGCTGGAAGCGGTTGTGTGAAGAGCATGTGGAAGTGACAGGATTCTCCTCAAGTGTATCTGATCTCAATACAGACATTGCAAACGTCCTTGTTCAATGAGAGCGTAGCCCGGTCCTAGCTCCCATCAAAGTGTCTAGCAGACATCTGCCTACAAAGCATACACACTTCGAGAGTTGAGCTTATGGACTGTTCCTCCCACACCCTGCCTGCACGTACACCGCGATCCTAACAGGCCTAACCCGATGCGTGCCTAAGTGTTGTGAGAGGTAAGTGGAAAGTCGCGGCCCACAAGACTAGTGCATCCAAGCTCAATCCAGCGATTTCCTAGTATTCCCTGTGTGAGCCAGGTGCTACATCCTACGTGCCATACGAGAGAAGCTAGCTGAACGCCTTGTCCAAAAGCAACTTACTTCGGAGAGTTGAGCTCACCCTCAGTCCCTCACAGTTGCACACTGCCTGCAGAAAGAGTTTCCAACATCTGAACCACAGCCGTTTGTCAGAGGCTTGTGAGACGCAAGTGGAATAAGCAGACCTGGAGGGTGTCTCCAGCTGCAGTAGAGTGGTATTCTGGGTAGCGCCTGGCTTAGAACACTGTTACGTTCTCAGTGCCCGAGGAACGCAGCTAGTGGAAATCTGGATTGTAGGCCTACTTCCTTGTGCGAGCTGAGTTCAGGGCAAGACCCTCCCGCATCCTGACTGCCCATAGACCTAGGTCCCAGCATCCTTATGTTAGGAGCCGGAAGCGGTTGTGTGAAGGGCATGCGGAAGTGACAGGATTCTCCTCAAGTGTATCTGATCTCAATACAGACATTGCAAACGTCCTTGTTCACTGAGAGCGTAGCTCGGTGCTAGCTCCCATCAAAGTGTCTAGCAGACATCTGCCTGCAAAGCATACACACTTCCGAGAGTTGAGCTTATGGACTGTCCCTCCCACATCCTGCTTGCACGTACACCGCGATCCTAACAGGCCTAGCCCCGATGCGTGCCTGAAGTGTTGTGAGAGGTAAGTGGAAAGTCGCGGCCCACAAGACTAGTGCATCCAAGCTCAATCCAGCGATATTTCCTAGTATTCCCTGGTGAGCCAGGTGCTACATCGTATGTGCCATACAAGAGAAGCTAGCTGAACGCCTTGTCCAAAAGCAACTTACTGCGGAGAGTTCAGCTCACCCTCAGTCCCTCACAGTTGCACACTGCCTGCAAAAGAGTTTCCAACATCTGAACCACAGGCGTTTGTCAGAGGCTTGTGAGACGCAAGTGGAATAAGCAGACCTGGAGGGTGTCTCCAGCTGCAGTGGAGTGGTATTCTGGGTAGCTCCTGGCTTAGAACACTGTTACGTTCTCAGTGCCCGAGGAACGCAGCTAGCTGAAAGCTGGCTTGTAGGCTTGCTTCCTTCTGAGAGCTGAGTTCAGGGCAGGACCCTCCCGCATCCTGACTGCCTGTAGATGTAGGTCCCAGCATCCTTATGTTAGTTGCTGGAAGCGGTTGTGTGAAGAGCATGTGGAAGTGACAGGATTCTCCTCAAGTGTATCTGATCTCAATACAGACATTGCAAACGTCCTTGTTCAATGAGAGCGTAGCCCGGTCCTAGCTCCCATCAAAGTGTCTAGCAGACATCTGCCTACAAAGCATACACACTTCGAGAGTTGAGCTTATGGACTGTTCCTCCCACACCCTGCCTGCACGTACACCGCGATCCTAACAGGCCTAACCCGATGCGTGCCTAAGTGTTGTGAGAGGTAAGTGGAAAGTCGCGGCCCACAAGACTAGTGCATCCAAGCTCAATCCAGCGATTTCCTAGTATTCCCTGTGTGAGCCAGGTGCTACATCCTACGTGCCATACGAGAGAAGCTAGCTGAACGCCTTGTCCAAAAGCAACTTACTTCGGAGAGTTGAGCTCACCCTCAGTCCCTCACAGTTGCACACTGCCTGCAGAAAGAGTTTCCAACATCTGAACCACAGCCGTTTGTCAGAGGCTTGTGAGACGCAAGTGGAATAAGCAGACCTGGAGGGTGTCTCCAGCTGCAGTGGAGTGGTATTCTGGGTAGCGCCTGGCTTAGAACACTGTTACGTTCTCAGTGCCCGAGGAACGCAGCTAGTGGAAATCTGGATTGTAGGCCTACTTCCTTGTGCGAGCTGAGTTCAGGGCAAGACCCTCCCGCATCCTGACTGCCCATAGACCTAGGTCCCAGCATCCTTATGTTAGGAGCCGGAAGCGGTTGTGTGAAGAGCATGCGGAAGTGACAGGATTCTCCTCAAGTGTATCTGATCTCAATACAGACATTGCAAACGTCCTTGTTCACTGAGAGCGTAGCTCGGTGCTAGCTCCCATCAAAGTGTCTAGCAGACATCTGCCTGCAAAGCATACACACTTCCGAGAGTTGAGCTTATGGACTGTCCCTCCCACATCCTGCTTGCACGTACACCGCGATCCTAACAGGCCTAGCCCCGATGCGTGCCTGAAGTGTTGTGAGAGGTAAGTGGAAAGTCGCGGCCCACAAGACTAGTGCATCCAAGCTCAATCCAGCGATATTTCCTAGTATTCCCTGGTGAGCCAGGTGCTACATCGTATGTGCCATACAAGAGAAGCTAGCTGAACGCCTTGTCCAAAAGCAACTTACTGCGGAGAGTTCAGCTCACCCTCAGTCCCTCACAGTTGCACACTGCCTGCAAAAGAGTTTCCAACATCTGAACCACAGGCGTTTGTCAGAGGCTTGTGAGACGCAAGTGGAATAAGCAGACCTGGAGGGTGTCTCCAGCTGCAGTGGAGTGGTATTCTGGGTAGCTCCTGGCTTAGAACACTGTTACGTTCTCAGTGCCCGAGGAACGCAGCTAGCTGAAAGCTGGCTTGTAGGCTTGCTTCCTTCTGAGAGCTGAGTTCAGGGCAGGACCCTCCCGCATCCTGACTGCCCGTAGATGTAGGTCCCAGCATCCTTATGTTAGTTGCTGGAAGCGGTTGTGTGAAGAGCATGTGGAAGTGACAGGATTCTCCTCAAGTGTATCTGATCTCAATACAGACATTGCAAACGTCCTTGTTCAATGAGAGCGTAGCCCGGTCCTAGCTCCCATCAAAGTGTCTAGCAGACATCTGCCTACAAAGCATACACACTTCGAGAGTTGAGCTTATGGACTGTTCCTCCCACACCCTGCCTGCACGTACACCGCGATCCTAACAGGCCTAACCCGATGCGTGCCTAAGTGTTGTGAGAGGTATGTGGAAAGTCGCGGCCCACAAGACTAGTGCATCCAAGCTCAATCCAGCGATTTCCTAGTATTCCCTGTGTGAGCCAGGGGCTACATCCTACGTGCCATACGAGAGAAGCTAGCTGAACGCCTTGTCCAAAAGCAACTTACTTCGGAGAGTTGAGCTCACCCTCAGTCCCTCACAGTTGCACACTGCCTGCAGAAAGAGTTTCCAACATCTGAACCACAGCCGTTTGTCAGAGGCTTGTGAGACGCAAGTGGAATAAGCAGACCTGGAGGGTGTCTCCAGCTGCAGTGGAGTGGTATTCTGGGTAGCGCCTGGCTTAGAACACTGTTACGTTCTCAGTGCCCGAGGAACGCAGCTAGTGGAAATCTGGATTGTAGGCCTACTTCCTTGTGCGAGCTGAGTTCAGGGCAAGACCCTCCCGCATCCTGACTGCCCATAGACCTAGGTCCCAGCATCCTTATGTGAGGAGCCGGAAGCGGTTGTGTGAAGAGCATGCGGAAGTGACAGGATTCTCCTCAAGTGTATCTGATCTCAATACAGACATTGCAAACGTCCTTGTTCACTGAGAGCGTAGCTCGGTCCTAGCTCCCATCAAAGTGTCTAGCAGACATGTGCCTGCAAACCATACACTCTTCCGAGAGTTGAGCTTATGGACTGTCCCTCCCACATCCTGCCTGCACGTACACCGCGCTCCTGACAGACCTAGCCCCGACGCGTGCCTGAAGTGTTGTGAGAGGTAAGTGGAAAGTCGCGGCCCACAAGACTAGTGCATCCAAGCTCAATCCAGCGATTTCCTAGTATTCCCTGTGTGAGCCAGGTGCCACATCCTACGTGCCATACGAGAGAAGCTTGCTGAACGCCTTGTCCAAAAGCAACTTACTTCGGAGAGTTGAGCTCACCCTCAGTCCGTCACAGTTGCACACTGCCTGCAGAAAGAGTTTCCAACATCTGAACCACAGCCGTTTGTCAGAGGCTTGTGAGACTCAAGTGGAATAAGCAGACCTGGAGGGTGTCTCCAGCTGCAGTGGAGTGGTATTCTGGGTAGAGCCTGGCTTAGAACACTGTTACATTCTCAGTGCCCGAGGAACGCAGCGAGTTGAAAGCTGGCTTGTAGGCGTACTTCCTTGTGCGAGCTGAGTTCAGGGCAAGACCCTCCCGCATCCTGACTGCCCGTAGAGGTAGGTCCCAGCATCCTTATGTAAGTTGCCGGAAGCGGTTGTGTGAAGAGCATGTGGAAGTGACAGGATTCTCCTCAAGTGTATCTGATCTCAATACAGACATTGCAAACGTCCTTGTTCACTGAGAGCGTAGCTCGGTCCTAGCTCCCATCAAAGTGTCTAGCAGACATCTGCCTGCAAAGCATACACACTTCTGAGAGTTGAACTTATGGACTGTCCCTCCCACATCCTCCTTGCACGTACACCGCGATCCTAACAGGCCTAACACGATGCGTGCCTAAGTGTTGTGAGAGGTAAGTGGAAAGTCGCGGCCGACAAGTCTAGTGCATCCAAGCTCAATCCAGCGATTTCCTAGTATTCCCTGTGTGAGCCAGGTGCCACATCCTACGTGCCATACGAGAGAAGCTAGCTGAACGCGTTGTTCAAAAGCAACTTACTTCGGAGAGTTGAGCTCCCCTCAGTCACTCACAGTTGCACACTGCCTGCAGAAAGAGTTTCCAACATCTGAACCACAGCCGTTTGTCAGAGGCTTATGAGACGCAAGTGGAATAAGCAGACCTGTGGGTGTCTCCAGCTGCAGTAGAGTGGTATTCTGGGTAGCTCCTGGCTTAGAACACTGTTACGTTCTCAGTGCCCGAGGAACGCAGCTAGTTGAAAGCTGGCTTGTAGGCGTGCTTTCTTGTGCGAGCTGAGTTGAGGGCAGGACCCTCCCGCGTCCTGACTGCCCGTAGATGTAGGTCCCAGCATCCTTATGTTAGTTGCTGGAAGCGGTTGTGTGAAGAGCATGTGGAAGTGACAGGATTCTCCTCAAGTGTATCTGATCTCAATACAGACATTGCAAACGTCCTTGTTCACTGAGAGCGTAGCTCGGTCGTAGCTCCCATCAAAGTGTCTAGCAGACATCTGCCTGCAAAGCATACACACTTCCGAGAGTTGAGCTTATGGACTGTCCCTCCCACATCCTGCTTGCAGGTACACCGCGATCCTAACAGGCCTAGCCCCGATGCGTGCCTGAAGTGTTGTGAGAGGTAAGTGGAAAGTCGCGGCCCACAAGACTAGTGCATCCAAGCTCAATCCAGCCTTATTTCCAAGTATTCCCTGGTGAGCCAGGTGCTACATCGTATGGGCCATACAAGAGAAGCTAGCTGAACGCCTTGTCCAAAAGCAACTTACTTCGGAGAGTTGAGCTCACCCTCAGTCCCTCACAGTTGCACACTGCCTGCAGAAAGAGTTTCCAACATCTGAACCACAGCCGTTTGTCAGAGGTTGTGAGACGCAAGTGGAATAAGCAGACCTGGAGGGTGTCTCCAGCTGCAGTGGAGTGGTATTCTGGGTAGCTCCTGGCTTAGAACACTGTTACGTTCTCAGTGCCCGAGGAACGCAGCTAGGGAAATCTGGATTGTAGGCCTATTTCCTTGTGCGAGCTGAGTTCAGGGCAAGACCCTCGCGCATCCTGACTGCCCGTAGAGGTAGGTCTCAGCATCCTTATGTTAGTTGCCGGTAGCGGTTGTGTGAAGAGCATGTGGAAGTGACAGGATTCTCCTCAAGTGTATCTGATCTCAATACAGAGATTGCAAACGTCCTTGTTCACTGAGAGCGTAGCTCGGTCCTAGCTCCCATTAAACTGTCTAGCAGGGATCCCTGGGTGGCGCAGCGGTTTGGCGCCTGCCTTTGGCCCAGGGCACGATCCTGGAGACCCGGGATCGAATCCCACATCAGGCTCCCGGTGCATGGAGCCTGCTTCTCCCTCCGCCTGTGTCTCTGCCTCTCTCTCTCTCTCTGTGACTATCATAAATAAATAAAAAATTAAAAAAAAAAAATAAACTGTCTAGCAGACATCTGCCTGCAAAGCATACACACTTCCGAGAGTTGAGCTTATGGACTGTCCCTCCCACATCCTGCCTGCACGTACACCGCGCTCCTAACTGGCCTAGCCCCGACGCGTGCCTGAAGTGTTGTGAGAGGTAAGTGGAAAGTCGCGACCCACAAGACTAGTGCATCCAAGCTCAATCCAGCGATTTCCTAGTATTCCCTGTGTGAGCCAGGTGCTACATCCTACGTGCCATACAAGAGAAGCTAGCTGAACGCCTTGTCCAAAAGCAACTTAGTTCGGAGAGTTGAGCTCACCCTCAGTCCCTCACAGTTGCACACTGCCTGCAGAAAGAGTTTCCAACATCTGAACCACAGGCGTTTGTCAGAGGATTGTGAGACTCAAGTGGAATAAGCAGACCTGGAGGGTGTCTCCAGCTGCAGTGGAGTGGTATTCTGGGTAGCGCCTGGCTTAGAACACTGTTACGTTCTCAGTGCCCGAGGAACGCAGCTAGTTGAAAGCTGGCTTGTAGGCTTGCTTCCGTGTGAGAGCTGAGTTCAGGGTAGGACCCTCCCGCTTTCTGACTCCCCATAGACGTAGGTCCCAACATCCTTATGTTAGTTGCCGGAAGCTATTTTGTGAAGAGCATGTGGAAGTGACAGGATTCTCCTCAAGTGTATCTGATCTCAATACAGACATTGCAAACGTCCTTGTTCACTGAGATCGTAGCTCGGTCCTAGCTCCAATCAAAGTGTCTAGCAGACATCTGCCTGCAAAGCATACACACGTCCGAGAGTTGCGCTTATGGACTGTCCCTCCCACATCCTGCTTGCACGTACACCGCGATCCTAACAGGCCTAACTCGATGCGTGCCTGAAGTGTTGTGAGAGGTAAGTGGAAAGTCGCGGCCCACAAGACTAGTGCATCCAAGCTCAATCCAGCGATTTCCTAGTATTCCCTGTGTGAGCCAGGTGCTACATCCTACGTGCCATACGAGAGAAGCTAGCTGAACGCCTTGTCCAAAAGCAACTTACTACGCAGATTTGAGCTCACCCTCAGTCACTCACAGTTGCACACTGCCTGCAGAAAGAGTTTCCAACATCTGAACCACAGCCGTTTGTCAGAGGTTGTGAGACGCAAGTAGAATAAGCAGACCTGGAGGGTGTCTCCAGCTGCAGTGGAGTGGTATTCTGGGTAGCTCCTGGCTTAGAACACTGTTACGTTCTCAATGCCCGAGGAACGCAGCTAGTGGAAATCTGGATTGTAGGCCTATTTCCTTGTGCGAGCTGAGTTCAGGGCAGGACCCTCCCGCATCCTGACTGCCCATAGACCTGGGTCCCAGCATCCTTATGTTAGGAGCCGGAAGCGGTTGTGTGAAGAGCATGCGGAAGTGACAGGATTCTCCTCAAGTGTATCTGATCTCAATACAGACATTGCAAACGTCCTTGTTCACTGAGAGCGTAGCTCGGTGCTAGCTCCCATCAAAGTGTCTAGCAGACATCTGCCTGCAAAGCATGCACACTTCCGAGAGTTGAGCTTATGGACTGTCCCTCCCACATCCTGCCTGCACGTACACCGCGCTCCTAACAGGCCTAGCCCCGATGCGTGCCTGAAGTGTTGTGAGAGGTAAGTGGAAAGTCGCGGCTCACAAGACTAGTGCATCCAAGCTCAATCCAGCGATATTTCCTAGAATTCCCTGTGTGACCCAGGTGCTACATCCTACGTGCCATACAAGAGAAGCTAGCTGAACGCCTTGTCCAAAGCAACTTACTTCGGAGAGTTGAGCTCACCCTCAGTCCCTCACAGTTGCACACTGCCTGCAGAAAGAGTTTCCAACATCTAAACCACAGCCGTTTGTCAGAGGCTTGTGAGACGCAAGTGGAATAAGCAGACCTGGAGGGTGTCTCCAGCTGCAGTGGAGTGGTATTCTGGGTAGCTCCTGGCTTAGAACACTGTTACGTTCTCAGTGCCCGAGGAACGCAGCTAGTTGAAAGCTGGCTTGTAGGCGTGCTTCCTTGTGAGAGCTGAGTTCAGGGCAGGACCCTCCCGCATCCTGACTGCCCGTAGACGTAGGTCCCAGCATCCTTATGTTAGGCGCCAGAAGAGGTTGTGTGAAGAGCATGTGGAGTGACAGGATTCTCCTCAAGTGTATCTGATCTCAATTCAGACATTGCAAACGTCCTTGTTCAATGAGAGTGTAGCTCGGTCCTAGCTCCCATCAAAGTGTCTAGCAGACATCTGCCTGCAAAGCATGCACACTTCCGAGAGTTGAGCTTATGGACTGTCCCTCACACATCCTGCCTGCACGTACACCGCGCTCCTAACAGGCCTAGCCCCGATGCGTGCCTGAAGTGTTGTGAGAGGTAAGTGGAAAGTCGCGGCCCACAAGACTAGTGCATCCAAGCTCAATCCAGCGATTTCCTAGTATTCCCTGTGTGAGCCAGATGCTACATCCTAAGTGCCATACGAGAGAAGCTAGCTGAACGCCTTGTCCAAAGCAACTTACTTCGGAGAGTTGAGCTCACCCTCAGTCCGTCACAGTTGCACACTGCCTGCAGAAAGAGTTTCCAACATCTGAACCACAGCCGTTTGTCAGAGGCTTGTGAGACGCAAGTGGAATAAGCAGACCTGGAGGGTGTCTCCAGCTGCAGTAGAGTGGTATTCTGGGTAGCTCCTGGCTTAGAACACTGTTACGTTCTCAGTGCCCGAGGAACGCAGCTAGTTGAAAGGTGGCTTGTAGGCCTGCTTCCTTTTGAGAGCTGAGTTCAGGGCAGCACCCTCCCGCATCCTGATTGCCCGTAGACGTAGGTCACAGCATCCTTATGTTAGGCGCCAGAAGAGGTTGTGTGAAGAGCATGTGGAGGTGACAGGATTCTCCTCAAGTGTATCTGATCTCAATTCAGACATTGCAAACGTCCTTGTTCAATGAGAGTGTAGCTCGGTCCTAGCTCCCATCAAAGTGTCTAGCAGACATCTGCCTGCAAAGCATGCACACTTCCGAGAGTTGAGCTCATGGACTGTCCCTCCCACATCCTGCCTGCACGTACACCGCGCTCCTAACAGGCCTAGCCCCGATGCGTGCCTGAAGTGTTGTGAGAGGTAAGTGGAAAGTCGCGGCCCACAAGACTAGTGCATCCAAGCTCAATCCAGCGATTTCCTAGTATTCCCTGTGTGAGCCAGATGCTACATCCTAAGTGCCATACGAGAGAAGCTAGCTGAACGCCTTGTCCAAAGCAACTTACTTCGGAGAGTTGAGCTCACCCTCAGTCCGTCACAGTTGCACACTGCCTGCAGAAAGAGTTTCCAACATCTGAACCACAGCCGTTTGTCAGAGGCTTGTGAGACGCAAGTGGAATAAGCAGACCTGGAGGGTGTCTCCAGCTGCAGTGGAGTGGTATTCTGGGTAGCGCCTGGCTTAGAACACTGTTACGTTCTCAGTGCCCGAGGAACGCAGCTAGTTGAAAGCTGGCTTGTAGGCGTGCTTTCTTGTGCGAGCTGAGTTCAGGGCAGGACCCTCCCGCGTCCTGACTGCCCGTAGATGTAGGTCCCAGCATCCTTATGTTAGTTGCTGGAAGCGGTTGTGTGAAGAGCATGTGGAAGTGACAGGATTCTCCTCAAGTGTATCTGATCTCAATACAGACATTGCAAACGTCCTTGTTCACTGAGAGCGTAGCTCGGTCCTAGCTCCCATCAAAGTGTCTAGGAGACATCTGCCTGCAAAGCATACACACTTCCGAGAGTTGAGCTTATGGACTGTCCCTCCCACATCCTGCTTGCAGGTACACCGCGATCCTAACAGGCCTAGCCCCGATGCGTGCCTGAAGTGTTGTGAGAGGTAAGTGGAAAGTCGCGGCCCACAAGACTAGTGCATCCAAGCTCAATCCAGCCTTATTTCCAAGTATTCCCTGGTGAGCCAGGTGCTACATCGTATGTGCCATACAAGAGAAGCTAGCTGAACGCCTTGTCCAAAAGCAACTTACTGCGGAGAGTTCAGCTCACCGTCAGTCCCTCACAGTTGCACACTGCCTGCAGAAAGAGTTTCCAACATCTGAACCACAGGCGTTTGTCATAGGCTTGGAGAAGCAAGTGGAATAAGCAGACCTGGAGGGTGTCTCCAGCTGCAGTGGAGTGGTATTCTGGGTAGCTCCTGGCTTAGAACACTGTTACGTTCTCAGTGCCCGAGGAACGCAGCTAGCTGAAAGCTGGCTTGTAGGCTTGCTTCCTTGTGAGAGCTGAGTTCAGGGCAGGACCCTCCCGCATCCTGACTGCCCGTAGACGTAGGTCCCAGCATCCTTATGTTAGTTGCTGGAAGCGGTTGTGTGAAGAGCATGTGGAAGTGACAGGATTCTCCTCAAGTGTATCTGATCTCAATACAGACATTGCAAACGTCCTTGTTCAATGAGAGCGTAGCCCGGTCCTAGCTCCCATCAAAGTGTCTAGCAGACATCTGCCTACAAAGCATACACACTTCGAGAGTTGAGCTTATGGACTGTTCCTCCCACACCCTGCCTGCACGTACACCGCGATCCTAACAGGCCTAACCCGATGCGTGCCTAAGTGTTGTGAGAGGTAAGTGGAAAGTCGCGGCCCACAAGACTAGTGCATCCAAGCTCAATCCAGCGATTTCCTAGTATTCCCTGTGTGAGCCAGGTGCTACATCCTACGTGCCATACGAGAGAAGCTAGCTGAACGCCTTGTCCAAAAGCAACTTACTTCGGAGAGTTGAGCTCACCCTCAGTCCCTCACAGTTGCACACTGCCTGCAGAAAGAGTTTCCAACATCTGAACCACAGCCGTTTGTCAGAGGCTTGTGAGACGCAAGTGGAATAAGCAGACCTGGAGGGTCTCTCCACCTGCAGTGGAGTGGTATTCTGGGTAGCGCCTGGCTTAGAACACTGTTACGTTCTCAGTGCCCGAGGAACGCAGCTAGTGGATATCTGGATTGTAGGCCTACTTCCTTGTGTGAGCTGAGTTCAGGGCAAGACCCTCCCGCATCCTGACTGCCCATAGACCTAGGTCCCAGCATCCTTATGTTAGGAGCCGGAAGCGGTTGTGTGAAGAGCATGCGGAAGTGACAGGATTCTCCTCAAGTGTATCTGATCTCAATACAGACATTGCAAACGTCCTTGTTCACTGAGAGCGTAGCTCGGTGCTAGCTCCCATCAAAGTGTCTAGCAGACATCTGCCTGCAAAGCATACACACTTCCGAGAGTTGAGCTTATGGACTGTCCCTCCCACATCCTGCTTGCACGTACACCGCGATCCTAACAGGCCTAGCCCCGATGCGTGCCTGAAGTGTTGTGAGAGGTAAGTGGAAAGTCGCGGCCCACAAGACTAGTGCATCCAAGCTCAATCCAGCGATATTTCCTAGTATTCCCTGGTGAGCCAGGTGCTACATCGTATGTGCCATACAAGAGAAGCTAGCTGAACGCCTTGTCCAAAAGCAACTTACTGCGGAGAGTTCAGCTCACCCTCAGTCCCTCACAGTTGCACACTGCCTGCAAAAGAGTTTCCAACATCTGAACCACAGGCGTTTGTCAGAGGCTTGTGAGACGCAAGTGGAATAAGCAGACCTGGAGGGTGTCTCCAGCTGCAGTGGAGTGGTATTCTGGGTAGCTCCTGGCTTAGAACACTGTTACGTTCTCAGTGCCCGAGGAACGCAGCTAGCTGAAAGCTGGCTTGTAGGCTTGCTTCCTGGTGAGAGCTGAATTCAGGGCAGGACCCTCCCGCATCCTGACTGCCCGTAGATGTAGGTCCCAGCATCCTTATGTTAGTTGCTGGAAGCGGTTGTGTGAAGAGCATGTGGAAGTGACAGGATTCTCCTCAAGTGTATCTGATCTCAATACAGACATTGCAAACGTCCTTGTTCAATGAGAGCGTAGCCCGGTCCTAGCTCCCATCAAAGTGTCTAGCAGACATCTGCCTACAAAGCATACACACTTCGAGAGTTGAGCTTATGGACTGTTCCTCCCACACCCTGCCTGCACGTACACCGCGATCCTAACAGGCCTAACCCGATGCGTGCCTAAGTGTTGTGAGAGGTAAGTGGAAAGTCGCGGCCCACAAGACTAGTGCATCCAAGCTCAATCCAGCGATTTCCTAGTATTCCCTGTGTGAGCCAGGTGCTACATCCTCCGTGCCATACGAGAGAAGCTAGCTGAACGCCTTGACCAAAAGCAACTTACTTCGGAGAGTTGAGCTCACCCTCAGTCCCTCACAGTTGCACACTGCCTGCAGAAAGAGTTTCCAACATCTGAACCACAGCCGTTTGTCAGAGGCTTGTGAGACGCAAGTGGAATAAGCAGACCTGGAGGGTGTCTCCAGCTGCAGTGGAGTGGTATTCTGGGTAGCGCCTGGCTTAGAACACTGTTACGTTCTCAGTGCCCGAGGAACGCAGCTAGTGGAAATCTGGATTGTAGGCCTACTTCCTTGTGCGAGCTGAGTTCAGGGCAAGACCCTCCCGCATCCTGACTGCCCATAGACCTAGGTCCCAGCATCCTTATGTTAGGAGCCGGAAGCGGTTGTGTGAAGAGCATGCGGAAGTGACAGGATTCTCCTCAAGTGTATCTGATCTCAATACAGACATTGCAAACGTCCTTGTTCACTGAGAGCGTAGCTCGGTCCTAGCTCCCATCAAAGTGTCTAGCAGACATCTGCCTGCAAAGCATACACACTTCCGAGAGTTGAGCTTATGGACTGTCCCTCCCACATCCTGCTTGCACGTACACCGCGATCCTAACAGGCCTAGCCCCGATGCGTGCCTGAAGTGTTGTGAGAGGTAAGTGGAAAGTCGCGGCCCACAAGACTAGTGCATCCAAGCTCAATCCAGCGATATTTCCTAGTATTCCCTGGTGAGCCAGGTGCTACATCGTATGTGCCATACAAGAGAAGCTAGCTGAACGCCTTGTCCAAAAGCAACTTACTGCGGAGAGTTCAGCTCACCCTCAGTCCCTCACAGTTGCACACTGCCTGCAAAAGTGTTTCCAACATCTGAACCACAGGCGTTTGTCAGAGGCTTGTGAGACGCAAGTGGAATAAGCAGACCTGGAGGGTGTCTCCAGCTGCAGTGGAGTGGTATTCTGGGTAGCTCCTGGCTTAGAACACTGTTACGTTCTCAGTGCCCGAGGAACGCAGCTAGCTGAAAGCTGGCTTGTAGGCTTGCTTCCTTGTGAGAGCTGAGTTCAGGGCAGGACCCTCCCGCATCCTGACTGCCCGTAGATGTAGGTCCCAGCATCCTTATGTTAGTTGCTGGAAGCGGTTGTGTGAAGAGCATGTGGAAGTGACAGGATTCTCCTCAAGTGTATCTGATCTCAATACAGACATTGCAAACGTCCTTGTTCAATGAGAGCGTAGCCCGGTCCTAGCTCCCATCAAAGTGTCTAGCAGACATCTGCCTACAAAGCATACACACTTCGAGAGTTGAGCTTATGGACTGTTCCTCCCACACCCTGCCTGCACGTACACCGCGATCCTAACAGGCCTAACCCGATGCGTGCCTAAGTGTTGTGAGAGGTATGTGGAAAGTCGCGGCCCACAAGACTAGTGCATCCAAGCTCAATCCAGCGATTTCCTAGTATTCCCTGTGTGAGCCAGGTGCTACATCCTACGTGCCATACGAGAGAAGCTAGCTGAACGCCTTGTCCAAAAGCAACTTACTTCGGAGAGTTGAGCTCACCCTCAGTCCCTCACAGTTGCACACTGCCTGCAGAAAGAGTTTCCAACATCTGAACCACAGCCGTTTGTCAGAGGCTTGTGAGACGCAAGTGGAATAAGCAGACCTGGAGGGTGTCTCCAGCTGCAGTGGAGTGGTATTCTGGGTAGCGCCTGGCTTAGAACACTGTTACGTTCTCAGTGCCCGAGGAACGCAGCTAGTGGAAATCTGGATTGTAGGCCTACTTCCTTGTGCGAGCTGAGTTCAGGGCAGGACCCTCCCGCATCCTGACTGCCCATAGACCTAGGTCCCAGCATCCTTATGTGAGGAGCCGGAAGCGGTTGTGTGAAGAGCATGCGGAAGTGACAGGATTCTCCTCAAGTGTATCTGATCTCAATACAGACATTGCAAACGTCCTTGTTCACTGAGAGCGTAGCTCGGTGCTAGCTCCCATCAAAGTGTCTAGCAGACATCTGCCTGCAAAGCATACACACTTCCGAGAGTTGAGCTTATGGACTGTCCCTCCCACATCCTGCTTGCACGTACACCGCGATCCTAACAGGCCTAGCCCCGATGCGTGCCTGAAGTGTTGTGAGAGGTAAGTGGAAAGTCGCGGCCCACAAGACTAATGCATACAAGCTCAATCCTGCGATTTCCTAGTATTCCCTGAGTGAGCCAGGTGCTACATCCTACGTGCCATACGAGAGAAGCTAGCTGAACGCCTTGTCCAAAAGCAACTTACTTCGGAGAGTTGAGCTCACCCTCAGTCCCTCACAGTTGCACACTGCCTGCAGAAAGAGTTTCCAACATCTGAACCACAGCCGTTTGTCAGAGGCTTGTGAGACGCAAGTGGAATAAGCAGACCTGGAGGGTGTCTCCAGCTGCAGTGGAGTGGTATTCTGGGTAGCGCCTGGCTTAGAACACTGTTACGTTCTCAGTGCCCGAGGAACGCAGCTAGTGGAAATCTGGATTGTAGGCCTACTTCCTTGTGCGAGCTGAGTTCAGGGCAAGACCCTCCCGCATCCTGACTGCCCATAGACCTAGGTCCCAGCATCCTTATGTTAGGAGCCGGAAGCGGTTGTGTGAAGAGCATGCGGAAGTGACAGGATTCTCCTCAAGTGTATCTGATCTCAATACAGACATTGCAAACGTCCTTGTTCACTGAGAGCGTAGCTCGGTGCTAGCTCCCATCAAAGTGTCTAGCAGACATCTGCCTGCAAAGCATACACACTTCCGAGAGTTGAGCTTATGGACTGTCCCTCCCACATCCTGCTTGCACGTACACCGCGATCCTAACAGGCCTAGCCCCGATGCGTGCCTGAAGTGTTGTGAGAGGTAAGTGGAAAGTCGCGGCCCACAAGACTAGTGCATCCAAGCTCAATCCAGCGATATTTCCTAGTATTCCCTGGTGAGCCAGGTGCTACATCGTATGTGCCATACAAGAGAAGCTAGCTGAACGCCTTGTCCAAAAGCAACTTACTGCGGAGAGTTCAGCTCACCCTCAGTCCCTCACAGTTGCACACTGCCTGCAAAAGAGTTTCCAACATCTGAACCACAGGCGTTTGTCAGAGGCTTGTGAGACGCAAGTGGAATAAGCAGACCTGGAGGGTGTCTCCAGCTGCAGTGGAGTGGTATTCTGGGTAGCTCCTGGCTTAGAACACTGTTACGTTCTCAGTGCCCGAGGAACGCAGCTAGCTGAAAGCTGGCTTGTAGGCTTGCTTCCTTGTGAGAGCTGAATTCAGGGCAGGACCCTCCCGCATCCTGACTGCCCGTAGATGTAGGTCCCAGCATCCTTATGTTAGTTGCTGGAAGCGGTTGTGTGAAGAGCATGTGGAAGTGACAGGATTCTCCTCAAGTGTATCTGATCTCAATACAGACATTGCAAACGTCCTTGTTCAATGAGAGCGTAGCCCGGTCCTAGCTCCCATCAAAGTGTCTAGCAGACATCTGCCTACAAAGCATACACACTTCGAGAGTTGAGCTTATGGACTGTTCCTCCCACACCCTGCCTGCACGTACACCGCGATCCTAACAGGCCTAACCCGATGCGTGCCTAAGTGTTGTGAGAGGTAAGTGGAAAGTCGCGGCCCACAAGACTAGTGCATCCAAGCTCAATCCAGCGATTTCCTAGTATTCCCTGTGTGAGCCAGGTGCTACATCCTACGTGCCATACGAGAGAAGCTAGCTGAACGCCTTGACCAAAAGCAACTTACTTCGGAGAGTTGAGCTCACCCTCAGTCCCTCACAGTTGCACACTGCCTGCAGAAAGAGTTTCCAACATCTGAACCACAGCCGTTTGTCAGAGGCTTGTGAGACGCAAGTGGAATAAGCAGACCTGGAGGGTGTCTCCAGCTGCAGTGGAGTGGTATTCTGGGTAGCGCCTGGCTTAGAACACTGTTACGTTCTCAGTGCCCGAGGAACGCAGCTAGTGGAAATCTGGATTGTAGGCCTACTTCCTTGTGCGAGCTGAGTTCAGGGCAAGACCCTCCCGCATCCTGACTGCCCATAGACCTAGGTCCCAGCATCCTTATGTTAGGAGCCGGAAGCGGTTGTGTGAAGAGCATGCGGAAGTGACAGGATTCTCCTCAAGTGTATCTGATCTCAATACAGACATTGCAAACGTCCTTGTTCACTGAGAGCGTAGCTCGGTGCTAGCTCCCATCAAAGTGTCTAGCAGACATCTGCCTGCAAAGCATACACACTTCCGAGAGTTGAGCTTATGGACTGTCCCTCCCACATCCTGCTTGCACGTACACCGCGATCCTAACAGGCCTAGCCCCGATGCGTGCCTGAAGTGTTGTGAGAGGTAAGTGGAAAGTCGCGGCCCACAAGACTAGTGCATCCAAGCTCAATCCAGCGATATTTCCTAGTATTCCCTGGTGAGCCAGGTGCTACATCGTATGTGCCATACAAGAGAAGCTAGCTGAACGCCTTGTCCAAAAGCAACTTACTGCGGAGAGTTCAGCTCACCCTCAGTCCCTCACAGTTGCACACTGCCTGCAAAAGAGTTTCCAACATCTGAACCACAGGCGTTTGTCAGAGGCTTGTGAGACGCAAGTGGAATAAGCAGACCTGGAGGGTGTCTCCAGCTGCAGTGGAGTGGTATTCTGGGTAGCTCCTGGCTTAGAACACTGTTACGTTCTCAGTGCCCGAGGAACGCAGCTAGCTGAAAGCTGGCTTGTAGGCTTGCTTCCTTGTGAGAGCTGAATTCAGGGCAGGACCCTCCCGCATCCTGACTGCCCGTAGATGTAGGTCCCAGCATCCTTATGTTAGTTGCTGGAAGCGGTTGTGTGAAGAGCATGTGGAAGTGACAGGATTCTCCTCAAGTGTATCTGATCTCAATACAGACATTGCAAACGTCCTTGTTCAATGAGAGCGTAGCCCGGTCCTAGCTCCCATCAAAGTGTCTAGCAGACATCTGCCTACAAAGCATACACACTTCGAGAGTTGAGCTTATGGACTGTTCCTCCCACACCCTGCCTGCACGTACACCGCGATCCTAACAGGCCTAACCCGATGCGTGCCTAAGTGTTGTGAGAGGTAAGTGGAAAGTCGCGGCCCACAAGACTAGTGCATCCAAGCTCAATCCAGCGATTTCCTAGTATTCCCTGTGTGAGCCAGGTGCTACATCCTACGTGCCATACGAGAGAAGCTAGCTGAACGCCTTGACCAAAAGCAACTTACTTCGGAGAGTTGAGCTCACCCTCAGTCCCTCACAGTTGCACACTGCCTGCAGAAAGAGTTTCCAACATCTGAACCACAGCCGTTTGTCAGAGGCTTGTGAGACGCAAGTGGAATAAGCAGACCTGGAGGGTGTCTCCAGCTGCAGTGGAGTGGTATTCTGGGTAGCGCCTGGCTTAGAACACTGTTACGTTCTCAGTGCCCGAGGAACGCAGCTAGTGGAAATCTGGATTGTAGGCCTACTTCCTTGTGCGAGCTGAGTTCAGGGCAAGACCCTCCCGCATCCTGACTGCCCATAGACCTAGGTCCCAGCATCCTTATGTTAGGAGCCGGAAGCGGTTGTGTGAAGAGCATGCGGAAGTGACAGGATTCTCCTCAAGTGTATCTGATCTCAATACAGACATTGCAAACGTCCTTGTTCACTGAGAGCGTAGCTCGGTGCTAGCTCCCATCAAAGTGTCTAGCAGACATCTGCCTACAAAGCATACACACTTCGAGAGTTGAGCTTATGGACTGTTCCTCCCACACCCTGCCTGCACGTACACCGCGATCCTAACAGGCCTAACCCGATGCGTGCCTAAGTGTTGTGAGAGGTATGTGGAAAGTCGCGGCCCACAAGACTAGTGCATCCAAGCTCAATCCAGCGATTTCCTAGTATTCCCTGTGTGAGCCAGGTGCTACATCCTACGTGCCATACGAGAGAAGCTAGCTGAACGCCTTGTCCAAAAGCAACTTACTTCGGAGAGTTGAGCTCACCCTCAGTCCCTCACAGTTGCACACTGCCTGCAGAAAGAGTTTCCAACATCTGAACCACAGCCGTTTGTCAGAGGCTTGTGAGACGCAAGTGGAATAAGCAGACCTGGAGGGTGTCTCCAGCTGCAGTGGAGTGGTATTCTGGGTAGCGCCTGGCTTAGAACACTGTTACGTTCTCAGTGCCCGAGGAACGCAGCTAGTGGAAATCTGGATTGTAGGCCTACTTCCTTGTGCGAGCTGAGTTCAGGGCAAGACCCTCCCGCATCCTGACTGCCCATAGACCTAGGTCCCAGCATCCTTATGTGAGGAGCCGGAAGCGGTTGTGTGAAGAGCATGCGGAAGTGACAGTATTCTCCTCAAGTGTATCTGATCTCAATACAGACATTGCAAACGTCCTTGTTCACTGAGAGCGTAGCTCGGTGCTAGCTCCCATCAAAGTGTCTAGCAGACATCTGCCTGCAAAGCATACACACTTACGAGAGTTGAGCTTATGGACTGTCCCTCCCACATCCTGCTTGCACGTACACCGCGATCCTAACAGGCCTAGCCCCGATGCGTGCCTGAAGTGTTGTGAGAGGTAAGTGGAAAGTCGCGGCCCACAAGACTAATGCATACAAGCTCAATCCTGCGATTTCCTAGTATTCCCTGTGTGAGCCAGGTGCTACATCCTAAGTGCCATACAAGAGAAGCTAGCTGAACGCCTTGTCCAAAAGCAACTTACTTCGGAGAGTTGAGCTCACCCTCAGTCCCTCACAGTTGCACACTGCCTGCAGAAAGAGTTTCCAACATCTGAACCACAGCCGTTTGTCAGAGGCTTGTGAGACGCAAGTGGAATAAGCAGACCTGGAGGGTGTATCCAGCTGCAGTAGAGTGGTATTCTGGGTAGCTCCTGGATTAGAACACTGTTACGTTCTCAGTGCCCGAGGAACGCATCTAGTTGAAAGCTGGCTTGTAGGCGTACTTCCTTGTGCGAGCTGAGTTCAGGGCAAGACCCTCCCGCATCCTGACTGCCCGTAGAGGTAGGTCCCAGCATCCTTATGTTAGTTGCCGGAAGCGGTTGTGTGAAGAGCATGTGGAAGTGACAGGATTCTCCTCAAGTGTATCTGATCTCAATACAGAGATTGCAAACGTCCTTGTTCACTGAGAGCGTAGCTCGGTCCTAGCTCCCATCAAAGTGTCTAGCAGACATGTGCCTGCAAACCATACACTCTTCCGAGAGTTGAGCTTATGGACTGTCCCTCCCACATCCTGCCTGCACGTACACCGCGCTCCTAACAGACCTAGCCCCGACGCGTGCCTGAAGTGTTGTGAGAGGTAAGTGGAAAGTCGCGGCCCACAAGACTAGTGCATCCAAGCTCAATCCAGCGATTTCCTAGTATTCCCTGTGTGAGCCAGGTGCCACATCCTACGTGCCATACGAGAGAAGCTAGCTGAACGCCTTGTCCAAAAGCAACTTACTTCGGAGAGTTGAGCTCACCCTCAGTCCGTCACAGTTGCACACTGCCTGCAGAAAGAGTTTCCAACATCTGAACCACAGCCGTTTGTCAGAGGCTTGTGAGACGCAAGTGGAATAAGCAGACCTGGAGGGTGTCTCCAGCTGCAGTGGAGTGGTATTCTGGGTAGAGCCTGGCTTAGAACACTGTTACATTCTCAGTGCCCGAGGAACGCAGCGAGTTGAAAGCTGGCTTGTAGGCGTACTTCCTTGTGCGAGCTGAGTTCAGGGCAAGACCCTCCCGCATCCTGACTGCCCGTAGAGGTAGGTCCCAGCATCCTTATGTAAGTTGCCGGAAGCGGTTGTGTGAAGAGCATGTGGAAGTGACAGGATTCTCCTCAAGTGTATCTGATCTCAATACAGAGATTGCAAACGTCCTTGTTCACTGAGAGCGTAGCTCGGTCCTAGCTCCCATCAAAGTGTCTAGCAGACATGTGCCTGCAAACCATACACTCTTCCGAGAGTTGAGCTTATGGACTGTCCCTCCCACATCCTCCTTGCACGTACACCGCGATCCTAACAGGCCTAACACGATGCGTGCCTAAGTGTTGTGAGAGGTAAGTGGAAAGTCGCGGCCGACAAGTCTAGTGCATCCAAGCTCAATCCAGCGATTTCCTAGTATTCCCTGTGTGAGCCAGGTGCCACATCCTACGTGCCATACGAGAGAAGCTAGCTGAACGCGTTGTTCAAAAGCAACTTACTTCGGAGAGTTGAGCTCCCCTCAGTCACTCACAGTTGCACACTGCCTGCAGAAAGAGTTTCCAACATCTGAACCACAGCCGTTTGTCAGAGGCTTATGAGACGCAAGTGGAATAAGCAGACCTGGAGGGTGTCTCCAGCTGCAGTAGAGTGGTATTCTGGGTAGCTCCTGGCTTAGAACACTGTTACGTTCTCAGTGCCCGAGGAACGCAGCTAGTTGAAAGCTGGCTTGTAGGCGTGCTTTCTTGTGCGAGCTGAGTTGAGGGCAGGACCCTCCCGCGTCCTGACTGCCCGTAGATGTAGGTCCCAGCATCCTTATGTTAGTTGCTGGAAGCGGTTGTGTGAAGAGCATGTGGAAGTGACAGGATTCTCCTCAAGTGTATCTGATCTCAATACAGACATTGCAAACGTCCTTGTTCACTGAGAGCGTAGCTCGGTCCTAGCTCCCATCAAAGTGTCTAGCAGACATCTGCCTGCAAAGCATACACACTTCCGAGAGTTGAGCTTATGGACTGTCCCTCCCACATCCTGCTTGCAGGTACACCGCGATCCTAACAGGCCTAGCCCCGATGCGTGCCTGAAGTGTTGTGAGAGGTAAGTGGAAAGTCGCGGCCCACAAGACTAGTGCATCCAAGCTCAATCCAGCCTTATTTCCAAGTATTCCCTGGTGAGCCAGGTGCTACATCGTATGGGCCATACAAGAGAAGCTAGCTGAACGCCTTGTCCAAAAGCAACTTACTTCGGAGAGTTGAGCTCACCCTCAGTCCCTCACAGTTGCACACTGCCTGCAGAAAGAGTTTCCAACATCTGAACCACAGCCGTTTGTCAGAGGTTGTGAGACGCAAGTGGAATAAGCAGACCTGGAGGGTGTCTCCAGCTGCAGTGGAGTGGTATTCTGGGTAGCTCCTGGCTTAGAACACTGTTACGTTCTCAGTGCCCGAGGAACGCAGCTAGGGAAATCTGGATTGTAGGCCTATTTCCTTGTGCGAGCTGAGTTCAGGGCAAGACCCTCGCGCATCCTGACTGCCCGTAGAGGTAGGTCTCAGCATCCTTATGTTAGTTGCCGGTAGCGGTTGTGTGAAGAGCATGTGGAAGTGACAGGATTCTCCTCAAGTGTATCTGATCTCAATACAGAGATTGCAAACGTCCTTGTTCACTGAGAGCGTAGCTCGGTCCTAGCTCCCATTAAACTGTCTAGCAGACATCTGCCTGCAAAGCATACACACTTCCGAGAGTTGAGCTTATGGACTGTCCCTCCCACATCCTGCCTGCACGTATACCGCGCTCCTAACTGGCCTAGCCCCGACGCGTGCCTGAAGTGTTGTGAGAGGTAAGTGGAAAGTCGCGGCCCACAAGACTAGTGCATCCAAGCTCAATCCAGCGATTTCCTAGTATTCCCTGTGTGAGCCAGGTGCTACATCCTACGTGCCATACAAGAGAAGCTAGCTGAACGCCTTGTCCAAAAGCAACTTACTTCGGAGAGTTGAGCTCACCCTCAGTCCCTCACAGTTGCACACTGCCTGCAGAAAGAGTTTCCAACATCTGAACCACAGGCGTTTGTCAGAGGATTGTGAGACTCAAGTGGAATAAGCAGACCTGGAGGGTGTCTCCAGCTGCAGTGGAGTGGTATTCTGGGTAGCGCCTGGCTTAGAACACTGTTACGTTCTCAGTGCCCGAGGAACGCAGCTAGTTGAAAGCTGGCTTGTAGGCTTGCTTCCGTGTGAGAGCTGAGTTCAGGGCAGGACCCTCCCGCTTTCTGACTCCCCATAGACGTAGGTCCCAACATCCTTATGTTAGTTGCCGGAAGCTATTTTGTGAAGAGCATGTGGAAGTGACAGGATTCTCCTCAAGTGTATCTGATCTCAATACAGACATTGCAAACGTCCTTGTTCACTGAGAGCGTAGCTCGGTCCTAGCTCCAATCAAAGTGTCTAGCAGATATCTGCCTGCAAAGCATACACACTTCCGAGAGTTGCGCTTATGGACTGTCCCTCCCACATCCTGCTTGCACGTACACCGCGATCCTAACAGGCCTAACTCGATGCGTGCCTAAGTGTTGTGAGAGGTAAGTGGAAAGTCGCGGCCCACAAGACTAGTGCATCCAAGCTCAATCCAGCGATTTCCTAGTATTCCCTGTGTGAGCCAGGTGCTACATCCTACGTGCCATACGAGAGAAGCTAGCTGAACGCCTTGTCCAAAAGCAACTTACTACGGAGATTTGAGCTCACCCTCAGTCACTCACAGTTGCACACTGCCTGCAGAAAGAGTTTCCAACATCTGAACCACAGCCGTTTGTCAGAGGTTGTGAGACGCAAGTAGAATAAGCAGACCTGGAGGGTGTCTCCAGCTGTAGTGGAGTGGTATTCTGGGTAGCTCCTGGCTTAGAACACTGTTACGTTCTCAATGCCCGAGTAACGCAGCTAGTGGAAATCTGGATTGTAGGCCTATTTCCTTGTGCGAGCTGAGTTCAGGGCAGGACCCTCCCGCATCCTGACTGCCCGTAGACGTAGGTCCCAGCATCCTTATGTTAGGCGCCAGAAGAGGTTGTGTGAAGAGCATGTGGAGGTGACAGGATTCTCCTCAAGTGTATCTGATCTCAATTCAGACATTGCAAACGTCCTTGTTCAATGAGAGTGTAGCTCGGTCCTAGCTCCCATCAAAGTGTCTAGCAGACATCTACCTGCAAAGCATGCACACTTCCGAGAGTTGAGCTTATGGACTGTCCCTCCCACATCCTGCCTGCACGTACACCGCGCTCCTAACAGGCCTAGCCCCGATGCGTGCCTGAAGTGTTGTGAGAGGTAAGTGGAAAGTCGCGGCCCACAAGACTAGTGCATCCAAGCTCAATCCAGCGATTTCCTAGTATTCCCTGTGTGAGCCAGGTGCTACATCCTACGTGCCATACAAGAGAAGCTAGCTAAACGCCTTGTCCAAAAGCAACTTACTTCGGAGAGTTGAGCTCACCCTCAGTCCCTCACAGTTGCACACTACCTGCAGAAAGAGTTTCCAACATCTGAACCACAGCCGTTTGTCAGAGGTTGTGAGACGCAAGTGGAATAAGCAGACCTGGAGGGTGTCTCCAGCTGCAGTGGAGTGGTATTCTGGGTAGCGCCTGGCTTAGAACACTGTTACGTTCTCAGTGCCCGAGGAACGCAGCTAGTTGAAAGCTGGCTTGTAGGCGTGCTTTCTTGTGAGAGCTGAGTTCAGGGCAGGACCCTCCCGCGTCCTGATTGCCCGTAGATGTAGGTCCCAGCATCCTTATGTTAGTTGCTGGAAGCGGTTGTGTGAAGAGCATGTGGAAGTGACAGGATTCTCCTCAAGTGTATCTGATTTCAATACAGACATTGCAAACGTCCTTGTTCACTGAGAGCGTAGCTCGGTCCTAGCTCCCATCAAAGTGTCTAGCAGACATCTGCCTGCAAAGCATACACACTTCCGAGAGTTGAGCTTATGGACTGTCCCTCCCACATCCTGCTTGCAGGTACACCGCGATCCTAACAGGCCTAGCCCCGATGCGTGCCTGAAGTGTTGTGAGAGGTAAGTGGAAAGTCGCGGCCCACAAGACTAGTGCATCCAAGCTCAATCCAGCCTTATTTCCAAGTATTCCCTGGTGAGCCAGGTGCTACATCGTATGGGCCATACAAGAGAAGCTAGCTGAACGCCTTGTCCAAAAGCAACTTACTTCGGAGAGTTGAGCTCACCCTCAGTCCCTCACAGTTGCACACTGCCTGCAGAAAGAGTTTCCAACATCTGAACCACAGCCGTTAGTCAGAGGTTGTGAGACGCAAGTGGAATAAGCAGACCTGGAGGGTGTCTCCAGCTGCAGTGGAGTGGTATTCTGGGTAGCGCCTGGCTTAAAACACTGTTACGTTCTCAGTGCCCTAGGAACGCAGCTAGTTGAAAGCTGGCTTGTAGGCGTGCTTTCTTGTGCGAGCTGAGTTCAGGGCAGGACCCTCCCGCGTCCTGATTGCCCGTAGATGTAGGTCCCAGCATCCTTATGTTAGTTGCTGGAAGCGGTTGTGTGAAGAGCATGTGGAAGTGACAGGATTCTCCTCAAGTGTATCTGATCTCAATACAGACATTGCAAACGTCCTTGTTCACTGAGAGCGTAGCTCGGTCCTAGCTCCCATCAAAGTGTCTAGCAGACATCTGCCTGCAAAGCATACACACTTCCGAGAGTTGAGCTTATGGACTGTCCCTCCCACATCCTGCTTGCAGGTACACCGCGATTCTAACAGGCCTAGCCCCGATGCGTGCCTGAAGTGTTGTGAGAGGTAAGTGGAAAGTCGCGGCCCACAAGACTAGTGCATCCAAGCTCAATCCAGCGATATTTCCTAGTATTCCCTGGTGAGCCAGGTGCTACATCGTATGTGCCATACAAGAGAAGCTAGCTGAACGCCTTGTCCAAAAGCAACTTACTGCGGAGAGTTCAGCTCACCCTCAGTCCCTCACAGTTGCACACTGCCTGCAAAAGAGTTTCCAACATCTGAACCACAGGCGTTTGTCAGAGGCTTGTGAGACGCAAGTGGAATAAGCAGACCTGGAGGGTGTCTCCAGCTGCAGTGGAGTGGTATTCTGGGTAGCTCCTGGCTTAGAACACTGTTACGTTCTCAGTGCCCGAGGAACGCAGCTAGCTGAAAGCTGGCTTGTAGGCTTGCTTCCTTGTGAGAGCTGAGTTCAGGGCAGGACCCTCCCGCATCCTGACTGCCCGTAGATGTAGGTCCCAGCAACCTTATGTTAGTTGCTGGAAGCGGTTGTGTGAAGAGCATGTGGAAGTGACAGGATTCTCCTCAAGTGTATCTGATCTCAATACAGACATTGCAAACGTCCTTGTTCAATGAGAGCATAGCCCGGTCCTAGCTCCCATCAAAGTGTCTAGCAGACATCTGCCTACAAAGCATACACACTTCGAGAGTTGAGCTTATGGACTGTTCCTCCCACACCCTGCCTGCACGTACACCGCGATCCTAACAGGCCTAACCCGATGCGTGCCTAAGTGTTGTGAGAGGTAAGTGGAAAGTCGCGGCCCACAAGACTAGTGCATCCAAGCTCAATCCAGCGATTTCCTAGTATTCCCTGTGTGAGCCAGGTGCTACATCCTACGTGCCATACAAGAGAAGCTAGCTAAACGCCTTGTCCAAAAGCAACTTACTTCGGAGAGTTGAGCTCACCCTCAGTCCCTCACAGTTGCACACTACCTGCAGAAAGAGTTTCCAACATCTGAACCACAGCCGTTTGTCAGAGGTTGTGAGACGCAAGTGGAATAAGCAGACCTGGAGGGTGTCTCCAGCTGCAGTGGAGTGGTATTCTGGGTAGCGCCTGGCTTAGAACACTGTTACGTTCTCAGTGCCCGAGGAACGCAGCTAGTTGAAAGCTGGCTTGTAGGCGTGCTTTCTTGTGAGAGCTGAGTTCAGGGCAGGACCCTCCCGCGTCCTGATTGCCCGTAGATGTAGGTCCCAGCATCCTTATGTTAGTTGCTGGAAGCGGTTGTGTGAAGAGCATGTGGAAGTGACAGGATTCTCCTCAAGTGTATCTGATTTCAATACAGACATTGCAAACGTCCTTGTTCACTGAGAGCGTAGCTCGGTCCTAGCTCCCATCAAAGTGTCTAGCAGACATCTGCCTGCAAAGCATACACACTTCCGAGAGTTGAGCTTATGGACTGTCCCTCCCACATCCTGCTTGCAGGTACACCGCGATCCTAACAGGCCTAGCCCCGATGCGTGCCTGAAGTGTTGTGAGAGGTAAGTGGAAAGTCGCGGCCCACAAGACTAGTGCATCCAAGCTCAATCCAGCCTTATTTCCAAGTATTCCCTGGTGAGCCAGGTGCTACATCGTATGGGCCATACAAGAGAAGCTAGCTGAACGCCTTGTCCAAAAGCAACTTACTTCGGAGAGTTGAGCTCACCCTCAGTCCCTCACAGTTGCACACTGCCTGCAGAAAGAGTTTCCAACATCTGAACCACAGCCGTTAGTCAGAGGTTGTGAGACGCAAGTGGAATAAGCAGACCTGGAGGGTGTCTCCAGCTGCAGTGGAGTGGTATTCTGGGTAGCGCCTGGCTTAGAACACTGTTACGTTCTCAGTGCCCTAGGAACGCAGCTAGTTGAAAGCTGGCTTGTAGGCGTGCTTTCTTGTGCGAGCTGAGTTCAGGGCAGGACCCTCCCGCGTCCTGATTGCCCGTAGATGTAGGTCCCAGCATCCTTATGTTAGTTGCTGGAAGCGGTTGTGTGAAGAGCATGTGGAAGTGACAGGATTCTCCTCAAGTGTATCTGATCTCAATACAGACATTGCAAACGTCCTTGTTCACTGAGAGCGTAGCTCGGTCCTAGCTCCCATCAAAGTGTCTAGCAGACATCTGCCTGCAAAGCATACACACTTCCGAGAGTTGAGCTTATGGACTGTCCCTCCCACATCCTGCTTGCAGGTACACCGCGATTCTAACAGGCCTAGCCCCGATGCGTGCCTGAAGTGTTGTGAGAGGTAAGTGGAAAGTCGCGGCCCACAAGACTAGTGCATCCAAGCTCAATCCAGCGATATTTCCTAGTATTCCCTGGTGAGCCAGGTGCTACATCGTATGTGCCATACAAGAGAAGCTAGCTGAACGCCTTGTCCAAAAGCAACTTACTGCGGAGAGTTCAGCTCACCCTCAGTCCCTCACAGTTGCACACTGCCTGCAAAAGAGTTTCCAACATCTGAACCACAGGCGTTTGTCAGAGGCTTGTGAGACGCAAGTGGAATAAGCAGACCTGGAGGGTGTCTCCAGCTGCAGTGGAGTGGTATTCTGGGTAGCTCCTGGCTTAGAACACTGTTACGTTCTCAGTGCCCGAGGAACGCAGCTAGCTGAAAGCTGGCTTGTAGGCTTGCTTCCTTGTGAGAGCTGAGTTCAGGGCAGGACCCTCCCGCATCCTGACTGCCCGTAGATGTAGGTCCCAGCAACCTTATGTTAGTTGCTGGAAGCGGTTGTGTGAAGAGCATGTGGAAGTGACAGGATTCTCCTCAAGTGTATCTGATCTCAATACAGACATTGCAAACGTCCTTGTTCAATGAGAGCATAGCCCGGTCCTAGCTCCCATCAAAGTGTCTAGCAGACATCTGCCTACAAAGCATACACACTTCGAGAGTTGAGCTTATGGACTGTTCCTCCCACACCCTGCCTGCACGTACACCGCGATCCTAACAGGCCTAACCCGATGCGTGCCTAAGTGTTGTGAGAGGTAAGTGGAAAGTCGCGGCCCACAAGACTAGTGCATCCAAGCTCAATCCAGCGATTTCCTAGTATTCCCTGTGTGAGCCAGGTGCTACATCCTACGTGCCATACGAGAGAAGCTAGCTGAACGCCTTGTCCAAAAGCAACTTACTTCGGAGAGTTGAGCTCACCATCAGTCCCTCACAGTTGCACACTGCCTGCAGAAAGAGTTTCCAACATCTGAACCACAGCCGTTTGTCAGAGGCTTGTGAGACGCAAGTGGAATAAGCAGACCTGGAGGGTGTCTCCAGCTGCAGTGGAGTGGTATTCTGGGTAGCGCCTGGCTTAGAACACTGTTACGTTCTCAGTGCCCGAGGAACGCAGCTAGTGGAAATCTGGATTGTAGGCCTACTTCCTTGTGCGAGCTGAGTTCAGGGCAGGACCCTCCCGCATCCTGACTGCCCATAGACCTAGGTCCCAGCATCCTTATGTTAGGAGCCGGAAGCGGTTGTGTGAAGAGCATGCGGAAGTGACAGGATTCTCCTCAAGTGTATCTGATCTCAATACAGAGATTGCAAACGTCCTTGTTCACTGAGAGCGTAGCTCGGTGCTAGCTCCCATCAAAGTGTCTAGCAGACATCTGCCTGCAAAGCATGCACACTTCCGAGAGTTGAGCTTATGGACTGTCCCTCCCACATCCTGCCTGCACGTACACCGCGCTCCTAACAGGCCTAGCCCCGATGCGTGCCTGAAGTGTTGTGAGAGGTAAGTGGAAAGTCGCGGCCCACAAGACTAATGCATACAAGCTCAATCCAGCGATTTCCTAGTATTCCCTGTGTGACCCAGGTGCTACATCCTAAGTGCCATACGAGAGAAGCTAGCTGAACGCCTTGTCCAAAAGCAACTTACTTCGGAGAGTTGAGCTCACCCTCAGTCACTCACAGTTGCACACTGCCTGCAGAAAGAGTTTCCAACATCTGAACCACAGCCGTTTGTCAGAGGCTTGTGAGACGCAAGTCGAATAAGCAGACCTGGAGGGTGTCTCCAGCTGCAGTAGAGTGGTATTCTGGGTAGCTCCTGGATTAGAACACTGTTACGTTCTCAGTGCCCGAGGAACACAGCTAGTTGAAAGCTGGCTTGTAGGCGTACTTCCTTGTGCGAGCTGAGTTCAGGGCAAGACCCTCCCGCATCCTGAAGCCCGTAGAGGTAGGTCCCAGCATCCTTATGTTAGTTGCCGGAAGCGGTTGTGTGAAGAGCATGTGGAAGTGACAGGATTCTCCTCAAGTGTATCTGATCTCAATACAGAGATTGCAAACGTCCTTGTTCACTGAGAGCGTAGCTCGGTCCTAGCTCCCATCAAAGTGTCTAGCAGACATGTGCCTGCAAACCATACACTCTTCCGAGAGTTGAGCTTATGGACTGTCCCTCCCACATCCTGCCTGCACGTACACCGCGCTCCTAACAGACCTAGCCCCGACGCGTGCCTGAAGTGTTGTGAGAGGTAAGTGGAAAGTCGCGGCCCACAAGACTAGTGCATCCAAGCTCAATCCAGCGATTTCCTAGTATTCCCTGTGTGAGCCAGGTGCCACATCCTACGTGCCATACGAGAGAAGCTAGCTGAACGCCTTGTCCAAAAGCAACTTACTTCGGAGAGTTGAGCTCACCCTCAGTCCGTCACAGTTGCACACTGCCTGCAGAAAGAGTTTCCAACATCTGAACCACAGCCGTTTGTCAGAGGCTTGTGAGACGCAAGTGGAATAAGCAGACCTGGAGGGTGTCTCCAGCTGCAGTGGAGTGGTATTCTGGGTAGAGCCTGGCTTAGAACACTGTTACATTCTCAGTGCCCGAGGAACGCAGCGAGTTGAAAGCTGGCTTGTAGGCGTACTTCCTTGTGCGAGCTGAGTTCAGGGCAAGACCCTCCCGCATCCTGACTGCCCGTAGAGGTAGGTCCCAGCATCCTTATGTAAGTTGCCGGAAGCGGTTGTGTGAAGAGCATGTGGAAGTGACAGGATTCTCCTCAAGTGTATCTGATGTGAATACAGAGATTGCAAACGTCCTTGTTCACTGAGAGCGTAGCTCGGTCCTAGCTCCCATCAAAGTGTCTAGCAGACATCTGCCTGCAAAGCATACACACTTCTGAGAGTTGAACTTATGGACTGTCCGTCCCACATCCTGCTTGCACGTACACCGCGATCCTAACAGGCCTAACCCGATGCGTGCCTAAGTGTTGTGAGAGGTAAGTGGAAAGTCGCGGCCGACAAGTCTAGTGCATCCAAGCTCAATCCAGCGATTTCCTAGTATTCCCTGTGTGAGCCAGGTACCACATCCTACGTGCCATACGAGAGAAGCTAGCTGAACGCGTTGTCCAAAAGCAACTTACTTCGGAGAGTTGAGCTCACCCTCAGTCACTCACAGTTGCACACTGCCTGCAGAAAGAGTTTCCAACATCTGAACCACAGCCGTTTGTCAGAGGCTTATGAGACGCAAGTGGAATAAGCAGACCTGGAGGGTGTCTCCAGCTGCAGTAGAGTGGTATTCTGGGTAGCTCCTGGCTTAGAACACTGTTACGTTCTCAGTGCCCGAGGAACGCAGCTAGTAGAAAGCTGGCTTGTAGGCGTGCTTTCTTGTGCGAGCTGAGTTGAGGGCAGGACCCTCCCGCGTCCTGACTGCCCGTAGATGTAGGTCCCAGCATCCTTATGTTAGTTGCTGGAAGCGGTTGTGTGAAGAGCATGTGGAAGTGACAGGATTCTCCTCAAGTGTATCTGATCTCAATACAGACATTGCAAACGTCCTTGTTCACTGAGAGCGTAGCTCGGTCCTAGCTCCCATCAAAGTGTCTAGCAGACATCTGCCTGCAAAGCATACACACTTCCGAGAGTTGAGCTTATGGACTGTCCCTCCCACATCCTGCTTGCAGGTACACCGCGATCCTAACAGGCCTAGCCCCGATGCGTGCCTGAAGTGTTGTGAGAGGTAAGTGGAAAGTCGCGGCCCACAAGACTAGTGCATCCAAGCTCAATCCAGCCTTATTTCCAAGTATTCCCTGGTGAGCCAGGTGCTACATCGTATGGGCCATACAAGAGAAGCTAGCTGAACGCCTTGTCCAAAAGCAACTTACTTCGGAGAGTTGAGCTCACCCTCAGTCCCTCACAGTTGCACACTGCCTGCAGAAAGAGTTTCCAACATCTGAACCACAGCCGTTTGTCAGAGGTTGTGAGACGCAAGTGGTATAAGCAGACCTGGAGGGTGTCTCCAGCTGCAGTGGAGTGGTATTCTGGGTAGCTCCTAGCTTAGAACACTGTTACGTTCTCAGTGCCCGAGGAACGCAGCTAGGGGAAATCTGGATTGTAGGCCTATTTCCTTGGGCAAGCTGAGTTCAGGGCAAGACCCTCGCGCATCCTGACTGCCCGTAGAGGTAGGTCTCAGCATCCGTATGTTAGTTGCCGGTAGCGGTTGTGTGAAGAGCATGTGGAAGTGACAGGATTCTCCTCAAGTGTATCTGATCTCAATACAGAGATTGCAAACGTCCTTGTTCACTGAGAGCCTAGCTCGGTCCTAGCTCCCATTAAACTGTCTAGCAGACATCTGCCTGCAAACCATACACACTTCCGAGAGTTGAGCTTATGGACTGTGTCTCCCACATCCTGCCTGCACGTACACCGCGCTCCTAACTGGCCTAGCCCCGACGCGTGCCTGAAGTGTTGTGAGAGGTAAGTGGAAAGTCGCGGCCCACAAGACTAGTGCATCCAAGCTCAATCCAGCGATTTCCTAGTATTCCCTGTGTGAGCCAGGTGCTACATCCTACGTGCCATACAAGAGAAGCTAGCTGAACGCCTTGTCCAAAAGCAACTTACTTCGGAGAGTTGAGCTCACCCTCAGTCCCTCACAGTTGCACACTGCCTGCAGAAAGAGTTTCCAACATCTGAACCACAGGCGTTTGTCAGAGGATTGTGAGACTCAAGTGGAATAAGCAGACCTGGAGGGTGTCTCCAGCTGCAGTGGAGTGGTATTCTGGGTAGCGCCTGGCTTAGAACACTGTTACGTTCTCAGTGCCCGAGGAACGCAGCTAGTTGAAAGCTGGCTTGTAGGCTTGCTTCCTTGTGAGAGCTGAGTTCAGTGCAGGACCCTCCCGCTTTCTGACTCCCCATAGACGTAGGTCCCAACATCCTTATGTTAGTTGCCGGAAGCTATTTTGTGAAGAGCATGTGGAAGTGACAGGATTCTCCTCAAGTGTATCTGATCTCAATACAGACATTGCAAACGTCCTTGTTCACTGAGAGCGTAGCTCGGTCCTAGCTCCAATCAAAGTGTCTAGCAGACATCTGCCTGCAAAGCATACACACTTCCGAGAGTTGAGCTTATGGACTGTCCCTCCCACATCCTGCTTGCACGTACACCGCGATCCTAACAGGCCTAACCCGATGCGTGCCTAAGTGTTGTGAGAGGTAAGTGGAAAGTCGCGGCCCACAAGACTAGTGCATCCAAGCTCAATCCAGCGATTTCCTAGTATTCCCTGTGTGAGCCAGGTGCTACATCCTACGTGCCATACGAGAGAAGCTAGCTGAACGCCTTGTCCAAAAGCAACTTACTACGGAGATTTGAGCTCACCCTCAGTCACTCACAGTTGCACACTGCCTGCAGAAAGAGTTTCCAACATCTGAACCACAGCCGTTTGTCAGAGGTTGTGAGACGCAAGTGGAATAAGCAGACCTGGAGGGTGTCTCCAGCTGCAGTGGAGTGGTATTCTGGGTAGCTCCTGGCTTAGAACACTGTTACGTTCTCAGTGCCCGAGGAACGCAGCTAGTGGAAATCTGGATTGTAGGCCTATTTCCTTGTGCGAGCTGAGTTCAGGGCAGGACCCTCCCGCATCCTGACTGCCCATAGACCTGGGTCCCAGCATCCTTATGTTAGGAGCCGGAAGCGGTTGTGTGAAGAGCATGCGGAAGTGACAGGATTCTCCTCAAGTGTATCTGATCTCAATACAGACATTGCAAACGTCCTTGTTCACTGAGAGCGTAGCTCGGTGCTAGCTCCCATCAAAGTGTCTAGCAGACATCTGCCTGCAAAGCATGCACACTTCCGAGAGTTGAGCTTATGGACTGTCCCTCCCACATCCTGCCTGCACGTACACCGCGCTCCTAACAGGCCTAGCCCCGATGCGTGCCTGAAGTGTTGTGAGAGGTAAGTGGAAAGTCGCGGCTCACAAGACTAGTGCATCCAAGCTCAATCCAGCGATATTTCCTAGAATTCCCTGTGTGACCCAGGTGCTACATCCTACGTGCCATACAAGAGAAGCTAGCTGAACGCCTTGTCCAAAGCAACTTACTTCGGAGAGTTGAGCTCACCCTCAGTCCCTCACAGTTGCACACTGCCTGCAGAAAGAGTTTCCAACATCTAAACCACAGCCGTTTGTCAGAGGCTTGTGAGACGCAAGTGGAATAAGCAGACCTGGAGGGTGTCTCCAGCTGCAGTGGAGTGGTATTCTGGGTAGCTCCTGGCTTAGAACACTGTTACGTTCTCTGTGCCCGAGGAACGCAGCTAGTTGAAAGCTGGCTTGTAGGCGTGCTTCCTTGTGAGAGCTGAGTTCAGGGCAGGACCCTCCCGCATCCTGACTGCACGTAGACGTAGGTCCCAGCATCCTTATGTTAGGCGCCAGAAGAGGTTGTGTGAAGAGCATGTGGAGGTGACAGGATTCTCCTCAAGTGTATCTGATCTCAATACAGACATTGCAAACGTCCTTGTTCACTGAGAGCGTAGCTCGGTCCTAGCTCCCATCAAAGTGTCTAGCAGACATCTGCCTGCAAAGCATACACACTTCCAAGAGTTGAGCTTATGGACTGTCCCTCCCACATCCTGCTTGCAGGTACACCGCGATCCTAACAGGCCTAGCCCCGATGCGTGCCTGAAGTGTTGTGAGAGGTAAGTGGAAAGTCGCGGCCCACAAGACTAGTGCATCCAAGCTCAATCCAGCCTTATTTCCAAGTATTCCCTGGTGAGCCAGGTGCTACATCGTATGGGCCATACAAGAGAAGCTAGCTGAACGCCTTGTCCAAAAGCAACTTACTTCGGAGAGTTGAGCTCACCCTCAGTCCCTCACAGTTGCACACTGCCTGCAGAAAGAGTTTCCAACATCTGAACCACAGCCGTTTGTCAGAGGTTGTGAGACGCAAGTGGAATAAGCAGACCTGGAGGGTGTCTCCAGCTGCAGTGGAGTGGTATTCTGGGTAGCGCCTGGCTTAGAACACTGTTACGTTCTCAGTGCCCGAGGAACGCAGCTAGTTGAAAGCTGGCTTGTAGGCGTGCTTTCTTGTGCGAGCTGAGTTCAGGGCAGGACCCTCCCGCGTCCTGACTGCCCGTAGATGTAGGTCCCAGCATCCTTATGTTAGTTGCTGGAAGCGGTTGTGTGAAGAGCATGTGGAAGTGACAGGATTCTCCTCAAGTGTATCTGATCTCAATACAGACATTGCAAACGTCCTTGTTCACTGAGAGCGTAGCTCGGTCCTAGCTCCCATCAAAGTGTCTAGCAGACATCTGCCTGCAAAGCATACACACTTCCGAGAGTTGAGCTTATGGACTGTCCCTCCCACATCCTGCTTGCAGGTACACCGCGATCCTAACAGGCCTAGCCCCGATGCGTGCCAGAAGTGTTGTGAGAGGTAAGTGGAAAGTCGCGGCCCACAAGACTAGTGCATCCAAGCTCAATCCAGCCTTATTTCCAAGTATTCCCTGGTGAGCCAGGTGCTACATCGTATGGGCCATACAAGAGAAGCTAGCTGAACGCCTTGTCCAAAAGCAACTTACTTCGGAGAGTTGAGCTCACCCTCAGTCCCTCACAGTTGCACACTGCCTGCAGAAAGAGTTTCCAACATCTGAACCACAGCCGTTTGTCAGAGGTTGTGAGACGCAAGTGGAATAAGCAGACCTGGAGGGTGTCTCCAGCTGCAGTGGAGTGGTATTCTGGGTAGCGCCTGGCTTAGAACACTGTTACGTTCTCAGTGCCCGAGGAACGCAGCTAGTTGAAAGCTGGCTTGTAGGCCTATTTCCTTGTGCGAGCTGAGTTCAGGGCAAGACCCTCGCGCATCCTGACTGCCCGTAGAGGTAGGTCTCAGCATCCTTATGTTAGTTGCCGGTAGCGGTTGTGTGAAGAGCATGTGGAAGTGACAGGATTCTCCTCAAGTGTATCTGATCTCAATACAGAGATTGCAAACGTCCTTGTTCACTGAGAGCGTAGCTCGGTCCTAGCTCCCATTAAACTGTCTAGCAGACATCTGCCTGCAAACCATACACACTTCCGAGAGTTGAGCTTATGGACTGTCCCTCCCACATCCTGCCTGCACGTACACCGCGCTCCTAACTGGCCTAGCCCCGACGCGTGCCTGAAGTGTTGTGAGAGGTAAGTGGAAAGTCGCGGCCCACAAGACTAGTGCATCCAAGCTCAATCCAGCGATTTCCTAGTATTCCCTGTGTGAGCCAGGTGCTACATCCTACGTGCCATACAAGAGAAGCTAGCTGAACGCCTTGTCCAAAAGCAACTTACTTCGGAGAGTTGAGCTCACCCTCAGTCCCTCACAGTTGCACACTGCCTGCAGAAAGAGTTTCCAACATCTGAACCACAGGCGTTTGTCAGAGGATTGTGAGACTCAAGTGGAATAAGCAGACCTGGAGGGTGTCTCCAGCTGCAGTGGAGTGGTATTCTGGGTAGCGCCTGGCTTAGAACACTGTTACGTTCTCAGTGCCCGAGGAACGCAGCTAGTTGAAAGCTGGCTTGTAGGCTTGCTTCCTTGTGAGAGCTGAGTTCAGGGCAGGACCCTCCCGCTTTCTGACTCCCCATAGACGTAGGTCCCAACATCCTTATGTTAGTTGCCGGAAGCTATTTTGTGAAGAGCATGTGGAAGTGACAGGATTCTCCTCAAGTGTATCTGATCTCAATTCAGACATTGCAAACGTCCTTGTTCAATGAGAGTGTAGCTCGGTCCTAGCTCCCATCAAAGTGTCTAGCAGACATCTGCCTGCAAAGCATGCACACTTCCCAGAGTTGAGCTTATGGACTGTCCCTCCCACATCCTGCCTGCACGTACACCGCGCTATCAGGCCTAGCCCCAATGCGTGCCTGAAGTGTTGTGAGAGGTAAGTGGAAAGTCGCGGCCCACAAGACTAGTGCATCCAAGCTCAATCCAGCGATATTTCCTAGTATTCCCTGGTGAGCCAGGTGCTACATCGTATGTGCCATACAAGAGAAGCTAGCTGAACGCCTTGTCCAAAAGCAACTTACTGCGGAGAGTTCAGCTCACCCTCAGTCCCTCACAGTTGCACACTGCCTGCAAAAGAGTTTCCAACATCTGAACCACAGCCGTTTGTCAGAGGTTGTGAGACGCAAGTGGAATAAGCAGACCTGGAGGGTGTCTCCAGCTGCAGTGGAGTGGTATTCTGGGTAGCTCCTGGCTTAGAACACTGTTACGTTCTCAGTGCCCGAGGAACGCAGCTAGTGGAAATCTGGATTGTAGGCCTATTTCCTTGTGCGAGCTGAGTTCAGGGCAGGACCCTCCCGCATCCTGACTGCCCATAGACCTGGGTCCCAGCATCCTTATGTTAGGAGCCGGAAGCGGTTGTGTGAAGAGCATGCGGAAGTGACAGGATTCTCCTCAAGTGTATCTGATCTCAATACAGACATTGCAAACGTCCTTGTTCACTGAGAGCGTAGCTCGGTGCTAGCTCCCATCAAAGTGTCTAGCAGACATCTGCCTGCAAAGCATGCACACTTCCGAGAGTTGAGCTTATGGACTGTCCCTCCCACATCCTGCCTGCACGTACACCGCGCTCCTAACAGGCCTAGCCCCGATGCGTGCCTGAAGTGTTGTGAGAGGTAAGTGGAAAGTCGCGGCTCACAAGACTAGTGCATCCAAGCTCAATCCAGCGATATTTCCTAGAATTCCCTGTGTGACCCAGGTGCTACATCCTACGTGCCATACAAGAGAAGCTAGCTGAACGCCTTGTCCAAAGCAACTTACTTCGGAGAGTTGAGCTCACCCTCAGTCCCTCACAGTTGCACACTGCCTGCAGAAAGAGTTTCCAACATCTAAACCACAGCCGTTTGTCAGAGGCTTGTGAGACGCAAGTGGAATAAGCAGACCTGGAGGGTGTCTCCAGCTGCAGTGGAGTGGTATTCTGGGTAGCTCCTGGCTTAGAACACTGTTACGTTCTCTGTGCCCGAGGAACGCAGCTAGTTGAAAGCTGGCTTGTAGGCGTGCTTCCTTGTGAGAGCTGAGTTCAGGGCAGGACCCTCCCGCATCCTGACTGCACGTAGACGTAGGTCCCAGCATCCTTATGTTAGGCGCCAGAAGAGGTTGTGTGAAGAGCATGTGGAGGTGACAGGATTCTCCTCAAGTGTATCTGATCTCAATACAGACATTGCAAACGTCCTTGTTCACTGAGAGCGTAGCTCGGTCCTAGCTCCCATCAAAGTGTCTAGCAGACATCTGCCTGCAAAGCATACACACTTCCGAGAGTTGAGCTTATGGACTGTCCCTCCCACATCCTGCTTGCAGGTACACCGCGATCCTAACTGGCCTAGCCCCGACGCGTGCCTGAAGTGTTGTGAGAGGTAAGTGGAAAGTCGCGGCCCACAAGACTAGTGCATCCAAGCTCAATCCAGCGATTTCCTAGTATTCCCTGTGTGAGCCAGGTGCTACATACTACGTGCCATACAAGAGAAGCTAGCTGAACGCCTTGTCCAAAAGCAACTTACTTCGGAGAGTTGAGCTCACCCTCAGTCCCTCACAGTTGCACACTGCCTGCAGAAAGAGTTTCCAACATCTGAACCACAGGCGTTTGTCAGAGGATTGTGAGACTCAAGTGGAATAAGCAGACCTGGAGGGTGTCTCCAGCTGCAGTGGAGTGGTATTCTGGGTAGCGCCTGGCTTAGAACACTGTTACGTTCTCAGTGCCCGAGGAACGCAGCTAGTTGAAAGCTGGCTTGTAGGCTTGCTTCCTTGTGAGAGCTGAGTTCAGGGCAGGACCCTCCCGCTTTCTGACTCCCCATAGACGTAGGTCCCAACATCCTTATGTTAGTTGCCGGAAGCTATTTTGTGAAGAGCATGTGGAAGTGACAGGATTCTCCTCAAGTGTATCTGATCTCAATTCAGACATTGCAAACGTCCTTGTTCAATGAGAGTGTAGCTCGGTCCTAGCTCCCATCAAAGTGTCTAGCAGACATCTGCCTGCAAAGCATGCACACTTCCCAGAGTTGAGCTTATGGACTGTCCCTCCCACATCCTGCCTGCACGTACACCGCGCTATCAGGCCTAGCCCCAATGCGTGCCTGAAGTGTTGTGAGAGGTAAGTGGAAAGTCGCGGCCCACAAGACTAGTGCATCCAAGCTCAATCCAGCGATATTTCCTAGTATTCCCTGGTGAGCCAGGTGCTACATCGTATGTGCCATACAAGAGAAGCTAGCTGAACGCCTTGTCCAAAAGCAACTTACTGCGGAGAGTTCAGCTCACCCTCAGTCCCTCACAGTTGCACACTGCCTGCAAAAGAGTTTCCAACATCTGAACCACAGCCGTTTGTCAGAGGTTGTGAGACGCAAGTGGAATAAGCAGACCTGGAGGGTGTCTCCAGCTGCAGTGGAGTGGTATTCTGGGTAGCTCCTGGCTTAGAACACTGTTACGTTCTCAGTGCCCGAGGAACGCAGCTAGTGGAAATCTGGATTGTAGGCCTATTTCCTTGTGCGAGCTGAGTTCAGGGCAGGACCCTCCCGCATCCTGACTGCCCATAGACCTGGGTCCCAGCATCCTTATGTTAGGAGCCGGAAGCGGTTGTGTGAAGAGCATGCGGAAGTGACAGGATTCTCCTCAAGTGTATCTGATCTCAATACAGACATTGCAAACGTCCTTGTTCACTGAGAGCGTAGCTCGGTGCTAGCTCCCATCAAAGTGTCTAGCAGACATCTGCCTGCAAAGCATGCACACTTCCGAGAGTTGAGCTTATGGACTGTCCCTCCCACATCCTGCCTGCACGTACACCGCGCTCCTAACAGGCCTAGCCCCGATGCGTGCCTGAAGTGTTGTGAGAGGTAAGTGGAAAGTCGCGGCTCACAAGACTAGTGCATCCAAGCTCAATCCAGCGATATTTCCTAGAATTCCCTGTGTGACCCAGGTGCTACATCCTACGTGCCATACAAGAGAAGCTAGCTGAACGCCTTGTCCAAAGCAACTTACTTCGGAGAGTTGAGCTCACCCTCAGTCCCTCACAGTTGCACACTGCCTGCAGAAAGAGTTTCCAACATCTAAACCACAGCCGTTTGTCAGAGGCTTGTGAGACGCAAGTGTAATAAGCAGACCTGGAGGGTGTCTCCAGCTGCAGTGGAGTGGTATTCTGGGTAGCGCCTGGCTTAGAACACTGTTACGTTCTCAGTGCCCGAGGAACGCAGCTAGTTGAAAGCTGGCTTGTAGGCGTGCTTCCTTGTGAGAGCTGAGTTCAGGGCAGGACCCTCCCGCATCCTGACTGCCCGTAGACGTAGGTCCCAGCATCCTTATGTTAGGCGCCAGAAGAGGTTGTGTGAAGAGCATGTGGAGGTGACAGGATTCTCCTCAAGTGTATCTGATCTCAATACAGACATTGCAAACGTCCTTGTTCACTGAGAGCGTAGCTCGGTCCTAGCTCCCATCAAAGTGTCTAGCAGACATCTGCCTGCAAAGCATACACACTTCCGAGAGTTGAGCTTATGGACTGTCCCTCCCACATCCTGCTTGCAGGTACACCGCGATCCTAACAGGCCTAGCCCCGATGCGTGCCTGAAGTGTTGTGAGAGGTAAGTGGAAAGTCGCGGCCCACAAGACTAGTGCATCCAAGCTCAATCCAGCCTTATTTCCAAGTATTCCCTGGTGAGCCAGGTGCTACATCGTATGGGCCATACAAGAGAAGCTAGCTGAACGCCTTGTCCAAAAGCAACTTACTTCGGAGAGTTGAGCTCACCCTCAGTCCCTCACAGTTGCACACTGCCTGCAGAAAGAGTTTCCAACATCTGAACCACAGCCGTTTGTCAGAGGTTGTGAGACGCAAGTGGAATAAGCAGACCTGGAGGGTGTCTCCAGCTGCAGTGGAGTGGTATTCTGGGTAGCGCCTGGCTTAGAACACTGTTACGTTCTCAGTGCCCGAGGAACGCAGCTAGTTGAAAGCTGGCTTGTAGGCGTGCTTTCTTGTGCGAGCTGAGTTCAGGGCAGGACCCTCCCGCGTCCTGACTGCCCGTAGATGTAGGTCCCAGCATCCTTATGTTAGTTGCTGGAAGCGGTTGTGTGAAGAGCATGTGGAAGTGACAGGATTCTCCTCAAGTGTATCTGATCTCAATACAGACATTGCAAACGTCCTTGTTCACTGAGAGCGTAGCTCGGTCCTAGCTCCCATCAAAGTGTCTAGCAGACATCTGCCTGCAAAGCATACACACTTCCGAGAGTTGAGCTTATGGACTGTCCCTCCCACATCCTGCTTGCAGGTACACCGCGATCCTAACAGGCCTAGCCCCGATGCGTGCCTGAAGTGTTGTGAGAGGTAAGTGGAAAGTCGCGGCCCACAAGACTAGTGCATCCAAGCTCAATCCAGCGATATTTCCTAGAATTCCCTGTGTGACCCAGGTGCTACGTCCTACGTGCCATACAAGAGAAGCTAGCTGAACGCCTTGTCCAAAGCAACTTACTTCGGAGAGTTGAGCTCACCCTCAGTCCCTCACAGTTGCACACTGCCTGCAGAAAGAGTTTCCAACATCTAAACCACAGCCGTTTGTCAGAGGCTTGTGAGACGCAAGTGGAATAAGCAGACCTGGAGGGTGTCTCCAGCTGCAGTGGAGTGGTATTCTGGGTAGCTCCTGGCTTAGAACACTGTTACGTTCTCAGTGCCCGAGGAACGCAGCTAGTTGAAAGCTGGCTTGTAGGCTTGCTTCCTTCTGAGAGCTGAGTTCAGGGCAGGACCCTCCCGCATCCTGACTGCCCGTAGACGTAGGTCCCAGCATCCTTATGTTAGGCGCCAGAAGAGGTTGTGTGAAGAGCATGTGGAGGTGACAGGATTCTCCTCAAGTGTATCTGATCTCAATTCAGACATTGCAAACGTCCTTGTTCAATGAGAGTGTAGCTCGGTCCTAGCTCCCATCAAAGTGTCTAGCAGACATCTGCCTGCAAAGCATGCACACTTCCGAGAGTTGAGCTTATGGACTGTCCCTCCCACATCCTGCCTGCACGTACACCGCGCTCCTAACAGGCCTAGCCCCGATGCGTGCCTGAAGTGTTGTGAGAGGTAAGTGGAAAGTCGCGGCCCACAAGACTAGTGCATCCAAGCTCAATCCAGCGATTTCCTAGTATTCCCTGTGTGAGCCAGATGCTACATCCTAAGTGCCATACGAGAGAAGCTAGCTGAACGCCTTGTCCAAAGCAACTTACTTCGGAGAGTTGAGCTCACCCTCAGTCCGTCACAGTTGCACACTGCCTGCAGAAAGAGTTTCCAACATCTGAACCACAGCCGTTTGTCAGAGGCTTGTGAGACGCAAGTGGAATAAGCAGACCTGGAGGGTGTCTCCAGCTGCAGTAGAGTGGTATTCTGGGTAGCTCCTGGCTTAGAACACTGTTACGTTCTCAGTGCCCGAGGAACGCAGCTAGTTGAAAGGTGGCTTGTAGGCGTGCTTCCTTTTGAGAGCTGAGTTCAGGGCAGGACCCTCCCGCATCCTGATTGCCCGTAGACGTAGGTCCCAACATCCTTATGTTAGGCGCCAGAAGAGGTTGTGTGAAGAGCATGTGGAGGTGACAGGATTCTCCTCAAGTGTATCTGATCTCAATTCAGACATTGCAAACGTCCTTGTTCAATGAGAGTGTAGCTCGGTCCTAGCTCCCATCAAAGTGTCTAGCAGACATCTGCCTGCAAAGCATGCACACTTCCCAGAGTTGAGCTTATGGACTGTCCCTCCCACATCCTGCCTGCACGTACACCGCGCTATCAGGCCTAGCCCCGATGCGTGCCTGAAGTGTTGTGAGAGGTAAGTGGAAAGTCGCGGCCCACAAGACTAGTGCATCCAAGCTCAATCCAGCGATATTTCCTAGTATTCCCTGGTGAGCCAGGTGCTACATCGTATGTGCCATACAAGAGAAGCTAGCTGAACGCCTTGTCCAAAAGCAACTTACTGCGGAGAGTTCAGCTCACCCTCAGTCCCTCACAGTAGCACACTGCCTGCAAAAGAGTTTCCAACATCTGAACCACAGGCGTTTGTCAGAGGCTTGTGAGACGCAAGTGGAATAAGCAGACCTGGAGGGTGTCTCCAGCTGCAGTGGAGTGGTATTCTGGGTAGCTCCTGGCTTAGAACACTGTTCCGTTCTTAGTGCCCATGGAACGCAGCTAGCTGAAAGCTGGCTTGTAGGCTTGCTTCCTTGTGAGAGCTGAGTTCAGGGCAGGACCCTCCCGCATCCTGACTGCCCGTAGATGTAGGTCCCAGCATCCTTATGTTAGTTGCTGGAAGCGGTTGTGTGAAGAGCATGTGGAAGTGACAGGATTCTCCTCAAGTGTATCTGATCTCAATACAGACATTGCAAACGTCCTTGTTCAATGAGAGCGTAGCCCGGTCCTAGCTCCCATCAAAGTGTCTAGCAGACATCTGCCTACAAAGCATACACACTTCGAGAGTTGAGCTTATGGACTGTTCCTCCCACACCCTGCCTGCACGTACACCGCGATCCTAACAGGCCTAACCCGATGCGTGCCTAAGTGTTGTGAGAGGTAAGTGGAAAGTCGCGGCCCACAAGACTAGTGCATCCAAGCTCAATCCAGCGATTTCCTAGTATTCCCTGTGTGAGCCAGGTGCTACATCCTACGTGCCATACGAGAGAAGCTAGCTGAACGCCTTGTCCAAAAGCAACTTACTTCGGAGAGTTGAGCTCACCCTCAGTCCCTCACAGTTGCACACTGCCTGCAGAAAGAGTTTCCAACATCTGAACCACAGCCGTTTGTCAGAGGCTTGTGAGACGCAAGTGGAATAAGCAGACCTGGAGGGTGTCTCCAGCTGCAGTGGAGTGGTATTCTGGGTAGCGCCTGGCTTAGAACACTGTTACGTTCTCAGTGCCCGAGGAACGCAGCTAGTGGAAATCTGGATTGTAGGCCTTCTTCCTTGTGCGAGCTGAGTTCAGGGCAGGACCCTCCCGCATCCTGACTGCCCATAGACCTAGTTCCCAGCATCCTTATGTTAGGAGCCGGAAGCGGTTGTGTGAAGAGCATGCGGAAGTGACAGGATTCTCCTCAAGTGTATCTGATCTCAATACAGACATTGCAAACGTCCTTGTTCACTGAGAGCGTAGCTCGGTGCTAGCTCCCATCAAAGTGTCTAGCAGACATCTGCCTGCAAAGCATGCACACTTCCGAGAGTTGAGCTTATGGACTGTCCCTCCCACATCCTGCCTGCACGTACACCGCGCTCCTAACAGGCCTAGCCCCGATGCGTGCCTGAAGTGTTGTGAGAGGTAAGTGGAAAGTCGCGGCCCACAAGACTAATGCATACAAGCTCAATCCAGCGATTTCCTAGTATTCCCTGTGTGAGCCAGGTGCTACATCCTAAGTGCCATACGAGAGAAGCTAGCTGAACGCCTTGTCCAAAAGCAACTTACTTCGGAGAGTTGAGCTCACCCTCAGTCACTCACAGTTGCACACTGCCTGCAGAAAGAGTTTCCAACATCTGAACCACAGCCGTTTGTCAGAGGCTTGTGAGACGCAAGTCGAATAAGCAGACCTGGAGGGTGTCTCCAGCTGCAGTAGAGTGGTATTCTGGGTAGCTCCTGGATTAGAACACTGTTACGTTCTCAGTGCCCGAGGAACGCAGCTAGTTGAAAGCTGGCTTGTAGGCGTACTTCCTTGTGCGAGCTGAGTTCAGGGCAAGACCCTCCCGCATCCTGACTGCCCGTAGAGGTAGGTCCCAGCATCCTTATGTTAGTTGCCGGAAGCGGTTGTGTGAAGAGCATGTGGAAGTGACAGGATTCTCCTCAAGTGTATCTGATCTCAATACAGAGATTGCAAACGTCCTTGTTCACTGAGAGCGTAGCTCGGTCCTAGCTCCCATCAAAGTGTCTAGCAGACATGTGCCTGCAAACCATACACTCTTCCGAGAGTTGAGCTTATGGACTGTCCCTCCCACATCCTGCCTGCACGTACACCGCGCTCCTAACAGACCTAGCCCCGACGCGTGCCTGAAGTGTTGTGAGAGGTAAGTGGAAAGTCGCGGCCCACAAGACTAGTGCATCCAAGCTCAATCCAGCGATTTCCTAGTATTCCCTGTGTGAGCCAGGTGCCACATCCTACGTGCCATACGAGAGAAGCTAGCTGAACGCCTTGTCCAAAAGCAACTTACTTCGGAGAGTTGAGCTCACCCTCAGTCCGTCACAGTTGCACACTGCCTGCAGAAAGAGTTTCCAACATCTGAACCACAGCCGTTTGTCAGAGGCTTGTGAGACGCAAGTGGAATAAGCAGACCTGGAGGGTGTCTCCAGCTGCAGTGGAGTGGTATTCTGGGTAGAGCCTGGCTTAGAACACTGTTACATTCTCAGTGCCCGAGGAACGCAGCGAGTTGAAAGCTGGCTTGTAGGCGTACTTCCTTGTGCGAGCTGAGTTCAGGGCAAGACCCTCCCGCATCCTGACTGCCCGTAGAGGTAGGTCCCAGCATCCTTATGTAAGTTGCCGGAAGCGGTTGTGTGAAGAGCATGTGGAAGTGACAGGATTCTCCTCAAGTGTATCTGATCTGAATACAGAGATTGCAAACGTCCTTGTTCACTGAGAGCGTAGCTCGGTCCTAGCTCCCATCAAAGTGTCTAGGAGACATCTGCCTGCAAAGCATACACACTTCTGAGAGTTGAACTTATGGACTGTCCCTCCCACATCCTGCTTGCACGTACACCGCGATCCTAACAGGCCTAACCCGATGCGTGCCTAAGTGTTGTGAGAGGTAAGTGGAAAGTCGCGGCCGACAAGTCTAGTGCATCCAAGCTCAATCCAGCGATTTCCTAGTATTCCCTGTGTGAGCCAGGTGCCACATCCTACGTGCCATACGAGAGAAGCTAGCTGAACGCGTTGTCCAAAAGCAACTTACTTCGGAGAGTTGAGCTCACCCTCAGTCACTCACAGTTGCACACTGCCTGCAGAAAGAGTTTCCAACATCTGAACCACAGCCGTTTGTCAGAGGCTTATGAGACGCAAGTGGAATAAGCAGACCTGGAGGGTGTCTCCAGCTGCAGTAGAGTGGTATTCTGGGTAGCTCCTGGCTTAGAACACTGTTACGTTCTCAGTGCCCGAGGAACGCAGCTAGTTGAAAGCTGGCTTGTAGGCGTGCTTTCTTGTGCGAGCTGAGTTGAGGGCAGGACCCCCCCGCGTCCTGACTGCCCGTGGATGTAGGTCCCAGCATCCTTATGTTAGTTGCTGGAAGCGGTTGTGTGAAGAGCATGTGGAAGTGACAGGATTCTCCTCAAGTGTATCTGATCTCAATACAGACATTGCAAACGTCCTTGTTCACTGAGAGCGTAGCTCGGTCCTAGCTCCCATCAAAGTGTCTAGCAGACATCTGCCTGCAAAGCATACACACTTCCGAGAGTTGAGCTTATGGACTGTCCCTCCCACATCCTGCTTGCAGGTACACCGCGATCCTAACAGGCCTAGCCCCGATGCGTGCCTGAAGTGTTGTGAGAGGTAAGTGGAAAGTCGCGGCCCACAAGACTAGTGCATCCAAGCTCAATCCAGCCTTATTTCCAAGTATTCCCTGGTGAGCCAGGTGCTACATCGTATGGGCCATACAAGAGAAGCTAGCTGAACGCCTTGTCCAAAAGCAACTTACTTCGGAGAGTTGAGCTCACCCTCAGTCCCTCACAGTTGCACACTGCCTGCAGAAAGAGTTTCCAACATCTGAACCACAGCCGTTTGTCAGAGGTTGTGAGACGCAAGTGGAATAAGCAGACCTGGAGGGTGTCTCCAGCTGCAGTGGAGTGGTATTCTGGGTAGCTCCTGGCTTAGAACACTGTTACGTTCTCAGTGCCCGAGGAACGCATCTAGGGGAAATCTGGATTGTAGGCCTATTTCCTTGTGCGAGCTGAGTTCAGGGCAAGACCCTCGCGCATCCTGACTGCCCGTAGAGGTAGGTCTCAGCATCCTTATGTTAGTTGCCGGTAGCGGTTGTGTGAAGAGCATGTGGAAGTGACAGGATTCTCCTCAAGTGTATCTGATCTCAATACAGAGATTGCAAACGTCCTTGTTCACTGAGAGCGTAGCTCGGTCCTAGCTCCCATTAAACTGTCTAGCAGACATCTGCCTGCAAACCATACACACTTCCGAGAGTTGAGCTTATGGACTGTCCCTCCCACATCCTGCCTGCACGTACACCGCGCTCCTAACTGGCCTAGCCCCGACGCGTGCCTGAAGTGTTGTGAGAGGTAAGTGGAAAGTCGCGGCCCACAAGACTAGTGCATCCAAGCTCAATCCAGCGATTTCCTAGTATTCCCTGTGTGAGCCAGGTGCTACATCCTACGTGCCATACAAGAGAAGCTAGCTGAACGCCTTGTCCAAAAGCAACTTACTTCGGAGAGTTGAGCTCACCCTCAGTCCCTCACAGTTGCACACTGCCTGCAGAAAGAGTTTCCAACATCTGAACCACAGCCGTTTGTCAGAGGATTGTGAGACTCAAGTGGAATAAGCAGACCTGGAGGGTGTCTCCTGCTGCAGTGGAGTGGTATTCTCGTTAGAGCCTCGCTTAGAACAGTTTTACGTTCTCAGTGCCCGAGGAACGCAGCTAGTTGAATGCTGGCTTGTAGGCTTGCTTCCTTGTGAGAGCTGAGTTCAGGGCAGGACCCTCCCGCATCCTGACTGCCCGTAGATGTAGGTCCCAGCATCCTTATGTTAGTTGCTGGAAGCGGTTGTGTGAAGAGCATGTGGAAGTGACAGGATTTTCCTCAAGTGTATCTGATCTCAATACAGACATTGCAAAGGTCCTTGTTCAATGAGAGCATAGCCCGGTCCTAGCTCCCATCAAAGTGTCCAGCAGACATCTGCCTACAAAGGATCCACACTTCGAGAGTTGAGCTTATGGACTGTCCGTCCCACACCCTGCCTGCACGTACACCGCGCTCCTAACAGGCCTAGCCCCGATGCGTGCCTGAAGTGTTGTGAGTGGTAAGTGGAAAGTCGCGGCCCACAAGACTAGTGCATCCAAGCTCAATCCAGCGATATTTCCTAGAATTCCCTGTTTGAGCCATGTGCTACATTCTACGTGCCATACGAGAGAAGCTAGCTGAACGCCTTGTCCAAAAGCAACTTACTTCGGAGAGTTGAGCTCACCCTCAGTCCCTCACAGTTGCACACTGCCTGCAGAAAGAGTTTCCAACATCTGAACCACAGCCGTTTGTCAGAGGCTTGTGAGACGCAAGTGGAATAAGCAGACCTGGAGGGTGTCTCCAGCTGCAATGGAGTGGTATTCTGGGTAGCGCCTGGCTTAGAACACTGTTACGTTCTCAGTGCCCGAGGAACGCAGCTAGTTGAAAGCTGGCTTGTAGGCTTGCTTCCTTGTGAGAGCTGAGTTCAGGGCAGGACCCTCCCGCTTTCTGACTCCCCATAGACGTAGGTCCCAACATCCTTATGTTAGTTGCCGGAAGCTATTGTGTGAAGAGCATGTGGAAGTGACAGGATTCTCCTCAAGTGTATCTGATCTCAATACAGACATTGCAAACGTCCTTGTTCACTGAGAGCGTAGCTCGGTCCTAGCTCCAATCAAAGTGTCTAGCAGACATCTGCCTGCAAAGCATACACACTTCCGAGAGTTGAGCTTATGGACTGTCCCTCCCACATCCTGCTTGCACGTACACCGCGATCCTAACAGGCCTAACCCGATGCGTGCCTAAGTGTTGTGAGAGGTAAGTGGAAAGTCGCGGCCCACAAGACTAGTGCATCCAAGCTCAATCCAGCGATTTCCTAGTATTCCCTGTGTGAGCCAGGTGCTACATCCTACGTGCCATACGAGAGAAGCTAGCTGAACGCCTTGTCCAAAAGCAACTTACTACGGAGATTTGAGCTCACCCTCAGTCACTCACAGTTGCACACTGCCTGCAGAAAGAGTTTCCAACATCTGAACCACAGCCGTTTGTCAGAGGTTGTGAGACGCAAGTGGAATAAGCAGACCTGGAGGGTGTCTCCAGCTGCAGTGGAGTGGTATTCTGGGTAGCTCCTGGCTTAGAACACTGTTACGTTCTCAGTGCCCGAGGAACGCAGCTAGTGGAAATCTGGATTGTAGGCCTATTTCCTTGTGCGAGCTGAGTTCAGGGCAGGACCCTCCCGCATCCTGACTGCCCATAGACCTAGGTCCCAGCATCCTTATGTTAGGAGCCGGAAGCGGTTGTGTGAAGAGCATGCGGAAGTGACAGGTGTCTCTTCAAGTGTATCTGATCTCAATACAGACATTGCAAACGTCCTTGTTCACTGAGAGCGTAGCTCGGTGCTAGCTCCCATCAAAGTGTCTAGCAGACATCTGCCTGCAAAGCATGCACACTTCCGAGAGTTGAGCTTATGGACTGTCCCTCCCACATCCTGCCTGCACGTACACCGCGCTCCTAACAGGCCTAGCCCCGATGCGTGCCTGAAGTGTTGTGAGAGGTAAGTGGAAAGTCGCGGCCCACAAGACTAGTGCATCCAAGCTCAATCCAGCGATATTTCCTAGAATTCCCTGTGTGACCCAGGTGCTACATCCTACGTGCCATACAAGAGAAGCTAGCTGAACGCCTTGTCCAAAAGCAACTTACTTCGGAGAGTTGAGCTCACCCTCAGGCCCTCACAGTTGCACACTGCCTGCAGAAAGAGTTTCCAACATCTGAACCACAGCCGTTTGTCAGAGGTTGTGAGACGCAAGTGGAATAAGCAGACCTGGAGGGTGTCTCCAGCTGCAGTGGAGTGGTATTCTGGGTAGCTCCTGGCTTAGAACACTGTTACGTTCTCAGTGCCCGAGGAACGCAGCTAGTTGAAAGCTGGCTTGTAGGCGTGCTTTCTTGTGCGAGCTGAGTTCAGGGCAGGACCCTCCCGCGTCCTGACTGCCCGTAGATGTAGGTCCCAGCATCCTTATGTTAGTTGCTGGAAGCGGTTGTGTGAAGAGCATGTGGAAGTGACAGGATTCTCCTCAAGTGTATCTGATCTCAATACAGACATTGCAAACGTCCTTGTTCACTGAGAGCGTAGCTCGGTCCTAGCTCCCATCAAAGTGTCTAGCAGACATCTGCCTGCAAAGCATACACACTTCCGAGAGTTGAGCTTATGGACTGTCCCTCCCACATCCTGCTTGCAGGTACACCGCGATCCTAACAGGCCTAGCCCCGATGCGTGCCTGAAGTGTTGTGAGAGGTAAGTGGAAAGTCGCGGCCCACAAGACTAGTGCATCCAAGCTCAATCCAGCCTTATTTCCAAGTATTCCCTGGTGAGCCAGGTGCTACATCGTATGGGCCATACAAGAGAAGCTAGCTGAACACCTTGTCCAAAAGCAACTTACTTCGGAGAGTTGAGCTCACCCTCAGTCCCTCACAGTTGCACACTGCCTGCAGAAAGAGTTTCCAACATCTGAACCACAGCCGTTTGTCAGAGGTTGTGAGACGCAAGTGGAATAAGCAGACCTGGAGGGTGTCTCCAGCTGCAGTGGAGTGGTATTCTGGGTAGCGCCTGGCTTAGAACACTGTTACGTTCTCAGTGCCCGAGGAACGCAGCTAGTTGAAAGCTGGCTTGTAGGCGTGCTTTCTTGTGCGAGCTGAGTTCAGGGCAGGACCCTCCCGCGTCCTGACTGCCCGTAGATGTAGGTCCCAGCATCCTTATGTTAGTTGCTGGAAGCGGTTGTGTGAAGAGCATGTGGAAGTGACAGGATTCTCCTCAAGTGTATCTGATCTCAATACAGACATTGCAAACGTCCTTGTTCACTGAGAGCGTAGCTCGGTCCTAGCTCCCATCAAAGTGTCTAGCAGACATCTGCCTGCAAAGCATGCACACTTCCGAGAGTTGAGCTTATGGACTGTCCCTCCCACATCCTGCCTGCACGTACACCGCGCTCCTAACAGGCCTAGCCCCGATGCGTGCCTGAAGTGTTGTGAGAGGTAAGTGGAAAGTCGCGGCCCACAAGACTAGTGCATCCAAGCTCAATCCAGCGATATTTCCTAGAATTCCCTGTGTGACCCAGGTGCTACGTCCTACGTGCCATACAAGAGAAGCTAGCTGAACGCCTTGTCCAAAGCAACTTACTTCGGAGAGTTGAGCTCACCCTCAGTCACTCACAGTTGCACACTGCGTGCAGAAAGAGTTTCCAACATCTAAACCACAGCCGTTTGTCAGAGGCTTGTGAGACGCAAGTGGAATAAGCAGACCTGGAGGGTGTCTCCAGCTGCAGTGGAGTGGTATTCTGGGTAGCTCCTGGCTTAGAACACTGTTACGTTCTCAGTGCCCGAGGAACGCAGCTAGTTGAAAGCTGGCTTGTAGGCTTGCTTCCTTCTGAGAGCTGAGTTCAGGGCAGGACCCTCCCGCATCCTGACTGCCCGTAGACGTAGGTCCCAGCATCCTTATGTTAGGCGCCAGAAGAGGTTGTGTGAAGAGCATGTGGAGGTGACAGGATTCTCCTCAAGTGTATCTGATCTCAATACAGACATTGCAAACGTCCTTGTTCACTGAGAGCGTAGCTCGGTCCTAGCTCCCATCAAAGTGTCTAGCAGACATCTGCCTGCAAAGCATACACACTTCCGAGAGTTGAGCTTATGGACTGTCCCTCCCACATCCTGCTTGCAGGTACACCGCGATCCTAACAGGCCTAGCCCCGATGCGTGCCTGAAGTGTTGTGAGAGGTAAGTGGAAAGTCGCGGCCCACAAGACTAGTGCATCCAAGCTCAATCCAGCCTTATTTCCAAGTATTCCCTGGTGAGCCAGGTGCTACATCGTATGGGCCATACAAGAGAAGCTAGCTGAACGCCTTGTCCAAAAGCAACTTACTTCGGAGAGTTGAGCTCACCCTCAGTCCCTCACAGTTGCACACTGCCTGCAGAAAGAGTTTCCAACATCTGAACCACAGGCGTTTGTCAGAGGATTGTGAGACTCAAGTGGAATAAGCAGACCTGGAGGGTGTCTCCAGCTGCAGTGGAGTGGTATTCTGGGTAGCGCCTGGCTTAGAACACTGTTACGTTCTCAGTGCCCGAGGAACGCAGCTAGTTGAAAGCTGGCTTGTAGGCTTGCTTCCTTGTGAGAGCTGAGTTCAGGGCAGGACCCTCCCGCTTTCTGACTCCCCATAGACGTAGGTCCCAACATCCTTATGTTAGTTGCCGGAAGCTATTTTGTGAAGAGCATGTGGAAGTGACAGGATTCTCCTCAAGTGTATCTGATCTCAATACAGACATTGCAAACGTCCTTGTTCACTGAGAGCGTAGCTCGGTCCTAGCTCCCATCAAAGTGTCTAGCAGACATCTGCCTGCAAAGCATGCACACTTCCGAGAGTTGAGCTTATGGACTGTCCCTCCCACATCCTGCCTGCACGTACACCGCGCTAACAGGCCTAGCCCCGATGCGTGCCTGAAGTGTTGTGAGAGGTAAGTGGAAAGTCGCGGCCCACAAGACTAGTGCATCCAAGCTCAATCCAGCGATATTTCCTAGAATTCCCTGTGTGAGCCAGGTGCTACATTCTACGTGCCATACAAGAGAAGCTAGCTGAACGCCTTGTCCAAAAGCAACTTACTTCGGAGAGTTGAGCTCACCCTCAGTCCCTCACAGTTGCACACTGCCTGCAGAAAGAGTTTCCAACATCTGAACCACAGCCGTTTGTCAGAGGCTTGTGAGACGCAAGTGGAATAAGCAGACCTGGAGGGTGTCTCCAGCTGCAGTGGAGTGGTATTCTGGGTAGCGCCTGGCTTAGAACACTGTTACGTTCTCAGTGCCTGAGGAACGCAGCTAGTTGAAAGCTGGCTTGTAGGCTTGCTTCCTTGTGAGAGCTGAGTTCAGGGCAGGACCCTCCCGCATCCTGACTGCCCGTAGACGTAGGTCCCAGCATCCTTATGTTAGGCGCCAGAAGAGGTTGTGTGAAGAGCATGTGGAGGTGACAGGATTCTCCTCAAGTGTATCTGATCTCAATTCAGACATTGCAAACGTCCTTGTTCAATGAGAGTGTAGCTCGGTCCTAGCTCCCATCAAAGTGTCTAGCAGACATCTGCCTGCAAAGCATGCACACTTCCGAGAGTTGAGCTTATGGACTGTCCCTCCCACATCCTGCCTGCACGTACACCGCGCTCCTAACAGGCCTAGCCCCGATGCGTGCCTGAAGTGTTGTGAGAGGTAAGTGGAAAGTCGCGGCCCACAAGACTAGTGCATCCAAGCTCAATCCAGCCTTATTTCCAAGTATTCCCTGGTGAGCCAGGTGCTACATCGTATGGGCCATACAAGAGAAGCTAGCTGAACGCCTTGTCCAAAAGCAACTTACTTCGGAGAGTTGAGCTCACCCTCAGTCCCTCACAGTTGCACACTGCCTGCAGAAAGAGTTTCCAACATCTGAACCACAGCCGTTTGTCAGAGGTTGTGAGACGCAAGTGGAATAAGCATATCTGGAGGGTGTCTCCAGCTGCAGTGGAGTGGTATTCTGGGTAGCACCTGGCTTAGAACACTGTTACGTTCTCAGTGCCCGAGGAACGCAGCTAGTTGAAAGCTGGCTTGTAGGCGTGCTTTCTTGTGCGAGCTGAGTTCAGGGCAGGACCCTCCCGCGTCCTGACTGCCCGTAGATGTAGGTCCCAGCATCCTTATGTTAGTTGCTGGAAGCGGTTGTGTGAAGAGCATGTGGAAGTGACAGGATTCTCCTCAAGTGTATCTGATCTCAATACAGACATTGCAAACGTCCTTGTTCACTGAGAGCGTAGCTCGGTCCTAGCTCCCATCAAAGTGTCTAGCAGACATCTGCCTGCAAAGCATACACACTTCCGAGAGTTGAGCTTATGGACTGTCCCTCCCACATCATGCTTGCAGGTACACCGCGATCCTAACAGGCCTAGCCCCGATGCGTGCCTGAAGTGTTGTGAGAGGTAAGTGGAAAGTCGCGGCCCACAAGACTAGTGCATCCAAGCTCAATCCAGCCTTATTTCCAAGTATTCCCTGGTGAGCCAGGTGCTACATCGTATGGGCCATACAAGAGAAGCTAGCTGAACGCCTTGTCCAAAAGCAACTTACTTCGGAGAGTTGAGCTCACCCTCAGTCCCTCACAGTTGCACACTGCCTGCAGAAAGAGTTTCCAACATCTGAACCACAGCCGTTTGTCAGAGGCTTGTGAGACGCAAGTGGAATAAGCAGACCTGGAGGGTGTCTCCAGCTGCAGTGGAGTGGTATTCTGGGTAGCGCCTGGCTTAGAACACTGTTACGTTCTCAGTGCCCGAGGAACGCAGCTAGTTGAATGCTGGCTTGTAGGCGTGCTTTCTTGTGCGAGCTGAGTTCAGGGCAGGACCCTCCCGCGTCCTGATTGCCCGTAGATGTAGGTCCCAGCATCCTTATGTTAGTTGCTGGAAGCGGTTGTGTGAAGAGCATGTGGAAGTGACAGGATTCTCCTCAAGTGTATCTGATCTCAATACAGACATTGCAAACGTCCTTGTTCACTGAGAGCGTAGCTCGGTCCTAGCTCCCATCAAAGTGTCTAGCAGACATCTGCCTGCAAAGCATACACACTTCCGAGAGTTGAGCTTATGGACTGTCCCTCCCACATCCTGCTTGCAGGTACACCGCGATCCTAACAGGCCTAGCCCCGATGCGTGCCTGAAGTGTTGTGAGAGGTAAGTGGAAAGTCGCGGCAGACAAGACTAGTGCATCCAAGCTCAATCCAGCGATATTTCCTAGAATTCCCTGTGTGACCCAGGTGCTACGTCCTACGTGCCATACAAGAGAAGCTAGCTGAACGCCTTGTCCAAAGCAACTTACTTCGGAGAGTTGAGCTCACCCTCAGTCCCTCACAGTTGCACACTGCCTGCAGAAAGAGTTTCCAACATCTAAACCACAGCCGTTTGTCAGAGGCTTGTGAGACGCAAGTGGAATAAGCAGACCTGGAGGGTGTCTCCAGCTGCAGTGGAGTGGTATTCTGGGTAGCTCCTGGCTTAGAACACTGTTACGTTCTCAGTGCCCGAGGAACGCAGCTAGTTGAAAGCTGGCTTGTAGGCTTGCTTCCTTCTGAGAGCTGAGTTCAGGGCAGGACCCTCCCGCATCCTTTCTGCCCGTAGACGTAGGTCCCAGCATCCTTATGTTAGGCGCCAGAAGAGGTTGTGTGAAGAGCATGTGGAGGTGACAGGATTCTCCTCAAGTGTATCTGATCTCAATTCAGACATTGCAAACGTCCTTGTTCAATGAGAGTGTAGCTCGGTCCTAGCTCCCATCAAAGTGTCTAGCAGACATCTGCCTGCAAAGCATGCACACTTCCGAGAGTTGAGCTTATGGACTGTCCCTCCCACATCCTGCCTGCACGTACACCGCGCTCCTAACAGGCCTAGCCCCGATGCGTGCCTGAAGTGTTGTGAGAGGTAAGTGGAAAGTCGCGGCCCACAAGACTAGTGCATCCAAGCTCAATCCAGCGATTTCCTAGTATTCCCTGTGTGAGCCAGATGCTACATCCTAAGTGCCATACGAGAGAAGCTAGCTGAACGCCTTGTCCAAAGCAACTTACTTCGGAGAGTTGAGCTCACCCTCAGTCCGTCACAGTTGCACACTGCCTGCAGAAAGAGTTTCCAACATCTGAACCACAGCCGTTTGTCAGAGGCTTGTGAGACGCAAGTGGAATAAGCAGACCTGGAGGGTGTCTCCAGCTGCAGTAGAGTGGTATTCTGGGTAGCTCCTGGCTTAGAACACTGTTACGTTCTCAGTGCCCGAGGAACGCAGCTAGTTGAAAGGTGGCTTGTAGGCGTGCTTCCTTTTGAGAGCTGAGTTCAGGGCAGGACCCTCCCGCATCCTGATTGCCCGTAGACGTAGGTCCCAGCATCCTTATGTTAGGCGCCAGAAGAGGTTGTGTGAAGAGCATGTGGAGGTGACAGGATTCTCCTCAAGTGTATCTGATCTCAATTCAGACATTGCAAACGTCCTTGTTCAATGAGAGTGTAGCTCGGTCCTAGCTCCCATCAAAGTGTCTAGCAGACATCTGCCTGCAAAGCATGCACACTTCCCAGAGTTGAGCTTATGGACTGTCCCTCCCACATCCTGCCTGCACGTACACCGCGCTATCAGGCCTAGCCCCGATGCGTGCCTGAAGTGTTGTGAGAGGTAAGTGGAAAGTCGCGGCCCACAAGACTAGTGCATCCAAGCTCAATCCAGCGATATTTCCTAGTATTCCCTGGTGAGCCAGGTGCTACATCGTATGTGCCATACAAGAGAAGCTAGCTGAACGCCTTGTCCAAAAGCAACTTACTGCGGAGAGTTCAGCTCACCCTCAGTCCCTCACAGTTGCACACTGCCTGCAGAAAGAGTTTCCAACATCTGAACCACAGGCGTTTGTCAGAGGCTTGTGAGACGCAAGTGGAATAAGCAGACCTGGAGGGTGTCTCCAGCTGCAGTGGAGTGGTATTCTGGGTAGCTCCTGGCTTAGAACACTGTTACGTTCTTAGTGCCCATGGAACGCAGCTAGCTGAAAGCTGGCTTGTAGGCTTGCTTCCTTGTGAGAGCTGAGTTCAGGGCAGGACCCTCCCGCATCCTGACTGCCCGTAGATGTAGGTCCCAGCATCCTTATGTTAGTTGCTGGAAGCGGTTGTGTGAAGAGCATGTGGAAGTGACAGGATTCTCCTCAAGTGTATCTGATCTCAATACAGACATTGCAAACGTCCTTGTTCAATGAGAGCGTAGCCCGGTCCTAACTCCCATCAAAGTGTCTAGCAGACATCTGCCTACAAAGCATACACACTTCGAGAGTTGAGCTTATGGACTGTTCCTCCCACACCCTGCCTGCACGTACACCGCGATCCTAACAGGCCTAACCCGATGCGTGCCTAAGTGTTGTGAGAGGTAAGTGGAAAGTCGCGGCCCACAAGACTAGTGCATCCAAGCTCAATCCAGCGATTTCCTAGTATTCCCTGTGTGAGCCAGGTGCTACATCCTACGTGCCATACGAGAGAAGCTAGCTGAACGCCTTGTCCAAAAGCAACTTACTTCGGAGAGTTGAGCTCACCCTCAGTCCCTCACAGTTGCACACTGCCTGCAGAAAGAGTTTCCAACATCTGAACCACAGCCGTTTGTCAGAGGCTTGTGAGACGCAAGTGGAATAAGCAGACCTGGAGGGTGTCTCCAGCTGCAGTGGAGTGGTATTCTGGGTAGCGCCTGGCTTAGAACACTGTTACGTTCTCAGTGCCCGAGGAACGCAGCTAGAGGAAATCTGGATTGTAGGCCTACTTCCTTGTGCGAGCTGAGTTCAGGGCAGGACCCTCCCGCATCCTGACTGCCCATAGACCTAGGTCCCAGCATCCTTATGTTAGGAGCCGGAAGCGGTTGTGTGAAGAGCATGCGGAAGTGACAGGATTCTCCTCAAGTGTATCTGGTCTCAATACAGACATTGCAAACGTCCTTGTTCACTGAGAGCGTAGCTCGGTGCTAGCTCCCATCAAAGTGTCTAGCAGACATCTGCCTGCAAAGCATGCACACTTCCGAGAGTTGAGCTTATGGACTGTCCCTCCCACATCCTGCCTGCACGTACACCGCGCTCCTAACAGGCCTAGCCCCGATGCGTGCCTGAAGTGTTGTGAGAGGTAAGTGGAAAGTCGCGGCCCACAAGACTAATGCATACAAGCTCAATCCAGCGATTTCCTAGTATTCCCTGTGTGAGCCAGGTGCTACATCCTAAGTGCCATACGAGAGAAGCTAGCTGAACGCCTTGTCCAAAAGCAACTTACGTCGGAGAGTTGAGCTCACCCTCAGTCACTCACAGTTGCACACTGCCTGCAGAAAGAGTTTCCAACATCTGAACCACAGCCGTTTGTCAGAGGCTTGTGAGACGCAAGTGGAATAAGCAGACCTGGAGGGTGTCTCCAGCTGCAGTAGAGTGGTATTCTGGGTAGCGCCTGGCTTAGAACACTGTTACGTTCTCAGTGCCCGAGGACGGCAGCTAGTTGAAAGCTGGCTTGTAGGCGTACTTCCTTGTGCGAGCTGAGTTCAGGGCAAGACCCTCCCGCATCCTGACTGCCCGTAGAGGGAGGTCCCAGCATCCTTATGTTAGTTGCCGGAAGCGGTTGTGTGAAGAGCATGTGGAAGTGACAGGATTCTCCTCAAGTGTATCTGATCTCAATACAGAGATTGCAAACGTCCTTGTTCACTGAGAGCGTAGCTCGGTCCTAGCTCCCATCAAAGTGTCTAGCAGACATGTGCCTGCAAACCATACACTCTTCCGAGAGTTGAGCTTATGGACTGTCCCTCCCACATCCTGCCTGCACGTACACCGCGCTCCTAACAGACCTAGCCCCGACGCGTGCCTGAAGTGTTGTGAGAGGTAAGTGGAAAGTCGCGGCCCACAAGACTAGTGCATCCAAGCTCAATCCAGCGATTTCCTAGTATTCCCTGTGTGAGCCAGGTGCCACATCCTACGTGCCATACGAGAGAAGCTAGCTGAACGCCTTGTCCAAAAGCAACTTACTTCGGAGAGTTGAGCTCACCCTCAGTCCGTCACAGTTGCACACTGCCTGCAGAAAGAGTTTCCAACATCTGAACCACAGCCGTTTGTCAGAGGCTTGTGAGACGCAAGTGGAATAAGCAGACCTGGAGGGTGTCTCCAGCTGCAGTGGAGTGGTATTCTGGGTAGAGCCTGGCTTAGAACACTGTTACATTCTCAGTGCCCGAGGAACGCAGCGAGTTGAAAGCTGGCTTGTAGGCGTACTTCCTTGTGCGAGCTGAGTTCAGGGCAAGACCCTCCCGCATCCTGACTGCCCGTAGAGGTAGGTCCCAGCATCCTTATGTAAGTTGCCGGAAGCGGTTGTGTGAAGAGCATGTGGAAGTGACAGGATTCTCCTCAAGTGTATCTGATCTGAATACAGAGATTGCAAACGTCCTTGTTCACTGAGAGCGTAGCTCGGTCCTAGCTCCCATCAAAGTGTCTAGCAGACATCTGCCTGCAAAGCATACACACTTCTGAGACTTGAACTTATGGACTGTCCCTCCCACATCCTGCTTGCACGTACACCGCGATCCTAACAGGCCTAACCCGATGCGTGCCTAAGTGTTGTGAGAGGTAAGTGGAAAGTCGCGGCCGACAAGTCTAGTGCATCCAAGCTCAATCCAGCGATTTCCTAGTATTCCCTGTGTGAGCCAGGTGCCACATCCTACGTGCCATACGAGAGAAGCTAGCTGAACGCGTTGTCCAAAAGCAACTTACTTCGGAGAGTTGAGCTCACCCTCAGTCACTCACAGTTGCACACTGCCTGCAGAAAGAGTTTCCAACATCTGAACCACAGCCGTTTGTCAGAGGCTTATGAGACGCAAGTGGAATAAGCAGACCTGGAGGGTGTCTCCAGCTGCAGTAGAGTGGTATTCTGGGTAGCTCCTGGCTTAGAACACTGTTACGTTCTCAGTGCCCGAGGAACGCAGCTAGTTGAAAGCTGGCTTGTAGGCGTGCTTTCTTGTGCGAGCTGAGTTGAGGGCAGGACCCTCCCGCGTCCTGACTGCCCGTAGATGTAGGTCCCAGCATCCTTATGTTAGTTGCTGGAAGCGGTTGTGTGAAGAGCATGTGGAAGTGACAGGATTCTCCTCAAGTGTATCTGATCTCAATACAGACATTGCAAACGTCCTTGTTCACTGAGAGCGTAGCTCGGTCCTAGCTCCCATCAAAGTGTCTAGCAGACATCTGCCTGCAAAGCATACACACTTCCGAGAGTTGAGCTTATGGACTGTCCCTCCCACATCCTGCTTGCAGGTACACCGCGATTCTAACAGGCCTAACCCGATGCGTGCCTAAGTGTTGTGAGAGGCAAGTGGAAAGTCGCGGCCCACAAGACTAGTGCATCCAAGCTCAATCCAGCGATTTCCTAGTATTCCCTGTGTGAGCCAGGTGCTACATCCTACGTGCCATACGAGAGAAGCTAGCTGAACGCCTTGTCCAAAAGCAACTTACTACGGAGATTTGAGCTCACCCTCAGTCACTCACAGTTGCACACTGCCTGCAGAAAGAGTTTCCAACATCTGAACCACAGCCGTTTGTCAGAGGTTGTGAGACGCAAGTGGAATAAGCAGACCTGGAGGGTGTCTCCAGCTGCAGTGGAGTGGTATTCTGGGTAGCTCCTGGCTTAGAACACTGTTACGTTCTCAGTGCCCGAGGAACGCAGCTAGCGGAAATCTGGATTGTAGGCCTATTTCCTTGTGCGAGCTGAGTTCAGGGCAGGACCCTCCCGCATCCTGACTGCCCATAGACCTAGGTCCCAGCATCCTTATGTTAGGAGCCGGAAGCGGTTGTGTGAAGAGCATGCGGAAGTGACAGGTGTCTCTTCAAGTGTATCTGATCTCAATACAGACATTGCAAACGTCCTTGTTCACTGAGAGCGTAGCTCGGTGCTAGCTCCCATCAAAGTGTCTAGCAGACATCTGCCTGCAAAGCATGCACACTTCCGAGAGTTGAGCTTATGGACTGTCCCTCCCACATCCTGCCTGCACGTACACCGCGCTCCTAACAGGCCTAGCCCCGATGCGTGCCTGAAGTGTTGTGAGAGGTAAGTGGAAAGTCGCGGCCCACAAGACTAGTGCATCCAAGCTCAATCCAGCGATATTTCCTAGAATTCCCTGTGTGACCCAGGTGCTACATCCTACGTGCCATACAAGAGAAGCTAGCTGAACGCCTTGTCCAAAAGCAACTTACTTCGGAGAGTTGAGCTCACCCTCAGTCCCTCACAGTTGCACACTGCCTGCAGAAAGAGTTTCCAACATCTGAACCACAGCCGTTTGTCAGAGGTTGTGAGACGCAAGTGGAATAAGCAGACCTGGAGGGTGTCTCCAGCTGCAGTAGAGTGGTATTCTGGGTAGCTCCTGGATTAGAACACTGTTACGTTCTCAGTGCCCGAGGAACGCAGCTAGTTGAAAGCTGGCTTGTAGGCGTACTTCCTTGTGAGAGCTGAGTTCAGGGCAAGACCCTCCCGCATCCTGACTGCCCGTAGAGGTAGGTCCCAGCATCCTTATGTTAGTTGCCGGAAGCGGTTGTGTGAAGAGCATGTGGAAGTGACAGGATTCTCCTCAAGTGTATCTGATCTCAATACAGAGATTGCAAACGTCCTTGTTCACTGAGAGCGTAGCTCGGTCCTAGCTCCCATCAAAGTGTCTAGCAGACATGTGCCTGCAAACCATACACTCTTCCGAGAGTTGAGCTTATGGACTGTCCCTCCCACATCCTGCCTGCACGTACACCGCGCTCCTAACAGACCTAGCCCCGACGCGTGCCTGAAGTGTTGTGAGAGGTAAGTGGAAAGTCGCGGCCCACAAGACTAGTGCATCCAAGCTCAATCCAGCGATTTCCTAGTATTCCCTGTGTGAGCCAGGTGCCACATCCTACGTGCCATACGAGAGAAGCTAGCTGAACGCCTTGTCCAAAAGCAACTTACTTCGGAGAGTTGAGCTCACCCTCAGTCCGTCACAGTTGCACACTGCCTGCAGAAAGAGTTTCCAACATCTGAACCACAGCCGTTTGTCAGAGGCTTGTGAGACGCAAGTGGAATAAGCAGACCTGGAGGGTGTCTCCAGCTGCAGTGGAGTGGTATTCTGGGTAGAGCCTGGCTTAGAACACTGTTACATTCTCAGTGCCCGAGGAACGCAGCGAGTTGAAAGCTGGCTTGTAGGCGTACTTCCTTGTGCGAGCTGAGTTCAGGGCAAGACCCTCCCGCATCCTGACTGCCCGTAGAGGTAGGTCCCAGCATCCTTATGTAAGTTGCCGGAAGCGGTTGTGTGAAGAGCATGTGGAAGTGACAGGATTCTCCTCAAGTGTATCTGATCTGAATACAGAGATTGCAAACGTCCTTGTTCACTGAGAGCGTAGCTCGGTCCTAGCTCCCATCAAAGTGTCTAGCAGACATCTGCCTGCAAAGCATACACACTTCTGAGAGTTGAACTTATGGACTGTCCCTCCCACATCCTGCTTGCACGTACACCGCGATCCTAACAGGCCTAACCCGATGCGTGCCTAAGTGTTGTGAGAGGTAAGTGGAAAGTCGCGGCCGACAAGTCTAGTGCATCCAAGCTCAATCCAGCGATTTCCTAGTATTCCCTGTGTGAGCCAGGTGCCACATCCTACGTGCCATACGAGAGAAGCTAGCTGAACGCGTTGTCCAAAAGCAACTTACTTCGGAGAGTTGAGCTCACCCTCAGTCACTCACAGTTGCACACTGCCTGCAGAAAGAGTTTCCAACATCTGAACCACAGCCGTTTGTCAGAGGCTTATGAGACGCAAGTGGAATAAGCAGACCTGGAGGGTGTCTCCAGCTGCAGTAGAGTGGTATTCTGGGTAGCTCCTGGCTTAGAACACTGTTACGTTCTCAGTGCCCGAGGAACGCAGCTAGTGGAAATCTGGATTGTAGGCCTATTTCCTTGTGCGAGCTGAGTTCAGGGCAGGACCCTCCCGCATCCTGACTGCCCATAGACCTAGGTCCCAGCATCCTTATGTTAGGAGCCGGAAGCGGTTGTGTGAAGAGCATGCGGAAGTGACAGGTGTCTCTTCAAGTGTATCTGATCTCAATACAGACATTGCAAACGTCCTTGTTCACTGAGAGCGTAGCTCGGTGCTAGCTCCCATCAAAGTGTCTAGCAGACATCTGCCTGCAAAGCATGCACACTTCCGAGAGTTGAGCTTATGGACTGTCCCTCCCACATCCTGCCTGCACGTACACCGCGCTCCTAACAGGCCTAGCCCCGATGCGTGCCTGAAGTGTTGTGAGAGGTAAGTGGAAAGTCGCGGCCCACAAGACTAGTGCATCCAAGCTCAATCCAGCGATATTTCCTAGAATTCCCTGTGTGACCCAGGTGCTACATCCTACGTGCCATACAAGAGAAGCTAGCTGAACGCCTTGTCCAAAAGCAACTTACTTCGGAGAGTTGAGCTCACCCTCAGGCCCTCACAGTTGCACACTGCCTGCAGAAAGAGTTTCCAACATCTGAACCACAGCCGTTTGTCAGAGGTTGTGAGACGCAAGTGGAATAAGCAGACCTGGAGGGTGTCTCCAGCTGCAGTGGAGTGGTATTCTGGGTAGCTCCTGGCTTAGAACACTGTTACGTTCTCAGTGCCCGAGGAACGCAGCTAGTTGAAAGCTGGCTTGTAGGCGTGCTTTCTTGTGCGAGCTGAGTTCAGGGCAGGACCCTCCCGCGTCCTGACTGCCCGTAGATGTAGGTCCCAGCATCCTTATGTTAGTTGCTGGAAGCGGTTGTGTGAAGAGCATGTGGAAGTGACAGGATTCTCCTCAAGTGTATCTGATCTCAATACAGACATTGCAAACGTCCTTGTTCACTGAGAGCGTAGCTCGGTCCTAGCTCCCCTCAAAGTGTCTAGCAGACATCTGCCTGCAAAGCATACACACTTCCGAGAGTTGAGCTTATGGACTGTCCCTCCCACATCCTGCTTGCAGGTACACCGCGATCCTAACAGGCCTAGCCCCGATGCGTGCCTGAAGTGTTGTGAGAGGTAAGTGGAAAGTCGCGGCCCACAAGACTAGTGCATCCAAGCTCAATCCAGCCTTATTTCCAAGTATTCCCTGGTGAGCCAGGTGCTACATCGTATGGGCCATACAAGAGAAGCTAGCTGAACACCTTGTCCAAAAGCAACTTACTTCGGAGAGTTGAGCTCACCCTCAGTCCCTCACAGTTGCACACTGCCTGCAGAAAGAGTTTCCAACATCTGAACCACAGCCGTTTGTCAGAGGTTGTGAGACGCAAGTGGAATAAGCAGACCTGGAGGGTGTCTCCAGCTGCAGTGGAGTGGTATTCTGGGTAGCGCCTGGCTTAGAACACTGTTACGTTCTCAGTGCCCGAGGAACGCAGCTAGTTGAAAGCTGGCTTGTAGGCGTGCTTTCTTGTGCGAGCTGAGTTCAGGGCAGGACCCTCCCGCGTCCTGACTGCCCGTAGATGTAGGTCCCAGCATCCTTATGTTAGTTGCTGGAAGCGGTTGTGTGAAGAGCATGTGGAAGTGACAGGATTCTCCTCAAGTGTATCTGATCTCAATACAGACATTGCAAACGTCCTTGTTCACTGAGAGCGTAGCTCGGTCCTAGCTCCCATCAAAGTGTCTAGCAGACATCTGCCTGCAAAGCATGCACACTTCCGAGAGTTGAGCTTATGGACTGTCCCTCCCACATCCTGCCTGCACGTACACCGCGCTCCTAACAGGCCTAGCCCCGATGCGTGCCTGAAGTGTTGTGAGAGGTAAGTGGAAAGTCGCGGCCCACAAGACTAGTGCATCCAAGCTCAATCCAGCGATATTTCCTAGAATTCCCTGTGTGACCCAGGTGCTACGTCCTACGTGCCATACAAGAGAAGCTAGCTGAACGCCTTGTCCAAAGCAACTTACTTCGGAGAGTTGAGCTCACCCTCAGTCACTCACAGTTGCACACTGCGTGCAGAAAGAGTTTCCAACATCTAAACCACAGCCGTTTGTCAGAGGCTTGTGAGACGCAAGTGGAATAAGCAGACCTGGAGGGTGTCTCCAGCTGCAGTGGAGTGGTATTCTGGGTAGCTCCTGGCTTAGAACACTGTTACGTTCTCAGTGCCCGAGGAACGCAGCTAGTTGAAAGCTGGCTTGTAGGCTTGCTTCCTTCTGAGAGCTGAGTTCAGGGCAGGACCCTCCCGCATCCTGACTGCCCGTAGACGTAGGTCCCAGCATCCTTATGTTAGGCGCCAGAAGAGGTTGTGTGAAGAGCATGTGGAGGTGACAGGATTCTCCTCAAGTGTATCTGATCTCAATACAGACATTGCAAACGTCCTTGTTCACTGAGAGCGTAGCTCGGTCCTAGCTCCCATCAAAGTGTCTAGCAGACATCTGCCTGCAAAGCATACACACTTCCGAGAGTTGAGCTTATGGACTGTCCCTCCCACATCCTGCTTGCAGGTACACCGCGATCCTAACAGGCCTAGCCCCGATGCGTGCCTGAAGTGTTGTGAGAGGTAAGTGGAAAGTCGCGGCCCACAAGACTAGTGCATCCAAGCTCAATCCAGCCTTATTTCCAAGTATTCCCTGGTGAGCCAGGTGCTACATCGTATGGGCCATACAAGAGAAGCTAGCTGAACGCCTTGTCCAAAAGCAACTTACTTCGGAGAGTTGAGCTCACCCTCAGTCCCTCACAGTTGCACACTGCCTGCAGAAAGAGTTTCCAACATCTGAACCACAGGCGTTTGTCAGAGGATTGTGAGACTCAAGTGGAATAAGCAGACCTGGAGGGTGTCTCCAGCTGCAGTGGAGTGGTATTCTGGGTAGCGCCTGGCTTAGAACACTGTTACGTTCTCAGTGCCCGAGGAACGCAGCTAGTTGAAAGCTGGCTTGTAGGCTTGCTTCCTTGTGAGAGCTGAGTTCAGGGCAGGACCCTCCCGCTTTCTGACTCCCCATAGACGTAGGTCCCAACATCCTTATGTTAGTTGCCGGAAGCTATTTTGTGAAGAGCATGTGGAAGTGACAGGATTCTCCTCAAGTGTATCTGATCTCAATACAGACATTGCAAACGTCCTTGTTCACTGAGAGCGTAGCTCGGTCCTAGCTCCCATCAAAGTGTCTAGCAGACATCTGCCTGCAAAGCATGCACACTTCCGAGAGTTGAGCTTATGGACTGTCCCTCCCACATCCTGCCTGCACGTACACCGCGCTAACAGGCCTAGCCCCGATGCGTGCCTGAAGTGTTGTGAGAGGTAAGTGGAAAGTCGCGGCCCACAAGACTAGTGCATCCAAGCTCAATCCAGCGATATTTCCTAGAATTCCCTGTGTGAGCCAGGTGCTACATTCTACGTGCCATACAAGAGAAGCTAGCTGAACGCCTTGTCCAAAAGCAACTTACTTCGGAGAGTTGAGCTCACCCTCAGTCCCTCACAGTTGCACACTGCCTGCAGAAAGAGTTTCCAACATCTGAACCACAGCCGTTTGTCAGAGGCTTGTGAGACGCAAGTGGAATAAGCAGACCTGGAGGGTGTCTCCAGCTGCAGTGGAGTGGTATTCTGGGTAGCGCCTGGCTTAGAACACTGTTACGTTCTCAGTGCCTGAGGAACGCAGCTAGTTGAAAGCTGGCTTGTAGGCTTGCTTCCTTGTGAGAGCTGAGTTCAGGGCAGGACCCTCCCGCATCCTGACTGCCCGTAGACGTAGGTCCCAGCATCCTTATGTTAGGCGCCAGAAGAGGTTGTGTGAAGAGCATGTGGAGGTGACAGGATTCTCCTCAAGTGTATCTGATCTCAATTCAGACATTGCAAACGTCCTTGTTCAATGAGAGTGTAGCTCGGTCCTAGCTCCCATCAAAGTGTCTAGCAGACATCTGCCTGCAAAGCATGCACACTTCCGAGAGTTGAGCTTATGGACTGTCCCTCCCACATCCTGCCTGCACGTACACCGCGCTCCTAACAGGCCTAGCCCCGATGCGTGCCTGAAGTGTTGTGAGAGGTAAGTGGAAAGTCGCGGCCCACAAGACTAGTGCATCCAAGCTCAATCCAGCCTTATTTCCAAGTATTCCCTGGTGAGCCAGGTGCTACATCGTATGGGCCATACAAGAGAAGCTAGCTGAACGCCTTGTCCAAAAGCAACTTACTTCGGAGAGTTGAGCTCACCCTCAGTCCCTCACAGTTGCACACTGCCTGCAGAAAGAGTTTCCAACATCTGAACCACAGCCGTTTGTCAGAGGTTGTGAGACGCAAGTGGAATAAGCATATCTGGAGGGTGTCTCCAGCTGCAGTGGAGTGGTATTCTGGGTAGCACCTGGCTTAGAACACTGTTACGTTCTCAGTGCCCGAGGAACGCAGCTAGTTGAAAGCTGGCTTGTAGGCGTGCTTTCTTGTGCGAGCTGAGTTCAGGGCAGGACCCTCCCGCGTCCTGACTGCCCGTAGATGTAGGTCCCAGCATCCTTATGTTAGTTGCTGGAAGCGGTTGTGTGAAGAGCATGTGGAAGTGACAGGATTCTCCTCAAGTGTATCTGATCTCAATACAGACATTGCAAACGTCCTTGTTCACTGAGAGCGTAGCTCGGTCCTAGCTCCCATCAAAGTGTCTAGCAGACATCTGCCTGCAAAGCATACACACTTCCGAGAGTTGAGCTTATGGACTGTCCCTCCCACATCATGCTTGCAGGTACACCGCGATCCTAACAGGCCTAGCCCCGATGCGTGCCTGAAGTGTTGTGAGAGGTAAGTGGAAAGTCGCGGCCCACAAGACTAGTGCATCCAAGCTCAATCCAGCCTTATTTCCAAGTATTCCCTGGTGAGCCAGGTGCTACATCGTATGGGCCATACAAGAGAAGCTAGCTGAACGCCTTGTCCAAAAGCAACTTACTTCGGAGAGTTGAGCTCACCCTCAGTCCCTCACAGTTGCACACTGCCTGCAGAAAGAGTTTCCAACATCTGAACCACAGCCGTTTGTCAGAGGCTTGTGAGACGCAAGTGGAATAAGCAGACCTGGAGGGTGTCTCCAGCTGCAGTGGAGTGGTATTCTGGGTAGCGCCTGGCTTAGAACACTGTTACGTTCTCAGTGCCCGAGGAACGCAGCTAGTTGAATGCTGGCTTGTAGGCGTGCTTTCTTGTGCGAGCTGAGTTCAGGGCAGGACCCTCCCGCGTCCTGATTGCCCGTAGATGTAGGTCCCAGCATCCTTATGTTAGTTGCTGGAAGCGGTTGTGTGAAGAGCATGTGGAAGTGACAGGATTCTCCTCAAGTGTATCTGATCTCAATACAGACATTGCAAACGTCCTTGTTCACTGAGAGCGTAGCTCGGTCCTAGCTCCCATCAAAGTGTCTAGCAGACATCTGCCTGCAAAGCATACACACTTCCGAGAGTTGAGCTTATGGACTGTCCCTCCCACATCCTGCTTGCAGGTACACCGCGATCCTAACAGGCCTAGCCCCGATGCGTGCCTGAAGTGTTGTGAGAGGTAAGTGGAAAGTCGCGGCAGACAAGACTAGTGCATCCAAGCTCAATCCAGCGATATTTCCTAGAATTCCCTGTGTGACCCAGGTGCTACGTCCTACGTGCCATACAAGAGAAGCTAGCTGAACGCCTTGTCCAAAGCAACTTACTTCGGAGAGTTGAGCTCACCCTCAGTCCCTCACAGTTGCACACTGCCTGCAGAAAGAGTTTCCAACATCTAAACCACAGCCGTTTGTCAGAGGCTTGTGAGACGCAAGTGGAATAAGCAGACCTGGAGGGTGTCTCCAGCTGCAGTGGAGTGGTATTCTGGGTAGCTCCTGGCTTAGAACACTGTTACGTTCTCAGTGCCCGAGGAACGCAGCTAGTTGAAAGCTGGCTTGTAGGCTTGCTTCCTTCTGAGAGCTGAGTTCAGGGCAGGACCCTCCCGCATCCTTTCTGCCCGTAGACGTAGGTCCCAGCATCCTTATGTTAGGCGCCAGAAGAGGTTGTGTGAAGAGCATGTGGAGGTGACAGGATTCTCCTCAAGTGTATCTGATCTCAATTCAGACATTGCAAACGTCCTTGTTCAATGAGAGTGTAGCTCGGTCCTAGCTCCCATCAAAGTGTCTAGCAGACATCTGCCTGCAAAGCATGCACACTTCCGAGAGTTGAGCTTATGGACTGTCCCTCCCACATCCTGCCTGCACGTACACCGCGCTCCTAACAGGCCTAGCCCCGATGCGTGCCTGAAGTGTTGTGAGAGGTAAGTGGAAAGTCGCGGCCCACAAGACTAGTGCATCCAAGCTCAATCCAGCGATTTCCTAGTATTCCCTGTGTGAGCCAGATGCTACATCCTAAGTGCCATACGAGAGAAGCTAGCTGAACGCCTTGTCCAAAGCAACTTACTTCGGAGAGTTGAGCTCACCCTCAGTCCGTCACAGTTGCACACTGCCTGCAGAAAGAGTTTCCAACATCTGAACCACAGCCGTTTGTCAGAGGCTTGTGAGACGCAAGTGGAATAAGCAGACCTGGAGGGTGTCTCCAGCTGCAGTAGAGTGGTATTCTGGGTAGCTCCTGGCTTAGAACACTGTTACGTTCTCAGTGCCCGAGGAACGCAGCTAGTTGAAAGGTGGCTTGTAGGCGTGCTTCCTTTTGAGAGCTGAGTTCAGGGCAGGACCCTCCCGCATCCTGATTGCCCGTAGACGTAGGTCCCAGCATCCTTATGTTAGGCGCCAGAAGAGGTTGTGTGAAGAGCATGTGGAGGTGACAGGATTCTCCTCAAGTGTATCTGATCTCAATTCAGACATTGCAAACGTCCTTGTTCAATGAGAGTGTAGCTCGGTCCTAGCTCCCATCAAAGTGTCTAGCAGACATCTGCCTGCAAAGCATGCACACTTCCCAGAGTTGAGCTTATGGACTGTCCCTCCCACATCCTGCCTGCACGTACACCGCGCTATCAGGCCTAGCCCCGATGCGTGCCTGAAGTGTTGTGAGAGGTAAGTGGAAAGTCGCGGCCCACAAGACTAGTGCATCCAAGCTCAATCCAGCGATATTTCCTAGTATTCCCTGGTGAGCCAGGTGCTACATCGTATGTGCCATACAAGAGAAGCTAGCTGAACGCCTTGTCCAAAAGCAACTTACTGCGGAGAGTTCAGCTCACCCTCAGTCCCTCACAGTTGCACACTGCCTGCAGAAAGAGTTTCCAACATCTGAACCACAGGCGTTTGTCAGAGGCTTGTGAGACGCAAGTGGAATAAGCAGACCTGGAGGGTGTCTCCAGCTGCAGTGGAGTGGTATTCTGGGTAGCTCCTGGCTTAGAACACTGTTACGTTCTTAGTGCCCATGGAACGCAGCTAGCTGAAAGCTGGCTTGTAGGCTTGCTTCCTTGTGAGAGCTGAGTTCAGGGCAGGACCCTCCCGCATCCTGACTGCCCGTAGATGTAGGTCCCAGCATCCTTATGTTAGTTGCTGGAAGCGGTTGTGTGAAGAGCATGTGGAAGTGACAGGATTCTCCTCAAGTGTATCTGATCTCAATACAGACATTGCAAACGTCCTTGTTCAATGAGAGCGTAGCCCGGTCCTAACTCCCATCAAAGTGTCTAGCAGACATCTGCCTACAAAGCATACACACTTCGAGAGTTGAGCTTATGGACTGTTCCTCCCACACCCTGCCTGCACGTACACCGCGATCCTAACAGGCCTAACCCGATGCGTGCCTAAGTGTTGTGAGAGGTAAGTGGAAAGTCGCGGCCCACAAGACTAGTGCATCCAAGCTCAATCCAGCGATTTCCTAGTATTCCCTGTGTGAGCCAGGTGCTACATCCTACGTGCCATACGAGAGAAGCTAGCTGAACGCCTTGTCCAAAAGCAACTTACTTCGGAGAGTTGAGCTCACCCTCAGTCCCTCACAGTTGCACACTGCCTGCAGAAAGAGTTTCCAACATCTGAACCACAGCCGTTTGTCAGAGGCTTGTGAGACGCAAGTGGAATAAGCAGACCTGGAGGGTGTCTCCAGCTGCAGTGGAGTGGTATTCTGGGTAGCGCCTGGCTTAGAACACTGTTACGTTCTCAGTGCCCGAGGAACGCAGCTAGAGGAAATCTGGATTGTAGGCCTACTTCCTTGTGCGAGCTGAGTTCAGGGCAGGACCCTCCCGCATCCTGACTGCCCATAGACCTAGGTCCCAGCATCCTTATGTTAGGAGCCGGAAGCGGTTGTGTGAAGAGCATGCGGAAGTGACAGGATTCTCCTCAAGTGTATCTGGTCTCAATACAGACATTGCAAACGTCCTTGTTCACTGAGAGCGTAGCTCGGTGCTAGCTCCCATCAAAGTGTCTAGCAGACATCTGCCTGCAAAGCATGCACACTTCCGAGAGTTGAGCTTATGGACTGTCCCTCCCACATCCTGCCTGCACGTACACCGCGCTCCTAACAGGCCTAGCCCCGATGCGTGCCTGAAGTGTTGTGAGAGGTAAGTGGAAAGTCGCGGCCCACAAGACTAATGCATACAAGCTCAATCCAGCGATTTCCTAGTATTCCCTGTGTGAGCCAGGTGCTACATCCTAAGTGCCATACGAGAGAAGCTAGCTGAACGCCTTGTCCAAAAGCAACTTACGTCGGAGAGTTGAGCTCACCCTCAGTCACTCACAGTTGCACACTGCCTGCAGAAAGAGTTTCCAACATCTGAACCACAGCCGTTTGTCAGAGGCTTGTGAGACGCAAGTGGAATAAGCAGACCTGGAGGGTGTCTCCAGCTGCAGTAGAGTGGTATTCTGGGTAGCGCCTGGCTTAGAACACTGTTACGTTCTCAGTGCCCGAGGACGGCAGCTAGTTGAAAGCTGGCTTGTAGGCGTACTTCCTTGTGCGAGCTGAGTTCAGGGCAAGACCCTCCCGCATCCTGACTGCCCGTAGAGGGAGGTCCCAGCATCCTTATGTTAGTTGCCGGAAGCGGTTGTGTGAAGAGCATGTGGAAGTGACAGGATTCTCCTCAAGTGTATCTGATCTCAATACAGAGATTGCAAACGTCCTTGTTCACTGAGAGCGTAGCTCGGTCCTAGCTCCCATCAAAGTGTCTAGCAGACATGTGCCTGCAAACCATACACTCTTCCGAGAGTTGAGCTTATGGACTGTCCCTCCCACATCCTGCCTGCACGTACACCGCGCTCCTAACAGACCTAGCCCCGACGCGTGCCTGAAGTGTTGTGAGAGGTAAGTGGAAAGTCGCGGCCCACAAGACTAGTGCATCCAAGCTCAATCCAGCGATTTCCTAGTATTCCCTGTGTGAGCCAGGTGCCACATCCTACGTGCCATACGAGAGAAGCTAGCTGAACGCCTTGTCCAAAAGCAACTTACTTCGGAGAGTTGAGCTCACCCTCAGTCCGTCACAGTTGCACACTGCCTGCAGAAAGAGTTTCCAACATCTGAACCACAGCCGTTTGTCAGAGGCTTGTGAGACGCAAGTGGAATAAGCAGACCTGGAGGGTGTCTCCAGCTGCAGTGGAGTGGTATTCTGGGTAGAGCCTGGCTTAGAACACTGTTACATTCTCAGTGCCCGAGGAACGCAGCGAGTTGAAAGCTGGCTTGTAGGCGTACTTCCTTGTGCGAGCTGAGTTCAGGGCAAGACCCTCCCGCATCCTGACTGCCCGTAGAGGTAGGTCCCAGCATCCTTATGTAAGTTGCCGGAAGCGGTTGTGTGAAGAGCATGTGGAAGTGACAGGATTCTCCTCAAGTGTATCTGATCTGAATACAGAGATTGCAAACGTCCTTGTTCACTGAGAGCGTAGCTCGGTCCTAGCTCCCATCAAAGTGTCTAGCAGACATCTGCCTGCAAAGCATACACACTTCTGAGACTTGAACTTATGGACTGTCCCTCCCACATCCTGCTTGCACGTACACCGCGATCCTAACAGGCCTAACCCGATGCGTGCCTAAGTGTTGTGAGAGGTAAGTGGAAAGTCGCGGCCGACAAGTCTAGTGCATCCAAGCTCAATCCAGCGATTTCCTAGTATTCCCTGTGTGAGCCAGGTGCCACATCCTACGTGCCATACGAGAGAAGCTAGCTGAACGCGTTGTCCAAAAGCAACTTACTTCGGAGAGTTGAGCTCACCCTCAGTCACTCACAGTTGCACACTGCCTGCAGAAAGAGTTTCCAACATCTGAACCACAGCCGTTTGTCAGAGGCTTATGAGACGCAAGTGGAATAAGCAGACCTGGAGGGTGTCTCCAGCTGCAGTAGAGTGGTATTCTGGGTAGCTCCTGGCTTAGAACACTGTTACGTTCTCAGTGCCCGAGGAACGCAGCTAGTTGAAAGCTGGCTTGTAGGCGTGCTTTCTTGTGCGAGCTGAGTTGAGGGCAGGACCCTCCCGCGTCCTGACTGCCCGTAGATGTAGGTCCCAGCATCCTTATGTTAGTTGCTGGAAGCGGTTGTGTGAAGAGCATGTGGAAGTGACAGGATTCTCCTCAAGTGTATCTGATCTCAATACAGACATTGCAAACGTCCTTGTTCACTGAGAGCGTAGCTCGGTCCTAGCTCCCATCAAAGTGTCTAGCAGACATCTGCCTGCAAAGCATACACACTTCCGAGAGTTGAGCTTATGGACTGTCCCTCCCACATCCTGCTTGCAGGTACACCGCGATTCTAACAGGCCTAACCCGATGCGTGCCTAAGTGTTGTGAGAGGCAAGTGGAAAGTCGCGGCCCACAAGACTAGTGCATCCAAGCTCAATCCAGCGATTTCCTAGTATTCCCTGTGTGAGCCAGGTGCTACATCCTACGTGCCATACGAGAGAAGCTAGCTGAACGCCTTGTCCAAAAGCAACTTACTACGGAGATTTGAGCTCACCCTCAGTCACTCACAGTTGCACACTGCCTGCAGAAAGAGTTTCCAACATCTGAACCACAGCCGTTTGTCAGAGGTTGTGAGACGCAAGTGGAATAAGCAGACCTGGAGGGTGTCTCCAGCTGCAGTGGAGTGGTATTCTGGGTAGCTCCTGGCTTAGAACACTGTTACGTTCTCAGTGCCCGAGGAACGCAGCTAGCGGAAATCTGGATTGTAGGCCTATTTCCTTGTGCGAGCTGAGTTCAGGGCAGGACCCTCCCGCATCCTGACTGCCCATAGACCTAGGTCCCAGCATCCTTATGTTAGGAGCCGGAAGCGGTTGTGTGAAGAGCATGCGGAAGTGACAGGTGTCTCTTCAAGTGTATCTGATCTCAATACAGACATTGCAAACGTCCTTGTTCACTGAGAGCGTAGCTCGGTGCTAGCTCCCATCAAAGTGTCTAGCAGACATCTGCCTGCAAAGCATGCACACTTCCGAGAGTTGAGCTTATGGACTGTCCCTCCCACATCCTGCCTGCACGTACACCGCGCTCCTAACAGGCCTAGCCCCGATGCGTGCCTGAAGTGTTGTGAGAGGTAAGTGGAAAGTCGCGGCCCACAAGACTAGTGCATCCAAGCTCAATCCAGCGATATTTCCTAGAATTCCCTGTGTGACCCAGGTGCTACATCCTACGTGCCATACAAGAGAAGCTAGCTGAACGCCTTGTCCAAAAGCAACTTACTTCGGAGAGTTGAGCTCACCCTCAGTCCCTCACAGTTGCACACTGCCTGCAGAAAGAGTTTCCAACATCTGAACCACAGCCGTTTGTCAGAGGTTGTGAGACGCAAGTGGAATAAGCAGACCTGGAGGGTGTCTCCAGCTGCAGTAGAGTGGTATTCTGGGTAGCTCCTGGATTAGAACACTGTTACGTTCTCAGTGCCCGAGGAACGCAGCTAGTTGAAAGCTGGCTTGTAGGCGTACTTCCTTGTGAGAGCTGAGTTCAGGGCAAGACCCTCCCGCATCCTGACTGCCCGTAGAGGTAGGTCCCAGCATCCTTATGTTAGTTGCCGGAAGCGGTTGTGTGAAGAGCATGTGGAAGTGACAGGATTCTCCTCAAGTGTATCTGATCTCAATACAGAGATTGCAAACGTCCTTGTTCACTGAGAGCGTAGCTCGGTCCTAGCTCCCATCAAAGTGTCTAGCAGACATGTGCCTGCAAACCATACACTCTTCCGAGAGTTGAGCTTATGGACTGTCCCTCCCACATCCTGCCTGCACGTACACCGCGCTCCTAACAGACCTAGCCCCGACGCGTGCCTGAAGTGTTGTGAGAGGTAAGTGGAAAGTCGCGGCCCACAAGACTAGTGCATCCAAGCTCAATCCAGCGATTTCCTAGTATTCCCTGTGTGAGCCAGGTGCCACATCCTACGTGCCATACGAGAGAAGCTAGCTGAACGCCTTGTCCAAAAGCAACTTACTTCGGAGAGTTGAGCTCACCCTCAGTCCGTCACAGTTGCACACTGCCTGCAGAAAGAGTTTCCAACATCTGAACCACAGCCGTTTGTCAGAGGCTTGTGAGACGCAAGTGGAATAAGCAGACCTGGAGGGTGTCTCCAGCTGCAGTGGAGTGGTATTCTGGGTAGAGCCTGGCTTAGAACACTGTTACATTCTCAGTGCCCGAGGAACGCAGCGAGTTGAAAGCTGGCTTGTAGGCGTACTTCCTTGTGCGAGCTGAGTTCAGGGCAAGACCCTCCCGCATCCTGACTGCCCGTAGAGGTAGGTCCCAGCATCCTTATGTAAGTTGCCGGAAGCGGTTGTGTGAAGAGCATGTGGAAGTGACAGGATTCTCCTCAAGTGTATCTGATCTGAATACAGAGATTGCAAACGTCCTTGTTCACTGAGAGCGTAGCTCGGTCCTAGCTCCCATCAAAGTGTCTAGCAGACATCTGCCTGCAAAGCATACACACTTCTGAGAGTTGAACTTATGGACTGTCCCTCCCACATCCTGCTTGCACGTACACCGCGATCCTAACAGGCCTAACCCGATGCGTGCCTAAGTGTTGTGAGAGGTAAGTGGAAAGTCGCGGCCGACAAGTCTAGTGCATCCAAGCTCAATCCAGCGATTTCCTAGTATTCCCTGTGTGAGCCAGGTGCCACATCCTACGTGCCATACGAGAGAAGCTAGCTGAACGCGTTGTCCAAAAGCAACTTACTTCGGAGAGTTGAGCTCACCCTCAGTCACTCACAGTTGCACACTGCCTGCAGAAAGAGTTTCCAACATCTGAACCACAGCCGTTTGTCAGAGGCTTATGAGACGCAAGTGGAATAAGCAGACCTGGAGGGTGTCTCCAGCTGCAGTAGAGTGGTATTCTGGGTAGCTCCTGGCTTAGAACACTGTTACGTTCTCAGTGCCCGAGGAACGCAGCTAGTTGAAAGCTGGCTTGTAGGCGTGCTTTCTTGTGCGAGCTGAGTTGAGGGCAGGACCCTCCCGCGTCCTGACTGCCCGTAGATGTAGGTCCCAGCATCCTTATGTTAGTTGCTGGAAGCGGTTGTGTGAAGAGCATGTGGAAGTGACAGGATTCTCCTCAAGTGTATCTGATCTCAATACAGACATTGCAAACGTCCTTGTTCACTGAGAGCGTAGCTCGGTCCTAGCTCCCATCAAAGTGTCTAGCAGACATCTGCCTGCAAAGCATACACACTTCCGAGAGTTGAGCTTATGGACTGTCCCTCCCACATCCTGCTTGCAGGTACACCGCGATCCTAACAGGCCTAACCCGATGCGTGCCTAAGTGTTGTGAGAGGTAAGTGGAAAGTCGCGGCCCACAAGACTAGTGCATCCAAGCTCAATCCAGCGATTTCCTAGTATTCCCTGTGTGAGCCAGGTGCTACATCCTACGTGCCATACGAGAGAAGCTAGCTGAACGCCTTGTCCAAAAGCAACTTACTTCGGAGAGTTGAGCTCACCCTCAGTCCCTCACAGTTGCACACTGCCTGCAGAAAGAGTTTCCAACATCTGAACCACAGCCGTTTGTCAGAGGTTGTGAGACGCAAGTGGAATAAGCAGACCTGGAGGGTGTCTCCAGCTGCAGTGGAGTGGTATTCTGGGTAGCTCCTGGCTTAGAACACTGTTACGTTCTCAGTGCCCGAGGAACGCAGCTAGGGGAAATCTGGATTGTAGGCCTATTTCCTTCTGCGAGCTGAGTTCAGGGCAAGACCCTCGCGCATCCTGACTGCCCGTAGAGGTAGGTCTCAGCATCCTTATGTTAGTTGCCGGTAGCGGTTGTGTGAAGAGCATGTGGAAGTGACAGGATTCTCCTCAAGTGTATCTGATCTCAATACAGAGATTGCAAACGTCCTTGTTCACTGAGAGCGTAGCTCGGTCCTAGCTCCCATTAAACTGTCTAGCAGACATCTGCCTGCAAACCATACACACTTCCGAGAGTTGAGCTTATGGACTGTCCCTCCCACATCCTGCCTGCACGTACACCGCGCTCCTAACTGGCCTAGCCCCGACGCGTGCCTGAAGTGTTGTGAGAGGTAAGTGGAAAGTCGCGGCCCACAAGACTAGTGCATCCAAGCTCAATCCAGCGATTTCCTAGTATTCCCTGTGTGAGCCAGGTGCTACATCCTACGTGCCATACAAGAGAAGCTAGCTGAACGCCTTGTCCAAAAGCAACTTACTTCGGAGAGTTGAGCTCACCCTCAGTCCCTCACAGTTGCACACTGCCTGCAGAAAGAGTTTCCAACATCTGAACCACAGCCGTTTGTCAGAGGATTGTGAGACTCAAGTGGAATAAGCAGACCTGGAGGGTGTCTCCAGCTGCAGTGGAGTGGTATTCTCGTTAGAGCCTGGCTCAGAACAGTTTTACGTTCTCAGTGCCCGAGGAACGCAGCTAGTTGAATGCTGGCTTGTAGGCTTGCTTCCTTGTGAGAGCTGAGTTCAGGGCAGGACCCTCCCGCATCCTGACTGCCCGTAGATGTAGGTCCCAGCATCCTTATGTTAGTTGCTGGAAGCGGTTGTGTGAAGAGCATGTGGAAGTGACAGGATTTTCCTCAAGTGTATCTGATCTCAATACAGACATTGCAAAGGTCCTTGTTCAATGAGAGCGTAGCCCGGTCCTAGCTCCCATCAAAGTGTCCAGCAGACATCTGCCTACAAAGGATCCACACTTCGAGAGTTGAGCTTATGGACTGTCCGTCCCACACCCTGCCTGCACGTACACCGCGCTCCTAACAGGCCTAGCCCCGATGCGTGCCTGAAGTGTTGTGAGAGGTAAGTGGAAAGTCGCGGCCCACAAGACTAGTGCATCCAAGCTCAATCCAGCGATATTTCCTAGAATTCCCTGTTTGAGCCATGTGCTACATTCTACGTGCCATACGAGAGAAGCTAGCTGAACGCCTTGTCCAAAAGCAACTTACTTCGGAGAGTTGAGCTCACCCTCAGTCCCTCACAGTTGCACACTGCCTGCAGAAAGAGTTTCCAACATCTGAACCACAGCCGTTTGTCAGAGGCTTGTGAGACGCAAGTGGAATAAGCAGACCTGGAGGGTGTCTCCAGCTGCAATGGAGTGGTATTCTGGGTAGCGCCTGGCTTAGAACACTGTTAAGTTCTCAGTGCCCGAGGAACACAGCTAGTTGAAAGCTGGCTTGTAGGCTTGCTTCCTTGTGAGAGCTGAGTTCAGGGCAGGACCCTCCCGCTTTCTGACTCCCCATAGACGTAGGTCCCAACATCCTTATGTTAGTTGCCGGAAGCTATTGTGTGAAGAGCATGTGGAAGTGACAGGATTCTCCTCAAGTGTATCTGATCTCAATACAGACATTGCAAACGTCCTTGTTCACTGAGAGCGTAGCTCGGTCCTAGCTCCCATCAAAGTGTCTAGCAGACATCTGCCTGCAAAGCATACACACTTCCGAGAGTTGAGCTTATGGACTGTCCCTCCCACATCCTGCTTGCACGTACACCGCGATCCTAACAGGCCTAACCCGATGCGTGCCTAAGTGTTGTGAGAGGTAAGTGGAAAGTCGCGGCCCACAAGACTAGTGCATCCAAGCTCAATCCAGCGATTTCCTAGTATTCCCTGTGTGAGCCAGGTGCTACATCCTACGTGCCATACGAGAGAAGCTAGCTGAACGCCTTGTCCAAAAGCAACTTACTACGGAGATTTGAGCTCACCCTCAGTCACTCACAGTTGCACACTGCCTGCAGAAAGAGTTTCCAACATCTGAACCACAGCCGTTTGTCAGAGGTTGTGAGACGCAAGTGGAATAAGCAGACCTGGAGGGTGTCTCCAGCTGCAGTGGAGTGGTATTCTGGGTAGCTCCTGGCTTAGAACACTGTTACGTTCTCAGTGCCCGAGGAACGCAGCTAGTGGAAATCTGGATTGTAGGCCTATTTCCTTGTGCGAGCTGAGTTCAGGGCAGGACCCTCCCGCATCCTGACTGCCCATAGACCTAGGTCCCAGCATCCTTATGTTAGGAGCCGGAAGCGGTTGTGTGAAGAGCATGCGGAAGTGACAGGTGTCTCTTCAAGTGTATCTGATCTCAATACAGACATTGCAAACGTCCTTGTTCACTGAGAGCGTAGCTCGGTGCTAGCTCCCATCAAAGTGTCTAGCAGACATCTGCCTGCAAAGCATGCACACTTCCGAGAGTTGAGCTTATGGACTGTCCCTCCCACATCCTGCCTGCACGTACACCGCGCTCCTAACAGGCCTAGCCCCGATGCGTGCCTGAAGTGTTGTGAGAGGTAAGTGGAAAGTCGCGGCCCACAAGACTAGTGCATCCAAGCTCAATCCAGCGATATTTCCTAGAATTCCCTGTGTGACCCAGGTGCTACATCCTACGTGCCATACAAGAGAAGCTAGCTGAACGCCTTGTCCAAAAGCAACTTACTTCGGAGAGTTGAGCTCACCCTCAGTCCCTCACAGTTGCACACTGCCTGCAGAAAGAGTTTCCAACATCTGAACCACAGCCGTTTGTCAGAGGTTGTGAGACGCAAGTGGAATAAGCAGACCTGGAGGGTGTCTCCAGCTGCAGTGGAGTGGTATTCTGGGTAGCGCCTGGCTTAGAACACTGTTACGTTCTCAGTGCCCGAGGAACGCAGCTAGTTGAAAGCTGGCTTGTAGGCGTGCTTTCTTGTGCGAGCTGAGTTGAGGGCAGGACCCTCCCGCGTCCTGACTGCCCGTAGATGTAGGTCCCAGCACCCTTATGTTAGTTGCTGGAAGCGGTTGTGTGAAGAGCATGTGGAAGTGACAGGATTCTCCTCAAGTGTATCTGATCTCAATACAGACATTGCAAACGTCCTTGTTCACTGAGAGCGTAGCTCGGTCCTAGCTCCCCTCAAAGTGTCTAGCAGACATCTGCCTGCAAAGCATACACACTTCCGAGAGTTGAGCTTATGGACTGTCCCTCCCACATCCTGCTTGCAGGTACACCGCGATCCTAACAGGCCTAGCCCTGATGCGTGCCTGAAGTGTTGTGAGAGGTAAGTGGAAAGTCGCGGCCCACAAGACTAGTGCATCCAAGCTCAATCCAGCCTTATTTCCAAGTATTCCCTGGTGAGCCAGGTGCTACATCGTATGGGCCATACAAGAGAAGCTAGCTGAACGCCTTGTCCAAAAGCAACTTACTTCGGAGAGTTGAGCTCACCCTCAGTCCCTCACAGTTGCACACTGCCTGCAGAAAGAGTTTCCAACATCTGAACCACAGCCGTTTGTCAGAGGTTGTGAGACGCAAGTGGAATAAGCAGACCTGGAGGGTGTCTCCAGCTGCAGTGGAGTGGTATTCTGGGTAGCGCCTGGCTTAGAACACTGTTACGTTCTCAGTGCCCGAGGAACGCAGCTAGTTGAAAGCTGGCTTGTAGGCGTGCTTTCTTGTGCGAGCTGAGTTGAGGGCAGGACCCTCCCGCGTCCTGACTGCCCGTAGATGTAGGTCCCAGCATCCTTATGTTAGTTGCTGGAAGCGGTTGTGTGAAGAGCATGTGGAAGTGACAGGATTCTCCTCAAGTGTATCTGATCTCAATACAGACATTGCAAACGTCCTTGTTCACTGAGAGCGTAGCTCGTTCCTAGCTCCCATCAAAGTGTCTAGCAGACATCTGCCTGCAAAGCATACACACTTCCGAGAGTTGAGCTTATGGACTGTCCCTCCCACATCCTGCTTGCAGGTACACCGCGATCCTAACAGGCCTAGCCCCGATGCGTGCCTGAAGTGTTGTGAGAGGTAAGTGGAAAGTCGCGGCCCACAAGACTAGTGCATCCAAGCTCAATCCAGCCTTATTTCCAAGTATTCCCTGGTGAGCCAGGTGCTACATCGTATGGGCCATACAAGAGAAGCTAGCTGAACGCCTTGTCCAAAAGCAACTTACTTCGGAGAGTTGAGCTCACCCTCAGTCCCTCACAGTTGCACACTGCCTGCAGAAAGAGTTTCCAACATCTGAACCACAGCCGTTTGTCAGAGGTAGTGAGACGCAAGTGGAATAAGCAGACCTGGAGGGTGTCTCCAGCTGCAGTGGAGTGGTATTCTGGGTAGCTCCTGGCTTAGAACACTGTTACGTTCTCAGTGCCCGAGGAACGCAGCTAGGGGAAATCAGGATTGTAGGCCTATTTCCTTGTGCGAGCTGAGTTCAGGGCAAGACCCTCGCGCATCCTGACTGCCCGTAGAGGTAGGTCTCAGCATCCTTATGTTAGTTGCCGGTAGCGGTTGTGTGAAGGGCATGTGGAAGTGACAGGATTCTCCTCAAGTGTATCTGATCTCAATACAGAGATTGCAAACGTCCTTGTTCACTGAGAGCGTAGCTCGGTCCTAGCTCCCATTAAACTGTCTAGCAGATATCTGCCTGCAAACCATACACACTTCCGAGAGTTGAGCTTATGGACTGTCCCTCCCACATCCTGCCTGCACGTACACCGCGCTCCTAACTGGCCTAGCCCCGACGCGTGCCTGAAGTGTTGTGAGAGGTAAGTGGAAAGTCGCGGCCCACAAGACTAGTGCATCCAAGCTCAATCCAGCGATTTCCTAGTATTCCCTGTGTGAGCCAGGTGCTACATCCTACGTGCCATACAAGAGAAGCTAGCTGAACGCCTTGTCCAAAAGCAACTTACTTCGGAGAGTTGAGCTCACCCTCAGTCCCTCACAGTTGCACACTGCCTGCAGAAAGAGTTTCCAACATCTGAACCACAGGCGTTTGTCAGAGGATTGTGAGACTTAAGTGGAATAAGCAGACCTGGAGGGTGTCTCCAGCTGCAGTGGAGTGGTATTCTCGTTAGAGCCTGGCTTAGAACAGTTTTACGTTCTCAGTGCCCGAGGAACGCAGCTAGTTGAATGCTGGCTTGTAGGCTTGCTTCCTTGTGAGAGCTGAGTTCAGGGAAGGACCCTCCCGCATCCTGACTGCCCGTAGATGTAGGTCCCAGCATCCTTATGTTAGTTGCTGGAAGCGGTTGTGTGAAGAGCATGTGGAAGTGACAGGATTTTCCTCAAGTGTATCTGATCTCAATACAGACATTGCAAACGTCCTTGTTCACTGAGAGCGTAGCTCGGTCCTAGCTCCAATCAAAGTGTCCAGCAGACATCTGCCTGCAAAGCATACACACTTCCGAGAGTTGAGCTTATGGACTGTCCCTCCCACATCCTGCTTGCACGTACACCGCGATCCTAACAGGCCTAACCCGATGCGTGCCTAAGTGTTGTGAGAGGTAAGTGGAAAGTCGCGGCCCACAAGACTAGTGCATCCAAGCTCAATCCAGCGATTTCCTAGTATTCCCTGTGTGAGCCAGGTGCTACATCCTACGTGCCATACGAGAGAAGCTAGCTGAACGCCTTGTCCAAAAGCAACTTACTTCGGAGATTTGAGCTCACCCTCAGTCACTCACAGTTGCACACTGCCTGCAGAAAGAGTTTCCAACATCTGAACCACAGCCGTTTGTCAGAGGTTGTGAGACGCAAGTGGAATAAGCAGACCTGGAGGGTGTCTCCAGCTGCAGTGGAGTGGTATTCTGGGTAGCTCCTGGCTTAGAAGACTGTTACGTTCTCAGTGCCCGAGGAACGCAGCTAGTGGAAATCTGGATTGTAGGCCTACTTACTTGTGCGAGCTGAGTTCAGGGCAGGACCCTCCCGCATCCTGACTGCCCGTAGACGTAGGTCCCAGCATCCTTATGTTAGGAGCCGGAAGCGGTTGTGTGAAGAGCATGCGGAAGTGACAGGATTCTCCTCGTGTATCTGATCTCAATACAGACATTGCAAACGTCCTTGTTCACTGAGAGCGTAGCTCGGTGCTAGCTCCCATCAAAGTGTCTAGCAGACATCTGCCTGCAAAGCATGCACACTTCCGAGAGTTGAGCTTATGGACTGTCCCTCCCACATCCTGCCTGCACGTACACCGTGCTCCTAACAGGCCTAGCCCCGATGCGTGCCTGAAGTGTTGTGAGAGGTAAGTGGAAAGTCGCGGCCCACAAGACTAGTGCATCCAAGCTCAATCCAGCGATATTTCCTAGAATTCCCTGTGTGACCCAGGTGCTACGTCCTACGTGCCATACAAGAGAAGCTAGCTGAACGCCTTGTCCAAAGCAACTTACTTCGGAGAGTTGAGCTCACCCTCAGTCCCTCACAGTTGCACACTGCCTGCAGAAAGAGTTTCCAACATCTAAACCACAGCCGTTTGTCAGAGGCTTGTGAGACGCAAGTGGAATAAGCAGACCTGGAGGGTGTCTCCAGCTGCAGTGGAGTGGTATTCTGGGTAGCTCCTGGCTTAGAACACTGTTACGTTCTCAGTGCCCGAGGAACGCAGCTAGTTGAAAGCCTGCTTGTAGGCTTGCTTCCTTCTGAGAGCTGAGTTCAGGGCAGGACCCTCCCGCATCCTGACTGCCCGTAGACGTAGGTCCCAGCATCCTTATGTTAGGCGCCAGAAGAGGTTGTGTGAAGAGCATGTGGAGGTGACAGGATTCTCCTCAAGTGTATCTGATCTCAATTCAGACATTGCAAACGTCCTTGTTCAATGAGAGTGTAGCTCGGTCCTAGCTCCCATCAAAGTGTCTAGCAGACATCTGCCTGCAAAGCATGCACACTTCCGAGAGTTGAGCTTATGGACTGTCCCTCCCACATCCTGCCTGCACGTACACCGCGCTCCTAACAGGCCTAGCCCCGATGCGTGCCTGAAGTGTTGTGAGAGGTAAGTGGAAAGTCGCGGCCCACAAGACTAGTGCATCCAAGCTCAATCCAGCGATTTCCTAGTATTCCCTGTGTGAGCCAGATGCTACATCCTAAGTGCCATACGAGAGAAGCTAGCTGAACGCCTTGTCCAAAGCAACTTACTTCGGAGAGTTGAGCTCACCCTCAGTCCCTCACAGTTGCACACTGCCTGCAGAAAGAGTTTCCAACATCTGAACCACAGCCGTTTGTCAGAGGCTTGTGAGACGCAAGTGGAATAAGCAGACCTGGAGGGTGTCTCCAGCTGCAGTAGAGTGGTATTCTGGGTAGCTCCTGGCTTAGAACACTGTTACGTTCTCAGTGCCCGAGGAACGCAGCTAGTTGAAAGGTGGTTTGTAGGCGTGCTTCCTTTTGAGAGCTGAGTTCAGGGCAGGAACCTCCCGCATCCTGATTGCCCGTAGACGTAGGTCCCAGCATCCTTATGTTAGGCGCCTGAGGAGGTTGTGTGAAGAGCATGTGGAGGTGACAGGATTCTCCTCAAGTGTATCTGATCTCAATTCAGACATTGCAAACGTCCTTGTTCAATGAGAGTGTAGCTCGGTCCTAGCTCCCATCAAAGTGTCTAGCAGACATCTGCCTGCAAAGCATGCACACTTCCCAGAGTTGAGCTTATGGACTGTCCCTCCCACATCCTGCCTGCACGTACACCGCGCTATCAGGCCTAGCCCCGATGCGTGCCTGAAGTGTTGTGAGAGGTAAGTGGAAAGTCGCGGCCCACAAGACTAGTGCATCCAAGCTCAATCCAGCGATATTTCCTAGTATTCCCTGGTGAGCCAGGTGCTACATCGTATGTGCCATACAAGAGAAGCTAGCTGAACGCCTTGTCCAAAAGCAACTTACTGCGGAGAGTTCAGCTCACCCTCAGTCCCTCACAGTTGCACACTGCCTGCAAAAGAGTTTCCAACATCTGAACCACAGGCGTTTGTCAGAGGCTTGTGAGACGCAAGTGGAATAAGCAGACCTGGAGGGTGTCTCCAGCTGCAGTGGAGTGGTATTCTGGGTAGCGCCTGGCTTAGAACACTGTTAAGTTCTCAGTGCCCGAGGAACGCAGCTAGCTGAAAGCTGGCTTGTAGGCTTGCTTCCTTGTGAGAGCTGAGTTCAGGGCAGGACCCTCCCGCATCCTGACTGCCCGCAGAGGTAGGTCCCAGCATCCTTATGTTAGTTGCCGGAAGCGGTTGTGTGAAGAGCATGTGGAAGTGACAGGATTCTCCTCAAGTGTATCTGATCTCAATACAGACATTGCAAACGTCCTTGTTCACTGAGAGCGTAGCTCGGTCCTAGCTCCCATCAAAGTGTCTAGCAGACATCTGCCTGGAAAGCATACACACTTCCGAGAGTTGAGCTTATGGACTGTCCCTCCCACATCCTGCTTGCACGTACACCGCGATCCTAACAGGCCTAACCCGATGCGTGTCTGAAGTGTTGTGAGAGGTAAGTGGAAAGTCGCGGCCCACAAGACTAGTGCATCCAAGCTCAATCCAGCGATTTCCTAGTATTCCCTGTGTGAGCCAGGTGCTACATCCTACGTGCCATACGAGAGAAGCTAGCTGAACGCCTTGTCCAAAAGCAACTTACTACGGAGATTTGAGCTCACCCTCAGTCACTCACAGTTGCACACTGCCTGCAGAAAGAGTTTCCAACATCTGAACCACAGCCGTTTGTCAGAGGTTGTGAGACGCAAGTGGAATAAGCAGACCTGGAGGGTGTCTCCAGCTGCAGTGGAGTGGTTTTCTGGGTAGCTCCTGGCTTAGAACACTGTTACGTTCTCAGTGCCCGAGGAACGCAGCTAGTGGAAATCTCGATTGTAGGCCTATTTCCTTGTGCGAGCTGAGTTCAGGGCAGGACCCTCCCGCATCCTGACTGCCCATAGACCTAGGTCCCAGCATCCTTATGTTAGGAGCCGGAAGCGGTTGTGTGAAGAGCATGCGGAAGTGACAGGTGTCTCTTCAAGTGTATCTGATCTCAATACAGACATTGCAAACGTCCTTGTTCACTGAGAGCGTAGCTCGGTGCTAGCTCCCATCAAAGTGTCTAGCAGACATCTGCCTGCAAAGCATGCACACTTCCGAGAGTTGAGCTTATGGACTGTCCCTCCCACATCCTGCCTGCACGTACACCGCGCTCCTAACAGGCCTAGCCCCGATGCGTGCCTGAAGTGTTGTGAGAGGTAAGTGGAAAGTCGCGGCCCACAAGACTAGTGCATCCAAGCTCAATCCAGCGATATTTCCTAGAATTCCCTGTGTGACCCAGGTGCTACATCCTACGTGCCATACAAGAGAAGCTAGCTGAACGCCTTGTCCAAAAGCAACTTACTTCGGAGAGTTGAGCTCACCCTCAGTCCCTCACAGTTGCACACTGCCTGCAGAAAGAGTTTCCAACATCTGAACCACAGCCGTTTGTCAGAGGTTGTGAGACGCAAGTGGAATAAGCAGACCTGGAGGGTGTCTCCAGCTGCAGTGGAGTGGTATTCTGGGTAGCGCCTGGCTTAGAACACTGTTACGTTCTCAGTGCCCGAGGAACGCAGCTAGTTGAAAGCTGGCTTGTAGGCGTGCTTTCTTGTGCGAGCTGAGTTCAGGGCAGGACCCTCCCGCGTCCTGACTGCCCGTAGATGTAGGTCCCAGCATCCTTATGTTAGTTGCTGGAAGCGGTTGTGTGAAGAGCATGCGGAAGTGACAGGATTCTCCTCAAGTGTATCTGATCTCAATACAGACATTGCAAACGTCCTTGTTCACTGAGAGCGTAGCTCGGTCCTAGCTCCCCTCAAAGTGTCTAGCAGACATCTGCCTGCAAAGCATACACACTTCCGAGAGTTGAGCTTATGGACTGTCCCTCCCACATCCTGCTTGCAGGTACACCGCGATCCTAACAGGCCTAACCCGATGCGTGCCTAAGTGTTGTGAGAGGTAAGTGGAAAGTCGCGACCCACAAGACTAGTGCATCCAAGCTCAATCCAGCGATTTCCTAGTATTCCCTGTGTGAGCCAGGTGCTACATCCTACGTGCCATACGAGAGAAGCTAGCTGAACGCCTTGTCCAAAAGCAACTTACTACGGAGATTTGAGCTCACCCTCAGTCACTCACAGTTGCACACTGCCTGCAGAAAGAGTTTCCAACATCTGAACCACAGCCGTTTGTCAGAGGTTGTGAGACGCAAGTGGAATAAGCAGACCTGGAGGGTGTCTCCAGCTGCAGTGGAGTGGTATTCTGGGTAGCTCCTGGCTTAGAACACTGTTACGTTCTCAGTGCCCGAGGAACGCAGCTAGTGGAAATCTGGATTGTAGGCCTATTTCCTTGTGCGAGCTGAGTTCAGGGCAGGACCCTCCCGCATCCTGACTGCCCATAGACCTGGGTCCCAGCATCCTTATGTTAGGAGCCGGAAGCGGTTGTGTGAAGAGCATGCGGAAGTGACAGGATTCTCCTCAAGTGTATCTGATCTCAATACAGACATTGCAAACGTCCTTGTTCACTGAGAGCGTAGCTCGGTGCTAGCTCCCATCAAAGTGTCTAGCAGACATCTGCCTGCAAAGCATGCACACTTCCGAGAGTTGAGCTTATGGACTGTCCCTCCCACATCCTGCCTGCACGTACACCGCGCTCCTAACAGGCCTAGCCCCGATGCGTGCCTGAAGTGTTGTGAGAGGTAAGTGGAAAGTCGCGGCTCACAAGACTAGTGCATCCAAGCTCAATCCAGCGATATTTCCTAGAATTCCCTGTGTGACCCAGGTGCTACATCCTACGTGCCATACAAGAGAAGCTAGCTGAACGCCTTGTCCAAAGCAACTTACTTCGGAGAGTTGAGCTCACCCTCAGTCCCTCACAGTTGCACACTGCCTGCAGAAAGAGTTTCCAACATCTAAACCACAGCCGTTTGTCAGAGGCTTGTGAGACGCAAGTGGAATAAGCAGACCTGGAGGGTGTCTCCAGCTGCAGTGGAGTGGTATTCTGGGTAGCTCCTGGCTTAGAACACTGTTACGTTCTCAGTGCCCGAGGAACGCAGCTAGTTGAAAGCTGGCTTGTAGGCGTGCTTCCTTGTGAGACCTGAGTTCAGGGCAGGACCCTCCCGCATCCTGACTGCCCGTAGACGTAGGTCCCAGCATCCTTATGTTAGGCGCCAGAAGAGGTTGTGTGAAGAGCATGTGGAGGTGACAGGATTCTCCTCAAGTGTATCTGATCTCAATACAGACATTGCAAACGTCCTTGTTCACTGAGAGCGTAGCTCGGTCCTAGCTCCCATCAAAGTGTCTAGCAGACATCTGCCTGCAAAGCATACACACTTCCGAGAGTTGAGCTTATGGACTGTCCCTCCCACATCCTGCTTGCAGGTACACCGCGATCCTAACAGGCCTAGCCCCGATGCGTGCCTGAAGTGTTGTGAGAGGTAAGTGGAAAGTCGCGGCCCACAAGACTAGTGCATCCAAGCTCAATCCAGCCTTATTTCCAAGTATTCCCTGGTGAGCCAGGTGCTACATCGTATGGGCCATACAAGAGAAGCTAGCTGAACGCCTTGTCCAAAAGCAACTTACTTCGGAGAGTTGAGCTCACCCTCAGTCCCTCACAGTTGCACACTGCCTGCAGAAAGAGTTTCCAACATCTGAACCACAGCCGTTTGTCAGAGGTTGTGAGACGCAAGTGGAATAAGCAGACCTGGAGGGTGTCTCCAGCTGCAGTGGAGTGGTATTCTGGGTAGCGCCTGGCTTAGAACACTGTTACGTTCTCAGTGCCCGAGGAACGCAGCTAGTTGAAAGCTGGCTTGTAGGCGTGCTTTCTTGTGCGAGCTGAGTTGAGGGCAGGACCCTCCCGCGTCCTGACTGCCCGTAGATGTAGGTCCCAGCATCCTTATGTTAGTTGCTGGAAGCGGTTGTGTGAAGAGCATGTGGAAGTGACAGGATTCTCCTCAAGTGTATCTGATCTCAATACAGACATTGCAAACGTCCTTGTTCACTGAGAGCGTAGCTCGGTCCTAGCTCCCCTCAAAGTGTCTAGCAGACATCTGCCTGCAAAGCATACACACTTCCGAGAGTTGAGCTTATGGACTGTCCCTCCCACATCCTGCTTGCAGGTACACCGCGATCCTAACAGGCCTAGCCCCGATGCGTGCCTGAAGTGTTGTGAGAGGTAAGTGGAAAGTCGCGGCCCACAAGACTAGTGCATCCAAGCTCAATCCAGCCTTATTTCCAAGTATTCCCTGGTGAGCCAGGTGCTACATCGTATGGGCCATACAAGAGAAGCTAGCTGAACGCCTTGTCCAAAAGCAACTTACTTCGGAGAGTTGAGCTCACCCTCAGTCCCTCACAGTTGCACACTGCCTGCAGAAAGAGTTTCCAACATCTGAACCACAGCCGTTTGTCAGAGGTTGTGAGACGCAAGTGGAATAAGCAGACCTGGAGGGTGTCTCCAGCTGCAGTGGAGTGGTATTCTGGGTAGCGCCTGGCTTAGAACACTGTTACGTTCTCAGTGCCCGAGGAACGCAGCTAGTTGAAAGCTGGCTTGTAGGCGTGCTTTCTTGTGCGAGCTGAGTTCAGGGCAGGACCCTCCCGCGTCCTGACTGCCCGTAGATGTAGGTCCCAGCATCCTTATGTTAGTTGCTGGAAGCGGTTGTGTGAAGAGCATGTGGAAGTGACAGGATTCTCCTCAAGTGTATCTGATCTCAATACAGACATTGCAAACGTCCTTGTTCACTGAGAGCGTAGCTCGGTCCTAGCTCCCATCAAAGTGTCTAGCAGACATCTGCCTGCAAAGCATGCACACTTCCGAGAGTTGAGCTTATGGACTGTCCCTCCCACATCCTGCCTGCACGTACACCGCGCTCCTAACAGGCCTAGCCCCGATGCGTGCCTGAAGTGTTGTGAGAGGTAAGTGGAAAGTCGCGGCCCACAAGACTAGTGCATCCAAGCTCAATCCAGCGATATTTCCTAGAATTCCCTGTGTGACCCAGGTGCTACGTCCTACGTGCCATACAAGAGAAGCTAGCTGAACGCCTTGTCCAAAGCAACTTACTTCGGAGAGTTGAGCTCACCCTCAGTCACTCACAGTTGCACACTGCGTGCAGAAAGAGTTTCCAACATCTAAACCACAGCCGTTTGTCAGAGGCTTGTGAGACGCAAGTGGAATAAGCAGACCTGGAGGGTGTCTCCAGCTGCAGTGGAGTGGTATTCTGGGTAGCTCCTGGCTTAGAACACTGTTACGTTCTCAGTGCCCGAGGAACGCAGCTAGTTGAAAGCTGGCTTGTAGGCTTGCTTCCTTCTGAGAGCTGAGTTCAGGGCAGGACCCTCCCGCATCCTGACTGCCCGTAGACGTAGGTCCCAGCATCCTTATGTTAGGCGCCAGAAGAGGTTGTGTGAAGAGCATGTGGAGGTGACAGGATTCTCCTCAAGTGTATCTGATCTCAATACAGACATTGCAAACGTCCTTGTTCACTGAGAGCGTAGCTCGGTCCTAGCTCCCATCAAAGTGTCTAGCAGACATCTGCCTGCAAAGCATACACACTTCCGAGAGTTGAGCTTATGGACTGTCCCTCCCACATCCTGCTTGCAGGTACACCGCGATCCTAACAGGCCTAGCCCCGATGCGTGCCTGAAGTGTTGTGAGAGGTAAGTGGAAAGTCGCGGCCCACAAGACTAGTGCATCCAAGCTCAATCCAGCCTTATTTCCAAGTATTCCCTGGTGAGCCAGGTGCTACATCGTATGGGCCATACAAGAGAAGCTAGCTGAACGCCTTGTCCAAAAGCAACTTACTTCGGAGAGTTGAGCTCACCCTCAGTCCGTCACAGTTGCACACTGCCTGCAGAAAGAGTTTCCAACATCTGAACCACAGGCGTTTGTCAGAGGATTGTGAGACTCAAGTGGAATAAGCAGACCTGGAGGGTGTCTCCAGCTGCAGTGGAGTGGTATTCTGGGTAGCGCCTGGCTTAGAACACTGTTACGTTCTCAGTGCCCGAGGAACGCAGCTAGTTGAAAGCTGGCTTGTAGGCTTGCTTCCTTGTGAGAGCTGAGTTCAGGGCAGGACCCTCCCGCTTTCTGACTCCCCATAGACGTAGGTCCCAACATCCTTATGTTAGTTGCCGGAAGCTATTTTGTGAAGAGCATGTGGAAGTGACAGGATTCTCCTCAAGTGTATCTGATCTCAATACAGACATTGCAAACGTCCTTGTTCACTGAGAGCGTAGCTCGGTCCTAGCTCCAATCAAAGTGTCTAGCAGACATCTGCCTGCAAAGCATACACACTTCCGAGAGTTGAGCTTATGGACTGTCCCTCCCACATCCTGCTTGCACGTACACCGCGATCCTAACAGGCCTAACCCGATGCGTGCCTAAGTGTTGTGAGAGGTAAGTGGAAAGTCGCGGCCCACAAGACTAGTGCATCCAAGCTCAATCCAGCGATTTCCTACTATTCCCTGTGTGAGCCAGGTGCTACATCCTACGTGCCATACGAGAGAAGCTAGCTGAACGCCTTGTCCAAAAGCAACTTACTACGGAGATTTGAGCTCACCCTCAGTCACTCACAGTTGCACACTGCCTGCAGAAAGAGTTTCCAACATCTGAACCACAGCCGTTTGTCAGAGGTTGTGAGACGCAAGTGGAATAAGCAGACCTGGAGGGTGTCTCCAGCTGCAGTGGAGTGGTATTCTGGGTAGCTCCTGGCTTAGAAGACTGTTACGTTCTCAGTGCCCGAGGAACGCAGCTAGTGGAAATCTAGATTGTAGGCCTATTTCCTTGTGCGAGCTGAGTTCAGGGCAGGACCCTCCCGCATCCTGACTGCCCATAGACCTGGGTCCCAGCATCCTTATGTTAGGAGCCGGAAGCGATTGTGTGAAGAGCATGCGGAAGTGACAGGATTCTCCTCAAGTGTATCTGATCTCAATACAGACATTGCAAACGTCCTTGTTCACTGAGAGCGTAGCTCGGTGCTAGCTCCCATCAAAGTGTCTAGCAGACATCTGCCTGCAAAGCATGCACACTTCCGAGAGTTGAGCTTATGGACTGTCCCTCCCACATCCTGCCTGCACGTACACCGCGCTCCTAACAGGCCTAGCCCCGATGCGTGCCTGAAGTGTTGTGAGAGGTAAGTGGAAAGTCGCGGCTCACAAGACTAGTGCATCCAAGCTCAATCCAGCGATATTTCCTAGAATTCCCTGTGTGACCCAGGTGCTACATCCTACGTGCCATACAAGAGAAGCTAGCTGAACGCCTTGTCCAAAGCAACTTACTTCGGAGAGTTGAGCTCACCCTCAGTCCCTCACAGTTGCACACTGCCTGCAGAAAGAGTTTCCAACATCTGAACCACAGCCGTTTGTCAGAGGTTGTGAGACGCAAGTGGAATAAGCAGACCTGGAGGGTGTCTCCAGCTGCAGTGGAGTGGTATTCTGGGTAGCGCCTGGCTTAGAACACTGTTACGTTCTCAGTGCCCGAGGAACGCAGCTAGTTGAAAGCTGGCTTGTAGGCGTGCTTTCTTGTGCGAGCTGAGTTCAGGGCAGGACCCTCCCGCGTCCTGACTGCCCGTAGATGTAGGTCCCAGCATCCTTATGTTAGTTGCTGGAAGCGGTTGTGTGAAGAGCATGTGGAAGTGACAGGATTCTCCTCAAGTGTATCTGATCTCAATACAGACATTGCAAACGTCCTTGTTCACTGAGAGCGTAGCTCGGTCCTAGCTCCCATCAAAGTGTCTAGCAGACATCTGCCTGCAAAGCATACACACTTCCGAGAGTTGAGCTTATGGACTGTCCCTCCCACATCCTGCTTGCAGGTACACCGCGATCCTAACAGGCCTAGCCCCGATGCGTGCCTGAAGTGTTGTGAGAGGTAAGTGGAAAGTCGCGGCCCACAAGACTAGTGCATCCAAGCTCAATCCAGCGATATTTCCTAGAATTCCCTGTGTGAGCCAGGTGCTACATTCTACGTGCCATACAAGAGAAGCTAGCTGAACGCCTTGTCCAAAAGCAACTTACTTCGGAGAGTTGAGGTCACCCTCAGTCCCTCACAGTTGCACACTGCCTGCAGAAAGAGTTTCCAACATCTGAACCACAGCCGTTTGTCAGAGGCTTGTGAGACGCAAGTGGAATAAGCAGACCTGGAGGGTGTCTCCAGCTGCAGTGGAGTGGTATTCTGGGTAGCGCCTGGCTTAGAACACTGTTACGTTCTCAGTGCCCGAGGAACGCAGCTAGTTGAAAGCTGGCTTGTAGGCTTGCTTCCTTGTGAGAGCTGAGTTCAGGGCAGGACCCTCCCGCATCCTGACTGCCCGTAGACGTAGGTCCCAGCATCCTTATGTTAGGCGCCAGAAGAGGTTGTGTGAAGAGCATGTGGAGGTGACAGGATTCTCCTCAAGTGTATCTGATCTCAATTCAGACATTGCAAACGTCCTTGTTCAATGAGAGTGTAGCTCGGTCCTAGCTCCCATCAAAGTGTCTAGCAGACATCTGCCTGCAAAGCATGCACACTTCCGAGAGTTGAGCTTATGGACTGTCCCTCCCACATCCTGCCTGCACGTACACCGCGCTCCTAACAGGCCTAGCCCCGATGCGTGCCTGAAGTGTTGTGAGAGGTAAGTGGAAAGTCGCGGCCCACAAGACTAGTGCATCCAAGCTCAATCCAGCGATTTCCTAGTATTCCCTGTGTGAGCCAGATGCTACATCCTAAGTGCCATACGAGAGAAGCTAGATGAACGCCTTGTCCAAAGCAACTTACTTCGGAGAGTTGAGCTCACCCTCAGTCCCTCACAGTTGCACACTGCCTGCAGAAAGAGTTTCCAACATCTGAACCACAGCCGTTTGTCAGAGGCTTGTGAGACGCAAGTGGAATAAGCAGACCTGGAGGGTGTCTCCAGCTGCAGTGGAGTGGTATTCTGGGTAGCGCCTGGCTTAGAACACTGTTACGTTCTCAGTGCCCGAGGAACGCAGCTAGTTGAAAGCTGGCTTGTAGGCGTGCTTTCTTGTGCGAGCTGAGTTCAGGGCAGGACCCTCCCGCGTCCTGACTGCCCGTAGATATAGGTCCCAGCATCCTTATGGTAGCTGCTGGAAGCGGTTGTGTGAAGAGCATGTGGAAGTGACAGGATTCTCCTCAAGTGTATCTGATCTCAATACAGACATTGCAAACGTCCTTGTTCACTGAGAGCGTAGCTCGGTCCTAGCTCCCATCAAAGTGTCTAGCAGACATCTGCCTGCAAAGCATACACACTTCCGAGAGTTGAGCTTATGGACTGTCCCTCCCACATCCTGCTTGCAGGTACACCGCGAACCTAACAGGCCTAGCCCCGATGCGTGCCTGAAGTGTTGTGAGAGGTAAGTGGAAAGTCGCGGCCCACAAGACTAGTGCATCCAAGCTCAATCCAGCCTTATTTCCAAGTATTCCCTGGTGAGCCAGGTGCTACATCGTATGGGCCATACAAGAGAAGCTAGCTGAACGCCTTGTCCAAAAGCAACTTACTTCGGAGAGTTGAGCTCACCCTCAGTCCCTCACAGTTGCACACTGCCTGCAGAAAGAGTTTCCAACATCTGAACCACAGCCGTTTGTCAGAGGTTGTGAGACGCAAGTGGAATAAGCAGACCTGGAGGGTGTCTCCAGCTGCAGTGGAGTGGTATTCTGGGTAGCGCCTGGCTTAGAACACTGTTACGTTCTCAGTGCCCGAGGAACGCAGCTAGTTGAAAGCTGGCTTGTAGGCGTGCTTTCTTGTGCGAGCTGAGTTCAGGGCAGGACCCTCCCGCGTCCTGACTGCCCGTAGATGTAGGTCCCAGCATCCTTATGTTAGTTGCTGGAAGCGGTTGTGTGAAGAGCATGTGGAAGTGACAGGATTCTCCTCAAGTGTATCTGATCTCAATACAGACATTGCAAACGTCCTTGTTCACTGAGAGCGTAGCTCGGTCCTAGCTCCCATCAAAGTGTCTAGCAGACATCTGCCTGCAAAGCATACACACTTCCGAGAGTTGAGCTTATGGACTGTCCCTCCCACATCCTGCTTGCAGGTACACCGCGATCCTAACAGGCCTAGCCCCGATGCGTGCCTGAAGTGTTGTGAGAGGTAAGTGGAAAGTCGCGGCCCACAAGACTAGTGCATCCAAGCTCAATCCAGCCTTATTTCCAAGTATTCCCTGGTGAGCCAGGTGCTACATCGTATGGGCCATACAAGAGAAGCTAGCTGAACGCCTTGTCCAAAAGCAACTTACTTCGGAGAGTTGAGCTCACCCTCAGTCCCTCACAGTTGCACACTGCCTGCAGAAAGAGTTTCCAACATCTGAACCACAGCCGTTTGTCAGAGGTTGTGAGACGCAAGTGGAATAAGCAGACCTGGAGGGTGTCTCCAGCTGCAGTGGAGTGGTATTCTGGGTAGCGCCTGGCTTAGAACACTGTTACGTTCTCAGTGCCCGAGGAACGCAGCTAGTTGAAAGCTGGCTTGTAGGCGTGCTTTCTTGTGCGAGCTGAGTTCAGGGCAGGACCCTCCCGCGTCCTGATTGCCCGTAGATGTAGGTCCCAGCATCCTTATGTTAGTTGCTGGAAGCGGTTGTGTGAAGAGCATGTGGAAGTGACAGGATTCTCCTCAAGTGTATCTGATCTCAATACAGACATTGCAAACGTCCTTGTTCACTGAGAGCGTAGCTCGGTCCTAGCTCCCATCAAAGTGTCTAGCAGACATCTGCCTGCAAAGCATACACACTTCCGAGAGTTGAGCTTATGGACTGTCCCTCCCACATCCTGCTTGCAGGTACACCGCGATCCTAACAGGCCTAGCCCCGATGCGTGCCTGAAGTGTTGTGAGAGGTAAGTGGAAAGTCGCGGCCCACAAGACTAGTGCATCCAAGCTCAATCCAGCGATATTTCCTAGAATTCCCTGTGTGACCCAGGTGCTACGTCCTACGTGCCATACAAGAGAAGCTAGCTGAACGCCTTGTCCAAAGCAACTTACTTCGGAGAGTTGAGCTCACCCTCAGTCCCTCACAGTTGCACACTGCCTGCAGAAAGAGTTTCCAACATCTAAACCACAACCGTTTGTCAGAGGCTTGTGAGACGCAAGTGGAATAAGCAGACCTGGAGGGTGTCTCCAGCTGCAGTGGAGTGGTATTCTGGGTAGCTCCTGGCTTAGAACACTGTTACGTTCTCAGTGCCCGAGGAACGCAGCTAGTTGAAAGCCTGCTTGTAGGCTTGCTTCCTTCTGAGAGCTGAGTTCAGGGCAGGACCCTCCCGCATCCTGACTGCCCGTAGACGTAGGTCCCAGCATCCTTATGTTAGGCGCCAGAAGAGGTTGTGTGAAGAGCATGTGGAGGTGACAGGATTCTCCTCAAGTGTATCTGATCTCAATTCAGACATTGCAAACGTCCTTGTTCAATGAGAGTGTAGCTCGGTCCTAGCTCCCATCAAAGTGTCTAGCAGACATCTGCCTGCAAAGCATGCACACTTCCGAGAGTTGAGCTTATGGACTGTCCCTCCCACATCCTGCCTGCACGTACACCGCGCTCCTAACAGGCCTAGCCCCGATGCGTGCCTGAAGTGTTGTGAGAGGTAAGTGGAAAGTCGCGGCCCACAAGACTAGTGCATCCAAGCTCAATCCAGCGATTTCCTAGTATTCCCTGTGTGAGCCAGATGCTACATCCTAAGTGCCATACGAGAGAAGCTAGCTAAACGCCTTGTCCAAAGCAACTTACTTCGGAGAGTTGAGCTCACCCTCAGTCCCTCACAGTTGCACACTGCCTGCAGAAAGAGTTTCCAACATCTGAACCACAGCCGTTTGTCAGAGGCTTGTGAGACGCAAGTGGAATAAGCAGACCTGGAGGGTGTCTCCAGCTGCAGTAGAGTGGTATTCTGGGTAGCTCCTGGCTTAGAACACTGTTACGTTCTCAGTGCCCGAGGAACGCAGCTAGTTGAAAGGTGGTTTGTAGGCGTGCTTCCTTTTGAGAGCTGAGTTCAGGGCAGGAACCTCCCGCATCCTGATTGCCCGTAGACGTAGGTCCCAGCATCCTTATGTTAGGCGCCTGAGGAGGTTGTGTGAAGAGCATGTGGAGGTGACAGGATTCTCCTCAAGTGTATCTGATCTCAATTCAGACATTGCAAACGTCCTTGTTCAATGAGAGTGTAGCTCGGTCCTAGCTCCCATCAAAGTGTCTAGCAGACATCTGCCTGCAAAGCATGCACACTTCCCAGAGTTGAGCTTATGGACTGTCCCTCCCACATCCTGCCTGCACGTACACCGCGCTATCAGGCCTAGCCCCGATGCGTGCCTGAAGTGTTGTGAGAGGTAAGTGGAAAGTCGCGGCCCACAAGACTAGTGCATCCAAGCTCAATCCAGCGATATTTCCTAGTATTCCCTGGTGAGCCAGGTGCTACATCGTATGTGCCATACAAGAGAAGCTAGCTGAACGCCTTGTCCAAAAGCAACTTACTGCGGAGAGTTCAGCTCACCCTCAGTCCCTCACAGTTGCACACTGCCTGCAAAAGAGTTTCCAACATCTGAACCACAGGCGTTTGTCAGAGGCTTGTGACACGCAAGTGGAATAAGCAGACCTGGAGGGTGTCTCCAGCTGCAGTGGAGTGGTATTCTGGGTAGCGCCTGGCTTAGAACACTGTTACGTTCTCAGTGCCCGAGGAACGCAGCTAGCTGAAAGCTGGCTTGTAGGCTTGCTTCCTTGTGAGAGCTGAGTTCAGGGCAGGACCCTCCCGCATCCTGACTGCCCGCAGAGGTAGGTCCCAGCATCCTTTTGTTAGTTGCCGGAAGCGGTTGTGTGAAGAGCATGTGGAAGTGACAGAATTCTCCTCAAGTGTATCTGATCTCAATACAGAGATTGCAAATGTCCTTGTTCACTGAGAGCGTAGCTCGGTCCTAGCTCCCATCAAAGTGTCTAGCAGACATCTGCCTGCAAAGCATACACACTTCTGAGAGTTGAACTTATGGACTGTCCCTCCCACATCCTGCTTGCACGTACACCGCGATCCTAACAGGCCTAACCCGATGCGTGCCTAAGTGTTGTGAGAGGTAAGTGGAAAGTCGCGGCCGACAAGTCTAGTGCATCCAAGCTCAATCCAGCGATTTCCTAGTATTCCCTGTGTGAGCCAGGTGCCACATCCTACGTGCCATACGAGAGAAGCTAGCTGAACGCGTTGTCCAAAAGCAACTTACTTCGGAGAGTTGAGCTCACCCTCAGTCACTCACAGTTGCACACTGCCTGCAGAAAGAGTTTCCAACATCTGAACCACAGCCGTTTGTCAGAGGCTTATGAGACGCAAGTGGAATAAGCAGACCTGGAGGGTGTCTCCAGCTGCAGTAGAGTGGTATTCTGGGTAGCTCCTGGCTTAGAACACTGTTACGTTCTCAGTGCCCGAGGAACGCAGCTAGTTGAAAGCTGGCTTGTAGGCGTGCTTTCTTGTGCGAGCTGAGTTGAGGGCAGGACCCTCCCGCGTCCTGACTGCCCGTAGATGTAGGTCCCAGCATCCTTATGTTAGTTGCTGGAAGCGGTTGTGTGAAGAGCATGTGGAAGTGACAGGATTCTCCTCAAGTGTATCTGATCTCAATACAGACATTGCAAACGTCCTTGTTCACTGAGAGCGTAGCTCGGTCCTAGCTCCCATCAAAGTGTCTAGCAGACATCTGCCTGCAAAGCATACACACTTCCGAGAGTTGAGCTTATGGACTGTCCCTCCCACATCCTGCTTGCAGGTACACCGCGATCCTAACAGGCCTAGCCCCGATGCGTGTCTGAAGTGTTGTGAGAGGTAAGTGGAAAGTCGCGGCCCACAAGACTAGTGCATCCAAGCTCAATCCAGCGATTTCCTAGTATTCCCTGTGTGAGCCAGGTGCTACATCCTACGTGCCATACGAGAGAAGCTAGCTGAACGCCTTGTCCAAAAGCAACTTACTACGGAGATTTGAGCTCACCCTCAGTCACTCACAGTTGCACACTGCCTGCAGAAAGAGTTTCCAACATCTGAACCACAGCCGTTTGTCAGAGGTTGTGAGACGCAAGTGGAATAAGCAGACCTGGAGGGTGTCTCCAGCTGCAGTGGAGTGGTTTTCTGGGTAGCTCCTGGCTTAGAACACTGTTACGTTCTCAGTGCCCGAGGAACGCAGCTAGTGGAAATCTCGATTGTAGGCCTATTTCCTTGTGCGAGCTGAGTTCAGGGCAGGACCCTCCCGCATCCTGACTGCCCATAGACCTAGGTCCCAGCATCCTTATGTTAGGAGCCGGAAGCGGTTGTGTGAAGAGCATGCGGAAGTGACAGGTGTCTCTTCAAGTGTATCTGATCTCAATACAGACATTGCAAACGTCCTTGTTCACTGAGAGCGTAGCTCGGTGCTAGCTCCCATCAAAGTGTCTAGCAGACATCTGCCTGCAAAGCATGCACACTTCCGAGAGTTGAGCTTATGGACTGTCCCTCCCACATCCTGCCTGCACGTACACCGCGCTCCTAACAGGCCTAGCCGCGATGCGTGCCTGAAGTGTTGTGAGAGGTAAGTGGAAAGTCGCGGCCCACAAGACTAGTGCATCCAAGCTCAATCCAGCGATATTTCCTAGAATTCCCTGTGTGACCCAGGTGCTACATCCTACGTGCCATACAAGAGAAGCTAGCTGAACGCCTTGTCCAAAAGCAACTTACTTCGGAGAGTTGAGCTCACCCTCAGTCCCTCACAGTTGCACACTGCCTGCAGAAAGAGTTTCCAACATCTGAACCACAGCCGTTTATCAGAGGTTGTGAGACGCAAGTGGAATAAGCAGACCTGGAGGGTGTCTCCAGCTGCAGTGGAGTGGTATTCTGGGTAGCGCCTGGCTTAGAACACTGTTACGTTCTCAGTGCCCGAGGAACGCAGCTAGTTGAAAGCTGGCTTGTAGGCGTGCTTTCTTGTGCGAGCTGAGTTCAGGGCAGGACCCTCCCGCGTCCTGACTGCCCGTAGATGTAGGTCCCAGCATCCTTATGTGAGTTGCTGGAAGCGGTTGTGTGAAGAGCATGCGGAAGTGACAGGATTCTCCTCAAGTGTATCTGATCTCAATACAGACATTGCAAACGTCCTTGTTCACTGAGAGCGTAGCTCGGTCCTAGCTCCCCTCAAAGTGTCTAGCAGACATCTGCCTGCAAAGCATACACACTTCCGAGAGTTGAGCTTATGGACTGTCCCTCCCACATCCTGCTTGCAGGTACACCGCGATCCTAACAGGCCTAACCCGATGCGTGCTTAAGTGTTGTGAGAGGTAAGTGGAAAGTCGCGACCCACAAGACTAGTGCATCCAAGCTCAATCCAGCGATTTCCTAGTATTCCCTGTGTGAGCCAGGTGCTACATCCTACGTGCCATACGAGAGAAGCTAGCTGAACGCCTTGTCCAAAAGCAACTTACTACGGAGATTTGAGCTCACCCTCAGTCACTCACAGTTGCACACTGCCTGCAGAAAGAGTTTCCAACATCTGAACCACAGCCGTTTGTCAGAGGTTGTGAGACGCAAGTGGAATAAGCAGACCTGGAGGGTGTCTCCAGCTGCAGTGGAGTGGTATTCTGGGTAGCTCCTGGCTTAGAACACTGTTACGTTCTCAGTGCCCGAGGAACGCAGCTAGTGGAAATCTGGATTGTAGGCCTATTTCCTTGTGCGAGCTGAGTTCAGGGCAGGACCCTCCCGCATCCTGACTGCCCATAGACCTGGGTCCCAGCATCCTTATGTTAGGAGCCGGAAGCGGTTGTGTGAAGAGCATGCGGAAGTGACAGGATTCTCCTCAAGTGTATCTGATCTCAATACAGACATTGCAAACGTCCTTGTTCACTGAGAGCGTAGCTCGGTGCTAGCTCCCATCAAAGTGTCTAGCAGACATCTGCCTGCAAAGCATGCACACTTCCGAGAGTTGAGCTTATGGACTGTCCCTCCCACATCCTGCCTGCACGTACACCGCGCTCCTAACAGGCCTAGCCCCGATGCGTGCCTGAAGTGTTGTGAGAGGTAAGTGGAAAGTCGCGGCTCACAAGACTAGTGCATCCAAGCTCAATCCAGCGATATTTCCTAGAATTCCCTGTGTGACCCAGGTGCTACATCCTACGTGCCATACAAGAGAAGCTAGCTGAACGCCTTGTCCAAAGCAACTTACTTCGGAGAGTTGAGCTCACCCTCAGTCCCTCACAGTTGCACACTGCCTGCAGAAAGAGTTTCCAACATCTAAACCACAGCCGTTTGTCAGAGGCTTGTGAGACGCAAGTGGAATAAGCAGACCTGGAGGGTGTCTCCAGCTGCAGTGGAGTGGTATTCTGGGTAGCTCCTGGCTTAGAACACTGTTACGTTCTCAGTGCCCGAGGAACGCAGCTAGTTGAAAGCTGGCTTGTAGGCGTGCTTCCTTGTGAGACCTGAGTTCAGGGCAGGACCCTCCCGCATCCTGACTGCCCGTAGACGTAGGTCCCAGCATCCTTATGTTAGGCGCCAGAAGAGGTTGTGTGAAGAGCATGTGGAGGTGACAGGATTCTCCTCAAGTGTATCTGATCTCAATACAGACATTGCAAACGTCCTTGTTCACTGAGAGCGTAGCTCGGTCCTAGCTCCCATCAAAGTGTCTAGCAGACATCTGCCTGCAAAGCATACACACTTCCGAGAGTTGAGCTTATGGACTGTCCCTCCCACATCCTGCTTGCAGGTACACCGCGATCCTAACAGGCCTAGCCCCGATGCGTGCCTGAAGTGTTGTGAGAGGTAAGTGGAAAGTCGCGGCCCACAAGACTAGTGCATCCAAGCTCAATCCAGCCTTATTTCCAAGTATTCCCTGGTGAGCCAGGTGCTACATCGTATGGGCCATACAAGAGAAGCTAGCTGAACGCCTTGTCCAAAAGCAACTTACTTCGGAGAGTTGAGCTCACCCTCAGTCCCTCACAGTTGCACACTGCCTGCAGAAAGAGTTTCCAACATCTGAACCACAGCCGTTTGTCAGAGGTTGTGAGACGCAAGTGGAATAAGCAGACCTGGAGGGTGTCTCCAGCTGCAGTGGAGTGGTATTCTGGGTAGCGCCTGGCTTAGAACACTGTTACGTTCTCAGTGCCCGAGGAACGCAGCTAGTTGAAAGCTGGCTTGTAGGCGTGCTTTCTTGTGCGAGCTGAGTTCAGGGCAGGACCCTCCCGCGTCCTGACTGCCCGTAGATGTAGGTCCCAGCATCCTTATGTTAGTTGCTGGAAGCGGTTGTGTGAAGAGCATGTGGAAGTGACAGGATTCTCCTCAAGTGTATCTGATCTCAATACAGACATTGCAAACGTCCTTGTTCACTGAGAGCGTAGCTCGGTCCTAGCTCCCCTCAAAGTGTCTAGCAGACATCTGCCTGCAAAGCATACACACTTCCGAGAGTTGAGCTTATGGACTGTCCCTCCCACATCCTGCTTGCAGGTACACCGCGATCCTAACAGGCCTAGCCCCGATGCGTGCCTGAAGTGTTGTGAGAGGTAAGTGGAAAGTCGCGGCCCACAAGACTAGTGCATCCAAGCTCAATCCAGCCTTATTTCCAAGTATTCCCTGGTGAGCCAGGTGCTACATCGTATGGGCCATACAAGAGAAGCTAGCTGAACGCCTTGTCCAAAAGCAACTTACTTCGGAGAGTTGAGCTCACCCTCAGTCCCTCACAGTTGCACACTGCCTGCAGAAAGAGTTTCCAACATCTGAACCACAGCCGTTTGTCAGAGGTTGTGAGACGCAAGTGGAATAAGCAGACCTGGAGGGTGTCTCCAGCTGCAGTGGAGTGGTATTCTGGGTAGCGCCTGGCTTAGAACACTGTTACGTTCTCAGTGCCCGAGGAACGCAGCTAGTTGAAAGCTGGCTTGTAGGCGTGCATTCTTGTGCGAGCTGAGTTCAGGGCAGGACCCTCCCGCGTCCTGACTGCCCGTAGATGTAGGTCCCAGCATCCTTATGTTAGTTGCTGGAAGCGGTTGTGTGAAGAGCATGTGGAAGTGACAGGATTCTCCTCAAGTGTATCTGATCTCAATACAGACATTGCAAACGTCCTTGTTCACTGAGAGCGTAGCTCGGTCCTAGCTCCCATCAAAGTGTCTAGCAGACATCTGCCTGCAAAGCATGCACACTTCCGAGAGTTGAGCTTATGGACTGTCCCTCCCACATCCTGCCTGCACGTACACCGCGCTCCTAACAGGCCTAGCCCCGATGCGTGCCTGAAGTGTTGTGAGAGGTAAGTGGAAAGTCGCGGCCCACAAGACTAGTGCATCCAAGCTCAATCCAGCGATATTTCCTAGAATTCCCTGTGTGACACAGGTGCTACGTCCTACGTGCCATACAAGAGAAGCTAGCTGAACGCCTTGTCCAAAGCAACTTACTTCGGAGAGTTGAGCTCACCCTCAGTCACTCACAGTTGCACACTGCGTGCAGAAAGAGTTTCCAACATCTAAACCACAGCCGTTTGTCAGAGGCTTGTGAGACGCAAGTGGAATAAGCAGACCTGGAGGGTGTCTCCAGCTGCAGTGGAGTGGTATTCTGGGTAGCTCCTGGCTTAGAACACTGTTACGTTCTCAGTGCCCGAGGAACGCAGCTAGTTGAAAGCTGGCTTGTAGGCTTGCTTCCTTCTGAGAGCTGAGTTCAGGGCAGGACCCTCCCGCATCCTGACTGCCCGTAGACGTAGGTCCCAGCATCCTTATGTTAGGCGCCAGAAGAGGTTGTGTGAAGAGCATGTGGAGGTGACAGGATTCTCCTCAAGTGTATCTGATCTCAATACAGACATTGCAAACGTCCTTGTTCACTGAGAGCGTAGCTCGGTCCTAGCTCCCATCAAAGTGTCTAGCAGACATCTGCCTGCAAAGCATACACATTTCCGAGAGTTGAGCTTATGGACTGTCCCTCCCACATCCTGCTTGCAGGTACACCGCGATCCTAACAGGCCTAGCCCCGATGCGTGCCTGAAGTGTTGTGAGAGGTAAGTGGAAAGTCGCGGCCCACAAGACTAGTGCATCCAAGCTCAATCCAGCCTTATTTCCAAGTATTCCCTGGTGAGCCAGGTGCTACATCGTATGGGCCATACAAGAGAAGCTAGCTGAACGCCTTGTCCAAAAGCAACTTACTTCGGAGAGTTGAGCTCACCCTCAGTCCGTCACAGTTGCACACTGCCTGCAGAAAGAGTTTCCAACATCTGAACCACAGGCGTTTGTCAGAGGATTGTGAGACTCAAGTGGAATAAGCAGACCTGGAGGGTGTCTCCAGCTGCAGTGGAGTGGTATTCTGGGTAGCGCCTGGCTTAGAACACTGTTACGTTCTCAGTGCCCGAGGAACGCAGCTAGTTGAAAGCTGGCTTGTAGGCTTGCTTCCTTGTGAGAGCTGAGTTCAGGGCAGGACCCTCCCGCTTTCTGACTCCCCATAGACGTAGGTCCCAACATCCTTATGTTAGTTGCCGGAAGCTATTTTGTGAAGAGCATGTGGAAGTGACAGGATTCTCCTCAAGTGTATCTGATCTCAATACAGACATTGCAAACGTCCTTGTTCACTGAGAGCGTAGCTCGGTCCTAGCTCCAATCAAAGTGTCTAGCAGACATCTGCCTGCAAAGCATACACACTTCCGAGAGTTGAGCTTATGGACTGTCCCTCCCACATCCTGCTTGCACGTACACCGCGATCCTAACAGGCCTAACCCGATGCGTGCCTAAGTGTTGTGAGAGGTAAGTGGAAAGTCGCGGCCCACAAGACTAGTGCATCCAAGCTCAATCCAGCGATTTCCTACTATTCCCTGTGTGAGCCAGGTGCTACATCCTACGTGCCATACGAGAGAAGCTAGCTGAACGCCTTGTCCAAAAGCAACTTACTACGGAGATTTGAGCTCACCCTCAGTCACTCACAGTTGCACACTGCCTGCAGAAAGAGTTTCCAACATCTGAACCACAGCCGTTTGTCAGAGGTTGTGAGACGCAAGTGGAATAAGCAGACCTGGAGGGTGTCTCCAGCTGCAGTGGAGTGGTATTCTGGGTAGCTCCTGGCTTAGAAGACTGTTACGTTCTCAGTGCCCGAGGAACGCAGCTAGTGGAAATCTAGATTGTAGGCCTATTTCCTTGTGCGAGCTGAGTTCAGGGCAGGACCCTCCCGCATCCTGACTGCCCATAGACCTGGGTCCCAGCATCCTTATGTTAGGAGCCGGAAGCGGTTGTGTGAAGAGCATGCGGAAGTGACAGGATTCTCCTCAAGTGTATCTGATCTCAATACAGACATTGCAAACGTCCTTGTTCACTGAGAGCGTAGCTCGGTGCTAGCTCCCATCAAAGTGTCTAGCAGACATCTGCCTGCAAAGCATGCACACTTCCGAGAGTTGAGCTTATGGACTGTCCCTCCCACATCCTGCCTGCACGTACACCGCGCTCCTAACAGGCCTAGCCCCGATGCGTGCCTGAAGTGTTGTGAGAGGTAAGTGGAAAGTCGCGGCTCACAAGACTAGTGCATCCAAGCTCAATCCAGCGATATTTCCTAGAATTCCCTGTGTGACCCAGGTGCTACATCCTACGTGCCATACAAGAGAAGCTAGCTGAACGCCTTGTCCAAAGCAACTTACTTCGGAGAGTTGAGCTCACCCTCAGTCCCTCACAGTTGCACACTGCCTGCAGAAAGAGTTTCCAACATCTAAACCACAGCCGTTTGTCAGAGGCTTGTGAGACGCAAGTGGAATAAGCAGACCTGGAGGGTGTCTCCAGCTGCAGTGGAGTGGTATTCTGGGTAGCTCCTGGCTTAGAACACTGTTACGTTCTCAGTGCCCGAGGAACGCAGCTAGTTGAAAGCTGGCTTGTAGGCGTGCTTCCTTGTGAGAGCTGAGTTCAGGGCAGGACCCTCCCGCATCCTGACTGCCCGTAGACGTAGGTCCCAGCATCCTTATGTTAGGCGCCAGAAGAGGTTGTGTGAAGAGCATGTGGAGGTGACAGGATTCTCCTCAAGTGTATCTGATCTCAATACAGACATTGCAAACGTCCTTGTTCACTGAGAGCGTAGCTCGGTCCTAGCTCCCATCAAAGTGTCTAGCAGACATCTGCCTGCAAAGCATACACACTTCCGAGAGTTGAGCTTATGGACTGTCCCTCCCACATCCTGCTTGCAGGTACACCGCGATCCTAACAGGCCTAGCCCCGATGCGTGCCTGAAGTGTTGTGAGAGGTAAGTGGAAAGTCGCGGCCCACAAGACTAGTGCATCCAAGCTCAATCCAGCCTTATTTCCAAGTATTCCCTGGTGAGCCAGGTGCTACATCGTATGGGCCATACAAGAGAAGCTAGCTGAACGCCTTGTCCAAAAGCAACTTACTTCGGAGAGTTGAGCTCACCCTCAGTCCCTCACAGTTGCACACTGCCTGCAGAAAGAGTTTCCAACATCTGAACCACAGCCGTTTGTCAGAGGTTGTGAGACGCAAGTGGAATAAGCAGACCTGGAGGGTGTCTCCAGCTGCAGTGGAGTGGTATTCTGGGTAGCGCCTGGCTTAGAACACTGTTACGTTCTCAGTGCCCGAGGAACGCAGCTAGTTGAAAGCTGGCTTGTAGGCGTGCTTTCTTGTGCGAGCTGAGTTCAGGGCAGGACCCTCCCGCGTCCTGACTGCCCGTAGATGTAGGTCCCAGCATCCTTATGTTAGTTGCTGGAAGCGGTTGTGTGAAGAGCATGTGGAAGTGACAGGATTCTCCTCAAGTGTATCTGATCTCAATACAGACATTGCAAACGTCCTTGTTCACTGAGAGCGTAGCTCGGTCCTAGCTCCCATCAAAGTGTCTAGCAGACATCTGCCTGCAAAGCATGCACACTTCCGAGAGTTGAGCTTATGGACTGTCCCTCCCACATCCTGCCTGCACGTACACTGCGCTCCTAACAGGCCTAGCCCCGATGCGTGCCTGAAGTGTTGTGAGAGGTAAGTGGAAAGTCGCGGCCCACAAGACTAGTGCATCCAAGCTCAATCCAGCGATTTCCTAGTATTCCCTGTGTGAGCCAGATGCTACATCCTAAGTGCCATACGAGAGAAGCTAGATGAACGCCTTGTCCAAAGCAACTTACTTCGGAGAGTTGAGCTCACCCTCAGTCCCTCACAGTTGCACACTGCCTGCAGAAAGAGTTTCCAACATCTGAACCACAGCCGTTTGTCAGAGGCTTGTGAGACGCAAGTGGAATAAGCAGACCTGGAGGGTGTCTCCAGCTGCAGTGGAGTGGTATTCTGGGTAGCGCCTGGCTTAGAACACTGTTACGTTCTCAGTGCCCGAGGAACGCAGCTAGTTGAAAGCTGGCTTGTAGGCGTGCTTTCTTGTGCGAGCTGAGTTCAGGGCAGGACCCTCCCGCGTCCTGACTGCCCGTAGATATAGGTCCCAGCATCCTTATGGTAGTTGCTGGAAGCGGTTGTGTGAAGAGCATGTGGAAGTGACAGGATTCTCCTCAAGTGTATCTGATCTCAATACAGACATTGCAAACGTCCTTGTTCACTGAGAGCGTAGCTCGGTCCTAGCTCCCATCAAAGTGTCTAGCAGACATCTGCCTGCAAAGCATACACACTTCCGAGAGTTGAGCTTATGGACTGTCCCTCCCACATCCTGCTTGCAGGTACACCGCGAACCTAACAGGCCTAGCCCCGATGCGTGCCTGAAGTGTTGTGAGAGGTAAGTGGAAAGTCGCGGCCCACAAGACTAGTGCATCCAAGCTCAATCCAGCCTTATTTCCAAGTATTCCCTGGTGAGCCAGGTGCTACATCGTATGGGCCATACAAGAGAAGCTAGCTGAACGCCTTGTCCAAAAGCAACTTACTTCGGAGAGTTGAGCTCACCCTCAGTCCCTCACAGTTGCACACTGCCTGCAGAAAGAGTTTCCAACATCTGAACCACAGCCGTTTGTCAGAGGTTGTGAGACGCAAGTGGAATAAGCAGACCTGGAGGGTGTCTCCAGCTGCAGTGGAGTGGTATTCTGGGTAGCGCCTGGCTTAGAACACTGTTACGTTCTCAGTGCCCGAGGAACGCAGCTAGTTGAAAGCTGGCTTGTAGGCGTGCTTTCTTGTGCGAGCTGAGTTCAGGGCAGGACCCTCCCGCGTCCTGACTGCCCGGAGATGTAGGTCCCAGCATCCTTATGTTAGTTGCTGGAAGCGGTTGTGTGAAGAGCATGTGGAAGTGACAGGATTCTCCTCAAGTGTATCTGATCTCAATACAGACATTGCAAACGTCCTTGTTCACTGAGAGCGTAGCTCGGTCCTAGCTCCCATCAAAGTGTCTAGCAGACATCTGCCTGCAAAGCATACACACTTCCGAGAGTTGAGCTTATGGACTGTCCCTCCCACATCCTGCTTGCAGGTACACCGCGATCCTAACAGGCCTAGCCCCGATGCGTGCCTGAAGTGTTGTGAGAGGTAAGTGGAAAGTCGCGGCCCACAAGACTAGTGCATCCAAGCTCAATCCAGCCTTATTTCCAAGTATTCCCTGGTGAGCCAGGTGCTACATCGTATGGGCCATACAAGAGAAGCTAGCTGAACGCCTTGTCCAAAAGCAACTTACTTCGGAGAGTTGAGCTCACCCTCAGTCCCTCACAGTTGCACACTGCCTGCAGAAAGAGTTTCCAACATCTGAACCACAGCCGTTTGTCAGAGGTTGTGAGACGCAAGTGGAATAAGCAGACCTGGAGGGTGTCTCCAGCTGCAGTGGAGTGGTATTCTGGGTAGCGCCTGGCTTAGAACACTGTTACGTTCTCAGTGCCCGAGGAACGCAGCTAGTTGAAAGCTGGCTTGTAGGCGTGCTTTCTTGTGCGAGCTGAGTTCAGGGCAGGACCCTCCCGCGTCCTGATTGCCCGTAGATGTAGGTCCCAGCATCCTTATGTTAGTTGCTGGAAGCGGTTGTGTGAAGAGCATGTGGAAGTGACAGGATTCTCCTCAAGTGTATCTGATCTCAATACAGACATTGCAAACGTCCTTGTTCACTGAGAGCGTAGCTCGGTCCTAGCTCCCATCAAAGTGTCTAGCAGACATCTGCCTGCAAAGCATACACACTTCCGAGAGTTGAGCTTATGGACTGTCCCTCCCACATCCTGCTTGCAGGTACACCGCGATCCTAACAGGCCTAGCCCCGATGCGTGCCTGAAGTGTTGTGAGAGGTAAGTGGAAAGTCGCGGCCCACAAGACTAGTGCATCCAAGCTCAATCCAGCGATATTTCCTAGAATTCCCTGTGTGACCCAGGTGCTACGTCCTACGTGCCATACAAGAGAAGCTAGCTGAACGCCTTGTCCAAAGCAACTTACTTCGGAGAGTTGAGCTCACCCTCAGTCCCTCACAGTTGCACACTGCCTGCAGAAAGAGTTTCCAACATCTAAACCACAGCCGTTTGTCAGAGGCTTGTGAGACGCAAGTGGAATAAGAAGACCTGGAGGGTGTCTCCAGCTGCAGTGGAGTGGTATTCTGGGTAGCTCCTGGCTTAGAACACTGTTACGTTCTCAGTGCCCGAGGAACGCAGCTAGTTGAAAGCTGGCTTGTAGGCTTGCTTCCTTCTGAGAGCTGAGTTCAGGGCAGGACCCTCCCGCATCCTGACTGCCCGTAGACGTAGGTCCCAGCATCCTTATGTTAGGCGCCAGAAGAGGTTGTGTGAAGAGCATGTGGAGGTGACAGGATTCTCCTCAAGTGTATCTGATCTCAATTCAGACATTGCAAACGTCCTTGTTCAATGAGAGTGTAGCTCGGTCCTGGCTCCCATCAAAGTGTCTAGCAGACATCTGCCTGCAAAGCATGCACACTTCCGAGAGTTGAGCTTATGGACTGTCCCTCCCACATCCTGCCTGCACGTACACCGCGCTCCTAACAGGCCTAGCCCCGATGCGTGCCTGAAGTGTTGTGAGAGGTAAGTGGAAAGTCGCGGCCCACAAGACTAGTGCATCCAAGCTCAATCCAGCGATTTCCTAGTATTCCCTGTGTGAGCCAGATGCTACATCCTAAGTGCCATACGAGAGAAGCTAGCTGAACGCCTTGTCCAAAGCAACTTACTTCGGAGAGTTGAGCTCACCCTCAGTCCGTCACAGTTGCACACTGCCTGCAGAAAGAGTTTCCAACATCTGAACCACAGCCGTTTGTCAGAGGCTTGTGAGACGCAAGTGGAATAAGCAGACCTGGAGGGTGTCTCCAGCTGCAGTAGAGTGGTATTCTGGGTAGCTCCTGGCTTAGAACACTGTTACGTTCTCAGTGCCCGAGGAACGCAGCTAGTTGAAAGGTGGCTTGTAGGCGTGCTTCCTTTTGAGAGCTGAGTTCAGGGCAGGACCCTCCCGCATCCTGATTGCCCGTAGACGTAGGTCCCAGCATCCTTATGTTAGGCGCCAGAAGAGGTTGTGTGAAGAGCATGTGGAGGTGACAGGATTCTCCTCAAGTGTATCTGATCTCAATTCAGACATTGCAAACGTCCTTGTTCAATGAGAGTGTAGCTCGGTCCTAGCTCCCATCAAAGTGTCTAGCAGACATCTGCCTGCAAAGCATGCACACTTCCCAGAGTTGAGCTTATGGACTGTCCCTCCCACATCCTGCCTGCACGTACACCGCGCTATCAGGCCTAGCCCCGATGCGTGCCTGAAGTGTTGTGAGAGGTAAGTGGAAAGTCGCGGCCCACAAGACTAGTGCATCCAAGCTCAATCCAGCGATATTTCCTAGTAGTCCCTGGTGAGCCAGGTGCTACATCGTATGTGCCATACAAGAGAAGCTAGCTGAACGCCTTGTCCAAAAGCAACTTACTGCGGAGAGTTCAGCTCACCCTCAGTCCCTCACAGTTGCACACTGCCTGCAAAAGAGTTTCCAACATCTGAACCACAGGCGTTTGTCAGAGGCTTGTGAGATGCAAGTGGAATAAGCAGACCTGGAGGGTGTCTCCAGCTGCAGTGGAGTGGTATTCTGGGTAGCTCCTGGCTTAGAACACTGTTACGTTCTTAGTGCCCATGGAACGCAGCTAGCTGAAAACTGGCTTGTAGGCTTGCTTCCTTGTGAGAGCTGAGTTCAGGGCAGGACCCTCCCGCATCCTGACTGCCCGTAGATGTAGGTCCCAGCATCCTTATGTTAGTTGCTGGAAGCGGTTGTGTGAAGAGCATGTGGAAGTGACAGGATTCTCCTCAAGTGTATCTGATCTCAATACAGACATTGCAAACGTCCTTGTTCAATGAGAGCGTAGCCCGGTCCTAGCTCCCATCAAAGTGTCTAGCAGACATCTGCCTACAAAGCATACACACTTCGAGAGTTGAGCTTATGGACTGTTCCTCCCACACCCTGCCTGCACGTACACCGCGATCCTAACAGGCCTAACCCGATGCGTGCCTAAGTGTTGTGAGAGGTAAGTGGAAAGTCGCGGCCCACAAGACTAGTGCATCCAAGCTCAATCCAGCGATTTCCTAGTATTCCCTGTGTGAGCCAGGTGCTACATCCTACGTGCCATACGAGAGAAGCTAGCTGAACGCCTTGTCCAAAAGCAACTTACTTCGGAGAGTTGAGCTCACCCTCAGTCCCTCACAGTTGCACACTGCCTGCAGAAAGAGTTTCCAACATCTGAACCACAGCCGTTTGTCAGAGGCTTGTGAGACGCAAGTGGAATAAGCAGACCTGGAGGGTGTCTCCAGCTGCAGTGGAGTGGTATTCTGGGTAGCGCCTGGCTTAGAACACTGTTACGTTCTCAGTGCCCGAGGAACGCAGCTAGTGGAAATCTGGATTGTAGGCCTACTTCCTTGTGCGAGCTGAGTTCAGGGCAGGACCCTCCCGCATCCTGACTGCCCATAGACCTAGGTCCCAGCATCCTTATGTTAGGAGCCGGAAGCGGTTGTGTGAAGAGCATGCGGAAGTGACAGGATTCTCCTCAAGTGTATCTGATCTCAATACAGACATTGCAAACGTCCTTGTTCACTGAGAGCGTAGCTCGGTGCTAGCTCCCATCAAAGTGTCTAGCAGACATCTGCCTGCAAAGCATGCACACTTCCGAGAGTTGAGCTTATGGACTGTCCCTCCCACATCCTGCCTGCACGTACACCGCGCTCCTAACAGGCCTAGCCCCGATGCGTGCCTGAAGTGTTGTGAGAGGTAAGTGGAAAGTCGCGGCCCACAAGACTAATGCATACAAGCTCAATCCAGCGATTTCCTAGTATTCCCTGTGTGAGCCAGGTGCTACATCCTAAGTGCCATACGAGAGAAGCTAGCTGAACGCCTTGTCCAAAAGCAACTTACGTCGGAGAGTTGAGCTCACCCTCAGTCACTCACAGTTGCACACTGCCTGCAGAAAGAGTTTCCAACATCTGAACCACAGCCGTTTGTCAGAGGCTTGTGAGACGCAAGTCGAATAAGCAGACCTGGAGGGTGTCTCCAGCTGCAGTAGAGTGGTATTCTGGGTAGCTCCTGGATTAGAACACTGTTACGTTCTCAGTGCCCGAGGAACGCAGCTAGTTGAAAGCTGGCTTGTAGGCGTACTTCCTTGTGCGAGCTGAGTTCAGGGCAAGACCCTCCCGCATCCTGACTGCCCGTAGAGGTAGGTCCCAGCATCCTTATGTTAGTTGCCGGAAGCGGTTGTGTGAAGAGCATGTGGAAGTGACAGGATTCTCCTCAAGTGTATCTGATCTCAATACAGAGATTGCAAACGTCCTTGTTCACTGAGAGCGTAGCTCGGTCCTAGCTCCCATCAAAGTGTCTAGCAGACATGTGCCTGCAAACCATACACTCTTCCGAGAGTTGAGCTTATGGACTGTCCCTCCCACATCCTGCCTGCACGTACACCGCGCTCCTAACAGGCCTATCCCCGACGCGTGCCTGAAGTGTTGTGAGAGGTAAGTGGAAAGTCGCCGCCCACAAGACTAGTGCATCCAAGCTCAATCCAGCGATTTCCTAGTATTCCCTGTGTGAGCCAGGTGCCACATCCTACGTGCCATACGAGAGAAGCTAGCTGAACGCCTTGTCCAAAAGCAACTTACTTCGGAGAGTTGAGCTCACCCTCAGTCCGTCACAGTTGCACACTGCCTGCAGAAAGAGTTTCCAACATCTGAACCACAGCCGTTTGTCAGAGGCTTGTGAGACGCAAGTGGAATAAGCAGACCTGGAGGGTGTCTCCAGCTGCAGTGGAGTGGTATTCTGGGTAGAGCCTGGCTTAGAACACTGTTACATTCTCAGTGCCCGAGGAACGCAGCGAGTTGAAAGCTGGCTTGTAGGCGTACTTCCTTGTGCGAGCTGAGTTCAGGGCAAGACCCTCCCGCATCCTGACTGCCCGTAGAGGTAGGTCCCAGCATCCTTATGTAAGTTGCCGGAAGCGGTTGTGTGAAGAGCATGTGGAAGTGACAGGATTCTCCTCAAGTGTATCTGATCTGAATACAGAGATTGCAAACGTCCTTGTTCACTGAGAGCGTAGCTCGGTCCTAGCTCCCATCAAAGTGTCTAGCAGACATCTGCCTGCAAAGCATACACACTTCTGAGAGTTGAACTTATGGACTGTCCCTCCCACATCCTGCTTGCACGTACACCGCGATCCTAACAGGCCTAACCCGATGCGTGCCTAAGTGTTGTGAGAGGTAAGTGGAAAGTCGCGGCCGACAAGTCTAGTGCATCCAAGCTCAATCCAGCGATTTCCTAGTATTCCCTGTGTGAGCCAGGTGCCACATCCTACGTGCCATACGAGAGAAGCTAGCTGAACGCGTTGTCCAAAAGCAACTTACTTCGGAGAGTTGAGCTCACCCTCAGTCACTCACAGTTGCACACTGCCTGCAGAAAGAGTTTCCAACATCTGAACCACAGCCGTTTGTCAGAGGCTTATGAGACGCAAGTGGAATAAGCAGACCTGGAGGGTGTCTCCAGCTGCAGTAGAGTGGTATTCTGGGTAGCTCCTGGCTTAGAACACTGTTACGTTCTCAGTGCCCGAGGAACGCAGCTAGTTGAAAGCTGGCTTGTAGGCGTGCTTTCTTGTGCGAGCTGAGTTGAGGGCAGGACCCTCCCGCGTCCTGACTGCCCGTAGATGTAGGTCCCAGCATCCTTATGTTAGTTGCTGGAAGCGGTTGTGTGAAGAGCATGTGGAAGTGACAGGATTCTCCTCAAGTGTATCTGATCTCAATACAGACATTGCAAACGTCCTTGTTCACTGAGAGCGTAGCTCGGTCCTAGCTCCCATCAAAGTGTCTAGCAGACATCTGCCTGCAAAGCATACACACTTCCGAGAGTTGAGCTTATGGTCTGTCCCTCCCACATCCTGCTTGCAGGTACACCGCGATCCTAACAGGCCTAGCCCCGATGCGTGCCTGAAGTGTTGTGAGAGGTAAGTGGAAAGTCGCGGCCCACAAGACTAGTGCATCCAAGCTCAATCCAGCCTTATTTCCAAGTATTCCCTGGTGAGCCAGGTGCTACATCGTATGGGCCATACAAGAGAAGCTAGCTGAACGCCTTGTCCAAAAGCAACTTACTTCGGAGAGTTGAGCTCACCCTCAGTCCCTCACAGTTGCACACTGCCTGCAGAAAGAGTTTCCAACATCTGAACCACAGCCGTTTGTCAGAGGTTGTGAGACGCAAGTGGAATAAGCAGACCTGGAGGGTGTCTCCAGCTGCAGTGGAGTGGTATTCTGGGTAGCTCCTGGCTTAGAACACTGTTACGTTCTCAGTGCCCGAGGAACGCAGCTAGGGGAAATCTGGATTGTAGGCCTATTTCCTTGTGCGAGCTGAGTTCAGGGCAAGACCCTCGCGCATCCTGACTGCCCGTAGAGGTAGGTCTCAGCATCCTTATGTTAGTTGCCGGTAGCGGTTGTGTGAAGAGCATGTGGAAGTGACAGGATTCTCCTCAAGTGTATCTGATCTCAATACAGAGATTGCAAACGTCCTTGTTCACTGAGAGCGTAGCTCGGTCCTAGCTCCCATTAAACTGTCTAGCAGACATCTGCCTGCAAACCATACACACTTCCGAGAGTTGAGCTTATGGACTGTCCCTCCCACATCCTGCCTGCACGTACACCGCGCTCCTAACTGGCCTAGCCCCGACGCGTGCCTCAAGTGTTGTGAGAGGTAAGTGGAAAGTCGCGGCCCACAAGACTAGTGCATCCAAGCTCAATCCAGCGATTTCCTAGTATTCCCTGTGTGAGCCAGGTGCTACATCCTACGTGCCATACAAGAGAAGCTAGCTGAACGCCTTGTCCAAAAGCAACTTACTTCGGAGAGTTGAGCTCACCCTCAGTCCCTCACAGTTGCACACTGCCTGCAGAAAGAGTTTCCAACATCTGAACCACAGCCGTTTGTCAGAGGATTGTGAGACTCAAGTGGAATAAGCAGACCTGGAGGGTGTCTCCAGCTGCAGTGGAGTGGTATTCTCGTTAGAGCCTGGCTCAGAACAGTTTTACGTTCTCAGTGCCCGAGGAACGCAGCTAGTTGAATGCTGGCTTGTAGGCTTGCTTCCTTGTGAGAGCTGAGTTCAGGGCAGGACCCTCCCGCATCCTGACTGCCCGTAGATGTAGGTCCCAGCATCCTTATGTTAGTTGCTGGAAGCGGTTGTGTGAAGAGCATGTGGAAGTGACAGGATTTTCCTCAAGTGTATCTGATCTCAATACAGACATTGCAAAGGTCCTTGTTCAATGAGAGCGTAGCCCGGTCCTAGCTCCCATCAAAGTGTCCAGCAGACATCTGCCTACAAAGGATCCACACTTCGAGAGTTGAGCTTATGGACTGTCCGTCCCACACCCTGCCTGCACGTACACCGCGCTCCTAACAGGCCTAGCCCCGATGCGTGCCTGAAGTGTTGTGAGAGGTAAGTGGAAAGTCGCGGCCCACAAGACTAGTGCATCCAAGCTCAATCCAGCGATATTTCCTAGAATTCCCTGTTTGAGCCATGTGCTACATTCTACGTGCCATACGAGAGAAGCTAGCTGAACGCCTTGTCCAAAAGCAACTTACTTCGGAGAGTTGAGCTCACCCTCAGTCCCTCACAGTTGCACACTGCCTGCAGAAAGAGTTTCCAACATCTGAACCACAGCCGTTTGTCAGAGGCTTGTGAGACGCAAGTGGAATAAGCAGACCTGGAGGGTGTCTCCAGCTGCAATGGAGTGGTATTCTGGGTAGCGCCTGGCTTAGAACACTGTTACGTTCTCAGTGCCCGAGGAACACAGCTAGTTGAAAGCTGGCTTGTAGGCTTGCTTCCTTGTGAGAGCTGAGTTCAGGGCAGGACCCTCCCGCTTTCTGACTCCCCATAGACGTAGGTCCCAACATCCTTATGTTAGTTGCCGGAAGCTATTGTGTGAAGAGCATGTGGAAGTGACAGGATTCTCCTCAAGTGTATCTGATCTCAATACAGACATTGCAAACGTCCTTGTTCACTGAGAGCGTAGCTCGGTCCTAGCTCCCATCAAAGTGTCTAGCAGACATCTGCCTGCAAAGCATACACACTTCCGAGAGTTGAGCTTATGGACTGTCCCTCCCACATCCTGCTTGCACGTACACCGCGATCCTAACAGGCCTAACCCGATGCGTGCCTAAGTGTTGTGAGAGGTAAGTGGAAAGTCGCGGCCCACAAGACTAGTGCATCCAAGCTCAATCCAGCGATTTCCTAGTATTCCCTGTGTGAGCCAGGTGCTACATCCTACGTGCCATACGAGAGAAGCTAGCTGAACGCCTTGTCCAAAAGCAACTTACTACGGAGATTTGAGCTCACCCTCAGTCACTCACAGTTGCACACTGCCTGCAGAAAGAGTTTCCAACATCTGAACCACAGCCGTTTGTCAGAGGTTGTGAGACGCAAGTGGAATAAGCAGACCTGGAGGGTGTCTCCAGCTGCAGTGGAGTGGTATTCTGGGTAGCTCCTGGCTTCGAACACTGTTACGTTCTCAGTGCCCGAGGAACGCAGCTAGTGGAAATCTGGATTGTAGGCCTATTTCCTTGTGCGAGCTGAGTTCAGGGCAGGACCCTCCCGCATCCTGACTGCCCATAGACCTAGGTCCCAGCATCCTTATGTTAGGAGCCGGAAGCGGTTGTGTGAAGAGCATGCGGAAGTGACAGGTGTCTCTTCAAGTGTATCTGATCTCAAGACAGACATTGCAAACGTCCTTGTTCACTGAGAGCGTAGCTCGGTGCTAGCTCCCATCAAAGTGTCTAGCAGACATCTGCCTGCAAAGCATGCACACTTCCGAGAGTTGAGCTTATGGACTGTCCCTCCCACATCCTGCCTGCACGTACACCGCGCTCCTAACAGGCCTAGCCCCGATGCGTGCCTGAAGTGTTGTGAGAGGTAAGTGGAAAGTCGCGGCCCACAAGACTAGTGCATCCAAGCTCAATCCAGCGATATTTCCTAGAATTCCCTGTGTGACCCAGGTGCTACATCCTACGTGCCATACAAGAGAAGCTAGCTGAACGCCTTGTCCAAAAGCAACTTACTTCGGAGAGTTGAGCTCACCCTCAGTCCCTCACAGTTGCACACTGCCTGCAGAAAGAGTTTCCAACATCTGAACCACAGCCGTTTGTCAGAGGTTGTGAGACGCAAGTGGAATAAGCAGACCTGGAGGGTGTCTCCAGCTGCAGTGGAGTGGTATTCTGGGTAGCGCCTGGCTTAGAACACTGTTACGTTCTCAGTGCCCGAGGAACGCAGCTAGTTGAAAGCTGGCTTGTAGGCGTGCTTTCTTGTGCGAGCTGAGTTCAGGGCAGGACCCTCCCGCGTCCTGACTGCCCGTAGATGTAGGTCCCAGCATCCTTATGTTAGTTGCTGGAAGCGGTTGTGTGAAGAGCATGTGGAAGTGACAGGATTCTCCTCAAGTGTATCTGATCTCAATACAGACATTGCAAACGTCCTTGTTCACTGAGAGCGTAGCTCGGTCCTAGCTCCCCTCAAAGTGTCTAGCAGACATCTGCCTGCAAAGCATACACACTTCCGAGAGTTGAGCTTATGGACTGTCCCTCCCACATCCTGCTTGCAGGTACACCGCGATCCTAACAGGCCTAGCCCCGATGCGTGCCTGAAGTGTTGTGAGAGGTAAGTGGAAAGTCGCGGCCCACAAGACTAGTGCATCCAAGCTCAATCCAGCCTTATTTCCAAGTATTCCCTGGTGAGCCAGGTGCTACATCGTATGGGCCATACAAGAGAAGCTAGCTGAACGCCTTGTCCAAAAGCAACTTACTTCGGAGAGTTGAGCTCACCCTCAGTCCCTCACAGTTGCACACTGCCTGCAGAAAGAGTTTCCAACATCTGAACCACAGCCGTTTGTCAGAGGTAGTGAGACGCAAGTGGAATAAGCAGACCTGGAGGGTGTCTCCAGCTGCAGTGGAGTGGTATTCTGGGTAGCTCCTGGCTTAGAACACTGTTACGTTCTCAGTGCCCGAGGAACGCAGCTAGGGGAAATCAGGATTGTAGGCCTATTTCCTTGTGCGAGCTGAGTTCAGGGCAAGACCCTCGCGCATCCTGACTGCCCGTAGAGGTAGGTCTCAGCATCCTTATGTTAGTTGCCGGTAGCGGTTGTGTGAAGAGCATGTGGAAGTGACAGGATTCTCCTCAAGTGTATCTGATCTCAATACAGAGATTGCAAACGTCCTTGTTCACTGAGAGCGTAGCTCGGTCCTAGCTCCCATTAAACTGTCTAGCAGACATCTGCCTGCAAACCATACACACTTCCGAGAGTTGAGCTTATGGACTGTCCCTCCCACATCCTGCCTGCAGGTACACCGCGCTCCTAACTGGCCTAGCCCCGACGCGTGCCTGAAGTGTTGTGAGAGGTAAGTGGAAAGTCGCGGCCCACAAGACTAGTGCATCCAAGCTCAATCCAGCGATTTCCTAGTATTCCCTGTGTGAGCCAGGTGCTACATCCTACGTGCCATACAAGAGAAGCTAGCTGAACGCCTTGTCCAAAAGCAACTTACTTCGGAGAGTTGAGCTCACCCTCAGTCCCTCACAGTTGCACACTGCCTGCAGAAAGAGTTTCCAACATCTGAACCACAGGCGTTTGTCAGAGGATTGTGAGACGCAAGTGGAATAAGCAGACCTGGAGGGTGTCTCCAGCTGCAGTGGAGTGGTATTCTCGTTAGAGCCTGGCTTAGAACAGTTTTACGTTCTCAGTGCCCGAGGAACGCAGCTAGTTGAATGCTGGCTTGTAGGCTTGCTTCCTTGTGAGAGCTGAGTTCAGGGAAGGACCCTCCCGCATCCTGACTGCCCGTAGATGTAGGTCCCAGCATCCTTATGTTAGTTGCTGGAAGCGGTTGTGTGAAGAGCATGTGGAAGTGACAGGATTTTCCTCAAGTGTATCTGATCTCAATACAGACATTGCAAACGTCCTTGTTCACTGAGAGCGTAGCTCGGTCCTAGCTCCAATCAAAGTGTCCAGCAGACATCTGCCTGCAAAGCATACACACTTCCGAGAGTTGAGCTTATGGACTGTCCCTCCCACATCCTGCTTGCACGTACACCGCGATCCTAACAGGCCTAACCCGATGCGTGCCTAAGTGTTGTGAGAGGTAAGTGGAAAGTCGCGGCCCACAAGACTAGTGCATCCAAGCTCAATCCAGCGATTTCCTAGTATTCCCTGTGTGAGCCAGGTGCTACATCCTACGTGCCATACGAGAGAAGCTAGCTGAACGCCTTGTCCAAAAGCAACTTACTTCGGAGATTTGAGCTCACCCTCAGTCACTCACAGTTGCACACTGCCTGCAGAAAGAGTTTCCAACATCTGAACCACAGCCGTTTGTCAGAGGTTGTGAGACGCAAGTGGAATAAGCAGACCTGGAGGGTGTCTCCAGCTGCAGTGGAGTGGTATTCTGGGTAGCTCCTGGCTTAGAAGACTGTTACGTTCTCAGTGCCCGAGGAACGCAGCTAGTGGAAATCTGGATTGTAGGCCTACTTACTTGTGCGAGCTGAGTTCAGGGCAGGACCCTCCCACATCCTGACTGCCCGTAGACGTAGGTCCCAGCATCCTTATGTTAGGAGCCGGAAGCGGTTGTGTGAAGAGCATGCGGAAGTGACAGGATTCTCCTCGTGTATCTGATCTCAATACAGACATTGCAAACGTCCTTGTTCACTGAGAGCGTAGCTCGGTGCTAGCTCCCATCAAAGTGTCTAGCAGACATCTGCCTGCAAAGCATGCACACTTCCGAGAGTTGAGCTTATGGACTGTCCCTCCCACATCCTGCCTGCACGTACACCGCGCTCCTAACAGGCCTAGCCCCGATGCGTGCCTGAAGTGTTGTGAGAGGTAAGTGGAAAGTCGCGGCCCACAAGACTAGTGCATCCAAGCTCAATCCAGCGATATTTCCTAGAATTCCCTGTGTGACCCAGGTGCTACGTCCTACGTGCCATACAAGAGAAGCTAGCTGAACGCCTTGTCCAAAGCAACTTACTTCGGAGAGTTGAGCTCACCCTCAGTCCCTCACAGTTGCACACTGCCTGCAGAAAGAGTTTCCAACATCTAAACCACAGCCGTTTGTCAGAGGCTTGTGAGACGCAAGTGGAATAAGCAGACCTGGAGGGTGTCTCCAGCTGCAGTGGAGTGGTATTCTGGGTAGCTCCTGGCTTAGAACACTGTTACGTTCTCAGTGCCCGAGGAACGCAGCTAGTTGAAAGCCTGCTTGTAGGCTTGCTTCCTTCTGAGAGCTGAGTTCAGGGCAGGACCCTCCCGCATCCTGACTGCCCGTAGACGTAGGTCCCAGCATCCTTATGTTAGGCGCCAGAAGAGGTTGTGTGAAGAGCATGTGGAGGTGACAGGATTCTCCTCAAGTGTATCTGATCTCAATTCAGACATTGCAAACGTCCTTGTTCAATGAGAGTGTAGCTCGGTCCTAGCTCCCATCAAAGTGTCTAGCAGACATCTGCCTGCAAAGCATGCACACTTCCGAGAGTTGAGCTTATGGACTGTCCCTCCCACATCCTGCCTGCACGTACACCGCGCTCCTAACAGGCCTAGCCCCGATGCGTGCCTGAAGTGTTGTGAGAGGTAAGTGGAAAGTCGCGGCCCACAAGACTAGTGCATCCAAGCTCAATCCAGCGATTTCCTAGTATTCCCTGTGTGAGCCAGATGCTACATCCTAAGTGCCATACGAGAGAAGCTAGCTGAACGCCTTGTCCAAAGCAACTTACTTCGGAGAGTTGAGCTCACCCTCAGTCCCTCACAGTTGCACACTGCCTGCAGAAAGAGTTTCCAACATCTGAACCACAGCCGTTTGTCAGAGGCTTGTGAGACGCAAGTGGAATAAGCAGACCTGGAGGGTGTCTCCAGCTGCAGTAGAGTGGTATTCTGGGTAGCTCCTGGCTTAGAACACTGTTACGTTCTCAGTGCCCGAGGAACGCAGCTAGTTGAAAGGTGGTTTGTAGGCGTGCTTCCTTTTGAGAGCTGAGTTCAGGGCAGGACCCTCCCGCATCCTGATTGCCCGTAGACGTCGGTCCCAGCATCCTTATGTTAGGCGCCTGAAGAGGTTGTGTGAAGAGCATGTGGAGGTGACAGGATTCTCCTCAAGTGTATCTGATCTCAATTCAGACATTGCAAACGTCCTTGTTCAATGAGAGTGTAGCTCGGTCCTAGCTCCCATCAAAGTGTCTAGCAGACATCTGCCTGCAAAGCATGCACACTTCCCAGAGTTGAGCTTATGGACTGTCCCTCCCACATCCTGCCTGCACGTACACCGCGCTATCAGGCCTAGCCCCGATGCGTGCCTGAAGTGTTGTGAGAGGTAAGTGGAAAGTCGCGGCCCACAAGACTAGTGCATCCAAGCTCAATCCAGCGATATTTCCTAGTATTCCCTGGTGAGCCAGGTGCTACATCGTATGTGCCATACAAGAGAAGCTAGCTGAACGCCTTGTCCAAAAGCAACTTACTGCGGAGAGTTCAGCTCACCCTCAGTCCCTCACAGTTGCACACTGCCTGCAAAAGAGTTTCCAACATCTGAACCACAGGCGTTTGTCAGAGGCTTGTGAGACGCAAGTGGAATAAGCAGACCTGGAGGGTGTCTCCAGCTGCAGTGGAGTGGTATTCTGGGTAGCTCCTGGCTTAGAACACTGTTACGTTCTCAGTGCCCGAGGAACGCAGCTAGCTGAAAGCTGGCTTGTAGGCTTGCTTCCTTGTGAGAGCTGAGTTCAGGGCAGGACCCTCCCGCATCCTGACTGCCCGTAGATGTAGGTCCCAGCATCCTTATGTTAGTTGCTGGAAGCGGTTGTGTGAAGAGCATGTGGAAGTGACAGGATTCTCCTCAAGTGTATCTGATCTCAATACAGACATTGCAAACGTCCTTGTTCAATGAGAGCGTATCCCGGTCCTAGCTCCCATCAAAGTGTCTAGGAGACATCTGCCTACAAAGCATACACACTTCGAGAGTTGAGCTTATGGACTGTTCCTCCCACACCCTGCCTGCACGTACACCGCGATCCTAACAGGCCTAACCCGATGCGTGCCTAAGTGTTGTGAGAGGTAAGTGGAAAGTCGCGGCCCACAAGACTAGTGCATCCAAGCTCAATCCAGCGATTTCCTAGTATTCCCTGTGTGAGCCAGGTGCTACATCCTACGTGCCGTACGAGAGAAGCTAGCTGAACGCCTTGTCCAAAAGCAACTTACTTCGGAGAGTTGAGCTCACCCTCAGTCCCTCACAGTTGCACACTGCCTGCAGAAAGAGTTTCCAACATCTGAACCACAGCCGTTTGTCAGAGGCTTGTGAGACGCAAGTGGAATAAGCAGACCTGGAGGGTGTCTACAGCTGCAGTGGAGTGGTATTCTGGGTAGCGCCTGGCTTAGAACACTGTTACGTTCTCAGTGCCCGAGGAACGCAGCTAGTGGAAATCTGGATTGTAGGCCTACTTCCTTGTGCGAGCTGAGTTCAGGGCAGGACCCTCCCGCATCTGACTGCCCATAGACCTAGGTCCCAGCATCCTTATGTTAGGAGCCGGAAGCGGTTGTGTGAAGAGCATGCGGAAGTGACAGTATTCTCCTCAAGTGTATCTGATCTCAATACAGAGATTGCAAACGTCCTTGTTCACTGAGAGCGTAGCTCGGTGCTAGCTCCCATCAAAGTGTCTAGCAGACATCTGCCTGCAAAGCATGCACACTTCCGAGAGTTGAGCTTATGGACTGTCCCTCCCACATCCTGCCTGCACGTACACCGCGCTCCTAACAGGCCTAGCCCCGATGCGTGCCTGAAGTGTTGTGAGAGGTAAGTGGAAAGTCGCGGCCCACAAGACTAATGCATACAAGCTCAAGCCAGCGATTTCCTAGTATTCCCTGTGTGAGCCAGGTGCTACATCCTAAGTGCCATACGAGAGAAGCTAGCTGAACGCCTTGTCCAAAAGCAACTTACTTCGGAGAGTTGAGTTCACCCTCAGTCACTCACAGTTGCACACTGCCTGCAGAAAGAGTTTCCAACATCTGAACCACAGCCGTTTGTCAGAGGCTTGTGAGACGCAAGTCGAATAAGCAGACCTGGAGGGTGTCTCCAGCTGCAGTAGAGTGGTATTCTGGGTAGCTCCTGGATTAGAACACTGTTACGTTCTCAGTGACCGAGGAACGCAGCTAGTTGAAAGCTGGCTTGTAGGCGTACTTCCTTGTGCGAGCTGAGTTCAGGGCAAGACCCTCCCGCATCCTGACTGCCCGTAGAGGTAGGTCCCAGCATCCTTATGTTAGTTGCCGGAAGCGGTTGTGTGAAGAGCATGTGGAAGTGACAGGATTCTCCTCAAGTGTATCTGATCTCAATACAGAGATTGCAAATGTCCTTGTTCACTGAGAGCGTAGCTCGGTCCTAGCTCCCATCAAAGTGTCTAGCAGACATCTGCCTGCAAAGCATACACACTTCTGAGAGTTGAACTTATGGACTGTCCCTCCCACATCCTGCTTGCACGTACACCGCGATCCTAACAGGCCTAACCCGATGCGTGCCTAAGTGTTGTGAGAGGTAAGTGGAAAGTCGCGGCCGACAAGTCTAGTGCATCCAAGCTCAATCCAGCGATTTCCTAGTATTCCCTGTGTGAGCCAGGTGCCACATCCTACGTGCCATACGAGAGAAGCTAGCTGAACGCGTTGTCCAAAAGCAACTTACTTCGGAGAGTTGAGCTCACCCTCAGTCACTCACAGTTGCACACTGCCTGCAGAAAGAGTTTCCAACATCTGAACCACAGCCGTTTGTCAGAGGCTTATGAGACGCAAGTGGAATAAGCAGACCTGGAGGGTGTCTCCAGCTGCAGTAGAGTGGTATTCTGGGTAGCTCCTGGCTTAGAACACTGTTACGTTCTCAGTGCCCGAGGAACGCAGCTAGTTGAAAGCTGGCTTGTAGGCGTGCTTTCTTGTGCGAGCTGAGTTGAGGGCAGGACCCTCCCGCGTCCTGACTGCCCGTAGATGTAGGTCCCAGCATCCTTATGTTAGTTGCTGGAAGCGGTTGTGTGAAGAGCATGTGGAAGTGACAGGATTCTCCTCAAGTGTATCTGATCTCAATACAGACATTGCAAACGTCCTTGTTCACTGAGAGCGTAGCTCGGTCCTAGCTCCCATCAAAGTGTCTAGCAGACATCTGCCTGCAAAGCATACACACTTCCGAGAGTTGAGCTTATGGACTGTCCCTCCCACATCCTGCTTGCAGGTACACCGCGATCCTAACAGGCCTAGCCCCGATGCGTGTCTGAAGTGTTGTGAGAGGTAAGTGGAAAGTCGCGGCCCACAAGACTAGTGCATCCAAGCTCAATCCAGCCTTATTTCCAAGTATTCCCTGGTGAGCCAGGTGCTACATCGTATGGGCCATACAAGAGAAGCTAGCTGAACGCCTTGTCCAAAACCAACTTACTTCGGAGAGTTGAGCTCACCCTCAGTCCCTCACAGTTGCACACTGCCTGCAGAAAGAGTTTCCAACATCTGAACCACAGCCGTTTGTCAGAGGTTGTGAGACGCAAGTGGAATAAGCAGACCTGGAGGGTGTCTCCAGCTGCAGTGGAGTGGTATTCTGGGTAGCTCCTGGCTTAGAACACTGTTACGTTCTCAGTGCCCGAGGAACGCAGCTAGGGGAAATCTGGATTGTAGGCCTATTTCCTTGTGCGAGCTGAGTTCAGGGCAAGACCCTCGCGCATCCTGACTGCCCGTAGAGGTAGGTCTCAGCATCCTTATGTTAGTTGCCGGTAGCGGTTGTGTGAAGAGCATGTGGAAGTGACAGGATTCTCCTCAAGTGTATCTGATCTCAATACAGAGATTGCAAACGTCCTTGTTCACTGAGAGCGTTGCTCGGTCCTCGCTCCAATCAAAGTGTCTAGCAGACATCTGCCTGCAAACCATACACACTTCCGAGAGTTGAGCTTATGGACTGTCCCTCCCACATCCTGCCTGCAGGTACACCGCGCTCCTAACTGGCCTAGCCCCGACGCGTGCCTGAAGTGTTGTGAGAGGTAAGTGGAAAGTCGCGGCCCACAAGACTAGTGCATCCAAGCTCAATCCATCGATTTCCTAGTATTCCCTGTGTGAGCCAGGTGCTACATCCTACGTGCCATACAAGAGAAGCTAGCTGAACGCCTTGTCCAAAAGCAACTTACTTCGGAGAGTTGAGCTCACCCTCAGTCCCTCACAGTTGCACACTGCCTGCAGAAAGAGTTTCCAACATCTGAACCACAGGCGTTTGTCAGAGGATTGTGAGACTTAAGTGGAATAAGCAGACCTGGAGGGTGTCTCCAGCTGCAGTGGAGTGGTATTCTCGTTAGAGCCTGGCTTAGAACAGTTTTACGTTCTCAGTGCCCGAGGAACGCAGCTAGTTGAATGCTGGCTTGTAGGCTTGCTTCCTTGTGCGAGCTGAGTTCAGGGCAGGACCCTCCCGCGTCCTGACTGCCCGTAGATGTAGGTCCCAGCATCCTTATGTTAGTTGCTGGAAGCGGTTGTGTGAAGAGCATGTGGAAGTGACAGGATTCTCCTCAAGTGTATCTGATCTCAATACAGACATTGCAAACGTCCTTGTTCACTGAGAGCGTAGCTCGGTCCTAGCTCGCATCAAAGTGTCTAGCAGACATCTGCCTGCAAAGCATACACACTTCCGAGAGTTGAGCTTATGGACTGTCCCTCCCACATCCTGCTTGCAGGTACACCGCGATCCTAACAGGCCTAGCCCCGATGCGTGCCTGAAGTGTTGTGAGAGGTAAGTGGAAAGTCGCGGCCCACAAGACTAGTGCATCCAAGCTCAATCCAGCCTTATTTCCAAGTATTCCCTGGTGAGCCAGGTGCTACATCGTATGGGCCATACAAGAGAAGCTAGCTGAACGCCTTGTCCAAAAGCAACTTACTTCGGAGAGTTGAGCTCACCCTCAGTCCCTCACAGTTGCACACTGCCTGCAGAAAGAGTTTCCAACATCTGAACCACAGCCGTTTGTCAGAGGTTGTGAGACGCAAGTGGAATAAGCAGACCTGGAGGGTGTCTCCAGCTGCAGTGGAGTGGTATTCTGGGTAGCTCCTGGCTTAGAACACTGTTACGTTCTCAGTGCCCGAGGAACGCAGCTAGTGGACATCTGGATTGTAGGCCTATTTCCTTGTGCGATCTGAGTTCAGGGCAGGACCCTCCCGCATCCTGACTGCCCATAGACCTAGGTCCCAGCATCCTTATGTTAGGAGCCGGAAGCGGTTGTGTGAAGAGCATGCGGAAGTGACAGGATTCTCCTCAAGTGTATCTGATCTCAATACAGACATTGCAAACGTCCTTGTTCACTGAGAGCGTAGCTCGGTGCTAGCTCCCATCAAAGTGTCTAGCAGACATCTGCCTGCAAAGCATGCACACTTCCGAGAGTTGAGCTTATGGACTGTCCCTCCCACATCCTGCCTGCACGTACACCGCGCTCCTAACAGGCCTAGCCCCGATGCGTGCCTGAAGTGTTGTGAGAGGTAAGTGGAAAGTCGCGGCCCACAAGACTAGTGCATCCAAGCTCAATCCAGCGATATTTCCTAGAATTCCCTGTGTGACCCAGGTGCTACATCCTACGTGCCATACAAGAGAAGCTAGCTGAACGCCTTGTCCAAAGCAACTTACTTCGGAGAGTTGAGCTCACCCTCAGTCCCTCACAGTTGCACACTGTCTGCAGAAAGAGTTTCCAACATCTGAACCACAGCCGTTTGTCAGAGGCTTGTGAGACGCAAGTGGAATAAGCAGACCTGGAGGGTGTCTCCAGCTGCAGTGGAGTGGTATTCTGGGTAGCTCCTGGCTTAGAACACTGTTACGTTCTCAGTGCCCGAGGAACGCAGCTAGTTGAAAGCTGGCTTGTAGGCGTGCTTCCTTGTGAGAGCTGAGTTCAGGGCAGGACCCTCCCGCATCCTGACTGCCCGTAGACGTAGGTCCCAGCATCCTTATGTTAGGCGCCAGAAGAGGTTGTGTGAAGAGCATGTGGAGGTGACAGGATTCTCCTCAAGTGTATCTGATCTCAATTCAGAGATTGCAAACGTCCTTGTTCAATGAGAGTGTAGCTCGGTCCTAGCTCCCATCAAAGTGTCTAGCAGACATCTACCTGCAAAGCATGCACACTTCCGAGAGTTGAGCTTATGGACTGTCCCTCCCACATCCTGCCTGCACGTACACCGCGCTCCTAACAGGCCTAGCCCCGATGCGTGCCTGAAGTGTTGTGAGAGGTAAGTGGAAAGTCGCGGCCCACAAGACTAGTGCATCCAAGCTCAATCCAGCGATTTCCTAGTATTCCCTGTGTGAGCCAGGTGCTACATCCTACGTGCCATACAAGAGAAGCTAGCTAAACGCCTTGTCCAAAAGCAACTTACTTCGGAGAGTTGAGCTCACCCTCAGTCCCTCACAGTTGCACACTGCCTGCAGAAAGAGTTTCCTACATCTGAACCACAGCCGTTTGTCAGAGGTTGTGAGACGCAAGTGGAATAAGCAGACCTGGAGGGTGTCTCCAGCTGCAGTGGAGTGGTATTCTGGGTAGCTCCTGGCTTAGAACACTGTTACGTTCTCAGTGCCCGAGGAACGCAGCTAGGGGAAATCTGGATTGTAGGCCTATTTCCTTGTGCGAGCTGAGTTCAGGGCAAGACCCTCGCGCATCCTGACTGCCCGTAGAGGTAGGTCTCAGCATCCTTATGTTAGTTGCCGGTAGCGGTTGTGTGAAGAGCATGTGGAAGTGACAGGATTCTCCTCAAGTGTATCTGATCTCAATACAGAGATTGCAAACGTCCTTGTTCACTGAGAGCGTAGCTCGGTCCTAGCTCCCATTAAACTGTCTAGCAGACATCTGCCTGCAAACCATACACACTTCCGAGAGTTGAGCTTATGGACTGTCCCTCCCACATCCTGCCTGCACGTACACCGCGCTCCTAACTGGCCTAGCCCCGACGCGTGCCTGAAGTGTTGTGAGAGGTAAGTGGAAAGTCGCGGCCCACAAGACTAGTGCATCCAAGCTCAATCCAGCGATTTCCTAGTATTCCCTGTGTGAGCCAGGTGCTACATCCTACGTGCCATACAAGAGAAGCTAGCTGAACGCCTTGTCCAAAAGCAACTTACTTCGGAGAGTTGAGCTCACCCTCAGTCCCTCACAGTTGCACACTGCCTGCAGAAAGAGTTTCCAACATCTGAACCACAGCCGTTTGTCAGAGGCTTGTGGGACGCAAGTGGAATAAGCAGACCTGGAGGGTGTCTCCAGCTGCAATGGAGTGGTATTCTGGGTAGCGCCTGGCTTAGAACACTGTTACGTTCTCAGTGCCCGAGGAACGCAGCTAGTTGAAAGCTGGCTTGTAGGCTTGCTTCCTTGTGAGAGCTGAGTTCAGGGCAGGACCCTCCCGCTTTCTGACTCCCCATAGACGTAGGTCCCAACATCCTTATGTTAGTTGCCGGAAGCTATTGTGTGAAGAGCATGTGGAAGTGACAGGATTCTCCTCAAGTGTATCTGATCTCAATACAGACATTGCAAACGTCCTTGTTCACTGAGAGCGTAGCTCGGTCCTAGCTCCCATCAAAGTGTCTAGCAGACATCTGCCTGCAAAGCATACACACTTCCGAGAGTTGAGCTTATGGACTGTCCCTCCCACATCCTGCTTGCACGTACACCGCGATCCTAACAGGCCTAACCCGATGCGTGCCTAAGTGTTGTGAGAGGTAAGTGGAAAGTCGCGGCCCACAAGACTAGTGCATCCAAGCTCAATCCAGCGATTTCCTGGTATTCCCTGTGTGAGCCAGGTGCTACATCCTACGTGCCATACGAGAGAAGCTAGCTGAACGCCTTGTCCAAAAGCAACTTACTTCGGAGATTTGAGCTCACCCTCAGTCACTCACAGTTGCACACTGCCTGCAGAAAGAGTTTCCAACATCTGAACCACAGCCGTTTGTCAGAGGTTGTGAGACGCAAGTGGAATAAGCAGACCTGGAGGGTGTCTCCAGCTGCAGTGGAGTGGTATTCTGGGTAGCTCCTGGCTTAGAACACTGTTACGTTCTCAGTGCCCGAGGAACGCAGCGAGTTGAAAGCTGGCTTGTAGGCGTACTTCCTTTTGCGAGCTGAGTTCAGGGCAAGACCCTCCCGCATCCTGACTGCCCGTAGAGGTAGGTCCCAGCATCCTTATGTTAGTTGCCGGAAGCGGTTGTGTGAAGAGCATGTGGAAGTGACAGGATTCTCCTCAAGTGTATCTGATCTGAATACAGAGATTGCAAACGTCCTTGTTCACTGAGAGCGTAGCTCGGTCCTAGCTCCCATCAAAGTGTCTAGCAGACATCTGCCTGCAAAGCATACACACTTCTGAGAGTTGAACTTATGGACTGTCCCTCCCACATCCTGCTTGCACGTACACCGCGATCCTAACAGGCCTAACCCGATGCGTGCCTAAGTGTTGTGAGAGGTAAGTGGAAAGTCGCGGCCGACAACACTAGTGCATCCAAGCTCAATCCAGCGATTTCCTAGTATTCCCTGTGTGAGCCAGGTGCCACATCCTACGTGCCATACGAGAGAAGCTAGCTGAACGCGTTGTCCAAAAGCAACTTACTTCGGAGAGTTGAGCTCACCCTCAGTCACTCACAGTTGCACACTGCCTGCAGAAAGAGTTTCCAACATCTGAACCACAGCCGTTTGTCAGAGGCTTATGAGACGCAAGTGGAATAAGCAGACCTGGAGGGTGTCTCCAGCTGCAGTAGAGTGGTATTCTGGGTAGCTCCTGGCTTAGAACACTGTTACGTTCTCAGTGCCCGAGGAACGCAGCTAGTTGAAAGGTGGCTTGTAGGCCTGCTTCCTTTTGAGAGCTGAGTTCAGGGCAGCACCCTCCCGCATCCTGATTGCCCGTAGACGTAGGTCACAGCATCCTTATGTTAGGCGCCAGAAGAGGTTGTGTGAAGAGCATGTGGAGGTGACAGGATTCTCCTCAAGTGTATCTGATCTCAATTCAGACATTGCAAACGTCCTTGTTCAATGAGAGTGTAGCTCGGTCCTAGCTCCCATCAAAGTGTCTAGCAGACATCTGCCTGCAAAGCATGCACACTTCGAGAGTTGAGCTTATGGACTGTCCCTCCCACATCCTGCCTGCACGTACACCGCGCTAACAGGCCTAGCCCCGATGCGTGCCAGAAGTGTTGTGAGAGGTAAGTGGAAAGTCGCGGCCCACAAGACTAGTGCATCCAAGCTCAATCCAGCGATATTTCCTAGAATTCCCTGTGTGAGCCAGGTGCTACATTCTACGTGCCATACAAGAGAAGCTAGCTGAACGCCTTGTCCAAAGGCAACTTACTTCGGAGAGTTGAGCTCACCCTCAGTCCCTCACAGTTGCACACTGCCTGCAGAAAGAGTTTCCAACATCTGAACCACAGCCGTTTGTCAGAGGCTTCTGAGACGCAAGTGGAATAAGCAGACCTGGAGGGTGTCTCCAGCTGCAGTGGAGTGGTATTCTGGGTAGCGCCTGGCTTAGAACACTGTTACGTTCTCAGTGCCCGAGGAACGCAGCTAGTTGAAAGCTGGCTTGTAGGCGTGCTTTCTTGTGCGAGCTGAGTTCAGGGCAGGACCCTCCCGCGTCCTGACTGCCCGTAGATGTAGGTCCCAGCATCCTTATGTTAGTTGCTGGAAGCGGTTGTGTGAAGAGCATGTGGAAGTGACAGGATTCTCCTCAAGTGTATCTGATCTCAATACAGACATTGCAAACGTCCTTGTTCAATGAGAGCGTAGCTCGGTCCTAGCTCCCATCAAAGTGTCTAGCAGACATCTGCCTGCAAAGCATACACACTTCCGAGAGTTGAGCTTATGGACTGTCCCTCCCACATCTTGCTTGCAGGTACACCGCGATCCTAACAGGCCTAGCCCCGATGCGTGCCTGAAGTGTTGTGAGAGGTAAGTGGAAAGTCGCGGCCCACAAGACTAGTGCATCCAAGCTCAATCCAGCCTTATTTCCAAGTATTCCCTGGTGAGCCAGGTGCTACATCGTATGGGCCATACAAGAGAAGCTAGCTGAACGCCTTGTCCAAAAGCAACTTACTTCGGAGAGTTGAGCTCACCCTCAGTCCCTCACAGTTGCACACTGCCTGCAGAAAGATTTTCCAACATCTGAACCACAGGCGTTTGTCAGAGGTTGTGAGACGCAAGTGGAATAAGCAGACCTGGAGGGTGTCTCCAGCTGCAGTGGAGTGGTATTCTGGGTAGCTCCTGGCTTAGAACACTGTTACGTTCTCAGTGCCCGAGGAACGCAGCTAGGGGAAATCTGGATTGTAGGCCTATTTCCTTGTGCGAGCTGAGTTCAGGGCAAGACCCTCGCGCATCCTGACTGCCCGTAGAGGTAGTTCTCAGCATCCTTATGTTAGTTGCCGGTAGCGGTTGTGTGAAGAGCATGTGGAAGTGACAGGATTCTCCTCAAGTGTATCTGATCTCAATACAGAGATTGCAAACGTCCTTGTTCACTGAGAGCATAGCTCGGTCCTAGCTCCCATTAAACTGTCTAGCAGACATCTGCCTGCAAAGCATACACACTTCCGAGAGTTGAGCTTATGGACTGTCCCTCCCACATTCTGCCTGCACGTACACCGCGCTCCTAACTGGCCTAGCCCCGACGCGTGCCTGAAGTGTTGTGAGAGGTAAGTGGAAAGTCGCGGCCCACAAGACTAGTGCATCCAAGCTCAATCCAGCGATTTCCTAGTATTCCCTGTGTGAGCCAGGTGCTACATCCTACGTGCCATACAAGAGAAGCTAGCTGAACGCCTTGTCCAAAAGCAACTTACTTCGGAGAGTTGAGCTCACCCTCAGTCCCTCACAGTTGCACACTGCCTGCAGAAAGAGTTTCCAACATCTGAAACACAGGCGTTTGTCAGAGGATTGTGAGACTCAAGTGGAATAAGCAGACCTGGAGGGTGTCTCCAGCTGCAGTGGAGTGGTATTCTCGTTAGAGCCTGGCTTAGAACAGTTTTACGTTCTCAGTGCCCGAGGAACGCAGCTAGTTGAATGCTGGCTTGTAGGCTTGCTTCCTTGTGAGAGCTGAGTTCAGGGCAGGACCCTCCCGCATCCTGACTGCCCGTAGATGTAGGTCCCAGCATCCTTATGTTAGTTGCTGGAAGCGGTTGTGTGAAGAGCATGTGGAAGTGACAGGATTTTCCTCAAGTGTATCTGATCTCAATACAGACATTGCAAACGTCCTTGTTCAATGAGAGCGTAGCCCGGTCCTAGCTCCCATCAAAGTGTCCAGCAGACATCTGCCTACAAAGGATCCACACTTCGAGAGTTGAGCTTATGGACTGTCCGTCCCACACCCTGCCTGCACGTACACCGCGCTCCTAACAGGCCTAGCCCCGATGCGTGCCTGAAGTGTTGTGAGAGGTAAGTGGAAAGTCGCGGCCCACAAGACTAGTGCATCCAAGCTCAATCCAGCCTTATTTCCAAGTATTCCCTGGTGAGCCAGGTGCTACATCGTATGGGCCATACAAGAGAAGCTAGCTGAACGCCTTGTCCAAAAGCAACTTACTTCGGAGAGTTGAGCTCACCCTCAGTCCCTCACAGTTGCACACTGCCTGCAGAAAGATTTTCCAACATCTGAACCACAGGCGTTTGTCAGAGGTTGTGAGACGCAAGTGGAATAAGCAGACCTGGAGGGTGTCTCCAGCTGCAGTGGAGTGGTATTCTGGGTAGCTCCTGGCTTAGAACACTGTTACGTTCTCAGTGCCCGAGGAACGCAGCTAGGGGAAATCTGGATTGTAGGCCTATTTCCTTGTGCGAGCTGAGTTCAAGGCAAGACCCTCGCGCATCCTGACTGCCCGTAGAGGTAGTTCTCAGCATCCTTATGTTAGTTGCCGGTAGCGGTTGTGTGAAGAGCATGTGGAAGTGACAGGATTCTCCTCAAGTGTATCTGATCTCAATACAGAGATTGCAAACGTCCTTGTTCACTGAGAGCATAGCTCGGTCCTAGCTCCCATTAAACTGTCTAGCAGACATCTGCCTGCAAAGCATACACACTTCCGAGAGTTGAGCTTATGGACTGTCCCTCCCACATTCTGCCTCCACGTACACCGCGCTCCTAACTGGCCTAGCCCCGACGCGTGCCTGAAGTGTTGTGAGAGGTAAGTGGAAAGTCGCGGCCCACAAGACTAGTGCATCCAAGCTCAATCCAGCGATTTCCTAGTATTCCCTGTGTGAGCCAGGTGCTACATCCTACGTGCCATACAAGAGAAGCTAGCTGAACGCCTTGTCCAAAAGCAACTTACTTCGGAGAGTTGAGCTCACCCTCAGTCCCTCACAGTTGCACACTGCCTGCAGAAAGAGTTTCCAACATCTGAAACACAGGCGTTTGTCAGAGGATTGTGAGACTCAAGTGGAATAAGCAGACCTGGAGGGTGTCTCCAGCTGCAGTGGAGTGGTATTCTCGTTAGAGCCTGGCTTAGAACAGTTTTACGTTCTCAGTGCCCGAGGAACGCAGCTAGTTGAATGCTGGCTTGTAGGCTTGCTTCCTTGTGAGAGCTGAGTTCAGGGCAGGACCCTCCCGCATCCTGACTGCCCGTAGATGTAGGTCCCAGCATCCTTATGTTAGTTGCTGGAAGCGGTTGTGTGAAGAGCATGTGGAAGTGACAGGATTTTCCTCAAGTGTATCTGATCTCAATACAGACATTGCAAACGTCCTTGTTCAATGAGAGCGTAGCCCGGTCCTAGCTCCCATCAAAGTGTCCAGCAGACATCTGCCTACAAAGGATCCACACTTCGAGAGTTGAGCTTATGGACTGTCCGTCCCACACCCTGCCTGCACGTACACCGCGCTCCTAACAGGCCTAGCCCCGATGCGTGCCTGAAGTGTTGTGAGAGGTAAGTGGAAAGTCGCGGCCCACAAGACTAGTGCATCCAAGCTCAATCCAGCGATATTTCCTAGAATTCCCTGTGTGAGCCATGTGCTACATTCTACGTGCCATACGAGAGAAGCTAGCTGAACGCCTTGTCCAAAAGCAACTTACTTCGGAGAGTTGAGCTCACCCTCAGTCCCTCACAGTTGCACACTGCCTGCAGAAAGAGTTTCCAACATCTGAACCACAGCTGTTTGTCAGAGGCTTGTGAGACGCAAGTGGAATAAGCAGACCTGGAGGGTGTCTCCAGCTGCAATGGAGTGGTATTCTGGGTAGCGCCTGGCTTAGAACACTGTTACGTTCTCAGTGCCCGAGGAACGCAGGTAGTTGAAAGCTGGCTTGTAGGCTTGCTTCCTTGTGAGAAGTGAGTTCAGGGCAGGACCCTCCCGCTTTCTGACTCCCCATAGACGTAGGTCCCAACATCCTTATGTTAGTTGCCGGAAGCTATTGTGTGAAGAACATGTGGAAGTGACAGGATTCTCCTCAAGTGTATCTGATCTCAATACAGACATTGCAAACGTCCTTGTTCACTGAGAGCGTAGCTCGGTCCTAGCTCCAATCAAAGTGTCTAGCAGACATCTGCCTGCAAAGCATACACACTTCCGAGAGTTGAGCTTATGGACTGTCCCTCCCACATCCTGCTTGCACGTACACCGCGATCCTAAGAGGCCTAACCCGATGCGTGCCTAAGTGTTGTGAGAGGTAAGTGGAAAGTCGCGGCCCACAAGACTAGTGCATCCAAGCTCAATCCAGCGATTTCCTAGTATTCCCTGTGTGAGCCAGGTGCTACATCCTACGTGCCATACGAGAGAAGCTAGCTGAACGCCTTGTACAAAAGCAACTTACTTCGGAGATTTGACCTCACCCTCAGTCACTCACAGTTGCACACTGCCTGCAGAAAGAGTTTCCAACATCTGAACCACAGGCGTTTGTCAGAGGTTGTGAGACCAAGTGGAATAAGCAGACCTGGAGGGTGTCTCCAGCTGCAGTGGAGTGGTATTCTGGGTATCTCCTGGCTTAGAACACTGTTACGTTCTCAGTGCCCGAGGAACGCAGCTAGTGGAAATCTGGATTGTAGGCCTACTTCCTTGTGCGAGCTGAGTTCAGGGCAAGACCCTCGCGCATCCTGACTGCCCGTAGAGGTAGTTCTCAGCATCCTTATGTTAGTTGCCGGTAGCGGTTGTGTGAAGAGCATGTGGAAGTGACAGGATTCTCCTCAAGTGTATCTGATCTCAATACAGAGATTGCAAACGTCCTTGTTCACTGAGAGCATAGCTCGGTCCTAGCTCCCATTAAACTGTCTAGCAGACATCTGCCTGCAAAGCATACACACTTCCGAGAGTTGAGCTTATGGACTGTCCCTCCCACATCCTGCCTGCACGTACACCGCGCTCCTAACTGGCCTAGCCCCGACGCGTGCCTGAAGTGTTGTGAGAGGTAAGTGGAAAGTCGCGGCCCACAAGACTAGTGCATCCAAGCTCAATCCAGCGATTTCCTAGTATTCCCTGTGTGAGCCAGGTGCTACATCCTACGTGCCATACAAGAGAAGCTAGCTGAACGCCTTGTCCAAAAGCAACTTACTTCGGAGAGTTGAGCTCACCCTCAGTCCCTCACAGTTGCACACTGCCTGCAGAAAGAGTTTCCAACATCTGAACCACAGGCGTTTGTCAGAGGATTCTGAGACTCAAGTAGAATAAGCAGACCTGGAGGGTGTCTCCAGCTGCAGTGGAGTGGTATTCTCGTTAGAGCCTGGCTTAGAACAGTTTTACGTTCTCAGTGCCCGAGGAACGCAGCTAGTTGAATGCTGGCTTGTAGGCTTGCTTCCTTGTGAGAGCTGAGTTCAGGGCAGGACCCTCCCGCATCCTGACTGCCCGTAGATGTAGGTCCCAGCATCCTTATGTTAGTTGCTGGAAGCGGTTGTGTGAAGAGCATGTGGAAGTGACAGGATTTTCCTCAAGTGTATCTGATCTCAATACAGACATTGCAAACGTCCTTGTTCAATGAGAGCGTAGCCCGGTCCTAGCTCCCATCAAAGTGTCCAGCAGACATCTGCCTACAAAGGATCCACACTTCGAGAGTTGAGCTTATGGACTGTCCGTCCCACACCCTGCCTGCACGTACACCGCGCTCCTAACAGGCCTAGCCCCGATGCGTGCCTGAAGTGTTGTGAGAGGTAAGTGGAAAGTCGCGGCCCACAAGACTAGTGCATCCAAGCTCAATCCAGCGATATTTCCTAGAATTCCCTGTGTGAGCCATGTGCTACATTCTACGTGCCATACGAGAGAAGCTAGCTGAACGCCTTGTCCAAAAGCAACTTACTTCGGAGAGTTGAGCTCACCCTCAGTCCCTCACAGTTGCACACTGCCTGCAGAAAGAGTTTCCAACATCTGAACCACAGCCGTTTGTCAGAGGCTTGTGAGACGCAAGTGGAATAAGCAGACCTGGAGGGTGTCTCCAGCTGCAATGGAGTGGTATTCTGGGTAGCGCCTGGCTTAGAACACTGTTACGTTCTCAGTGCCCGAGGAACGCAGCTAGTTGAAAGCTGGCTTGTAGGCTTGCTTCCTTGTGAGAGCTGAGTTCAGGGCAGGACCCCCCCGCTTTCTGACTCCCCATAGACGTAGGTCCCAACATCCTTATGTTAGTTGCCGGAAGCTATTGTGTGAAGAGCATGTGGAAGTGACAGGATTCTCCTCAAGTGTATCTGATCTCAATACAGACATTGCAAACGTCCTTGTTCACTGAGAGCGTAGCTCGGTCCTAGCTCCAATCAAAGTGTCTAGCAGACATCTGCCTGCAAAGCATACACACTTCCGAGAGTTGAGCTTATGGACTGTCCCTTCCACATCCTGCTTGCACGTACACCGCGATCCTAAGAGGCCTAACCCGATGCGTGCCTAAGTGTTGTGAGAGGTAAGTGGAAAGTCGCGGCCCACAAGACTAGTGCATCCAAGCTCAATCCAGCGATTTCCTAGTATTCCCTGTGTGAGCCAGGTGCCACATCCTACGTGCCATACGAGAGAAGCTAGCTGAACGCGTTGTCCAAAAGCAACTTACTTCGGAGAGTTGAGCTCACCCTCAGTCACTCACAGTTGCACACTGCCTGCAGAAAGAGTTTCCAACATCTGAACCACAGCCGTTTGTCAGAGGCTTATGTGACGCAAGTGGAATAAGCAGACCTGGAGGGTGTCTCCAGCTGCAGTAGAGTGGTATTCTGGGTAGCTCCTGGCTTAGAACACTGTTACGTTCTCAGTGCCCGAGGAACGCAGCTAGTTGAAAGCTGGCTTGTAGGCCTGCTTTCTTGTGCGAGCTGAGTTCAGGGCAGGACCCTCCTGCGTCCTGACTGCCCGTAGATGTAGGTCCCAGCATCCTTATGTTAGTTGCTGGAAGCGGTTGTGTGAAGAGCATGTGGAAGTGACAGGATTCTCCTCAAGTGTATCTGATCTCAATACAGACATTGCAAACGTCCTTGTTCACTGAGAGCGTAGCTCGGTCCTAGCTCCCATCAAAGTGTCTAGCAGACATCTGCCTGCAAAGCATACACACTTCCGAGAGTTGAGCTTATGGACTGTCCCTCCCACATCCTGCTTGCAGGTACACCGCGATCCTAACAGGCCTAGCCCCGATGCGTGCCTGAAGTGTTGTGAGAGGTAGGTGGAAAGTCGCGGCCCACAAGACTAGTGCATCCAAGCTCAATCCAGCCTTATTTCCAAGTATTCCCTGGTGAGCCAGGTGCTACATCGTATGGGCCATACAAGAGAAGCTAGCTGAACGCCTTGTCCAAAAGCAACTTACTTCGGAGAGTTGAGCTCACCCTCAGTCCCTCACAGTTGCACACTGCCTGCAGAAAGAGTTTCCAACATCTGAACCACAGCTGTTTGTCTGAGGTTGTGAGACGCAAGTGGAATAAGCAGACCTGGAGGGTGTCTCCAGCTGCAGTGGAGTGGTATTCTGGGTAGCTCCTGGCTTAGAACACTGTTACGTTCTCAGTGCCCGAGGAACGCAGCTAGGGGAAATCTGGATTGTAGGCCTATTTCCTTGTGCGAGCTGAGTTCAGGGCAAGACCCTCGCGCATCCTGACTGCCCGTAGAGGTAGGTCTCAGCATCCTTATGTTAGTTGCCGGTAGCGGTTGTGTGAAGAGCATGTGGAAGTGACAGGATTCTCCTCAAGTGTATCTGATCTCAATACAGAGATTGCAAACTTCCTTGTTCACTGAGAGCGTAGCTCGGTCCTAGCTCCCATTAAACTGTCTAGCAGACATCTGCCTGCAAAGCATACACACTTCCGAGAGTTGAGCTTATGGACTGTCCCTCCCACATCCTGTCTGCACGTACACCGCGCTCCTAACAGGCCTAGCCCCGATGCGTGCCTGAAGTGTTGTGAGAGGTAAGTGGAAAGTCGCGGCCCACAAGACTAGTGCATCCAAGCTCAATCCAGCGATTTCCTAGTATTCCCTGTGTGAGCCAGATGCTACATCCTAAGTGCCATACGAGAGAAGCTAGCTGAACGCCTTGTCCAAAGCAACTTACTTCGGAGAGTTGAGCTCACCCTCAGTCCGTCACAGTTGCACACTGCCTGCAGAAAGAGTTTCCAACATCTGAACCACAGCCGTTTGTCAGAGGCTTGTGAGACGCAAGTGGAATAAGCAGACCTGGAGGGTGTCTCCAGCTGCAGTAGAGTGGTATTCTGGGTAGCTCCTGGCTTAGAACACTGTTACGTTCTCAGTGCCCGAGGAACGCAGCTAGTTGAAAGGTGGCTTGTAGGCGTGCTTCCTTTTGAGAGCTGAGTTCAGGGCAGGACCCTCCCGCATCCTGATTGCCCGTAGACGTAGGTCCCAGGATCCTTATGTTAGGCGCCATAAGAGGTTGTGTGAAGAGCATGTGGAGGTGACAGGATTCTCCTCAAGTGTATCTGATCTGAATTCAGACATTGCAAACGTCCTTGTTCAATGAGAGTGTAGATCGGTCCTAGCTCCCATCAAAGTGTCTAGCAGACATCTGCCTGCAAAGCATGCACACTTCCGAGAGTTGAGCTTATGGACTGTCCCTCCCACATCCTGCCTGCACGTACACCGCGCTCCTAACATGCGTAGCCCCGATGCGGGCCTGAAGTGTTGTGAGAGGTAAGTGGAAAGTCGCGGCCCACAAGACTAGTGCATCCAAGCTCAATCCAGCCTTATTTCCAAGTATTCCCTGGTGAGCCAGGTGCTACATCGTATGGGCCATACAAGAGAAGCTAGCTGAACGCCTTGTCCAAAAGCAACTTACTTCGGAGAGTTGAGCTCACCCTCAGTCCCTCACAGTTGCACACTGCCTGCAGAAAGATTTTCCAACATCTGAACCACAGCCGTTTGTCTGAGGTTGTGAGACGCAAGTGGAATAAGCAGACCTGGAGGGTGTCTCCAGCTGCAGTGGAGTGGTATTCTGGGTAGCTCCTGGCTTAGAACACTGTTACGTTCTCAGTGCCCGAGGAACGCAGCTAGGGGAAATCTGGATTGTAGGCCTATTTCCTTGTGCGAGCTGAGTTCAGGGCAAGACCCTCGCGCATCCTGACTGCCCGTAGAGGTAGGTCTCAGCATCCTTATGTTAGTTGCCGGTAGCGGTTGTGTGAAGAGCATGTGGAAGTGACAGGATTCTCCTCAAGTGTATCTGATCTCAATACAGACATTGCAAACGTCCTTGTTCACTGAGAGCGTAGCCCGGTCCTAGCTCCCATCAAAGTGTCTAGCAGACATCTGCCTACAAAGCATACACACTTCGAGAGTTGAGCTTATGGACTGTTCCTCCCACACCCTGCCTGCACGTACACCGCGATCCTAACAGGCCTATCCCGATGCGTGCCTAAGTGTTGTGAGAGGTAAGTGGAAAGTCGCGGCCCACAAGACTAGTGCATCCAAGCTCAATCCAGCGATTTCCTAGTATTCCCTGTGTGAGCCAGGTGCTACATCCTACGTGCCATACGAGAGAAGCTAGCTGAATGCCTTGTCCAAAATCAACTTACTTCGGAGAGTTGAGCTCACCCTCAGTCCCTCACAGTTGCACACTGCCTGCAGAAAGAGTTTCCAACATCTGAACCACAGCCGTTTGTCAGAGGCTTGTGAGACGCAAGTGGAATAAGCAGACCTGGAGGGTGTCTCCAGCTGCAGTGGAGTGGTATTCTGGGTAGCGCCTGGCTTAGAACACTGTTACGTTCTCAGTGCCCGAGGAACGCAGCTAGTGGAAATCTGGATTGTAGGCCTACTTCCTTGTGCGAGCTGAGTTCAGGGCAGGACCCTCCCGCATGCTGACTGCCCATAGACCTAGGTCCCAGCATCCTTATGTTAGGAGCCGGAAGCGGTTGTGTGAAGAGCATGCGGAAGTGACAGGATTCTCCTCAAGTGTATCTGATCTCAATACAGACATTGCAAACGTCCTTGTTCACTGAGAGCGTAGCTCGGTGCTAGCTCCCATCAAAGTGTCTAGCGGACATCTGCCTGCAAAGCATGCACACTTCCGAGAGTTGAGCTTATGGACTGTCCCTCCCACATCCTGCCTGCACGTACACCGCGCTCCTAACAGGCCTAGCCCCGATGCGTGCCTGAAGTGTTGTGAGAGGTAAGTGGAAAGTCGCGGCCCACAAGACTAATGCATACAAACTCAATCCAGCGATTTCCTAGTATTCCCTGTGTGAGCCAGGTGCTACATCCTAAGTGCCATACGAGAGAAGCTAGCTGAACGCCTTGTCCAAAAGCAACTTACTTCGGAGAGTTGAGCTCACCCTCAGTCACTCACAGTTGCACACTGCCTGCAGAAAGAGTTTCCAACATCTGAACCACAGCCGTTTGTCAGAGGCTTGTGAGACGCAAGTCGAATAAGCAGACCTGGAGGGTGTCTCCAGCTGCAGTAGAGTGGTATTCTGGGTAGCTCCTGGATTAGAACACTGTTACGTTCTCAGTGCCCGAGGAACGCAGCTAGTTGAAAGCTGGCTTGTAGGCGTACTTCCTTGTGCGAGCTGAGTTCAGGGCAAGACCCTCCCGCATCCTGACTGCCCGTAGAGGTAGGTCCCAGCATCCTTATGTTAGTTGCCGGAAGTGGTTGTGTGAAGAGCATGTGGAAGTGACAGGATTCTCCTCAAGTGTATCTGATCTCAATACAGAGATTGCAAACGTCCTTGTTCACTGAGAGCGTAGCTCGGTCCTAGCTCCCATCAAAGTGTCTAGCAGACATCTGCCTGCAAAGCATACACACTTCTGAGAGTTGAACTTATGGACTGTCCCTCCCACATCCTGCTTGCACGTACACCGCGATCCTAACAGGCCTAACCCGATGCGTGCTTAAGTGTTGTGAGAGGTAAGTGGAAAGTCGCGGCCGACAAGTCTAGTGCATCCAAGCTCAATCCAGCGATTTCCTAGTATTCCCTGTGTGAGCCAGGTGCCACATCCTACGTGCCGTACGAGAGAAGCTAGCTGAACGCGTTGTCCAAAAGCAACTTACTTCGGAGAGTTGAGCTCACCCTCAGTCACTCACAGTTGCACACTGCCTGCAGAAAGAGTTTCCAACATCTGAACCACAGCCGTTTGTCAGAGGCCTATGAGACGCAAGTGGAATAAGCAGACCTGGAGGGTGTCTCCAGCTGCAGTAGAGTGGTATTCTGGGTAGCTCCTGGCTTAGAACACTGTTACGTTCTCAGTGCCCGAGGAACGCAGCTAGTTGAAAGCTGGCTTGTAGGCGTGCTTTCTTGTGCGAGCTGAGTTCAGGGCAGGACCCTCCCGCGTCCTGACTGCCCGTAGATGTAGGTCCCAGCATCCTTATGTTAGTTGCTGGAAGCGGTTGTGTGAAGAGCATGTGGAAGTGACAGGATTCTCCTCAAGTGTATCTGATCTCAATACAGACATTGCAAACGTCCTTGTTCACTGAGAGCGTAGCTCGGTCCTAGCTCCCATCAAAGTGTCTAGCAGACATCTGCCTGCAAAGCATACACACTTCCGAGAGTTGAGCTTATGGACTGTCCCTCCCACATCCTGCTTGCAGGTACACCGCGATCCTAACAGGACTAGCCCCGATGCGTGCCTGAAGTGTTGTGAGAGGTAAGTGGAAAGTCGCGGCCCACAAGACTAGTGCATCCAAGCTCAATCCAGCCTTATTTCCAAGTATTCCCTGGTGAGCCAGGTGCTACATCGTATGGGCCATACAAGAGAAGCTAGCTGAACGCCTTGTCCAAAAGCAACTTACTTCGGAGAGTTGAGCTCACCCTCAGTCCCTCACAGTTGCACACTGCCTGCAGAAAGAGTTTCCAACATCGGAACCACAGGCGTTTGTCAGAGGTTGTGAGACGCAAGTGGAATAAGCAGACCTGGAGGGTGTCTCCAGCTGCAGTGGAGTGGTATTCTGGGTAGCTCCTGGCTTAGAACACTGTTACGTTCTCAGTGCCCGAGGAACGCAGCTAGGGGAAATCTGGATTGTAGGCCTATTTCCTTGTGCGAGCTGAGTTCAGGGCAAGACCCTCGCGCATCCTGACTGCCCGTAGAGGTAGGTCTCAGCATCCTTATGTTAGTTGCCGGTAGCGGTTGTGTGAAGAGCATGTGGAAGTGACAGGATTCTCCTCAAGTGTATCTGATCTCAATACAGAGATTGCAAACGTCCTTGTTCACTGAGAGCGTAGCTCGGTCCTAGCTCCCATCAAAGTGTCTAGCAGACATCTGCCTGCAAAGCATACACACTTCCGAGAGTTGAGCTTATGGACTGTCCCTCCCACATCCTGCTTGCAGGTACACCGCGATCCTAACAGGACTAGCCCCGATGCGTGCCTGAAGTGTTGTGAGAGGTAAGTGGAAAGTCGCGGCCCACAAGACTAGTGCATCCAAGCTCAATCCAGCGATTTCCTCGTATTCCCTGGGTGAGCCAGGTGCTACATCCTACGTGCCATACAAGAGAAGCTAGCTAACGCCTTGTCCAAAAGCAACTTACTTCGGAGAGTTGAGCTCACCCTCAGTCCCTCACAGTTGCACACTGCCTGCAGAAAGAGTTTCCAACATCTGAACCACAGGCGTTTGTCAGAGGATTGTGAGACTCAAGTGGAATAAGCAGACCTGGAGGGTGTCTCCAGCTGCAGTAGAGTGGTATTCTGGGTAGCTCCTGGCTTAGAACACTGTTACGTTCTCAGTGCCCGAGGAACGCAGCTAGTTGAAAGGTGGCTTGTAGGCCTGCTTCCTTTTGAGAGCTGAGTTCCGGGCAGCACCCTCCCGCATCCTGATTGCCCGTAGACGTAGGTCACAGCATCCTTATGTTAGGCGCCAGAAGAGGTTGTGTGAAGAGCATGTGGAGGTGACAGGATTCTCCTCAAGTGTATCTGATCTCAATTCAGACATTGCAAACGTCCTTGTTCAATGAGAGTGTAGCTCGGTCCTAGCTCCCATCAAAGTGTCTAGCAGACATCTGCCTGCAAAGCATGCACACTTCCGAGAGTTGAGCTTATGGACTGTCCCTCCCACATCCTGCCTGCACGTACACCGCGCTCCTAACAGGCCTAGCCCCGATGCGTGCCTGAAGTGTTGTGAGAGGTAAGTGGAAAGTCGCGGCCCACAAGACTAGTGCATCCAAGCTCAATCCAGCAATTTCCTAGTATTCCCTGTGTGAGCCAGATGCTACATCCTAAGTGCCATACGAGAGAAGCTAGCTGAACGCCTTGTCCAAAGCAACTTACTTCGGAGAGTTGAGCTCACCCTCAGTCCGTCACAGTTGCACACTGCCTGCAGAAAGAGTTTCCAACATCTGAACCACAGGCGTTTGTCAGAGGCTTGTGAGACGCAAGTGGAATAAGCAGACCTGGAGGGTGTCTCCAGCTGCAGTAGAGTGGTATTCTGGGTAGCTCCTGGCTTAGAACACTGTTACGTTCTCAGTGCCCGAGGAACGCAGCTAGTTGAAAGGTGGCTTGTAGGCGTGCTTCCTTTTGAGAGCTGAGTTCAGGGCAGGACCCTCCCGCATCCTGATTGCCCGTAGACGTAGGTCCCAGCATCCTTATGTTAGGCGCCAGAAGAGGTTGTGTGAAGAGCATGTGGAGGTGACAGGATTCTCCTCAAGTGTATCTGATCTCAATTCAGACATTGCAAACGTCCTTGTTCACTGAGAGCGTAGCTCGGTCCTAGCTCCCATCAAAGTGTCTAGCAGACATCTGCCTGCAAAGCATGCACACTTATGAGAGTTGAGCTTATGGACTGTCCCTCCCACATCCTGCTTGTAGGTACACCGCGATCCTAACAGGCCTAGCCCCGATGCGTGCCTGAAGTGTTGTGAGAGGTAGGTGGAAAGTCGCGGCCCACAAGACTAGTGCATCCAAGCTCAATCCAGCCTTATTTCCAAGTATTCCCTGGTGAGCCAGGTGCTACATCGTATGGGCCATACAAGAGAAGCTAGCTGAACGCCTTGTCCAAAAGCAACTTACTTCGGAGAGTTGAGCTCACCCTCAGTCCCTCACAGTTGCACACTGCCTGCAGAAAGAGTTTCCAACATCTGAACCACAGCTGTTTGTCTGAGGTTGTGAGACGCAAGTGGAATAAGCAGACCTGGAGGGTGTCTCCAGCTGCAGTGGAGTGGTATTCTGGGTAGCTCCTGGCTTAGAACACTGTTACGTTCTCAGTGCCCGAGGAACGCAGCTAGGGGAAATCTGGATTGTAGGCCTATTTCCTTGTGCGAGCTGAGTTCAGGGCAAGACCCTCGCGCATCCTGACTGCCCGTAGAGGTAGGTCTCAGCATCCTTATGTTAGTTGCCGGTAGCGGTTGTGTGAAGAGCATGTGGAAGTGACAGGATTCTCCTCAAGTGTATCTGATCTCAATACAGAGATTGCAAACGTCCTTGTTCACTGAGAGCGTAGCTCGGTCCTAGCTCCCATTAAACTGTCTAGCAGACATCTGCCTGCAAACCATACACACTTCCGAGAGTTGAGCTTATGGACTGTCCCTCCCACATCCTGCCTGCACGTACACCGCGCTCCTAACTGGCCTAGCCCCGACGCGTGCCTGAAGTGTTGTGAGAGGTAAGTGGAAAGTCGCGGCCCACAAGACTAGTGCATCCAAGCTCAATCCAGCGATTTCCTAGTATTCCCTGTGTGAGCCAGGTGCTACATCCTACGTGCCATACAAGAGAAGCTAGCTGAACGCCTTGTCCAAAAGCAACTTACTTCGGAGAGTTGAGCTCACCCTCAGTCCCTCACAGTTGCACACTGCCTGCAGAAAGAGTTTCCAACATCTGAACCACAGCCGTTTGTCAGAGGATTGTGAGACTCAAGTGGAATAAGCAGACCTGGAGGGTGTCTCCAGCTGCAGTGGAGTGGTATTCTCGTTAGAGCCTGGCTTAGAACAGTTTTACCTTCTCAGTGCCCGAGGAACGCAGCTAGTTGAATGCTGGCCTGTAGGCTTGCTTCCTTGTGAGAGCTGAGTTCAGGGCAGGACCCTCCCGCATCCTGACTGCCCGTAGATGTAGGTCCCAGCATCCTTATGTTAGTTGCTGGAAGCGGTTGTGTGAAGAGCATGTGGAAGTGACAGGATTTTCCTCAAGTGTATCTGATCTCAATACAGACATTGCAAACGTCCTTGTTCAATGAGAGCGTAGCCCGGTCCTAGCTCCCATCAAAGTGTCCAGCAGACATCTGCCTACAAAGGATCCACACTTCGAGAGTTGAGCTTATGGACTGTCCGTCCCACACCCTGCCTGCACGTACACCGCGCTCCTAACAGGCCTAGCCCCGATGCGTGCCTGAAGTGTTGTGAGAGGTAAGTGGAAAGTCGCGGCCCACAAGACTAGTGCATCCAAGCTCAATCCAGCGATATTTCCTAGAATTCCCTGTGTGAGCCATGTGCTACATTCTACGTGCCATACGAGAGAAGCTACCTGAACGCCTTGTCCAAAAGCAACTTACTTCGGAGAGTTGAGCTCACACTCAGTCCCTCACAGTTGCACACTGCCTGCAGAAAGAGTTTCCAACATCTGAACCACAGCCGTTTGTCAGAGGCTTGTGAGACGCAAGTGGAATAAGCAGACCTGGAGGGTGTCTCCAGCTGCAATGGAGTGGTATTCTGGGTAGCGCCTGGCTTAGAACACTGTTACGTTCTCAGTGCCCGAGGAACGCAGCTAGTTGAAAGCTGGCTTGTAGGCTTGCTTCCTTGTGAGAGCTGAGTTCAGGGCAGGACCCTCCCGCATCCTGGTTGCCCGTAGACGTAGGTCCCAGCATCCTTATGTTAGGCGCCAGAAGAGGTTGTGTGAAGAGCATGTGGAGGTGACAGGATTCTCCTCAAGTGTATCTGATCTCAATTCAGACATTGCAAACGTCCTTGTTCAATGAGAGTGTAGCTCGGTCCTAGCTCCCATCAAAGTGTCTAGCAGACATCTGCCTGCAAAGCATGCACACTTCCGAGAGTTGAGCTTATGGACTGTCCCTCCCACATCCTGTCTGCACGTACACCGCGCTCCTAACAGGCCTAGCCCCGATGCGTGCCTGAAGTGTTGTGAGAGGTAAGTGGAAAGTCGCGGCCCACAAGACTAGTGCATCCAAGCTCAATCCAGCGATTTCCTAGTATTCCCTGTGTGAGCCAGATGCTACATCCTAAGTGCCATACGAGAGAAGCTAGCTGAACGCCTTGTCCAAAGCAACTTACTTCGGAGAGTTGAGCTCACCCTCAGTCCGTCACAGTTGCACACTGCCTGCAGAAAGAGTTTCCAACATCTGAACCACAGCCGTTTGTCAGAGGCTTGTGAGACGCAAGTGGAATAAGCAGACCTGGAGGGTGTCTCCAGCTGCAGTAGAGTGGTATTCTGGGTAGCTCCTGGCTTAGAACACTGTTACGTTCTCAGTGCCCGAGGAACGCAGCTAGTTGAAAGGTGGCTTGTAGGCGTGCTTCCTTTTGAGAGCTGAGTTCAGGGCAGGACCCTCCCGCATCCTGATTGCCCATAGACGTAGGTCCCAGCATCCTTATGTTAGGCGCCAGAAGAGGTTGTGTGAAGAGCATGTGGAGGTGACAGGATTCTCCTCAAGTGTATCTGATCTGAATTCAGACATTGCAAACGTCCTTGTTCAATGAGAGTGTAGATCGGTCCTAGCTCCCATCAAAGTGTCTAGCAGACATCTGCCTGCAAAGCATGCACACTTCCGAGAGTTGAGCTTATGGACTGTCCCTCCCACATCCTGCCTGCACGTACACCGCGCTCCTAACATGCGTAGCCCCGATGCGGGCCTGAAGTGTTGTGAGAGGTAAGTGGAAAGTCGCGGCCCACAAGACTAGTGCATCCAAGCTCAATCCAGCCTTATTTCCAAGTATTCCCTGGTGAGCCAGGTGCTACATCGTATGGGCCATACAAGAGAAGCTAGCTGAACGCCTTGTCCAAAAGCAACTTACTTCGGAGAGTTGAGCTCACCCTCAGTCCCTCACAGTTGCACACTGCCTGCAGAAAGATTTTCCAACATCTGAACCACAGCCGTTTGTCTGAGGTTGTGAGACGCAAGTGGAATAAGCAGACCTGGAGGGTGTCTCCAGCTGCAGTGGAGTGGTATTCTGGGTAGCTCCTGGCTTAGAACACTGTTACGTTCTCAGTGCCCGAGGAACGCAGCTAGGGGAAATCTGGATTGTAGGCCTATTTCCTTGTGCGAGCTGAGTTCAGGGCAAGACCCTCGCGCATCCTGACTGCCCGTAGAGGTAGGTCTCAGCATCCTTATGTTAGTTGCCGGTAGCGGTTGTGTGAAGAGCATGTGGAAGTGACAGGATTCTCCTCAAGTGTATCTGATCTCAATACAGAGATTGCAAACGTCCTTGTTCACTGAGAGCGTAGCTCGGTCCTAGCTCCCATTAAACTGTCTAGCAGACATCTGCCTGCAAACCATACACACTTCCGAGAGTTGAGCTTATGGACTGTCCCTCCCACATCCTGCCTGCACGTACACCGCGCTCCTAACTGGCCTAGCCCCGACGCGTGCCTGAAGTGTTGTGAGAGGTAAGTGGAAAGTCGCGGCCCACAAGACTAGTGCATCCAAGCTCAATCCAGCGATTTCCTAGTATTCCCTGTGTGAGCCAGGTGCTACATCCTACGTGCCATACAAGAGAAGCTAGCTGAACGCCTTGTCCAAAAGCAACTTACTTCGGAGAGTTGAGCTCACCCTCAGTCCCTCACAGTTGCACACTGCCTGCAGAAAGAGTTTCCAACATCTGAACCACAGCCGTTTGTCAGAGGATTGTGAGACTCAAGTGGAATAAGCAGACCTGGAGGGTGTCTCCAGCTGCAGTGGAGTGGTATTCTCGTTAGAGCCTGGCTTAGAACAGTTTTACGTTCTCAGTGCCCGAGGAACGCAGCTAGTTGAATGCTGGCTTGTAGGCTTGCTTCCTTGTGAGAGCTGAGTTCAGGGCAGGACCCTCCCGCATCCTGACTGCCCGTAGATGTAGGTCCCAGCATCCTTATGTTAGTTGCTGGAAGCGGTTGTGTGAAGAGCATGTGGAAGTGACAGGATTTTCCTCAAGTGTATCTGATCTCAATACAGACATTGCAAACGTCCTTGTTCAATGAGAGCGTAGCCCGGTCCTAGCTCCCATCAAAGTGTCCAGCAGACATCTGCCTACAAAGGATCCACAATTCGAGAGTTGAGCTTATGGACTGTCCGTCCCACACCCTGCCTGCACGTACACCGCGCTCCTAACAGGCCTAGCCCCGATGCGTGCCTGAAGTGTTGTGAGAGGTAAGTGGAAAGTCGCGGCCCACAAGACTAGTGCATCCAAGCTCAATCCAGCGATATTTCCTAGAATTCCCTGTGTGAGCCATGTGCTACATTCTACGTGCCATACGAGAGAAGCTAGCTGAACGCCTTGTCCAAAAGCAACTTACTTCGGAGAGTTGAGCTCACCCTCAGTCCCTCACAGTTGCACACTGCCTGCAGAAAGAGTTTCCAACATCTGAACCACAGCCGTTTGTCAGAGGCTTGTGAGACGCAAGTGGAATAAGCAGACCTGGAGGGTGTCTCCAGCTGCAATGGAGTGGTATTCTGGGTAGCGCCTGGCTTAGAACACTGTTACGTTCTCAGTGCCCGAGGAACGCAGCTAGTTGAAAGCTGGCTTGTAGGCTTGCTTCCTTGTGAGAGCTGAGTTCAGGGCAGGACCCTCCCGCTTTCTGACTCCCCATAGACGTAGGTCCCAACATCCTTATGTTAGTTGCCGGAAGCTATTGTGTGAAGAGCATGTGGAAGTGACAGGATTCTCCTCAAGTGTATCTGATCTCAATACAGACATTGCAAACGTCCTTGTTCACTGAGAGCGTAGCCCGGTCCTAGCTCCCATCAAAGTGTCTAGCAGACATCTGCCTACAAAGCATACACACTTCGAGAGTTGAGCTTATGGACTGTTCCTCCCACACCCTGCCTGCACATACACCGCGATCCTAACAGGCCTATCCCGATGCGTGCCTAAGTGTTGTGAGAGGTAAGTGGAAAGTCGCGGCCCACAAGACTAGTGCATCCAAGCTCAATCCAGCGATTTCCTAGTATTCCCTGTGTGAGCCAGGTGCTACATCCTACGTGCCATACGAGAGAAGCTAGCTGAATGCCTTGTCCAAAATCAACTTACTTCGGAGAGTTGAGCTCACCCTCAGTCCCTCACAGTTGCACACTGCCTGCAGAAAGAGTTTCCAACATCTGAACCACAGCCGTTTGTCAGAGGCTTGTGAGACGCAAGTGGAATAAGCAGACCTGGAGGGTGTCTCCAGCTGCAGTGGAGTGGTATTCTGGGTAGCGCCTGGCTTAGAACACTGTTACGTTCTCAGTGCCCGAGGAACGCAGCTAGTGGAAATCTGGATTGTAGGCCTACTTCCTTGTGCGAGCTGAGTTCAGGGCAGGACCCTCCCGCATCCTGACTGCCCATAGACCTAGGTCCCAGCATCCTTATGTTAGGAGCCGGAAGCGGTTGTGTGAAGAGCATGCGGAAGTGACAGGATTCTCCTCAAGTGTATCTGATCTCAATACAGACATTGCAAACGTCCTTGTTCACTGAGAGCGTAGCTCGGTGCTAGCTCCCATCAAAGTGTCTAGCGGACATCTGCCTGCAAAGCATGCACACTTCCGAGAGTTGAGCTTATGGACTGTCCCTCCCACATCCTGCCTGCACGTACACCGCGCTCCTAACAGGCCTAGCCCCGATGCGTGCCTGAAGTGTTGTGAGAGGTAAGTGGAAAGTCGCGGCCCACAAGACTAATGCATACAAGCTCAATCCAGCGATTTCCTAGTATTCCCTGTGTGAGCCAGGTGCTACATCCTAAGTGCCATACGAGAGAAGCTAGCTGAACGCCTTGTCCAAAAGCAACTTACTTCGGAGAGTTGAGCTCACCCTCAGTCACTCACAGTTGCACACTGCCTGCAGAAAGAGTTTCCAACATCTGAACCACAGCCGTTTGTCAGAGGCTTGTGAGACGCAAGTCGAATAAGCAGACCTGGAGGGTGTCTCCAGCTGCAGTAGAGTGGTATTCTGGGTAGCTCCTGGATTAGAACACTGTTACGTTCTCAGTGCCCGAGGAACGCAGCTAGTTGAAAGCTGGCTTGTAGGCGTACTTCCTTGTGCGAGCTGAGTTCAGGGCAAGACCCTCCCGCATCCTGACTGCCCGTAGAGGTAGGTCCCAGCATCCTTATGTTAGTTGCCGGAAGTGGTTGTGTGAAGAGCATGTGGAAGTGACAGGATTCTCCTCAAGTGTATCTGATCTCAATACAGAGATTGCAAACGTCCTTGTTCACTGAGAGCGTAGCTCGGTCCTAGCTCCCATCAAAGTGTCTAGCAGACATCTGCCTGCAAAGCATACACACTTCTGAGAGTTGAACTTATGGACTGTCCCTCCCACATCCTGCTTGCACGTACACCGCGATCCTAACAGGCCTAACCCGATGCGTGCTTAAGTGTTGTGAGAGGTAAGTGGAAAGTCGCGGCCGACAAGTCTAGTGCATCCAAGCTCAATCCAGCGATTTCCTAGTATTCCCTGTGTGAGCCAGGTGCGACATCCTACGTGCCATACGAGAGAAGCTAGCTGAACGCGTTGTCCAAAAGCAACTTACTTCGGAGAGTTGAGCTCACCCTCAGTCACTCACAGTTGCACACTGCCTGCAGAAAGAGTTTCCAACATCTGAACCACAGCCGTTTGTCAGAGGCCTATGAGACGCAAGTGGAATAAGCAGACCTGGAGGGTGTCTCCAGCTGCAGTAGAGTGGTATTCTGGGTAGCTCCTGGCTTAGAACACTGTTACGTTCTCAGTGCCCGAGGAACGCAGCTAGTTGAAAGCTGGCTTGTAGGCGTGCTTTCTTGTGCGAGCTGAGTTCAGGGCAGGACCCTCCCGCGTCCTGACTGCCCGTAGATGTAGGTCCCAGCATCCTTATGTTAGTTGCTGGAAGCGGTTGTGTGAAGAGCATGTGGAAGTGACAGGATTCTCCTCAAGTGTATCTGATCTCAATACAGACATTGCAAACGTCCTTGTTCACTGAGAGCGTAGCTCGGTCCTAGCTCCCATCAAAGTGTCTAGCAGACATCTGCCTGCAAAGCATACACACTTCCGAGAGTTGAGCTTATGGACTGTCCCTCCCACATCCTGCTTGCAGGTACACCGCGATCCTAACAGGCCTAGCCCCGATGCGTGCCTGAAGTGTTGTGAGAGGTAAGTGGAAAGTCGCGGCCCACAAGACTAGTGCATCCAAGCTCAATCCAGCCTTATTTCCAAGTATTCCCTGGTGAGCCAGGTGCTACATCGTATGGGCCATACAAGAGAAGCTAGCTGAACGCCTTGTCCAAAAGCAACTTACTTCGGAGAGTTGAGCTCACCCTCAGTCCCTCACAGTTGCACACTGCCTGCAGAAAGAGTTTCCAACATCTGAACCACAGGCGTTTGTCAGAGGTTGTGAGACGCAAGTGGAATAAGCAGACCTGGAGGGTGTCTCCAGCTGCAGTGGAGTGGTATTCTGGGTAGCTCCTGGCTTAGAACACTGTTACGTTCTCAGTGCCCGAGGAACGCAGCTAGGGGAAATCTGGATTGTAGGCCTATTTCCTTGTGCGAGCTGAGTTCAGGGCAAGACCCTCGCGCATCCTGACTGCCCGTAGAGGTAGGTCTCAGCATCCTTATGTTAGTTGCCGGTAGCGGTTGTGTGAAGAGCATGTGGAAGTGACAGGATTCTCCTCAAGTGTATCTGATCTCAATACAGAGATTGCAAACGTCCTTGTTCACTGAGAGCGTAGCTCGGTCCTAGCTCCCATTAAACTTTCTAGCAGACATCTGCCTGCAAACCATACACACTTCCGAGAGTTGAGCTTATGGACTGTCCCTCCCACATCCTGCCTGCACGTACACCGCGCTCCTAACTGGCCTAGCCCCGACGCGTGCCTGAAGTGTTGTGAGAGGTAAGTGGAAAGTCGCGGCCCACAAGACTAGTGCATCCAAGCTCAATCCAGGGATTTCCTCGTATTCCCTGGGTGAGCCAGGTGCTACATCCTACGTGCCATACAAGAGAAGCTAGCTAACGCCTTGTCCAAAAGCAACTTACTTCGGAGAGTTGAGCTCACCCTCAGTCCCTCACAGTTGCACACTGCCTGCAGAAAGAGTTTCCAACATCTGAACCACAGGCGTTTGTCAGAGGATTGTGAAACTCAAGTGGAATAAGCAGACCTGGAGGGTGTCTCCAGCTGCAGTAGAGTGGTATTCTGGGTAGCTCCTGGCTTAGAACACTGTTACGTTCTCAGTGCCCGAGGAACGCAGCTAGTTGAAAGGTGGCTTGTAGGCCTGCTTCCTTTTGAGAGCTGAGTTCAGGGCAGCACCCTCCCGCATCCTGATTGCCCGTAGACGTAGGTCACAGCATCCTTATTTTAGGCGCCAGAAGAGGTTGTGTGAAGAGCATGTGGAGGTGACAGGATTCTCCTCAAGTGTATCTGATCTCAATTCAGACATTGCAAACGTCCTTGTTCAATGAGAGTGTAGCTCGGTCCTAGCTCCCATCAAAGTGTCTAGCAGACATCTGCCTGCAAAGCATGCACACTTCCGAGAGTTGAGTTTATGGACTGTCCCTCCCACATCCTGCCTGCACGTACACCGCGCTCCTAACAGGCCTAGCCCCGATGCGTGCCTGAAGTGTTGTGAGAGGTAAGTGGAAAGTCGCGGCCCACAAGACTAGTGCATCCAAGCTCAATCCAGCGATATTTCCTAGTATTCCCTGGTGAGCCAGGTGCTACATCGTATGTGCCATACAAGAGAAGCTAGCTGAACGCCTTGTCCAAAAGCAACTTACTGTGGAGAGTTCACCTCACCCTCAGTCCCTCACAGTTGCACACTGCCTGCAGAAAGAGTTTCCAACATCTGAACCACAGCTGTTTGTCTGAGGTTGTGAGACGCAAGTGGAATAAGCAGACCTGGAGGGTGTCTCCAGCTGCAGTGGAGTGGTATTCTGGGTAGCTCCTGGCTTAGAACACTGTTACGTTCTCAGTGCCCGAGGAACGCAGCTAGGGGAAATCTGGATTGTAGGCCTATTTCCTTGTGCGAGCTGAGTTCAGGGCAAGACCCTCGCGCATCCTGACTGCCCGTAGAGGTAGGTCTCAGCATCCTTATGTTAGTTGCCGGTAGCGGTTGTGTGAAGAGCATGTGGAAGTGACAGGATTCTCCTCAAGTGTATCTGATCTCAATACAGAGATTGCAAACGTCCTTGTTCACTGAGAGCGTAGCTCGGTCCTAGCTCCCATTAAACTGTCTAGCAGACATCTGCCTGCAAACCATACACACTTCCGAGAGTTGAGCTTATGGACTGTCCCTCCCACATCCTGCCTGCACGTACACCGCGCTCCTAACTGGCCTAGCCCCGACGCGTGCCTGAAGTGTTGTGAGAGGTAAGTGGAAAGTCGCGGCCCACAAGACTAGTGCATCCAAGCTCAATCCAGCGATTTCCTAGTATTCCCTGTGTGAGCCAGGTGCCACATCCTACATGCCATACGAGAGAAGCTAGCTGAACGCCTTGTCCAAAAGCAACTTACTTCGGAGAGTTGAGCTCACCCTCAGTCCCTCACAGTTGCACACTGCCTGCAGAAAGAGTTTCCAACATCTGAACCACAGCCGTTTGTCAGAGGATTGTGAGACTCAAGTGGAATAAGCAGACCTGGAGGGTGTCTCCAGCTGCAGTGGAGTGGTATTCTCGTTAGAGCCTGGCTTAGAACAGTTTTACGTTCTCAGTGCCCGAGGAACGCAGCTAGTTGAATGCTGGCTTGTAGGCTTGCTTCCTTGTGAGAGCTGAGTTCAGGGCAGGACCCTCCCGCATCCTGACTGCCCGTAGATGTAGGTCCCAGCATCCTTATGTTAGTTGCTGGAAGCGGTTGTGTGAAGAGCATGTGGAAGTGACAGGATTTTCCTCAAGTGTATCTGATCTCAATACAGACATTGCAAACGTCCTTGTTCACTGAGAGCGTAGCTCGGTCCTCGCTCCAATCAAAGTGTCTAGCAGACATCTGCCTGCAAAGCATACACACTTCCGAGAGTTGAGCTTATGGACTGTCCCTCCCACATCCTGCTTGCACGTACACCGCGATCCAACAAGCCTAACCCGATGCGTGCCTAAGTGTTGTGAGAGGTAAGTGGAAAGTCGCGGCCTACAAGACTAGTGCATCCAAGCTCAATCCAGCGATTTCCTAGTATTCCCTGTGTTAGCCAGGTGCCACATCCTACGTGCCATACGAGAGAAGCTAGCTGAACGCGTTGTCCAAAAGCAACTTACTTCGGAGAGTTGAGCTCACCCTCAGTCACTCACAGTTGCACACTGCCTACAGAAAGAGTTTCCAACATCTGAACCACAGCCGTTTGTCAGAGCCTTATGAGACGCAAGTGGAATAAGCAGACCTGGAGGGTGTCTCCAGCTGCAGTGGAGTGGTATTCTGGGTAGCTCCTGCTTAGAACACTGTTACGTTCTCAGTGCCCGAGGAACGCAGCGAGTTGAAAGCTGGCTTGTAGGCTTGCTTCCTTGTGAGAGCTGAGTTCAGGGCAGGACCCTCCCGCTTTCTGACTCCCCATAGACGTAGGTCCCAACATCCTTATGTTAGTTGCCGGAAGCGGTTGTGTGAAGAGCATGTGGAAGTGACAGGATTCTCCTCAAGTGTATCTGATCTCAATACAGACATTGCAAACGTCCTTGTTCACTGAGAGCGTAGCTCGGTCCTAGCTCCAATCAAAGTGTCTAGCAGACATCTGCCTGCAAAGCATACACACTTCCGAGAGTTGAGCTTATGGACTGTCCCTCCCACATCCTGCTTGCACGTACACCGCGATCCTAACAGGCCTAACCCGATGCGTGCCTAAGTGTTGTGAGAGGTAAGTGGAAAGTCGCGGCCCACAAGACTAGTGCATCCAAGCTCAATCCAGCGATTTCCTAGTATTCCTTGTGTGAGCCAGGTGCTACATCCTACGTGCCATACGAGAGAAGCTAGCTGAACGCCTTGTCCAAAAGCAACTTACTTCGGAGATTTGAGCTCACCCTCAGTCCGTCACAGTTGCACACTGCCTGCAGAAAGAGTTTCCAACATCTGATCCACAGCCGTTTGTCTGAGGTTGTGAGACGCAAGTGGAATAAGCAGACCTGGAGGGTGTCTCCAGCTGCAGTGGAGTGGTATTCTGGGTAGCTCCTGGCTTAGAACACTGTTACGTTCTCAGTGCCCGAGGAACGCAGCTAGTGGAAATCTGGATTGTAGGCCTACTTCCTTGTGCGAGCTGAGTTCAGGGCAGGACCCTCCCGCATCCTGACTGCCCGTAGACGTAGGTCCCAGCATCCTTATGTTAGTTGCCGGAAGCGGTTGTGTGAAGAGCATGCGGAGGTGACAGGATTCTCCTCAAGTGTATCTGATCTCAATACAGACATTGCAAACGTCCTTGTTCACTGAGAGCGTAGCTCGGTGCTAGCTCCCATCAAAGTGTCTAGCAGACATCTGCCTGCAAAGCATGAACAATTCCGAGAGTTGAGCTTATGGACTGTCCCTCCCACATCCTGCCTGCACGTACACCGTGCTCCTAACAGGCCTAGCCCCGATGCGTGCCTGAAGTGTTGTGAGAGGTAAGTGGAAAGTCGCGGCCCACAAGACTAGTGCATCCAAGCTCAATCCAGCGATTTCCTAGTATTCCCTGTGTGAGCCAGATGCTACATCCTAAGTGCCATATGAGAGAAGCTAGCTGAACGCCTTGTCCAAAAGCAACTTACTTCGGAGAGTTGAGCTCAACCTCAGTCCGTCACAGTTGCACACTGCCTGCAGAAAGAGTTTCCAACATCTGAACCGCAGCCGTTTGTCTGAGGTTGTGAGACGCAAGTGGAATAAGCAGACCTGGAGGGTGTCTCCAGCTGCAGTGGAGTGGTATTCTGGGTAGCTCCTGGCTTAGAACACTGTTACGTTCTCAGTGCCCGAGGAACGCAGCGAGTTGAAAGCTGGCTTGTAGGCTTGCTTCCTTGTGAGAGCTGAGTTCAGGGCAGGACCCTCTCGCATCCTGACTGCCCGTAGATGTAGGTCCCAGCATCCTTATGCTAGTTGCTGGAAGCGGTTGTGTGAAGAGCATGTGGAAGTGACAGGATTCTCCTCAAGTGTATCTGATCTCAATACAGACATTACAAACGTCCTTGTTCAATGAGAGCGTAGCCCGGTCCTAGCTCCTATCAAAGTGTCTAGCAGACATCTGCCTACAAAGCATACACACTTCGAGAGTTGAGCTTATGGACTGTCCCTCCCACACCCTGCCTGCACGTACACCGCGCTCCTAACAGGCCTAGCCCCGATGCGTGCCTGAAGTGTTGTGAGAGGTAAGTGGGAAGTCGCGGCCCACAAGACTAGTGCATCCAAGCTCAATCCAGCGATTTCCTAGTATTCCCTGTGTGAGCCAGATGCTACATCCTAAGTGCCATACGAGAGAAGCTAGCTGAACGCCTTGTCCAAAAGCAACTTACTTCGGAGAGTTGAGCTCACCCTCAGTCCGTCACAGTTGCACACTGCCTGCAGAAAGAGTTTCCAACATCTGAACCGCAGCCGTTTGTCTGAGGTTGTGAGACGCAAGTGGAATAAGCAGACCTGGAGGGTGTCTCCAGCTGCAGTTGGGTGGTATTCTGGGTAGCTCCTGGCTTAGAACACTGTTACGTTCTCAGTGCCCGAGGAACGCAGCTAGTGGAAATCTGGATTGTAGGCCTACTTACTTGTGCGAGCTGAGTTCAGGGTACGACCCTCCCGGATCCTGACTGCCCGTAGACGTAGGTCCCAGCATCCTTATGTTAGGAGCCGGAAGCGGTTGTGTGAAGAGCATCCGGAAGTGACAGGATTCTCCTCAAGTGTATCTGATCTCAATTCAGACATTGCAAACGTCCTTGTTCAATGAGAGTGTAGCTCGGTCCTAGCTCCCATCAAAGTGTCTAGCAGACATCTGCCTGCAAAGCATGCACACTTCCGAGAGTTGAGCTTATGGACTGTCCCTCCCACATCCTGCCTGCACGTACACCGCGCTCCTAACAGGCCTAGCCCCGACGCATGCCTGAAGTGTTGTGAGAGGTAAGTGGAAAGTCGCGGCCCACAAGACTAGTGCATCCAAGCTCAATCCAGCGATTTCCTAGTATTCCCTGTGTGAGCCAGGTGCTACATCCTACGTGCCATACGAGAGAAGCTAGCTGAACGCCTTGTCCAAAAGCAACTTACTTCGGAGAGTTGAGCTCACCCTCAGTCCCTCACAGTTGCACACTGCCTGCAGAAAGAGTTTCCAACATCTGAACCACAGGCGTTTGTCAGAGGCTTGTGAGACGCAAGTGGAATAAGCATACCTGGAGGGTGTCTCCAGCTGCAGTGGAGTGGTATTCTGGGGAGCGCCTGGCTTAGAACACTGTTACGTTCTCAGTGCCCGAGGAACGCAGCGAGTTGAAAGCTGGCTTGTAGGCTTGCTTCCTTGTGAGAGCTGAGTTCAGGGCAGGACCCTCCCGCTTTCTGACTCCCCATAGACGTAGGTCCCAACATCATTATGTTAGTTGCCGGAAGCGATTGTGTGAAGAGCATGTGGAAGTGACAGGATTCTCCTCAAGTGTATCTGATCTCAATACAGACATTGCAAACGTCCCTGTTCACTGAGAGCGTAGCTCGGACCTAGCTCCAATCAAAGTGTCTAGCAGACATCTGCCTGCAAAGCATACACACTTCCGAGAGTTGAGCTTATGGACTGTCCCTCCCACATCCTGCTTGCACGTACACCGCGATCCTAACAAGCCTAACCCGATGCGTGCCTAAGTGTTGTGAGAGGTAAGTGGAAAGTCGCGGCCCACAAGACTAGTGCATCCAAGCTCAATCCAGCGATTTCCTAGTATTCCCTGTGTGAGCCAGGTGCCGCATCCTACGTGCCATACGAGAGAAGCTAGCTGAACGCGTTGTCCAAAAGCAACTTACTTCGGAGAGTTGAGCTCACCCTCAGTCACTCACAGTTGCACACTGCCTGCAGAAAGAGTTTCCAACATCTGAACCACAGCCGTTTGTCAGAGGCTTATGAGACGCAAGTGGAATAAGTAGACCTGGAGGGTGTCTCCAGCTGCAGTAGAGTGGTATTCTGGGTAGCTCCTGGCTTAGAACACTGTTACGTTCTCAGTGCCCGAGGAACGCAGCTAGTTGAAAGGTGGCTTGTAGGCGTGCTTTCTTTTGAGAGCTGAGTTCAGGGCAGCACCCTCCCGCATCCTGATTGCCCGTAGACGTAGGTCACAGCATCCTTATGTTAGGCGCCAGAGAGGTTGTGTGAAGAGCATGTGGAGGTGACAGGATTCTCCTCAAGTGTATCTGATCTCAATTCAGACATTGCAAACGTCCTTGTTCAATGAGAGTGTAGCTCGGTCCTAGCTCCCATCAAAGTGTCTAGCAGACATCTGCCTGCAAAACATGCACACTTCCGAGAGTTGAGCTTATGGACTGTCCCTCCCACATCCTGCCTGCACGTACTCCGCGCTAACAGGCCTAGCCCCGATGCGTGCCAGAAGTGTTGTGAGAGGTAAGTGGAAAGTCGCGGCCCACAAGACTAGTGCATCCAAGCTCAATCCAGCGATATTTCCTAGAATTCCCTGTGTGAGCCAGGTGCTACATTCTACGTGCCATACAAGAGAAGCTAGCTGAACGCCTTGTCCAAAAGCAACTTACTTCGGAGAGTTGAGCTCACCCTCAGTCCCTCACAGTTGCACACTGCCTGCAGAAAGAGTTTCCAACATCTGAACCACAGCCGTTTGTCAGAGGCTTGTGAGACGCAAGGGGAATAAGCAGACCTGGAGGGTGTCTCCAGCTGCAGTGGAGTGGTATTCTGGGTAGCGCCTGGCTTAGAACACTGTTACGTTCTCAGTGCCCGAGGAACGAAGCTAGTTGAAAGCTGGCTTGTAGGCGTGCTTTCTTGTGCGAGCTGAGTTCAGGGCAGGACACTCCCGCTTTCTGACTCCCCATAGACGTAGGTCCCAACATCCTTATGTTAGGAGCCGGAAGCGGTTGTGTGAAGAGCATGTGGAAGTGACAGGATTCTCCTCAAGTGTATCTGATCTCAATACAGACATTGCAAACGTCCTTGTTCACTGAGAGCGTAGCTCGGTCCTCGCTCCAATCAAAGTGTCTAGCAGACATCTGCCTGCAAAGCATACACACTTCCGAGAGTTGAGCTTATGGACTGTCCCTCCCACATCCTGCTTGCACGTACACCGAGATCCTAACAGGCCTAACCCGATGCGTGCCTAAGTGTTGTGAGAGGTAAGTGGAAAGTCGCGGCCCACAAGACTAGTGCATCCAAGCTCAATCCAGCGATTTCCTAGTATTCCCTGTGTGAGCCAGGTGCTACATCCTACGTGCCATACGAGAGAAGCCAGCTGAACGCCTTGTGCAAAAGCAACTTACTTCGGAGATTTGAGCTCACCCTCAGTCACTCACAGTTGCACACTGCCTGCAGAAAGAGTTTCCAACATCTGAACCACAGGCGTTTGTCAGAGGCTTGTGAGACGCAAGTGGAATAAGCAGACCTGGAGGGTGTCTCCAGCTGCAGTAGAGTGGTATTCTGTGTAGCTCCTGGCTTAGAACACTGTTACATTCTCAGTGCCCGAGGAACGCAGCTAGTTGAAAGGTGGCTTGTAGGCGTGCTTCCTTTTGAGATCTGAGTTCAGGGCAGGACCCTCCCGCATCCTGATTGCCCGTAGACGTAGGTCCCAGCATCCTTATGTTAGGCGCCAGAAGAGGTTGTGTGAAGAGCATGTGGAGGTGACAGGATTCTCCTCAAGTGTATCTGATCTCAATACAGACATTGCAAACGTCCTTGTTCACTGAGAGCGTAGCTCGGTCCTAGCTCCCATCAAAGTGTCTAGCAGACATCTGCCTGCAAAGCATGCACACTTCCGAGAGTTGAGCTTATGGACTGTCCCTGCCACATCCTGCCTGCACGTACACCGCGCTAACAGGCCTAGCCCCGATGCGTGCCAGAAGTGTTGTGAGAGGTAAGTGGAAAGTCGCGGCCCACAAGACTAGTGCATCCAAGCTCAATCCAGCGATATTTCCTAGAATTCCCTGTGTGAGCCAGGTGCTCCATTCTACGTGCCATACAAGAGAACCTAGCTGAACGCCTTGTCCAAAAGCAACTTACTTCGGAGAGTTGAGCTCACCCTCAGTCCCTCACAGTTGCACACTGCCTGCAGAAAGAGTTTCCAACATCTGAACCACAGCCGTTTGTCAGAGGCTTGTGAGACGCAAGTGGAATAAGCAGACCTGGAGGGTGTCTCCAGCTGCAGTGGAGTGGTATTCTGGGTAGCGCCTGGCTTAGAACACTGTTACATTCTCAGTGCCTGAGGAACGCAGCTAGTTGAAAGCTGGCTTGTAGGCGTGCTTTCTTGTGCGAGCTGTGTTCAGGGCAGGACCCTCCCGCGTCCTGACTGCCCGTAGATGTAGGTCCCAGCATCCTTATGTTAGTTGCTGGAAGCGGTTGTGTGAAGAGCATGTGGAAGTGACAGGATTCTCCTCAACTGTATCTGATCTCAATACAGACATTGCAAACGTCCTTGTTCACTGAGAGCGTAGCTCGGTCCTAGCTCCCATCAAAGTGTCTAGCAGACATCTGCCTGCAAAGCATACACACTTCCGAGAGTTGAGCTTATGGACTGTCCCTCCCACATCCTGCTTGCAGGTACACCGCGATCCTAACAGGCCTAGCCCCGATGCGTGCCTGAAGTGTTGTGAGAGGTAAGTGGAAAGTCGCAGCCCACAAGACTAGTGCATCCAAGCTCAATCCAGCGATATTTCCTAGTATTCCCTGGTGAGCCAGGTGCTACATCGTATGTGCCATACAAGAGAAGCTAGCTGAACGCCTTGTCCAAAAGCAACTTACTGCGGAGAGTTCAGCTCATCCTCAGTCCCTCACAGTTGCACACTGCCTGCAAAAAGAGTTTCCAACATCTGAACCACAGGCGTTTGTCAGAGGCTTGTGAGACGCAAGTGGAATAAGCAGACCTGGAGGGTGTTTCCAGCTGCAGTGGAGTGGTATTCTGGGTAGCTCCTGGCTTAGAACACTGTTACGTTCTCAGTGCCCGAGGAACGCAGCGAGTTGAAAGCTGGCTTGTAGGCTTGCTTCCTTGTGAGAGCTGAGTTCAGGGCAGGACCCTCCCGCTTTCTGACTCCCCATAGACGTAGGTCCCAACATCCTTATGTTAGTTGCCGGAAGCGGTTGTGTGAAGAGCATGTGGAAGTGACAGGATTCTCCTCAAGTGTATCTGATCTCAATACAGACATTGCAAACGTCCTTGTTCACTGAGAGCGTAGCTCGGTCCTAGCTCCCATCAAAGTGTCTAGCAGACATCTGCCTGCAAAGCATACACACTTCCGAGAGTTGAGCTTATGGACTGTCCCTCCCACATCCTGCTTGCACGTACACCGCGATCCTAACAGGCCTAACCCGATGCGTGCCTAAGTGTTGTGAGAGGTAAGTGGAAAGTCGCGGCCCACAAGACTAGTGCATCCAAGCTCAATCCAGCGATTTCCTAGTATTCCCTGTGTGAGCCAGGTGCTACATCCTACGTGCCATACGAGAGAAGCTAGCTGAACGCCTTGTCCAAAAGCAACTTACTTCGGAGATTTGAGCTCACCCTCAGTCACTCACAGTTGCACACTGCCTGCAGAAAGAGTTTCCAACATCTGAACCACAGCCGTTTGTCTGAGGTTGTGAGACGCAAGTGGAATAAGCAGACCTGGAGGGTGTCTCCAGCTGCAGTGGAGTGGTATTCTGGGTAGCTCCTGGCTTAGAACACTGTTACGTTCTCAGTGCCCGAGGAACGCAGCTAGTGGAAATCTGGATTGTAGGCCTACTTCCTTGTGCGAGCTGAGTTCAGGGCAGGACCCTCCCGCATCCTGACTGCCCGTAGACGTAGGTCCCAGCATCCTTATGTTAGGAGCCGGAAGCGGTTGTGTGAAGAGCATGCGGAAGTGACAGGATTCTCCTCAAGTGTATCTGATCTCAATACAGACATTGCAAACGTCCTTGTTCACTGAGAGCGTAGCTCGGTGCTAGCTCCCATCAAAGTGTCTAGCAGACATCTGCCTGCAAAGCATGCACAATTCCGAGAGTTGAGCTTATGGACTGTCCCTCCCACATCCTGCCTGCACGTACACCGTGCTCCTAACAGGCCTAGCCCCGATGCGTGCCTGAAGTGTTGTGAGAGGTAAGTGGAAAGTCGCAGCACACAAGACTAGTGCATCCAAGCTCAATCCAGCGATTTCCTAGTATTCCCTCTGTGAGCCAGGTGCTACATCCTACGTGCCATACGAGAGAAGCTAGCTGAACGCCTTGTCCAAAAGCAACTTACTTCGGAGAGTTGAGCTCAACCTCAGTCCGTCACAGTTGCACACTGCCTGCAGAAAGAGTTTCCAACATCTGAACCGCAGCCGTTTGTCTGAGGTTGTGAGACGCAAGTGGAATAAGCAGACCTGGAGGGTGTCTCCAGCTGCAGTGGAGTGGTATTCTGGGTAGCTCCTGGCTTAGAACACTGTTACGTTCTCAGTGCCCGAGGAACGCAGCGAGTTGAAAGCTGGCTTGTAGGCTTGCTTCATTGTGAGAGCTGAGTTCAGGGCAGGACCCTCTCGCATCCTGACTGCCCGTAGATGTAGGTCCCAGCATCATTATGCTAGTTGCTGGAAGCGGTTGTGTGAAGAGCATGTGGAAGTGACAGGATTCTCCTCAAGTGTATCTGATCTCAATACAGACATTGCAAACGTCCTTGTTCAATGAGAGCGTAGCCCGGTCCTAGCTCCTATCAAAGTGTCTAGCAGACATCTGCCTACAAAGCATACACACTTCGAGAGTTGAGCTTATGGACTGTCCCTCCCACACCCTGCCTGCACGTACACCGCGCTCCTAACAGGCCTAGCCCCGATGCGTGCCTGAAGTGTTGTGAGAGGTAAGTGGGAAGTCGCGGCCCACAAGACTAGTGCATCCAAGCTCAATCCAGCGATTTCCTAGTATTCCCTGTGTGAGCCAGATGCTACATCCTAAGTGCCATACGAGAGAAGCTAGCTGAACGCCTTGTCCAAAAGCAACTTACTTCGGAGAGTTGAGCTCACCCTCAGTCCGTCACAGTTGCACACTGCCTGCAGAAAGAGTTTCCAACATCTGAACCGCAGCCGTTTGTCTGAGGTTGTGAGACGCAAGTGGAATAAGCAGACCTGGAGGGTGTCTCCAGCTGCAGTGGAGTGGTATTCTGGGTAGCTCCTGGCTTAGAACACTGTTACGTTCTCAGTGCCCGAGGAACGCAGCGAGTTGAAAGCTGGATTGTAGGCCTACTTCCTTGTGCGAGCTGTGTTCAGGGCAGGACCCTCCCGCATCCTGACTGCCCGTAGACGTAGGTCCCAGCATCCTTATGTTAGTTGCCGGAAGCGGTTGTGTGAAGAGCATGTGGAAGTGACAAGATTCTCCTCAAGTGTATCTGATCTCAATACAGACATTGCAAACGTCCTTGTTCACTGAGAGCGTAGCTCGGTCCTCGCTCCAATCAAAGTGTCTAGCAGACATCTGCCTGCAAAGCATACACACTTCCGAGAGTTGAGCTTATGGACTGTCCGTCCCACATCCTGCTTGCACGTACACCGCGATCCTAACAGGCCTAACCCGATGCGTGCCTAAGTGTTGTGAGAGGTAAGTGGAAAGTCCCGGCCCACAAGACTAGTGCATCCAAGCTCAATCCAGCGATTTCCTAGAATTCCCTGTGTGAGCCAGGTGCTACATCCTAAGTGCCATACGAGAGAAGCTAGCTGAACGCCTTGTCCAAAAGCAACTTACTTCGGAGAGTTGAGCTCACCCTCAGTCCCTCACAGTTGCACACTGCCTGCAGAAAGAGTTTCCAACATCTGAACCACAGCCGTTTGTCAGAGGCTTGTCAGACGCAAGTGGAATAAGCATACGTGGAGGGTGTCTCCAGCTGCAGTGGAGTGGTATTCTGGGGAGCGCCTGGCTTAGAACACTGTTACGTTCTCAGTGCCCGAGGAACGCAGCGAGTTGAAAGCTGGCTTGTAGGCTTGCTTCCTTGTGAGAGCTGAGTTCAGGGCAGGACCCTCCCGCTTTCTGACTCCCCATTGACGTAGGTCCCAACATCATTATGTTAGTTGCCGGAAGCGATTGTGTGAAGAGCATGTGGAAGTGACAGAATTCTCCTCAAGTGTATCTGATCTCAATACAGACATTGCAAACGTCCTTGTTCACTGAGAGCGTAGCTCGGTCCTAGCTCCAATCAAAGTGTCTAGCAGACATCTGCCTGCAAAGCATACACACTTCCGAGAGTTGAGCTTATGGACTGTCCCTCCCACATCCTGCTTGCACGTACACCGCGATCCTAACAAGCCTAACCGGATGCGTGCCTAAGTGTTGTGAGAGGTAAGTGGAAAGTCGCGGCCCACAAGACTAGTGCATCCAAGCTCAATCCAGCGATATTTCCTAGTATTCCCTGGTGAGCCAGGTGCTACATCGTATGTGCCATACAAGAGAAGCTAGCTGAACGCCTTGTCCAAAAGCAACTTACTGCGGAGAGTTCAGCTCACCCTCAGTCACTCAGAGTTGCACACTGCCTGCAGAAAGAGTTTCCAACATCTGAACCACAGGCGTTTGTCAGAGGCTTGTGAGACGCAAGTGGAATAAGCAGACCTGGAGGGTGTCTCCAGCTGCAGTGGAGTGGTATTCTGGGTAGCTCCTGCCTTAGAACACTGTTACGTTCTCAGTGCCCGAGGAACGCAGCTAGTGGAAATCTGGATTGTAGGCCTACTTCCTTGTGCGAGCTGAGTTCAGGATAGGACCCTCCCGCATCCTGACTGCCCGTAGACGTAGGTCCCAGCATCCTTATGTTAGGAGCCGGAAGCGGTTGTGTGAAGAGCATGCGGAAGTAACAGGATTCTCCTCAAGTGTATCTGATCTCAATTCAGACATTGCAAACGTCCTTGTTCAATGAGAGTGTAGCTCGGTCCTAGCTCCCATCAAAGTGTCTAGCAGACATCTGCCTGCAAAGCATGCACACTTCCGAGAGTTGAGCTTATGGACTGTCCCTCCCACATCCTGCCTGCACGTACACCGTGCTCCTAACAGGCCTAGCCCCGATGCGTGCCTGAAGTGTTGTGAGAGGTAAGTGGAAAGTCGCGGCCCACAAGACTAGTGCATCCAAGCTCAATCCAGCGATATTTCCTAGTATTCCCTGGTGAGCCAGGTGCTACATCGTATGTGCCATACAAGAGAAGCTAGCTGAACGCCTTGTCCAAAAGCAACTTACTGCGGAGAGTTCAGCTCATCCTCAGTCCCTCACAGTTGCACACTGCCTGCAAAAAGAGTTTCCAACATCTGAACCACAGGCGTTTGTCAGAGGCTTGTGAGACGCAAGTGGAATAAGCAGACCTGGAGGGTGTCTCCAGCTGCAGTGGAGTGGTATTCTGGGTAGCTCCTGGCTTAGAACACTGTTACGTTCTCAGTGCCCGAGGAACGCAGCTAGTTGAAAGCTGGCTTGTAGGCTTGCTTCCTTGTGAGAGCTGAGTTCAGGGCAGGACCCTCCCGCTTTCTGACTCCCCATAGACGTCGGTCCCAACATCCTTATGTTAGTTGCCGGAAGCGGTTGTGTGAAGAGCATGTGGAAGTGACAGGATTCTCCTCAAGTGTATCTGATCTCAATACAGACATTGCAAACGTCCTTGTTCACTGAGAGCGTAGCTCGGTCCTCGCTCCAATCAATGTGTCTAGCAGACATCTGCCTGCAAAGCATACACACTTCCGAGAGTTGAGCTTATGGACTGTCCCTCCCACATCCTGCTTCCACGTACACCGCGATCCTAACAGGCCTAACCCGATGCGTGCCTAAGTGTTGTGAGAGGTAAGTGGAAAGTCGCGGCCCACAAGACTAGTGCATCCAAGCTCAATCCAGCGATTTCCTAGTATTCCCTGTGTGAGCCAGGTGCTACATCCTACGTGCCATACGAGAGAAGCCAGCTGAACGCCTTGTCCAAAAGCAACTTACTTCGGAGATTTGAGCTCACCCTCAGTCACTCACAGTTGCACACTGCCTGCAGAAAGAGTTTCCAACATCTGAACCACAGCCGTTTGTCTGAGGTTTTGAGACGCAAGTGGAATAAGCAGACCTGGAGGGTGTCTCCAGCTGCAGTGGAGTGGTATTCTGGGTAGCTCCTGGCTTAGAACACTGTTACGTTCTCAGTGCCCGAGGAACGCAGCTAGTGGAAATCTGGATTGTAGGCCTACTTCCTTGTGCGAGCTGAATTCAGGGCAAGACCCTCCCGCATCCTGACTGCCCGTAGAGGTAGGTCCCAGCATCCTTATGTTAGTTGCCGGAAGCGGTTGTGTGAACAGCATGTGGAAGTGACAGGATTCTCCTCAAGTGTATTTGATCTCAATACAGAGATTGCAAACGTCCTTGTTCACTGAGAGCGTAGCTCGGTCCTAGCTCCCATTAAAGTGTCTAGCAGACATCTGCCTGCAAAACATACACACTTCCGAGAGTTGAGCTTATGGACTGTCCCTCCCACATCCTGCCTGCACGTACACCGCGCTCCTAACAGGCCTAGCCCCGAAGCGTGCCTGAAGTGTTGTGAGAGGTAAGTGGAAAGTCGCGGCCCACAAGACTAGTGCATCCAAGCTCAATCCAGCGATTTCCTAGTATTCCCTGTGTGAGCCAGGTGCTACATCCTACGTGCCATACGAGAGAAGCTAGCTGAACGCCTTGTCCAAAAGCAAATTACTTCGGAGAGTTGAGCTCACCCTCAGTCCCTCACAGTTGCACACTGCCTGCAGATAGAGTTTCCAACATCTGAACCACAGGCGTTTGTCAGAGGCTTGTGAGACGCAAGTGGAATAAGCAGACCTGGAGGGTGTCTCCAGCTGCAGTAGAGTGGTATTCTCTGTAGCTCCTGGCTTAGAACACTGTTACGTTCTCAGTGCCCGAGGAACGCAGCTAGTTGAAAGGCGGCTTGTAGGCGTGCTTCCTTTTGAGAGCTGAGTTCAGGGCAGGACCCTCCCGCATCCTGATTGCCCGTAGACGTAGGTCCCAGCATCCTTATGTTAGGCGCCAGAAGAGGTTGTGTGAAGAGCATGTGGAGGTGACAGGATTCTCCTCAAGTGTATCTGATCTCAATTCAGACATTGCAAACGTCCTTGTTCAATGAGAGTGTAGCTCGGTCCTAGCTCCCATCAAAGTGTCTAGCAGACATCTGCCGGCAAAGCATGCACACTTCCGAGAGTTGAGCTTATGGACTGTCCCTCCCACATCCTGCCTGCACGTACACCGCGCTAACAGGCCTAGCCCCGACGCGTGCCTGAAGTGTTGTGAGAGGTAAGTGGAAAGTCGCGGCCCACAAGACTAGTGCATCCAAGCTCAATCCAGCGATATTTCCTAGAATTCCCTGTGTGAGCCAGATGCTACATCCTACGTGCCATACAAGAGAAGCTAGCTGAACGCCTTGTCCAAAGCAACTTACTTCGGAGAGTTGAGCTCACCCTCAGTCCCTCACAGTTGCACACTGCCTGCAGAAAGAGTTTCCAACATCTGAACCACAGCCGTTTGTCAGAGGCTTGTGAGACGCAAGTGGAATAAGCAGACCTGGAGGGTGTCTCCAGCTGCAGTGGAGTGGTATTCAGGGTAGAGCCTGGCTTAGAATACTGTTACGTTCTCAGTGCCCGAGGAACGCAGCGAGTTGAAAGCTGGCTTGTAGGCTTGCTTCCTTGTGAGAGCTGAGTTCAGGGCAGGACCCTCCCGCTTTCTGACTCCCCATAGACGTGGGTCCCAACATCCTTTTGTTAGTTGCCGGAAGCGGTTGTGTGAAGAGCATGTGGAAGTGACAGGATTCTCCTCAAGTGTATCTGATCTCAATACAGACATTGCAAACGTCCTTGTTCACTGAGAGCGTAGCTCGGTCCTAGCTCCAATCAAAGTGTCTAGCAGACATCTGCCTGCAAAGCATACACACTTCCGAGAGTTGAGCTTATGGACTGTCCCTCCCACACCCTGCCTGCACGTACACCGCGCTCCTAACAGGCCTAGCCCCGATGCGTGCCTGAAGTGTTGTGAGAGGTAAGTGGAAAGTCGCGGCCCACAAGACTAGTGCATCCAAGCTCAATCCAGCGATTTCCTAGTATTCCCTGTGTGAGTCAGGTGCTACATCCTAAGTGCCATACGAGAGAAGCTAGCTGAACGCCTTGTCCAAAAGCAACTTACTTCGGAGATTTGAGCTCACCCTCAGTCCGTCACAGTTGCACACTGCCTGCAGAAAGAGTTTCCAACATCTGAACAACAGCCGTTTGTCAGAGGTTGTGAGACGCAAGTGGAATAAGCAGACCTGGAGGGTGTCTCCAGCTGCAGTGGAGTGGTATTCTGGGTAGCTCCTGGCTTAGAACACTGTTACGTTCTCAGTGCCCGAGGAACGCAGCTGGTGGAAATCTGGATTGTAGGCCTACTTCCTTGTGCGAGCTGAGTTCAGGGTAGGACCCTCCCGCATCCTGAATGCCCGTAGACGTAGGTCCCAGCATCCTTATGTTAGGAGCCGGAAGCGGTTGTGTGAGGAGCATGCGGAAGTGACAGGATTCTCCTCAAGTGTATCTGATCTCAATACAGACATTGCAAACGTCCTTGTTCACTGAGAGCGTAGCTCGGTCCTAGCTCCAATCAAAGTGTCTAGCAGACATCTGCCTGCAAAGCATACACACTTCCGAGAGTTGAGCTTTTGGACTGTCCCTCCCACATCCTGCTTGCACGTACACCGCGATCCTAACAGGCCTAACCCGATTCGTGCTTAAGTGTTTTGAAAGGTAAGTGGAAAGTCGCGGCCCACAAGACTAGTGCATCCAAGCTCAATCCAGCGATTTCCTAGTATTCCCTGTGTGAGCCAGGTGCTACATCCTACGTGCCATACGAGAGAAGCTAGCTGAACGCCTTGTCCAAAAGCAACTGACTTCGGAGATTTGAGCTCACCCTCAGTCACTCACAGTTGCACACTGCCTGCAGAAAGAGTTTCCAACATCTGAACCACAGCCGTTTGTCAGAGGTTGTGAGACGCAAGTGGAATAAGCAGACCTGGAGGGTGTCTCCAGCTGCAGTGGAGTGGTATTCTGGGTAGCTCCTGGCTTAGAACACTGTTACGTTCTCAGTGCCCGAGGAACGCAGCTAGTGGAAATCTGGATTGTAGGCCTACTTCCTTGTGCGAGCTGAGTTCAGGGTAGGACCCTCCCGCATCCTGAATGCCCGTAGACGTAGGTCCCAGCATCCTTATGTTAGGAGCCGGAAGCGGTTGTGTGAGGAGCATGCGGAAGTGACAGGATTCTCCTCAAGTGTATGTGATCTCAATACAGACATTGCAAACGTCCTTGTTCACTGAGAGCGTAGCTCGGTGCTAGCTCCCATCAAAGTGTCTAGCAGACATCTGCCTGCAAACCATGCACACTTCCGAGAGTTGAGCTTATGGACTGTCCCTCCCACCTCCTGCCTGCACGTACACCGCGCTCCTAACAGGCCTAACCCGATGCGTGCCTGAAGTGTTGTGAGTGGTAAGTGGAAAGTCGCGGCCCACAAGACTAGTGCATCCAAGCTCAATCCAGCGATATTTCCTAGTATTCCCTGGTGAACCAGGTGCTACATCGTATGTGCCATACAAGAGAAGCTAGCTGAACGCCTTGTCCAAAAGCAACTTACTTCGGAGAGTTCAGCTCACCCTCAGTCCCTCACAGTTGCACACTGCCTGCAGAAAGAGTTTCCAACATCTGAACCACAGGCGTTTGTCAGAGGCTTGTGAGACGCAAGTGGAATAAGCAGACCTGGAGGGTGTCTCCAGCTGCAGTGGAGTGGTATTCTGGGTAGCGCCTGGCTTAGAACACTGTTACGTTCTCAGTGCCCGAAGAACGCAGCTTGTTGAAAGCTGGCTTGTAGGCGTGCTTCCTTGTGAGAGCTGAGTTCAGGGCAGGACCCTCCCGCTTTCTGACTCCCCATAGACGTAGGTCCCAACATCCTTATGTTAGTTGCCGGAAGCGGTTGTGTGAAGAGCATGTGGAAGTGACAGGATTCTCCTCAAGTGTATCTGATCTCAATACAGACATTGCAAACGTCCTTGTTCACTGAGAGCGTAGCTCGGTCCTAGCTCCAATCAAAGTGTCTAGCAGACATCTGCCTGCAAAGCATACACACTTCCGAGAGTTGAGCTTTTGGACTGTCCCTCCCACATCCTGCTTGCACGTACACCGCGATCCTAACAGGCCTAACCCGATTCGTGCTTAAGTGTTTTGAAAGGTAAGTGGAAAGTCGCGGCCCACAAGACTAGTGCATCCAAGCTCAATCCAGCGATTTCCTAGTATTCCCTGTGTGAGCCAGGTGCTACATCCTACGTGCCATACGAGAGAAGCTAGCTGAACGACTTGTCCAAAAGCAACTTACTTCGGAGATTTGACCTCACCCTCAGTCCGTCACAGTTGCACACTGCCTGCAGAATGAGTTTCCAACATCTGAACCACAGCCGTTTGTCAGAGGTTGTGAGACGCAAGTGGAATAAGCAGACCTGGAGGGTGTCTCCAGCTGCAGTGGAGTGGTATTCTGGGTAGCTCCTGGCTTAGAACACTATTACGTTCTCAGTGCCCGAGGAACGCAGCTGGTGGAAATCTGGATTGTAGGCCTACTTCCTTGTGCGAGCTGAGTTCAGGGTAGGACCCTCCCGCATCCTGAATGCCCGTAGACGTAGGTCCCAGCATCCTTATGTTAGGAGCCGGAAGCGGTTGTGTGAGGAGCATGCGGAAGTGACAGGATTCTCCTCAAGTGTATGTGATCTCAATACAGACATTGCAAACGTCCTTGTTCACTGAGAGCGTAGCTCGGTGCTAGCTCATATCAAAGTGTCTAGCAGACATCTGCCTGCAAACCATGCACACTTCCGAGAGTTGAGCTTATGGACTGTCCCTCCCACCTCCTGCCTGCACGTACACCGCGCTCCTAACAGGCCTAACCCGATGCGTGCCTGAAGTGTTGTGAGAGGTAAGTGGAAAGTCGCGGCCCACAAGACTAGTGCATCCAAGCTCAATCCAGCGATATTTCCTAGCATTCCCTGGTGAACCAGGTGCTACATCGTATGTGCCATACAAGAGAAGCTACCTGAACGCCTTGTCCAAAAGCAACTTACTTCGGAGAGTTCAGCTCACCCTCAGTCCCTCACAGTTGCACACTGCCTGCAGAAAGAGTTTCCAACATCTGAACCACAGGCGTTTGTCAGAGGCTTGTGAGACGCAAGTGGAATAAGCAGACCTGGAGGGTGTCTCCAGCTGCAGTGGAGTGGTATTCTGGGTAGCGCCTGGCTTAGAACACTGTTACGTTCTCAGTGCCCGAAGAACGCAGCTAGTTGAAAGCTGGCTTGTAGGCGTGCTTCCTTGTGAGAGCTGAGTTCAGGGCAGGACCCTCCCGCTTTCTGACTCCCCATAGACGTCGGTCCCAACATCCTTATGTTAGTTGCCGGAAGCGGTTGTGTGAAGAGCATGTGGAAGTGACAGGATTCTCCTCAAGTGTATCTGATCTCAATACAGACATTGCAAACGTCCTTGTTCACTGAGAGCGTAGCTCGGTCCGAGCTCCAATCAAAGTGTCTAGCAGACATCTGCCTGCAAAGCATACACACTTCCGAGAGTTGAGCTTTTGGACTGTCCCTCCCACATCCTGCTTGCACGTACACCGCGATCCTAACAGGCCTAACCCGATTCGTGCTTAAGTGTTTTGAAAGGTAAGTGGAAAGTCGCGGCCCACAAGACTAGTGCATCCAAGCTCAATCCAGCGATTTCCTAGTATTCCCTGTGTGAGCCAGGTGCTACATCCTACGTGCCATACGAGAGAAGCTAGCTGAACGACTTGTCCAAAAGCAACTTACTTCGGAGATTTGACCTCACCCTCAGTCCGTCACAGTTGCACACTGCCTGCAGAAAGAGTTTCCAACATCTGAACCACAGCCGTTTGTCAGAGGTTGTGAGACGCAAGTGGAATAAGCAGACCTGGAGGGTGTCTCCAGCTGCAGTGGAGTGGTATTCTGGGTAGCTCCTGGCTTAGAACACTGTTACGTTCTCAGTGCCCGAGGAACGCAGCTAGTGGAAATCTGGATTGTAGGCCTACCTCCTTGGGCGAGCTGAGTTCAGGTCAAGACCCTCCCGCATCCTGACTGCCCGTAGAGGTAGGTCCCAGCATCCTTATGTTAGGAGCCGGAAGCGGATGTGTGAGGAGCATGCGGAAGTGACAGGATTCTCCTCAAGTGTATGTGATCTCAATACAGACATTGCAAACGTCCTTGTTCACTGAGAGCGTAGCTCGGTGCTAGCTCATATCAAAGTGTCTAGCAGACATCTGCCTGCAAACCATGCACACTTCCGAGAGTTGAGCTTATGGACTGTCCCTCCCACCTCCTGCCTGCACGTACACCGCGCTCCTAACAGGCCTAACCCGATGCGTGCCTGAAGTGTTGTGAGTGGTAAGTGGAAAGTCGCGGCCCACAAGACTAGTGCATCCAAGCTCAATCCAGCGATGTTTCCTAGAATTCCCTGGGTGAGCCAGGTGCTACATCCTACGTGCCATACAAGAGAAGCTAGCTGAACGCCTTGTCCAAAAGCCACTTACTTCGGAGAGTTGAGCTCACCCTCAGTCCCTCACAGTTGCACACTGCCTGCAGAAAGAGTTTCCAACATCTGAACCACAGGCGTTTGTCAGAGGCTTGTGAAACGCAAGTGGAATAAGCAGACCTGGAGGGTGTCTGCAGCTGCAGTGGAGTGGTATTCTGGGTAGCTCCTGGCTTAGAACACTGTTACGTTCTCAGTGCCCGAGGAACGCAGCGAGTTGAAAGCTGGCTTGTAGGCGTGCTTCCTTGTGAGAGCTGAGTTCAGGGCAGGACCCTCCCGCTTTCTGACTCCCCATAGACGTAGGTCCCAACATCCTTATGTTAGTTGCCGGAAGCGATTGTGTGAAGAGCATGTGGAAGTGACAGGATTCTCCTCAAGTGTATCTGATCTCAATACAGACATTGCAAACGTCCTTGTTCACTGAGAGCGTAGCTCGGTCCTAGCTCCAATCAAAGTGTCTAGCAGACATCTGCCTGCAAAGCATACACACTTCCGAGAGTTGAGCTTATGGACTGTCCCTCCCACATCCTGCTTGCACGTACACCGCGATCCTAACAGGCCTAACCCGATGCGTGCCTAAGTGTTGTGAGAGGTAAGTGGAAAGTCGCGGCCCACAAGACTAGTGCATCCAAGCTCAATCCAGCGATGTTTCCTAGAATTCCCTGGGTGAGCCAGGTGCTACATCCTACGTGCCATACAAGAGAACCTAGCTGAACGCGTTGTCCAAAAGCAACTTACTTCGGAGAGTTGAGCTCACCCTCAGTCCCTCACAGTTGCACACTGCCTGCAGAAAGAGTTTCCAACATCTGAACCACAGCCGTTTGTCAGAGGCTTGTGAGACGCAAGTGGAATAAGCAGACCTGGAGGGTGTCTCCAGCTGCAGTGGAGTGGTATTCTGGGTAGCGCCTGGCTTAGAACACTGTTACGTTCTCAGTGCCCGAGGAACGCAGCGAGTTGAAAGCTGGCTTGTAGGCGTGCTTCCTTGTGAGAGCTGAGTTCAGGGCAGGACCCTCCCGCTTTCTGACTCCCCATAGACGTAGGTCCCAGCATCCTTATGTTAGTTGCCCGAAGCGGTTGTGTGAAGAGCATGTGGAAGTGACAGGATTCTCCTCAAGTGTATCTGATCTCAATACAGACATTGCAAACGTCCTTGTTCACTGAGAGCGTACCTCGGTCCTAGCTCCAATCAGGTGTCTAGCAGACATCTGCCTGCAAAGCATACACACTCCTGAGAGTTGATCTTTTGGACTGTCCCTCCCACATCCTTCTTGCACGTACACCGCGATCCTAACAGGCCTAACCCGATTCGTGCTTAAGTGTTTTGAGAGGTAAGTGGAAAGTCCCGGCCCACAAGACTAGTGCATCCAAGCTCAATCCAGCGATTTCCTAGTATTCCCTGTGTGAGCCAGGTGCTACATCCTACGTGCCATACGAGAGAAACTAGCTGAACGCCTTGTCCAAAAGCAACTGACTTCGGAGATTTGAGCTCACCCTCAGTCACTCACAGTTGCACACTGCCTGCAGAAAGAGTTTCCAACATCTGAACCACAGCCGTTTGTCAGAGGTTGTGAGACGCAAGTGGAATAAGCAGACCTGGAGGGTGTCTCCAGCTGCAGTGGAGTGGTATTCTGGGTAGCTCCTGGCTTAGAACACTGTTACGTTCTCAGTGCCCGAGGAACGCAGTTGGTGGAAATCTGGATTGTAGGCCTACTTCCTTTTGCGAGCTGAGTTCAGGGCAGGACCCTCCCGCATCCTTACTGCCCGTAGACGTAGGTCCCAGCATCCTTATGTTAGGAGCCGGAAGCGGTTGTGTGAGGAGCATGCGGAAGTGACAGGATTCTCCTCAAGTGTATGTGATCTCAATACAGACATTGCAAACGTCCTTGTTCACTGAGAGCGTAGCTCGGTGCTAGCTCCCATCAAAGTGTCTAGCAGACATCTGCCTGCAAACCATGCACACTTCCGAGAGTTGAGCTTATGGACTGTCCCTCCCACCTCCTGCCTGCACATACACCGCGCTCCTAACAGGCCTAACCCGATGCGTGCCTGAAGAGTTGTGAGTGGTAAGTGGAAAGTCGCGGCCCACAAGACTAGTGCATCCAAGCTCAATCAAGCTATATTTCCTAGTATTCCCTGGTGAGCCAGGTGCTACATCGTATGTGCCATACAAGAGAAGCTAGCTGAACGCCTTGTCCAAAAGCAACTTACTTCGGAGAGTTCAGCTCACCCTCAGTTCCTCACAGTTGCACACTGCCTGCAGAAAGAGTTTCCAACATCTGAACCACAGGCGTTTGTCAGAGGCTTGTGAGACGGAAGTGGAATAAGCAGACCTGGAGGGTGTCTCCAGCTGCAGTGGAGTGGTATTCTGGGTAGCTCCTGGCTTAGAACACTGTTACGTTCTCAGTGCCCGAGGAACGCAGCTACTTGAAAGGTGGCTTGTAGGCGTGCTTCCTTGTGAGAGCTGAGTTCAGGGCAGGACCCTCCCGCTTTCTGACTCCCCATAGACGTAGGTCCCAGCATCCTTATGTTAGTTGCCGGAAGCGATTGTGTGAAGAGCATGCGGAAGTGACAGGATTCTCCTCAAGTGTATCTGATCTCAATACAGACATTGCAAACGTCCTTGTTCAATGAGAGTGTAGCTCGGTACTAGCTCCCATCAAAGTGTCTAGCAGACATCTGCCTGCAAAGCATGCACACTTCCGAGAGTTCAGCTTATGGACTGTCCCTCCCACATCCTGCCTGCACGTACACCGCGCTCCTAACAGGCCTAGCCCCGATGCGTGCCTGAAGTGTTGTGAGAGGTAAGTGGAAAGTCGCGGCCCACAAGACTAGTGCATCCAAGCTCAATCCAGCGATATTTCCTAGTATTCCCTGGTGAACCAGGTGCTACATCGTATGTGCCATACAAGAGAAGCTAGCTGAACGCCTTGTCCAAAAGCAACTTACTTCGGAGAGTTCAGCTCACCCTCAGTCCCTCACAGTTGCACACTGCCTGCAGAAAGAGTTTCCAACATCTGAACCACAGGCGTTTGTCAGAGGCTTGTGAGACGCAAGTGGAATAAGCAGACCTGGAGGGTGTCTCCAGCTGCAGTGGAGTGGTATTCTGGGTAGCGCCTGGCTTAGAACACTGTTACGTTCTCAGTGCCCGAGGAACGCAGCTAGTGGAAATCTGGATTGTAGGCCTACTTCTTTGTGCGAGCTGAGTTCAGGGGAGGACCCTCCCGCATCCTGAATGCCCGTAGACGTAGGTCCCAGCATCCATATGTTAGGAGCTGGAAGCGGTTGTGTGAGGAGCATGCGGAAGTGACAGGATTCTCCTCAAGTGTATGTGATCTCAATACAGACATTGCAAACGTCCTTGTTCACTGAGAGCGTAGCTCGGTGCTAGCTCCCATCAAAGTGTCTAGCAGACATCTGCCTGCAAACCATGCACACTTCCGAGAGTTGAGCTTATGGACTGTCCCTCCCACCTCCTGCCTGCACGTACACCGCGCTCCTAACAGGCCTAACCCGATGCGTGCCTGAAGAGTTGTGAGTGGTAAGTGGAAAGTCGCGGCCCACAAGACTAGTGCATCCAAGCTCAATCCAGCTATATTTCCTAGTATTCCCTGGTGAGCCAGGTGCTACATCGTATGTGCCATACGAGAGAAGCTAGCTGAACGACTTGTCCAAAGCAACTTACTTCGGAGATCTGACCTCACCCTCAGTCCGTCACAGTTGCACACTGCCTGCAGAATGAGTTTCCAACATCTGAACCACAGCCGTTTGTCAGAGGTTGTGAGACGCAAGGGGAATAAGCAGACCTGGAGGGTGTCTCCAGCTGCAGTGGAGTGGTATTCTGGGTAGCTCCTGGCTTAGAACACTGTTACGTTCTCAGTGCCCGAAGAACGCAGCTAGTGGAAATCTGGATTGTAGGCCTACTTCCTTGGGCGAGCTGAGTTCAGGGCAGGACCCTCCCGCATCCTGACTGCCCGTAGAGGTAGGTCCCAGCATCCTTATGTTAGTTGCCGGAAGCGGTTGTGTGAAGAGCATGTGGAAGTGACAGGATTCTCCTCAAGTGTATCTGATTTCAATACAGAGATTGCAAACGTCCTTGTTCACTGAGAGCGTAGCTCGGTCCTAGCTCCCATCAAAGTGTCTAGCAGACATCTGCCTGCAAACCATACACACTTCCGAGAGTTGAGCTTATGGACTGTCCCTCCCACATCCTGCCTGCACGTACACCGCGGTCCTAACAGGCCTAGCCCCGATGCGTGCCTGTAGTGTTGTGAGAGGTAAGTGGAAAGTCGCGGCCCACAAGACTAGTGCATCCAAGCTCAATCCAGCGATGTTTCCTAGAATTCCCTGGGTGAGCCAGGTGCTACATCCTACGTGCCATGCAAGAGAAGCTAGCTGAACGCCTTGTCCAAAAGCCACTTACTTCGGAGAGTTGAGCTCACCCTCAGTCACTCACAGTTGCACACTGCCTGCAGAAAGAGTTTCCAACATCTGAACCACAGGCGTTTGTCAGAGGCTTGTGAAACGCAAGTGGAATAAGCAGACCTGGAGGGTGTCTCCAGCTGCAGTGGAGTGGTATTCTGGGTAGCTCCTGGCTTAGAACACTGTTACGTTCTCATTGCCCGAGGAACGCAGTGAGTTGAAAGCTGGCTTGTAGGCGTGCTTCCTTGTGAGAGCTGAGTTCAGGGCAGGACCCTCCCGCTTTCTGACTCCCCATAGACGTAGGTCCCAACATCCTTATGTTAGTTGCCGGAAGCGATTGTGTGAAGAGCATGTGGAAGTGACAGGATTCTCCTCAAGTGTATCTGATCTCAATACAGACATTGCAAACGTCCTTGTTCACTGAGAGCGTAGCTCGGTCCTAGCTCCAATCAAAGTGTCTAGCAGACATCTGCCTGCAAAGCATACACACTCCTGAGAGTTGAGCTTTTGGACTGTCCCTCCCACATCCTGCTTGCACGTACACCGCGATCCTAACAGGCCTAACCCGATTCGTGCTTAAGTGTTTTGAGAGGTAAGTGGAAAGTCCCGGCCCACAAGAGTAGTGCATCCAAGCTCAATCCAGCGATTTCCTAGTATTCCCTGTGTGAGCCAGGTGCTACATCCTACGTGCCATACGAGAGAAGCTAGCTGAAAGCCTTTTCCAAAAGCAACTGACTTCGGAGATTTGGGCTCACCCTCAGTCACTCACAGTTGCACACTGCCTGCAGAAAGAGTTTCCAACATCTGAACCACAGCCGTTTGTCAGAGGTTGTGAGACGCAAGTGGAATAAGCAGACCTGGAGGGTGTCTCCAGCTGCAGTGGAGTGGTATTCTGGGTAGCTCCTGGCTTAGAACACTGTTACGTTCTCAGGGCCCGAGGAACGCAGTTGGTGGAAATCTGGATTGTAGGCCTACTTCCTTTTGCGAGCTGAGTTCAGGGCAGGACCCTCCCGCATCCTTACTGCCCATAGACGTAGGTCCCAGCATCCTTATGTTAGGAGCCGGAAGCGGTTGTGTGAAGAGCATGCGGAAGTGACAGGATTCTCCTCAAGTGTATCTGATCTCAATACAGACATTGCAAACGTCCTTGTTCAATGAGAGTGTAGCTCGGTCCTAGCTCCCATCAAAGTGTCTAGCAGACATCTGCCTGCAAAGCATGCACACTTCCGAGAGTTCAGCTTATGGACTGTCCCTCCCACATCCTGCCTGCACGTACACCGCGCTCCTAACAGGCCTAGCCCCGATGCGTGCCTGAAGTGTTGTGAGAGGTAAGGGGAAAGTCGCGGCCCACAAGACTAGTGCATCCAAGCTCAATCCAGCGATATTTCCTAGTATTCCCTGGTGAACCAGGTGCTACATCGTATGTGCCATACAAGAGAAGCTAGCTGAACGCCTTGTCCAAAAGCAACTTACTTCGGAGAGTTCAGCTCACCCTCAGTCCCTCACAGTTGCACACTGCCTGCAGAAAGAGTTTCCAACATCTGAACCACAGGCGTTTGTCAGAGGCTTGTGAGACGCAAGTGGAATAAGCAGACCTGGAGGGTGTCTCCAGCTTCAGTGGAGTGGTATTCTGGGTAGCGCCTGGCTTAGAACACTGTTACGTTCTCAGTGCCCGAAGAACGCAGCTAGTTGAAAGCTGGCTGGTAGGCGTGCTTCCTTGTGAGAGCTGAGTTCAGGGCAGGAGCCTCCCGCTTTCTGACTCCCCATAGACGTGGGTCCCAACATCCTTATGTTAGTTGCCGGAAGCGGTTGTGTGAAGAGCATGTGGAAGTGACAGGATTCTCCTCAAGTGTATCTGATCTCAATACAGACATTGCAAACGTCCTTGTTCACTGAGAGCGTAGCTCGGTCCTAGCTCCAATCAAAGTGTCTACCAGACATCTGCCTGCAAAGCATACACACTTCCGAGAGTTGAGCTTTTGGACTGTCCCTCCCACATCCTGCTTGCACGTACACCGCGATCCTAACATGCCTAACCCGATTCGTGCTTAAGTGTTTTGAAAGGTAAGTGGAAAGTCGCGGCCCACAAGACTAGTGCATCCAAGCTCAATCCAGCGATTTCCTAGTGTTCCCTGTGTGAGCCAGGTCCTACATCCTACGTGCCATACGAGAGAAGCTAGCTGAACGCCTTGTCCAAAAGCAACTGACTTCGGAGATTTGAGCTCACCCTCAGTCACTCACAGTTGCACACTGCCTGCAGAAAGAGTTTCCAACATCTGAACCACAGGCGTTTGTCAGAGGTTGTGAGACGCAAGTGGAATAAGCAGACCTGGAGGGTGTCTCCAGCTGCAGTGGAGTGGTATTCTGGGTAGCTCCTGGCTTAGAACACTGTTACGTTCTCAGTGCCCGAGGAACGCAGCTAGTGGAAATCTGGATTGTAGGCCTACTTCCTTGTGCGAGCTGAGTTCAGGGTAGGACCCTCCCGCATCCTGACTGCCCGTAGACGTAGGTCCCAGCATCCTTATGTTAGGAGCCGGAAGCGGTTGTGTGAGGAGCATGCGGAAGTGACAGGATTCTCCTCAAGTGTATGTGATCTCAATACAGACATTGCAAACGTCCTTGTTCACTGAGAGTGTAGCTCGGTGCTAGCTCCCATCAAAGTGTCTAGCAGACATCTGCCTGCAAACCATGCACACTTCCGAGAGTTGAGCTTATGGACTGTCCCTCCCACATCCTGCCTGCACGTACACCGCGCTCCTAACAGGCCTAACCCGATGCGTGCCTGAAGAGTTGTGAGTGGTAAGTGGAAAGTCGCGGCCCACAAGACTAGTGCATCCAAGCTCAATCCAGCTATATTTCCTAGTATTCCCTGGTGAGCCAGGTGCTACATCGTATGTGCCATACAAGAGAAGCTAGCTGAACGCCTTGTCCAAAAGCAACTTACTTCGGAGAGTTCAGCTCACCCTCAGTCCCTCACAGTTGCACACTGCCTGCAGAAAGAGTTTCCAACATCTGAACCACAGGCGTTTGTCAGAGGCTTGTGAGACGCAAGTGGAATAAGCAGACCTGGAGGGTGTCTCCAGCTGCAGTGGAGTGGTATTCTGGGTAGCTCCTGGCTTAGAACACTGTTACGTTCTCAGTGCCCGAGGAACGCAGCGAGTTGAAAGCTGGCTTGTAGGCGTGCTTCCTTGTGAGAGCTGAGTTCAGGGCAGGACCCTCCCGCTTTCTGACTCCCCATAGACGTAGGTCCCAACATCCTTATGTTAGTTGCCGGAAGCGGATGTGTGAAGAGCATTTGGAAGTGACAGGATTCTCCTCAAGTGTATCTGATCTCAATACAGACATTGCAAACGTCCTTGTTCACTGAGAGCGTAGCTCGGTCCTAGCTCCCATCAAAGTGTGTAGCAGACATCTGCCTGCAAACCATACACACTTCCGAGAGTTGAGCTTATGGACTGTCCCTCCCACATCCTGCCTGCACGTACACCGCGCTCCTAACAGGCCTAGCCCCGACGCGTGCCAGTAGTGTTGTGAGAGGTAAGTGGAAAGTCGCGGCCCACAAGACTAGTGCATCCAAGCTCAATCCAGCGATATTTCCTAGAATTCCCTGTGTGAGACAGGTGCTACATCCTACGTGCGATACAAGAGAAGATAGCTGAACGCCTTGTCCAAAAGCCACTTACTTCGGAGAGTTGAGCTCACCCTCAGTCCCTCACAGTTGCACACTGCCTGCAGAAAGAGTTTCCAACATCTGAACCACAGCCGTTTGTCAGAGGCTTGTGAGTCGCAAGTGGAATAAGCAGACCTGGAGGGTGTCTCCAGCTGCAGTGGAGTGGTATTCTGGGTAGAGCCTGGCTTAGAACACTGTTACGTCCTCAGTGCCCGAGGAACGCAGCTAGTTGAAAGCTGGCTTGTAGGCTTGCTTCCTTGTGAGAGCTGAGTTCAGGGCAGGACCCTCCGGCTTTCTGACTCCCCATAGACGTAGGTCCCAACATCCTTATGTTAGTTGCCGGAAGCTATTGTGTGAAGAGCATGTGGAAGTGACAGGATTCTCCTCAAGTGTATCTGATCTCAATACAGACATTGCAAACGTCCTTGTTCACTGAGAGCGTAGCTCGGTCCTAGCTCCAATCAAAGTGTCTAGCAGACATCTGCCTGCAAAGCATACACACTTCCGAGAGTTGAGCTTATGGACTGTCCCTCCCACATCCTGCTTGCACGTACACCGCGATCCTAACAGGCCTAACCCGATGCGTGCCTAAGTGTTGTGAGAGGTAAGTGGAAAGTCGCGGCCCACAAGACTAGTGCATCCAAGCTCAATCCAGCGATTTCCTAGTATTCCCTGTGTGAGCCAGGTGCTACATCCTACGTGCCATACGAGAGAAGCTAGCTGAACGACTTGTCCAAAAGCAACTTACTTCGGAGATTTGACCTCACCCTCAGTCCGTCACAGTTGCACACTGCCTGCAGAATGAGTTTCCAACATCTGAACCACAGCCGTTTGTCAGAGGTTGTGAGACGCAAGTGGAATAAGCAGACCTGGAGGGTGTCTCCAGCTGCAGTGGAGTGGTATTCTGGGTAGCTCCTGGCTTAGAACACTGTTACGTTCTCAGTGCCCGAGGAACGCAGCTAGTGGAAATCTGGATTGTAGGCCTACTTCCTTGGGCGAGCTGAGTTCAGGGCAAGACCCTCCCGCATCCTGACTGCCCGTAGAGGTAGGTCCCAGCATCCTTATGTTAGTTGCCGGAAGCGGTTGTGTGAAGAGCATGTGGAAGTGACAGGATTCTCCTCAAGTGTATCTGATCTCAATACAGACATTGCAAACGTCCTTGTTCACTGAGAGCGTAGCTCGGTCCTAGCTCCCATCAAAGTGTCTAGCAGACATCTGCCTGCAAAGCATGCACACTTCCGAGAGTTGAGCTTATGGACTGTCCCTCCCACATCCTGCCTGCACGTACACCGCGCTCCTAACAGGCCTAGCCCCGATGCGTGCCTGAAGTGTTGTGAGAGGTAAGTGGAAAGTCGCGGCCCACAAGACTAGTGCATCCAAGCTCAATCCAGCGATATTTCCTAGTATTCCCTGGTGAACCAGGTGCTACATCGTATGTGCCATACAAGAGAAGCTAGCTGAACGCCTTGTCCAAAAGCAACTTACTTCGGAGAGTTCAGCTCACCCTCAGTCCCTCACAGTTGCACACTGCCTGCAGAAAGAGTTTCCAACATCTGAACCACAGGCGTTTGTCAGAGGCTTGTGAGACGCAAGTGGAATAAGCAGACCTGGAGGGTGTCTCCAGCTGCAGTGGAGTGGTATTCTGGGTAGCGCCTGGCTTAGAACACTGTTACGTTCTCAGTGCCCGAGGAACGCAGCTAGTGGAAATCTGGATTGTAGGCCTACTTCTTTGTGCGAGCTGAGTTCAGGGGAGGACCCTCCCGCATCCTGAATGCCCGTAGACGTAGGTCCCAGCATCCTTATGTTAGGAGCTGGAAGCGGTTGTGTGAGGAGCATGCGGAAGTGACAGGATTCTCCTCAAGTGTATGTGATCTCAATACAGACATTGCAAACGTCCTTGTTCACTGAGAGCGTAGCTCGGTGCTAGCTCCCATCAAAGTGTCTAGCAGACATCTGCCTGCAAACCATGCACACTTCCGAGAGTTGAGCTTATGGACTGTCCCTCCCACCTCCTGCCTGCACGTACACCGCGCTCCTAACAGGCCTAACCCGATGCGTGCCTGAAGAGTTGTGAGTGGTAAGTGGAAAGTCGCGGCCCACAAGACTAGTGCATCCAAGCTCAATCCAGCTATATTTCCTAGTATTCCCTGGTGAGCCAGGTGCTACATCGTATGTGCCATACGAGAGAAGCTAGCTGAACGACTTGTCCAAAGCAACTTACTTCGGAGATCTGACCTCACCCTCAGTCCGTCACAGTTGCACACTGCCTGCAGAATGAGTTTCCAACATCTGAACCACAGCCGTTTGTCAGAGGTTGTGAGACGCAAGGGGAATAAGCAGACCTGGAGGGTGTCTCCAGCTGCAGTGGAGTGGTATTCTGGGTAGCTCCTGGCTTAGAACACTGTTACGTTCTCAGTGCCCGAAGAACGCAGCTAGTGGAAATCTGGATTGTAGGCCTACTTCCTTGGGCGAGCTGAGTTCAGGGCAGGACCCTCCCGCATCCTGACTGCCCGTAGAGGTAGGTCCCAGCATCCTTATGTTAGTTGCCGGAAGCGGTTGTGTGAAGAGCATGTGGAAGTGACAGGATTCTCCTCAAGTGTATCTGATTTCAATACAGAGATTGCAAACGTCCTTGTTCACTGAGAGCGTAGCTCGGTCCTAGCTCCCATCAAAGTGTCTAGCAGACATCTGCCTGCAAACCATACACACTTCCGAGAGTTGAGCTTATGGACTGTCCCTCCCACATCCTGCCTGCACGTACACCGCGGTCCTAACAGGCCTAGCCCCGATGCGTGCCTGTAGTGTTGTGAGAGGTAAGTGGAAAGTCGCGGCCCACAAGACTAGTGCATCCAAGCTCAATCCAGCGATGTTTCCTAGAATTCCCTGGGTGAGCCAGGTGCTACATCCTACGTGCCATGCAAGAGAAGCTAGCTGAACGCCTTGTCCAAAAGCCACTTACTTCGGAGAGTTGAGCTCACCCTCAGTCCCTCACAGTTGCACACTGCCTGCAGAAAGAGTTTCCAACATCTGAACCACAGGCGTTTGTCAGAGGCTTGTGAAACGCAAGTGGAATAAGCAGACCTGGAGGGTGTCTCCAGCTGCAGTGGAGTGGTATTCTGGGTAGCTCCTGGCTTAGAACACTGTTACGTTCTCATTGCCCGAGGAACGCAGTGAGTTGAAAGCTGGCTTGTAGGCGTGCTTCCTTGTGAGAGCTGAGTTCAGGGCAGGACCCTCCCGCTTTCTGACTCCCCATAGACGTAGGTCCCAACATCCTTATGTTAGTTGCCGGAAGCGATTGTGTGAAGAGCATGTGGAAGTGACAGGATTCTCCTCAAGTGTATCTGATCTCAATACAGACATTGCAAACGTCCTTGTTCACTGAGAGCGTAGCTCGGTCCTAGCTCCAATCAAAGTGTCTAGCAGACATCTGCCTGCAAAGCATACACACTCCTGAGAGTTGAGCTTTTGGACTGTCCCTCCCACATCCTGCTTGCACGTACACCGCGATCCTAACAGGCCTAACCCGATTCGTGCTTAAGTGTTTTGAGAGGTAAGTGGAAAGTCCCGGCCCACAAGAGTAGTGCATCCAAGCTCAATCCAGCGATTTCCTAGTATTCCCTGTGTGAGCCAGGTGCTACATCCTACGTGCCATACGAGAGAAGCTAGCTGAAAGCCTTTTCCAAAAGCAACTGACTTCGGAGATTTGGGCTCACCCTCAGTCACTCACAGTTGCACACTGCCTGCAGAAAGAGTTTCCAACATCTGAACCACAGCCGTTTGTCAGAGGTTGTGAGACGCAAGTGGAATAAGCAGACCTGGAGGGTGTCTCCAGCTGCAGTGGAGTGGTATTCTGGGTAGCTCCTGGCTTAGAACACTGTTACGTTCTCAGGGCCCGAGGAACGCAGTTGGTGGAAATCTGGATTGTAGGCCTACTTCCTTTTGCGAGCTGAGTTCAGGGCAGGACCCTCCCGCATCCTTACTGCCCATAGACGTAGGTCCCAGCATCCTTATGTTAGGAGCCGGAAGCGGTTGTGTGAAGAGCATGCGGAAGTGACAGGATTCTCCTCAAGTGTATCTGATCTCAATACAGACATTGCAAACGTCCTTGTTCAATGAGAGTGTAGCTCGGTCCTAGCTCCCATCAAAGTGTCTAGCAGACATCTGCCTGCAAAGCATGCACACTTCCGAGAGTTCAGCTTATGGACTGTCCCTCCCACATCCTGCCTGCACGTACACCGCGCTCCTAACAGGCCTAGCCCCGATGCGTGCCTGAAGTGTTGTGAGAGGTAAGGGGAAAGTCGCGGCCCACAAGACTAGTGCATCCAAGCTCAATCCAGCGATATTTCCTAGTATTCCCTGGTGAACCAGGTGCTACATCGTATGTGCCATACAAGAGAAGCTAGCTGAACGCCTTGTCCAAAAGCAACTTACTTCGGAGAGTTCAGCTCACCCTCAGTCCCTCACAGTTGCACACTGCCTGCAGAAAGAGTTTCCAACATCTGAACCACAGGCGTTTGTCAGAGGCTTGTGAGACGCAAGTGGAATAAGCAGACCTGGAGGGTGTCTCCAGCTGGAGTGGAGTGGTATTCTGGGTAGCGCCTGGCTTAGAACACTGTTACGTTCTCAGTGCCCGAAGAACGCAGCTAGTTGAAAGCTGGCTGGTAGGCGTGCTTCCTTGTGAGAGCTGAGTTCAGGGCAGGAGACTCCCGCTTTCTGACTCCCCATAGACGTGGGTCCCAACATCCTTATGTTAGTTGCCGGAAGCGGTTGTGTGAAGAGCATGTGGAAGTGACAGGATTCTCCTCAAGTGTATCTGATCTCAATACAGACATTGCAAACGTCCTTGTTCACTGAGAGCGTAGCTCGGTCCTAGCTCCAATCAAAGTGTCTACCAGACATCTGCCTGCAAAGCATACACACTTCCGAGAGTTGAGCTTTTGGACTGTCCCTCCCACATCCTGCTTGCACGTACACCGCGATCCTAACATGCCTAACCCGATTCGTGCTTAAGTGTTTTGAAAGGTAAGTGGAAAGTCGCGGCCCACAAGACTAGTGCATCCAAGCTCAATCCAGCGATTTCCTAGTGTTCCCTGTGTGAGCCAGGTCCTACATCCTACGTGCCATACGAGAGAAGCTAGCTGAACGCCTTGTCCAAAAGCAACTGACTTCGGAGATTTGAGCTCACCCTCAGTCACTCACAGTTGCACACTGCCTGCAGAAAGAGTTTCCAACATCTGAACCACAGGCGTTTGTCAGAGGTTGTGAGACGCAAGTGGAATAAGCAGACCTGGAGGGTGTCTCCAGCTGCAGTGGAGTGGTATTCTGGGTAGCTCCTGGCTTAGAACACTGTTACGTTCTCAGTGCCCGAGGAACGCAGCTAGTGGAAATCTGGATTGTAGGCCTACTTCCTTGTGCGAGCTGAGTTCAGGGTAGGACCCTCCCGCATCCTGAATGCCCGTAGACGTAGGTCCCAGCATCCTTATGTTAGGAGCCGGAAGCGGTTGTGTGAGGAGCATGCGGAAGTGACAGGATTCTCCTCAAGTGTATGTGATCTCAATACAGACATTGCAAACGTCCTTGTTCACTGAGAGTGTAGCTCGGTGCTAGCTCCCATCAAAGTGTCTAGCAGACATCTGCCTGCAAACCATGCACACTTCCGAGAGTTGAGCTTATGGACTGTCCCTCCCACATCCTGCCTGCACGTACACCGCGCTCCTAACAGGCCTAACCCGATGCGTGCCTGAAGAGTTGTGAGTGGTAAGTGGAAAGTCGCGGCCCACAAGACTAGTGCATCCAAGCTCAATCCAGCTATATTTCCTAGTATTCCCTGGTGAGCCAGGTGCTACATCGTATGTGCCATACAAGAGAAGCTAGCTGAACGCCTTGTCCAAAAGCAACTTACTTCGGAGAGTTCAGCTCACCCTCAGTCCCTCACAGTTGCACACTGCCTGCAGAAAGAGTTTCCAACATCTGAACCACAGGCGTTTGTCAGAGGCTTGTGAGACGCAAGTGGAATAAGCAGACCTGGAGGGTGTCTCCAGCTGCAGTGGAGTGGTATTCTGGGTAGCTCCTGGCTTAGAACACTGTTACGTTCTCAGTGCCCGAGGAACGCAGCGAGTTGAAAGCTGGCTTGTAGGCGTGCTTCCTTGTGAGAGCTGAGTTCAGGGCAGGACCCTCCCGCTTTCTGACTCCCCATAGACGTAGGTCCCAACATCCTTATGTTAGTTGCCGGAAGCGGATGTGTGAAGAGCATTTGGAAGTGACAGGATTCTCCTCAAGTGTATCTGATCTCAATACAGACATTGCAAACGTCCTTGTTCACTGAGAGCGTAGCTCGGTCCTAGCTCCCATCAAAGTGTGTAGCAGACATCTGCCTGCAAACCATACACACTTCCGAGAGTTGAGCTTATGGACTGTCCCTCCCACATCCTGCCTGCACGTACACCGCGCTCCTAACAGGCCTAGCCCCGACGCGTGCCAGTAGTGTTGTGAGAGGTAAGTGGAAAGTCGCGGCCCACAAGACTAGTGCATCCAAGCTCAATCCAGCGATATTTCCTAGAATTCCCTGTGTGAGACAGGTGCTACATCCTACGTGCGATACAAGAGAAGATAGCTGAACGCCTTGTCCAAAAGCCACTTACTTCGGAGAGTTGAGCTCACCCTCAGTCCCTCACAGTTGCACACTGCCTGCAGAAAGAGTTTCCAACATCTGAACCACAGCCGTTTGTCAGAGGCTTGTGAGTCGCAAGTGGAATAAGCAGACCTGGAGGGTGTCTCCAGCTGCAGTGGAGTGGTATTCTGGGTAGAGCCTGGCTTAGAACACTGTTACGTCCTCAGTGCCCGAGGAACGCAGCTAGTTGAAAGCTGGCTTGTAGGCTTGCTTCCTTGTGAGAGCTGAGTTCAGGGCAGGACCCTCCGGCTTTCTGACTCCCCATAGACGTAGGTCCCAACATCCTTATGTTAGTTGCCGGAAGCTATTGTGTGAAGAGCATGTGGAAGTGACAGGATTCTCCTCAAGTGTATCTGATCTCAATACAGACATTGCAAACGTCCTTGTTCACTGAGAGCGTAGCTCGGTCCTAGCTCCAATCAAAGTGTCTAGCAGACATCTGCCTGCAAAGCATACACACTTCCGAGAGTTGAGCTTATGGACTGTCCCTCCCACATCCTGCTTGCACGTACACCGCGATCCTAACAGGCCTAACCCGATGCGTGCCTAAGTGTTGTGAGAGGTAAGTGGAAAGTCGCGGCCCACAGGACTAGTGCATCCAAGCTCAATCCAGCGATTTCCTAGTATTCCCTGTGTGAGCCAGGTGCTACATCCTACGTGCCATACGAGAGAAGCTAGCTGAACGACTTGTCCAAAAGCAACTTACTTCGGAGATTTGACCTCACCCTCAGTCCGTCACAGTTGCACACTGCCTGCAGAATGAGTTTCCAACATCTGAACCACAGCCGTTTGTCAGAGGTTGTGAGACGCAAGTGGAATAAGCAGACCTGGAGGGTGTCTCCAGCTGCAGTGGAGTGGTATTCTGGGTAGCTCCTGGCTTAGAACACTGTTACGTTCTCAGTGCCCGAGGAACGCAGCTAGTGGAAATCTGGATTGTAGGCCTACTTCCTTGGGCGAGCTGAGTTCAGGGCAAGACCCTCCCGCATCCTGACTGCCCGTAGAGGTAGGTCCCAGCATCCTTATGTTAGTTGCCGGAAGCGGTTGTGTGAAGAGCATGTGGAAGTGACAGGATTCTCCTCAAGTGTATCTGATCTCAATACAGACATTGCAAACGTCCTTGTTCACTGAGAGCGTAGCTCGGTCCTAGCTCCCATCAAAGTGTCTAGCAGACATCTGCCTGCAAAGCATGCACACTTCCGAGAGTTGAGCTTATGGACTGTCCCTCCCACATCCTGCCTGCACGTACACCGCGCTCCTAACAGGCCTAGCCCCGATGCGTGCCTGAAGTGTTGTGAGAGGTAAGTGGAAAGTCGCGGCCCACAAGACTAGTGCATCCAAGCTCAATCCAGCGATATTTCCTAGGATTCCCTGGTGAACCAGGTGCTACATCGTATGTGCCATACGAGAGAAGCTAGCTGAACGACTTGTCCAAAAGCAACTTACTTCGGAGATTTGACCTCACCCTCAGTCCGTCACAGTTGCACACTGCCTGCAGAATGAGTTTCCAACATCTGAACCACAGCCGTTTGTCAGAGGTTGTGAGACGCAAGTGGAATAAGCAGACCTGGAGGGTGTCTCCAGCTGCAGTGGAGTGGTATTCTGGGTAGCTCCTGGCTTAGAACACTGTTACGTTCTCAGTGCCCGAGGAACGCAGCTAGTGGAAATCTGGATTGTAGGCCTACTTCCTTGGGCGAGGTGAGTTCAGGGCAAGACCCTCCCGCATCCTGACTGCCCGTAGAGGTAGGTCCCAGCATCCTTATGTTAGTTGCCGGAAGCGGTTGTGTGAAGAGCATGTGGAAGTGACAGGATTCTCCTCAAGTGTATCTGATTTCAATACAGAGATTGCAAACGTCCTTGTTCACTGAGAGCGTAGCTCGGTCCTAGCTCCCATCAAAGTGTCTAGCAGACATCTGCCTGCAAACCATACACACTTCCGAGAGTTGAGCTTATGGACTGTCCCTCCCACATCCTGCCTGCACGTACACCGCGCTCCTAACAGGCCTAGCCTCGACGCGTGCCTGTAGTGTTGTGAGAGGTAAGTGGAAAGTCGCGGCCCACAAGACTAGTGCATCCAAGCTCAATCCAGCGATGTTTCCTAGAATTCCCTGGGTGAGCCAGGTGCTACATCCTACGTGCCATACAAGAGAAGCTAGCTGAACGCCTGGTCCAAAAGCCACTTACTTCGGAGAGTTGAGCTCACCCTCAGTCCCTCACAGTTGCACACTGCCTGCAGAAAGAGTTTCCAACATCTGAACCACAGCCGTTTGTCAGAGGCTTGTGAGACGCAAGTGGAATAAGCAGACCTGGAGGGTGTCTCCAGCTGCAGTGGAGTGGTATTCTGGGTAGAGCCTGGCTTAGAACACTGTTACGTTCTCAGTGCCCGAGGAACGCAGTTGGTGGAAATCTGGATTGTAGGCCTACTTCCTTGTGCGAGCTGAGTTCAGGGCAGGACCCTTCCGCATCCTTACTGCCCGTAGACGTAGGTCCCAGCATCCTTATGTTAGGAGCCGGAAACGGTTGTGTGAAGAGCATGCGGAAGTGACAGGATTCTCCTCAAGTGTATCTGATCTCAATACAGACATTGCAAACGTCCTTGTTCAATGAGAGTGTAGCTCGGTCCTAGCTCCCATCAAAGTGTCTAGCAGACATCTGCCTGCAAAGCATGCACACTTCCGAGAGTTGAGCTTATGGACTGTCCCTCCCACATCCTGCCTGCACGTACACCGCGCTCCTAACAGGCCTAGCCCCGATGCGTGCCTGAAGTGTTGTGAGAGGTAAGTGGAAAGTCGCGGCCCACAAGACTAGTGCATCCAAGCTCAATCCAGCGATTTCCTAGTATTCCCTGTGTGAGCCAGGTGCTACATCCTACGTGCCATACGAGAGAAGCTAGCTGAACGACTTGTCCAAAAGCAACTTACTTCGGAGATTTGACCTCACCCTCAGTCCGTCACAGTTGCACACTGCCTGCAGAATGAGTTTCCAACATCTGAACCACAGCCGTTTGTCAGAGGTTGTGAGACGCAAGTGGAATAAGCAGACCTGGAGGGTGTCTCCAGCTGCAGTGGAGTGGTATTCTGGGTAGCTCCTGGCTTAGAACACTGTTACGTTCTCAGTGCCCGAGGAACGCAGCTAGTGGAAATCTGGATTGTAGGCCTACTTCCTTGTGCGAGCTGAGTTCAGGGCAAGACCCTCCCGCATCCTGACTGCCCGTAGAGGTAGGTCCCAGCATCCTTATGTTAGTTGCCGGAAGCGGTTGTGTGAAGAGCATGTGGAAGTGACAGGATTCTCCTCAAGTGTATCTGATTTCAATACAGAGATTGCAAACGTCCTTGTTCACTGAGAGCGTAGCTCGGTCCTAGCTCCCATCAAAGTGTCTAGCAGACATCTGCCTGCAAACCATACACACTTCCGAGAGTTGAGCTTATGGACTGTCCCTCCCACATCCTGCCTGCACGTACACCGCGCTCCTAACAGGCCTAGCCCCGACGCGTGCCTGTAGTGTTGTGAGAGGTAAGTGGAAAGTCGCGGCCCACAAGACTAGTGCATCCAAGCTCAATCCAGCGATTTCCTAGTATTCCCTGTGTGAGCCAGGTGCTACATCCTACGTGCCATACGAGAGAAGCTAGCTGAACGCCTTGTCCAAAAGCAACTTACTTCGGAGATTTGACCTCACCCTCAGTCCCTCACAGTTGCACACTGCCTGCAGAAAGATTTTCCAACATCTGAACCACAGGCGTTTGTCAGAGGCTTGTGAGACGCAAGTGGAATAAGCAGACCTGGAGGGTGTCTCCAGCTGCAGTGGAGTGGTATTCTGGGTAGCTCCTGGCTTCGAACACTGTTACGTTCTCAGTGCCCGAGGAACGCAGCTAGTGGAAATCTGGATTGTAGGCCTACTTCCTTGGGCGAGCTGAGTTCAGGGCAAGACCCTCCCGCATCCTGACTGCCCGTAGAGGTAGGTCCCAGCATCCTTATGTTAGTTGCCGGAAGCGGTTGTGTGAAGAGCATGTGGAAGTGACAGGATTCTCCTCAAGTGTATCTGATTTCAATACAGAGATTGCAAACGTCCTTGTTCACTGAGAGCGTAGCTCGGTCCTAGCTCCAATCAAAGTGTCTAGCAGACATCTGCCTGCAAAGCATACACACTTCTGAGAGTTGAGCTTATGGACTGTCCCACCCACATCCTGCCTGCACGTACACCGCGCTCCTAATAGGCCTAGCCCCGACGCGTGCCTGTAGTGTTGTGAGAGGTAAGTGGAAAGTCGCGGCCCACAAGACTAGTGCATCCAAGCTCAATCCAGCGTCCAGCGATATTTCCTAGAATTCCCTGTGTGAGACAGGTGCTACATCCTACGTGCGATACAAGAGAAGATAGCTGAACGCCTTGTCCAAAAGCCACTTACTTCGGAGAGTTGAGCTCACCCTCAGTCCCTCACAGTTGCACACTGCTTGCAGAAAGTTTCCAACATCTGAACCACAGCCGTTTGTCAGAGGCTTGTGAGTCGCAAGTGGAATAAGCAGACCTGGAGGGTGTCTCCAGCTGCAGTGGAGTGGTATTCTGGGTAGAGCCTGGCTTAGAACACTGTTACGTTCTCAGTGCCCGAGGAACGCAGCTAGTTGAAAGCTGGCTTGTAGGCTTGCTTCCTTGTGAGAGCTGAGTTCAGGGCAGGACCCTCCGGCTTTCTGACTCCCCATAGACGTAGGTCCCAACATCCTTATGTTAGTTGCCGGAAGCGATTGTGTGAAGAGCATGTGGAAGTGACAGGATTCTCCTCAAGTGTATCTGATCTCAATACAGACATTGCAAACGTCCTTGTTCACTGAGAGCGTAGCTCGGTCCTAGCTCCAATCAAAATGTCTAGCAGACATCTGCCTGCAAAGCATACACACTTCCGAGAGTTGAGCTTATGGACTGTCCCTCCCACATCCTGCTTGCACGTACACCGCGATCGTAAGAGGCCTAACCCGATGCGTGCCTAAGTGTTGTGAGAGGTAAGTGGAAAGTCGCGGCCCACAAGACTAGTGCATCCAAGCTCAATCCAGCGATTTCCTAGTATTCCCTGTGTGAGCCAGGTGCTACATCCTACGTGCCATACGAGAGAAGCTAGCTGAACGACTTGTCCAAAAGCAACTTACTTCGGAGATTTGACCTCACCCTCAGTCCGTCACAGTTGCACACTGCCTGCAGAATGAGTTTCCAACATCTGAACCACAGCCGTTTGTCAGAGGTTGTGAGACGCAAGTGGAATAAGCAGACCTGGAGGGTGTCTCCAGCTGCAGTGGAGTGGTATTCTGGGTAGCTCCTGGCTTAGAACACTGTTACGTTCTCAGTGCCCGAGGAACGCAGCTAGTGGAAATCTGGATTGTAGGCCTACTTCCTTGTGCGAGCTGAGTTCAGGGCAAGACCCTCCCGCATCCTGACTGCCCGTAGAGGTAGGTCCCAGCATCCTTATGTTAGTTGCCGGAAGCGGTTGTGTGAAGAGCATGTGGAAGTGACAGGATTCTCCTCAAGTGTATCTGATCTCAATACAGACATTGCAAACGTCCTTGTTCACTGAGAGCGTAGCTCGGTCCTAGCTCCAATCAAAGTGTCTAGCAGACATCTGCCTGCAAAGCATACACACTTCCGAGAGTTGAGCTTATGGACTGTCCCTCCCACATCCTGCCTGCACGTACACCGCGCTCCTAACAGGCCTAGCCCCGACGCGTGCCTGAAGTGTTGTGAGAGGTAATTGGAAAGTCGCGGCCCACAAGACTAATGCATCCAAGCTCAATCCAGCGATATTTCCTAGAATTCCCTGTGTGAGCCAGGTGCTACATCCTACGTGCGATTCAAGAGAAGCTAGCTGAACGCCTTGTCCAAAAGCAACTTACTTCGGAGAGTTGAGCTCACCCTCAGTCCCTCACAGTTGCACACTGCCTGCAGAAAGAGTTTCCAACATCTGAACCACAGCCGTTTGTCAGAGGCTTGTGAGTCGCAAGTGGAATAAGCAGACCTGGAGGGTGTCTCCAGCTGCAGTGGAGTGGTATTCTGGGTAGAGCCTGGCTTAGAACACTGTTACGTTCTCAGTGCCCGAGGAACGCAGCTAGTTGAAAGCTGGCTTGGAGGCTTGCTTCCTTGTGAGAGCTGAGTTCAGGGCAGGACCCTCCCGCTTTCTGACTCCCCATAGACGTAGGTCCCAACATCCTTAGGTTAGTTGCCGGAAGCGATTGTGTGAAGAGCATGTGGAAGTGACAGGATTCTCCTCAAGTGTATCTGATCTCAATACAGACATTGCAAACGTCCTTGTTCACTGAGAGCGTAGCTCGGTCCTAGCTCCAATCAAAGGGTCTAGCAGACATCTGCCTGCAAAGCATGCACACTTCCGAGAGTTGAGCTTATGGACTGTCCCTCCCACATCCTGCTTGCACGTACACCGCGATCCTAACAGGCCTAACCCGATGCGTGCCTAAGTGTTGTGAGAGGTAAGTGGAAAGTCGCGGCCCACAAGACTAGTGCATCCAAGCTCAATCCAGCGATTTCCTAGTATTCCCTGTGTGAGCCAGGTGCTACATCTTACGTGCCATACGAGAGAAGCTAGCTGAACGACTTGTCCAAAAGCAACTTACTTCGGAGATTTGACCTCACCCTCAGTCCCTCACAGTTGCACACTGCCTGCAGAATGAGTTTCCAACATCTGAACCACAGCCGTTTGTCAGAGGTTGTGAGACGCAAGTGGAACAAGCAGACCTGGAGGGTGTCTCCAGCTGCAGTGGAGTGGTATTCTGGGTAGCTCCTGGCTTAGAACACTGTTACGTTCTCAGTGCCCGAGGAACGCAGCTAGTGGAAATCTGGATTGTAGGCCTACTTCCTTGTGCGAGCTGAGTTCAGGGCAAGACCCACCCGCATCCTGACTGCCCGTAGACATAGGTCCCAGCATCCTTATGTTAGTTGCCGGAAGCGGTTGTGTGAAGAGCATGTGGAAGTGACAGGATTCTCCTCAAGTGTATCTGATCTCAATACAGAGATTGCAAACGTCCTTGTTCACTGAGGGCGTAGCTCGGTCCTAGCTCCCATCAAAGTGTCTAGCAGACATCTGCCTGCAAAGCATGCACACTTCCGAGAGTTGAGCTTATGGACTGTCCCTCCCACATCCTGCCTGCACGTACACCGCGCTCCTAACAGGCCTACCCCGACGCGTACCTGAAGTGTTGTGAGAGGTAAGTGGAAAGTCGCGGCCCACAAGACTAGTGCATCCAAGCTCAATCCAGCGATGTTTCCTAGAATTCCCTGGGTGAGCCAGGTGCTACATCCTACGTGCCATACAAGAGAAGCTAGCTGAACGCCTTGTCCAAAAGCCACTTACTTCGGAGAGTTGAGCTCACCCTCAGTCACTCACAGTTGCACACTGCCTGCAGAAAGAGTTTCCAACATCTGAACCACAGGCGTTTGTCAGAGGCTTGTGAAACGCAAGTGGAATAAGCAGACCTGGAGGGTGTCTCCAGCTGCAGTGGAGTGGTATTCTGGGTAGCTCCTGGCTTAGAACACTGTTACGTTCTCAGTGCCCGAGGAACGCAGCTAGTTGAAAGCTGGCTTGTAGGCGTGCTTCCTTTTGAGAGCTGAGTTCAGGGCAGGACCCTCCCGCTTTCTGACTCCCCATAGACGTAGGTCCCAACATCCTTATGTTAGTTGCCGGAAGCGGTTGTGTGAAGAGCATGTGGCAGTGACAGGATTCTCCTCAAGTGTATCTGATCTCAATACAGACATTGCAAACGTCCTTGTTCACTGAGAGCGTAGCTCGGTGCTAGCTCCCATCAAAGTGTCTAGCAGACATCTGCCTGCAAAGCATGCACAATTCCGAGAGTTGAGCTTATGGACTGTCCCTCCCACATCCTGCCTGCACGTACACCGCGCTCCTAACAGGCCTAGCCCCGACGCGTGCCTGTAGTGTTGTGAGAGGTAAGTGGAAAGTCGCGGCCCACAAGACTAGTGCATCCAAGCTCAATCCAGCGATGTTTCCTAGAATTCCCTGGGTGAGCCAGGTGCAACATCCTACGTGCCATACGAGAGAAGCTAGCTGAACGCCTTGTCCAAAAGCAACTTACTTCGGAGATTTGAGCTCACCCTCAGTCACTCACAGTTGCACACTGCCTGCAGAAAGAGTTTCCAACATCTGAACCACAGCCGTTTGTCAGAGGTTGTGAGACGCAAGTGGAATAAGCAGACCTGGAGGGTGTCTCCAGCTGCAGTGGAGTGGTATTCTGGGTAGCTCCTGGCTTAGAACACTGTTACGTTCTCAGTGCCCGAGGAACGCAGCTAGTGGAAATCTGGATTGTAGGCCTACTTCCTTGGGCGAGGTGAGTTCAGGGCAAGACCCTCCCGCATCCTGACTGCCCGTAGAGGTAGGTCCCAGCATCCTTATGTTAGTTGCCGGAAGCGGTTGTGTGAAGAGCATGTGGAAGTGACAGGATTCTCCTCAAGTGTATCTGATTTCAATACAGAGATTGCAAACGTCCTTGTTCACTGAGAGCGTAGCTCGGTCCTAGCTCCCATCAAAGTGTCTAGCAGACATCTGCCTGCAAACCATACACACTTCCGAGAGTTGAGCTTATGGACTGTCCCTCCCACATCCTGCCTGCACGTACACCGCGCTCCTAACAGGCCTAGCCTCGACGCGTGCCTGTAGTGTTGTGAGAGGTAAGTGGAAAGTCGCGGCCCACAAGACTAGTGCATCCAAGCTCAATCCAGCGATGTTTCCTAGAATTCCCTGGGTGAGCCAGGTGCTACATCCTACGTGCCATACAAGAGAAGCTAGCTGAACGCCTGGTCCAAAAGCCACTTACTTCGGAGAGTTGAGCTCACCCTCAGTCCCTCACAGTTGCACACTGCCTGCAGAAAGAGTTTCCAACATCTGAACCACAGCCGTTTGTCAGAGGCTTGTGAGACGCAAGTGGAATAAGCAGACCTGGAGGGTGTCTCCAGCTGCAGTGGAGTGGTATTCTGGGTAGAGCCTGGCTTAGAACACTGTTACGTTCTCAGTGCCCGAGGAACGCAGTTGGTGGAAATCTGGATTGTAGGCCTACTTCCTTGTGCGAGCTGAGTTCAGGGCAGGACCCTTCCGCATCCTTACTGCCCGTAGACGTAGGTCCCAGCATCCTTATGTTAGGAGCCGGAAACGGTTGTGTGAAGAGCATGCGGAAGTGACAGGATTCTCCTCAAGTGTATCTGATCTCAATACAGACATTGCAAACGTCCTTGTTCAATGAGAGTGTAGCTCGGTCCTAGCTCCCATCAAAGTGTCTAGCAGACATCTGCCTGCAAAGCATGCACACTTCCGAGAGTTGAGCTTATGGACTGTCCCTCCCACATCCTGCCTGCACGTACACCGCGCTCCTAACAGGCCTAGCCCCGATGCGTGCCTGAAGTGTTGTGAGAGGTAAGTGGAAAGTCGCGGCCCACAAGACTAGTGCATCCAAGCTCAATCCAGCGATTTCCTAGTATTCCCTGTGTGAGCCAGGTGCTACATCCTACGTGCCATACGAGAGAAGCTAGCTGAACGACTTGTCCAAAAGCAACTTACTTCGGAGATTTGACCTCACCCTCAGTCCGTCACAGTTGCACACTGCCTGCAGAATGAGTTTCCAACATCTGAACCACAGCCGTTTGTCAGAGGTTGTGAGATGCAAGTGGAATAAGCAGACCTGGAGGGTGTCTCCAGCTGCAGTGGAGTGGTATTCTGGGTAGCTCCTGGCTTAGAACACTGTTACGTTCTCAGTGCCCGAGGAACGCAGCTAGTGGAAATCTGGATTGTAGGCCTACTTCCTTGTGCGAGCTGAGTTCAGGGCAAGACCCTCCCGCATCCTGACTGCCCGTAGAGGTAGGTCCCAGCATCCTTATGTTAGTTGCCGGAAGCGGTTGTGTGAAGAGCATGTGGAAGTGACAGGATTCTCCTCAAGTGTATCTGATTTCAATACAGAGATTGCAAACGTCCTTGTTCACTGAGAGCGTAGCTCGGTCCTAGCTCCCATCAAAGTGTCTAGCAGACATCTGCCTGCAAACCATACACACTTCCGAGAGTTGAGCTTATGGACTGTCCCTCCCACATCCTGCCTGCACGTACACCGCGCTCCTAACAGGCCTAGCCCCGACGCGTGCCTGTAGTGTTGTGAGAGGTAAGTGGAAAGTCGCGGCCCACAAGACTAGTGCATCCAAGCTCAATCCAGCGATTTCCTAGTATTCCCTGTGTGAGCCAGGTGCTACATCCTACGTGCCATACGAGAGAAGCTAGCTGAACGCCTTGTCCAAAAGCAACTTACTTCGGAGATTTGACCTCACCCTCAGTCCCTCACAGTTGCACACTGCCTGCAGAAAGATTTTCCAACATCTGAACCACAGGCGTTTGTCAGAGGCTTGTGAGACGCAAGTGGAATAAGCAGACCTGGAGGGTGTCTCCAGCTGCAGTGGAGTGGTATTCTGGGTAGCTCCTGGCTTCGAACACTGTTACGTTCTCAGTGCCCGAGGAACGCAGCTAGTGGAAATCTGGATTGTAGGCCTACTTCCTTGGGCGAGCTGAGTTCAGGGCAAGACCCTCCCGCATCCTGACTGCCCGTAGAGGTAGGTCCCAGCATCCTTATGTTAGTTGCCGGAAGCGGTTGTGTGAAGAGCATGTGGAAGTGACAGGATTCTCCTCAAGTGTATCTGATTTCAATACAGAGATTGCAAACGTCCTTGTTCACTGAGAGCGTAGCTCGGTCCTAGCTCCAATCAAAGTGTCTAGCAGACATCTGCCTGCAAAGCATACACACTTCTGAGAGTTGAGCTTATGGACTGTCCCACCCACATCCTGCCTGCACGTACACCGCGCTCCTAATAGGCCTAGCCCCGACGCGTGCCTGTAGTGTTGTGAGAGGTAAGTGGAAAGTCGCGGCCCACAAGACTAGTGCATCCAAGCTCAATCCAGCGTCCAGCGATATTTCCTAGAATTCCCTGTGTGAGACAGGTGCTACATCCTACGTGCGATACAAGAGAAGATAGCTGAACGCCTTGTCCAAAAGCCACTTACTTCGGAGAGTTGAGCTCACCCTCAGTCCCTCACAGTTGCACACTGCTTGCAGAAAGTTTCCAACATCTGAACCACAGCCGTTTGTCAGAGGCTTGTGAGTCGCAAGTGGAATAAGCAGACCTGGAGGGTGTCTCCAGCTGCAGTGGAGTGGTATTCTGGGTAGAGCCTGGCTTAGAACACTGTTACGTTCTCAGTGCCCGAGGAACGCAGCTAGTTGAAAGCTGGCTTGTAGGCTTGCTTCCTTGTGAGAGCTGAGTTCAGGGCAGGACCCTCCGGCTTTCTGACTCCCCATAGACGTAGGTCCCAACATCCTTATGTTAGTTGCCGGAAGCGATTGTGTGAAGAGCATGTGGAAGTGACAGGATTCTCCTCAAGTGTATCTGATCTCAATACAGACATTGCAAACGTCCTTGTTCACTGAGAGCGTAGCTCGGTCCTAGCTCCAATCAAAGTGTCTAGCAGACATCTGCCTGCAAAGCATACACACTTCCGAGAGTTGAGCTTATGGACTGTCCCTCCCACATCCTGCTTGCACGTACACCGCGATCGTAAGAGGCCTAACCCGATGCGTGCCTAAGTGTTGTGAGAGGTAAGTGGAAAGTCGCGGCCCACAAGACTAGTGCATCCAAGCTCAATCCAGCGATTTCCTAGTATTCCCTGTGTGAGCCAGGTGCTACATCCTACGTGCCATACGAGAGAAGCTAGCTGAACGACTTGTCCAAAAGCAACTTACTTCGGAGATTTGACCTCACCCTCAGTCCGTCACAGTTGCACACTGCCTGCAGAATGAGTTTCCAACATCTGAACCACAGCCGTTTGTCAGAGGTTGTGAGACGCAAGTGGAATAAGCAGACCTGGAGGGTGTCTCCAGCTGCAGTGGAGTGGTATTCTGGGTAGCTCCTGGCTTAGAACACTGTTACGTTCTCAGTGCCCGAGGAACGCAGCTAGTGGAAATCTGGATTGTAGGCCTACTTCCTTGTGCGAGCTGAGTTCAGGGCAAGACCCTCCCGCATCCTGACTGCCCGTAGAGGTAGGTCCCAGCATCCTTATGTTAGTTGCCGGAAGCGGTTGTGTGAAGAGCATGTGGAAGTGACAGGATTCTCCTCAAGTGTATCTGATCTCAATACAGACATTGCAAACGTCCTTGTTCAATGAGAGTGTAGCTCGGTCCTAGCTCCCATCAAAGTGTCTAGCAGACATCTGCCTGCAAAGCATGCACAGTTCCGAGAGTTGAGCTTATGGACTGTCCCTCCCACATCCTGCCTGCACGTACACCGCGCTCCTAACAGGCCTAGCCCCGATGCGTGCCTGAAGTGTTGTGAGAGGTAAGTGGAAAGTCGCGGCCCACAAGACTAGTGCATCCAAGCTCAATCCAGCGATATTTCCTAGTATTCCCTGGTGAACCAGGTGCTACATCGTATGTGCCATACAAGAGAAGCTAGCTGAACGCCTTGTCCAAAAGCAACTTACTTCGGAGAGTTGAGCTCACCCTCAGTCCCTCACAGTTGCACACTGCCTGCAGAAAGAGTTTCCAACATCTGAACCACAGCCGTTTGTCAGAGGCTTGTGAGATGCAAGTGGAATAAGCAGACCTGGAGGGTGTCTCCAGCTGCAGTGGAGTGGTATTCTGGGTAGCGCCTGGCTTAGAACACTGTTACGTTCTCAGTGCCCGAGGAACGCAGCTAGTTGAAAGCTGGCTTGTAGGCGTGCTTCCTTGTGAGAGCTGAGTTCAGGGCAGGACCCTCCCGCTTTCTGACTCCCCATAGACATAGGTCCCTACATCCTTATGTTAGTTGCCGGAAGCGGTTGTGTGAAGAGCATGTGGAAGTGACAGGATTCTCCTCAAGTGCATCTGATCTCAATACAGACATTGCAAACGTCCTTGTTCACTGAGAGCGTAGCTCGGTCCTAGCTCCAATCAAAGTGTCTAGCAGACATCTGCCTGCAAAGCATACACACTTCCGAGAGTTGAGCTTATGGACTGTCCCTCCCACATCCTGCCTGCACGTACACCGCGCTCCTAACAGGCCTAGCCCCGACGCGTGCCTGAAGTGTTGTGAGAGGTAATTGGAAAGTCGCGGCCCACAAGACTAATGCATCCAAGCTCAATCCAGCGATATTTCCTAGAATTCCCTGTGTGAGCCAGGTGCTACATCCTACGTGCGATTCAAGAGAAGCTAGCTGAACGCCTTGTCCAAAAGCAACTTACTTCGGAGAGTTGAGCTCACCCTCAGTCCCTCACAGTTGCACACTGCCTGCAGAAAGAGTTTCCAACATCTGAACCACAGCCGTTTGTCAGAGGCTTGTGAGTCGCAAGTGGAATAAGCAGACCTGGAGGGTGTCTCCAGCTGCAGTGGAGTGGTATTCTGGGTAGAGCCTGGCTTAGAACACTGTTACGTTCTCAGTGCCCGAGGAACGCAGCTAGTTGAAAGCTGGCTTGGAGGCTTGCTTCCTTGTGAGAGCTGAGTTCAGGGCAGGACCCTCCCGCTTTCTGACTCCCCATAGACGTAGGTCCCAACATCCTTAGGTTAGTTGCCGGAAGCGATTGTGTGAAGAGCATGTGGAAGTGACAGGATTCTCCTCAAGTGTATCTGATCTCAATACAGACATTGCAAACGTCCTTGTTCACTGAGAGCGTAGCTCGGTCCTAGCTCCAATCAAAGGGTCTAGCAGACATCTGCCTGCAAAGCATGCACACTTCCGAGAGTTGAGCTTATGGACTGTCCCTCCCACATCCTGCTTGCACGTACACCGCGATCCTAACAGGCCTAACCCGATGCGTGCCTAAGTGTTGTGAGAGGTAAGTGGAAAGTCGCGGCCCACAAGACTAGTGCATCCAAGCTCAATCCAGCGATTTCCTAGTATTCCCTGTGTGAGCCAGGTGCTACATCTTACGTGCCATACGAGAGAAGCTAGCTGAACGACTTGTCCAAAAGCAACTTACTTCGGAGATTTGACCTCACCCTCAGTCCCTCACAGTTGCACACTGCCTGCAGAATGAGTTTCCAACATCTGAACCACAGCCGTTTGTCAGAGGTTGTGAGACGCAAGTGGAACAAGCAGACCTGGAGGGTGTCTCCAGCTGCAGTGGAGTGGTATTCTGGGTAGCTCCTGGCTTAGAACACTGTTACGTTCTCAGTGCCCGAGGAACGCAGCTAGTGGAAATCTGGATTGTAGGCCTACTTCCTTGTGCGAGCTGAGTTCAGGGCAAGACCCACCCGCATCCTGACTGCCCGTAGACATAGGTCCCAGCATCCTTATGTTAGTTGCCGGAAGCGGTTGTGTGAAGAGCATGTGGAAGTGACAGGATTCTCCTCAAGTGTATCTGATCTCAATACAGAGATTGCAAACGTCCTTGTTCACTGAGGGCGTAGCTCGGTCCTAGCTCCCATCAAAGTGTCTAGCAGACATCTGCCTGCAAAGCATGCACACTTCCGAGAGTTGAGCTTATGGACTGTCCCTCCCACATCCTGCCTGCACGTACACCGCGCTCCTAACAGGCCTACCCCGACGCGTACCTGAAGTGTTGTGAGAGGTAAGTGGAAAGTCGCGGCCCACAAGACTAGTGCATCCAAGCTCAATCCAGCGATGTTTCCTAGAATTCCCTGGGTGAGCCAGGTGCTACATCCTACGTGCCATACAAGAGAAGCTAGCTGAACGCCTTGTCCAAAAGCCACTTACTTCGGAGAGTTGAGCTCACCCTCAGTCACTCACAGTTGCACACTGCCTGCAGAAAGAGTTTCCAACATCTGAACCACAGGCGTTTGTCAGAGGCTTGTGAAACGCAAGTGGAATAAGCAGACCTGGAGGGTGTCTCCAGCTGCAGTGGAGTGGTATTCTGGGTAGCTCCTGGCTTAGAACACTGTTACGTTCTCAGTGCCCGAGGAACGCAGCTAGTTGAAAGCTGGCTTGTAGGCGTGCTTCCTTTTGAGAGCTGAGTTCAGGGCAGGACCCTCCCGCTTTCTGACTCCCCATAGACGTAGGTCCCAACATCCTTATGTTAGTTGCCGGAAGCGGTTGTGTGAAGAGCATGTGGCAGTGACAGGATTCTCCTCAAGTGTATCTGATCTCAATACAGACATTGCAAACGTCCTTGTTCACTGAGAGCGTAGCTCGGTGCTAGCTCCCATCAAAGTGTCTAGCAGACATCTGCCTGCAAACCATACACACTTCCAAGAGTTGAGCTTATGGACTGTCCCTCCCACATCCTGCCTGCACGTACACCGCGCTCCTAACAGGCCTAGCCCCGACGCGTGCCTGTAGTGTTGTGAGAGGTAAGTGGAAAGTCGCGGCCCACAAGACTAGTGCATCCAAGCTCAATCCAGCGATGTTTCCTAGAATTCCCTGGGTGAGCCAGGTGCAACATCCTACGTGCCATACGAGAGAAGCTAGCTGAACGCCTTGTCCAAAAGCAACTTACTTCGGAGATTTGAGCTCACCCTCAGTCACTCACAGTTGCACACTGCCTGCAGAAAGAGTTTCCAACATCTGAACCACAGCCGTTTGTCAGAGGTTGTGAGACGCAAGTGGAATAAGCAGACCTGGAGGGTGTCTCCAGCTGCAGTGGAGTGGTATTCTGGGTAGCTCCTGGCTTAGAACACTCTTACGTTCTCAGTGCCCGAGGAACGCAGCTAGTGGAAATCTGGATTGTAGGCCTACTTCCTTGTGCGAGCTGAGTTCAGGGTAGGACCCTCCCGCATCCTGACTGCCCGTAGACGTAGGTCCCAGCATCCTTATGTTAGGAGCCGGAAGCGGTTGTGTGAAGAGCATGCGGAAGTGACAGGATTCTCCTCAAGTGTATGTGATCTCAATACAGACATTGCAAACTTCCTTGTTCACTGAGAGCGTAGCTCGGTGCTAGCTCCCATCAAAGTGTCTAGCAGACATCTGCCTGCAAAGCATGCACACTTCCGAGAGTTGAGCTTATGGACTGTCCCTCCGACATCCTGCCTGCACGTACACCGCGCTCCTAACAGGCCTAACCCAATGCGTCCCTGAAGTGTTGTGAGAGGTAAGTGGAAAGTCGCGGCCCACAAGACTAGTGCATCCAAGCTCAATCCAGCGATATTTCCTAGTATTCCCTGGTGAGCCAGGTGCTACATCGTATGTGCCATACAAGAGAAGCTAGCTGAACGCTTGTCCAAAAGCAACTTACTTCGGAGAGTTCAGCTCACCCTCAGTCCCTCACAGTTGCACACTGCCTGCAGAAAGAGTTTCCAACATCTGAACCACAGGCGTTTGTCAGATGCTTGTGAGACGCAAGTGGAATAAGCAGACCTGGAGGGTGTCTCCAGCTGCAGTGGAGTGGTATTCTGGGTAGCTCCTGGCTTAGAACACTGTTACGTTCTCAGTGCCCGAGGAACGCAGCTAGTTGAAAGCTGGCTTGTAGCCTTGCTTCCTTGTGAGAGCTGAGTTCAGGGCAGGACCCTCCCGCTTTCTGACTCCCCATAGACGTAGGTCCCAACATCCTTATGTTAGTTGCCGGAAGCGGTTGTGTGAAGAGCATGTGGAAGTGACAGGATTCTCCTCAAGTGTATCTGATCTCAATACAGAGATAGCAAACGTCCTTGTTCACTGAGAGCGTAGCTCGGTGCTAGCTCCCATCAAAGTGTCTAGCAGACATCTGCCTGCAAAGCATGCACACTTCCGAGAGTTGAGCTTATGGACTGTCCCTCCCACATCCTGCCTGCACGTACACCGCGCTCCTAACAGGCCTAGCCCCGACGCGTACCTGAAGTGTTGTGAGAGGTAAGTGGAAAGTCGCGGCCCACAAGACTAGTGCATCCAAGCTCAAT